>NC_134175.1:2899210-4099210 GCF_964188355.1 Buteo buteo
AAGCCAGCATGCGACGTGAAGAGCAATCCCTGGTCTTACTCATAAACTTTTCCTTTTGTTTTCAGGATACTTGTCATGCTGTCGTTTCTTGGATGATAATCAAATTGTTACCAGCTCTGGTGACACCACTTGGTAAGCAGTAAAATTTTGACATGATTGTTAGTAATGACTTTTCACAGCTATACTCTATTATTGAAGGAAACTTTATTCTTTGTAAACATGATGGTCATCCAGAAGACTAAATGTGATTAATTATTGTTCCTATATCACGTTTTTACTAGTAATGGAAAATTTGGGCTTTCACATTTGTTACCTTTGGCTGTTTAGTTATGCCCATGTTCTGAAGATCCTGACCCAATTCTCTGTGTTAAGGTGGTATGGGAAACTTTTTTTACTACAACTATTAGGCTTTCAGAAGTAAGTGTATTAGACTAATGGCTTTTCTCAAACTTATTTAGTATTCAGTATTTACTACTTTAAAAGTCATATTTGGATTTTTCTAATGCAGAATTTAGTTTATGTTGTTATTCAGAAGAGCTCCTAGAAAATATTCTACAGTGACAGTAGATGGGTTTTTTGAGGAGAATGTAGGTGTATGTCTTAATAAATACTAGCTTCCGAACAAAAATAGACCTCAATCTTTCTTCATAGATTTTTCTATTATATTTAATTAAAAGCATTACAGTTCTCCCAAGCATCAGTTCTTAGAGCAAAGGTTGTCTAACAAATACTTCTCCTACACAGCGTCAGTCTCTTTGAATGCTCATCTATTAATCCACTGATTCTGAGTAGCTGTTGAATATATACTTTTTTATACAAAATGTTTCTAAATATGTGTTGGGTTGTGTTTTTTTTTAAAAAAAACAGACAGGATTTGTTAAAATTATGCTCTTTATAAGAGAATACAACTGCTTCAGGAGTTATTGTAGTAACTCCACAGTTGTCTGGATAACCGTTTGTCCTTGATATCATTTCAGCCAAGCTTCAAAGTACAGTCATCTTTTGCTTGCCTACTACAAATCTGTCAGTCATATGGGTCTGGTTTACTGAGAAATTACAGAAATTAAAAATCCTTAATTTTCCTTAAATGTTTAGACCTCTTGTTAGGGAGGTGATGGTGTTCTTTCATCCCTTTATACTTTTTGATTATCGCTGTAGTAGTGATTTTGCTGTCTTGGGAAAGTGGTGCAGCTTTAAGACGACAGACATAATTAACAAAGTTACACATTCTCAGTGAGTTTTTAAAATGAGAAATGCTGACTCAGTTGTTGCTGTAGCCTTAGCGCTGTTGCTTTAAATCAAGCTTGTAGTAGTACTGGACAATAGTTACGGCATGTCACAAGAACTTTGTGTTATGAACAGCTATGAATGTTAGTCATTAGTTTTTTGCACTGTTTTTCAATTTAAAACCCCCAATATTTTAAAACTGAGGATGGCTTTTCAAATCTTTTCTGCACAATTATCCTGTAACATAGCCAAATAGTTCAACAAAGAATGTTTGTTTTTTCTATTCTCAATGTATTTTTTGTGAATACTTTATGGAGTTTTACTTTTTAGCAGTGATATAAATGAACAGGTTTAGACAAGAATTGCTGTCTAGACCTCCTAATGGAGCAAAAATATGTTGATTTTTGCCTTTTTAATTATTCTTTCAAGTGCTCTCTGGGACATAGAAACTGGTCAGCAGACAACTACATTTACTGGGCACACTGGAGATGTTATGAGTTTGTCTCTTGCTCCTGATGCCCGGTGTTTTGTTTCTGGTGCCTGTGATGCCTCTGCCAAACTGTGGGATGTTAGAGAAGGAATGTGTCGGCAAACCTTCACTGGCCATGAGTCGGACATCAATGCCATCTGTGTATGTATCAACTTGGAACAGAGGACATGGGGTTTAAATTTATGTTTTTATATTTCTCTGGTCTCAGCTCTTAAGCATGTACTGTATGATGTAGTATTATGGCATATTTTCTATAATTAATAGTTTTTGTAGCTGGGGAAAATACCTGAAACTTGTGCAACTTCAGATCTGTAGTGGTAAATGGAAATTGTGGCTATTCTTCACATGCTTTTAATTACTTCACTGTTTTTGCCCATATCCCAGTAGTGGAGAGGTCTATACTATTCTTTGCTGCTTTCTTTTTCCACTTGGGTCTGTATAAAATGGTATATTCAATGAGATAGAGGAATCAAGTCTGAAATCATGTGTCTTGTTTTTTCTTCCCCCCTCTCCCTCATTAAAGTTCTTCCCAAATGGCAATGCATTTGCCACAGGCTCAGATGATGCTACGTGCAGGCTTTTTGATCTTCGGGCTGATCAGGAACTTATGGTTTATTCACACGATAACATCATCTGTGGCATCACCTCTGTAGCATTTTCCAAGAGTGGACGTCTCCTCCTAGCTGGTTATGATGACTTCAACTGCAATGTCTGGGACACACTGAAAGCTGATAGAGCAGGTAAACGTTTTTGGTTTTAAATATTATAAATGCAGTGTAACATACTGAATGTGTGAGTTGAGTCATATGTACAGACCTGTTACCATTCCCTGTGTCAACTTTAAAACTCTGTGATAACCTGTTTCAGGGTGACCAAAGTAGCTTAATGATGTTAACAAATAAATTGGAATACTGCTAAAGGATAGAAGGTTTTTTTGGACTTTATGGCATTAATTATGTATGAACTGGTCAAAGCAATTCAACATTAATGTTGCTATTTATATAAAAGAATTTTTTTTTCTGATACTTGTAGCAGTAGCTGTAGAGACAACCAGTGAAACAACAGACATTGTGGAGATTATCTTTTGAGAAAATGAATGTGAAATTTGTGGTCCAAAGCTTAAGATAATTTAACTTCAGTTCTTTAAAATGAAAAATTTTATCACGGAAAAGGAGAAAAGGTATAAATTAGGCTGCAAATGTTTCTTTATTCTCATCAGAACAGGGAATGAGAGCAAGGACCTATTCTATTATCAAATAAAGTGGTCTAGGCTTTTAAAATTATCCTAGGTGGGTTTTAAAAGCAAACAAAAAACAGCAGCCAAGCAAAATGTTCTTCCGCATGTAGTTGAAAGTACATTATTGGTGCAAATTGACTGATGGCTTTGAGGGGAGGATATACTGCATGTAGAAGAAAACAGAGACACACATATAATCCTGGACTATACCAAAATAGTTTCCATTGGGTTTGTTAATTTCTGTCTCTAGCAGCTGTGGTTTGCCACTTGGATTTTATTCATTTCTTCCAAAATTCATGATAGTTTTTTATCAATGCTGAGAAATTGAATCTGTGAACACTTGGTTCATATATCGTAAAATAGCATTTGGTTCTATTTGCAAGTTAATGGTGCCAAATACAATTATTTCAGTACTGAAATGCATTTTACGAATCAGCCTTGTCTGTGTGTTGAGATTTACAACTCGAGATTCTTGTACTTTGATTATTGAGACCATAAATATGTATATAAGCCTGTATGGAGATGAATTGAGAAATTTCTCTTGATTATTGTCTGTTAGTTTACAATTGGCTGTATTTAAGTACTGTAAAAACAATTATGTGTTTTTTCCTGTATTTTTTCTTTGAATAGACCTTCATTTAGAAAAAGAACAGAAGGAGGTGGTGATCTTGCTTACCTGTAGAAAAGAGAAACAATTCTTTATACTGATCTGGGTTTCTGGTCCATGTACTCGTGAAGTGTGATTCTTTATTGCCAAGGTTTAGAACAGTTTTAAACAACTGCTTTGTCAAGTATTCTGCGTATTGAAATGTTCTGAGACTTAAGATTGCTCAGCAGATTTGACACTTCTGTCGTGCCTGATTTTATATTAAACACCTTTGTGGTTATGTATTCAGTTCAAATTGTATAAGACTTCTTGGTGCTGTCTTTGTTTTACCAAATTGCAGCACTTACTAATGCTGATGGTAGACTGAATTTTGATATATCAATGCTGTTTCCGCAGTAAATTCTAGGTAACTCCTAGGTACTTCTGTTAGCTCTGGCAGCTGGCTTCTGTATTGCACTGCATTTCTGAAGATTGTATTGTCTGCTTCAACACTTAAGATTTGGCTTGTGCTGCAGAAGTGAACAATTCCGTACTGAGGCTTAGATGCTTGTATGGATTTAACAGGGTCTGGAGATTAATGGTGTTACATAGCATTACTGTTTTTATGAAGTATATCAGAAATGTTACTACTTCAAACATCAAGAATCCTTGTGTATGAAGTATTTGTTTTTACACTGAATTAACAGTTAAAATTATTAGTTTATAAACATACTTGTTTGTGTAAGAACTAAAACTGACTTAATTCATGTTCTGTATTGGAGAATAGTAAATGGAGAGGAAAAGTCCAAAATATGAATGAGAATCCCATGAGCAGTGTAATTGATGTAGAAAGATTAATTTTAAGTCCGTCAAGAATATCTTAGCTCAGTGCTGTGGACTGGAAAGAGCTTGAACATAATTACGTTTTCTTTTTAACTCCTTGAATCTGTTAAATTCAAGTGGATAGAGGAAAATGTTGGCTCCTTTAATTTTTCTGTGTAGTATCTCAATTTTTTTTGTTAATGGTACTATAATTGAGTTGTAGCAAATCTGCATATTGACAAATAGATTGCATGTAGGAGTTTAAGTCTTGTAAGCACTTGTAAACGTAGTAAGATAAAATTAGATGAAAAATGCTTTAGTGTTTATAACATACTTCAGTTTGACTTCTGATTTTGCACATTAAAAAAAACTTGTAAAATCTAACTGGTCTTTATCACTATGGAGAGGAAATACTAAGAGCTATGCAATGCGTGGTTATACTATATTAATTGCAATGACATTATCAGCAGAATTTTTGAGGCTGTGACTTCACAACTCACA
Organism: Buteo buteo; assembly: GCF_964188355.1. NCBI lineage: Eukaryota > Metazoa > Chordata > Aves > Accipitriformes > Accipitridae > Buteo > Buteo buteo. The sequence goes on from NC_134175.1 coordinate 2,904,074, forward strand.
AGAAACCAGTAAAAGTCATAACATGGGGAATATATAAGGAAAATTTTGGAGTCATGCATTTACTGAATTACCCCCTTCTGAACCCACCCAGTTATATCTAAGTTTGTGCTTAGAAAATCAAAAGCATTTAGAAATTCCAACCACATTTGTTCAGGATTTTTGAATGTATAGGTTGACTAATTCAAACATGCATGCCTCAGTGTTACTTGAACTGAAATACGAAATCATCAAAGTAACATAATATGTTTGTTGCATGTTCTTATTTATAGGTGTCCTTGCCGGTCATGATAACCGTGTCAGTTGCTTAGGTGTAACTGATGATGGTATGGCAGTGGCAACAGGATCATGGGACAGCTTCCTCAAGATCTGGAACTGAACTAGGTAGGTATCCAGTCAATTAAGGCTGTCCTTGATTGGTATTCAGAATGCTTTTTTCCAGGTCCAAACAGTGCTGTTTTACTGGTGCTGCAAGCTTATAGTTCAGATTAGGAAAGTCCCTGAGGGAAAAAAAAATCAGTTTGTCTTTTTAGAAGGCTATTTGTTTAATGTATGCAATGACATTTTTATGATGAACTCTTTTTGGCATATTTTATTTTCCTGTTAGGGATGACTACAGTCTTTTGAATCTGGGTTAGTAAATAAATGGCATTCTTGAAAATGGTGAGATAATGGCTAAATGCGTCAGTGGGTAGCAAGAGCAAAGCTTGAAACTTGATTACAGTTTATCAAAGTGCAACTCTTAATAAATCTTTCTGTGTGTCAGAAGAGCGACGGACTCCATGACTGGAAGAAGTTTCCAACGGTTGAAAATTAAAAATGATAGCATATCCAATCCAACCATACTAACTTGGACCCCCATCCTCCCCAACTTCAAAGGGCAAGATCTTTTCCGTCTCCTGTTGCTGAAATGAAGAGCACAATTACCTTTCCAAGAAGAATTTCTGTGTTGTAAGCAAAATGAAATTGTGCATTCCTTTTGGGACCATTTTTTTTTGTCTTGAGAATTTAAAAATGAAACACTATCATAAAAGCATGACCAGAAAATAAACTTGAGCATAATTGTGAAACAGTTAGCTTTCACTGTAGTTTCCAAGTTGAAGTTAAGGACTTTATCTCACACACTTGCAAATTTTAAAGTCATGTTTGTAGCAGGATTTTTTTCAAGTTTCCTTTTTAAATACATTTCTTTATGTATTTAATTGAGCAAAACAAGGGAGTCCTAGCCCAGAGCATCTGGGGGTTGTTAACGCTGTAAATTTAGTCCCTAATTTTTTTTATTTTATTTTCTAGTATCACAGATAATTGTTGCACAAAACTTGGCATATATAGGATAATGTTAAGCAGTAAGGTAACCAAGCACATGCTGTAAAAGGTAATGAATGCTTGTTTAAAGAATCCTTTCACCTTTTATGGATAACAAATGCAATCCTTGGTCCCTCCTGCCCCTCCCTTTTTCACCACACCAATTTTTTTAATCTGTTTTGGTTTTGTCCAATTGAAAGGGCAGTTTATATATCCTAACACTATCCTATAAGTCTCAACAACCAGGAATCTCTGTTTTCAGAAGAGACCTATCCTACACTTGGGTATTGAGTCAATTCTTTGTGTATGAAATGATGTACAAATCAATGTTTTGAAAATAATGATCTTGAACTTTCTAAGTTAAACAAAAAAAAAACCTTTTTTGATTGTTTGCCATATTGGGTGGGTTTACTCTTAGAATCGCATGCTGTAGAAATGCTAAAAAGTGCATATTGGACTAAGTCCTTAGATGTTTTTTCTTTGAAGAAATAACCTGTTTAAAAACTGTAACCATTGTCGCTGTATTCATTTATTGTTGCTACTCTGTGCATAAATCTATGAAGAACTCAAGTACAAAGCTATGCACGTTTTGGAGTAGCGTGATAAGTCACTTTTTTTTTTTTAAAGAAACAGCCTGTTCAAACAATCGCTGTCAAAGATTCTGGGGTGTGGGAGGAGGGAACCTAGACCATCTTCTTTATAAATCAGTTCCTCACAGCCAGTTCCTCTTGTAGGATGAGTCCTTTGCATCTGATCAGAGTCATTTTTGTAATGAGCAGGTTTTCCTGGCTTTCTTTTCAAATAAAATGTTAAAAGCAGCAGTGTTTGGACAGCAGATTGTTCTGTTAAACTTTCCTATCTTCTCACTGTATCCAGAAATGCTCCTTCCTAGCAGCAGTAGTAGCTTTTCTCCATTTTGTTTTTTCTGCAACATTCTGTACAAAAATGTGCTGTAATTGTGCGTTAGGCCTGGATTTGGCATAAAAGATGAATTCCCTCTTACTCTCTTTCATGAAACTACTCTGTAGAGCTTTCTCCACGCCCTGTATCCCTCTTCACCTTTTGTATTTAATTTTAAAGTCAGTGTACTTCAAGAAAGCTGGATGCAAGATAGATACTATATTAAAATGTAATGTTATTTAAGATGTAATAAAGCAGTTTGACATGAGTTTTGACTGATCTGTTTTGCAGCTTATTGTTCAATGCACAAAATGGCTTCTGGCAGGATTTGAGTTATGAAATAAACATATGAGAGAAGTGTATGCTGCCCCAAAACAAATTGTTCAGTATTTTAAAATGGCTTGGATTTTTAATGGTTAATTGGGCAGCGTATGCAGTGTGTTAGTGTGTATTCATATGAAGGGATGTGGGTTTTGTTTTAAAGCTAAAAACAGTTGTAAGATGAACTAAAACCCTCACGATTTTTGTTATTGGAAAGCATCGCCAGCAGTATCTGAAAACTTATGTGTAAATGTGCAATGTATGGTAACACTAAATGGCAAGTATGTGGCGCTTAGTGGCTGCAGGCATTTTGCTTCCTCCATTCTTAAATAGTTAAGATGGACATATCTTTGATTGCTAGAGCTACTCGAGAGCTTAATCAAAAACTGCTGCTCAGCTACTTTCATTTGGAGTTTGAGCTACTATGATTCATGTGGTATAAATCACAAAAATGCTTTGTGGAATATAAGACAGTGTAACATCTGAAGTAGGAAGTCAGAGCAAGGTGTTTAGTAACTTCTTTTAAAACTTTTGTGTCCTTTAATAGGAAAAGAATTGAGTGGAACATCTTGTTATTGCCATTTGAGGATCTGGCCAAATAAGCTCTGTTGTCATTGTTAGCTGTCCTTACTGTAGGTATTGAGAAGGGTAAGTAGTTGTCATTTTAATGCTCAGTAAGAACAAAGTCTCCACGAGGCAGAATTATATCTAGGGGGGAAAAAAATGGATTTTATGGCCACAGAAGCAAATTCCTGAAATGAGGTGTTGAAAAGCAGTTGGTTTAACAACTTGGTATTGGCCCACTTGAGGGTTTTGTTTTGTATTTTTAGTGGGCAAAGTCTCTTCTCTTGTTCTGACCTAAACAAAAGTGGATATTTCATCATTTCGCATCAACCAAGAGAAATTCCAGTGCCATGGCTTGGTTTCATACCAAACATGGAAATTCTCAGCCTCAATGGAGAAGTTTTTAAAAGCTGTGAGTATGGAAAATATGATGGTGACATTATTTAACTAGCAGCCGTTAACTGTGAGCTTTGGGGTTTTGGACTGCAGAATACTGGTAAGTAGTTCATGGCTGGAAATGCTTAAATTTGGGAATTCAAATTTAGTCTTCTCCAATTCCAAATGGTATAGCTGTTTTTTCCACTCACGTGGCATGTTTTTAATCCAGTGGATATTTCATATGTGACTTTGTCCAGTCTATAGTAAAATCAATGCAGACATGATCTGTCTTACCTTCCTTAATCTCTATCCATATGTCAAATTACTGCTTCCTGTCTGTGCTGAGAATGCTTTTGCTGGCAATAAAATACCTGCCAAGATAGTAACTTCTTGTGCCAGAAGGCTAATGTGCAGTGCAATTTATTTCAAATGCAAGCAGTTGCAAATGCCTCTTGTTATAGACAGTGCTTCTCTTAAATATGAAGCTTTAAACTCTATTATTTAAGTACCTGTATGCTTAGTTATTCAGAGAGCTGTAACTGAAGAAAAATGGGTATGCAAAGTGAGAAGCACTGAACTCTTGCGTCTTTGACTTTGGGCCAAGTCTTTGAGTTTTGAATGCCTTTAATTTTAGGGTGCGCTTGGATCAGTACTCAAATCAAAGTATTATTTTACCTATAGCAATCCTAGTAACATGGTAGCTCCTCCTGTAGGCTTTGAAAGGATTCTGACTTAAAAGATAATTCTGGCATGTGGTTCCAAAAGAGCAGCTTCACCTAGCTGCTGGTGAATTTCTAGAGCAAGGTTTCATAAACTGAGAACATTAATAACAAACTGAGAACGGTTTGTCTCTGCTTGGTCTTAGTGGCAGCGCTTGCAGTTTCTTACACGTGGGCTCCTGAGCATGTGTTAGATATATGAAAGGATGAGGAGTGGTGTCTTTGCAAAGGAGGATGGAGTAAAACTTTACGTGTTTATGAAGCACGTTAGATGACGAAAGTGGACAAGACCAATGGATGTAAGGTATTTGGATAATGAGTGGGTATGGAGGTGGGAAAAGGAGTTACAGCTGTCTGGTCCTGGCTTGGAAAGTGTCATGATAATAGAATGGACTTCCATGGGATTGAAATCCTCTCGTGGAGCTGGGGGGAAGGAGACAAGTGAAGGAAGAGAGAACAGATTTCTCAATCTCAGTACCTACACTTAAGACTTTTAACTATGTTTTCTGTGCCCCTCATGGCCTATAATTTCTTAGTGAATTAAATGTCTTTTAAAGAGCTGAGGTTCTACTGCTAGTAGAAGAAAAGATCCAAGTTGGGCATTCTAACTTTTGACCATTAAGTGCCCTGGAGTGTATGTTCTAAATCAGCTGTGAAACATACTTAAAAGTTACTGATTGAATCATGCCCTCTAACACCTAAAAATAGAATGATCTGGTTTCTGGGAAGTGGCAGAGTAAATAAAGAATAATAAAACCTGTCACCCTTGCTAAGTTCTGTGTAACTTGGTCTGAAGCAAATCGGGATCCTGTGTGGTATTATGATTAACACTTTTTAGTGTAGGTTGTAACCATGAATTCAGATTTGAGGGGAAACAATAGAAGAACCAACTAATGAACAAGTTCTAACAGCAGTTGGCTATTTTTGCATAGTGATGTTCCCTTTTTCTTCTCTTCATATAATCTTCAGAAAGTTTGTTTCTGCTTTAAATGTCAGGCTACTCAATGGATCTGAGTTGAATTGGCCACTTTCTATCTATATTACATTCCAATGTGTAATAATTCTCCTAAAGTATGTGAAAAGCCAAGTTTTTTCTGGTTTAGGGTTGTACGAGAAAGGGAGGAAGAGGAGCTGAAGAAATTTTGGAAAGAATAACCAATAGATTTCAGTTTCACTGTTCTAGAACAGGGATGTTTAGGCTATTCCCTTGTCACCCCTGCTCCAAATGGCCCTGTTGAGTGGAAATTCCCTGTATGCTCAGTGGTGGGAGCAGGCATCTTGTATCCTGAATGGCAGCTGCTTGCATCCTGTCAGATGTGTGTTTTTCTGGCAGTGTTATTTGCCGATTTAAATAGTATTACTTTGGTCCAGCATACATGATGAGTTAAAATAAGTCCTGCTCTGTCTCCTTCTGGTCTTTGCTTAAACATTACTGGATGCTGTCTTTTTTTTCTTTCTTTTTTTCTTTTTTTCCTTACTGTTTTTGTAAAACCTGATCCACTGGTAAATCAAAATCCATGGGCCTGCTCTGTCAGTCATTTGGACTGAGAAAATGAAGGCCTTGATTCTGAGGTGGCTGGATGTTGCTCCAGGGTTAACTGCTTGTGTTGAACCATCTCTCCAGGAAACACTGCTCAGACAATCTGCGGTTCCAGTTTCCTGACAGGAGATGGTATGTGACTGGTTGGTTTCTGGCCGTCTGACCACAGGGCCTCACGTTCAGATCTCTACTGCCGGCTAGTCTGTAACCCCTGCATATTTAAGAGTGTTGAAATGCAGACCAGGGAGAAGTTTTCTCATGTAGCACTTACTCTATGGGTTAAATCAATTCAGTGGAAGCAGGAAAGCTTGAGCTCTCACTTCCCATGGTGATTCTTAAACTCTTGTCAAATATTGAGAAATTGTGGGGACCCAGATGAAGAGTTGGTATTCCAGAGCACTTCCCCTCTGATAATCTGGGCCTATTCAAAGTATGTTCATTAAAGGAAGGTGAAGTTGAATCATTCTGAAATTGTCTACTCAGCTTATTCTTCAAATGCCAATACTAAAAAGCCTCCAAGGAGTATTTTGGAAGTGTGTATGGGATAGGGACACAGACTGTATTTGTAAAATTACCCAGTATGTCACTTAAATGGGGAAAACAGAAGCCATAGAAATGTGAATAAAAGCTGAGCGAGCTTCTCATTGCATAGAGAGCTGGCTGCTAAAAACTCACCCTTTAGAAACACAGGACCCACAAAGTACTCATTCAAGTAACTCCAGGCTTAAACCAAGTCAATTTTGTCATAAAATAGAACAAAGAGAATCTTCTTTTCCTTCTTTAATTATTCATAAGCCATTTGCTCTAGATGAGTGCAGTGAGATATGATTGACCCTGAGAGGTAATCATCTCTGGAGCTGGAAGTGGAAAATGAAAGGTTTGTTTAATGTAACAGATCTTTACATGGCAAAATAGATAAGGTAGGAAAAAGTCTGTTAAAAAGGAGGAACTATTCAAGACGGTAAAATGCTGAGTTTCATGCAAATCCTATATTGAAGTACAAACTGCGCAGCTCCATCTGGTGGTATAAGACATAATGAAGATGGGTGGTCAGTGTAGAGAAAGCGTATATGACAAAGAAGCTTGTGCTGATTTTGGCTGCAATATGTGTTCCTAGTGCATGTAACCCCTGCTTTGTATGGAGGACATCCACTGAAGGTGTTCTGATTTTTCCATAAAGACTTACAAACAAAACAAGCTTTTTTCTAATGTTTACTCTTACAGGGATTTTCTTTTCTAATTTTTTAGGTAAAAACTTCAGATGGCAGAAGTGGAGAGGTTAAAATCAACCAGTGTTAACTGGAGCGGGCTCTCTTAGACAACTTAAGATCCAACTCTTATTTAGAAAATAATGGATGGAGATCATGAAAAGCCTCAGTAATTCCCTGCATGTCTCTGCCCCCCGCCCCCACCCAATATTTCTGAACTGTCTCTCAACATTTTTGACACACCCTGTCACAGCTCTAATCCCAAGTGCTTGTTCTTTTCAGCTTTCCTCCTCTGCTTTATGTAGGAATTGGGATCTGGAGTTTCTAATGAAGATACTTTGATTGACAAGGTATTCATGCTAAGATCAGGCTCTGATGCCCCCTTCTATCTGGCAGTGTAGTGAAGTACCTTTCTGCAGTGGAAATGAGTATTGCTATGATATATACTATTTTTGTATCTGATAGAACCATCACATAAATTCCAAGTCCTTGTTTACAAAAGCAAACATATTTTAAGATCTACAGAATTCTAATACTCAGTTTTTGTCTCTTTTGCAAAATAAGGATTCATGTTGAGTGAAGAGCAAGTAGGCAGCAGCAGATCCTTTTTTACACTGGCTGGTGCTTGACAGAGTGAGTCATACTGTAATAATATGTAACTGCATATATTTATCTAAACTTTCATTGATTTTTCACCATAGTTCCTTATCTTTTTTAGTGATTTACTTTCTGTGATATTATAAACAAAACTGAAAAAAGGTCCAATGGGAATAACCGTATTTGATCCTTGGCTCCCTGAAGCTGGTGATTAATCCAATGGAAGAACAAGACAAGATTTAGAGTGGACTGACATTTAAAATTACTCAAGCTTTGTAACTGTAAGTTATTTTGCACTGTGTTCTCTCATACACTGAAGGTGCTCAGAATACCATGTTAGTACCCAGACAACATTAAATAGTGGTTGAAGAGGTCTAGGTACAGATTATGGTTCACTTCATGGAAGGTTATTTCAGCCGCCTCCTTACACCAAACAAAAATGTTTGGAATATGCTTTCTTGTATCTTTTTTTTTCCTTCCTGTGAACCAGCGTGTGTGCTTTGCTGTAGGATGGTCTACAGACCTACAGAAGTTTTACAAACCCATGATGTGAAATTAGAACTATTACCAAGTTTCTACATTTCAAACCCATTTGATGATATCATGGTTACTTACCTTGAAGCCTGGCTGTTGAATTGGAGTTATAGTTAAAGCTGCTGTCTCAGTTGCCCTTCAGTACATCAGAAACCAGATAACTAGGGACCTTGTTATATTTTCAGAACCAACCACAGGAGTCCCTCTCCTGCAATTAAATAGGGGAATACCTTTGTTTAATTCTGTTCTTAGTGGCACTGACTGTATTTAAATACAAGAAGCTGTGAGAGTTTCTAGACAATTCTACTTCAGAAAAATAGAGAACATCAGCATCTGTACCACCTGTGACATGGGCTGTACTTTGTAGGTAATACAGAGAAACATGTGTGTGCGTTACACCTCCCTTAGCTTGCAGGTGCATATGTGTACTGAAAACTACCAGAAGAGTTTCTAAGAGGTTCTAATCCCCAGAACAATCAAAAAATTTCACTAGTCACAAACAAGAAAAGTCCTACATATTGATATAAACTTCTCTACTCCTGTGGCATTAATAGTTCTGTGCCTGCATTTACCAATAAATTCTTGCCTGTGGACCCTTCTCTGTGAAAGTGTGGATCTTGTGAATGTATTTAGGTATTTCACTTCCATCACCTAGGTTGAGACATATTACCTCTCCAACTGCAACAGGAGGGGCAGGATGTAGTTTGTGTGCTTAGTTTGAGATCATAAATCATGAATGGATTCACTTGCATCATCAAGTAAAGAAAGCCTAGGAATAAAAACCTCTTCAAATAGTATCTTTCACCTCACCTTATCTTCTTCAGAAGGGTTTGGGAAGGCAAAGTTCATCCCACCTTGTGGCAATAGAAAAATGGTAAGTCGATGGTATTTGCTGGAGCTGAAGGCCATCCATCTCCTTGAGTCAATGAAAATTTAACCTTATACTGATTTGTATTTTTCCTGTGTTTAAGCATTTAACAATTCCTTTCACCCTGGTTTCCTCCTTCTGAAAGCAACAAAAAATAGGTGAAGAGAGGAGTCATAAGGTGAGGCATTGAGTTCTTTGGAGCACCAGTTCCACCTTCCCTTTGGCCTCTCCAGGCCTGTCCAAGTTTTCTTGTAGAGCATAGGAGCTGTTAACTGTTAAACAGCTGTTGTTCTATGCCTAGTGGGGACCTGAGCTCTTGAATGAACAGTAAGTATTCAAGGAGTGACGGTGTTGGGAGTGATGGACACCAGTTTGCACTAATGAGAGATCTGGGAGCTTTTCCAAGGATGACTGCATCACTTAATTGAACAATTCTGTATTTCATCTGCTACTTGCATCAGGTGTGTGTTTAACCCACCGCATTCTGAAAAGCTTGTCAAAACTTGTCCTGGGTTCATGCTGTTGAGTAATGTGAAAGAATTGCCCAGGGTATGAGGTATTACTGAATTATAAAGGAAGGCCAAAGAGCTAAAAACATTCAGTGTAGAGGAAAATGAGTGAGATGCATTGGCCATGCTGGTGTCAGTGGCAGTTCTAAAAAGTGATGTTGGAATTAAAAAATGATTCTGTTGAGCAGTTCTATCTTCCTCCTTCCATGGCTTATTTCAATCAAATGATAGCATCAGACATGGTGACAGGAAATGGAGCAATTACAGATAGACTTCAAGGAACAGCTTATCAGAATTGAAGGTTAAACTTTCATAAGCAAAAGGATCATTCCTGTTCTTTGAAGCTTGTCACAGTTCTATACACAGAGTAACTTAACCAGAAATACCAGATGGGAGCCAGGCAGTCTTCTGACCTCAGCTCTGATCCTGGTAAAAGTTGAAAGTTCCTCACCAAGCTGTAGAGCTTAAATTAACAGGGCTAGCTTCTCGTTTTCCACTAAAAATATAAATTAAAACTCTTGGGCCTGTTTTACAGTGCGGCAGTTGTATCCTTCTCACCCTTAGGTTCCAAATTATTCTGTCAGTTCTTTGCACTTCAACCACCATCATCAATTAAAATTTGTGGTGCACACTGAATGGAAAATGTGCAGTTAATGTTAGCAGTACACTGCTAAGAACTTCAAAACTCTCCTCAGTTTTGTTGTTGGTTCTGAATAGTTTAACTTATTAATATACTATTTCTAATGCTTTACTGTTTACATTTTGAATAGCAAGCAGTAGCGCTAGTAATAGCAGGCAGTTCAGCTTTCTCTTGCAGCTATATTGCAGTAGCGTGATGTTTGCAAAGAAGCCTCTTTATTGGAACCACTTTCAATGTTTGGTTGGTTTTTTTTAAGAAATCAAGACAGAAATCCATTGCTGAACCTGCACGTGCCCTTTTGAACTACTTTGTCAACTTGATAATGCAATGCTTGCATATGTCTCTCCAGCTAAAAAGGCAAAAACCTCCCAGCAGATTTCATCACACTCCTGTGAGGAAGGAGTTTCCTCCATTTTGTATGCAGGGTGCCTGTGGCATGGAGATGCTTGTGATTTACACTTGTCATGTAATGGCCGAGTTGGAATACAGACTGGCTCCCTGACCTGCAGTTCTGTGTTCAGCGAGAGGAGTATTCCTTTGCATTTGTTCTTCCTGTCTGACATCCGCTTGCTCAGGCTGATGAATCTTGGCAGTTGCCATCATTTTCTGCCATGCAGAATCACTCTAGTGAGCAGCGAAAGATGATGGCAACAGGATCAGGGTGAGATTAGCATGACATTCTCATATGGTTGGAGGAAATGTCAACTGTAATACATTTGGGTGCAAGCCAGATAAAGCACAAATATTCTTAATTTTACAGTTTATTCTAATAGAGAGAGATAATCTTAGGAGTTGTGTTTGGCTGAGTTCTTCGCAGGACATCCTCTGCAATTATATCAAGGGGTTTTATGAGCCTATTCCTCCTACTCAGATGATAGCCCTGTTTTTCTTTCTTATTGTTTGAGAAGCTTTAATGCTTTGCAGTATGGAAATTCAGCTCTGTGGAGGAAGACCAGACCATAAAATAATTGTCTGGGCTCTTTGAAAAGTTATATATAACTGGGAATCTGCATCACATCTGAAAGTTACTTGGATCTTTCCTTCCCCTCCTCTCCCTGCTCTTTTCCGTGTAACAAAGCCAGCAACTTTCATTATTAGTCCAGTGCTATTTAGGATCCATTGGTGAAACAGTCTGCAGGCGACCCTTTTCTGAATGGCTACCTGCACTATCGCTGACTGAAATAGAAAGACTTGTGATCCTGACGGGGAGACCATGTGCATTAAAGACCTAATTCATTGTAGCGCCATGCATTATTTAGGAGCTTTGCTTGCATGAATGGTCAGGTACAGACTCTCCAGCTGCTGGGAATTGAAGATTATGCCATATGTAAACATCAAATATTGCTTTTCCTAGGCTTGAATGACATTTGGGGTCTGACTTCTGACCTTGTAGTCATATTGTATAATTAACTATCATGTTAATTGTATCTAATGAGTTAGATTTGTGGTCACTTATGTTGAAATTTGAAATTTTGGTTTCAATGCGGTGTTTGACAGAACGTGCGTGAATCTCCTAATATATTTGTTTCCTTTCATAAAATACAAGAGATGTAATGGAACAAGACCCTAAAGTTCATCAGAAGCTTTTTCACTATGAATTTTGATTCCTATTACTTGGTAGGCAGAACCCGGTACAATTAAAAATTGATCCCCCTGCAGCTTCACACTGCTAATGTAATTGCCAAAGTAGGGAGCGTTTATACAAGCTGCCTTGCCATAGGTGAAGGTTAGTGGAGGGTATTTCTCAATTTTATGGACATGTATAAAAATAGAGCTAAAACTTAAACTCTTACCTACAAAAAAGATTATGCTCTTGTGATTTGATATGTAATTGACGGTGTTAGGAGAATGTGTTTAAAATGTGGAGAAAATAGCAGTTTGGATATGAGTAACATGAGGGTCTCAATTCTGCAAGCCACTTGGTGAGGTAAGGTATTCCTATATAGACCCATATTCTGGCATACTTCTATGCACACACAGACTATAGTGGGGCATGATCTTGCAAATTGCTATAACTGATGTATTTGCCTCCATAGGATCTTTTGCAAGACGTCTTTCCATGATGAGCATGAAAAGCACGCTAAGTCCGCTGTACCTGGGGTGCTGTACAATGGAACAAAATTTGACTTTGCATTTAATTTAATGTGCCTGTTGGCTTGAATGTACCGGGCTGCAGCTTCTGCTGCCACCTGGTGTTGATGCCCAGTTTAGCCTGGGAACTTGTCTCAGAGTTGATCCATAATACTTTGCAACAGTGAAGGGCTTCCTCAATGTCAAGGTGAGGCCTAAGGGCAAATGAGGTACCAAAAGACAGGAATGGCAAGTGCCATTCCCTTATTATGGCTGGCCATGCTGCTGTAGGTGGGGTGTACCAGCTCTGGATGATCCTAAACACCACAACAAGGTCTTCCTTGTTGCACTAACCCTGTGAGAACACTTGTAGTATCTTTTAATGATGTGTGAAAATAAATCTTCACAATGAGGTAAGCTCAGGAGTAGGAAATGTTTTATATGCCTATTGTGGCTTAACCCCAGCCAGAAACCAAGCACCACGTAGCTGGTCACTCACCTCTCTCTCAGTGGGATGGGGGAGAGAATCAGAAGGGTAAAAGTGAGAAAACTCGTGGATTGAGATAAAGACAGTTGAATAGGTACCTCCTGCATTGCTCTTTCTTATCATTCTAACCTTGATCCTCTGTCCTTGTCAGCTTTTTTCCTCTTATTTTTCCTGCTAGGTTCTGATTTATGTAGACCCATACCTCCTGGGAGAGAGGTGGACCCTCTTTTTCCACAATTCTAAGGATCAGAGGGCCTGACAGCTTCCAAGAGGATCCCACAAAAACATCGCAAACACGACAAACTAGTAACACACAAAAAGGTGAACAGACTTACCTTTAAGTTTAGTATGATGTTAAGGGTTTTCATGTTGTCAAAGATCATCTGTATTTTTTTATTACATTGCTTCAATGAGTCATGTGATTATATTCTGAGTAGAGAAATAAAATATATAACATAACCCTATGAAAAAAGTCTTAAATTGTGGGAGAGATTTTTACTCCCAAATAGGAGTGTCAGCAATTATACAAAATCTACTAGTAACTTACTGGTTGCTAGTGACTTTGTGGTGTGTGCAGTAGGTTAAAGCACATGGTAAGATACCACTTTGATGAAAGACGGCAAGCAAACACTCAGGCCAGCATAATTTTTCCAATACATGATTTATACCAGGAAATATGCCTCACTGCGTGTTTCCAGGGACTCTTGTATTTCAGAGTGGTTTGGGGATATACAACTGCTATTGTTAGGGAATACTGTTACAGACAATAGTCTTTTGTAAAACCTACAATAGAAACTCTTACTGCATCCTTCTGTCTCTCTTAGATGCCGTGGTGAAACATGCTGTTTTCCTGAATCTTCTACGTTCATTTATAGACATGAAGTACGATGGGGAGATACTATTTCTTTTGTACTCTTAGTCTTCACAGTCAATGCGTAAAGGAATAGCAAAGCCAACATTTTGTGTGTTCCATACTGGGGTGACCTAAAAATTACTTGCAGGGAACTGTCTGGGAAAGACACAAAAATGAGTTGCGTTTGGCTGATGGCCAGTCTGCTGTCACAGAGATTGTGTAAGTAGTGTTACTGAGCTTAGTTTAAAAGTTCACCTTTTGTTCTTGAACCCGTGAACCTTTTGAGCTTAATTAAAAAGAATTTTGCACCATCTTATAAACGCTAGAGGGCACTGCTGCAATTTTTACAGCATCTTGGTGCTCCCTGCCCACCTCTGTGCAGGTGTTGGAGCAGGGTGTAGTGGTGCAATAGGAGCAGCAGCAATTGCACCTTCTGCCACTACCTGTGTCACAGACTTGTTTGGGTACCCCTGCCCGGGGGACAGAGAGACACCTGCTTCTTCTGTCCTGAAGTGACAGCGTCCCACATCACAAAGAATAGCATATTACCGTTGCTTGAGCCTGTGAAATATCTGACGAGCTCCGAGAGGTGACTGCAGACTGTAGGAATTCTAATACTAGAAGCCGCAGGGAAGCTCCAGGACAAGTAAAGGATGAGAATTGGTACCAAGTGCGTGCAGGGTTGCATATATGATTATAGTGTTCTGCATTCATTTACACGCACAAGCTCAGTGTAAGGGGAAGCAGTTACAGCCATATTCATAGGCTGATAGTATTGCATTTACTCTGCCAAAGTGTACACATTCTGCTGTGGTCATTGTGACTGACACAATTTTTGTAACCAAGAAAGTTCTACGTGACAAGTCAAACTGGCTAAAAACTGTTGCTTCGAGTGTTTGAAAAGGGAACTATTGACTTTGGAATTTCTCATGTATTTCAAATGCTTTCACGTTTTAAGTCTTTTAGCAAATAAATGTTTTAAAAAATCAGTTGCTATAAAACTAAACTTGCAAAAGATGTGAGGAAAACCTTTGTCATTTACTCTGCTTTCAGTAGATAATATGAGATTGAATGGGACTATAAATATGTTGGAGAACACTGAAATCTGTAGTGATTAGGTCAGAGAAATAGTCCAGAAAAAATAGATGACAATTTATAGGAAGAAATACTGCCTCACTTAAAAGAAATAATAAAATGGAAAAATACAAACAGGGGAAGACAAAGATAAGCAGCAGTGCCTCAGACAAGGATCACAGAATTAAAACAGATCCCTAGCTAAATGAGTCAACGATGTCACGCCACTGCAGAAAAGGCTAACATCATACTACGTTGTACAAATGGAACTATCCCTGCAAGCCTTGTAAAGTAACTTTCTTTTCTGATGCAGTAGTAGTTCCTCAGACATTGTAACTGTTGCAGATTGAGGTGCTGTTCTGCAAGAAAACATGGATAAACTGGAAAATGTCCAGAAGACAGCAATGAAAATAGCAGAGATGTAGATATCATGCTACGTAAGGACCGTTTAAACAGTAGAGGCATTTCAATTTAAAGAAAAGAAGACTGAGAAGAAACAAGGGCTGCTGAGATTAAGGGAATGTTATCGGTGGGGGTTTTTTCCCCCATGTCCCTGATGATAGAGCCAAAAGTAATGGGAGTTCGGAATGTATCAAGGAAGTGTTGCACTAGAAAAAGCTTAGTAATGTAATAGTTACGAGTCACACTAAATATATAGCTTTTGGTTGCTGTAGTGTTTCTACCCTTAGCAAACCTTAAGAACAGTTTTGGTAGATGTCTGCTAGACATGACATGGATAAAATTGATCCTGCCTTGAGGCAGAGGAATATATGGCCTCTTGAGATATCACCAAGTCTTAATTACCAAGTCTTATTTTCCTATGATTGGGAGTTGTTCGACAATATGAACATTATGTTGCTGACCTGGTTACTGAAATGTTTTCTGAACAACTAACCTGTTGTCTCACAACAGGTGAATACTTGGAGGCAAAACAGGAAGTGAAAGCGTGATTCAGGATCAGCCATGCTTGCTGGAAATATTTGAAGGTTAGTGGGGAACACTGCCAGAACTGGAAATGCTGGAAAGTTTGTTCTCCAGCAGCAGAGGAAGAAAACAGCCAACACAGGAAAAAAAAAATGTGTCTGTTAGCTTTAAAAAGGAAACACAGTCTTTAAGGAAGAGACAGTTACCTGGGACAGTGAGGCAGAGCCATTTGTCTGGTGAAAGATGGCAATAGGCATGGATATTATTTTGTGTGATATTGTGGTTTTCTGTTCTGTTTTTTTAAAACAGCTGCCTGACCACTGAATTAGGAAAATCAGCTGGGAATGAAGAAGGTAGGTAAATTGGTGCCTAAGTGTAGCTAGATGGTAATCATGAGAACCAGTGAGTCCTACGAGACCAGACCAGTGCTTCTTTCTGATACTTTTCCTAGTGTAAATGTCTTAGGGAAAGGATAGGTTTTATTAGGGCCCACAGCCACTTTCAGCCTTCTGTCTGAAGTAGTAGGACAAGTAGTTTTACCCAATCTATTGTAAATGCAGGTGCAGGTCTCCTGACTGTGTCATTCTTTTATCTGAAGAATTACCTTGCTCTTTTATATGGAGAAAAAGATCATCTAACTATAGAGCAGGCTGTTCTTTTAACATGGGGTATTTGGTAGGTATATTTCCTTTTGTGCAAAGGAAAAGGATATCTTCATCACCTTTCTGTGGCTTCCTGAGAACTAGAACAAAGGTTTTGAATGGAGAGGTTTTCAAATGCATCTGTGATCTGAGCATCTGCAAAATACAAGGGAGTTGAATACATGAAAAGAAGAATGTTAATAATGCTGGGGTATAGAGAATTCTAATGCAAATGAACCAGTAGTTGGCAGAGACTAGTCTCTTTTCATTTCTGTTTTTGACAGTTAGAAGGGTGTGATGTAAGGCTTATATTCAGAATTAATCCTATCTTACATTAAAGCTTTTGGATTCCAGACTGGTTTCCTCTGCATTTGTGTTGTACAGATCACATCAACTGTTTTTATACATTTCTGTTTTCAGAATTATATTTAAGTTTTCCCTTTGCATAGATTTTTCCGAGGATTAATTCTGTCTTTTCAAGTCCATGTTGTGTTGGGATTGGCCTTAGTTTGGCTCACCTCTTGGTGAAAAGCAAGCTGGCTCCATATGACCCTCATCAGCAAATCAGGATATAGACACTTTTTTTTAAGTTCTTCCATCAAGATTTTAGGTTTATCATCAACAAAAATAAAAGGGTGTCATGGTAATACCAAGTGACTGGTTAGAATTCTTTCTTTTGCTATTAGATAACTCATAGGACAGCACAAACCTAAAGGTCAAAGGAACAAAGACCCTCAATTACAAGGAAAAAAAAAAAAACGAGGAAGAAGAACTTCTTTAATCTGGGGACTGGCATTTTTGTTTTGTGTTTTTGTGGTTTTTTTTTAACAGTGTTTAATACAACAGTACACTCTTTCTGATAAGCCAACCACTGCAAAGGAGCACTTACTTCCAAGGACTTTAGAGCCATATAGTAAGATGATATCAATAACTTTGCTGATTGTGGACAACAAAGCTCTTAGACTTTGAACTGTAGTGTCTTAGGGCTGCAAGGAAATTTTGTTAATGACCAAGCTGCAGATTGGCTGCCTACTGACTTTCAGAGCAGAAGTTAAAGTGTTAACTCATAATGAATTAACAAGCATCAGCTGCATTGCAGTAATGAATGTGCATGTTTGCAGTGCATCATATGACTACTTGGTACTTACTGCAGTCAGCTAGTATGTGGTAAGATTTTTGTTGTGATAACCTAGACGTAAGAATGAGTCTTCCATCTACATTCTCTTTGGAATAAGAACATAGTATTTCATACCTGTACAGCACCTGAGCAAGAAAAGCATCAGTGATAATTCTTCTGCTTGCTAACCCTTGCTGGTGACAAGAACAGGGTTTGCCCATTTTACTTTTCCTGTCACCTGTTGGAACTTGTCCCTCTTGCTATTTAAAATCATTCCATAGCTGCAGAATGGTCTCCAGATGTCAGTGTGACTGATAACACATGATAACAAAGAGGAATCGAATGTAAAGGAACCATCTTACTTGTTTCTTTGCTGCTGCTCATCAGACTGTTTTCAAAGTTTGGGCAGTTATGAAAGCTTGTGACCCAACTTCCTCCATTATAACAATAAGGTGTTTATCTTACTTGTTTGACTTGCATGGCTTCTGGCAAGTAAAGGACCCAGAACAACCAGATTCCCTTGCTATCAAGAGCCAACTAGTAGCTGAAGTTGCAATTTCAGTATCTTTCAGCTGTTTGTTAAGGTGATGGGGTGTGTTCCGATGATAGCCTAGGTGGTACAAATAAGCCAGTTTCCTTGAAATAATGAGAGAGCTAGAATTCCATAAGGCTGGGTTCTGGCATCTCTTCTACATTCCTATCATAAATGTTGGAAGCACTGGTGGCTTGGGGGGGACAGGTGGCAACTGCAATTGCGCAGACCCTCCCCAAACAGTCAGGGCGAAGGTATTTGATAGAAAACCAAGAGAAGTTTTTCCCTAGAGTTCCCTTTAGTGTCTCCACTTGGAATTGTGGGCAATGTTGGCTTTGTCAATAGGAAAGTTTAGCCTAGTAAAGGTTTAAGGGGTATTTGACTTTAGAGGGATCCTACATAAACCAGAAATAATTCCTTTAGCTAGTGACTTGGCTTGAAATTCAGTGCTGCAGCAGTGTGCTTGCCTATCAAACACCTCATTCTGTCTTCTCTGGGAAAACTGAAGCCACTACGAGCTTTTAAATTTTCCAATTAACCAAGCTGCTTCCCTAAAAAGAATCAAAGTCTAATGTGAATCAAGGTCTTTCCTCAAAAGGAATCACCAGGTTTCCTGTGAATGGTAAAATGGTGTAATAAGTAGACCTAGTTTTTAATTCTTATTTGTATTAGGGTAGCAACTGGAAATCCATAAAATATGGACTGCATGCTTCTCAGGCGCATGCAAAGAGGCATTTCCTGTATCAGTGAGATTACAGTCCTGACAAGATTGATAAAGAGGGAAGTAATTGTTTTTATCTGTTTTGAAGACAAAAAACCAGACTCCATTAGTCATGCAGGGAGAGACAGGAACACCTTCCAAAACACCCCAAGCTGTATCCCAAGCCATTCTCCATCGATCTGTCTCTTCTCTATATCCTGCTGCGAGATAGGAGGTAAGTCCTGGGTGCCTATTTTGATACTACTCTTCACATGTTAGATCTCTCCACTCCCTGTTACCTAAGTTTTCTTTGCTGGCTGCCAACAGCTCTCAATCCTATCCTGACATTAACAAAGACGATCTGTATTGTCAAGTGGATGGAGTGTGGGGCTACATGCCAACATTCCTGATTGCTTATCTCAGCTGTGCCACAGATTTCTTAACCCTTGTGCAAGTCATTTAATCTAGTTCAGTCTTTAAAATTGGGATAATGACATTTACGTAACAATTGGAGGTGTTTGTAACGAGCCTGAATAATGAATGCAATGCTGTGGCATACATTTCTCTGTCTTTATGTCAGTGGCTTTGTAGTCTGTGACCGTTGATAACTAGCTTACTTGTTGCACTCACGTGCCACCATTTTCATCGGGTTTTAAACTTAGTGATAGATTTTTATTTCTCAAGACTCAGGAATTCTGAGTCATCAGAGACTGTTTGAAATTAAGTTCGAGAGGTAAGAACTATGTTCTTCAACCCTGTTAGGTGTTAATAGAGACAACTTGTTAATTGTTTCCTGTTCAGTGGAAATACCTCCTGCTGAAGGTAGGTTTGGGTTGCAGATGGAGATTGAACAGAGCCTCTCTGTATCAGGCACCAGTCTTCTGTGCAATTAGTCAAACAAGCAATAGCATTATTGTTTACTTATCTTTTTTTTTTTAATCTAAAGCCAGCCAAATTATATTTCACAGAACTGAGCGCCTTAGTAGAAAAAACCCAGTATGTTTTTATGCTTATTTCTCAGTGTTACTGCCAACGTTTCTCTTTTTTTCCCCGGTGTCTTTCCTGGAGAAAGGAAGCACAACCTGGGTTAGAGTGCTGAGCTGCACTGTTCTGATTGTGTAACTGGTGTTAGGGAGGACAGGCTCAAAAGTGACATAAGACTCTTCTATTTCTCACGGCACTTCAGTCTGTAGGTGAGTGAAGAGGTGTTACCAGTCTGTTATATTCATCCAGACCAGCAAACAGAGCTTCCAAGGTCGCTGCTGAACCTGGGCAGCTCAGAGCTGCTGTTATAACTGTAGCTCTTTTATAAATAGGATAGGCTCAGCTGATTAGCAGTCTTATCTCCATCAATTAATAAGGATAAGTGTTCATCATGTTGCAGACTTCATGCCTCATGCAAAATGTTGAGAAACTGCATGAGGTTACTGTGCATGGGGAAGAACCCCTGCCACTTCGAAATGTCTTTTTTTAACAGCCAATACATATTCTTGTGGAAAATGGTTCTAGTGGTAATTTATCACTTTCATCTTAATGAATTTGGAAAAATCCATCCCAAGAGCCAACTCAAATGAAAATTTACTCCTTGGTTAGCTTTTGTAGTCAGTAATTGGGTATGGACAGGCACGGTTAACAAAGGCACTGTGTCCGAGCATGGTTCCTCTCTGCTGGGACGTGTTGTTTTATTGCAGCTTTTAAGATGAATGTTTCGACTCTGTAAAAGTTAGTGCTATATTCCTTCCTAGTGTCATGTTGTCCCTTTATAGTTTGAATATCTCTTTCAGCACCTGAGAGACGTTAGAGTCTCCAAGATATCATTAACTTCATAGAACTGTGTATCATTTCCTTAATTTCTTGCAGACTGGCTCTTAACATTGTCTGGACGGAGGATTAAAGAGAGATTGGGACTCAAAATACTGCACTTTTTAGAAAGTGGTGTAACATCGCCTATGAGATTTCCCCATACGTAGCAACTGCTTCCTCTTTTTCAAGTTTGTCTTGTCATTTGTTGACTGTCACTTCTTTGTAGCTCCCCAGTTTCCTGAAAACATAGATTTCTGCATAAAGGAAGAAGAAAAAAAACCCCAAATTGCCACATTCTCAAAGGGTGTAACTTCTCACTTTGTGGATTTATCCTGACATACAATCCCGTGAGCTACATCTATGAGTCTATGATCTCTGTAAAGTAGTATTGGTTGAAAATGCGATTTAGAAATTAGAAAACCTGATTGGTTTTGGTAACTGTGAAAGATTGTTTTCTGGTTGGCATCTATACAGGGGCCTGATCGTACCTCTGTTGAAGTTTGTGACAAAGCTCCTGATGATTTCAAGATCGCGTGCACACGGAAACCAAATGCCTTTTTGTTTTGTTTCACCCTTGCTCAAAATTTGGTTTCAGATCGAGGACAGGCTGGAAAATGGTTTCCTGCGTTTCAGGGGTTTATGTTGGTAGTCGAGATTAAGAGCGATTCTGATAGATTAAGGTGGCGTGCGTTCTCAAGCCAGAATTTTATGTCAGAAAGAGTATTTAACTGATGATCTAAGGAAAGATTAAGGTGAAAGCTTGTGGCAGTTATTGCAGGGTAGGTGAGTGTGAGTGAAGTGTGTGCAAACAACTACAGCCATAGCAAAGGGATTAAAAGGTGTGGCGTGAACTAAAGAGCAGAAGGCTGACGAAGGCCATTCAATGTACAAACCTGCGCCTGATTCAAAGAAACTAATTCAATAGCTCGATTAACTATTAAGTAGGTATTCTTTATTGGCAGCGCTGGGTGCACGGGGGATCGCTCCACCTATCGTGCACACCATTGGGCCTAATCGTGCAGCTTAAGTACATGTTCTACATACATATTCACTAGATTTCTAAGAAATGTTATACATATTCATTAGTTTTCTGGGAAACTATTAGCATATGCAAATGTCCTTTATGCAGGCGCATTGAAGGTCTCTGGTGGTCTTCAGGAGTCCTCTGGTCTTCCGTAGTCTTCCTCACTTGTCTGCTACTTGACACTCCTCAAGTGATTTTGCGCAGTATGGTCCTTTACATGTTTGATACATCTTATCCTAAAGAATGCACCTTAGTCCCTAAAAAAAATGCTTGTTAGTGCTCTTATTATCTAAGTTTTCATTAGTGATGTAAAACCATATGGCTAGTTTAAGCTAAATTATCTACAAGGATGAGAACAAAGACAGGAGTTCTTATCTTTTCCAGCCCTATCTCTTCAAGCAAGGCCTCTGCTTGTGCCTTCTCAACAAGATCGTAAATTCATCAAACATTTAATTAAGTTTTGCGATTGCTCATGGCTTCCTCTTGCTCATCCCTCCCAAGTACCAGTCTCTGACAGGCTTAATCCTTGACAAACACCAGTCCTTGGTATGTAAAGTTACAGAGAGATAATCATTAAGCAATAAGCAGTTCGTTCTCTGTATCACGCCTGTCCTTAAATTAAACGTTACGGGTGAGATTACCTATGTTACACACCCGGCACCTTCTAAAACGTGCCGTAATTTCAGTGTCCGGTCCTGCTCTTGCCATGGGCCGCCTGGGCGATGACTGCCGAAGTCGCAGTATTAAGAAAAGACCAAAACCACAGCAGGTCTTGGAGAAGCCTTGGAGAAGGAGGAGGGCTGGGGGGTCTAATTCGAATTGAAAGCAACAAGGGACTGAAAAGCAGAACGCAGCGCTACCCGCCCTGCGGCCGCGCATGCGCAACGATGCCCCCGCCACCCCCCCCCCCGCCCGCCGCCGCGCATGCGCAGCCGCGCTGCCGCTGCCGGTGGGAGCCCGCGCAGGCGTGTGCTGCCCCGCCCGCTCCGGGCTGCGCAAGGGCGGGTCGCCCAGGCTGAGGGCGGTGCTGTGGCGCATGCGCGTTGCCCCGCCTGCGGGGCCGACGTTCCTGAGGAGGCGGAGAGAGGACGATGGAGGCGCGCAGGGTCCGCCGGCCCCGCTCACTGCCCGGGAGCGACCGCGGCCGCCGCCACCGCCAACACCACCGCCACCAGCACCGCCACCGTCGGGGTCGACGTGCCGGCCTCTGAAAGGGGCCGAGGGGGCCGGGACGCTCCGCCGAGCGGGAGAGCAGGCCGGGGGGGGGCGCGCCCCGCGGTGAGTCGGGGGAACCGGGAGGGCGGTTGCGCTGAGGGGGGGGAGCACCCCGGAGAAGCTCGGCCGGGGCCGAGCGGCCTCCCGCGGCGGGGCCGGCTGCGGGGCCGGCTGCGGGGCGATCCCGTTTTTGGGGCCGCCGTCCGCTGGCACCAAGGCGGGGCGGGCGAGGAGCGGCGGAGCCCGCATCCCCTGCGGCTGTGTCCCGCCGGCCCGGCCCCGAGGCGGTCGTTTCCCGCGGCGGCGGAGACCGGGGCAGCCGCCTGGGGCGGCCCTCGGGAAACTGCGGGTTGTCGGTTCTTTCGCCGGCTTCCAGGGAACGGCTGCAAACCCGGGAGGACTCTTCAACGGGAACGCGCCGTCGGTGCGCGCTAGTAACGTGAGGGGACAGGAGCCCTGAGGTAGTTTTCCGAAAGGATAACAAGTAGAACCGCTTGATGTGGCCCGCGATCTCCCGGTCACACACGGAGTGTGCGTGTGCCGTCCACCTCCTCTTTGTTTGTCTTAACGTCCACCTTTCTGACTAAAGGATTGGCGGTGAGGTTTAGGTTATTGATGACTCTTCCTTGGTATTGTAGGGGAATGTAGTGGTGTTTCCGAAGCGGAAGGGTTAACAGATGGACTTGTTTTCCCTGGATATTTAACACGTGATAGTCATACTGTCTGGTTTTTAGTAGAAATAGCACTTGAATATGTAATCAAAAAACACGCTACTAGATTTTAACTGCTGTCAGACCGCTAAATTTCAATATGGAATACTAGTTTGGGTTTTTTTCCTCAGGCACACTAGGATATGAAGTTCTAAACTAAACCAAAAATGAACTTTTGTCTGCCCGCTACAGTTGGTTTTTTTTTGGATGAGAGGGGGTTTAGTGCCTTAGGGATGGAGTCATATACATGTAACCTTTATTGGAGCGCTTTCTTCAGCAAAATATAGTAATAAAAAAACCTTCTCCACAGAACTAAGTGATTAAGCAAACAGGGATCTGTAGCAATGGGACAAGTGATGCCATCTTTGGATATAATGTTGTCCTCTTATGGCCTAATACAAAGTTGATAGTAAGGTAAAAAATGAGGAGTTCTGAATGGCTGATGCAATTTCTAAGAAATTAGTAGAAATGCTGCAGTCTTGAAGGTGTGTTAAAAGTAGCGTGGGCATTTGGTCAGGATGGACCCTGCAACAGTCCTCTAATCATGATGATTTATGGCAACACATTTGACAGGAAAAGTTTGTTACAAAACAACAGCTTACAGGCATGCTTACTAAAAAGGAAATTAAATCGCTTGACGATTTGCAGCCTTATGCTCCTTTTGTAGCTGCTTGCATCAAAAGGTCGTATTTCTTTGTACGCTCTTCAGTGCGATCAAATAGTTGAGAAGATGGCTTTTTAAGATGTGGGTGCACATAACTCTTACGTGGCCACCTGGGTGTGGATTGCATATATATGAAAGCTTAGTAGAATTGTTTCAGACTCCTTTGTAACTAGGACTCTTACAGTCTACCTGGAGTGTAATTCCTTAATAATAGTTGAACAGTGTAGCAAAGCTTTGATGATGTTATAGTATTGTATCCTTCTGTATAAAGATGGTTGGATGAAACCTCTGTGAAGTTCTGGTTCATGGGAACATTCATTTATAATGACAGAGAAGTTGAAGATGGGAAACTACAGTGAAAGGTTGGATACATATGAGAGGTGACTCAACTGGCTACTTCATGTCACCATCACAGAAATTTAATATCAAATATTAACACTTTCTCGATTGTCCTTCATTCTGTAATGCTGAACATTAAATGCCTTTTTTTTTTTTTTTTTTTTAATTTTGGACATGACTTAGACCAGAGCAGCCTTTTCACTAGTTTGTGACATATGCTTAAACTTTTTGGATCCAATCCTGGAAGCTGTTCAGTGATGGTTTTGTCCTTATGTCAATTCTGCTTATTTAATAAAGGTCTTATGAGGGAATGTTAATTAAACAGTACATGGTGTAAGCTGTAGTTAAAACATCCTGAATTGGAAAGTATTACACGGAAGGAATATCAAGTTCTTAGGCTGTATTTAGTAGGTCTGTACACCGTCTTACTTCCAGTGTTGTTCTAATCTGATTTTCTTTACTGGCAGCACCTGTCAGATGAAGATACTTCAAACAAAGTCACTTGGAAACACGCTTTATTTATTGTTTACTATATAAATTTTTGTTCTCTGCACCTCTTAGTTAAGGGTGATGCTGTGAAATAGGATGCATATGTATCAGCTGTGAAGTTACTGAGAACTAGTTCTCCATGAACTGCTTTCACAGATATTGCATTTCCATGCGCTTTGTTAACTGTTGTTGTAATTTTTATTTTCCTAGGCTCAGATCAAGCTCCTGGTGTTTGGATAAAAAGGAATGAGGAGTTGATAACCTATGTAATGGGAAAGTAAAGGAAAATGATGTACTGTTAACTACCTGGGCTTGTCATATTTTTGTGTATGCCCATTTTTCAGTGCAGATTTTTAAGAAATAATTACTTACAATTCTGGCTTTTGAGAGTGGATGTGTAGTGCGGTATGTGGGTATAGGAATGTCTTTGAGAAATATGCTATTGGGGATAGGTAAGAGGACATGAGGAGGAGAGGAGATGCTCTCCGCTGATTTTCACTCTCAATACTTCTGAAATAGTTTAGCAGCAGTTTGTATTAAGAGCTAAATAATGATACAGGTAAAAACAACTGTTGTGTAAAATTTCTTAAGGTAATTCTGTGAGGACAGGTTTTCTTTTGGAAATACCTGGTTTCTAAATTTGGTAATAAAACACAGTTGCAGTGGTTGTTGGTATCTGCTCTTTCTCCTCCAGCAGTTCCAGTGTGGTTTTTTTTTTCCCTGTCTGGATTATTCTTGAGGAGTTGATCTCCTCCACTGGTGAATGATTATCTCCAGCATTTTTATTGGCTCATTCTACAAAATGGAATGTATTCATGTATACTAAGCATTAGTTTTGATTCACTATAATAGTTTTGGTTAATATTAGCTAAGAGCATAGTATTACAGTAAAGATATAGTCAGATCTGTAATTCCTTAAAAATCAGAAAGATGGTAAAGTGTATGGAAGTCTGGGTATATAAAGATGCTGGAGAAGCTTAAAGAGCAAACAGTGTAAGAACTTTCCTCATGCACACAAAGATGCTGAAAGACCCTTTCCAGTCAGAGATACTGAATATCTCATCTTAAAGTGGCTTCTTTTCTGAAACTTGGATATCTGAATGACTTGTTTTCTGTAGCTGGTTCAGGAACAACCAGCCAGAGATGTATTCCTGAAGCTTGATGAGGTTGTGACAAAAGGTAATACAAATTAAAATCTATTAAAATTAATTTATGTTGAGTCAGATTTTACAGTCTTTTTTACATAGGTGCTTGCACAACCAGAGTAATTAGGTGCATAAATCAACTAACTGGCACAAAATTTATATTGAGCTTAAAGTTGTCTATAAATAGTGTTACATTTTTCTAATTTTAGCTGTGTTGAAATGACTATTTCCCAAGTCATGGTCGCAGGTGATGCTAAGCAATGAGTAACCAACAACACTGATACCTTTACAAGTGCAGAATCTTATAAATTATTAATGGCTGACAGTAATTGTACCTCTTTGTAGTGGTGTTCTCTTAGGGTAAGCCTAATCTAGGCTAGTATTTTCTAGTTTGATTAGATGGTGGTTTTGTCTAATTTAGTACTGAGCCAGTGCTCAATCTAAAATTACAACTTCATTTTACTGATGCTTTGTTATCTAAAAGTTGGGATGCTGTGAAACAGTACTTGTAAAATTGTGGAGATTGTCATCCTCTGGTAATTTTACAACCAAATATTGTTATTCTATGAGTATTTTCCAGAGTCATAGTCCATTTTAATGGTTACAATAATGTTATGGTCCATTCTCTACACGATACAGTAGGAAGTGCCTCCAAAGTGATGAAACTGTTTTAAAAAGATCTGCAAATTTTTAATGAACCAACTTTTTCCCCATGCTGAAGTCAACTGACTTAAGGAATGTACTGTTCCTCTGGACTGCATTATCTTAGATACTATTTGTTTATAGTTCAGTGTTCATTCATACACTGAAAGTTGCTTTATATTCTGATAAGGCTTCTTCTACTTGGTTCAAATAATGATGGGAACTTACATACAGGATTTCTAGTACTTTTGGGGAAGGGTGCTTATTTAGTTTGGTTTTTGCTGGGTTTTTTGGCGATTTTTTTTTTACTTCTGCAAAATTGCTGTCTAGCTAGCTGTTTATCTTTTATTTGCGCTGATTATTCGTGGAAGTGAAATACTTCACATTTGTCCCTATTTCATCTTGTTTGTTTTGGACCATATCCCCAGTTTGTCACAAATGATTTAAGAACTTTGGTATCGTCCTCGAACTTGTTTTTATCTCTTCTCAGCTTGGTATTAATCTCATTTTTTTGAAGAACTGAAGTTTATTAAGGTTATCTTTATTGCGTTATTTTTGTGCTTACTTTGACTTTTTTTTTTTTCTGTTCTAGCTTAGAGTATTGTAGTTTTATTTTTTCAATATATGTGTAGCTTAATAGGAGACTTTAGTTTTTCTTGAGTCTTGATTCCTTGGCAAATACTTAAAGCTTTTCTTCCTCTTCAGTATCTAACACAAATTTATTATATCCCATGTATAACTGGAGACATGAATCTGTGCTAGTCTTGAAACAACTTAGTAATGAGCCTCTTCTAAATCTGGAAACATACACGTTTTAATTCTAGTTGTTTTTCCTTCCAGTGTCTTCTTATTACCTTGAAGAACTACCAATTGCCCAAATCCTTTCTAGAAGCGTTTATCAAAGTGTGTAAACTCAGTGTTTAATACTTATTCTATTAGCTTTGCTAATACTGAGATTTTTCTTCTCTCTCCTCCCTGTTCCCTTTCTCCTGGTGTTTTTCCACAGGAATCGAATTTCTCTCTCACTGAGGTTCCTTTACTTCCAGTATGGAGATGAATCGAGAAAAACTGTGTACCAGTAAGGCTGATGTGAGCTCAGATTCTGCTTATCATTGCTCAACATGTCATGATGATGAGGAGTGGAGCAGTACTAGCCGGGGACGAGCTAAGTCACGAAGTTTGTCTGCTTCACCAGCCCTAGGAAGCACCAAAGAATTCCGGTATGGATCTTGGTTCTTCCCATTGTTGCTACCTTTAAGAAAAAAAAAATTATCTACATTTTAATTTTTGCTCCTCTTTTTATATAACTATAGTCTTGTAGCTGTTTCAAGCGATAACGAACAAAAATAAAAACAGTGTTTTGTGGTAATAAGTAGAGAGGGAGGTGGAGGTGATTAGTGAACCATCCTATTGTGGTTCATGCTGTGAAAAGAACTTGATTTTCTGAAGTAGCCATGTAGATGGTCACCTCTAAACTGACATTCATGTAAATAGTTTCTGGCTGGTTGTGAGGCTTGCCTTCTATTTCAGTATTTCGTGGGAGATCTTGAACTGCTTTTTGTAGATATTTTGGCAACATTCTATATGTGCAGATATAGCTTCAGCAAGACAACACATCACTCATTTGTTCTGTATGTGCCATTTATATGCTGTCTGAAGTGAGTATGTCAGAGTCTGGATTCAGTGAAGTGTTTGCATTTAAAAATGGCTACGGGAAATGTAGTAGATCCTTTTTTTGAAGACAGTCTGCACATAAAACTGCTATCTATAGCATCATGTATTGAAATTATTTTTTAGTAAGAAAGTTAGTGAAGAAAGTATGGGTATCTTTCCAGCTAGGAGAAGTTCTTAAAGTATAAAAAATTAGAAGGTTATTGTTCATAAGCAGATAAACAAAATATTTTCAAATATGAGGAAGCTGTTGTGCACAAGTACTTGACTTTTAGGCTTTTGGGGTAGATTTGAACTTTGAATACTGTGATATTTGTCATATTTCAACCTAGCTTCAGAAATTTTAAGTACCTTCCAGAAATAAAATACAAATGCATCTGTACTGAGCTATGTTAATTCGTAGCTTGATAGTAGCTCAGGTCACAAGAAAGGAACAGTTTTGTGCTTGGTTCCCTATCTTTAATTAGTAGGCAGAACTTTACCTCTTGCTTAGCAAGTTGCTTTCAAGGGATTCTTAAAACGTACTTCAAAAGGTTGTTAGTCCAAAATGAAGGCAGGAAGTTAAAGGTTGGGGGTAGACTAAGAGCAGACCTGTAATCAAAATGGTATGGCTGTCAAAGCAGGTATTTGCAGAGTTCATAGTCTCAAAAAAGAATCAATCAACAGTAGAGACACTTCTGCAGATTTTTGCAAATGCTCTAGCTAGAGCTTTAGTGCTGTGTATTAAAAACCTGTATAAGTATTTAAGTTATATGGTAATGTGAGGCAGCGCAAAGTAGTTGTGCTTGCAGATAGTTTCACAGCAGTGAGAAACGCCCTCCCCCCCCCCCCCCCCCCTTTTTTTTTTGTTTTGAGCCAAATTTCTAATCTAGTTGCAAGGCTCTTGTCATGTGGACAGCTTGGATAGAACTTTTGATTTTTGTGATCTTTGGACCCATTGTAAATATTGAGTAGCCTGCTGTGGTAGCAGCGTGTCTTGATCTTGTGGGAAGCATAGCAGAACTTTTACTTACATTGTGGCCCTCTATAAAAGCACGGACAGAATCATGGAGGAGTTTCTCAACAGATGAAATTCTCGTCCAGAGTTACTGCTTTGCTGGTAGGAATGCTCTTGCAAGGCAGAGCATATGTGGGTGAGACTGAAGATCACAGGGGGAAGCTTTATGGTGAAGGGAGGCAAACTAAAAGCCTTTACCTGAAGAGGTTAAAAGGTTAGGAAAATACTTGCTTCGCATATGTAGTTCAGAAAGTCAGTGTACTTTAACGCTTTTGGAAAATGTTCATAAAGGACTGTGCTCTGACTGTACTGTTCTAGCTACTGTGTTGTGTGTCATAGTCAATATGTAAGACTTTACATTAAAAGCGTGCTGTAAAACTGGGTTTTTTTCTCTTCTCTGCTTAGACCTTTAAGAATGTAGACTTCAGTCAACCTGTGTAAAAGACCATGTGATCTAAATTTTTTTGTATTATTATCTTCTAGCTAAATAACTACTTTTCAAACCAGAAGTGATCTTTGTAGACTCTACCCATTGTGGGTTTGAATTAGGGTTATGGCTTACGAGATTTTTTTTCATTAAGATGCTCTGCATTCATTCACTGGCTGTCTTCAATTTAGTGCAAAATTGTCACAAGGCATTTTGTAGAATGCCAGAAAGTGATCTTGGGCTTGCTATGTAGTATTCAGATTGAAGTGGTGGCCTATCTGCTGTGAACTGGCAAGTATATTTTCCTAAAAGATGTATAATTTCCAGTGTGTTGCTGCTTATTCTTAGCAAAGACAGTCTTCCTACAAAAAACTTTAAATTCTGTTCACTCAAACATTTTACCTTCTATTGCTTGAATAGTGCATAGGTTATTACTAAAACCAAGTAAAATCTCAACAAAAATGTATACCAATGATTAATTAGAGCTTGCAGAGAAAACTTTTGTTTGAATGTCATGAAGGTCAGATATGGATATTTAATGCCTCTTGTAGGAACAGAGTTTAGCCAATTACTGGGAGTGGCATGGAATAACGACCTGTGTTGAAAGAAGGCAAAAAAGAGAGTTATTTGGGAGAAGCAAGTTACTTGAGTGGAGCAAGAAGTGGGAGGTGATGTTGCCAGGGTGTTATTTAACTATCCCGATTTTGAGTGTAATTGTTAACAAGTAGATAGAGACTTACTGTTTCTTTAAACGTATTGGTACACACATGAATCTCTATGTCAGTCCTTACTCATTTTTCTGTTTTAATAGAAATAACATAAACTTTATAAAACACTTAGTAATACTCTTATCTGACTGGATTAATCATGCCTAGACTTACAAATGGAAAAAAATAACAACTTTTATGTGTTAAATGTAGGAAATTAAATACCCATTTTCATTATTGGAATTCAAATCGTACACACGCCTGTTTTATTAGGCATGCAACAAATAAGATGTTGCTGTTATTCCTTAATTATATCTTTTTAACCTGTCATCTGGTTTTCATGTTAGATTTCTGAGGAGGATTTTTTATACTAAGAGTGAGTCATCAGGCTGCTCTGAGCTACTTTATAATATACACAATAGAAGGTAGTGCAGTAATAGATTTGTTACTGCCAAGCAATAAGTTAGTTACCAGTTCCTGTGTTTTAATTGAATTAAGCACAGGAAGGACATATTTCCCCCTTTTTTTTTAATGGAATAAATCTAATAGCATTTACATAATGTTTCAACAGTTACATGGCTTGAATAAGTTTTGCTCCCATTTGCAGATTTGCTGAAGGATGTGCGAGGGAAGTAAGGCAGAACGGTTCTGACTTGCTCCAGATAATCTCATCCTGGAGCTAGGAGTAATCCTGTGTTCTGGATGGGATTTAAGTTTGAGGATAAATGACATTTCAGAGCTCCTACTTATTTGAAGACAAAGATCATATTAGCTCTTATTAGATAAATAAATGGAAAAAATTAGAGTTTTTCCTACCTATTCAAAACTAAGTCCTGGTACTGCAGATAGGTATCTCCATATACCTTAGAATTGAAGGATTTGCATTTTATTAATTTATTAAGTACAGACATCTAAACAACAACAAAAAGTGTTTAAATGATCAGGACACCATTACTGTGACTTGACCATGGCAAAAAAATCTGAAGGTATTGCCTTGGTGTTGGAGACTTCATTGTAAATGCTTGTCAAGCCTTACACTGGGAAACCTAATTTATATACGTTACTGTACCTTATTGAGATGAAGAGCACTCATTAAGTTATTTTATGTGTATTTATACCACATTTAATCATTCTTCATGTCCTGCTCTAAAATTGTGTGCTCTTCGATAAGATGTAGTGCTTCAAGAAATACAGAAAAGAAGGTATCATGGTTATTGTGTCTGCAGCAGTGAAGCTGAAGTCACTTAAGAATTGATGCAGACTAATCCTTTATACACCCTAATGAGACACAGCTATTAGTCATTGTAGTTTTTTTTGCTGAGAACATGGCCTGACAACAGCAGCCTTGGGCTTATTTTTTTGTTTGTATGCTTAGTAGTTTGCTTGCTCACTGTCAACAGACATTAATGCAGGCCAAAATATTATGGAAGAGAAAGTGCTTATACTATGTAAACAAAAGTCCTGGCTTACACTCTGTATTTTAATTAATTGATTAGGCACACTTGTTAAGTGAAGATTGTGAGACTACTGAATCACCTAAAAAAACATGAATGCTGCTGTTCTTTCGCTCAGCTAGTGTTATTACAGACATATTTTGAGTTTCTTTCGAATGTTGCCAATCTCATTTGATAATTTCTCGGTGTTATTAAATAACTTTCTACAAAATCTGAAATGTTCAGTCAACTACTGCTCAAGTACCTGGCTGAGTACTTGAAGTGTTAAATACTTGTTTATGCTATCATCTTGACTATTATTTAGGATTACAACAAACGGAGGAGCTGAAAAATGTGTCCTTCAGTTATTTAGGTGCCTTCTTACTCTAGCTTTAAAAAAAATCAAAGTTTTTTTTTTAATATGTAAGAAGTATATAGCTCATTCTGAAACAGGAATTTTCTGTGCTTTGTTTCTTTAACATAGGAATTTTCCTTTTCACAGTAGTGAGACCTTGAAAATGGATTACGTTTCTATAATTTGGGATTTATCTACACATTTTTTTGGTCTCTCTGAGACACACATGTACTGTTCTGTATTGTAGTGTCAAGAAGAGTTGAGACTGAATAGAATCTTTGCAGGCTTGACATGAATTCACAGAACCAACTTGAGAAAACTTGACCATATCTTCTTTGAGGCTGCGATGCTTCCTTTGTGCAAAGTGAAGATGAAATGAATACAAGAAGAATATGTACCTGATAGTAATATTTAGGAAGTGATTACTCTGTATGTGGAAAGGATAAACTATGAGTGAGGCTTTGATTAAAATCACTTTCAAGGAGTAGGTACAGGAACTAAGTTTTAGATTTGACATGTGAGAGCTAATATGTGTAAAATTACATTGGCTGGTCAACCACAATTAAGAAATGTACTTTGCCCTGTATTGCGTAGTGCAGCTTCTTCAAAGAAGTGGTTTTGGTGGTTGGGGAGCTAATTATACCCAGTTTGTCATCACATTTATTTATTTATTTTTTTATATATATATATGTATTTAGGAGAACACGCTCCTTGCATGGACCATGCCCAGTGACCACATTTGGACCAAAGGCCTGTATGCTGCAAAATCCTAAAACGATTATGTAAGTACTTGTCAAATGAATGGTATTATGCTTATTCTATGGGAAAGAAAAAAGTTTGCTTTTCTACTATTCACCCCCTAATCAGGATTGTTTGTATTTTACCTGACATTTAGAGATTTTCACGTTGCTTGGTTGCCAACTTGGGGTCATCATTGCCAAAATTGGCCTGCCATTTTCATCACATGTTCATCATTTAAAAAGTCAGTCAAAGGAGAACGGATAGCACTGCTGAACTGTATCCTCAACTAAAACCCCATTAGATGTGCATTAGCTTGATCTGCATGTTGAAAAATCTAATATGGGTTTGATTGTAATTTTTGGGGTTTTTTTTCTCCCAAGGGGTGATAGGACTTAATCAGTATTTCTCTGTATGGATTTATAGTGGTTTTGCCGGTTGGAATACTTCCTGCAGACATAAAACAAAATTAATTTTATTGGTTTTACATTACTAATTAATGTGGTGTTCTTAAGCCCACTATCTACTACCTAAACTAATGGGAGTTTTTTCAGAGCTCAGTATATGTATATTGGAAAAAAAAATTAACCATTTCACATAAAATACAGCAGGGCATGTGAATAGTATTAAGTATTGAAATTTTGTTTAGACGTGTTTTGCCTAATCTGCAATCCATAGTTTGATGTCAACAATGGCAACTATAATGAACACTTTCCAACGTAATTGACAGTAAACTTGCCATGTGTATTAAACACCCTTATAGAAACCTAATTGTGATACGGAGAAGCTATTGGTAGCATTTCCTTTATTCCATCTTGAAGTATGTAAAGAGCAGTGTTTCTGAACAATAAAGGAGCAAAAATTTTTATGGACAACACAAGGAAAGGAGGAGAAATTGTTCTGTGTACTGTGAAATCTGAGGAAAGCCTTCTCTCTCTTGGTATTATGTGTTTGAGCTAGTAGTTTGAATTTTTGTATTTGATCTATGGCACTTTCAGTGTATGAATATCATTAAGGCAAGTTTGCTTTTGGACTCTGCAGATAAACTTAATGTGAAAAAAAGGGTTGGTTTCTGCTTAGCAGGCATATAAACATTTTAATTTTGTAGGTTGGGTGGTATAGAAGTGTTGCTTTTTACACCTTGTATTCTATACTTAATAAATGGTGTCTTGACTTGGTCAAATGAGGAATGTCAGGGTTCTACAGATTAACCAAGTTAGTGGTCCCTATTTTTGTCCCTTTAAAAAGTTTTATTTCATTGTTCTTTTCAGTTAAACATAAGGTATTTAAGTATTTAGTTGCCTAAATCTTTACCTAAATAGTAGTAGTCTTCCTCAAAACAGGTTGGTGGTATCCTAACTTTTCCTGCGAGGGTGTGGTGGAAATCTTGCAGTGTACAGTAACTCTCAGCTTCCTTGTTCTTTCTGTCTGTTCTAAGGCTGGTGGCTTGGAGCGCTGCAGTTCATCTGAAAACCTAGCTTGCATTGTATGTTTACCCACCTGACTGGTAAATGTGCTCCTCCCCATGGGCTGGGCTGGCATTATATTGTATGTAATGATAGTGTCAAGATCAGTTGAGTACAGAGGCTGCAGGCAATACTAAATGCACGCTGCTTGCTGGGGAAAAGACTGCTTATGCCGTGTTCAGAACAGCTGGGGAGAAAAGGGTGCTCTCAGGTGATTGAAGGAAAGGACTATTTGAAGACCAAATTGTAAATTACTATTCTTACTTGAAGATTTTTGCTGTGGTTTTTAAAAAACAAGAAAAACCTTTTTGTTTGGGTTTTTCTTCTCTACAGTCAGTAATACTGTTAAACTCTCTTCCCTGGAGAGAATTTTTTAACAGAAAATCTTAGTTTTTATGTACGGGCAAAAGTTAGTGAAGGTCTTGGTGTCTCTTTAAGTGCTAGTGTTGATGATTGTATTGAAAGACCTGCTTTCCGAAGACTGTTATGTAAGATGACCAGAAGAATTGAATGACTATTCAGTGAAAAAAGAATCAGGTGCTTGTGTTGTTGAGGAGAGGGGAGGTCAAATACCCATTTTTAAATTCTTTCTTGAAATAGGATTTTTCTTATGAAATCTTGCCTCTGAAGATCTGTAATAGATGTTTTATACAGGATTTTTCTGTAAAGCCTCACAACTTTTTATTTGGGACTGATTTGACGTACTTAACTGGGGAAAAAAAAATTCAGAGAAAAATGTTTTCTTTGAGGTAGCAGTTTATTAAGTGATAAAAGCCTCAGCCTTTTTTTTTTTTTTTGGAGCTGTTGCATTTGCCTGACTCCTGGAAAGAAACATGAAGATCTTAGAGCATGTTATGAATAATCTTTCATTTAGTAGAACTACGTGGCATTGGTGAGTACAGTTGAAATAGGCAGACTGTCCTTCATTTGAATGAAGTCTGTATTAGTTCTAGGTTTATAAGTGAAAAGCAGTGCTGCAATCTTTAGTTCTTTGCCAGATTTAGAAGATAGCCTGATCATCTTGAAATGGTTTTGGGGTGGTTTCTCTATTTGTATTTTTTACCTTTTAATAGTGTTGAAATTTGAGGAATTTAATTTTATAAATTTAACTTTAGTATAGAAAACGCTTCCTTAGTCACCATTTGTACTGGAAATGGCATATAAAACTTCAGCTTTAGTTCCTTTGCAACTGTTTGGCACCAATAAACACATGAATGCAGCTCTTCCTATTTGGTTTTATTTTGTTTTGGTTTATTTTCAATTTAGCTATTGGTTGGTTAGTCAAGTCAGAGGAAGCCTTCCAGATTCATAGTAATCTCAGATTCATGGTGATATCTGAGACCGAGGATGGTATCTTCAAAGTGCCCTTACGCTGAGCCAGGGGATTGGACTAGACTATCTCCAGAGGTGCCTGCCAGCCTCCACTGTTCTATGATTCCTTGACTGTAAAATACGAGATGGCGCATAATGTAATGTTGAAAACCTGTGTGTGATACCGAGTGTAACTGCATATTTGTATTCTGTGTTATGTAATGATATTTAGAAGGAGAGATGGCACTGTTTGTTAGTAAAGGTTATTGGTATTAGACTACTTCATTAATCTCTAGTTTCTGCTGTATTTATGTGTAGAGTATAGGCATTTTGGAAAGGAAAATGAGCAGGTTATTATACCTCCAGTATCATCATCTGTTTTATTTTAACCCTTGAAGTGCTAAATCCAAATCTCTTTGTAAATTTGGCTTGTTCAGCATTTATACTAATCTGCTTTGCTTTATGGATTATATCTGCACCATATGGAAAAGGATGGGATGCTTGTAACATGCGAAATACAACTGTGAAATTATGTAGCTTAGAAGTAGATATAAATGAAGAAGGAAAATAGAGCTGGGTATTCCTAAATCAACTAAATGTATTACAGAGCAACATGAGTGTTCTCTTACTGAACCCTCTTGAAAGCTGTAAAATTATTTGTATATTTATATATTTAGTTCTTGAGGTTCTCAAGTCTTAGAATACTGTCCTGACAATAGGCAGACAGGAGTTTTAAAATACTTTAAAAAGTTTTGTGTGTTTTTGGTTTTGGTGGGGTTTTTTGGTTTTGGATTTATTTTTTTTTTAATTGGTAGTTGTGCTGCTTTAAGCAGATAAACTTGTTTTGGGATCAACATTAAAATAATATATAGATTAGAGTTTTAAAGAAATTTTGCACAAAAGTTATGTATGCTTACATATCTGTAATGTTTGCCTGGAATAGAAGTATACAGGCATCTGTACCTGTTTAAGCCCTTTATTTATGAGGCTTTGTCATAGGAAGTATAAGAGCTGCAAATGCAGACTTCCCAGAATAGAGTTTATGTACTACAGTGTTGTCATAGTTGTTGAGGCTTATCTTGAGGATTTTGTACAGATGACCACGTGAATCTTAATTATTTGCCCTTCTCTTGTAATGGTCTTGTTTAGTATGAAACTGTAGAATTTGTGTCTGCATCTACAGGCTTCAAACTGTATTGAGAAAACTGTGACTGTATACTGGTATCAGTGAAAAAGTGCTGAAGGAAGCATTGCTAAAAAGAATATTTGGGTTGGAACTACTGCACTATTTTTTAAATTCACATTGACTTAAGCTGTTTGACTTAGAGTATTGGATGGGAAAAACGTTTATGCCGTAGCTTTTTCTGATTCTCTGATTGGATGTTTCTCCTTATTTTGAGTTGTCTTAAGAGGAGAGAGCACTAAGACAAGATAAGAGGAAAGCATTACGGCTCGAAGCATCAGGGAAGATGTCAGTTCAAGAACTTGATCCAGGAGCTTTTGTAGTGCTTCTGTTAAAGTCTCCGTTTGCTTGTGTTGCTAGCATGGTAGCAGTTATAAGAATGGACACTTTAATACTGTGTTACTATCTTAATATAGTAAAGCACTGATTGGTTTCATGGGGGGAAAGGCATCGTTACAACACGATCTATTGCATCCTTATTTCTATTGTTCTAGGACTGCGTGCAATTATAATTAAGGATATATTCTTAACTGACCAGAACGTTATCAAAGCAAAATGTAGTAACATTGTCTTTTTTTCTATTCTCTAGGCACATTCAGGATCCAGCAAGCCAGCGGTTGACATGGAACAAACCTCCCAAGAGCGTCCTTGTTATTAAAAAGATACGTGATGCTAGTCTGCTGCAGCCTTTTAAAGAGCTTTGTGTGTATCTTACTGAGGTAATGAAATGTAAATTCTATTTTTAACCATAATTAAAAATTTTACATCTAAACTGTTCTCAATTACTGATTCTGTTGAGCTTAAAAAAAAAAAAGTAAACTCAAAACTTTGCTTCATTCTGTTTGCAGTTCTAAGTTACAGGGAATGAGATATAAAAAGCTTTAAGCCTTGAACAAACAGCAGTGTTACTGTATCATGCAACCTATATTCCAAAGTTTAGTTTAGTTTAATTCATTAGATGGTCTGTGCGTGCTGCAAAATTCTCACTGGAATTAGACCACACATTAAAAATAAACCCCGCAACCAAGAGATGCAGACCACTTCTGTAAATTATTATTTATATGTTTTAAACTAATGCAAATTATGGGGAGGGTCAAATATTCTGTCATTTTAAAAGGTTATTAACAAGCTTATTTTATCTCTCCTAAGGAGAACAATATGATAGTGTATGTAGAAAAAAAAGTATTGGAAGACCCCGCTATAGCTAATGATGATAATTTTGGACCAGTGAAGAAGAAATTTTGCACCTTCAGAGAAGGTATGGTAATGATTTCTTGAAAGTAAAGTTGAAGTATATTGCTTTTTTGTCTTGGTATTTCCTTAGTCGCTGGGTCAAGTTTGTAAAACTAATGTGTATTTGCAAACAGCTGTTGTTACATCTTAGGTGTGCTTTTTTATGTTTGTGAGTGAATGTTGGCATGCTGTGCTTAATTTATGTTAGGAAATTATGACTGTTGATAAAACTTAATTCAAAACTTTTATTTCAATGTTACTTCTAGATTATGATGATATCTCCAATCAGATAGACTTTATCATATGCCTGGGAGGAGATGGGACCTTACTTTATGCTTCTTCGCTTTTCCAGGTTGGTCTTTATGGGAAATAGACTTAAAGACCTCTTTTCTTTTTGAAGTATTTGAAGGTGGTTGGTTTTTTTTTTTCTTTTGTTATTGAGGACAGCATTTGTCCTTTGCTGTTCATTCCTTTTTTTTTTTTCAAGCCTGTTTTACCCTATACCTTCTGAAAATAGTCTATGTAATATGTTGTTTTTATTATGCACAGTTGAAGTTACATCAATAGTCAAAATATTTACAGGCAATTAGTAGAAGTATGAATTGCTTTTATTCCGTAGCTTTTAAATTCTTTTCTTTATTGATAGGGTAGTGTACCTCCAGTTATGGCTTTTCATCTGGGATCCCTTGGATTTCTTACTCCATTTAATTTTGAGAATTTTCAGTCCCAAGTCACTCAGGTTATAGAAGGTAAATTTAAGGGGACAAGGTGTGGTGTCTCTTTTTGTTACGTTTTCTGTAGCTTTTTCCAAGACTAGTAAATTTTCTTGACCAACTCATTTAGGTTGGCCCATAAGATTGAGTCACAAGAAATGTATACTAACCTAACAAAAGCATTGCATTGCATTGACCCATTCAGTGCTGCTTTCTGTACTATTGTGCAAAGGAAAATGACTAAGAAATAACTTTGTCCTGTGTGGAGTAAACAAGTAAAAGATGATGCAGAATTTATGTTAAATGATAGATAAACATACAAATAGAGTGTAGCTCTGAAATCTGTGGTAGTCTGTTTCTCTCAGCAGTACAGTGCTTAAATACTGAGAAGTCAGGCAAATAAAATATTTAAGGGAAGAAATACTTTGTTTCTTCAATATGAGATTCTTTGAGTTGCATCCAAAGTAGATTCCCGAAAAGACGTATAAATTCTCATGTTGCTAGAATGTTGTCTTTTAATAGGTGTTTCTAATGCACTCATTCTCTTTAAGCTTAGCTTTTGTCTTAGTGAAGACCACATGAGCCTAACAGTGTTTTCCCATCTTGATCATGTCCATATAAAACTTAAATTTTCTTTTTGCATCATGAGGAAAGGGAGGAAGGACTGGGTTCAAATTTTATTTTAATTTTGCTCATTACTACTAAAAATGAGTTTTGAGCTTTAACCAAATATAGACAATTATCTTGTGAATGAAATTGGGAACGTTGAAAGCACGGGCAATAGAGAGGTGGCATTTCATACAGTTCACTAGTTGTTACAGGGTTTTATTTACTATACTAGCATATCATTTTTGTGTACTTTCTCCTATATTTCACTTCTAGGCAATGCAGCGCTTGTTCTACGAAGCAGGCTGAAGGTGAAAGTAGTAAAAGAGCACAGAGAGAAAATGACAGTACAAAATGGTATAGAAGAAAATGGAGTAGTGTCTACAAATATAGAGAAGGAAGTGGGCAAGCAAATTATGCAATATCAGGTCAGAGGGCAAAATAAGCAAAAGAACTAATACGCTGTTTGTAAATTGCTTTGTACTTGTTTTATTATAACTTTCCCCTTTCCATTAGTTTACCTGCATTAGCCCAGTAGTGTGGGACAGATCCATATTGCTCTAATTCACAATATGGGCACTGCACAATGAGGAAGTGGTGTATCATTACTTTCTGCAATCATAAGTGCTAATATTGTACTTTCCTGTAGTAACATTTTCCTTCTATTTTGAAAACAAAGTAGTAGTTATAAAATGGGATATCCCAAAGATTTTTATAAGTAAAAAGAAAAACCCTGTACATTGTTAATAACCAGCTTCTGGAAATAATTCTTAACATCTAACAACTGCAGCTGGCACTTGATAAGACAGAACTGTAAAGAGAGTCTAATTTGGCAGGTACTAAATCAGTATGAATTTTTCAAAGCTTGTTTCAGCTTGTCATTTTTTTACATTGCCAAGTCAGCAATAGTGGACTGGTGTAATATTTGATGTCATGGCAGGTCCTAAATGAAGTTGTAGTGGATCGCGGTCCTTCTTCTTACCTTTCCAATGTAGATGTCTTTCTAGATGGACACCTGATAACAACAGTGCAAGGAGATGGTGAGTCTGCTTCTTGAGTTAAATTGCTTATGAGTTCATGTGTAGACTGTTGCTATTTTACTGGAGGATTTTCTCACATGGAAACAAAATCTCAAGCTTCTGTTCACTGTGACAGAAAATGTTAGTGTGCAATGAATAGGTATGTTTATTTATTGGTAGCTAATGTGTTCCACAACGAAGCATTAAAGTGTTGTAAGCTTTGTTTATGGACTTGCGAAAGCAAGTGGCAGTTTCTTTGGGTATGGTGTGTTAGGGCTAAGAGCAAGAAATAGCTTAGAAAAAATTTGCGTGGATATCTGGAATTTGCTGAAGGCCTAAGATCTCAACTCATGAAATACAGAAGTTCATCTTTAAAGCTCTTATCCTTCAAAAAACGAACGTCACTGTTACAAAGTTGTGTAACCTGAGATCTAGAAGTTTATGCAACTTACATGAAACCATAAAACTAACATGCTGTGCCAGGATTAGAAGAGAGTTTCTGACTTTTTGTGTATTAGACTGCAATTCTCCTGTGAAATACAAGTTGATACATTCTCTGCTTCATTTTCATAACAGTGCTATTTCTTAGTTGTCTTCCAAAATAACACATTGATTGTAATGCTTATGTAAATGAAATTTTTGCTCCTTTCACAGGAGTCATTGTCTCCACGCCAACTGGTAGCACTGCATATGCAGCTGCAGCAGGAGCTTCTATGATTCATCCAAATGTTCCTGCAATAATGATCACCCCAATCTGCCCTCACTCATTGTCTTTCAGACCTATTGTTGTTCCTGCTGGAGTGGAACTCAAGGTTAGCTTCTGTTTTGTTATTTCTCTTTGTAAGTTAAAAACTTCTGTAATAACCACGTGAACCTGACCCAAAGCAGAAGCGGTTAGGAAATGCTGTGTTTCTCCTGCGTTCTTTCATTTGTAGGAGGACCAGATCAAGTCCGGTTGAAGAATGCGTCTTTGTTTAAAATAATATGTACCCACTAGCGGAATACTTCACGCTGCTTCCTACTGGACTGTAGTTGTGTAACGTTCTGTAAAATGGGCATACATACATTTGCATTCTGACTAATCAAATTTTACATTATTTCGGTTAAAGTGCATGTAAATCAGTGGCGTTTAAGGGAATGAAAAATTCTACTTTCATGGCTAAAACAACAAATATTGCAGATCTTGAGTATATCGGTAGAGTTATCTGCAATTTGCTAATTATTTTTTGTTAATGCTGTCTTGCAGGAAAAAAAGGCATGCAATACCTCAATATGAAATGGACTTAGTTAATGTGTTTTTTTAACAAATACCCATGTGTAAGGAAGAATACCTTTCTGCTTCTTGTGGCTGTTACAAGCTTCCAGTCTACTTAAGTTGGAAGAGAGCTAGTATGTTTGGAAGGGCTCTTCTAGGGACATTAGAAGATTAGCAATAAGAAATAAGTGTGTACTGGGTTTTTTGTTCCTGTTTTACAATATAAATTGAATGTTTATTCATGGCACAGCTCAGTCCACAATTTGTCATGTCAATGGGTGTTACTGGCCAATGGTAGTCAATTCTTTTCTCTTAATAGAAATGTATGTTAAATATGAACAAAACTTCCTAAATGTAACAGCTTTGGATTCATTATGTATTAAAATCTATTTTTATGCATTAACTTTATTCTTCTTGAAAGAGATGCTAAGTCAACTCATGTAACTGAATTAAAGCATGCACTGGCTGTAATTGGAAGGTCAGTCTGGTTTATGACCTTGTACTTATAAAGAGAGGGTTTATTGTGTGTAGAAGAGTATGTGTATATATACCAAACGTGAAATGAAGGTTTGGAACTTGTGTGGTGTGTTACTGCACTGTTATTACGGACAGATTATGAATTTCAGTGCAACTGTAAAGTTGCAAAGAGTCAATTCTGTTCTCGGAGGGACAATGAAGGAGGTGTTTGTTCCTTACTCTTGAAAAATAGGTTTTGGACCTGAAGTTTAGTTCTTTTCTCTTTTTCAGATTATGCTTTCCCCGGATGCCAGAAATACAGCATGGGTTTCATTTGATGGAAGGAAGAGGCAGGAAATATGCCATGGAGACAGGTCAAGCCTTTTTTTGATTGTGGCATCTCTTTCTAAGTATAGAAAATACTGATTCGTGCACTTCTCTCATTCTCTAACATCTGTCAAAAGGGTTGCTGGTAGTGAAGAAACAAGCTTTTATAAACCCTAACACCTCTTACAGCACAAACTGCACTAAAAGTATTTAATTTCTAACTTGGATTTTTTAGATCTTCCTATGAAAGCAAGTCAAATGTTAAGACAAAAGCATGTAAACATGGCATGCTTGGCAAGGAAGATGGACATGTCTTTAGAAAATTCTGTAAATTTAACTTAGAGATAAATCTTAGGAGTTTGAGAAGTTGTAAACCAATGGGAGTTGCACGTAAGCAGTGGCTCTGAATAATGCCGTATGATTTAAACTGTGTTTACTTAGTGAATGGTTGTGGTCGTTTGCGATGTTATTGCCTTGAGTGAGCAGAATGCAGTGTGTGAAGTTTCCTCATTTTTTATGTGCAAAATGTGGTGGTTTATCCTAACGGCAGGTGATTTAAGGCAACTGTGTGATATGTGACTGGTAGACTTGCCATTCAAGATGACTTCTTTTTTTTTTCTTGGTCCA
This sequence comes from Buteo buteo, assembly GCF_964188355.1. Taxonomy (NCBI): domain Eukaryota; kingdom Metazoa; phylum Chordata; class Aves; order Accipitriformes; family Accipitridae; genus Buteo; species Buteo buteo. The sequence continues at coordinate 2,947,107 of NC_134175.1, forward strand.
TAAAAGTTGCCAGAAAGGAAAATGTATAGCTGGCATGACACTCCATCTTGAACTGTTTGTATTTCCCCTGAGGTTGAAAGATCTATAGAACAGATCAGGAGGGTAGTAAGGATTCAAACATGAGATTTGGCCCTCTGTTAGGTGCTAGACTTTTTATTGCTGTTGCTTGTAGTTGAAACTTAAAGGCTAAGGTGGTGACTTACGTTTTCCTTTGTCCTGGTGTTGTTGATGTGAAGGGCCAGCAAAAGACTGCAGGATGTCATGGGGTGGGTTCAGTAGTCTCACTGTGTCAAAGAATGCTGTCCACAGTGCATCTGTTAACAATTTTAAGCCATGTGTTCACTCCATTTAGATGAGCCTGCAGACTTTGTTATTGCTTGATTATGGAAACTTGCTGTTTTACCAGAGTGGCTGAACATAGCACTATGTTAGGTAGTGAATAGAAGACTTTTTTTTTTTTTATTGCTATTCATTGCCCTTGACTGACTGGGGTATTCCTGTGTTGCAGTATTAGCATCACTACCTCTTGCTATCCCCTTCCTTCGATCTGTTTCCGAGATCCTGTGAGCGACTGGTTTGAAAGCTTGGCTGAGTGTTTACACTGGAATGTTCGGAAGAAGCAAAATAACTTTGCTGTTGAAGAAGAAGAATTTTGAGTGTCTACATCTAACAAGACTCACGGGAATGGAAAGTGGCAGTATCCCTTCTATATGCTTGGATTTTTAAGTTTTTGGCTAACAAGTGTGGTCACCATCTCAGACGTACATAGTGATTATAGTTTATATCTGTCTGATCTGCTGATGGCTGGAAATTGTGCTATTTCTTGTCCACCAAGAGTAGGAATGGAAGAAATTAGGCTCTGATTGTTGTAATCTGGTGTGAATTTCCTTCAAATGAGCAATCTGAAAATTGATTATTTCTGATTGGTATTGACAACCACATCTGTAGATTTGGTTATAACCTATAACTTACCAGTAACATGGTAGGCTGAATGTAGATACATAATAGAAAAGTGGCATTAAAATAATCCGTTTAATTTGGTATATTTGTAATTCCATTTAAGACTGCTGTGCATATAAAAGCTCTACAAAATCTGCTTTTTAAAAAAAAAAAAAGCTCCTGTTTGTTAGCTTAAATATGTGTTGCCCAGAAGAGCTCCCCATCAAGACAGCGCTTAAAATACTTTCTCCTTACTTGCAAATGTGACACAGTGCGAAGAAACACCCATGAAGAATGTTTTTTATTAATAGATGGAACTAGTAAAAAAAAGTATTTTTTTTAATATATATATATATACACATATATATGTATCTTATGCCCATTTGAACAGTGTTTGACCCTTGGCTGTCATCACTGTGTAAACATCCACAAATAGCATGGACAAGCATTAGCATGGACTTGGTTGTTACAGTGATCTCCATTTTTGTAGCTGAGCTAGTTCGTAGCTCTGCAGTTCCTGTTGGTGGGAATCATCAGTGTGTTATTTTTTCTTATTACTTTTGTTTGATTCTCTGGAATAAATGGTACCATAAGAGACTGTAAAGTAAAAAAGAAAAAAAAATTCTCCAAGTGTTCAAGAAGAATCTGGACTTCAATTACTACTATATTGTCTAGTTCCACTATTGTCTTGAAGAAAAGAACATCCTATATGAGGCCTTGAGTGCCCTCAACTGCCATAGATACCTTCCAACTCTTGGTGCTGAGTAATACAGAAAGGGATACTGCATTGGTAGGCTGATAAATGAGAGGACACATTCCCAGTAGAGTAGCAATGGTGCCTTCAGCACACTCAAGATATTCTAAGTCTCGTATTTACTTTTTTAAGATGCTTTCAAATGTTTCTAACTTCTCTATGTACATATTTTATTGTACGTGCTTTTATGAAAGAAAAAACAAAACAAAAACAAAATCCAACAGAAAAACTAGTTGGGGAAAAAAAGGTTTGTACTGTACTTTAAATGAAAAATATCAAACCCAAGTATAATGTTTACATTTATGTTCTCTGTGGTGCAGTCTCATGATCATACTATCCAAACTTTAGCATTTTCAGAGTCTTGCTGCATTGGTCATTAAAAGAATGGATGTTATCTGTTAAACTTAAGCCTATGGCATAATATTGTGGAGGAATTAATTTACTGATGAAGGTGGGATTTCCGTGAAAGTGGAGTGAGAAGCTCTGTTGAACTTTTCATGATTGTCTTATGTTGTTTATGTGGTCCAAAGTGGTAATGGGAAATGTATTGATTTCCAAACTCTGCCTAACCTGCTGTCCTCTGATGGTTTAAATGATGTCTCTTCCATTTTGGATGCTGCCCTAGTCTGTCTAATTTTATTAAATCCAGGTGAGAGCACTTTTCCATAAAAGAGAAGCAAACTCTTGATTAATGATACAAATCACAACGAAAATGTGTTAATATAAATTAATACTCGGTTTGTAAATTTGTAAAATAGAATATTGGTTTGATTTGGTCTAAATAGACAAATTTTGTGATATCTTGGAGAATATCCAGATAGCTTTTGGAATTTATCTTTCACTTGAATCTGCAGTAATTGTTTTATCACTGTTTTGAAGCTGCTTACGGGTTTCCTAGGTGGAGTATTCAGTTATTTAATAACTGTTTACTTTTTGAACTATAGAAGTGTCGGACTATTTGCTTTGAAACTATTTTATTTAAACATGCAATAATTGAGAAAAGGAGCAGGGTATAGTGGCTGTATAAATGTATTGTTAAGTTGAAAACAAGCAGAATACTAGGCACGCTAGGAAATGGAAATCATTTTGTGGAGGTGAGGCGAAATGATTAATGAGCCTTATCTAGTATTTTTTTAAAGATAAAACTATATTCAGCACTTTTTATTTATGCTTTTTATAATAGTAAAGCTATTATTGACTAAATTGCCGAACTTTCATTTTCAGAGTGCATAGTTCATGAAATCTGTAATCAAAACTTACCTAACTACTTTCTCTAGATTAGATCTAGATTAGGAGTTCTCTTTAAATTTATCATGTACTGCAATTGCATTACTGGCTTTGAGGCTTCTGCAGTTTTGCTTGTGCAAGTATTCCCACTTGATAACAATCTTATTTGGATCACTGATCAGCCAAGTAGAGAGCTACAATTACTGACTAAAGGAAAGAAAGTCATGTGATGACTTTAGTCTTTGCTTTTTCTTCAAAAAGCTGTGTTTATTATAATTGTACTAGCTGCTTTACATCAAAACACAACCCAAATTGTGTTAATACATTACAAACTTGTCTAACTGTACAAAGTCCCTTTTTAAGGCCTTTAATCTGCAAACCAGCAATTCACAAGCGGGCTAGTGAGGTTTAAACAGCACTCAAGTTTTGCATATTTAACTGCTTTAAGTGTGGGTAACTTCTGTTCAAACCACAGCTGAACCAGAAAAAAAGCTGTAATGCAGACTTGGTTATATTGGCAATAAAAGCTCATTTTGCTGATGTAGCTTACTCAAAGTAACTTGTTTAAACTGTACTAGTAAAATAGGTTTTTGCTGATGAAGAGCAGTGTTTCTAATATAAGGGTTTGTAAATGTCACTGTACCTACAAATCCTTTCCAGTCTACAAAGGGCCAAAATGGAAGCTTGGAAATTAATTTTTTTTTTAAAGTTATTCTCTAGTAGAGAGTTTAAGAAGTTATTAACAACTGATGTAGTATGGAATAAAGCAGTGTACTGAATTTCTAAAAGAGGAAAAATCCTGTTACATATTGTTAATGCTTTGAAAACTTGTTTTAAATATTGTTGAAAACAAATATTTTTCAATCCTTTCAATAAAATCTTTTTGTAAAGTTGGATTTGTAAAGCAGCACTTTGACTGTTGAGAATATAAAATTACGTATACAGAACTACTTGCTTGGAAGGCAAATGTTCAGTGTGGGTTTTTGATACATTGTCTCATGGGACAGTACCATCCGTTTTCTAGAAATATACCTAAGGCTTTTTTGAATGTGTATGTCTGATACTAGTCTTTTCTCAAAAGTTTCACAATAAAAGCTGGATTTGCTGTGCAAGTTGAAACAAATCTTCTGTACGACTAGTTGGGCTGCATTAACTACTTTTTTTGAAGGCCCAAGAGTAGAAAAATGAGGAAAGGAATAGTTAAGGGCAATAATCTGAGATAATGTCAGATAATTTGGACACCCAGTAAATTTAGGATTGAAAATGTAGTTTAAGTGCCCATTCTATCTTTGCCTGTGCACATTGTGGCCAAGTTCTAGACACTTCTTCCATGAAACTTGTGGCTAATAATCATGATGTCTTTTTATGATTTCATAATTCACCTGTAACCTATTCCAACACTTCATACAGGTCCAATGATTGATAAATGTGAGGAAATGTCTTATGCAGGTAATACAGCTGCTTTTAAATGGAGTTCATTTGCTTTGCAAGGTACCTTAGAGTTTTCTATCTTCTTATGCCTGGCTAGTGACAAACTCTTGCTGTCTATGGCCAGAATAATAACCCACCATTTCTGTGACAGTGGCACTCTATTGCCTATGCATAAAGCAGGGAAACAGCACTGCCAAAGGCTGGACACTTATTTTTACAGATGAAGCTTTTGAGATAGTTCATATACAATTTGCTAGTCCTGTCTTGCCAGAATGAAGGCTTCTTACTGTTGTCAGTTTAAATGGCCCAGTTCTAGCATTGAGAGCTGTGATCACCATAGTTTGCTGAACCAGCAAAAAGTACTCTCCATCCCCCCAGAGTCTTTCCAAGCTGAGGTATCAAAAATTTTGGCACAAAAATTAATTGAGCTGGGCTGATTAAAAAATGGCTGTATCAATTTACCTTGGGTTTTTAAGAGTTAGGAGAACTTAAAGTAGGCCAGAATTGGCCATAAACCTGTGTGAAGCCTGAGGCCATCTTTTTCTAGTTTTGCCCTGCCTTGCCCGGCAGCGTGTCTACATGATAAGCTGAAATGAGTGTTGGTACCAGCATGTAGTTTAATCTAGATTGTTCACATAGGCATCAGGTGGCAGTATACATTACAGCCATCTTGGGAAATCCAAAAAAAAATCTCATACTGGATGTGAAGGTCAACACAGCTTGTACTTGTTCCTGCTGTTCCCTGAAATACTAAATCTTAATTTAATCTGGGTCTCCCTTTGTGTGCAGCAGTCCTACCTCTCGATGACAGTCTCATGCTCCTTGTGCAACTGCGAGATGCCTTACTGCATTGCTAATTAATGAAAGGAGTGGTAGAGAAGCATATAGCGTTTACAGTGGTATTAGGATTTGTTTCATAAAAACATGATTATGTTCTAAAGACAATTTGAACTAGCTATGCCAATTAATGACTTATTACTGTGGGGCACAGGATTGCAAAGCCTAAATGCTCTTCCTTACTCTGTCAGTCTCTGTCTTTCTGTGCTGTGTTCTTTTAACTTTTCTGGAATCCAGATTAGTATCAGCTGTTGCACATGTGCACAGCAGCTTGAAGCTTTTTTTGAGCGAAGTCATGAGAACAACAGGGAACAGTTTGGTCTCACGTATTGTCCTCAAACAGAAAAGCAGGAAGCTATACGCAGAAAAATGGCATTAAAGCTACCAATACTTTGTAGTGATGGGAAAGTAGCAAGTTGATTCATTTTTTCAGTAATGCACAATGAAAAATTGAACTCAAAGGCTTGAACAAAGAACAGGTAGAAGATAATAATGCAAAAATGAAGTGTATGAGTGGTTTGGACTCTTTCTTCCTGTTGGGTGCGCTTATTTTACTCTATATGAAAAAGTAGCCTCTCTACATGCTGTTTTTTGAGAGATTTCTCATACAGCATGGAAAAGAAGATTGATCGCAGAGGGGAAAATGTTTGTATATTTATCAGTTGTTAAGAATTTGTGCCAATTACCTAAAACTGAAATTCCTTTTACATGTTCTGGGTAAAACTTGCTAAATGCTGTTGACAGAGGAGGTTCTTGATGACATGTAGAGCAGTAGCTTCCATTTGTTTGGTATAGTGTGATTTGTTCCCATTGTTTTCCTCTTCTATTGGCGAATACCAATAAAAAATGTGATGAGTAACTTTGCATTTATCCAAAGTTAACTTTGGAATTAGCTGGATTAATCTCCTGCTTTAATAATAGAAAATGTGAAGTTGGTTGTCTGAACCAGTAGGTTTAATGATTATCTACATCCAGGATTAGAGTGGCTGGGCAAAAAATAAAGTGCTACAATTTAGAGTAGGCCAAAGATACTGTCTGCGGATTATGACAGGATTGTGTATCAGGAAACTTTCAGAGATTCAGCCTAGTAGCTCTTATCTACACAAATACTAACTTAAAGACCTTGTGAAAAAGAACAGGCAGATTTCCACAGGAACTTAACAAGACCTTAGTCAGGAATAAGAACATTTTTCTGTGAAAATATGACAGTTAATTCTCCAAGGCATAACAATATGTTTCTGCTTTGGGGGAGATAAATGTTTGAATGTAATCACAACTTTTTTCCTTTTAATGATACAATTGTTTCTGCCATCTCCTTGTTATGAAGATAAAAGGCGCATAGCACAAGCCTACTTTCTTCAGCTAATTTTGACTGAGTGTAGGCCTACTGCATGATCAAAGTCTTCCCTTACTGGTCCTGCTCTAGGTAAGACCTGCTGCTTGTTTGCTAGTTTTAGAAAAGGATTGAATATGCTTAATTGTGTTCCTCCATTTCAGCAACAATTCATAGTCACATTTTGACTTGTGGAATGAAGTCAGTCATCAGCTGGTACGCTCGTCCTTTCTCTTGATACTGTCAGCTGTATGCAGTCTGACCACAGACATTCAACCTCTTCATGCCTCCATTGTGCTATCAATAAAGTAGATTTGTTTCAGGTTTAGAAGACTAGGATGAGAAAAATATTTTTTTATAGAAGTTTTGAGATCATCCTTGCACATTTCCCTCATAAGCTGCAATAAACTATTTTAACTACTTCTGCAGTGTACAGATACCTCCAAGTTAAAGATGTATCTGAAGAGGAGTATGATGGCAATGTTCATGGCACATGTGAATTGCAGTTCCAGCCTCTTCCATACTCAGTTTGTAAACAGGCTTCCCATTGAACTCGTGCTGTTGACACGAGAAATAATTATCCATGCGCAAACTGTGTTTATACTTTATTAAAAAATCGACAGCCAGTAGCTAAAGGTTCCAATCAATAAAATACCAAACTTTTAAATTGCAATATTAAAGGCTTAGTTTAACAGTCAGCCTGGTGTATGAAATGGCACATTGGTTAGATACACTATAGGAAGGCATAAGATTACATTGCGTAGTTTTCATGTGTAGCTGGGATTTAAAAAAAAAACAAAAAAAATTGAAATATTCCTCCTCTGACTTCAGAACAAGAGCCCTAGCCATTCTGTTGGAGTTAAGCCATCACACAGCCATAGTGGAGATCAGGGAATACAGCTGTCACCGAAACAACTTCAGTGCTTGGCCTCTGTTCAGCAACAGATCTGAGTTGAGAAATGACGGTAGGGCAATCCACTTCTAGATTCTGGTATGTAAGATGGATGTGCAAATTATTATTATGTTTGTGTATATCCAGAAAAACAGCATTTATATTAACAACATTCTCTACTCACATGCATGTTGTGAACCTCCTGTGGTTACAAAGCAACATCAGGAAAACAAGGAGTGAAAGATGCATTGTCCTGTCAGCAAAACTCACTGAATCGAGAGGATTACAGTTAATTTCCCGAGAGCACTTTGCTTTTTAAACTAAGTTACCAGCTGTGCTGCTATAGTTCCCTAGCACGATACGAACCAAGAAATGTATAGATGTTTTTCTGAGCAACTTCCTCTACTCTGTGAAACTGACCCATTGTCTTACATCCTGAATGCAAGTACTCGATCAGAACTTCCCCGGCTACGATTTCACTCTGTAAGAGCTGCAGATAGAACACAGGGGGGATGCTCAGGAGTCGATCCTTCCATAGGAAGAAAACACTGTGGGAAGAAAGGAAGACCAGTCAACACCAACACCCAGCAGCATTTATGTCCTTCTTGTAAAAGGAGGTATGGGTAGTTTAAGATTAGTGGTTCTCTAGGTCCCTTTATTCTGTCTCTCTCGGTTATTATAAGGCAGTTATACAGCATAATGAAGAAAAATTACATGTATCTTGTATAGAGGACATTTTTCCACACAGGTCTGTTTTTCTGGATAGCAGCGATTCTTATGTAGGTTAGAAGCAACTTTGACTAATGTCAGTTTTCTTGAGGGAGAAATCACGTTACGTTCCATCCAATCTTCTGAACTTTGTCAAGCCAGTAAATTCTGAGGCTGCAGTACTGCTTGATGTCATTAGGGATCTGCCTTTTATTATGACTATCCCTAACTATTTTCCTGGCTCGCCAAGCTCTCTACTTAATTGTGACTGTCATACAATAGGCTACAACCTTCATAGTTAAGGCAACCTTTTTAAGTACTTACTTCTTTCTCTCAGCCCCTGCCCAAAGCTGCGGTAGACATGAATCAGTGCCCAAAACAAAACAGATTTTATTGCAACAGAAATGCAAGAGCCGGTAATGAAAGCTGCTTCCAGAGTGTAAGAATTCCCTTTGCCCCACTCCCTTATCACCTGCAGGAAAATAGAGACATACAACAGTCAACACCTAGTGCCACAAAACCCTGAAGCCATAAAATGCAATCAGCCAACCACTAAGTTTCTGAAAGAAGTCACTGGATAGTAACTGGGGGGGCGGGGAACTGGTCACTTTTAAACTGTCTTACTTTCCCGATTACATGATTCCCTGGGTGCACGCTGACTCTAGCTAAATGCATCCACCATCTCATCTCTGCAGCACTTAAGTCATATCAAAACAGTATTGTGCCCAGACTGAAAGAACGATTAAGCTGGAGATAAGGAAACCAGACTGCGTCTTACATCTCAGTTTCTTTCTACGGTAAAATACTGAATGAAGTTGTGTTCCCTGGCTGTCATTGTAGTGTTATTGTCACACATGTCCAGGGGCCAGCTTCCATGATCCCATTTTCATTCATGGCTAGCCTGATTACTGTGCTTATGACAGTAGTAATTGCCTAACCTGTGCTTTTTTGAGAGGTCTGACACAGATAAAATGGCAACTTTTAATTAAAAGCAACGTGTTTATATCCTGCAGCTATCTACTGCATTGAAGAGGGGTCACTGCTCCCATGAACAAAGTATCATCAGGCATGTTAATACTAAGATGAGAGACCTCTGCAAAAATCCAGTACTGAAAGAAAGATACTAAGATCTGGCAGTATTCTTTTCCCCCTTTCCTGCAGGTTTGAGTCATTGCCCTAGCAGGCCTAGTGATTGTCAGGATGAGATTTAAAAAAGCATAGTTCTGACTACTTTGATTTGTTAACAAACCCAATGGCGTGTATTCCAAATCAAGGCAGGTTATGGATGTCCTGGCCAGTTTTGGTGCAATTAGTTGGTTTGTCTATTAAGTTCTATCAATTTTCCTGTTTACAGGGTTGTTAGCAGCTGCTATGTAGAGTCAATCTAGCAGCCTTTTCAGAGCTGAAGTAATTAACAGTAAGTGCAGTTTACTTTTTTTTTTTCCCTACCTTTCAGGTAGTCAGATAAAAGATGTTAAAAAGAATTGGTTTGAAGAAGTGACTACATTACAGATCTCTCTAGCAGAGAGGAGTACTGCATTGCATGTCCATGCCCTCATTTGCTGGTCACTCTTGCGTGTTCATTGTTACCATACAGAATTGGAAGGAGACCTAGCTATTTTCAAGTTGTCATGTTACTCTTAATGTCAGAAGCCACCATCTGTACTTTTCTTCCTAACTGCAAGATAAGTAAAGTATAGCCACCAAAGACAGCGTGTGGTCCTTCTGTGCTTTGCCAGATCAGACAAACAGGCCTGTGAATAATTGGAAGAGCCTGATTTGACTGCATACTTTTAATAGAACCCCAAGGACTTGGATGACTGCAGCCACTGGACTCTTATCAGTACCTGGAGACTATTTATGTAAAGTATGAGAAACACTGGCTGCTATCAGCATTTGAGTCCTTCCCGTGATGACCAACCTGCCTTGCCCTTGCCCTTCTTCCTTACCTCCTTTCACATGTGTTGTGGGAGTTGCTGGGGTGCCCCAGTGATAAGTGCTTTATCGCTATTATAGTGCCAAAAAAATGCCTAAGACTGGAGTTTGTTGGGCTTGCATGTCTCTTGTTTTGGCTACATCAGGATCGACAGCTGGTGCCTAAGAAATGCCTAAGAAATTCTTTAAAATACAATGACTTGAGGCCCTGCAGGTGGTCGAATGCTCTGGCACCACTTGAGACTTCTTGTGAAGGAGGGTAGGCATTTTTGAGGAGCTGTGTATCTTGTACTGGAGGATTTTGTTGTATCTTGCCCTAATCATTCCGGACACTTTGCCAGTTGCAGAGACTTCCAGGGCCTCTCCCTCTAACTACTCAGTTCAAGAGCAATTTGACATGGTTCCTGTCTTGAAAAGTTGATCCTGAAGAGGTAGGACGTGCCTGCTGCTCTCATTGATTCTAACAGGAGCTGCAACAAAGGGGTACGCTCAGGAATGAGGCACCATGTTTTGGGCCCAAGGATCCAGTAATGAAGAGGAGGCCTCCAGCCTTGCTCCCTGTTATTGAGCAAGTAAGTTTGATGAATTACCGTGTAAAGCAGGTAGATGAGATAAACTACTTCAGGTATATTCTGACCCAGAAAAATCCACACCAGAGGTTTCAGTTCTTTCAAGATCTGTAAAATAAGATGAGATATATACATAACTTTATAACTTGTTGCTATATACTCTATAAAGGCTATATATAGTTGATTTTTCAATAGCATTTCAAATGTTGGTCTAGCTGAGTTCTCAGTTGTAACTTTGTTCTCCTCTTGCCTTCTCTACCTATGTTTTTTTAGCAGGAAATACCATCTCTGTTTTCCACTGAGCTGGGCCAGGAGTCATGTTGGTGAAATCAGAACTGGTTGTTTCATGGGCGCATCCTGACAGCTGTGTGTGATTTGAGCCATCTCGGCATTGTCTTGAGCTCTGCCTTCTAATGCTTACAGTACAACTCCCAGCTAGCTTAAATGGAAAAGCAGCTGACTCAGAAGAGTTGTATTTACGCTGATGTACTTTTTCTTTGGGTACGCTCAGATTTTTCTCTTAACAAATTAATGTCTTCATAGCTAACAGACTGAAAGCACTCTGACTTTTTTCTCCACCTTTGTTTCTACTACAGAGGAATAAAGTCACTGAGAACTAAAACGTGGGAGAAGCAAGAGGATTTAACTGTCAGAAAAACTTTGTTTCACAATTAACCTTGGGACTTGGGAAAGAAGAAACGATGGACTGCTTTCCGGCAGGTAGCAACTTTCAGCGGTCCTGAACTGGAAGGGCAGGTCTGAGCAAATGAAAGAAAAACAACTGAGTCACTGCGAATGAAAACAGTGACTGCGCCAATGCTATGATAAGATTTGATGCATCTGATCAACCACAGATTCCCCCCAAAACCAATATTGATTCTTCTGCAAGGGTCAATATGTGAACCTCTACAAAAGTATTAAGGGAATTGTCCCTCCCCTAAGGAGTCTATTCTTTGCCACCTCTCCTATTGTCTCTGTTTTCGGTGGTACTGCATAGTGCTCCTCTTAAGATAAGACCAAAAGGGAAAGGAAAACGAAGGCTGAGAAACAAGAGGAAGGGGGAAAGAGACAATTAGTAATTAACAGGAGAAAAGAAAGAAAATAAATAATGGAGATTAGGAAAAATAAATCCACTAAAGTAAATGGGAGAGTGTGTATATAAATAGAAGAAAAATAATGAAAAATCCCCTTGCAAAATGGCATGTGCATCAACCCAGAAATAAGGGAGCATGAGGTTAAGCTGTGCTTTCAGGTACTGTGGTTACCAGAAAGGACCATGTATGAGGCATTTCCAAGTTTTTCCTTCTATTATGCTTATACTTTCTAGTGGGTTATGTGTGCCTGCATACCTTTCTTACATAGCAACCTCATAGTAAGAGAGCACCAAACAAGACAATGATAGAGGTTTCTCTACTGCTGCATCTTTCTGCAAGCAGCTGATTGTGAAAAACTTGTCTGAACAGGGTAATGAAAAGGAGTTCCTATTGTCACCCCTCTGTCAAACTGTCTACATGCTCTAGCCTGAGACAGAATCATTTTTACCTTGGATGCAAAGCTACCAGACAGACCCTTATGAAATGTATCCACCTTTTCTAAGTTGCTGTTGCCCTGCAGTGCTGCCACGTACTGAAATACAGCGCTACATTTTTTTTCATTAATTTTACATTTCCTATTTCTTAGTTAGACAAGAAGCTGTTAACTTCTTCCAGCAGAGAAGTCAGTAATGTACCTAGACAGGGTAAAAAGTAGCTTTCAAGTAGTTCTAACGTACGCAGTTTTGAGCAAAGGGCAAGAACATGTACTTATCCCTAGGACATTGACTATTACTAGTTGAGCTATTAAGAAACACGTTTGCTATTGATGAAAGCATAAGGAATATCACATACGTTAGGACAAGAAACCATCTAACTGAAGCACCTCTTTCTTTTCTTAAAAGAAACAGTGCTGCTTTTAATGCCTAAAGGCAAATAAAGGATAAGCAAAGAACTCATAATCTGTGAAGGGCAACGGGTCAGATCAACTTTGTTTCTGATGGTGGGGGAAAAGTGGCTGAAAGGTTTACACTTTAAATCCTAGCAGGAAAACAGACATGGTTCTGATTACTCCCTTCTTTCCACACCCGGTACAACTTCACTGAAAGCAAAGATCCAGTGCTTCACAAAGGTATATAAGGAGCTCCTAGGAGGAAACCAAGCTGTTTAATATCCCTGTCTGCATTCCTAAGTGTCACACTCACAGTTAGTCCTGTCTCCATTTTTCCTTGCTAGATAGCTGTTAGTGGCCACGACACTCCAAAGTTGAGGAGAAAGATGATTCTGTGCAACTACTCACCTCAAGTTACTAAAGTATTTTAAAAGCACAGTGCTTGGTGCTAGCTCCATTTTTAGCATGAAAGCAATCAAAACACTTGAAAAGCTGTATTTCAGCTGTCAGGAATTTGGCTGAATGGCTAAAGCAAACACCCAAGGAGTCTAAAAACCCAACAAACCCAAAACCCCCTAACCTCCTTCCTGGTAATAAAAAACTCACATATCTGATGTACTTTGGCCCTGATTGTGCAATCATTCTTGGAACAGAGCTCTCAAGATTTTGGAGGAAGTTCAGTCTGACTGACATGAAAAACTAAATTTCAACTTCACAAATCCTTACGTTAACCTGAAAACTGCCACTCACCTTCAAAGAAGCTGCCCAATAAAGGACCACTCATCTTTTTGGTATGGTTTTCTAAGGATATAAGGCCTATACAAGTCTCACTGCATCTGTATATCCATAATAATTTGGAGGACTGTTGCAAGTTTCACCTAACTTTCTCAGAGAGGTAGAAATATTGGAGATAATGTGATCTTATAGGTTTCATTACAGTAGGTGATCAAGGACTGAGAATAAAACAAACAATGTCCTTCAGAAAGGAATAACGATAGTGTGACGTTTCATCGTGTACACTCAGTTGAGAGACACAGATTTGTAAGAAACCTGACTTCATTATTGTTGGTGCTCTTGTTTTCTGCTGGGATCCATTCTGGCTCCCTTCCACTTAGCAGTATTACGTAGAATGGGATGGCTGTGACTTCCCAGCCTGTGATAATTGCTCGGGGTGAGAACTTGTAGTCTCAGAAGTTGGCTATCCTTGCTAGTGTGGCTGTTAGCGTAACACTTACTGCGATGATGCTAATGGTCACCTTCAGGCAGGCCCAAAGGACCCCTGTTGCCGAGATGATGTTATGTAGAAGGGTGATCTCATGCAGGCTTATCAGCAGAACACACAAGCAGAGCTGAAAGAGAGGAGGCAAAGATTTGGTAAAATTGTTAGTTTGAGACCATACAGCCCACCAAAAAATATTTGACGCAGACTCCCAGCAACAGTAAGCTGGGCACAGATCTAAAGCCTAAAATTTTTCCTCAGAAACTGACAAACAGTACAGAATGGGACATGAGGACAGATGTACTTCCCTGTATGCCATGTTAGCAACAACAAAGAACAGGGAAGGCAGTAGGATGTGCTCCAGATAAAGCATAAGGCAATACAGGGTAATACATATCAAAGTAAGAATGAAAGGTAGCGTACAGAAGTACAAACTCTTTCTAAACAGATCTTGGGTTCCTTTTGCTTGTCTGTAACTTCAGGTTGCTATCTCACGCTGATTGCCTTGCTAAGTCAGGCTTCCCTCTCCCATCCCAGTATCATTTTCTCAAACGCAGGAGACAGCTGGGATGGCTGGAAAGCAAAAGACTGTAGGCAGAGATGTTGTACAGTGATAACCTTTCTTATTTTAGGAGGCCATGTTGCATTGGAGCTTCTGGATGCAATTTTTTTTATGGACAAACTTCCCAAAAATAAGTTTCAGTTCTCCTTTTGGGCAGGACGAGGATAAAATATATGTTGATTCATTTTTTATGGATTTTAACTAAGCTTCCCTATAGCAAACACCTGGAGAGATGACCATTATTAAGCTAATCTTATCTAAAAAGTAAGATACAGGCAGAATTGCTCTAGGAAGTTAATAGTTCAGCTCAGCTAGTCTCAGATTTTCTCAACAGGAGGGAAAAAAGGGAACCCAGGGGAGAGGGTTCTATACCTGTGCCTGAAGATCAAAGGTCAACATGGAAAAACAGAGGTTCAGCATGAAGTATTGCGACTGTAGGCTTTCTAGAGCACCACCCACTCGAAAGGCCATCATGCTTTGACTCTGAATGAGGATGATGGCACAGATCACATCAAAGGAGCCAACCAAAAGGATCAGAATGAAGCGGGCCTGATGGGAAAGAGAAATCAGGATGTGACTGGCTGTGCCAAAACAGGGACAGTCTTTAATCTTCCCACTGGAAATAATAAAGGAGTAAGGAGAACCAGGCTGCCTATTAATAGCATTGTAATAGACAACAATTAAAGATGACAGTTTGCCACACTGTTAAGTGGCAAAGATCACGCCATGATTTTTGCCATTTGTTGCAACCACTTGGTAATAACTGTAAACTCACCTTGGCTATTTTGGTTTACGTTACCCTCGATGTAGTAGTTTTACAACCGTTAAGAGAAGCATAACCTCTGCACTCCCTGTAATATCATGACGACTTTTAGCAAGGTTTTGTTTGAGGTTTTATCATACAGTTTGAAGAAACAGCTTTCTGTGATAGAGACTGGCTTTAAGCTTCCTGTATGGCATAAACCACCTGGTAAGAATCTTCTCTATTTATTTCAATGGGGACAGTGGGTTATTCTGAATGCTGTACTTACTAAATGGTGGAAGACATTGGTTTTGTCTGGGTTGTATCCACAACTTTGCTGGCATTCACACTAAATATCTGCTGCTTTAAAGATGGCTGAAGTAGCAAAACATCCTTCATAATTACACTGATATAAGAATGTTTATACTAGTATGCCTTATTCTGCCTCAGAAATTTTGCTCAGGAAGCAGGAGTTACAGTAATCCAAGTTACTTTTATAGTAGTAAAAAAAAGTCCTTAATAGTACATCTTCTACACCAGGCTTTACTTTGAGGTTCTTGTTTAATATATAAACTGATGACTGGGATCCATACCTTAAAGTAATTTGCATCTCTTTGATGCCTGTTCCTTATTGACCCTAACAAGCCAGTTTGCTGTAGATAAATATGTTTAAGTAAATGTACAACTGATATGTAAATTGAATAGGCAAATTCTGCTTTGCTGTATCTTCCTAGCTTGGTTGCCATCTCTTCTATCAAAGAGTAATTTTTGGATGACTTCACAGCAAGGAGCCTCCTTCTCACATTTGTGATAAACGTGTGACCACAAAAGGGAAGGACTTCTGAGAAGCACGGCAAGTGGAAGTTTAACTACAAATCTTAGTAACGCATAGAATACAATCCTTGTATTAAATTTTATTGTTATGAAGTGCAAACAAGATAATCTGGAATGGCAGTACCTCCCCTAGCACATTGTATTTTTTTTGTTTCCTTGCAGCAGGTTACCATAACTCTCATAAAAATACATGGCTGCACTTACGGAGCAGTGGGGCTAATGGCTGTGCCCTTGCATATAGACTTGAGATTCCAGTTCTGTTTGTAGGTTAGATTTACGTGACTTTAGGCCAGTCATTTTATAGATGGAAATCTGAAGGAGAGTAGGTGAAGTGAAGGATACCTTCTGGAGTAATCCTTTGTGAATAAATTCTTTGATATTTATGTTACTTTCAGATACTGCCACAAAGAAACCCATAGAATAGCTCAGAGAAACAGATTTGCAGTGGTGGAGGTGCATGTTTTGTTACTCAATGGTAGGAATAATTCAGCCTGATTTTTCTCTGTTATCAGTGCCCTTATCACAGCTGTCTTGCCTTTCCAAGATTTTCAAATCCAAGATGTGGAAAAAAGCAAAATTAATTTAAACCAGGAGACTAACCAGGAGTTTTGGCTTTTGCTCAGCAGAGAGAACTGTGAAGTTGACAATGGAACGAAACATCACTAGCAAGATGGAAAGAACAAAGACGATGAGCTCCTGGCGATTCTCCTGCAGGATTCCTCTAGTCACATAGTATACACAGAACACTGGGAAGGAGAAGGAAAGGTCGGTTACCAGGTGAACACAAATTGCACATGGTGCAATTTTTTGATATGCTTGATCCAGATGACAAAATGGAAGTATCAGGACTGTGTAACTTTGGCTCCTCAGTCAAGAGTGTATCTTTATACTTACTAAGGAGCCTGAATCAGATACTTAAAATGAGTACTCTCCCCTGTGTTCAGCATACAAGACATGAAATAATTTGTTAGATTTTTAAATTACTTGTGAAGTAACACTTTGAAAATGGCAACATATTCGCTATCCAAATTAATCAGCAGCTGTGGCATGATATTCTAGTAATACTATATTGAACAGTATGTTGAACAGTATATTTGAATTCAATGATGCAACACCATTTTTATTAAAGAACTGAAATTACATTATCTTCCCAGTGAGAGTAATTCAAGTGACTAACAAGCCATTTACTACTTGTACTCATACCTCTACAGTATTGTTTGCGTGGTTCTGACCGCTACAAATGGGTTGTGTGTTGAATTGAATTTAGACAGGCTGGATTCCTAACAGATTATTTTTCTTGTGGAAATTTTGAAATGCCCCACCCTGCAAACTATAGTCCAGAAAAGAACTGGTTCGGACAAGTTCTGAGTTACGTTTTTATAAAATACATCAAAACCCACCACTCTTAACACCACAGTTAGCTGTCAGTGTTGGACCCTATGCTGTTTTGACAAAGCTTAAATAAGGAAGAGGCTTTCCTTTCGTAACAACAGGAATCAGTGCTTTGTTCTTATGTAGGATGCTCCTGCAAACACTAGTTAATTGTTACCATAAACAAAGTAACAATAGATTTCTTTTTCCAGAGGGCTACTTCCTGGATTCCGCACATCAAATAATCTAGATTTTTTAGGCTGGGACATGGGGACAAAGCGGCGTAGCAGTTTTCAAAGTAACATAACAACTTCAGTCTCTCTAAAAAAACCTTCTAGTGAATGAACTTCTTTTTCACTTAATTATTAAGCGATTGAGAAAACTGAAAATGATTGGCAAATTACAAAGTGACTCATATGATTTTTTTGCATGCTTGTGACCTCAGGAAGACCTGAAAGATTTAAGACAGTATTTCCTTGTTTTGAAAATTCAGCTGCTAAATCAGAAGAAGTCTGTACAAATAATTTGAAAACAAACTTCTTCTGAGCATTAAGATTTTTGCAGAGATAGCATATGCACATTTCTGAAATAAAGGACATCCCCTTGTTTGTGGTAAGTGAACATTTTCCAACAAATTAAATCCCAAACCCTCTTTAAAGTAAATCTCTCTAGTGGTAAATCCAAGAGATTGTTACAGCCAGGGCATCTATGTTTTCTTTAAAGAACTATTATCAGTTCTGTCAGTCTTTGTCTAGCCTATAGGAAACATGGTTTTGGCATGTTTATGGAGGTTAGCTTACACATCTTGAAATCTCAAGGTAAGCCAATCACAGTTTTAACACATTCCTTGAATTATGTTATCTTTACTGACTAATACATTGAAACAACTTTTGTTTACATTAAACCTTTGAAATCTGAAGTAATGTTTTAAAAATACACTATTTTTCCGGATTTAAACCAGAGGCTTGTGAGAGGCATGCGCTTCTTCCTGTGTGTGTGTTGCAGCATAGAATACTAATTAGTATCAACAGAAGGTAGGAGGGGGTAAAATAGATTAGCAAGCATGCTTTCAACTTCCCCATTTATAACATCATGTGATTCATTTGGTTTGCTATGAAGGTTCTTCATTTTTCTCTGAAGCACAAAACAGTGATTGCTAACAAAAAAAGCGTGACAGATTGGAGGCACCAATGGTCTGTCCTAACATTGCAATTTTTGTTGGTATGCTGAGTCCTGTGTGAAAAGCTGCTAATCAAACCAGGGTTTTGGAATAAAAGTATTGTTTTATGTGTCTAATTATAGAATCTGGAACAAATCTATTGTCTTTGTTCCCTCTGGGTAAAAGCGTGAAAGCTAGAAAGCAATGACTGCTTATGATTAGCGTGTCCTTCTTGTACACAAGGTGTTACACCCACAGAGTCTATTCTTTTCTACATTGTTTTGGCCAGCGAGCCAACAGCCAAGACCTGCTAAAGCCACTGCAGAGGACTTCCTAAAATACTTACAGTTGTATTTATTTTCATGTTAAGTTTCACTTCTATTTAATACAAATGGACCCAGGAATATGAACCTAAGTTTCTACTGAAGCTCTAATTGCAAATATCCAGGGAAGTTCGGATTTTCCTTCCAGTAGGACAAAAATTATTAGACAAAAAAAAAAAAGAGAGCTTTAAAAAAAAAATGAGGTCCTTGTTTTCTTTTATTAAAGTATTTCAGGTGAAGCAACATCCTTGCAGGAACTTAACACAGAGAGATGACTTAACGTTTTCTTGTTTCAGATCAAACTGTGTATGTTTGGTTTCTTGCAATGTAAGAAGGTGCCTTGAAACCAACCACAACTCAGGTGTAAGCATGGCTCAGGTCAGGAGATGTACGTTCTATGACAAGCCTTGGAGCGTGGACACCTCTGAATTCCCCAGCATATTATGGCACAGATGTTTAAATGGGAAATGGTAAGCTCTTTCTAGCACAGCTGAACATTCAGTATATCTTACATAAAGTGACAGCTGCCTGAAAGCAAAATCCTTGCCAGATCTGCCTAATGAAACTCCAGTAAGAAAGCCAATTACAGCAAAACTTCCTAAAACTTGAGTATTTTTTCGCACTCTTCACACATGAATATTATTTTGGATGACACCACATCCATTACTGATCCTTTCCCTAAAATACTACTGGGAAAAGCATCTAGGTGGTTAGTGCTAAACTAGCAGAAGATTCTACGTGTAACATTATCAGGCCAAATGGAGTGAAATAAGAAACTTCAGTTGCTGCTTAATTACTACCTTGGGAAAAATTGCGTTTGTTTTAAAATACAAACAGTATGTTTCTTACCAACTCCAATTAACTGAATAAGAGAAATTGTGAAATCTTCCTCAGTTTGTCGAACAAGTGTCTCTACGGTTAGCCCTATCACACTTAGCAGAGACAAAATAGTGACACAGAAGTAGATCTTCACAGGAAATGATAGCTCTGAACAAGGTTTTATCTGTAAAGGAAGAAAATGTTTTAAACACGTAATGCAGTATAAACTGGTTGCTGTTCCTAAGAAACACATTAAAGCAAGTGTCGTCGGCTAAACGACACGAGTGCAGGGCTTCCATTGGAAAAAGGAAGAGAAACTCTCTGCGATTGAATTCAAACTGCAAAACCGCTGCGGAAGGGAGAAGTCCAACTTTATTCCGTGATCAATCTCAGCCTAGATTTTTCTGGTGTTATACCTACAGCCTGCCTTCTACTTCTCTCAGTCCCTCGCGATGTTCAGCAAGCAACTTTTTCCCCGTACCCCGTTATCCAGACTTTCGGTTTTAGAAAACTGCGGACAAGGGTTCACTCCTGAGCGAGGGGCAAAGGATTTGAGCGAGAGATTTTTATTTTATTTTTTTTTTCCCCATTCACCCCAGGCAGCCTAAATCTCGGACACCCAAACTACACCACGCTAGCAAAAATAATTTTACTTTCTCGTGATGTTTGGCAGTAAGGAGAAAAAAAAAAGGCTGGGTGAAAAAAAAAACAAAAAAAGGAAAAAAAAAAAAAGGTGGTCGGGGGGGGTGGGGTGGCCGTTGTTCCCGGCGGGGTAGCGGGGTACTCACGGGGCCGCAGGGCGTGGGGATGAGCTGCCGGTGCCGGGGGGTGAGGTTCGGCAGAGGGGGGGCTGCGGCGGCGCTGGAGGGGGAGAGAAGGGAAAGGGGAGAGAAGGGAAAGGGGAGCGGAGGGACGGACGGACGGACACACGGTCACCGACACCGGCCTCCCCCCGCTCCGCTCCCGGCCGGAGCGAGGCCCCGCGCCGCCGCATTGGGCCGTACCAACCAGAGGTGGGTGCGGGGGGGGGGGGGGGGGTGTCGGCCGAGGCCCCTCCCCTCCCCACGCCCCCCACCCTGGTAAGGAGGCGGGGGAGCGAGGAGAGCCGTCCCCCCCCGCTCAAGGCTTGGTTCCGCCCAGCCTCCTTCCCTTCCTTCCTCCCTCCCTGCCGCGAATGGCGCGAAGCGCTGCGGCCTTCTCGCCGTTACCTGTCGCCGCCGCCCTCCTCCTCCTCCATGGCCGCTCCGGTACCGTCCCCCTCCGGTAACGGTACCTACATGGCTACAACGGTCGCGCGAGGGTTCCGGGCAGCGCCCGCACTTCCGGGGCAGGCTGAGGGGGACGGGACGTCACTTCCCCGTCCCGGGCGGGAAGCGCCCTCGGCGTTCGTTCCCTCCTTCCCTCACTCCCGTTCCCCCCCCCCCCCCCCCCCAGGGGCCTGCGCCTTCTCCTCAGCCTCGGGGGGTTCCCCGTTGCCCCGCCGGTGTTGCCGAGCGACCGCTGGTCTCCTCGGACCGTGTCAGGCGCTGCGACGGTTCCCTCCCCCGGAGGGACCGGCCTCCCGTGAAAGGCCTGGCGGGGGGGGGGGGGGTGATCGGCTGCTGCGACCCTCTCTTCCTTTGTTTTTTCCCCAATTTTTTTGTGGCGTTTTTGTTTTGGTTGGTTGGTTTTTACGTCCCGGTCCTTTTCGTAAAATGGCCTCCCGTTGCCCGCCCCGCGGTGACGGGGAAACAAACGGCAACCGTGACAAAGGGGCGCAGGCCCCGCGCCCTTCTCCGCGGAGGCGGCTCCGTTCCCGGAGCTTTATCCCCCCCCCGGGGGTGTCCGTTGCCGGAGCAGAGCTGGTTCCCGTGGACGGCATTCTGTCCATCCAACCCACCCCTTCCCTCCATCCCCTCCGGGCGGAGGCGGTGCGCGGCTGGGTCCGCCTTCCCATGCCCGAGGCGGCGGCGGCGGCGCGGCGGGGCAGGTGAGAGCGGGGGCGGCCCCGGTCGGCTGCTCCCCTCCGGGGGTGGGAGGTGGCCGGTGCCTTGAGGACCGAAGCCCGGTTTGAGCGGGAGAACCTCTCGGCTTTGTCAGTGGGAAGCCGGGAAGCCCCCCCGCCCCGGCCCCGGGTGCTGGCCGTGATGCGCTGACCGGCCTCGGGGTGCTGTCGGCGGGAGGGGAGAAAGCAGCGGTAGGGCTGTGCTGGTCCTGATGTAGAGGAAGATCCAAAGGCCGTTGTCTGAAAGCTGCTGGTTCAGCTGCGGCATTCCCTAAGGAGGGAGGTGGTCGGTGCTACCTCTTGCTGCGACGCTGGTGCTCTCTGAAAACTCCTTGAGCCGGCTCGGAAAGGACATGGTACAGCATCGCTCCCTCGAAGGTCTCAGTCTCGATGGGGAAGGCAGAGCTCCTGCCGCTCCTCCCGTGTTTGGGATGCTCTGTCAGCTCCGAGATGCTGCTGCATCCAAAAACGTGTGCCTGCGTGGTGGCTGGCTCTGAATGCGAGGAGGGAAGATTTTAGGACTGGGTGACGAGAAATGCACCTGAAGTGCAAGAAAGTACTGAGCTATTTCACTCTTAGCATCTTCCCCTCTGTATGGGAGATGTTAATAGTTTTGCAACTGTATTTACGGTCGGTGCTTATAAACATCTTGGAAGCTCTCGTTATCATTTAGTGAAACAGTGTTAATAATTACAGCTTACTTGGGATGCTGAATTCCGTGCATTCATTGTGTTGGAAGGAGCATTTGGGTGACCTGTGTTGCATAATAGTAGATTAAGGAATACGCACACCGAGCTTCTGTTTTTTCACGATCAGATTAACCTTAGTTTCTCTAACACTTGCAACGTTTTTTGAGCTTTTATATTTTTGTGCAAGGTGTAAAGGTGGCTTTATAGAGTTCTTTGTGGATTTTGTTAAACGAAAGTATCTGTCTTTATATATAGGCACTAACAAGAGGTCAGAAAAAGGGTAGCAATGGCTTTTTATCTTCACTGTTAGATGGTGGTCATTCCAAAGTCCAGAGCACTTCCAGTCTTAGGTAGATGAATGCAGTGAGAAACACGTGTCATACATGTAGTGCTGATTGTCAGAATCTGCTTGGCTATTTAAGAAATAATTAGAGCTTCTGACCATAAGGTATCGGTTTTGAGGTGAGCTACGTCATAAAAGAATTTTGTATTAAATTTGTTAGAGTACCTGACAGATGCTCGCCAATGAATATATTTCAATCATAAAAAATACTTAGTATGCTCTGTGAAAGAATCCTGAAGGACTCTGTGCATAACCAGGGTTGCAATAGATAGTTAAAAAACACAGAATCTGTAGCACTGGAAATGCTATGCTTTATTTTCACGATAAACCATGTCTTGGTAGAATACATGTAACTTTTAAAAGATGCTGTATGTCCTCTTTCAGGTGACTGCTTTGTCTCTTGTTGCTGTATGTGTTATCTTTAAATAATTTTATTCTTTCAGTTTTAAGGATGGACTCTGGTTATCTTGAACTCTGGCTATGTTGTTGGCTTTCTTATTTTTGACAATTTTTTAAAAATTAGGGTTAAACCTGCAGTTTCTCATGAAAAGAAAGTTTAAGTGAATACTATTACAAGGAATTTTGATGTGTGTCAGTGATAATCTCACTGAAACTATTTAATACCCGAGTTGGTTTTTTCTCTTGCCTTTTGTTTTTTTTTATCAAATATGGCTCTGAAAGAACTCTTCATTTTCTCACTTTATGCTTACTTTTCAAGAAGATGACTAGGTGCTGTTAGGGTTGGATGAAGACAGCTCAGCTGGTTGCACTTATCTAATCTGTAGCTCTATGGCAGAACACCTCAGTGAAGGCCAGGTGTGGAGAGTGTGACAGGGCCCTGTTGTAAAGTTGACGAGCCCTTGCAACTGTATTTTTACCAGCTGCTTCACCCCTTGCATCTTGGAGGAAGGGGGATGTGACACAGGCCTCCCCTTCACCAGAGAAGGAAAACTGATTTTGCTCCCTTTTAAATTGTGTTAGAAAACTACTGCTGTAAAACTTTACCTAAGGTCAGTTTCATGTGGGTTTTTTTCTCTTTTATGTATTTGACTTAAGTGTAGAATACTATAGTTTCTTTGGAAAACATTTCGTATGAAACAACTAATGCAAAAACATGGTGTGCGTGTCCTTGTTAACTAGTGTTGCTTCTGCATTTTATTTTTTTGCAAAATTTGGTCTTTATTTTCTTCTGGGACTGTAGAAAACGATCCCTGTAGACATACTGCTCTTACAGTGATGAGGTTAAACTGTACTGGTGTCAATTAAGTGTAGATGATGTGCGTGGATTAAGAGTAGATGATGTGTACTAGTCCTGGTCTGGATTAAGAGTGACCTTTTTCCCTGCAGCCTTAAAATTTGAGGGGGGAGTAGTTCCCCTGGTTTGATCTATCATGTGTCCACAAATATATTTGTTGTAGTTGGAGTGAGAAAAGGGGGTGCTATTTATTTCAGAAGCTGTGAGCTTGGTGCTAATTCAAAATGTTGTTAAAACTGTGACACCATTTCTACAAAAGCACTGTACAGACAGCTGTCATTTCTATATATTCATGCAGGCTGGATGGCAGCAAAACGATGTTTGTTCCCATGAAGGCCACTTGCACACAATAGAAAATAGCATAAGCAATTTAGTAATCGAACCAAGTATGACTGCTCTGTTAAAAACTGAGGGGAGAGTAATAGTTTTTTGTTAAAACTAGATGCTTAAAAGCACAAGCAGATAATGTCTTTATTTTCTTCACTCTTAAGTCTTCTGAGAACAGGTTTTTCTCTGCTTCTGTTTTAAGTTGGAATTGAATGTATTTTTGATTAAATTTTGAACTGCTCTGAGTAGAAAGGGAAAAGGAGCTTGAATGCAGATAGTCTTATGAATATGATGTCTTAAAGCTTAAGAAATTGGCGAGTTGTTGAATTGGTAATTAGCTACTTCTTGTAAGTCAGAATTTGTCTGACACCCTCAAAGCCTATCCTGCGTATTTTTTCCACCTTTAATACAACATTTTTATTGCTAATGTAGTTAAAAGTTGGAGCAGATAGAAGGAAGAGTGTAAAGTGCACTGCATGCTGTTTGTTCTTTTGAGCTGGAAGATTGAATGTCTGTGTGTAATCCAAGAGAAACGGTCTACTAACCACTGCCACGTTTTCATCTATTGGTAAACATCAGCTGCTGGTTGGTCTTAAGGGAAGAAGACTGAATTAGTTCCAGATGGAGAACTCTTTCAGCCCATTTTAGGCTTCCCAGTTGATTTAAGACAGCAGGTCAGTAATTTAGGGGAGTAGTTTTGTTCTTATTTGCTGTTCTGCTTCCTGCTGTGTGCAATCAGTGATATCAAATATGATATTGCAGTGCTGCTGAGGGTAGGAGTTCTGTGTTTAATTGCTTTTGTTTTTAATTGAATAATATAAACAGAAGAAGTATTAACAAAGTTGTGATAACTCACCATTTTGAATGTAGAGGGGTATTTTTTTTAAGACCTGAAAAAGGAGGAGTCATCAAGAATCCATTTTTCTTAACAAATTCTCTTAAAGAATGCGTATCTTCCTTCAAAGTTTTGTCTTAAACTGGGTTAAGACAAGTATATGGTTTAACGTGAGTGTGTCAGAGGGTCTTGTACCTCGGTGTGCTGCTAGTGTGATTTCCTGGTAAAATGGAAAGAGATAAGGGGATAGGGATGGAAAGCCTCTGTGCATAGTTGTAATAACAGAAATAGAGAACATGAGGAATGGAAAATTTCAGTGTAAAGTAGCTGCTGTTTAGGATATTGAGACTGACATGATATAGTTAACTCTTTCGTACCTCTATATGATTTATTTTGAGATGCCATATTGGACATTAAAAAAGGCATGAAGAAAATAGTGTATCCTGTTCACATGCTAACAAAATCAGGGCAGGTGCAGTAGCTCTTGTTACAACTCTTGTGTTTTTGCTTGCCATTGATTATTTCTCGTGCTGCCATTGTTTGATGCACTGTAGATTATGATTTGGACAGCTTTTCCAAGATGTCCGGTGATTAACTTCCCACACAAGAATTACTTTTTAACTGTGTAAGGTCTGCTGTCTTGGCTATCCAGCAAATGTGCTTCTGGAAAAAAGTATTTCAAATGTAATTTCCCCTAGTATTTGTTTGTTGAGGAGCGAAAGAGGTCATGTCTGTCATTTCATTCTTACCCGATTCACCCTATGTTCTTTTGCTTATAAAACACAGACTGCAAAATAGAAAGCGATAAATCTGATATGTGTTTTAATGTTGCAGATAAGCTGCTCAGGTGCAATTTCTTTCCTTCCTAATACAGACTTTGAATCTGTTAGTGTTTTGACTAACTAACATTACGTGACTTGAGAAGAATAAAGGTCATGGTGTGTTTTTGTTGCCCTCTGTACTCTTCTACTCTAACTTGCCACATTTCATGTGATTTGTAAAAGGAGGAAGCTCTAGTTGCAAATGATTTAATGCATTTTTCTGTCAGATCTTTTAAAAAGTCTTTAAGAATTATTGCCAGCATTAACACTGAATTGCAAGCTATAATAGTACTGCATGGCAAAGTAAGTAATGCTGCATTATTTACAAGTAATTAAATAGAGAACAAGTTTGTTTGGAAAGCTCTTGAACGTATTTTCCTACTCTGTTCACCTAGGTCTCATACTTACCAGGATAACTGTGTTCATGATTACTGGAAGTTACAGTCCTTGGTTATGGATTGCTCAATTTGACTTGAGTTGATAACAGGTTAATTAGTACTAAGGGTATGGGCTCCTGCCCAGATTTTCTCAGTTGTGAAGATTTTTCTGTTGAATGCTTATAAAAAGACCTTAGACTAAGATCAAAGAAACTGTAGAATCTTGAAGAGGAGTTAATTATAATTGAGAAGGCTGTGTTGACATGCTTTAGAGGAGAAAGAACTTAAAAACACATGAAGTCTTTTGTGTGTGTGCGTGCTATTTTAGAATAAAAATCATCTCCCTTAGATAAGTTCTTAGTGCTTAATCTTGGTATCATGATATTAGGAGTACAAAATCCAGTCTGAAAGACAAGCTACAGAAGTCTTTTTATCTTTGATAAACTGCAGGTGAAATGTGGTATCTTTGCTGCGTTAGGGATTTAAAATGTCATTACGTTCAGAGCTACATACTTTTTTCCTTCTTTCTCTTTTTCATTCTTAGGCAGAAAAAATGGAATAGACCACATGAAGAAGCATGTGAAGTTTATTTTTCTGCAAGATGTTATTCGGAGGACCAAGCATACTTTTTCAGGCCACAGGAGATGAAAGACTAATGACAGATTTTTGTTTTGTCAACGTGCTGTTCTGTGCTAAGTCAATGTTGGTTTGTATTAAGGACAAATACTAATTTCTTAATGCCAGCATGTCAACTATGACAAGTGCTCAGACACCGGAGGAACCTAATCCTCCCCTGCTTGAAGAAAAGCCAAAGGGAAAATCACTATTTCATTTCGGTTCGCTCTTTGCTAACAGGAGTGAAAAATTTGTAATTGCTAGGAGTGATAGTGTACCAGAGGAGAATGTTCTGAAAATAACTATCACGGAGACTACGGTCATTGAGTCGGACTTGGGCATCTGGAATTCTCATGCTCTCATCTACCTCACTTTGTGGTTTTTCTTCAGCTTTTGCACTCTTTTTCTTAACAAATATATTCTTTCATTACTGGAAGGAGAGCCCAGCATGCTAGGTAACCCTACCTTTCTTTTACGCTTTAATTCCAGTAAGATATTTGACAATACCAGATCCTCCTATATAAAGTTGAGGGACAAAATTGTTTGACTGAAGTGAAAAAGGCCTAGTTAGGAGGTGTGGGGGTGGATCTCGGGCCTAGGAAGTTGAGTTGTGATCCCGGCCTGTAAAGGGGCTTCTGACTGTCTTTTCCTCCACTCGCTGAAAGATGGTATGAAACTTTGCTTCATAGAGGAGCGGTAAGATGGTGTTTGAGAACTAAGAGGTGGAAAGAAAAATGTTATTTTTTGTTTTCTGTGTTGGAGGGTAGTGTGTTTTTTTGGTTTTTGTTTTTTTTAAAAACCCAAAATCTTCAGTCAGTTGTTGATAGTCTCCAGTGCTGTTAAGATTTTGATTGTCTGCACAAGTGCAAAAGTTGCCTTTGTGTGATTTCTATTATCCAATGGTCTGCTTTTTTTTTTTTTTTTTTTTAAGGGGGTAACAAAGGGCACTTAATCTGTGAACCAGATTTTTAAGGTGTATGCCACCTTTGTTTTATTCTTCCACCTTGCTGGTAGAAGGAGAGGGCTTCTCTGAGAATTTATAAAATCTGGACAGCAGTTGCCATGTTTCTTAACAGCTAAAAGTACTACACATAAGTTTGTCTTAAGAAATTTTCTTATGTTGCTTGATTCGTCATGTTCCCATCATCTTCTGATTTTATTTTATTTTTTTCCTCTCATCTTTCTTTAGGTGCTGTTCAAATGCTTTCAACCACCTTCATTGGCTGCATAAAAATGTTTGTTCCATGCTGCTTGTATCAACACAAAACACGCATCTCTTATCCACCCAATTTCATCATGATAATGCTGTTTGTTGGATTAATGAGGTAAATAGTTAAATATTTCCTAGAGATCTGTCTGGTTGCTTTGTTGCATTCTTATGAACGGAAGCTGTATTTTCATGGCTCTCTTCCTTTTCATTCTTGATTGGAAAGTGTTTGGAGTATTCACCTTTTGCCCCCCAAAAATCACAGGATAATTTTATTTTTAGTTCCTATTGCGAAATGCTACGTTCCTTTTTCCAGCTGTCAGTTTTTTGGCTTCCCATCACATTTAGCTTCTTTCAGAACACACTTCTCTTTCCATTTACTTTCTTCCTGTTCTCTTTTGAGGCTGGTGTTTGTTTAGCGTATTAGTTTTTATTATGATGTTGC
The DNA here is from genome assembly GCF_964188355.1 of Buteo buteo. Classification (NCBI taxonomy): domain Eukaryota; kingdom Metazoa; phylum Chordata; class Aves; order Accipitriformes; family Accipitridae; genus Buteo; species Buteo buteo. The sequence continues at coordinate 2,975,582 of NC_134175.1, forward strand.
TTTGTTCCCTTACCTTTTCCAGCAATTTGCCTCAAAAGTGATACAGGCTATTAACATTTATCTTTTAAAAAAGTAAATATTTGCTGTGTGCTGGGATAGTATCAGTTTGTGGTCTTGGAGAGAATAAGAATATATGATTTGGTTTCCTCTATGCTGCAAAATTGATAAAGGATAATAGGTTTCAGATTAATTCAGAGTAGCTTTATCGTAATAACTGTGCCGCCCTGTTGTTTAATTTAATGGTTTAAAGTATGGTAAATATGTAGTGTACCTAATTTACACTAAAGATGGATAACTGCAAATTATAACATTTCCTTGGTGAATTACTGTTTATCAGCAGAATTTTGCTAACTTTTTCAGCTGAACCTATTGAAAACTTTAGTTTAAAACACTGTCATCTGAAGTTTGGTTAGAGTGCATTAAAAAGTGAACTTTGATGTTTTCTGAAAGTCCATGGCACATCTGTAGAAATTGGACAATTGCCCAAGGGTGCCTTCATTTGTGCTAAATAAATAATAATGTTTAAGCCAAAGTGGAAAGAAATAGACCTGACGCGTTTCACCTCTCACGTGCTGAGGAGTAAAGGTGTGCAGCTGATCGGTTACTGCGGTTCAGTCAAGCTATTATGATTCGATAACTTGATTGCCAGCTACACCTGTCTATATTCTTAGTTACTGCAGCTCAAATTTATAAGCCTGGAGAGATTATAATGCAGTTCTTTTTTAAGCATTATTTTATTTTCTGCTTAATTTCATGTGTTGTTCTACTACAGATTTGCAACAGTAGTCTTGGGTCTTGTCAGCTTGAAAAATGTGGCAGTTTCATTTGCAGAAACCGTTAAAAGCTCTGCACCTATTTTTACTGTTATCATGTCTCGGATGATATTAGGGGAATACACTGGTGAGTACTTGACTGTTGAAATGTGATTTTTTTTTAATTATTTTTTTTAAATAATACTGTTGCTTAGTTGCCATGGACAAGGAAATTCCACTGAAATACAGTAAATGCAGCTGGAAGAATTATTCTGTTTGAACACTATAAGTAGAGTGTATACATAAGTAAAAAAGGATTTATTTTAATGCAGCTGTGTAAGGGCAGGGTTGCTCTGAAGTTATTTTTCTGTCAAGAAAATATTACTGCAGCCTTAAATAACTGAAGTTCAGTGTGTTCCTTCTTGTAAGGACAGCTTGCTGCTCAGAATTTAAAATTCTTGAATTTCATCACTCTGTTCACTCTGTGATTAAAAAAAAACCCCACCACCAACCAACTGGTTTACAATATGATTTCTCCCAGTCCACAATATAATTTCCTTACGATTCCACTTGCAATTGCACGCTACTTGCTTGAAGAGATTTTGCTAGTTACCAGCTATAAGTCATAGGAGTAATGCAGAATCCATGCATAGATTGCTTTGTGATGGAAAATGGCAAAAGGCTGAAATAAGGCAGAGGAAGCAGAGTAATTCAATCACAGAGTAAACAGGGAGAGTATAATTTTCTTCTGTCATTTGGTGAAAAAGATGAAATGAAGACAGTCATCGGTCCGTTTTCTTTCTCCACGGGAGATAGTTTTATCAGTGAGTATATGTCCATATTTTCAAGTGCACCCTGCTATTGTCTGAGATCTCACTTTAGAACCTCTGTACTTTAAAATCCAGTCAAATAAGTTGCTCTTGCTTTTAACTAAAGAAGTTAAGGTGGAATTTAAACTTTAAAAAAACCTATAGTATCTGGGACGTGTAATTGCAAGTACAGTAATTAAACTCAAGATTTAAATTTTTTTTTTCATTTGCAGGATTGCTGGTTAATCTCTCTCTGATTCCTGTTATGGGTGGGCTAGCTCTCTGTACAGCTACTGAAATCAGTTTCAACATTCTAGGTTTCTCAGCAGCTTTATCTACTAATATCATGGACTGGTAAGGCATAATGATAGTTGTATATGTGGAATAAAGGAATTTTGTTTATTGGTAGATCGAAGAAAATTGTTGCTTGTGGTTGTTTTATACCAATGTTTAAATGTTGGTATTTAACTTGTATTTTTAACAGAAGATACAGTTCCTCTATCTTATCTGTTAGCATTAATGAGATTAAAAAATAGTATAACTCTGTTAGTCTAAAAGAGTTAGACCGAACTCCTTTCTGTAGTTGCATAATGTGTAGAAAATGTACCTACCCATCTAAGGGAAACAACTGTCTGTCTTGTGGATTGATTGATTTGTCTTAACTAAAACACAGATAAATGGTGTTGGTTTTTTTTCCAGTTTGCAAAATGTCTTTTCCAAAAAACTACTCAGTGGAGATAAATACAGATTTTCGTAAGTATTAAAAATATTTCAGGTTTGATTATAGATGGAATTTGGGCTGCGTAAGGAAACCATGTATTTATAATTATATTGCACCAAGATTTATTTTTTTTTCCTCACACTGTGACAGCTTTAACTTAAATCATTTTATCAGGGGAAAGAAAACTCCTCTATGCTCAGATCCCACTGTGGTAGGTCAGAGTCTCATAATCAGCTAAAACTGTCTGTACACACAAAATGAGTCATCTTTCAGAGAAATAAGTCCTTATTCTGCAATCATGAAACATACCTTAATGTTGGTAGGCATGCAGAAATGAACTTAAGAACTCGCTCAATATTTTAACTATGAAACACGAGCCAGGAGTAGAATCTCGTGGTAAAATATACCTATAACTATATGTATGTATTTTACCACAAGATAAAATGCTAGCTTTGGTCTTCAGAAGATGTGCCTCTTATCTTTGGTCCATCTCAGCCAACACAAAAAGCAAAACACATTCTTTGCAAGAGATGGCTGAATTTGTTGTCCCCAAAGCTTGGTAGATGGCTTTTATTACTTTTTTGGTGTCTGTAAATACAGTAATGATGCAGCTTTCTTCAGCTCTAAGAAAGAGAAAGCTTTTAATAATTTTAACCCTTGTTTTTTCTCCTTCGTAGAGCCCCAGAGCTTCAGTTCTACACAAGTGCTGCTGCAGTGGTTATGCTTATTCCAGCATGGATATTTTTCATGGTAATTTGAATTCACTAACATGGATTTATGTTTTCTTTTTGACTTGAGGACAATGTGCAACTAAGATTAAGATTAATTTTTACTTTTAATTCTTCCCATTTTTTTTTAAATCACCCTGAAATGCGTTTCATCTTATGTGCGCAAGAGATTGGGGGGGAAGGGAGGGTGTAAAAAAGATAAATTTTTCAAAGAAATAATCTAATATAGACATGAGTTGACAAGTGACCCAGAAAGCCTGAGTTTATTTCAGGATTTTTGAGATCAAATCATAATTTTGTCTAAGTGCATTTAAAGTTTTAGATAAAGACTTGAAAACCAAATCTTAAATATTTCTTGACTTTCTGCCGATATTCACATGGCGTACAGGAGTACTAACTCGCTGAAAGCAAAATTGAGCCGAAGTAAGTATAGTGTATCAGGTTAAATATGTATCCTTCATATTCTGACATTTCATTGCTATGCATCAGTGTTCAAAAAAGAAAATATCTCACAGGCAGACTGACACTGGAAAGGTCAGTCAGATGAGAGCTGTTTTTCTAATATATTCTAAACATCCTGTATGCTTTAGGTTTTGTTTTGCTGAAGTTTAAATGTAAAACATACCTGCTTATAATAATAACGAGCTGGCTGGAAAATCACTTATAGATTTGCTTATAAACTAAACTCTTAAAGTCCTCCTTTTTTGTTCTTTAGGATGTGCCTGTGATTGGGAAAAGTGGGAGGAGCTTCAGCTACAACCAAGATGTTGTCATACTTCTCTTAATAGATGGAGTCTTGTTCCACCTACAAAGTGTTACAGCCTATGCCTTGATGGGAAAAATTTCTCCTGTGACTTTCAGGTAAAACTGTATTTTCATGTCAAGAACACTTGTTTTGGTTTTTTTTTTTTCTTACTTAGTATTTTTGCTTGAGAACTAGGCCGTAAAGGTGTTATGCAAAGAAATAAATAATGTAAATGCATAAATGCTTCAAATTAAGAAGAAAACTTTTCACATCTGTATCACCAAAACTTGGTGGTTTGCTCCCTCACTGTGTGAGGAGAGCAGCACATCTGACCCATGCTGTTGAGTTTATGGAACAGGTGCTCACAGTTGCTAGCAGGTGTGTTGTATTCAGGTTTAACAGCTGTTCCTTAAAGCTAGTTAATGAGACTGAACAGATTCACTGAACCTCTAGATCCAATGTTTAAGCTGCCATTTGCTTCAGTGATAGGGCAATACTTATATACATTGTGGTGCAGTACAGAATATGAGCAATCAGCTCTGTATTCCTTTCTTCTGAAGCATGACACCAGCATGTCAAGTTGTATTTGTTGAATTTGATGTGTTCTCTAAACGCGGCTTCCACCTACATTGTTGGTTATTGGCAGCTTTGTTAGGCTGTTGCACAATTCTGATTCAATAATTGATCATTTGTGTGAATAGCCCTAGGGCCTGTGGGGTAATCCTGGTCCTAAACTCCGAAGGCTTCTGCTGTCTTATACTTTCAGGTGCCCCTGCTACAGTCTTGTGACAATTCACTGTTATACACAGGCTTACTCTGAAGTTGTTAGTCTTCTCTACTTAAGAGGATGTAAAAGCATATATATTCACCTTTACATGTATACAAAATTTCTTAATTCCTATAATGTTATTGGTATGATTTAGTTATTGATTCTTTTCAAGTTATAGTGCTATATTACCTGAATAGTAGCAGCATACTTGCAAACGGTAGTTATGCTGCTAGTGTTCTGTTAGTATTTTCTGGATGTCTGTGTTAGCTAGAAATGAATTGCTATCGCTGTACTGCATACTTAAAAGCAATGAAAACAAAAACCCGCGATGAATTACTCGTACTAGCTCTAAAATTAAGATGAGTGTAAAGATACGAGTGCTGATTTACAAGCATTTTGGTATTGGTATTAGCTTCATGAGGAAAAGTAGAGTCTGAGCTGGTGTTCAAAAAGCAAGCAAAACAGAGAGGTCCCACTGCATTAAAGCATAGTTGTGTGCGGGATATGAGAAAGCTTTCTTTGGCTTTAATTTTTATATTCCTTTCCAGTGTTGCTAGTACTGTGAAGCATGCGCTGTCAATCTGGCTAAGTATTATTGTGTTTGGTAACAAAATCACAAGCCTCTCGGCCATTGGGACTGTTCTAGTGACAATTGGAGTTCTACTATATAACAAGGCAAAGCAGCATCAGCAAGAGGCTATACACAGTCTGGCAGTTGCAGCCCCGCAATCCGCACAAAGTACAACTGAAGATACTGAGCCACTCATTTCCAAGGATCTGGAACCATATGATTAATACGGCCATTTATTCTTCCAACCTAGTGTAGCTCAAAGGAACTCTTCCTGAAAGTGGTTATTTCTTCAACTGTTGATGCTGATTTGGTTCCTTTGAGTTCATGGCAGGTCAAGCCTGGGACTTGAAGCAGAGAGAAAACAATGGGAAGAATCCAATAAGCTTTGATTTACTGAGAAACTGATATACCAAACAGAGGACCTAGTGTCATGTAATGTGGTAAACGTGGGGTTTATTGTCTTTCCTTGACTGCAAATAACACACAAGCCTCTATATTAGAGAGACAACTTCAGTGTCTTGTGGGAAAATGATTTCTTTCTCCTTACCCATCAAAATAATGTGAAAACATGGACCCATCACTGGATTCTGCTTGCTTGCAGTGGAATGAAATTGGTGCATAACTGAAATTCCTAGTTGTTTGGTGCTCTACGCTGCCCACATCCTCCATCATTTGTGTGCATTGTAGACGTGGAAGAAGGAATGAAACAAATGACTTACTATGGTGTATGTTTAGTTGAAGCAAACTGTGGAAATGAGTCCATGCCCCAAAGCAGTAATGAGCTGCTATTTCTGACTATAAGGCTAGGAATGAAAAGTGATTTTTCTACTAAAATTTAACATAGAAATATCGCATCCTGGTTGTGTATTGAAATGCAAGTGTACACACATATACATACACTGTATAAATGGACTGTTGAATTAAATATTTGCAGTTGCTTAGAGGTAAAAAACACTGAAAACTTTTGGTGGTAAAGGAAGCAGGATCTCTATAGTTCTATAAGAAACCATTTTAATATTTTAATTTCTTGCATTTTATTATGTATTTCTGTTATGAGGGAATAAATCGATTTTTTTTGGTATTATTTCTAAGAGTGCAACAAAATACCGCCTTTTAGAAACTCAGGGTTATAATTCTGACCTATGTGCAAAGTATTTCTATCGTTTCTGATTATGTAAACAATCTCAGAGGTATCTGTGACAGATGGAAGAGAGGTCACTAAAGGGAGGAATGTTAACCATAAACTGAGGCTAATCTTTATTTCTACTGCTCTTAAGTTTTCTTAAAAAAAAAAATCTGTTTTGTGGTAGATCAAAGATTAAAAGTAAACTTTCCTTTCAAAAAATTCTTAAGTATTAGTGCAAAAAAAGCACACGTAGCTACCAAAACATTCAAACGGACTTTTTGGTAATAAAATTAAATTAACAATTAAAGTGAACTGGTTTTTAATAATTGCCACTCTTCCGAAAGATTGTAGCATGGCATTAGAAGCATGGATAAAGTGGTCTTTTCTGGTAAAAATAATTTCTAATGGGAAATTACCAGTGGAGTTCCTGCAAAATTTAAGCTCATGCTTATGTTTCTGCATGTGAGGTATTCCGTTAGCTTTAGTGAACTGTTTCTGCCGAGAGCAGAGCAAAAATGTGTTCCAGAGGAGTCTCTCTGAAGAAGCCTGTCTTCTGTTTAAATAGTGTGTGCTTGTTTTGTCTTATGCTCACTTCAGGCTACATTCCTGCACATGACTGGTCACCTGGGGCGTATTCCCTGAAGGTTTGAGTGGGAGAGAAATGTGAATTTTTTTCATCATTGTATATGTGATGTCTGTGGGTTTTTGTTTCTTTGTACTCCTATCACTTTTACAAAAGCTGTGGACTATGGGGTGGAGCTCTGTGGTTTTTTGGTTTTGTTTTTTGTTTTTCCTGTTATGCTTTCAAAAATCTCAGTGTATTTGGCAGAAAACAAAGTCTGGTTTGCATCATATTTCTACTCTTGTTGGAAGACAGAAAAACAAATGGCTTTCTCATTGCCTAGCTCTGTTCTCACGTAAACTGCTTCATCAACTGGTTGAGCCTCATTTTAAAAGCTAGCAGGCTTTTGCCTTTCCTATTGCCGGAAAACTTTTCGTGAACCAAACAGTTGGGACGATTTTGGAACTTGTAGTTTCTGACACATGTCTAGGCTTATTAGTGGCTGGTTTAGCCCCACCTGTTCTGTGGCAGCATGATAATTGTGTTTTACTAGGGGTTTGTTTTCACAGTGTTGATCTTATGTACTTTTCTATGCAGTCATCTTGGCCTTTTATTAGATTAAACAAACCAACCTCTTTACTGTCTACTTGTAAGACCTTTTCTTCCTCCAGTCATACCGGTAATCCTGTGTTGCCGTTGTTCCTGTTGGGTAAACAAGAACTGGTTTGTTCCATGTTAAGAATTCTTTACCGTATTATACTCCACCTATCTGCCTTTTTGTTGCTTTGGATGACGGCAGGGGTACTGCCCGCTTCCTTTTGGAAATCCCTCTCTTGAAACACTCCAGGGTTTCTTTCACCGGCGTTTCTCATGGCCGCACCCCTGATACTTGTGCACTGACCGAGACGAGCTCTGTGAGCTAGAGATAAGCGGGTTATTTGTTTTACATTTGTCAAGGACGCTCTCACAGAAACAGCACATCTTCCTTAAAATGTGAATTCCTGAAATAATGCAAGTCCTTGCTGAAGAACACAGACTTGCAGATGGAGGGTGTTACTTGCAGCAGTTAGCCTGTTTCTAAAATGACATAACTTCCCAGCTAAAAGGATGGATGGATAATAAAAGTAGCTGGGCATCATGATCTTTATCATGTATTGCATTGTAACCTCCAGTCATGGTTAAGTAACCTCACCACTTTAACTGCGTTAAGTTCTATCTGCGTAGTCTCAACTAATTTTCCTTTTTAGGAATTGCCCTTCTCACTGAATTAATGTAAATTCTCCTTTGTAGTGTGTTAGTTCTGTTGCCATTATGTAAGTGGCTTGTTTAAGTGATCGTTGGAGTTCTAATAATAAAATTTAACTTTGTTTTTTACATGGAATTACGAGGATGGTCCTAAAGAGTGACGTGCCTGGTGGTAGTTTCTCCTTTTCTGCCGCTGAGCTTTGTGTGTGGTGTGGGTCGGTTTTTTAATTTATGGTTGAATAGTCAGGGCTTGGCCGTGAATTAACTACTTTCCTCAGCGGTCGGGCTGATGCGTTGCATCAAATCCCGTTAGCGATTTTTTTTTTATTGTTGTTGTTGCTTTCCAGTCAGGCCCCCCCTCACAGACCGGCCTCTGTGAGCTCCCGCCCTTCCCTCAGCCCCTTCCGGCCGCCTGCTGGCGTCATCAGCCTGCTGCGGCGGGCGGAAGTGGCGCGTTTGTCCCGCGCTGCTCGTCCCAGTCTCCGGTAGCGGCGGCGGTGAGTGGGCCCGGCTCCCGCGGCGGGGGGGGGGGAGGGGGCGAAGCGCGGCGCCATCTTCTTCCCCCCTCACCGCCGCTTCAGCGCGGACGGGGTGGGGGTTGGGGGGAGCCCGGCCGGTCCGTGCGCCTCATCGGTGCCGTCTCGGCCGCGGCGCGGGGCTGAGCGGGAGCGGGGCCGAGGCGCCAGCCGGGGCGGAGGTGGGGCCGCAGGTGAAACCGTTTTCTGAGGAGAAAAAACGGGCGGCGGGGTGCGGTCTGCGAGGCTGGCCTTATCCCGAGCTCCCCAGGGCCGCTGGTGCCGGGCAGGCTCCGGCCCTGGGGTGCGGTGGTGGAGGAGGCCGAGGTGGGTCCGGCCGGTGGGAGCGAGCGGCGGCGGGGCAGGAGGCCGTGACCGTCCCCACTGAGAACAGCGTGTTCTCGTCACCCTGCCGGTACCGGAGCTGTACGTGACAGGCCGGTGCGTACAGCCCCCTCTGCGTTTTCCTCAGCGGTGAAACGCCGGGCCTTGTTTATAGACGGGGTTTTCCTTTTACTCCAACAGGTCCCCACGTTCGTAGCAAAGACCGTGTGCACTTTTAGGTTTAAAACGGGCTTTCCCGGTTCAGCGCAAGTCAAGTGCCGCTTGACCATACCTGAAGATGGTATATTCAGTGTTTGCGTATAAAGAGTCAGTCTAAAATAGGCATAGCTGTGTCGGACTGCGTAGTTGGTGTAGGTTTCATTAACGTCTTGTTCTTTTTCAGAGTTGTTTTTTTTTTTAACTCAAATGGGTGATGAAAAGGATTCTTGGAAAGTGAAAACTTTAGATGAAATTCTTCAGGAAAAAAAACGAAGGAAGGAGCAAGAAGAGAAGGCAGAGATAAAACGTATGAAAAATGTAAGCTACTCTCTGGTCCACAAGCATTTCTAATGAAACCTGCGGAGCTTCGGTGCCTATACCCTCATTTTCTGATGAGAACAAGGCTTTTTGCCTTGTTTGTCAGCAGAATTCCTCTGTGCTCTTATGCATGTTTCGTGTGTGATCTCTAATTCCAAAGTTTGACAAAAATACGATGCTTTGCTGAGATCTTATTGGCCTCACGCTGCATACTGTGCTTTGTTTCATAGTTATAGGTTAGAAAAGGTAAATAAATTGATGTGGTTAACTGGAAGTTGCAGCTCAAGTAACAGCCTTTCAAAGATTTTTTTAGAAGAATGGATTTAAATAATTGTTCTTGAATAACTTTTATGTTACTATTTGGTTTTGTACAACTATGTACAAAATGACATTCTTTTGGGGAAAAAACCCAATAGTTAATGCAATCCTCTTTAATTATTGTTTAATTTTGTCTAGTTACATTGAATTTACAGAAGTTCAGCTATAATTGCAATCAAACTGCATTTGGCTGCTTACAGCTATGAAATCTCTGCTTCATAAGTTAGCGTACTTTACTGGTGTGACTAGCTGAGGATGGCTTTTGAGCCAGGAATGGAAGAGTTGAGTACTGTTTAGATTTTTTCATTTTGTGACATAAAAATTAATTGCATTTTCTCTTTGCTCTTTCTTGTGTTTCTATCACAGTCAGATGATAGGGATTCAAAGCGGGATTCTCTTGAAGAGGGGGAGTTGAGAGATCATCGCATGGAAATAACAATCAGAAATTCACCTTACAGGAGGGAAGACTCGATGGAAGACAGGTAAGAATAAGAGAATAACCTTGTTGTTTTAGGAAGCGTTACTGAAATTAACCTTTAGAAGTACTGAGAGCAGGGTTTAAAAATAACTGAAGGGGGAAAGTTTAACTTCTTTAGCATGCAGATATGCCATCTCCTGTCCGTAGAACATGCCAGGGTATCTTTTTGAAGTACTGATTAAGGCTTAACAGTGCATTGTGTTCCAATTTTGGCCACTACCTAGTAATAAAATATTTTGCTCAAGATGCAGTTGAAGCAGGCCTGCTGAGTTCTCTTCAGTGCTTAAGTCATCCTCAGTTTGCTTGTGTATTAAAAGTGCGCGTATAATAATAGCTTAACTTCTCATCTACGTGACTATGATTTCCTGTAATGTACTGTTAATGGCTTGGTTCAGGGGTATTATGGAAATGAACTTTAATATAAAATAATAAAATAGAAAAAATGCATTCTTTTCAAAATGGAGAAAAGCAGAAGTAACACACAGTCTGTTTGACAGTACATGTAACCTTCCTCAGTTTATTAATTTGTCTTGTGTTTTAGAGGAGAAGAAGATGATTCCTTGGCTATAAAACCACCACAGCAAATGTCACGGAAAGAAAAAACCCATCATAGAAAAGATGAGAAGAGGAAAGAGAAACGTAGACATCGTAGTCATTCAGCAGAAGGTTGTTTATTAATACATTTGGATAACACTTCTGGTAGCTTCTCGAGGTGAAGCCAAACAGGCACTGTATTGAGAGTAAATAACAATAACTACAAACTAAAGAAAACATGTCAGGTGGATAAGACAAAGGAATTTTAAACTGGTATTATTTCTCTGATTATGTTTAATGTCCTTATGGGAATGATGGGGTATATATGTGTTGGAGAGGACAGTAATCACTTTGGGACAGGGACATAGAGTCTACTTTTACTCTTTGAAGTCTGTTAAGCTTCTTTCTGGCTTCACTGTGTGGGCTGAGCTATGATCTTTGTATCTGACTGTAAAGGAAGAAATATCCTTTCTAGAAACATCCATGTTGTGTTCCTGTTACTAACAGCCCTTTTCTGTTTTTAATGCAAGTATTTGTGCAAGATCTTACACTCTTCTAATTTTCCAACACCCTTTCAGATCAGGGATTTTTCCATTAAGAATTTCTTAGTAACAGAAAACATGAAAATAGGTTACCATAAGTTTCATCCTTTCTAGTTTTGCTTTTTAAAAATAGGAGCGTGAAGTATTTTGAATAGTAACACTCCAAAATTCATTTTTGTTTGTTTAGGGAAACATGCCAGAGTGAAAGAGAAAGAACGGGAACATGAGCGTAGGAAGAGACATAGAGAAGAGCAGGATAAAGCCCGTCGTGAATGGGAAAGACAGAAACGGAGAGAAATGGCAAGGGAGCATTCCAGGAGGGAGAGGTACATCCATCCCTCCTTCCCCTGTGACAAACCAACAAAGAGATGAACAGCTTATTTCTCTAAATCTGTCTCTGACTTTTCATTGTTTTGAAATGACAAAAAAAATTCAGAGCAAAATCTTGTAAGGTCTAATGCCAGTGCCATGTTCTTGTGAACGTGTCGTCTAATGAGAATGTGGTGTTGACTTTACCTTTTGTAAGTGGCTTCGTTACAACAGATGTTTCTAGGTGAATTAATTGTCAGTGTTTTACTATAATGAAAAAAAAAGCGTGAACCAGATTTGCATAGTATTGGGATTTATTAACTGAACTTGCTTAATTTCTGTTTAAACCCCAATAAGGGTGGAGAAGCTCATGTGTTTTAGAGCTTATGGTCTTTGTCTTTGAAATGCTGTTTTTAAAGGATCAGCTGAAAAGCTATGTATGTTTTTCATTAATATACAGTCAGTGGTATTGTTGCTAATGAAATTGAATGGCCCTGTAGTTTGTTATAGCAAAACAGTTTTCCTTTACTTCATAAGCTGAATTTGTAGTGAACTGTAACGTAACAAAAAATAATTCTTTTCTAGAGATCGTTTGGAGCAACTTGAGCGAGAACGAGAGAGAAAAATTAGAGAGCAGCAAAAAGAACAAAGGGAGCAAAAAGAACGAGAAAGGCGAGCTGAAGAAAGACGTAAGGAACGGGAAGCCAGAAGAGAAGGTAACTATCTGTGTATAAATGTTGTTTGGGCTTACTGTCTGCTGACACAATGGTGGAATGGAGGTGTAGAAAGCATTTTTTTACTTAAGTCAGTGCCAGAATTTAAGAAAATTAAAGCTGGGGGGCCTTCTATGTGGGAGGGAATTAAAAAATCTATCAAGTTCTACATGGGGAAATAAACCAATGTCATATGCCTTAAACATAACGGCATATTCATTAGTCAGTAAGTCTTTCTTTGCCTCTTTCAGTTAGTCTGGTTTCCTGTAGAAACAAGATTTACGTAATTGACATTGTCTCTGTGCGTGCATGTGTACCCATCATGATCTCAGTTGCTTCTGAGCTCTTTGGCTGAGTCTAATCCAATTTAATAGAGATTGAAATCTTAAAATTAAGTGTTTTAAGGATTTTGGGAAATAGATTGCCAAGGGAGGGAGAGAGATCGTGTAAGTACTCCAACCATGAAAAAGGCTGTAGTGAGAGTTGAGTGGGGAAGATCTGATAACTAAGCAATTTAAATTAAATTCTACACATGAACCCTCACTTTCCCTCATAGCATATCAGATACTTGCAATCTAAATTCAGATCATTTTGGTTAAGGGATCTCTGTTTGTCCCAGCTTTCAGAGGTAAAAGTCAGAGTCCATTCTTGTGATCAGGTGACAAAGGTTGTTCAAGAGTAGCAGAAGCAGCCATATTTATTGCTAGTCTTTCTAGTTCAGCTCATAGGGAACAGCTCCTTTTTGTGCTTGGTATTTATGCTGATATTGCTCAATCTATCTAGCGTTTCATTTTAATTATTTTTATTGCTCTGAGTGTTCTGTCAGCTCCTTCTAAACCTTAGCTGGTTTTATTCCTTCATGTATCCTCCTGGTCTGTCCACTTGTCTCTCTGGCATTAATGCCTTAGTTTCAGGCTGTTTATTGTGTAGTACATAGGGCATCTTGCTTCTGTTTCCCAAGTATGGCAGCATCTTTCTCTAAGTAGTACAAACCCATATTTTATTGTGCATGAGGTAAATCATAGCCCTTTATTCTCCTACATATAGTTAGATTCCACTTCCACTCCTTCCCATTACCCTTTAGTTTGTAAGGAAAAATGAGAAGTATACAAAGCAGGTGGTGGTGGCAGACAGAGAAGTATTCTAATTAGGGCAGGGAGATGTAACAATTTCTTCCGGTTTTGTTTTCACTAGTTTCTGCACACCATAGAACAGTGAGGGAAGAATATGGAGACAAAGTAAAAATGAGACCCTGGAGTCGCAGCCCATTACGACAGCAAAGAGACAAGCTTGAGCAAGGAGAGAGCAGGAAACCAGGTAGCATTTGCCACTTTATAATATCTTTGCCTGGGGGCTAGGAGGAGCTGTTCTTGGGTAGCGTTTAATTTTTAGTAGTAAACTTATATCCCTGGTACTCTATTGAAAGTATTGTCCACTTCAGCCATGGTGGCATAATTCTGGAATACTCATGGACATATACATAGGTGCTTTTCTAAAGCAATGCTGTTTTTGCAGGTGATTGTGCAAGCGACAAATTGAATGAATCTTTCCTTTTTAGTAGTAGGAGAAGTAATTTAAAAAGTTTCAAAGTGAGTTACTTCATTCAATGATGAAAGTAGCTGACTGCGTTTTGAAAATTTTGTAGTTTAATTCCCTTGCAGATTAAAAAGGGATTGTTTACACTAGCTCCAGTTGGATTTATTATTAGGAACTAAGCTACCTTAAAAAGTTACCTTACAGGGATCAATATAGTTGAAGCATCACTGGTAATTGTCATCTGGTAGAAGAAAATGAATGCTTAAGGCAGTATTTTGTTTTCTAAGCCAGAAAATGGTCCTTCCCATGCCTAGAAGGTCCTAACTGTGAGTAGAGAACTTGCACAATTGACATAAAAGTGTCTTTGTTTAAAGAAGAAAAGCTCTGTGTCTGCCTTGTTAATGTGTGTAGTGGTAAAAATAAGTGTAACTATTTCAAGTAAGCTGATTGCAGAATGTAATCAGCTGAAATGCCAGGTGGAGGCAGGCAGTACGTCCTGTGAAGGTGCTGTCTAATCTATCAACAGGTATTCACATGTGCTATTTCATGGTGGTCCAGAGGGGCTGCATTAGAATAGTAGGAACTGACAGTAAGCGCTGTATGCACACCCATTAGTGAGACTGTGTTGTGGTGATACTTGTTACCATGTTACTTTTACCTTTTTTTTTTTTACTCACGCTTAGAGGGGCTTAGGCATATATCATGTTTGAAAAACAAAAGGTCAATATTCCACGGTTTTGGCTGTTGATCCTGCACCACTGCAATTCAGAAAAGTTGTTTGTCTTTTGAGCAGAGTGTGAGATTTTTTTTTTTTAGCGCTCTGTATTTCCAATACAGAATGTTTAGCACCAATTTAATGACCAGAGAAAGTAAAGCAGTTATCTGGGCATTCAGAGTCTTATAAGTAGAAGTGATATTCAGTCAGCACCCTGTTTTTAATTTGGATGGTCTCCAACAGTAAAAGAAGAGAAACCAGAAGAGAGAGATCCTCTTTCAGACTTGCAAGACATCAGCGACAGTGAGAGAAAAACCAGCTCGGCAGAGTCTTCATCAGGTGACTAAATGAAATTTAGTAGATGTAATTAATTGTTGTCCTGGTTTCAACTGGGATAGAATTAATTGTCTTCCTAGTAGCTGGTACAGTGCTATGTTTTGAGTTCAGTATGAGAAGAATGTTGATAACAGTGATGTTTTCAGTTGTTGCTAAGTCATGTTTAGTCTAAAGTCAAGGATTTTTCAGCTTCTCATGCCCAGCTAGCAAGAAAGCTGGAGGGGCATGAGAAGTTGGGATGGGACACAGACAGGGCAGCTGACCCAAAGTGGCCAACGGGGTATTCCATACCATGGGATGTCACATCTAGTGTGTAAACTGGGGGGAGTGGCGGCGGGATTAACTGGGCATCAGTCGGCGGGTGGTGAGCAATTGCACTGTGCATCATTTGTATATTCCAATCCTTTTATTATTACTGCTGTCATTTTATTAGTGCTATCATTATCGTTATTAGTTTCGTCTTTTCTGTTGTATTAAACCATTGTTATCTCAACCCATAAGTTTTACTTCTCTTCCTGATTTTTCTCCCCCATCCCACTGGGCGGGGCGGGGGGAGTGAGTGAGCGGCTGCATGGTGCTTAGTTGCTGGCTGGGGTTAAACCACGACAATTGTACAGTTGTCTGTTGAGGAAACACTGTTGTTAGAGCGTGTGCCTACTTAGTTATGTGTTTGATTATTCCTGTACAGAATCTGGATCAGGCTCAGAAGAAGAGGAAGAAGAGTCTAGCAGTGAAGGTTCTGAGGAAGAGGGAGAGGAAGAGGAGGAGGAGGAGGAGACGGGAAGCAATTCTGAGGAAGTGTCTGAGCAGTCAGCTGGTGAGTAATGTAAAGCAGGTTCTAGAATGGTGTGTTATGATTTTTTTTGTTTCTCATTCTGTATTGTTTTGTTTGAACATTTTCCTTTTCTCTTAGTCTAGGATAGGCTGAGACCTCACAGGTCAAGATAACTAAAAAGAAAAAAAACAAGTACAAGTCATATTCATATCGCTTTATGTAGAGGTAATACTAATTACTCGTCTAAGAAGCCAGATTAGGAAGACAAAAATGGCTTTCAGTTTTCTAAACGGTGTAAGGCTAACAGTTTAAGTAATTTTGTAACACAGCAAATGTGTTCTGTAGAGAACAATTCTGCACTTATTTGGGGGGTGGTGAAATACACTTGTCTCTGTCGTTTTGACTTCTTTTCAGTTGCAAATTTCAGATTTTTTTTTCATGCCAATACAAGTAAATGAACTTAAAAAAGGGTTTAGTAAATCTACTTACAGCCATTCTTGTTATTAAAAGCATGCTCTGATGGCTGGGTATTTTTCTTTAAAATCAATTACAGTTAATAAGCAAATATTCATAAGTTTCCTGATTTAATTTATTCACCTGCCCCCATCCCCAAATTCCCAGATAATTGATAAGAATTGTATTATTCCCTGTTGGAAGCTGAAAGGTTGCAGTTCTGTTGTGTTCGGGGAAGCATTTGCTTTCCAAGTGAAACAGGAGTCTGAGGTCACTAATTAGATAGCAGAGAAGGCCTGGCAAGTTAGCAAAGCATGTCAGTAGTGATCTGCCTTACAAGGAACTACAGAAGTGTTTTTATTCAGTTGAACTTGATTCTGTTTTGCAGAAGAGGTGAGCGAAGAAGAGATGAGTGAAGAGGAGGAACGGGAAAATGGAAACCACATCCCAGTTGGTACAATGCAAATACTGAATATTTAAAGAAGTGTTTCGCTGAACTTTTGCAGCCAAAAAAATCTATTTCTACAAATATTTAGAAATATTTTAAATGTATTTCTTGTTACAGTTCTGCCATCATTCTAAAGCATCGTATATTTGGCCATTCTCATGTCAGAATCAGAAATTCCTTGAAATCTGTTGCAGGGTCTATGTTTAGAGAAAATCAGATCCTACTCTGCTGAGCTAATGTTTCCTTCTTTTTCATTTGGGTCTCTTGTCCTGTCCTCTCATCAAAAAAGCTTTGCAATCAGAATGAGATACACTAGGTCAGTTTTCTCTTTCATTCTGTTAGTGTAAAGATTTATTTTTATGACATGCCTTATTTAACATTGGAAATTGTACGCACATGACTGGAAAGTTCTTGAAAGCATCATCTCTGCAAAGAGGAGAAATTAGGCTTCTCATTGATCTTTTCTGTTACAGTAACTTATATTGCATAAGATCTCATGTGTGGTGATCGGTGTTTTGCTACCCTTACTTGTCTAAAGCTGAACTTAATTGTTCCAGATGGCTCCCTCTTTCCACGACTGATTCTGACTTTTAAAGTTACAGAGTCGAGGTTTGACCGAGATTCAGCAGGAAGCGAAGTAGAAGAGGAAGAAGTAGGGGAGGGTACCCCTCATTCCAATGCAATGACAGAAGGAGACTATATTCCTGACTCACCAGCTTCCTCACCCATTGAATTGAAACAAGAGCTTCCTAAGTATCTTCCTGCGCTTCAGGTAGAGGATCACTTAAAGGATGCTTGAGAATATCACAGGCAAATGGATTTCCCTAGCTGCTTTGTTAACATCATAAACACATACTTGTGCACGAGATATTTTGTGGGCAGAACATGAGATTACTCTTTTAGATATAGATAAGAATGTAATACTACATTTGATACTCTGATATCTTGGTTTTGCTAGCTGAAAATAGATACTTGAGAGAAGAGTTTTGTTAACCTGAAAATAAACTGATGGGTGGTTATTCTTTTTGTAGCCAACAGCAAAGTGTAGAAACATAAAGAGAAAGCATATTCTTATTAATTGAACCATGTGAAAGGTATCAGTCTAAGGTGCTGAGTTGCCGCCTTTGCCATTGTGGCAGAAATTTCAGTTTATTCTGTGTAAAAGTGAATGAGTGAAGAGTTTGTGAAATAATTTACTTAGCCTACTAAGACACAGACTCTGTCCAGGATTCCTTTAGAGATCCAAGTAAAAATAAATCCCAAAGATCCCTTTCTTACATGGTGTAGCCATATTGTTAAATTATCTTGGTAAATTTTAACTATTCCTGTGAAGTTGCTGAAGTTTACCGTATGTCATCTTAAAAAAACTCAAGCAAAACCCTCCCCCACATGCTGGAGGAGTAAATGTTGTCTGTCTTCCTGGTTTTTCAGGGATGTCGTAGCGTGGAGGAGTTTCAGTGTTTGAACAGGATTGAAGAAGGAACATATGGTGTAGTGTACAGAGCAAAAGACAAGAAGACTGGTTAGTATAAGTGGTCTGCAATTGTTATCTTCATGGTATTTAGGGCTGCAGTTGTATGCAAATTACAGTTCTGCATTTTTCATTGATGAACAAAAACTGTCTAAAATACTTCTTTATTAAGAATAATCTATGCTTTTTAATAGGATGTGGACTTTGACATAAAGGCTTCACTTCCAGCTCTTTGAGTTCACAAGTAATCTCTGTATTGGCCATGGTGACGTAGAACAACGAACACGATTTCAGTTTCTGACTCAAAAGGCAGTTATTTCTGGCTTAAGATCTGCTGTAGATAGTTACTGGGTTGGAGGTTTTCAAAATGTGATAAAAGCGTTCCACCAGGCGTCACTGTAAGCACAGCTACCAATTAGAGAATTCATAAAAGCAGCGGCTGGTGTGCAGTGAGTATATACTGCAGTATTTTGTTGTAGAAAGAAATGTCACTCTTCATTTTTAGATCTCCTTCTCAGAAAACCACTTCTTGTGTATACAAGTGGATTTAATATTTTTAAAACTCAATCTCTTTGCTTATTTGGTTTGTAATGGCAAGCGTCTTGAAGAAATTGTTGCATTTCCTATGAATGGTACAAAAGCCAATGATCAAGTCATTTGTATGTCCCTCTTCCATAGTGATTCTTCAAGTGACAGAAATGCTTGCTTTGACAGTTTAACAAAGATAGTGATATTAGTGCAGCGCTTCTTTTTTTTTTCCTGGAAAAAGATAATGCACAGCAAGGTATGATCCGCTCTTTTGGCTCTGACCTCGGTTTCCCTGTAATGTTGCCATCACTAGCAATACAAGCTGCTCATTTTCAAGGGGAGCTGTAGCACAGTAAATTAAATATCTGCAGTTTTAAATAGAGTTGGCAGAAGGCGAAGAGAGCTTGTGAAAAGAACTATGTTCCAAAGCAGACCTAGACAGAAATTAGGGTTGTTCTCAGGTTCCAACTGACAAGCTGTGATTTTGGTGACAGGTTTAAATTCTGGTTCCTCTGTTTATGTCAGAAAAATATGACCATTTGGTCTCCTTTGGGGAGTGGAAATACACAGCTGGCATTGTGGTTTCTCTGAGTTCACTTGTTTACTGGACAACTACCATGAGCTTGTTTTAATTTTCCTTCTCTGTCTTGAGGCCTGCTCTGAGGCTGACATAACCATTATTTCCACAGTATCATGCAAAAACCAGATGTATTTTAATGATTCACTTCAGTAATGTTTTGAGTAGCACCTTGGTTTCAAGTCAGGTCTTTAAACAGAGGTAAAGTGCATAACTGCATTTGAGGCATTTCTGTCTGCTGTCTTATCTTCCTAACTATGGTGAGAAGTTTAGAGTTAAATATACTTTTTCTTTAGTTTCTTCCCAGGAGAGTTGGAATACCCTACACTAAAATCTGTGATGCAGCTTTTGGATTGTTGTTTTGGATTTTATTCTTTAAACTTGGCAATCTTTTGGTGGTGGTGGTGGGGTTTTTTGTTTTTACTTTGCTAATGTGAGACTGACTGCTTCTTGGTTCAATATAATGTCTTGAGTAACAGTTTTCATTCAAATAAATTAAATTAGTGACAGAAGACTGCGGGACCTCTTGACATGTATTTTATTAGCTACGTGTTGGGAAATCTGCAGTTAATAATTCTGTTTTCTTTGCAGATGAAATTGTGGCTCTGAAGCGACTGAAAATGGAGAAGGAAAAGGAAGGCTTTCCCATTACTTCTCTGAGAGAAATAAATACTATTCTGAAAGCACAACATCTAAATATTGTCACTGTCAGAGTAAGGCCACAATCTTCTATTTCAAAAGCATTTTTGTTCTTGAAATACTGCCTCTTGGCTTTTAAAATGCCTTATAAAAATGTTAGCATTTGTAGCAGAGCTGGTTTCTGTAAACAGTTGTATATTACCTGTAAAACTATATAGACATTACTTGTCCCTACGTAATCTGATGTTTTGCAAAAATGATCTGGGTTGGTTTTTTTTCCGTAGAAAAATAACATTTTCTATGGATTTTACCACTGTCAGGCTCCATTTATTCTCTTGCCAGTAAATTTCTAAAATTCATTTTTGCATGTTTTTTAAATACTGCATGCTTGTTTCGATCATTTGTTTCTGTGTTTTAGGAAATTGTTGTAGGTAGCAATATGGATAAAATCTATATTGTAATGAACTACGTAGAACACGATCTCAAGAGTCTGATGGAAACAATGAAGCAACCATTTCTACCAGGTACTGTTTGCCATAGTCTTCTATAATTCTCAAAACTGGAAAACTGGCCAACACAAACCTCAGTGTCTTTGGGCTGTACTGACATCAGAGAACTAGCTTTGTACGGTGATGTGTATTGCCTTGGAATGTCCTATGACTGTTCTTTGGAACAGAGACTTCATTGCTTTTTCTGTGTTCGGTCTGATTTTACTGATACAAGCCAAGATAGGATCGTAGGCTGGGAGTGCTGATAATCGTAGTGATACTTGGCTGATGAATCCAGTTTGCATGCTTAGGGTGAAGTGGAGGTTCAGGTGTGAAATTGAGGGAGTTTCCCCTGTGCTAAACTGAAAAAAGAAACACTGGGTTTTAATTTTGGCTGCTTTCTATGTTTTCGAGAGGCATTAATTTCTGAGTATTATTTGGATGCATTCCAGCTATCCAAATTAATTTTTGCTTTATTGGCAGCTCTCTAGGTTTAACTGCTCTTGTTCCGTGACACATTTTTATGGTGCAGTCTGTACTGTGCTTTTAACTTGACATCTCTTTCTTCCCCCTGCCTCTTCCCTGTTCTACGAACAAACAAACAATTATAAAGATTTATTCTCTTAAATGCATTTGGCGTCTTTTTATCATTTCAGGTGAAGTGAAAACCTTGATGATTCAGTTACTGCGAGGAGTCAAGCATCTTCATGACAACTGGATACTTCACCGAGACTTGAAAACTTCCAACTTGTTGCTCAGTCATTCAGGCATTTTAAAAGTAAGAATTACATTAAATATACCACACTTATGAAAAAGCTCGTATTGCAGAATTACACTGCATTATAGCTATGTCAAGGGCTGGATAGAATGTTGTGCATTAATCTTTAAGAGGTATGAGATGTGGCTGGTAAAACATACAGTTCCGAAAGAGTGAACATTACTATTTAAAGAGTCTGACTTGCCACAGCTGTAAGATTTGTGTTAGGACGTGACAAATAAGCATGGTCTAGTGAATACTGAATTCTTTATAGTGTGATTAGAAGCCTGAAGACTCTTCTCTTCCTGGTGATGCAGCGTACCATATGCAATACAGTGTCATTTACTTTTTCTGTATCAGCAATGTAGTGTTTGAACTAGGATTGCTCTCTCAACTTGAGACATTGTAAGGCTTAATTAAGAATATAAATCTCTGTAGTAGTGCTGAACTGTAGAGCTACTGGTGGAGATAGAGATTCTCTTTACAAAGAAAACATCTTTTAAAAAAGCTGCATACTTTAAAAATCTATCTAACCTTTCACTGACTTCTTACAAAAATCTAAGAGAAAAACAGTAATAATAAGATCAGGACATTTAAATTTGTAGCCTTTCCCTTTCTCAGGCAAACTGGACTTTGAATTTTTTTTTCTTGCTTGCAAAGTTGAAGTTACCATCTATTGTTGTTGTTTTGGTTTGGTTTCCCCTGCCATATAAGCTTTCTGTCAAGGTGATCAATAACAGGAACTCCTACTTGGCTTCAGGAAGGGAGAAATGTTTTTTCCCTTGAGTGGAAAAAAGACAAACAGTGTATTCTGTGTGGCTATTTTTGAAGGCTGGAAGACTTGCAATAGCCAACATGGCCAACTCGTACCGGCACTGATGGTCAATGTTGGAAATATTGCTGATTACCAATTTTCATTTAGGTTGGAGATTTTGGACTAGCCCGAGAATACGGATCTCCGCTGAAGCCTTACACGCCAGTGGTTGTGACGCTTTGGTACAGGGCTCCGGAGTTGTTGCTTGGAGCTAAGGTACGTTTCTCCTTGTCCCTCTGGCTGCTAGAGGAATGACTCTTCAGACTAACTTTATTTTATAATTTACAAACAAAGTATGAGTGTGCTTGATTCTTTATATTGATTTAGAGGTAGAAATTCTAAATCTTTAGTATTGTTTTTCCTAATAACACAGCTAAAAAGTTTCCATCTTCCACAGACAGAAGGTGGGTGATAGATTGAGTTTTTCTCCTTTAGAATGCTGACGTGGTAATGCTGCTGGACTTCTCATGGATTGGTACAAACTGTCACTGTCATCTTAGGTGGCTGGATTTTTATTTTTTTTAACCTTAGTTTAAAATTTGTGACACCTAGGAGCAGAACAAGGTATTGGCAACATTCTGGCAATGTTCCCTACTCTTATAACCGAAATCTGGATGAAATCATTAGGGTTCTGTAGGGCTTCCATGACAAGGACCATGCTGGAAAAAAAATATTCCACTACTACCAAAATAAATGGGTGCAAAGGTAAAAGAAGCCCTATGCTACCTTTCAAAGATGTTTTTGTATGGCTACGTTTAAGAGAAGAGGTGTACCGTGGAGACCAGGTTTTGTGCCTGTAACCTGAGATTGCTGTTGTGGCAAACTAAGGGCTAAGGATATCTGTGAAAGAGAGTGCAAGTTAGAATGCTTTGCTAGTTGTGATGCTCTGGGAGTGAAAAAGAAAAGCAGCATTGTGGAGACTTGCACGTGTCCTCCTGAAGTACTTGTGTATATGAGTATTACTCATAATTCACAGTAATGCTAACTTTTAAATACAGTTGAGACCTGTGCCTTGGGTATTGGAATGACTGCATGTGTTCTGTTCAGTGGTAGAATCCTGAAAAAATAAAACAAACTAAACCAAACCCTAAATAAAACCCCAAACCAAAACAACACTACCACCACCCCACTCCCCCCAAACAACTCTGTTAAAGTATCTTACTGATTTTACAAGGTATAATATATTCCTTCTTTTCAGGAATATTCAACGGCAATAGACATGTGGTCGGTAGGGTGTATATTTGGAGAGCTGTTAACGCAGAAACCGCTGTTTCCAGGGAAGTCAGAAATTGACCAGATTAACAAAGTTTTTAAGGTAATTTTTTTAACACCTTTGCATTCTGACTATTTTAGAGACAGGTAAACTAGAGTAGTAAGAAACTAAAAGAAGTCCTTATTGCTCTTTGACGGAGACTCAGCCTTAATAAGAGGCTTATTAATCTGATTCTTGTTTTATAGTAGGCTAAGACTGTGATTTGTGTTTTGTCTGTTTTCTCTGGATACTTATCAACTCCTGTACCTATGTAATGAATAAGTAGAAGGGTTGCACTCTAGAATGAGTTTATTAAGGAGATAATTTAATTTACAGGATCTGGGTACTCCAAGCGAAAAAATCTGGCCTGGTTACAATGAGCTGCCAGCAGTAAAGAAGATGACATTCACAGAATATCCCTATAACAATCTACGCAAGAGATTTGGAGCGCTCCTCTCTGATCAGGGGTTTGATCTGATGAACAAGTAAGTGCTAGCTTCTAGGGTATCCTTGGGAAAATGTGTTCCTGTGCTCTGATAGTGGTGGAAAATGACTTGTAGTGAAGCATGGTATTTCACTGCATTTAACCTTGCAAAGCATGCTGATGCATTTGAAGTTTGTGACATTCCTTGCAATGCTATTCCTCACTCTCTCAGAACAGCTTTATTCAGTATACCATGTTCTTAACACCTGCTGTTAAACCTCAGTCCGAGATTATTCTTGCACACCTATATCCTAGAAGAACAGAAAAATGTTTTAGTAGTAGTTTCAGCTCATTCTGTCATGTTTAATTATGTGGTGAGTCAGCTATCATGCAGTTTGCTGATGGATCTTGTTAAAACAGTTAAATTGCAGTTGAAAAAAGGAAAAAAAGCAGTACATTCTAGAGATCATATAAAGAATTAGGAAAACAGCAATCTTGGTTTTTTCCTAGATTTTCAAAGTTCATGAGTTCTGTCACATCTGATGTTCTGGCAGTCCTTTTAACTAACTACTGGTGCATTTTGATTGTGTTCCAATTCATTCTTCTTTAAAAGGCTGACAATGACTTGAGAGATTTTTGTGTGTGTGTGTCCCCTTCATACCGCCTTTAAATTTCATGATGTGAAGTAGTGGAAATCAGTGAGTTTCAGATCTTACTTAGACCTTATCTCTATTAAAAAAATTTAAATTAAAAAAAAAATACTTTTTTTTTAAAGGGGGGGGATTTTCAGTCTTTCCAATTTTTAAGAATTATGCTGCTCCAGGTTTTTGAATGAGTTGTGAATAATTTATTGGAAGTTAGATAACCTTTTAGAAGGTCCAAGCACAACTTGTCTTACTAAAGATAGGTATCACATAACTGTCATCTGTACTTCTTAATTGGTTATGACAGGGCTGTGTCTTCATTACTCTGGGTAAGAATGACAATTCTGTAGTATTCATGTGGGTCTGGAACTTGCAGAAACACACAAGTAAGTGTACGTAAGTCAGTGGAACTCATTACATGTACAAATCTTGGATATATAAGCTTTTACACAGTCAGGGCCAAACACTGTTTGGCAGGATGACTAGTACAGTACAGAAACATGTTTCTGTATTGTGAAAGGTCTAAAATAACCACAGGTTGTACAGTTAAGTTACACTATATTACAATATTTTGTGGTGTATCAATATTATCTCAGTTGTCTTCTCTAAAAAACAAAGCACCATTGTAAAATATTTTAATTGAACCATCCCGGGTCCCTTGGGAGCTATATCCGACTACTCACAGGTTCTGAGGTGTCTTAACAATTTATATCTCTGTAAACAGATTCCTACAAAAGCTACTTTTGATATGTAGTTCTGGCTGCTGTTCCATTAATTATAGGTTCATGTAAGAAGCAGGCCTTTAAAATTAGCTAGCTATGTTAGATTGCCCATATGTTGGCAACCATATCCATTAATAGAATTCTTTGTTAAAAAATCAGAAAATTCTAAATTGTGTTTCTGAAGAATTTATAATTTGGGGGGCTAAAATTTTTCTCCTTTCTGCCTCTCTGTGTCTCTTCTTCCCTATTTCATTGTCTTCCTCCATTCTTCTCAGCTTTTTGACTTACTACCCAGCCAGAAGAATTACTGCTGAAGATGGTTTGAAGCATGAGTATTTCCGAGAGACTCCCCTTCCTATTGACCCTTCCATGTTTCCCACCTGGCCGGCAAAAAGCGAACAACAAAGGGTAAAACGTGGTACTAGCCCACGCCCACCTGAGGGAGGCCTTGGATATAGTCAATTGGTAAGCATAGCAGATGGATGCAACTGCCACAGACTTCTGATGTCCTCGGACATGTTCACATCCTAATTTTGGAAAAGTTCATGTGGGCTGCATTTTGTTAGCCTTCTGGGGCTTGGGATCCTGAGACTCACCTGTACTTGCATGCAAAACACTTCTACAGAAGTCCAGCTTTCCCTCTGTTCCTTTTCAAAGGGCAGGTCCAATTACTGTTGTATTCACAGAATTATAATTTCAGTACATAATCTGAGAAAGAAACGATGCCTGGTTTTATCACAGCGCACAACAGTGTTTCTTCTGAAAGTGTACGTTGTTTTACACTTTCAACTAAGCTTTTAAAGCTGCAATTTATTTTTGGAAAAAAAAAAATAAAAAATCCAAAGCCTGGTAAGTTATGCATATCTTGTGGATAGAAACAGTCTCATTTTTCCAATATTTGGAGAAAAATTCAAAAAAAGGCAAGGTGGGTGTTCTTTCTATCTGTGGGGATTGTGCTCCCCATTTTGAGAAAAAGCTGGCTGAAAAAGATGCCCTTTTAAGTATGTTACAGTCTCAGGTACCTTTATATCAGCTATTTATTACTATTTCTGTGTCTCAGCATAGATGAAATGGCACTTATTGTACCCAATTTAACAGATGCAGTAGCCTTAATAGTTTATTTAGCCTCAATTTTTCAGAATATAAAAACTGACATGGAGGGTATGCAGAGTGTGGTTTCATCAGACATTGAGTAAGCGTAGTTTATGCTTATTTGTACAGTGTGTTCACAAATTTTTTTCATCTTTTGCATGTGCAGTGAAAAGTAGATATACAAACCAGAGATGCCTTTAGAAGATAACTTTTGAAATAGCAATGTTTAAAGGTCATGAATAACACTCTGCATCAGCCTTACCTATGATGTTACTAACTCAAACATTTGTTTCTCATCTTCTAGAGATACTTTGATTATTTTGTTGTTGTTTAGATTTTTGTGTTGGAGACAAATGCACCTGCACAGACACTTACTGATAAATGAATTGTAATTGGTTTTCACAGGGTGATGATGATCTGAAAGATACAGGTTTTCATCTGACCACCACAAATCAAGGAGCATCTGCTGCAGGACCTGGTTTCAGCCTCAAGTTTTAAACTCAACATGAAAGAGGAGGAAAAAAAAAAAAAGAAGAACTGTTCATGTGAGTGGATTTCTGAGTGCCCCAGTTCTGTTCTTCACGTCAGGGAAACTAGATGTTTTTCACAGAAAAAAAAAGTCAAATGTCATCACAGATTCAAAGGTTCTTGCTGGGTGTGGAGTATAACTGCTGCATTCCATTAGAGGACTGGAATTAACCTGAAAAGCCAAGGATCATTACAAAATTTGACAAAGGAAAACTTGAAGTACAATCCTTGAACAGTTTCTGTTTTCTTTTTAGTTTTTTTTGTTGGGTTTGTTTTGTTTTGTTGTTTTTCCTTGTAAATTTGTAGAATTAAAATACATTTTTAATTGTTTAATAGTGTGAAGGATTTCATTTCTTCACATGCAGCAAACTTGGATGTTGGTGGCATTAAGTCTTCTAGAGTGGAAACTTACTTATTATTCCCCTCCCGCTGCTCTCCAGATCTGTGCTGACACTATTACAGCATTTTGTCAGCCTGGGCAAACAACTTTTTTTAATTTAAGTAAATTGTATGTGTCTGAATATAGTTGGGGAAAAAAACCATAACAGTTCTGAGGTTTCTTTCCTGTTGTGTGCCTTGGAGAGCTAGGCTGGGTTGGGCTCGATACTCACTGACACTATTTTTGGGTGCACTGCTGAGCTGAACACTGTTTGTGATGCATTGTATATGTGTATTTACAATGGCACTGGTGCAAAAGTAGTACTCTTGTTTTATAAAAAAAAAAAAGATTTAATATGGAGGCTTGAAACTTTATTTTCTAGAGAAAGTTCTTTTAAATATGCCCTTTTTCCATAAAAAGAAGAGCTTAGCTTTACTGATTGTATAATGCCATATTCCAGTCCTTGCTCATAAGATTAAAGACTGGAGGAATCATGTTGGAATATCACATCCTTTTGAGTCTCTGATTTATAATGCTATCATTCTTTTCTGGGAACAGGAGTATTCATGCAATCAGAACTCTGCACCAGTCCAGTAAAAGGATTAACTAAACTTAAGTTATAAACATTCTACCAATTTCAGTAGATTTTAAGAGTTCTGGAATTTGGATGTACTAAAACTTGTGTTAAATTTTGAAACCAGTAGGGTTTGTTGTTGTTGTTTTTCCTGTGGAGGAGTACAGAACTATTTTCTCTTCAGGCCTGATTGATTGCCTAGTACTGAAGGAGAAACAGTTCTACTACTAGTCTGTTAACTGAAATATGCCTGATTTTAGCAAGATTCCTCACAGGTGGAGATCAATAACCCATCGAGAAGCAGGGGTTTTTGCAACATCCCAGTGAGTACAGCAAAGGAGAGGCATTTTGCCGTGGCCTGCGCTAGGCTCTAAAGGATTAGAATATGACTGCATAGCTTGTATTTATTTCAAGCTGTGCTACGCATCTTGCACTCTGTGAAATTATTTCCTTCCTAGCTTCCTTGGCATTGTTGCAGCCAGCGTGGACGTTGCTGGAAGATGTATGTTCCTGACAAAAAGGATTATTCATCTAAGTTGGGATAGTTACAGTAAAACAAAGAAAACCTAATGCTGGATTGCAATGGAAATTTAATATGGTTATGAGAGATACGTGTAACCTCAATTTCTTTTTTGTAAAAGGGCTCTCCCTGAGTAGTGCAACATTGTTTGGTTACTGCATCTCAGCTTTTATTTTGTCTCAATTGTCTATATTTGCATAGAGTGTTTGCCTTTTATGATCCTGAGCTTAATTGTCCATGCAAAGACACATTTTTAAGTTTTATATTATGCTGTGCTCTTAGCTAACTGTGATGGTAAAACTGTCCTAGAACAAGAGGAGAATTTTACTGATAGAGCCTTTCTGCTCTAATACGGAGGTCTTCCTAGGCTGCTGACCTATACCGCAGTGTGTGAGTTGCAGTTTTGTTAGTACTTTTAAGTAGGAAGAAACTTGTTTCAAGAGGTTAAGAGGACAACTAAAAAAGGATGAACCTAAGACAAAGACCAATGTAGGCTGCTTTAATACAAGTAAGGGTCTTGCTAAATGTAATGAATGTCAGGGATTCCTAACTGTGCAAATGAATGCTCCACCACTGTAGATGTTTGAGTGCAATAGGCTTTGCCTACCACTACTAATGCTATTTTCCTGTTGGATATGGCACATTTACCTTATCACTTGGGTGACTGGGGGAGGACAGTGATGGACATTACCTCATCTCTCTTGAAGGAGGTGAGAGGCTTCTTGATCAGACACCTGCAGGACAACTTACGAGGAGCTGCTGATGGAGGTAAATAGTCTATTGGGATAAGATTACACAAGTAATAAATACAAACCACAGGAAAACGGTTGGGGGGGAGAAGACATTCTGTGGATACTTGACCTGAAGATGTCAAAACATGGAATGGAGTAATTAAGAAAGGGTGTGTTGTGACCCTACATCCTCCTGGCAAGTAAAAGTAATATTAAGGTCTTGTACTTTTTTTATACATACTTCTATTGCTATGCACCAGGATCTAAAAAAATGACAGCAAAACACTTATGGAGTACAACTGGTCATTTTCCTTCCACAATACCTCTGCCTCCACTGCAACATACCTGAGCCATCAATCCGTTCGTTCATTTGTGTGATGAAGAGTTACGTTCTTGTTTTTCAGCAGTCCACAGTGATCCACATAGCTTAACTGCAAAATCTGACACTTTTTTTTTAAAAAAGAAAATTTAATTCTCTGTACAGCATACTTGATAAATTCTTTATCATTAAAACTAATGTGGAAAAGTTTTGCATTCCAGTAATCAAGTCTCAGAGTCTTTTTTGCCCAAGGTATGGAAGCAGTTGATTTTAGAAGTTCAGTTGCACTACGGGAGATTAAATATAAAATGCCAAAGAAATGTTTTGAATTTGAAACAGAACTAGCAGTAATTGAAGTCCTCAGTCCAGGGCCCTTGTTAGTGCTTCAGTCTGATTCTCCAGGAATAAGTAGTCAAGATTCTTTCTTTTTTCTTTACTATACAAGTGTAAGTTCCTTCATTAATTGCATTTGCAATGATGCTCATGTGATCTTCATTTAAGGATAAGTAACCTGGATATGAGTATTCCAGAAGCTCCTTATCTTTATACCAGCTGTCATAAGAAAAATAATAGAAATTAAACTACAAAATGTCTAGTACAATGCAATATGTAAGTTTTGCTGAATATGTACAGCACAGGTGGGACTTTAACAAAACAAGGTTAAGTTTTACTATATACTTCAGGTAGACAATGGCAGCTGTAACAGGGCACTATCCTGAGTAATTTCAGGGCTTGAATCTTAATGAAAGTTGATGGGAATTTGCATCCTCAGTCTAAACTAACTCGTGGACTTCAGCATATCTGTTTTAGATACATCCAGAAATAATGTATTTGTATGTTAGTAAGAGCTAACAAACAATTAATTGAAAAGGGTAAATTGAAGACTAGGTTTTTGCAGCATCTGGGCCAGGGAATTTGACTTGATGGTAAGAATTATCTTTGTGCTATATATATGAATTGGATTTTATCCTTTTTCAACTCAGCTTGCTCATTTCTGGTAGCTCTGCTTTCAGACTAAATGCTTTGCAATGTTATAAACAATATTTGTACACTCCCTTCTCACAGTTAGCCAGCCCCCCTCTTTCTACTCTGAGTGCCAAATAAGACAGTGACACGCTCCAGAAGATAAACTGCATTCTTATCTATGCTGTTTTGACATCCTTCCTCATCCTTTTTGGTATGTAAGCTGCAAAGTCTCCTAAAGGACTGGAATAAAAGATAGAGTACTTACTAAACTTTGCCTTTTTTATGAATTATCTTCTGTCCACAGCGAAAGGTGACGTTCCTGCCTTCAGAAACAGTCTTGGTTTTTGTCCTTGGCGGGGGCAGAGTAGGGGGGACTGTTGGAAATGGGAATTCTGTCCACCAGAGGCAAGAGAAAGAAATGGCAAAAGTTAGCATATCTCATTATCAAGCTTTAGTAATTCTAAAACTTTCACAGAATTATGTTACCACCTAAGGAACCTTAAAAGTATTAGTTTAAAAAATGCCTCCTACTGAGTAATTCTTAGATAGACATGTAATATTATACATATGCAAAGGTAACAATTTTGTGGCGTGTAGACTGACAGAGAGGGATAAAAAAAAAAATCACCTTGCCTGTTTCATATTTATGGAAGAGTATACATTCTGTATATGAACAGTTCCCTAAACTATATGGATTTGTAATGATCTGACTGCATCTTTGCATTACTTTGATCTACAAAAAGACCTCTGTACTGGAGAAGGAGGTACTAGTTATACCGTACCTCATCTTAAGCTCAGTAAGTATTTATCTAAAGCTTAATTCCACAGCTGCAGTAACTTGACCTGATCCTCCATTAGTCCCTTATCTGGATTCATAAAACTGAGAGACTAGATAAGGTGATTAACATACTTTATCTCCTTTTCTTCAGAGCAGCTCAAGTCCAGCTGTGCTTGAGATGTCATTTGTCTTGTTTATGTCCCACCACTGCATCAGGAACTGCACTGCATCTCTTATCCCTGAATTTAACACATCAGCATCTCACTTCCTCAGTTGGGTCCAAAAGGGAAGCAGTCTGAGGCACACAGAGTGGTTGTGTTTTCAGAGACTCCCTATTGGTTCCCATTGGTTCAGTTAACTAGAGAAGAATGGGACAGTTTAAGGTTCTAGTCCACAACTGTTTACACATCAAAGCTGCTTCCTATTTCCAAGCCTTGATCTTGGCTCAGATACGTAAGAGGCCATCTCCGCTGTGCTTCTCATTAGAGCTGGATGGGGCTAGCCATTCGCATCCACCGATCTCTAGTGTGGAATTAAGATCCTGCCTATCCCTGCAGCAAACTCCGCTTAACTTCCTCCCTCTGTGCAAACCCCGTGAAAAATCCCAGAAGAAAAGTTAGATACCATAGCAGAAGTCACAGGTGGATGGACAGTGCTTTTTCATCAACTTCCTGCGTTTCTCGCAGAAACCTTTTTGTGCCCATGATGGGCACATAAATAATCTGTCTTTACATCCTGAAACAGAAGGAGACAAGACATTAGAGGGATTGGGGTAGACTGTTCTTTCTGGGAATCAAATTGACATTTCATCTAAATTAAGATTGTTCAATGTAAATGGTAGAGCTGGGATAGGAAAGAATCTAAAACAGGAGTAAATAACTAACTAGAGCAGGGTACCATTCTTATGTGAGCCGCGGACTAGATAGCGAGCTACTTTCACGCAGTAGCATCAGTGATTCACGCGAGTCGCTATTTGTAAGTCCTACACTAGCTCACGTTTGAAGAGTAGCAGGCAAATGTGTCAGAGCTTGATAGAATCTTGCCACAGCCTGTTTGGTTTGCAGAGAGCTTTGTCATGTATTAATACATCTGAATCCAGCCAAAAGAGTAATTAACAGCTATTTGCCTTCCTCCCTCCTTTGCACGTGAGCTTTTCCTTTGGGCACCTGATGCTTGCAGATGTATAAATGCAAGTCAGGGCTCTCCACGGCTAAAATTGACCTTTTATTCTTGTATAAGCCACAGTCCAAAAGGCCCAAAGCGTCAATGCCCAGAGCTGGTTGGTGGGCTGGGACATAATGATCCAGGCACGTGAGAACACAGACAGTGCCTGTGCCTCTGCTGGAGCTGCTCAGAGCAGTCCGAGGACAGAGTGGACTGACCCCTCCGAAACCTTTTCTCAGAACTGCCATCTGGGGAGATGGGAACACAGACCTCCAGCCTCCCGTCTATCACATTTGAAGCTAGTAGTGCTGGAAACAGAAATGCTACACCTCCTTTTAGCTCTACTTTGCATAAAAAGGAGTCGGATCCGTCCTTGCTCACTGGCTTACAGCCTAGTCCTGCCAAATGATGAGGGTCTAACACCGTAAGAGCTCCACAGGACCCAACTGACACTTCAGGCAAACCTTCTTTACACAGAGGAGCCCAGAGCACGACCCTGCCTTCCTTACCGTAAAGTCTGTGAATTCCCCAAACTTCATCTTGAGAGATGGTCTTTTTCCCAGTCAAAGTGGCGTTGATGTGCATGAGGGCGTTGGGATTCAGGGAGTGCATGAGTCCTAAGGCGTGTCCTATTTCGTGAGCCGCTACATGTACCAGATCTGTAAGCCAAACACCTGGAAGAGAAACAAAAACAGCTGGCACTGCGTGGTGAAGTACATTTGCTAATCCTGGTGTAAAACCAGAGGAAATATTTTAGCACTAGGACAGTATGGTCTTATCAAAGGTTGCCCTAGTTTCATCTTCTCTATAGTTGCTTGGGTGCAAATAGATGAGCCAATTATTTCCACATGCTTCTAATTTGAAACAGCAGGACACAGAGCAGCACTGCCAGACTACAGGAAAACTGCTCTGAGAGCGCAATGTTTGAAATGAAGGCAAGTGCCCTGCGTAATACTTACTTACTCTTGACAGCTTTCTGCTAACTTTGTTCCCACAGCACTGAGCTGTAACTGGAAATGGCTGTTTGGGAATGAGACCGCTAGCTGGAATATTCCAGTCTGAAAGAGCCTCTGATTGACCTCTGCATCCCCCATAGCCTGTAGTTTCGGGGTAGCATCTTGAAACCTGCTTCCAGCAGAGATGGATTTTTAACTGAAAGATGACTCACAAGAGGTGTTATTTATTACCAACACCTGTCTTGATACCTTGCACAATTACAGGCCACAAGAATCTCACACAGTTCCTGTGTTAAACCCAACTGCTTATGGAAAGAAAGGATCTGAAAGGGGTAGCTTGTACGTGTGCTTAATTCATCAGTACATTACCTAGGAATGCCTACTGGGTGGATTTTTTTTGGATGATCTTAAAAAGAATTCTACTAAATCTCTCTGACGTGACTTGGAAGAACAATGATTTCGTTCTACTTTGTTCCCATCCTTCTTTATGCCAATAAAGAAGGCTAATTTAGCTTTGGAAAGAGAAGCAATCATTGTGAACAAGTATTAAATGGCTCAGCCTTACACTGGCCTTTTGAAGTCAGAAGGTGTTATTACTGTTTCACAAAGGTGACTGAATTGTATGCAAATCAGCTGCAGGACTGTCTCCATAGAAAAGACTGGAGTTACACTGCCATGATAGAGAGTCAGTGGCAGAACTGGCACTCAGGACACTGATTTATTCCATAATCTTAGTAAAACTTCACTAAGAATCAGGTTTTGCAAGTGTCTATACTTCTTTCAACAGCTGCTTGCAGAAAAACGCAGATTAGAAAAACACATTGTTCCCAGATAACTCTGTAACTTCGAGGCATCGGCTCATTACCAAACTCTCTGATTTTTATTCTCCCTGACAAACATTGCCATTTGATATAGTTAGCAGACTTTAGAAGTTTGATGGAGAAGGGCATCTTTTCAAAGCTGAGTATTTCACAGAATTTAATCTGACCAGTTTTTTTCTTAATACTGACATTCTTGCTTTAAAAATCATCTCCCTCTGGTCTTTGTCCCTAGATGTTATCTGTTGCTGTGCTTTGGGAAACAAAGATAGGAAAAGTCCTTCTATGTCACCTAAAATCTCCTCTCCTCTCTTTTTATTTGGTGAAAAGCAGAATATTTTACTTTAAAAAAAAGTACTGAGTTGGTCATACAATATGAACTGAATTTGCTAGTCAGGGACCATCTGCTTTTAATTAAAAGTTGGTTTTGATATTGCTTAAAAAAAAAAAAAAAAAAACAACAACAAGAAGAAAAAAAACACCAAGCTGCAAGCAACACAGACATTTTTAGGTGCCCACAAACCCAAAAAACCTAAAATGTAAAGAGCCATGCCAACAAGTTGAAGTAATATAACATGGCCCTTCTCAGAGATGCACCTGCCTAGGCAGAAGCCAGATGTAATAACTGAGTATGTGGCCGAACTAGTAAGTCCACTGAAATATTCAGAAAGAAACGGCACTGCCACCAAACATGGTCCCTTATAGCAGTTCAGTCACATGACAGCAAGACCAACAGCTTCCAAAACTACAGAAAATCACAACCATTTCTGTTGTCTCTTTCCCATACTAGGTAAAGCCCAGAACAAGGACTAAAATAAAAGTCCTACAGGCATTAATCATGCGCTCCTGGATACATGTGTTACCTTTTTTCCAGCTGAACCGGGTATTCCCCAATATCCAATATTCATGGTCATCAAAATGGATTTCCCCGTTGGGTGGGAAGAAGGCATGGGCAAGTTCCCCTGTTGTTCCATCAAAGCAGTGGTGAATAAGAGACTCCAGGCAGTCTGTGTGATTGATAGAGTAGAAGCCTGTGAAAAAAGCAGCAGATTTAGTGTATCTAACAGGGTAAGGCCATCCAGGACACAGACAGCTGTAAACTTGTGGTTTACAAAAAAAAAAAAAAAAAAAAATCTCTTATGGTATCCCACATATTTTCCAACCTACAGAGCCACAAAAGGAAAAATAAATGCAAAGCAATTGTCAGGAATGATGGCTGTGGTGCAAACTATACTCAGCCCTGTGATGACCCTGGATTTAGAGCTGTTTCCAACAGACGCAAATGAGTCTACTTTTCAGAAAGGAATGCTGAGCTCTTTTTGCAACATCACATGGAAATTTTTCTTTTTTTTTTTGGAGAGAAGTTGGACAGTGAGATGATAACCCCAGGATGTAATTGTTCCATTTTAAATGTAAATAAGCAGATAGCCTTAGAGTCACAGCGGCTTGCTGTCTTTTTGCTAGCGCCATGACAGCATCGCAGCGTAGCCTGCGTCCAATGGAACTGGGCCACTTGGAGCTCACATGTGGTAGCAGGACAGACCCCTGGGAAGGCATATGGTGTGCCTGTAAGTAGCGTCATGCAACACGAGAGTGAAGAGCACGTTGCGAAACAATGGTAAATCTGCTGGTTATCTCAATATTGCTGCCATCTGCGCAGGAAATAATTCTTTCACACAGACCATAAATCCCAGGAAGAATTTACATCTGGGGTTGAGCAGATAATGCCTCAGAACTAACATTTTTCTAGGCTTGAGAAACTTGGGAAGTATAGCGGTACAGGGGCAGAAGGAAGGGGAGGGGAGGGAGGACCGAGAAAAGATGGTGCTTCAACAGGATCAGCAAAAGGGAGACTAAAACCATAAACACGCTGGAATCCGTCACCTGCTCTGTGTGACCTTGGATATGTCATTTCAATATTCCGTTTCCCCATCTGTGGAATAGAGCTAATCCTGTCCCAGTGGCAGATTTTGAGGGTTAATTCTTGTCAAATACCTAAAGCTTCCCGACTGTAAGATTCACAGAAAGTGTTAATTATGATATTAAGATCTCTTTAGAGCAACTAAAAGTAGTTTCTGTACCTGACTAAAGGCAAACGATGCCCCAGTTCCTCGTCCAAGAGGCCCTCCTATGTCCATACAGCAGAGGAGGACCATCTCCTGCCTCCGAACTCCACAAGTCCCTTGTGGAGTTAACGTGCACAAGAGTGTTCCGTTAGTCCAGGAGCCTCCGCAGGCTTACCTATTTTCAAGTCACTCGCTACGTGGCGTGGCACTTCTCTGAAGCTGAATGGTGAAACTTCACTCCACATTCGGAATGCAGCCGCTAGTCCCTTGCGTGTGTCCCTGGCGTTTATGAGGTTTCTTGGAAAGGACAGGATTCTGTAGGAACACAGAACAACTTCAGGAAAATGGTATTCCCTTCTCAAACATCAGCTGAAGGTTCTCAAGGTTGCATCAGAAAATCAAGTCTTTCCATTCACTCTAATAGGCTCAAAACAGGAATAGCTTGAATTGGATATTAAGACTATTTAATAAAACCCCCACAGGAACTAATATATTACAATATTACAATATATTTACAATCACGTTCCGGACTACACCTTTTGTCCCTCCTCGAGCACATCATTTTAGACAAGGTTCTCTTGGAAAACTGTTTTTATCCTAACATCTCCCAGTCCGTTGTGCAGTGTTGCTAGAAGAGGAAACAACTGCATTTCAGCAGCAGACTAGGTAACTCCTATTCATAACACTTAGGCTACAATGTATGTGCACGCACTGAATTATAACACTCGGGCAGAACTTTTGAAAGGGTTCCAAAGGATATAAAAAGTTTGACAATAAAACAAGTTATTTCCTTTGAAAAAAATCTCATCGCTTGGGAGACTCGAGAGCACTTTTTGCTTAGGCCACCAGGTACAGATACAGCTGAATGGTGAGAAAACGACTGGTGCAGGATGGCAGAACCATGGAAATGGATAGATGGCTCCTAGAAACTTACCTTGTCCCAAAAGAAGATCTGCATTCAGGAAATTGCCTGAAGTGTAGCAATTGGGAAAAGCTGTGTATATTCTGCTATCCCCTCTGGTTGTTTTTTAGCTATGCTGTTTATGTTCTCCCTTCGTCCCAGCACATCCTAAAGGGAGCAGAAGGTTTCGTATCAAGCCAGGCTGTTAATGAATGTGAACCTGGACAGTTAAGACTATCATGAGGCTTAGCCTGTTTGGGATAAGCGTAAAGGGAGATACGTTCTCTGCTCAGTGTGAAGGAGTCAGGTTCGTGCCACCCACTCATTCTTTGCTGGGCTTACAGGCAGAACCCCTGCTGTCCACCGGGAAGTAAACGTGTAGTGATCGGCACCACAGCATCACGCACGGAACAATGCAACGACCACCACCGCACGTCGAGCAAATAAGGCCAGCGACAGTAACGACGAGAATTCTGCGTAACCGATGGCATTACAGCTACCTAGAGAATAGAGGTAACTGCAGCATCAGCCACACCTTGCAAATTATCTTCCCGGCCTGCATTTAGGGACCTTGAGCTACTCCCCCTCCTGCTTCTGTGGAGAAGAAAGGGGTTAGCGCAGAGCTTTCGGACAGATGCAGCTGCTGCCATCCTGCCCACCCCACTCGCCCTCCTCACTCCTTACCTCCGCTGCCTCAGGCAAATCCACTGCAAACAAAGCTCAAAATGCCTTCCTTTCCTGTTTGTTGGTGACAGAAAACTCTCCCACCCTTTACAGTCACAGTCTGGTTGAGTTTTCCAGAGCTAGAGTGTGAGAGAGACCCTCACAGCTCCATAACGATGTCCTCAGCCCAATGCCAAGAAAAAGCTGCAACACGTATTGCTGCTGCCGGAGGCCACTTACAAGTGTTTTCAGAAATCCAGTGTGACCTGCCATTCAAGCCACTGCAGTTTAACAGTTAGTGACTGCAGCTCTCGAGAGGTCAGGTTTGGGGCTTGCTCTGTACTTTGAAGTCAGGAGTGGCTAGAGTTAGCAGCCACATTAAAAGGACCTTTGTTATCACGTAAGACATTGAAAAAACCTGGTTTGGCTGTTTTGTCTCCAGGAAGGTGCAGACTCTCAGCCAGGAGTGAACAACAGGCCTTTCTTCAGTCAAACCTCCAGGACTCCTGCTAGTCTGAGGTTTCCCGTGACAGTCTGATTCTACCTGCCAGTGCTCATCTTATGAAACTGTTTCCAAGGGGATTCCCTGAACCTTGTTCTGTCTGAGCTCATCTTAGCTCTCCTGAAAAACATTTAACAATGCCATTAATATTTTCCCAGAGAGAAAAAGCATCTTTTCAGGATGCTGCCACCACAACCCATCGCTCTGGATGGTTTCGGGGGCTGTTCAGCCACTGCTAAAGTAAGGAAGAGAGCTGCTCCAAGGCTAAACACCAAACAGGAGCGACATTGCCTTATGCCAGCAGTAGCAGTAAAGACAGACAGCAACGAGAAACAGTTCAGTGTGAAAATCCATAGGATTCCATCAGCTTTGGCTCTGAACAGCCTGCTTGTTTAAAGTAGTACTAACTAGCACTGCACATTTACATAGCTCCATCCTATCAAAAGCAGACCACTCTATAGCTGTATGGTACTGCTGGAATGCTGCTGGTTCTGAGCAGCGGTAAACCCAGCTGGAAATCAGTAATCTGGACAGCCACTTTTCCTTGGCAGAAACATCTGAAAATATTAGGGTTAACATTCACTCACCCTAGAATTGCCAAGGGCTTTTTATTGTTTATTTGTTAGTAATCTAAGAGTTGGCATCCTTTCCCAAAGACAACAGGGAGAAAGAGGTTCCTAAAAGCACTCAGCACTAACAGAGCTCCGTCCTCCTGAAATCACAGAACCTTTCAACAGCTATTTCCCTCAGTGATGATTTAGGTTCATACAGAACTCTTTTAAAAATACCAAGCATGACAGAGTTAGTGTTCAATTCACTACCTTCTGAAGGAAGTCCCTAGTTCTGGGAAGCCTATCTATCTGAAGCCTGAATCTGTCCCTGAACAGTTAGTTTTACTATAAGTAGCCTCAGCACGCAGCCATATGTGCTACTAGCTTCTAATGCAGCAACGATGCTTTGCATGATCCATAGCTGATGTAAGAGGTGTAGTATTTGCAAAAATACTTCCTACTTTAGAGCGGCTTTAGCAGCTATCCATTCGTTAGCAAATAGATTAGCAATGTTCATATGGTAAATATCTATACCCATGGCAGGAAAAACTCAGACCCCAGTGTCAGAAAAGGCTAACTCTTAGGGCTAATGCAAGTCCGTACTTGTATGTCAAGTTGAAGTGGTCCCATTTCAAGTGTCCTGGTGTGATCGTGTACCGTTTTCTCCTTGCTGGAGGCCGAGGTGGGAAAGCTGGACTGTGCAAAGCAGAGACACTCACTCCATGAAGACCAGGTGATGTGGCATCTTCCTTAAAAGATAAAACAGGAGGTTGAAAGAGATAGGAGAGACTGCAGGATTGAACAGTGTAAAAGAAAAACTACTAGGTATGGGGCATGTGGAGGCTGGGGAGCACAACTGGTACTCCCTTATGGGCATCCAGGAGACAAGACTAGTGCGTCAGCTAGTCAGTGTTTTGCAAAGCATGCCTGTTCCGAGCGTGCTGAACAAAACCAAGACAGAGCAAAAGAGGGGCTACGCTGTGAGGAGTTCTTGGGGCATGTCTTAGATCAGACGTACGAGGAAAGGAAGGGAGCAGCACTCCTCAACACTGGATCACAGAGGATCAGGGCTGTGGGCTCCCTTGAGCTGCTGCATGATTCCAGAATAGGGCACTGCAGCCGCTCCGCTCTCCTCTTGGAATGCGGCACAGATGGAGCAGAAATGAGGCCTCAGTAGGCTTCTGGCCACAGTGAGTGCTGCAGCTCTTCCTGGAAAGTTTTCATTTCCTTTTCGCTTTGCTATTGCTCTTCAGCCTCACCACAGAAGAAATAAAATACTGGACAAATGAGTAAAACAGGCAACCCTTTGTGCAGAGAGCTCTTTATAAAGCTGCATTGTGGATCTGAAATGCCTTCAAAGTAAATAGGAGCCCTGGAAACCCTGGAGTGCTTTTAAAGCCATCATACAGTAAAAGACATCATATTTCGTGACACGTCTGACTCAAACCATAAAAGCCTTTCAGTCCTGAGTAGTGGAGGTAGAAGAATGGGACCCAACACGGTTCTCTGGAAGTCTACCTGCTCTGCCTTCCCTTTTCAGGATTAAGACACCGAGTATCTCTGGGTCATCTTTGCTCCAGAGGCACCAAGACACTTACTAAGCGATATGTATAGTGGCAATGTTACAAGTCTGTTCAGCCTCACAGCACATTCTATAGAAAGCAAGAGCTGTCTTCATTTCAGTCATGGAAGAACTGAGGCCGAGAGTCAAAACAGCATCTCCCTGGTCTCACAGCAAGCCAACAGCAAGAAAAGACAAGAAGCCCAAAGCAAGAGCTGCCAGATACTGCCCAAATCATTAGCACCTCTCCTTAACTACAACTAGTCGTGAGTGCTAACAGGCTGAGGGACTCTATCCTAGGAAACCAGTCTCTTTTTGCTCAGGTCTGTGAGCCATACTAGCTTTTATCTTGTTCTGATCTCAGTATCTTTCTTTCCTACAAGGAAAGCCTTTTAGTCTTTCTTCCAGCTCAGCTGTGGGTCTGTCTCACAATTTGAAATCAGCATAGTCTTTGAATGTAAGGAATTACAAGGGCCATAGAACATCACCTGTGAGACAGATGTTAACTAATACCTTGCCTTCGAAGTTGCAAGCTTTTGGCAGGGTATTTGATGACATTTCTGGGAGCCTTCAGATGCCAATTTGCTCATGAAAGAACACATGGGATCATTTTTCCCTTTTAACCTTTGTCACTTTGCTGTATTAAGGGACCTCGTTGATGAACCCATACTTTGTGGCTTGCTCAGCTCAAGGCCTAGCCCCTTCTTCACTAAGGCACACGTGATGCAAGTACACTGGCTGTTGTCCCTCTCCCTTCACCTCCAGTGGCTTCTACCTCTGATTCTACTCTGAGAATGCCATTTTCCCCTTGATACAAAAGGAAAATTTTGCATCCTTTTGAGCAGCACAGACAAGGTGGAGGATCAGCCAACCTGTGTGTCAACGATCTGTTGGAGCTGTAAGAAGCCTGGAGAAGATTAGCTCATAATTACAGGTTAATAAGATATTTTCCCTTTTTTTTTTGCAGTTCTTTCAAGTAGGGTAGAATTAAGACAAATCCGTTCTGCCTTTGTTGTTTTCTCTACCATCCCTTGCCAGTATTGGGGCTGATTACACATTCATTCTGGCATCAGTCAGGAATAGCACAGGATGGCTAGTACTGTGAATTCTGTCAGTCCATGGGCTCCGACTCAGGAGACCTGATAACTTGTGATGGTATGAGGTAAGGTATTAGCACTCTTCAGTAGCTGTCTATCCTTGTGATCGACGCTCCTGCTCCTTAGCAAAGCCAGCAGAACACGCAGTGCATTTGCTTTCTAGCATCTATAATTCACAGCCCAACTGGTGCCATTTCCAGTTTATGAGAACGCGCTGAGCTGTAAGCTGCACAGGCTGAGTAACAGACACTGCGCATTCTGTATGCTCTGCCACTGGGCTATTAAGTTACACCAGGGTGAAATCCTGAGGCTCTTCTTAAAGCCCCCTGGGTATCAGCAGAGGAAAATGAGACAGCCAGAAACAGCCTGCTGGCTTCTCCTTCTGCAAGGAAAACTCCTGCAGCCCCGTGGGAGAAAAATTCTTGTCTTCTCTACAGCCATTGAGCTTAAAACCCTAAGGCCACAAGTGCTGAACAAGCAACGGGGTGGTGGGGGAGAGAAGAAAAAAAAAAAATCTGTCCCTGCTGAGCTTATCCTCAAAATAAAAAAGAAAGTAAGGGTGACTCAGGCCCAACAGCAATCACTGAAACTTGTATCTGACCTAGCCACTAGATCAAGAAAGGTGCAGAGCATTGAGTGCTGTTGCTCAAACATTCTGCTCAGTCTTTGTTTTACCTACCACTGCTGCAACAGGATGCTTTTAATTAAGAATGTGTTGCAAAAGGAATCGGGGAAGGGTGGGGTACCACACATAGGCTGTAGCTCAGATGTAGGATTCTGACAGAAATGGAATGACCTAGTTAAAAATTTCACAGTATAATTTGGATCAAAGGTCCTGTCTGGATGCCAAATAACCAAGACTATGGGAATACTCAGAACTGGAGAAGAGGTCAGCTGCTGCCAGGAGGAAACCCATTCAACTGTGGGTTAAGGTCTGAAACATTCAAAAAGCTTGGGAGGTACTAGAAGGACAGGTCTTTCAATTCTCTCTCTCAACAACTACAACAGACACCAACGTATATAAAGGCAGACACTGGCCAACATCCCTACTCTATGTTATCTGCCCTGTGCAGTCAGACCCCCATTAATTGACTTCATTGAGTGGTAATGAATGTAATTCATTCCCCTCTCTCTCCTAGTCATGCAGTTCCCCTCTCATAAACTAAACAGTAACAGAACTCTGTGACTTAGTATCAATTAATTAAGAGCCCTGAGCATGTGATGCAAACAAGGGATGTTATTGCCAGGATCTTCATAAACATGAGGAGCAGGAAAGGATGTGAGCGCTTAGAGAAGATTGGTTTTTTATAAAATTAAAAGCTAAAATTAATCTAAAAGCAAAAATTGAGATCAGCTTCTGAGACTCCCAGAGCCTTCCAAGAGTTCCCCCTGAATATTGATCTGTCCCAGCATATCTTGCTCATGGATGGACCCTGAAAGAGAGTTAATAGCAGCTAATACTTTCTGTAGGTCCAGCATTAACTCCCAGTTTAGATCCTACACTACAAGCCCTGCCTCTGGAGTTTCTAGGAAAGCTCAGCTGCTATGGAAGTCAGAATATGTGCATGCCACATCATACCAGGCTCAGAAAGCAGAGGTACTCAAGAAGAATAGCCAAAGCTCCGAGGGAAAACAACCCAAATCTTTTGTGCATTCACTGTTTGGTAGTCTGCAAGCTGCACACACATCTCTAATAATCTGATTCTACTTGGATGTGTAATTACCTTTTAGGATCCTTTGCAAAAAGGGACTCAAACAGCCATAAACAGGTCTTGTTGCTTTAACAGTTACTTATATATTGTTTAGATTGCTTCCTGAATGTATCCGTCTTCTAAAAAGAATACACATGTACATATATTTGATATCCCCACTCCCCTTTCAAGCATTTGAGAATGAGATCCTTTCTCCTACCTGACTTTTCTGAACTGCAGCTCCAGCTGGATCTCCCACAATAGCCAGCAAAGCCACCACAGGGAATATGCATAAAAATCCTGCAATGGTTCTACAGCCATTGCTCTTTTTCTTGTCAACTGAGAAGAAGCTCTTCCTTCTGTTTGCAGAAAGTTGCTCTACTTGATCCATGTCGTTCTTTAATACTTTTTAGAGGGAGATGCGACAGATACTAAGACATTCTCTTCACAGAATGCATTGGTAATCCTTTTGCTCACAGTTGCATTTGGAGTATTTCTGAGCAGCCCTGCAGTCACTGCCAAAGTTGTGCAGAACCACTAGAGTTTCAAAAAGCTCTAAAAAAATAAAATAAAAAAAAAATGTAGACTTTACATTAAGCCTGTTTCCAATGTGCCAAAGATTCTCTTAGCCTCTGCCAAGTGGTATCATATTACTGCAGCTGAAAGTGGGGCTGGCGGAGGAAAAGCAGCAGTGAAACAAGCTGGGATGGACATGAACTCTTTTAACTGTATAATCAACAGAGGACCAATCTGCAGTTGTCAGCTTTATGTAATGAAAAAATTGGGGGAGGGGGCAGAAAAAGGAATCCAGAAGCCAGCATCATGCCCTTGGAATGTTTCATTAGGGATGCTTAACACTAGAAGAGCTGTCATTTGTCAAGGGCTGTCTTCAGGAGCAGAATGAAAAATGAGATGCTGTGAGAGAGCAGGCAGGGCTTCTCTGCTTAGGAAATTCTGGTCAGGGAGTTTACAAACTCAGAGAAAAGTAAATATCAACTCCCTCTTCCATGAAACTTGGCAACTGACCTGCAAATTTCTTGTGTACTTGGGAGCTACCCAGTCAGGGGTTATCATGCTGAGAAAGACAAGTATTTTCAGAATCTTACTGATTTGGGGTACCTTAG
Source organism: Buteo buteo (assembly GCF_964188355.1). Lineage (NCBI taxonomy): Eukaryota > Metazoa > Chordata > Aves > Accipitriformes > Accipitridae > Buteo > Buteo buteo. Next base: position 3,019,440 of record NC_134175.1, read on the forward strand.
CTCGAGCACATCAGAAAGACTGACCTGGAGAAGTGGTCAGTTTGTCCGAAGCTGTTAGGTTCTTCAAGGCATCTCCAGGCTGCAGACAAGAAGTCAATTCAGGACTTTTTGAAAAAGCTTACTCAGAAATTCTCAGGTTTTCAGAAATAGCTGCATTTTTCCGCCTGGTCACTAAGTGCTAGATGCTCAGTGCTCCTGAGGTGGGGTGTCCTTGGCTAAACAGTTCTGACCAGAGAAAGGAAAAGGAACTGTGCAATCTCCTAGTTTCCCAAGCAAATGGCAGGGAGGCAGTAGTTCTGTTGCCAGCTAGTATAAAACATTCCTAGGGGATATCCGAAGCATCTGAAAGGTTTCAGAAACTTCTTGCACTTATAATAATGAAAAATGGTTTCATTTGATTTTTTTTCCCTAGTTCATAATCAAGCTTGCAACATTTTATAAGTTTCATGTATTTTCAGACTAAACCTGGCCTGGAGCTTTTAAACAACTCAGAATAAGGATGACCAATGAGTTCCTGTACAATTTCATGAAAATTTTCTTTTTCAATTTTTGCCAAGCTCCCCCCCGCACCCCCCCGGAGAAAAAACATACTTTCTGCAGAGAGTAGACAAAGTGCAGCAGTTGTTCAGATACCAGGAGAAGGATAGAATAAGGAGTAACATGGAAGGAAGTTATGGACAGAATTACAAAGGAAAGCTGGAACTAGGAGGAAGAGAAAGAGCAGAAAGCAACGGTACTGGGCTCTAACTCCTGTGGACCAAAGCAGTCAACTGCAGCAGTCTGAGATATTGGCTCATCTCAGCTGTGAGCTGCAACTTTCTAGGGATAGTTACACCTCTTCCCCAGTAGCACAGCTGGCAGAATGAAACATGCCTCTGTATGAGCACTCTGAAAAAGAGCTTTTTTCAGAGCTCCAAAGAGTAGTGCAAACGCACCTCCGTTTGTGGTCTGAGCCGCAGACCACCTCATGAAGTGAGAAACTTGTAACAACACACTCCTAAACTTACCAGTGTCTCAAGTCCCCTGAACAAGTTTCTGTCAGAGTCTGTAGACGAGAACACATCTGCAGAAAGACTGACTGCGAAGGGAGTCTTGAAGTAAAAACCTGCCCTGGAATGGGGCTCAAAAACTTCAGCCAAGAGCTCTTCTCCAGTAAAGCGGTACCGGCTTGAAAGAAAAATACTTCCAGCAAACACAGTGCTGGAAGAACACTGAGTTTCAGTCATGGAACTGCCTAACAGCATTAAGTGCATCCACCTTTCATACGACTAGTAAAAGTCAGCAGCGTTTGAAAATATTTTAACTTATGCACTATTACATATGCCCTCTCCTCTCGCCAGTGTCTGAGCATCTCACAATCTCCCAGAGCATTTAATCTCACATCAGTCTTGAAGGTAAGGCAGTGCTATTATCTGCACTTTACAGCTTAAGACCCATAGTACTGTGCAGGAGAAAAGATTTGCCCGAGGTCAAGCACGGAATCTGGCAGAGCAGGAATGTGAAATCTTCCAAGTACTCAGTTAGCACCTTACTGCTTCTGAAGGTGACTACATGAACCTGAGTTTTAAAGCACAGACTGAGAACTCACACAACCACATAGCCTGAGGGAACTAAGAATTTCCTTCATCCCAACGTAAAGAAAGGAAAAGTTTTTGTAAAATATCTCTCGGCTCAGACCCCTCCCCTTGCCCAAAGTTAGTATCTAGCGCTTTAGAGAAAGCACATTCTTGAGGACCTCATTGTTTCCGAATACTTCTTCATGCAGCTACTAAAGGTTAGCACAGCCAAGGCTTTTTCCATGAGTTACTGAAGTATTCTGAATGGGGAAAGAGACCGTACTGTATACCAGCCATTTATCTTCTTGCACCGCGTGTGGTGGGTGAATGGGAATCTTTAGCTGCAGAGATGATTTGTGACCTCTGAGACATTTAGGATCCTGCTTCCCTGTCAAGGTAGCAAGCAGGTTATACCTTGATGGAACAGAAGGGAGAGAATATGGTAGGAATGCACTGTGCCCATCCACCTAAAAATTTAGTGCCTGTGCATCCAACTTTACCAAACCACTGGCTGCAGAATGCTTTCAAAACTTTTAAAATTTAAGCCAAGTATTTGCTCAGAAACCAGCTCAGCAGTAAGGCCAAGACAAACCTCAGTTATTATAGCAATGAGAGTCAGATGAGGAAAGCTGTTATGCTGAGGTATTCAGAACTTACAGATGCAACTTGCGGAGCTAAGGGAGACACATGAACTTAATGCTGTGCACACTAACAATGCTTCTGATAAAGTCACTGTGCATCTGGATTTTTGGTGCACAAGCTCTGGCCAGAATCCTCAGTGTCACTGCTGGTAAAAAGTGAAATTTCAGGTTTATACTTAGTTCATTAATACTGTCATTGTTAAATTTTAAGCACAGCTCTCTTCTGTAGATATTTTAAGGATTATCAGGACCAGAGTGCACATCTGTTGACATTTCATCCGTGTTCTCTGCCCTGGGTTAAGAGTATCATGGCTTTCCCAAGAGAGACTTGTACTTAAAGGACTCTCAGATGCAGCCATCGGTGGCCTCAAATCTACAGCACTTGTCAGAATTTAAGCCTTTTTCAGATGCTTCAGACAACTCCCCAGACTCCCTTCTGGGAGCCAGCATTACCCTGTACCAAGGGCAAGAAGTTAGTCAGAACTCTGACTAGGTTTTATCTCTGTCTTTTCCAACAGCTGAAAATACTCTCCGTGTTTTATCAGGCAGCCTGAGCCCCTGCAAGGACTGCTTTTACACAAGTGCAGAGAACTGCTGCTGTGACTTTGGAGTTCTGATGAATTTTAGAGGTCTCAGGTTCTCGAGTGCAGATATTTGGTTTGGACTACAGGCATGAGTTGTCATCCTGACTATATTTGAACAGAAAAACATTCCTGGCTTTGGTTTCTGCACAGTGTCTAAAAGCAATGGAACACATTACACTTTGAGGGAATCCATATGGTGTAATGGGGAATAGGAAAGGAAGGCAGGGTACAGAACTGACTTTGCTTTGTCTTCATGCTGTTAGCAGCAGTGACCGGGACCTGGATATCATTTGTGGGGAGCTGGGATTTTCTAAGCAAACAGTCGGGGATGCGTATCCCGAGATGTCTGCATGCAATAAATGTCACATGAAAAAGCAGGCTCTAAACAGCTGTCAGAAGGGAATGAATGTTGCATAAAACCTACAGTGGTCAACTAGAGACTACAGAGAACATAAAGGATTGGATCATTTGCACAACACAATACACTTTCCTTGTTAAATCACCTCGGTCTTGCTGTGCTCTTTTCAATCTTAACTGCTGAAACGTTTAGTTTAAAGCAGGGCTGCTGTATAACACGCAACATATGGCTACATTCCCAAGGGCAAGTTTTAGCTCAAAGATAAATACTTTCTCACTTCCATGGATTATTCGTAGCATTTCTCTCCTCCCCTTTATTGTTAACATTAAATGTTACTTTCAGCGCTATTTCTAAATGGTTCTCTCTGCTACAGTTGCCACATTTAAGAGGAAAGGTAGCCCTGGTGCAGCAGGCTGGGAAGCACACTGGCACCGCTTCATTCAAGTCCCCAAAACAACGCAAGAACAATCTATTACAACGTACCTATACTCACGCTAAGAGGGGCTACACAGAGAACAACTATTAGTGCTACAACTGCAGCTGTCGGACTATCCAAAACGAATCTCACCTCTTATGAACCTCTTATTTATTCACGGATTAAGTGCCTATTATTCAGCATTGCAACAAACTGCTCCGATTAGCTTCCCCTGTTGTGAACTGGGAGTTCTACGTGGAGGTGGGGAAGACAGGGAAAGAAGAAGGACCTAACATCTGACTCGAGGCATGAGCATCAGCATTTCATCCCTAGGGCACCAGTCCAAATCCAGGCCACAGGCAGGGGAGGGGGAGTGCACACAGCTGAATGTGATTTACCACATATTGGCTCCTTGGTGGCCCATGTGAAAAGAATTAGCAAATCCTCATATAGCTCTTATTTTAAAAAGCACTTACATATTTATCCCTTCATCTCACAACTTGGGGGGAAAAAACCAACCCGACATTCTTGCATGGTTCCTGTGGGAACAGCAGTTAAAAATTGTACTTTTTCCATGGGTCACGGACTAAAAAGGAGCATGTCTGCTGTAGCAGGGAGCAACATTCCCCAGGGAGGGGGAGAAGAAGAATGTTCTTTAGTCCCCAAGCATTCTCCCACTTTCTATCATGCAGCCCCTCGTGATCAGCATCTGCTGATGTTCCTAGAAAAATCCATGGTCTGCTGAATAGCAAATGAGCTGAAAACAAGGGCTTCATCCAGCTGGCAAAGAAAACGGAATATTTTGCTTAACTGTCAATTTGGAGCTGCAGCTCACAAAAGTGCCTGTACTGGCCTGACCTTCTGTTACCAAAGAGACATGGTCTTGACTCTAGTCAGAAGCTCAGCAGTCCAGTCATGGCCACGTAGCGAGTAGAATTTCAGGAATGAAGCGAGGGAGAGATTTTTCTCAATACACAGATAATAAAGCGCATCCATAACAGAGTAAGAATTGCTTCCCTGGGCAGGGATATTTTTGCTGTTGCTGTTTGGTGGGCTATATTAATAATCTGTAATTCTTTGTGGATGGACCAATCCTCCTGAAATCCTGGGAGCAGAATGGACTAGTGGGAACATAATCAAAGGAGAGACTGGTTCTTTTCCTGACTCTGCCTTTTGACAAGCAATCTCCCTCCCTCTACTCCCTCAGTCTCACACTGTCTGTAAAATGTGGAGTTTTTGCCTCACTTTGAAAGGAAGTGCCTTAGAAACCCTAGTTCTGAGTATGAGATAAGCTGCCGTCTTATATTTAAAATTTTACACCAGAAAGACTCAGCAGGATCTTTCCCTTTCAAAACCATTGCTGTACATTGCTGCAAGGTACAGAGCTGCATTTCAGGAGATGGCAGAAGCCCCAGTGAAAACAAGGAAGTCCCCAGCAAATTTGCGGAAGACCTGTCAGTCTCATTCATGGGAGACCAACTGGTAATAAGCATCAAGCAGAAAGTTACTCACTACCCACACTGATTAACTAAAACCAATATTTATCTTTTGTCTTTAAAGGAGCATTTGCCTGCTGCTCTGATGCCTCCTTGCCTCTCTTCAGCCCTTTCTGTTCTATAACCAGCAAGAATACCAATGGGTAGCAAAAGGAGAAAAGGGAGGAACATCTTCCCCCACCTTGCCCCCTCCTTTCCTCTCTCAATCTCTAGCTAAATTTAATGCAGCTCCTAATCTCAGTTCAGGCTGTTGGCTCTTTTCCCGCTTACTACAGTTATCTTTTTCTTCTCATACTTCAGATTCAAGCCTGGATTAGAGCAGAGAAACTCTTTTGCAGGCTGAGAATACAGACCAGATTACACATGAACTAGATGATGAACTAGCAAGTACACAAAGCTAACTGTTTCACCCAGCGCAGCACTCAATTGGCCACAAGTCACTCTCTGATCCCGGCCCTCCACGTAAGCAGGCTTATCAGGAAAGGTAAAACAGCAGAACCCTCTTCACCACTCCAAAGCATCAGACTCCCACGGACCTGAGCCTGTCATGGGGGGCAAAGCTTGCCAAAAACATACCTGGCACATATGGGCATCTGCTTGTCTTCTGTTATCTCTTGTTCCTGTGGCTCCACTGACCATTCTGTTTCTTCTCTGTTGTGGTGCAGCAATTCCCTTCTTCTTACTACGAAAATGAAAGGGTCAAAATGGTGCTTAACAGCTAAACTCTTGCTCCTCAAAACCAACTGCAGCAGGAACAGGGAAGTGAAAGAATATACTCCCCACCTGAGCACCATGTTTACAAACCATTTCTGTAGTTCTTAAGCAAGTATATTAAGCTGTGCAAAATTCCACCTCTAGTTTGGCCATACAATGAATTTCAGATATGGAAACAAAATCAGATCTTGAAATGGAACTTGTATTTTAAAAAATTAAAACATAAAATTGAGGGGAGCTCTTCTTTCCCTACAAAATCTCTTTTCATTAGCCAGGGTGGAGGGGGGGGGGGGGGAAATCATCTCCATTTTCTGCAACAGCTGCACAGCTTGGAAGTCAAAGGCTGCAGTCTTCCTACAATTTTTTTTCCTTTAGGGAGAATAAACACTTGGAAGCCTCTCTTCATTTAGTATCCAAAGAAATTATTAAAAAAAAAAAAAAAGCAGATGCTCCCTGTTGTTTTTCCCTGTATAAACTAACACCTTAGGCGTAAGAAACAAGAATAACGCAACAGATATTGAACAGTTTGCCACATCTGTCCCCTCTTCCCCAAGGGGCAGCACACATATACATTTAAACACACATGATGAAGTATCGATCAGTTTTACCTTTAGTAAACTGCTTTTGGATTTGATGTAGAGGGCTGTGAAAGAACTACATTTAAAAAAAAAACCCAACACTTAACATGGGGTTGTGGTAGTGTATAGTCTGGAAAATTATTGACTTGCACCAAATAGTGGTTAAAGCAGCTTTTACGTTATACAGACGGCTCAGTCTTGTACTTTTTGAAAATAGCCTTTGCACAGTACTTTTCTACTGCTGCCCTACCACAATATAGCAAACATTTTGGGGAAATGCCTGGTTTATTCCAAAGGAATTTACGCTAACATGAACTTCTAGGAAATACGTAAATGGGTATCTGCACCTCTGATTTTTACCAAAGCTGATCCTGAAATTCAGCTTTAGTTATTTGGGTGTTAAATCTAACTCAACCAAATGATTTACAGGTTAAATCTGATCCATTTTCAATAGCTCAAAAAAATCCACTGAAACTGTAACAGCCCCAAGTGAGTATTTTGACAAAGATTATCTACAGGAGTCAGAGGTTGTGACACAAGACTTTCTCACATCAAGGGATTATGAAGAAGTAATAAGTATTCCTGTAACTACCATATATATTCCACAAAGTTAAAAATTTCTTTAAAAGATTTGCCACCTCTTTGCTAATGAACAAAGATAGCAGAGGAACACAATACTTTTGCTGTTTTAAATATTGCTTGCAATATGTAACAAACAGTATGCTTATGTATAATTGTGTCATTAAAGATATACACCACACACGCAAACATGTATGTATACATACACACACTCATGGCACACTAGCCCTTACAGGTTGCCACTTCCACCAACAGTTACTTTACAGGATGGACTCGGTGGATAATATTTCTTCAGTCAGACAGTTGGAAAACACAATACAGCTGGATCCGTATTTCAGCTACTGTTTGTACATTCATTTTAATGCTCAGGAAAATATATATATTTTATTAAGTTTTGCTGCAAAACAAAGAAACAAAAATGAAATCCCTTTTTCTCATGTCTTAATTATTACTATTTATTTTCTTTACACTTTGATTGGAGTATTTAACACCTGCCTTTGGCATTATGGATAGAAAGCTCAAGAGTCTCTGAACACACAGTTGTGCCAAAAAAAAAAATATGGAAGAAGAGTGTCACTTAGAGGTTAGAAATATTTGTTGCAACAACATATTTTCTCCAATCAGTGTTCACTACTTCATCTCTAAGGCACACACTCTGTCTTTAGGATCTCGTTACACCCAGATTTGCCTCTGTCAGTCCAAGTTCTTGCTGAGCCCGTAAGTACTAGTTCAGAGAGCATGCTGTCTTAGGACATTACCTCCCTACCACTGACAGGCATCTGGGAGAACTGACGCCGTGACTGATCTCCTCCGATATCTCCTCACGTGCAGTGCAAGTGTATGCTTTGCCATTGCCTGCCAAGGTATAAGGTATATCCTCCTACAGCATCTCCTTTCAGAGCAATGCAAGGCTGCAAATCTGACGCCGCAGGGCACTAGACATGATACAGTCACCGGAGTTGGATGCCGTCGAAAACATCTGCATATGGAAGTCTATTCGCCTCTGGTCTGAAAGTCTCTTATGCCTTCAGTAAACAGGTCAGCGTTCCTTCCTTCAGGTCTTTCTGGTGGATCAGCAGCACCGGGCGAGGGGGCTGCCTGCCCTCAAGCACGGCTCCTTGGCCTTACGACATTGGAAGCAGAGGGGACTCCCTCCACCTCCACCCAAGTCACATTAGTTATTTGCTTCCCTCTCTTTCAGGATGGCTTTGTAGGTAGCCAAACACATCAGCCTGACTAGTGCTTCTCATCTAAAATGCAAACAAAAAGGAAGTAAAGGAGGGAGGTGGGAATGGGAAGGGAAGCAAGCATATCCTTAGACAAAGATCTGAATCCTCTCCCGGATAGCCTGCCGGCAGATGGGGCAGACAGTAAGGGCTGTGCTGCAGTCTGGGCAAGAGCCATGTCCACACTGGAAGACCAGTTTGATTTGGTCATCGATGCAAATAGGGCAGGTGATGCGCTCTTCCATCTGCCGGTAGCGGTTCTGCAGCTCCTCCATGAGCTTCCTCTGATCTGTGGATTCAGAGCTTGGGCTGCACTCCACCTCGGTGCTGTCTGCAGGGGTGGAGAGCAGGAAGAGAGTTAGTCACTAGTGTGCTCTGCCTCATACAGGGTCTCTTTAGACTCTGCCCCTCAAGAGTAGCAATTAGTTCAGACTAAACTCTCTTCACTGAGCCTTATCCGGGGATTCCTCAAATAATGATGCTTTTACAGACTGGCCAGTGTGGCTTTCCTCCATTTAGTTGCTCAGCTCGTTTGTGTGCGTGTGAGCATGCGTGTTTTTGTTTGGGTTTGTTCGTTTGGGTTTTTTTAAAGGAAACAAAACATCTGAAATGTCCTGCCTTGGCATTCTGTAATGTGCTGCTGCTACCTTCAAGTAAAAACATTCAATTGCTGGTTGTGATGCTCTGCCATACTAGTCCAGGAATCCTTACAGTGCTATGAGTATTATGTTCTCTCAACCTCCTGTTCACATTTCGGATTCAAATTTCTGGTCAAGTCTTTCAGGACACACATGGTAAAACAAGAAGAAACCATCTGACATCACTTAACGTTGACTTTTGCATACATGAAACAAATAGAGTCGTTTGGTCAACTCTATGAAATGGAAGAACCCCAAATCCTGGACAACTGCCAGCTTAGGTAAATAGACTCCTCCTGGTTTCAGCTTAATACAGCCCACTGTTCATCTTCTGCTCCTCAATCTCTGATTTGGTATCTTTACACTTCAATATAGATGACCCTTTCCCCAACATTCTGCAATTAGTTGCACTTCAGTGGTGCAAGAAGTGATTTCAAATCCATAAAGGTGAAGCAAGTTTGGGGACGGGGAGCTTGCTAAAGGCAAACACTGAAGACATCACTGATAGGGAAGTCCTGCTGATATTTTCAGAGACCTTGATGTTCCTCCTCCAGCAGAAATCTGCATACAAATGTCTCATTCAGAATTCTCATCATTATTTTGTCAACAGTCTGTAGGAAAGACAAATGCTCCTGCCTACTGTCAGGTAAACTTATTTTTTGCATTATGGAGTTCCAAAGTGGATTTCTGTCTTTGCCAGCTGCATATGTCCAATGTCATGTGACAGATTCTTGGTTCCCCTACGCTTTTGTCCAGGAATCAAATCACAAAACTACAGCCTGACTCCAACAAAGGAGCCCACAATACTAAGCCATGAGCAGCAGGACATGCAATTCATTTTCATGTGCACTTGCCCCAAGAGTCATCTCAGCTAGGAAGACATCAACTATCACAACTGCTATGGAAAAAGCTTCAGTGGGCAGCCTGCATTAATTTGAAGGCAAGTGCAAACCTGCTTCTAGCTTGCTGACATGCATAACATTGCTCATTCTGGATGCTAAGCAATGTGGGCAGGAGACAATCTGTTTAAAACTGGGCTAAAGAGCTTTATCAAAACAATCCAGCTCAGTGATTCCTGGATAGCTAGCTAATGCCAGCCCTGCATAGGCACTGTAATTTCAGCCAAGGAAGAAGCAACGCTTTCACAAGACGTAATTTTTCCTTTCTCCCAGTTTTTCACTGTTAAATCACCACCTATGAAAACAGTTAGACTGACATGTGGAAAACCTGATAGTTGCTTTCAGTGCACAAAATAAGCCAGGCACAGGACAAGTTTCCTCAAATGTCCTGTCTACACAGCTTGAGCTTGGCCCATAAGACCCGAGAGAATCTACCTTTTCCTCTCTTAAAAATGGTCAATGCAACAAGACACACACACCCCAACCCCCCCCCCCAAACAAAACAACGACAACAACAACAAAAAAATCAACTCCCTTCCTTATGCTTATTTCACTGAAAACTGTTGATTGGTGCTGCTCAAACTAACGCTGTGCAGGACCCTTCCCACAGCATTTAACAGTAGGAACAGCAAACATACCTTGTTTCAGTTTTTTGGTTATTGTCACTTGACATTTGATGCACTTCTTCATTCTCCTGGAGCATTCTACCATGAATGATACAAGAAGAGATTACAATTAAGCTCACTGATGCCAGAATCAAAAGGAAGATGACACACTCAGGAACATCAGCTTTGAACAACCTAAGACCTCACTGGATGATTAAGAGATTGTTTCTGCACAGAAATTAGGACACCACCTTCTTTTTGAGCTACATCCTGAGCCTCCTGGTTTAGTCCGTCCTACACCAGTAGCAAATACAACACCTTTATGTCCCCAGTGCTCTGTGCTACTGGAACTGCTGCACTGTGGACCAAAACAGCACTTGGCTCTGAAGGAAAAGGATGCAGCTCTGGCATACAGTCCTTACCAAATTCCCTCTGGTCAGACTGTGAGTGCCTTGCGAGATAACAAACTTGCTGACATGTCTGAGCAGGCTGCCGTTAAAACAATTGAAACACAAACCAGTAACAAAAGCCAGAGAAAAGGGAAATCCTTCTCAGGAGGTTTTTGAAGGATAAAGCACTGCCAGCTAGAACTGAAACATCTGGCTTTCCTTCTGAATTATCCAGGGCATCTATAAGCACAAGCAAAGCTGCCTGGGGTCCCAATCAGCAGGTAGTCAGAACATTCTATGCTTTTCATAGATAGCTTTGGACATCTTAGACAGTGGTGCTGAAATCACACTGGGGTTGTTTCAGGACACAAACAGCACAATAGCTTTGTGTCTGAACAGAGCTTGATTTATGAGAGTCCAGCTAGGGAAGCTATGTGGTGGAACAGGAAAGAAAAATTTAAAAAGGAAAAAAACCAGAATGGACTTACCTTCACACACAATACTGTGCTGGCATGGGAAGAAATGGATGAGCAAGGCCAGCTCTGAGCAGACCAGGCACTCTGTGGGGACTGCCACACTTGAGACGCTAAGATTGGTCATTGTGTTGGGGGTGGTGTGCACACGGCGAAGGCTGCAGGTGACGGCTGAGCTGTCTGAAGAAACCTGCTGTTCCCTGCAACCATGAACATGTAATAAAATTTGAGCCACATACTCCAGGTCCTCCTTCAGCAACCAGTTAACATTGTATTGATCCCTAGCAAACACTCCACGTGGAGACAGAGCAGCAGGTGCTTAGGTAGGATAAACTTGTGAACCTTCACTGCCCTAGTGGGACCAACTCAGCCTCTAGCAGCCGGGATTCTGACTGGATCTATCTAAAAAGAATGGCAAAGAGCAGGGATGACTAATATTTACACAAGTTAAAACTGCTCTTTTGGAGGGCAGCAGTAAGGTAATGACAGTACAACCATCTGCTGGGAGGAGTCAGCTTTTAGGAGCTATGTAAAAAGTGCAGCCCTAAGAATTCTCTGTATTTGCATGTTCCTGAAAAGTGCCTGGGGTGGTTGTCTGCGAGTTTGCCTCTTACACAACACAGGCTTGGATTCAGACTTCTGTCCTGGCATTATAAGCCCCAAATCCAAAGCCCTCAGCATCCAATCCATCCATTACTTTTCCTGTCAGCTGGTCATCTGCTAGCTAGACCTACTACCTAAACTGCAAGAATGATTAATGATTGAACAGAAGGGACAAGGATGGTCATTTACTAGCATGTGTCTTCAGTATTGCCAAGAAATCCCCGGCCCACTAGGAGTATTGCAAAAGAGTGCTTTTTGGTCTTTTGATACAAAGTCTGTAAATTTCTGGGAGGAAACCGCTATTTAGCTTCCTACCAAAGTGGCAGCAGCTTCATTATAAATGCATATAAACCTCAAATACTCTTCCTCTTCTAGACCTATTAATTTCAGTCAGACTAGCTAAGCAGCTTAAGAAGGTATAGCAAACTATGCTGTCGTGACGGCTCCTGTGCAAGATGCTGGGTCACACCACAGTGACAATCTAGCCTATGATCTAGCATGCAGCACTCGGTCTACCTTAACTCTGCAGACAGACACCCAAATCCTCCAGTTGAACCTCTACACAGAAGCTGAAACCAGTACACTGTCATGAGAAATGTCAGTCTGAAAGAACTGGCATTCTTTAAGCAAAATTTAAAAACCTTAAGCCAACACATACTCCGCTGACAAAATTCCTATGGAAGATGTTTAAAGGGACACATTTCACCTGTTACTTACAGTGGACCAGAAGCATGGCCCATCACAGTGGCTGCTGGATGGGTCTTCCTCCAGCGGTAACATGACTGTGGGTCTGTGACCTCAGATCAAACAGAACTCTGCTTTCGTGTTTGCAAAGTCAAAATCCAAACAAATGTTCCTCAGAACCTGAGATAAAGCCATCTTTAACTTGCTACTCTCCCTTTGGCATTTTCTCAGCTATTTCTCTTATCAGTTGAAAAACAAGCATTTATCTAGCTCTGGAATAAATTCTGTGGATTCTGGTGCCCACTCTTTTGTTGCAATTCCTCTCTGTTTAGACTTTAAACATCTGTAACTGCAGAATCCAGTGAAAGTAAAACAGAGCCCAGAATTACTCTGCAAGAGAGAAGTTGCTCTTGGCTTCACTAGCCCATCTTCTTGGACTGCCTCAGGGCTCTCTAAGTCAAGAGGCTGAGTTTGCACTGAGCAGTACTAATCCGCTTTTCCTAACTCTTTCAAATAGCAGTATGCACCCTTAAATAACCACTCCAGAAACACAGGGTCAGCAACCAGCTCCAGATGAAACAGGAGATGCTCAGACTGACCCCCAAAGTCTTTCAAAGATGTTTCGTCCCTCCTGGAACAACAGCTGCATGCAGCGACACCACAGTGCTGTGGGAGCACTCTGCATTTTGCAAGGAAGTATACTGTAGCTAACTTCCAGAGGACATAGCTTACCTGAATTTCTGTGAGAAGTCTTTGACGATCTGGACAATCCTTCCATCTGTAATGAGGTCTAAAGGAGACTTTCCCCGATGGTTTGCATAATTAATATCTGCTCCTTCTTGTGCTAAGTAACATGCAATTGCAGTTCCAACATTCAGCTCTACATTTCCAAGAAAGCCAGAAGCCTGCAGCTAAAGATGTCAAGAAACACTCTCTGTTAATAGAAAAACTTTGTTATGTGGCTTTGATCTGTATCAAATTCTAACAAAGTCTTAATCTTTTTACTTACAATTGAAAGTGCAATTTAGCATTCTTTTTTGAAAATACAAAAAAATCCTTCAGCATATAAACAGCAGATTCAAATCTTGCATTCCAGGAACAAGAGTGCATAAGACTGGTCCTAACTGGTGCTAATCATTACTAATCATAGTAACAGGCATTCACTTCAGGTAGTGAAGAGTCAGTACACTGAAGACACCACAGTACATACCAATTGATGAACAGCTGGTGCATGGACCCCTACGTGACAGCTATTTAAAAAGCCAAGCTTTTGTATACGTTATCCAAACTAATCTGAAGTCAAGAAACGTTTTCCACTGACTTAAGTGACCAGGGCAAGTGAAATTAGATGTGAAGGAGTCCATAGCATCTAGATATAATGTTACTGTAAATAGTATTGGAAATGACACGCACCGATCCTTCATGGTGCTTTAAGACTTTCTGCATCTAGGACCAGCTATCAGCTGTCCCTAGCACAAGTTAAGACCCAACAGCTAGCAAAGTTGTTATGCAGACTTTCAGTGAGATAAAACCCACCCTTGCTGCTGACCTCTCTGCTCAAATTTGCCAGCAGAGAAATTCAGAAGAAAGAAGCAATTGCTGAGCTGGTGTGGGGTGTCTGTGGAATGTCAGTGGCTGAACAAGCCTAACGACCTGAGGCTGGAGCATCTTTGGCCGTGCACTTGAGCCATCAGCTCATGCTATCAACACTGGTAGCTTGGTAACGAGCAGAATGGAAGAGCAGCAATGCCCTAGGCTTTTTCAAGCACCAAGAGATAGAAAAGAGGAATAGGTGGTTTGGCACAGAGCATGCAGCCCTTCAGAATGTCGGTTTAATTTATTCTGATCATTTCAAATTGCAATAAAAAAATATATGCCAGATTTTCCAGTGTACTAAATTATCCATCCCTACAATGGAATCATTCTCACTCCATCCATAAAGCATAACCGAAGTCTGCACTCTTTGTTTGCACTGCAAATCTGGTGTGTGCACATGTTGGTATTTACATGGATGGCAGAACACTTTGAAGGGCTAATTTAATATCTTTGCCAAAAAGCCAGACTAAGCTTCCAGTCTTTGGCGTATCATGCACTGATTTCTAGATCTAAAGCCTTTCCGGAAAAGGCCTTATATATCCATGAATACAGAGCTACATAGTGAAATCCTTCAGCCTAAAATGTCTCGCCTCTCACATTCTGCTCTACATCTGCTGATAACTGGGGTGTTTGTGGTTAGCTATCCTCATATTTTCCATGCCATCAGACAGAAATGAATTGCTGTGGTTCTGGGGCATGAATTAAACCCAAGACTCTTGGCTCTGCAACTGGATTCATGACCTTTCCCATGTCAAGAAAGAAGTGCAAAATGCTAATAAAAATATCAGGGGAGGCAGTATGAATTGTTGTCTGACTATGTGAAGTTTCATGCTATAAATTCAAGCATACCCTCAGAGGATCTATTCTTGCTTTCCCACAAGCAAGAAGGTTTGTTTCGACGTTCCCCATCTGGACTGGCTTCCTTTGTCCCCTTAGATCCCACTATCTACGGTCATTCTAACATGAAGCATTTCCCTGCCCTTGGTGCTGGAATTTCTCCTACTCCCAAGCTCACCTTGGAAAGGAGGGACAACCCCATCTCCCCTTCACGCTTCTCCAGCATGACGGACATTAGCTGCTGCCGTTCCAAGGCAATGTGCATGGCTGTGTCTCCGTCCTCATCTTCAGCATTGACATCACTGCCTTCACTGACCAGCAGTTGCACCATCCCTACGTGTCCCTGGATGACAGCCAAGTGCAGCGCTGTCTGGTTACGGTTGTTCTTGAGGTTGACGTCACAGCGACCCTTGAAGAGAAGAATTGCAACAGAGTGAGCTGTTGCTGCCAAGTTTGGCTGAAGAAGAGTGCTGCATCTGTGGTGCTTGTTGAGGCCCCAGGTCTCAAGTCCATCTTCGTCAAGACAGCAGTATACAGATCTCCAAGAGTGCTATGTGATCCAGCCCTCTGTATCTTAGCCATATGGCCCTCGCACCTCAAATATCAAGAAAGGGAGGATCGGAAGCCAAGTACCCAACTGACACACAGATAACATTTTCTTGGTGATGACTTCGATATGACAACTCGTCACCTCCCAGCCACAAACAAATCCTGGAACTACTCCAAGCAAACAGTCAGGGACTAGCTCCTATAAAGCAACATTGATTCCTTGCTGCCTGCTGTGCTTTGATTTCCGCTCGTCAAAGCAAAGAGGAGAAAAACCTATTCAAATCTGACTCATTCTGCCCCTCTGCCAAACCTGCAGGGGAAGGCAGCAGCAGCAAGGGTTAGAGACAGACAGCCTTTAAAGATATGGCTATGCTAACACAGTGATTATACCAGCAGTAAAGCAATCGTAGTACTAAGTAGTTAGTGCTCACAGACATTGCTCCACTACAGCACTCATTTGTAAATCCATTAAAGCCTTATTGTAGTGGTTTGAATCCCTTTGTAAAGATGGAGAAACTCAGGCAACAAACCACTGAGAAGAAACAAAACCCAGGAGTGCCAACATGTAGTTGTCACCTTCGTTGCCACTATCACCTGAAAGCAGAGACAGAGGCTAGCTTTGACTCCACAAAAATCAACAACAAAATGCCAGTTAGACTGCCATCCTTCAGTTTATCATTTTCATTGCTAAAGAATGCTGCTCACCAGGGGCAAGTCTAGCACTTACTTAAGACTAAAGAAAAATAAATAACCTGGAGTAAACATGTAAAAATATTTTGTTCTGCATTCAAATGAAATACATGCCTTCAGATAGTCTTTCATGAAAATGAAGAGTGAGAAACCCATCACAGAACAACCAGTAGCTGGAGAGCTTCAGCATACACCTGGAGTGAGGGAAACTGAGTTCTCACCTGTATTTATGAGATAGGGAAGGTTCTGAATATGGATCTACACACTCCTTAATGATGTTACCGGCTATTCTGAAATCTTTTCCATTCATACCCATCACTTCACTGAACATTTCCCAGCAAGCTCCAGTTCCAACCCACTTTGTTCTAGCCTACAAGATACCCTTCTCCTCTACTGCCAGTGCCAAAGGAAAATACTCCCAGGAACGCCAACCCCTGTTCTTCAAAGTCTGACAAACAATGCCAGCTCTTCAAAGAGACAGAGACATTCTTATGAGTCCCAGCATTAACTCAGTAGTACTTAGGAAATAGGGGGTTTGAGAGTGGGACAGATAGAAGTCTTTGTTGGTGGTGGTTTAGTTTTGTTTCTTACCTCTTTGATGAGAATTTCTGCCACTTCTTTGTGATTATTGAGAGCGGCAAGGTGCAGGGCAGTGAAGCCGTCTTCCTTTTTGGAGTCAACCAGCTGCCGAGCTCTTGCTAGAATCTTCTTTATGGCTCTAGAGTGTTGAAGGTTAACAGAGATGGAAGAGTCACTTTATCAGGAAGGAAAACAACGCAGAAGAGACAGGCCTGTCTCTTCTGCTCAGTAGTTACGAATGTTCGTGTCTTAATAAACAGTACCATGAACTGGCACCTGTGATGCAGAGCACTGTCTATCTCACAGACTGAATTACAAAAATAAACAGAAGCCCTCAGTTATCATTTAATAAAGTAGGGTAAACTCACACTGCTATGAAAATAATGAGCAGATTTATCCTTGGAAGAATTCCAAAGGCTCTCAGTTAGACACAGTCTTTTCAAATACTGTTTACTACAGACCTTCTCCTGTCCTTGCATGTGTGAACCCAAACATCTAAGCAGACTATCCAGAAGCAGACAGATTTCTTAGCCAAGCTAGGGAGGTATGAGAAAGGTGGGATGGGGAAAGCAGGCAGCAGTTCCCTGTGAATGCATGAAGGAGGGGAGGAGGACAACAGCTATACCTAGCCATATCTAAACCCAAGAAATATATAACCAACCATTTCCTTCCTAGCTGTCTAGAACTACATCTGCTACCTTCTTAATGTTAAGACAGCAAGCACAAGTTAACATCTGTAAAAGCAGTAAAAATGAAAAAAGGTCACTTACAGCTTGTTGCCTTTTAGAGCAGAATAGTGGAGCAGGTTGAAGCCTTGACAATTCTGGACAGTGAAGTCTATGTTGGGTACTTCAGTGAGAATCTCAATAACGACTTTGTAATCTGCAGTGATAGCATAATGCAGGGGGGTGTCTCCCTGGGAATCCTATAAAAGGATACCAAAGCAGAATACAGGTTACCTACCTCAGAGTATCAAATGAAACATCTCACCCCGAGGGACAGTTCAAGACAAGATGATAGTGTCACCAGGACACATCAACTCCAGGCCAAACATCCAAGCATCACTGGCATCCCTAGCAGTTTCATAGCCTTTGTGAAATCATTTCCCCAGGGCTTAATATCAGCTGCTGAGGAGACAGGTGCTAATGTTCCTAACTAGCATTGAGAGACTGACCCAGCACAGTCCAGTCCCGCCATCATACTAGCACACCCTAAAAATGGGCTGGGTCCAATTCACCATCACCACCCTTCAAGTTCCTAAACGTGAGTCTTAAAAATCTCATCACTCTTTATTGCTGGGAACAGGAGTGTTTCAACAACACACATTAGCAGCAGGTCAGCTCTCACTGGAAGCCTGAGCCCAGCACAGCAGAGAGCACACTACTGGACTGAGCTGAGCAGACTCACGATGATGAAGGGGCAGACCCAAACCTGGAATTTCAGAGTACTGAAGTTAGAGGAATACTTCCTCTGTGCGATGCACAGTAGTGCATTTTAAGAGAATGATCTTCAAATTCTACGAAGCAACAAATGGTGTAAGACATAAAGCAGCACCTCCCTGCCTCAAAAACAAACAAAAAAACCCCCCAAAACACACACACACACACAAATCCCACAAAACCCAAAACTTACTGGGAGGTTGACATCACAGTTGAGCTCACAGAGGCTCCGCACCACCTCTGTGAATCCTTGACTGACAGCAACATACAGTGCTGTGCATTTCGCATTGTTTAACAGGTCTGCACTGGCTCCTTTACCAATAAGCACACGGGCAACCTCAGCTTGGTTTCTGATTTAAAAGCAAGGAGTAAGACAGATTAGATTCAACCCTGTGCAGAGAGGAAATTCTTCCTCCTTGCAAGGCAATGGAACTTCTCAGGTTTTGTATCCTCTCAACCTCATCCCCCCCTCCTCTAAGCATCAAAAAAACCCCCAAACATACACCAAAACCTTCCTAACTTGTACTCCAGAATCTGCTCTCTCTTTGCTTTAAATCAGCAAGAATGTTCCGCTCTTTAAGATGAATTCTTCCCTGATAACTGACAACACAATTCAACCTTTCATCTTGCTCTGGAAAACATATGCACTTACAGAAACCAACCAAACTAATCCCAACCAACCACACCACCCTCCCATTCCCCTGAAAAAAATATCTCGGCACCAAAACCTCTGTATCACTTGTTCTGATCCTT
The DNA here is from genome assembly GCF_964188355.1 of Buteo buteo. NCBI lineage: Eukaryota > Metazoa > Chordata > Aves > Accipitriformes > Accipitridae > Buteo > Buteo buteo. Next base: position 3,038,321 of record NC_134175.1, read on the forward strand.
CCCCCCTGCCCCCAAAATTTCTAGCATGGAAACTGACCTCGCAGTGAAAGTTAAATTAGTGCACTAAGAAATGCACTTGTGGCCCTGAAGCTCAAAGGCCAATTTCTAACATAAGGTAAAATCAGAGAAAAGCCTCCATCAGCCACACATCCTTCACACAGACTGCCCATTTATATCTAGAAACATCCTTTTGCAGCCTTTTAGGTCTTGTATCAGAGACAGCAAGAAGAAAGATATCCTACCCAAAAGCTGCATAGTGCAGTGCTGTATCCCCTTCTTCATCCCTTAGGTTGACAGTAGCATGTGCCTGCAGCAAAATCTTCACGACATCCAGATGCCCCTGATAAGAAGCAATCTGCAGTGCAGTTCTACCCTGGTTCTTTGCGTCGACCTACAGGAAGGGCAGAGACACAGCAAACAGCTTGGTTAGGAAAGACCTTGCCTTGTCTTCAGGCCTTAGCTCTGTTCTAGAGCAGGCCCAGCAGGATGGAAGTCACTAGGTGCAGAACAGCTGCAGGTTCAGAAATGCTAAGCAGAACCTGTGCCCCGTCAGCTCCACTTCAGGTACATCAACTACAAGGTTGACTTTGTCCCAGGATATTTCTAAAGGGGAAGGGGACAGCACATTTAGTCAAGAAGGGAGAAGCGAGTGAACAGAACTGGAAGCCAGGGCTCTAATTGCAGCTCTGATGCCAAATGCCTCTATGCCTGCAAGCAGAATACTTCTAGACATCTCTGCCAATGATTCTTTTCCCAATAGGAAAATGTGTGATGAGATCAAATTAGCTTTACATAAGGCTTTGAAGATGCCAAGTCCCCATTGTTCTATGCTGCTCCAGGTACTTTACTGGGCACAGGGCTGGAGGGTGTATCACAGTGTTGAAGTGCTGCAGTGATATTTTTTTAAGAATTAAAGGGACTGAAGAACAAAGAAAGGCTGTACGAAAGGCAAGAAAAAAAAAAAAGCAGCAGCAGCTACTGAAATCAGTGGGACGCTAAGGAGAAGAGATGAAGGAGCTAGCAAAACATCAGCAGGCTGGCAAGGAGAACAAAGTTGGTTTTTTTTCCCCTGCAGCTGGTTCTATGCAGCAGTCCGGAGAGCAGGACAGGCAAGACTTCCTTTGATTCATTCAAAGTGATGGGTGAGTCATTTAGGCAAGGAGGCATTAGAGGCCACTGTGTTATTCTTCCATTCGCACAAGACAAAGCTAATACAAGCTGAAAAGGCCTTGACAAGCAATTCCAACTTGCACTACTAAGTGAGCCTCAAATCCAACATCCTCTTGCTGTATATAACACTCTAAGAGAAATAACTAATTTATTAATATAAATATTAGAATAGAAATCTAATAAAAATAACTAATAACATAACAGATTCCTGACTCATGACATTTTCTTATCCGGGATAAATTCGTCAATTACAGGTAATTGTCTATTCTTCCCATCTCCAGAGGCCCCATTAACTTTGTAAATAAAGAATTATAATAAATACCATACAACTAACCACTAAATCAGCTTCACAGGGGTTCCTTCAGAATTGATTCTAGTTTTCTTCATTCACACATCCAGCTGCTCCTGCCAGCCATGCAGACATAGCCTCAACAAAACTTCTGTTTTGTTACCAACGGTTTCCAAGGACACTGCTGAAATACTTTGTTCTCTGGTTCTCCTTTTTTAACCTGTTTATAAACCCTGTACCCCTCACTGAAGGAGCTTGAACCTTCAAACAGGCAGCTTGAAAGAGCAGTGATTTGAGTAGATGTGATCCTAACAGTTTGGCACTCTGCAAGCACATAAATTGTTCAGCAACAAGTCAAGGCCAGTTCCCTGCTCCAGTCAGACGCGAGATAAGACACTGCACAGACATGCACAGCATCAGGATCTGGGCAGCTTTTCTCTTTCCTGATTCCAACAATACCATTTTGCAAGGTCATCTAAGGACAGACACATTCAGCCAGACACAACCCATGGCTTTCTTTTCGAACAAAGGCTAGATACTCAGACATCTTGCTACTGTTTTCATATAGATAAATACCTCTCCCCCTAATTCTACAAGTGCACTGTCCATACAGGAAATCTGGGAAAAGCCAGCTTTGGAAGCATGCTGTAAGGACTTAACGCTAGTTCAGATTTAAGGCCACAAACTGGAGCCATAAAATATGCACATTTAACACAGAAATTGAATCCTAAATTGCAGCAAAATAATTTTCCACCTGTTAGGAGCTAATACTAGGTATATATAAAAAAATCTATTATTTTTCTCCTATCCTTTTCCCCACTTGACTACAAAATCTTATGACAGTACTTTAAAGAAGAGCAACTAAAAGTAACCATTCAGGATTTCTTCAAAACTTGCCTTGTCTGGGTACTTCTGAAGGAGCTCCCGAACTTTAGCTGCATTGTTGAGTGCTGCACAAATGACCAGGCAGCCTGCGTGCTCTGACTCAGTCTTCTGCGACAGCAGTTTCTCCAATACAGTAACCAAAGTACCTGGTAGGAATGAGAAACAGCAACAGGTTAAGAGGGCCAAAGAGCATGTGTATACATGCTTACAGTTGGCATAGTACAGCTAATATAGCCACAGCATGGGCCTGCTGTACCTCTAATATTTAGCTCACACAAAGAGCTTTACAAATTTGTGGCTTACACAGAACTTTTGCTTTACAAGTCTGATGTTTTGAGAACCGAAAAGACATGAGACCATGCTACAGAAGACCAACACAGAAGGGCACAAAAGGGCAAATAATCTCAAGAGGAATGCATGGTTTTTGGAAAGGACGCTGTAGGGAAGAAATACAGGTCCTTTCAGATAGGCCCTCTAATTACAGACTTTTGAGTGCTTGAGAGGACAGAGGTGTTACAGTTCTCCAGATAGAGCAAAGTTAAAAAGCTTGGGCTTGCATGAAAGTTCTCCCTGAAGTCTAACTTGAGCAAACAGTTTAAGACCCACCTATATAGCAAAACAAAAAAACCAGCAGGTCTGTCCTCTCTCCTGCATGATCCTGACATCTAAAGGAAATACATACGGTAAGGCTATAAAAAATTTTATGAGCAGATGTGCAAACCAGAAAAAAAATCCCTTCTACACATCATGTGGTCCAAATTCAATTTCAGGGTAGACTGGGCAAAATAATCATTGATATGACAACACTTCCACACAAGGACCCGGGAATATTTCACAAACATTCAAGAATTAGTATCCTCCTACAGGAAACACAGCAGGATGGAACAGGAAATTGAGACAGATCAAGGCAGAAGCAAATACCGAACCTAGGGCAGTGCTACGGTTAGCATTCCCGAGTCTTAAATTCTGTATTTTCCTGTTAAGGCCAGCTTTGCTTCCCCAGTAAGGCACAGCCTGGTTTTGGAACTCTGTCCAGGGAAGAACAGGCAGCTGGAGTTTAATACTGTCCAAACCGTGTTGTTACACTGCTGTAACAACACTGCTGTTACACCAGAGCAACCATTTCACGATCCCTGACAAATCAGACATCTCTGTTCTCACTATCTCACTTTTTGATTCCTTTGCATTCTCCGTTGTCATGAGGTTTGCTTCCTCATCTCTCTGGTAGGCTGTCAGGCAAGCTGGGTTAAATGTCCAGGACTGCCCTCCAACCGACACTCGCAAATCTCCATCCCCATAGACTTTGATCACTTTGCCGATGTGCCCTAGGGTCTGCAACGGAAAAAGAGAAATGATTTTTAAAGGGTAAGATGCAGCATGCTTTGCATCCCAGAACCAATGCAATGCTTCTAAGAGCGGTTTCGCAGGCGGCACTCCTGCTGCATGAAAAGAAGCACTGAATAGTGACACACTCGCAGACAACTCCCACTTCAAGGACACCAGAGGGTTCTCAGCAGTTTCTCTATTACTGGTTTTACATAAGAAGGGTTTCCCAGACACATTACGAACGTCTGGAGAGGAAGGTGGTGAAACAACAAAACATAGTCTGAAGAACCCTGAGAGAACTGATAAAAATTGGGACTAGGAAAGGTTTCCTCTGTGCATTTAATTGCTCCTGGAGGACACCTGTGTTCTGCTTTTTAGCCATACTGGTCTGATCAGACCATTTTTCCACGTGGCCACTTGCCTGCCTCATTCCAGAGAATTAGGGAGGGTGCGTAAGAGGACTTGTTTACTTTAGTTAGTAAAACCTCTTATCTGACTTACTCATAGCCAAATCCTTCGTCAGATTCCCCATTTACCCGCTCTTCTTTGGGTGCTGCAATAGGGTTGCATTACCAATAGCCAATAACACCAGGCAACATTTATTTTGCAAGGCCTCAGCAGTCCCAGAAAGGTCTGTGCACTCACTGACCAGCAGGAATACTGAAGGGCAATGCAAGCCCAGTCACTATTACTAATTGCTTGGGAGAACTCAGGAAGTTACTGGACTGTTCTGGAACTGGCGCGCACTCACAGGTGCCATTTCATCTGTCCACTCCCCATGACCAGGTTGGAATCGCTTCACTGTTTCCATATCATCTATCACCCGGACAACATCACCAACCCAAAAGGTGTTGAGCTACAAGAAAAAGAAAGTCATAAGCTTTTGGGGGATGAAGCCAGGGAAAAAAAAAAAAAAAAAAAAAAAGAAAAAAAAGCACAATCAGTCCTTCCACCCCACCCCCACCCTCAGAAAACCCAACAAACAAAAAGCCTATCGACTCAAAAAAACAAGGCATTACAAAACATAAGTACAACTACCAAAAAAATCTGTAATCACTGCACTGCAAAATAAACATAGTCCAAGGGCTGGGGTATTTCTGTTTTAATTCAAGTGCACATTTAAGCAGGGAAATAATTTGGGACAGAACATTTTTCTTCTTTTCTTTCTTCTTGAAACCATTTATAATTACTACCAGTATAAAATACGTATGGAACTTCCCTTGGTCCATCTCCTCACTATACCTGACTTGGCACTGGAGATTTTAATTCACTTTAATAAGGAAGTTAAATCTGTTTGTTATTTAAAACAGAAAAGGAAAACCAGAGTTTATCTGTACTGGTAATTTGCCAGATGCCCCCTCTGCTCACTGAGCTGAGAAGGGAGCACTGTCAAAACACACTTTTCAAAGCAGACTAATTCTGCACAAAACAGTCTGACATGGCATTTTCCATTGGTATTGGAGTTTTTAAGCATTGTGACCTTGTTCAGGTCTTTCAGAATTTTGTAGTCTTCCAGCAGCTCCTTCTATACCTATTAGCCCTGTTTCTAATCATCCACATTTCAAGTCCTCAAGCCTCTGGGGAAGGCCATTGCTATGAGCTCTAGAAATGCAGACACAAAATTAAAAGAGCTGGATTAAAGATTCAGGTCATCCAGAAGAATCGGAGAGAAGCAAGACAAGAAAGATGCAAAAAGGAGGCTATCATGAAGACACAAGAATAAGGAAGAAAACAAAATCAAATGGAAACGATGTGGAAGAAAGTTCATAGATGAAAGGTAGCTGCAGAAGGATGAGCTACTGTAGGTCTGTATTACCACTCTTTTCAAAGCAGCTGAAATTAAGAAATGGAATTTACCTTAAGAACTTAGAACATCTGAAATGCAAAGGTTCATAAAACTGGACAGCCTAGTAGCCCAATGCCCACTGTCTGCAACCATCTGTCTTCGCTCTGATGGCTTGCAGAAAATTCTGCCTAGAACTACTGCTTTTAGAATAGCAGCGTATTTCTTCGGCACTTGCTTGAGACACGGCAGGCTAAAGCAACAGCTATTCCCTGCAGCACTTCTAGTTCTGGCCAAGCTCACCTATCAGCACCTACCTTAGTCAGAGCTCCAGGATGGAAAGTCCAGCGGGTTTCACTGTTGAACTGGACCCTCACGTCCCCTCTGTCCGTGATTCTGTGCACAGTCCCTGTCTGGCCAATGAACTTTTGATAGGGGGAAAAAAAAAGTAGGGGAAACCCCCTAAATAAATCACATTGCTTAATAGTGGGGAAAGCAGGCATCCAAGGCACAGATGGCTAAATTACCCACCATTTCCAATTCACAGACTAACAGTGCTCCCAAACCTGCTTTAAATGGGATGCAGTCATTGTTTTTCTGCAAAAGGAGGGAAAGCCTGCTTAAGAAGCTCTTCTAAAGTAGCAGCATATTGGGGGAGGAGGGCGATAGGAATACAAAGTGCGAAAATCCTTGAAAATGCAGCACAAATTGTCCTCCTCCTTCCAAATGACAAACGTGGGTAGAGATTACAACATTGTTCTGTGGTATAATACCAGCAAGGCATGCTTTGAGAGAAAAAAAAAAAGGGGGCACAGCAGAGGAGACTACAGAAAACCAGGTATCATTGTGTAGTGCAGTATTCTATATCTATTGATTCTGGCAGGTCCTGAGCAGCTGACAGTTTTGAAGGAAACAAAAAGTACTGATTTCTGAGGTGAGAGGAAGTTACTGTTTCTCTGTTTAATATCCCTGTCTATACCTGCATTCACCAACAACAGGAATTCAGAAGTGCAGAGGTTTAAACAACCTAGCAGATTATGTTAGCTACACAGCAACATTCAAAAACTATAGCTTTGGGGATGAGAGCCTTAGCTGGAATAAAAAATTCATTGCTCCACTGACAGCGTTCTTAAAGTTCATGCCAGAAGACAGCAAGTCCCTGCCTGCCAGTCTAAAAAAAGAGACCAATGATCAGTTAGTAGATTTCCACACTGAAACTGAAATGACATAGTTTGTCTTGACATTTTAAAGCCTGATTTCAAAACCAGCACTCACCTACAGGGCAGGTTGGGCTGGGATACATATAGAATGTATCTTTATAATTTTATAGCACTGCTTCATCTACCAAGGCTTCAGACAGCTGTCTTGGAAACAGACCTGCAGGTTATTCAGTTTACTGACTCCAGTGTAGCAGGCATTTTGGTCACTTGTGGCTACACACTTCCCTCCCCCTCCAAAAAGCCACTTTTATACAAGTTACTAATACAGGCTCAGATACAGGTCTTATTACTGTAATGACGAGTATCAAAATGTGATTTTTGTCTTGCAGTAAATCTACTGCACAACAGCAGTACTGCCTTCTTCAATATGTAAAGGAAATTTAATCCATTTTGGGCCATATCTGTAGACTACTAAAAGCCAAGGAAGTTGACTTAGGGAGAAACAAAAAGCACAGACCTTTTAAATTAAATGGCAAATTTATTCATTTAGCTGTTACCATTTCATCTGAATGTAAGCCCACACTGAATGTTCACAACCCCCTGGAGACTTTACTTCCATGATGGCCCCCTGAGGTGCCATACTAAAGTAATAGGTGTCATTTCGATCTTTTACTTCCTCTACTATCTGAGGTTTTTTTAGACAACAGGTGAGAACAGACTGATAGCTCTTCAAACTAAAGACAACAGGCTAAGCTCCAAGAACATCATATGGGCTGAGAAGTTTTAGCCCTGGCCAGGGATAGAGCCCACTGTTGACAAAACACATAACTTTCATTAGTAGTAATGCACAGTACAAAAGCAGCCAAACAGAGAATGGATCCAGAATTCCAAGGAACAGATCCATGGCTCATTTAAAAACAAACAAACCAGCCATTAGTTTTTTTGCACTGGCTTCCAAGACTTTTGAGCAAGTCTTTTGACCATCGTAGACTCTTAGAAATTATGCAGGGCTCCACGAGGCAATTCTCATACAACACAGATTTATCTGAGCCTAAAAATAAATCTGACTCCAGCATCCTACCACTAAAGAAATTGTATTTGTGATTCAGTCAACACAATATAAATGTAGAAGGTAATGTGTTACACAAAGATGTTCTGGTAACTTCCTAGCCAGTGCCTACTTATGTAGTCTGAGATAGTGACTGATACATTACCGAGAGAATAGGAGCAAGCAGAAGCATACCTCAGCCATTTTAGGATTCCAGCCGCCATGGCCCTCCTGCATCTCCCGCAAGATGTCAATATCCAGCAGGCATTTCACTTTATCCCCATGCTGGAATGGATGCCTGTCCGTGCTTTCTTTCCTCTGCAGTTCAGCCGGTTTTCCTGAAAAGAAGAACGATACCACCCACATACATGCAGGATGCAATAATACACTTTGGGTCTCATTTGGCTTTGTAACAAGGGTTGCAAATTAACATAGGCTTAATTGGGGCAGAATAGTGTAAACTCCTTTTTCTATTGGGGAGTATGCCCTACATACTCTATGGGGCAGCACTATGTAGAGAGATCAAGAGGATTTAGCACTAACTGGATATTGATATTTGATATTGATATGGGTTAAACATGAGGTAGTTCTAACAAGACACAATTTTGTCCCTTCCCAGAGAGTGGAATGCCTTTGAATGATGCCTCTTCATGTCATGTCAGTCATCAGTAGCTGTTCTTAGCAATTTAGTCAACAACTGTTGTTCAGCAGACACACCCACACAGTACTCAAAATAAGTTCTCTTCCATAGGCAGCCACAGAGCTTGCTTTGGGGAGTGCTTTACCCTCCTAGCCTTCCTGTATAGCAAGAGTCTGTACCCCTGGAAATAAGCTTGCCATCCAACCCTTCCCTTTCCACATGCTCTTGCCAAGCTGCTCAGGGAGAGAAAAGAATGAGAAAGACCCGATTCTGCTGCTGTAAACTCAAGAACAGACCTCTCTGTCTTCCTTCAGGGGAGCAAAAGATGGCCCCTGCACCTCATTAGAAAAATACAACCAAATTACACCTTAGTAAAAAATCCTGCAAGTCCAAAAACACAAGTAGTTTCCTTGGTTTCATTAGAGTTAAGAGGAAAGGTGGATTGCAACAAGTTGCCAATATAGACATCGCCTTCTTCCTTGACTTCTACTAAACTCCCTGCTGGGCAAGTATTAGTCAGCTCAGAAATGTACCTTTTGTCACATTCCCCTTCAACACACTTTTTGGTCCACCAGAACAAAAATATTTGCTCTCTAAAAGAAGAGTGAACACCAGTTGGACCACTGCTTGCATAAAGAATGAAAAACTTTGGATTAACAAAACTGACACTGGCTTGAATTCTCTGCTGACAGATGGAGGCACTCCCAAGGGCATTTCATGCATTTGCAGCAGCAAGAAGTTGCCTTGGCAGAAGATCCTTCCCTGGCATACAGCTGTGGGCATCTGATGGTCTTGCACAATCTTACCACTGAAAGGCCAAACCACTTTACTAACCACTCTGGGTTCACACATGGACTACTTTTTTCAAATGGTACACATTATGTGGGAACTTTATAAAACCACCTACTGATTTTCTGTCTTCCAAGCAAACCGGCTTTAGTGTCACAAAACGGCAGCATGAATCAGAATTTCTCAACAGAAGACTTGTCTCTACGCACCTAATTTTGGGAGATGCTCTTTGTAGTAAAAGCCACCAGATGCCTCCACAGTACATTTCAGGTCCACTTTTCCCTTGTGTCCAACTCTGTAGACATTTGTGGTGCCATCAGACCATGTGACACTGGCCACACTGCGTCCGGTCTCTACATCCCAGCCACGAATATCAACCACACGTCCAGTTTTACCTTCACCACCTGATGAAAAAGAGGGGAAAAAAGTGTCCAGCTTGCATTTTCACCGAGACTAATACACAGAAACTCACCTGACACTGGGATGTTTACTGAGATATAATTTAATGACATTTTTTTCTTAACTAAGTAAAAAATAAGGAAAAAACTTGTCAGTTCTCCAACTATTCACCACAGAGAAGTAGGCACGGAGCCAAAAGTCAATAGCCAGGGCAAATGAAATTCTGACAGAGAGGTTGCCATCAGGAAGGATTTCTGTGGGACCCTATCATATAGGCCAGCTTTACATGTTGAACAGAAACACATAGGTCTGCTTCACTGACAGCATACTGCTGCCTGAAGCAATGCCCTCCAGTCAAGTGATCTTCATATACATGTAAGAAGGAAATCACGCACACACACAAAATATTATTCAGCAGCTCATACAACTTCCTCACAGCGTGCATGATTCACCCTGATCTGCCAAAGGCACAAGAGAACTCAGTCACCTTTTTAATTTGGGAAATTAAACCATGACACAACTCAGTTTGACCAGCTAGGAGAGAATCTCTACATTAAACTCACTGAAAGCCAGCCAGCCATTTACTTTGGAATATAAATATGGAAAAGCTGAATTCTGTATAGAAGCAGCCATTCTGTCTGGTGTACAGAAACACTGCCTAGTTAAGCAGTGCACAGTGTCATGGCACCACACTGTGGCAAGATAAAAACACAGCAGCGTTGTAAAATCCACCCAAGATCTTTAATCTCTTCCCAACACCGGCCAGGTGGAGGAACATCAAGTAAATTTTTTTCTGGTACTTCTTTTCACCTGCCCATGCAAGGAGTACTACTGAAACAATCCAGAACAGGAAAATATAGTTGTGAGAAGGTAAATCTGGCTGGGCACATGGGACATACTCTCATCCGAAAGACAACAGTGTATCAACACTGAACCTAGTGACAAGGCAATCAGATTTGCAGATTCCCTAACCTCACTCTACTGCCAAATCACTGTGTGAACTTGGGCAAGCCCCAGCGCTGATCTACTGCTTTCCCAAAAGGGGAGAGCAACATCTGTCGGTCTCGCTGAGTGGACAGCGAGCTTCTAATTGTCTGCAAAGTCTTGGAATTTAACAGCTTAAAGGAGTTAACTTCCTCATCTAACTGGATATCTATCTAAAAAGCATAATACAGACAAACTAGTGGGCTTTATTGTCAGCTCTATCAATGACAAGAACATGCCTCTTTAGAGGGCTGGTCTGAGAATCAGAAAGTCCTAGTATCTCCTAATTTTTACTGGAAGAAAAATATTTTTAAAATCCTATCTGCCTTTAAAATCTCTCCCTAGAAATGGCAGGTGGATCCCAGTTCTGTACACAATTTACACTGCAGCCAGTTACCAGATCAGCACTCCAGATATCCACCCACGTGAATATTATCTAGGAAAACACAATTTACATTACCAAAAGCATTTCTGTGATGTAACCTTCACAGCTATGCCTAAAAAAGCCTTCCAGATTAGAATGCAGAACCTAGCAATAGGGCAGCTAACACTAATTTTCATCTTCCTTTCTGCAGGTAACCATAAACAACTGTCCAGTCCAAAATTAATCAGGATGACAGCTCTTAGAAAAGAAGGCTACATGCAATACGCAGTTACTGACCACGGGAAGGGAGAGCCTCTGGCCGCTACCAATGTTCAAGTATGGGAACACAGTGACCGTGCATCAACACTGTGTTCCTTTGACTGTATTACTAACGTGGACAGGTTGTAGCAGGTTCCTGCCCTCTCCCTGCTCTGTCAGTCTGCAAGAAACCTGGTAGGTATCTATCACTGGTCTCAAATTAGTGCTGACAGAAACTTAGTGCCAGTGAGAAAAGAACTTAAAGTTCGTCTGTTGCAGCAGGGATTCAGCTTGAACAACAAAAAAGTAATCTCTCCCCTGGCCCTGGTCAGATGCTTTTCTCTGAGGAGGGCACTAGCTTCCACTTCCATGGTGTTTGGACTCTGAGAAATGGTAGTAAGGAAAAATATGTATTCAATGAAAAGGCTGAAGTGATTGAAGAGCTGCCAGGGCCCACGCTGACTACAGCAGAGAAAAAAGTTTGGTCAATTGGCAAATTTTGCAGTCAATGCTAATTTCTGCAAAGGGCTTCAGGCAGCAGGAATACTAAAAAGACAAAGGCAAATAAAAGCAAGACCAGATCAGATTTCTCAACTAGCTGCTATTGCCCTTACCAGACACACAAGACCACATGGTCAATACATGAACTTACCAGGACCCTATTACAGAGTTTGCAAGGTTATTTATTACCACTACTTACAGGTTACCTTCTTAAGTGGAATTAGAGTTGATGTGTTAGTGCTACCAGGAAGCTAAGTTCAGAAGAGCAAATAGCTGTGGATGGGGACAGCTCCATCAAAGACAAAGCAGTACTCATTAGAGACCAGCTGAGCAGCTGGCCTTATGTTCTTCTCACTCATCTTGCACATATAACTGCTTTCAGGTCACAATCATCGTAAGCAACACAAGTCTCAGACATGTAAATGTTGATCTGATCTCAAAAGGATGGATAAGCTGTACTGAGCATAAGCTTCTTTTGCTCTCAGACCCTGCAAGTATCCATGTCCTCCACTGAACCCAGTGCTGCAATAAATGGTGCAGTCAGCATTGGAACCTTTGGGCTTACAACTTAATTATTAAGGGAAAAAAGAAGCAGTAACATTACAGTGCGTACAAGGCTCTGGAATAGAAACTGATAGTAAAATTTCCTTAACCTTGTAGCACTACACAGAAATCAGTATCAGTGAATTAGACACAGTCATTACACCCCAAATGCAGCTCTAGAAAAGACATTTTTGTTCCTTTGCATTTTCAGCCTGAAGTTACAGTTCATACAGAAAGCAAAAACCATTCTCCAGCAACCACAGCAAACAGTTCTTCATTAATGCTCCATGTAGAACAGTCCTTATATATCATTTCTCTTTGCTGTTCTTAAAAGTGTCCAAATAAGGATATTCCAAGGAATTCCAAAGGAAAAAGGAGTACTGTACATGAAGTCAGACAAACCTTATTCTTACTGTGAATGGAAGCTTTTTCAGCAAAAGATGGGTCTCTATTTTCTTGTAACACAGTGTACATTTATAGATCTATACAAGACCTTGTATAGATGGTTCCCATGAGTTTTCACATCTATGAAACAGGAGCAGCAAAAGTTCCCTCCCACACCCTGAACGAATGCATACAGTTTGTGTCACAGATATGTTTTTAAACAAATACAAGAAAGCAAATAATATTTAATACTCTAAAGAACAGCAAGCTGCATCATCTGAACAGCTCCCACAGAAGCTACTGCTCAGCACATGCATTTTCAACTAGCAATTTGGCAAAAACTAAAAACAAACAAACAAAAAATTGAATGGTATTTTACAGGACATCTTAAAAGAAGCTTACCATCCTGGTTACCCCACTCCCAGTCGGGGCCACGGACTACTTTAGCCCCCTGAAAAGTCCCTTTTAATGTGATGCGAGTCAAATTCTGTCGAGGACTCACTAGGACTCTGGAAAAACAAAATAAGAGAAAACAAATTAATTTATTGTTACTATTCACACTTTATAAAGCTCTGTTCCAACTGAGGTCTGTCATACGAGGACCAAGTGCACCACACTTAAATACAGAAAAATATGGCTTGAGTTCTGAAGAGCATGTAAGAAGTGAGAGAAAACAATAAAATAGCTGAACAGGGTCTTCGACCCTAAAAGCTGGTGTCCCCAGGAAGGTCAGAATACTTAGGCACTGTTCCACTGATGGCAGAAAGACAACTAGTGAATAACACACTGGGCTAAAGAAGACCCAGGTTTACCTTCAAACATTACCAGAAATTGTGAGATCCATGGTGAGCTTTAAAAAGGTTGTTTGCGTTTCAACTGTGAATGCAGGTAATTGGGAATAGAGGCTGCTACGTGAGCATGAGGAATGGCCACAATTCAGTGACAGTCTGTGAAGACAAACATATCTACACACAAGCAGAAGGACTGTGGTGGGGTCTCTCTCTCATGTTGTTAGATACCAGAAGGTCATCTTGCTGACTCAGGAAGTTGAACACATATAAACACAAAAATTCAACATGATTACATTCACTCACTCACACACAGCATGCTTAGCCATGATGGAAAAAAGATCATCCTTTCAAAACTTCAAAAGCCTTGAGGGCACTGTGTAGGGGGGAAGAAAAAAAAAAAAATCTAGTAGCTCCAAAGATGAAAAATTTCCCACACACTCTACGAGATGCACAAACCACAAATTACGTTAGGGCAGGCAGCTCACCAAGGGCCAAGCATGATTACTGTGAATGCATCCAAATTAATACTTTTTAACGTAACTATTTACCAGCATTCTACAGCATAAGGTACAACATCTACAAACCAGTCATCAAAATCTGGGTTTAGCAACTTCACCCCATTGCCTACACAGAGCATGGGAAGCCCTCCTACAAATATCATCAAGCAATCCAAAACATCATAGCAGGAGGGCATATTAAGTTTTCCTTGCCAGCTGTGCCACTTATAATCCACGTTTCCCAAAGAAGAACACCCAAGTCAATTAATCTAAGTCTCACATCATTAAAACATATCTTTAAAACAAAGCCTCAGGGGGGGGAAGAGGAGTAAGGAGAAAGTTAGTAAGTTCTCCAGAAAGTCTGACATCACTTCAGAGGGAGAGTGAAACCAACTTTCAGCTGCCCTTGTATCCCATCATTAAATTTAAGGCAATGCTTATGGACATTACTAGGGTGTACACTGCATGAAAGCAGTAATGGCTCAGGCAGTCTCCTAGTTCAAAGTCATAAGGAGTTCAGCACATTTCATAACCGAAGCTGCAGACTGCACTGCCTAGTTCACTTGCTGAAAAGCAGAGCAGATTAGACTAGCAGTGTTGTGGCTAGACTTTCCAGGGTAACACAGAACTTTCTATCCGCCCTGCAATCCGCATCACAGGCATACACACCGATCCATCTTAAGAAAAAAGAAAAAAAAAATACCTACGTGATAGTAAACAGGGGGTCTGATGTCCTGTTAAAGCAGCTTCCAATTCCCATAATGGTACAGCAGCTTCTCTGCTGTTTTTGTGCGTGCTGTTCCTAGTGTCTGTTCCCTAGCAGAAAGCTTTTTCATGAGATACCAAGCCACCAAAGTCCTTATGGACCTGTTTGTGTTCCTTGCCCAGGATACAATCCACTTTTCTAGGTGACTGCAAAGGTGCCGCAATCCATAGCAGTAATTGCGCACCTCCTCCTGATAGGCTCTTGGGAACTCCCAGACCAGACAGAGCAAAACCAAGTTCAGCAGCTGTTCCACAGGGGAAGGGGAGGGGAAGCCTACTGGGGGTAGGGCTGACCTCAGAACGCTGTATTTATTTTCCATCTAATACCTAGAGAGAGAAGGTGGAGACTCAGAAGGATAAAAAGCTTATGCTTGAACTTACTGTTTACTTATCCATCAAAAGCCTAAGTCTTTTACCTTTCTTAACTTGTTAACAGATCTCCCACCTGTGCTTTACAACTTAATGTGTTTAAAAAGAGGGAGAGATTATTTACACATGCTCTTATAATTGTTGAACGTTCATTATCCAGACTGTAGCTCAACAGGAGGGAGACAAACACTGGTTTTTGAATGGTTAAGATTTTGTCTGTTTTAAACACCATCAAGGCTGGCAGTTGTTATGAAAGAGAATATAATGAAAGAGGGCTAGGAAAAAGCTCAGCTAAAAAGAAACACTGATCAGCATTCATTTTATTGCACTGTGTCATGCACTATAGACTGGCTTCAAAAACCAGCATGGATTTGCGTACATCTGAAACAGCTTAGCTACAACATGCTATTTTCACTGTATTTTGTTGAATGCTTTTCTAACAGTTTATCAAAGACATCTTAGTCAAGCCCTGAGACAAAATGATAAAAATATACTTCTCTCCTCCAAACCCTACTCTCATAAGGGAGGGGTTTCAATGCAAAGATTCTCAGTGGTAGTAAACAAAGCACCAAGCTAAGCTTAAGCAAGATGTTTAAACAGCAAAATAGCCACCATTCATTAGATTCCTAGCATAATTTCCCTTTCTGTGTAATCAAACAGCAGTCATTTCCCATCTCAACAGCTCTCACATTTACCTGCCACTTCCAGTGAAACCTATGGCTAGAGACCAGGAAAACAAAACAAAAGCTGACCAGTTCAGAAAGCTGAACTTCCTTAAAGAAGAAAGCAGCATGAGAAACTCCATCTCCCATTCTACTTAAATGCTGGAGGCAATCCACCATAACTGACTTCTTCCCCTGGCCTCACAAAAATTTTGACCTTGTCTTGAACCACACTGCTGACCAGGAACATTGGAGAATGATACGAGAACCAGATGTCCTGAGCTGATACATCTTAGGTTTTAATCTAATTCAACATGTTTTGCTCCAAATTCTGGATAACAACCGAAGTTACTAGTGTGTTGCAAAAACACCCTGGGGATAAATTTAATCACTGCAATATTGCCTTTAATAACAATTTTAATTATGACAGCCAAAGTCTGCAGCCATTTCTGCCCTACAAATGCCAATGATATTAAATTACTATAGAGTCCAGAAAACGCTTGGGAGCATGTACTGTACAGAATGAAGCTATGTCTGTCTTCAGCATGCTGGAACCACCCCCCTGTGGATTATTCTGCCTGCGCTCAAATTTCACTGAGGTGCTTACATAGCCTTTCACGTCACTGAGAGCTATGCTCCAGACAGCTAGAAAAATAGCATCATCCATGCTTTACAGATAGAGATGAGACCCAAAGCAACTGACTTTGAGAAGTTTAAATAGACTGCTTTTAATTTGCAGTAGAGATCTAAGGCCCTGCAGAAGTCAGAACCCTTTCATACCAGGCACAGCTAACATATTTTGCAAGATAGAGGCTTCTCCACTGCAGACAATTCTTATCCAAAGAAACAAGCACAAAGCATGGGACTGGAAAGCAAAAGGGATGGTCACCCTGCAAAGTAGCAGACCATAAATACTGTGTTAATGTCTTCAGAAAGGCACAGCTGTAAACTAGAATCTCAGCTCACAGTGGGTACAAACCCACACTCCTCCTAGGATGTATAAAGATCTACACAGGCTACCTCAAGAAAAGCCAACACAAAGATCTTACAGAAACTACAGGTAAAACCGACATCAACGATGCAAGAAATTCTACATTCTCTAATCCTCCCTAGCAAAGGTTTTACTGAAGCATTTCCAGCAAAGGATAAAGGAAGGAAATTCTGACAGATGGCAGGCGGATGCCGATTGCTCAAGCATGAACCAGACTAAGGCAAGGACGCTAGTGAGAGATCAGGATCACAGAAACCTATTTCAGGAACTGTCTTTACCAAGAATTTCCATTGTCAATCCTATCCTTCCTTGCCAAGGCACAGTTCTTCACAAAACCAGCTGTATAACTCAGATCACAAGGTCTGAGTTGGGCTAAATGCTTGCTGCCTTTTTTGCTAACCTCCAAAGCTAACTCATATCAGACTCAGTTTTGGAAAGCTACAGGGGGCAAGATTTCAGACCAAGGCTACTAAGTGTGAACTAAAACACGTGTGTGCACCTAAGACTCAACACTGTATTGCAGACAGAAGGTTTTCTCAACTATGCTCTCAGGGATGTCTATACGCAGCCTTTAATGGCAGAATATTGTACTGACAATGACACAGAAGCACTGGTGAGCACACAAAGTGAAATGTCTTATCTTTTAAACATGACTATTAGTTCAAAACACAAGGTTAAGGATGCTTTAGCGAAGATCTCTCTTGCTTACAGTTTCGATCATGTAATTCCAAAAAAGATAAAGATAAAATATGTCACTGAAATTTAATCCCTATTCCACAAATCAAACAGAATATTCCAAACTAAATAAGGGAAGCCCTAGTATGGGTATATGCCCTAGTGTTCTGCAATGTACATGTTTTTTTAAGGAGGCACAGTTAGGTAGTTTATTTGGTAAATCATGGGGTTTTTTAAAAAGCAAAATTATACTAATTCATTAATAGAATAAACTAATAAATAAATTCATATTAGTAAATGCATTAATACTTAACAAGCATTTTCAAACCAGTTAGGAGACAAACACATCATGACACAAGAGCCAGATTTGATTCAAAACGCTACTCACCAAAATTTCTTAGTCTAGCAGCTTAAACTGACATTGCATAAATAACACATGTTGAAGAGATTACTATAGTAAATAAACCTGCATCCCCTTTATTGCCTAGTAATCAAACACCCAGCAGTTGTCACTCAGCTGCTCTATCAGCTCAGGCTTAGAGTATAAGCAGTCACAGATGGAAGGCAGGATTATTAAAGCTGCCTTCAATGAGTCTGCATTGCACATGCATACCTCAATGATAGCATGCACTTGTTCTTGTAATGTATCTGATTTAGAAATCCAACTGGTAACTAGACTAGACAGAGCTGGTTTAAGAATTATGGCTGAAAATAACACCAAACTCTGTTTTGACGACAGTATAAAACACAACGTGAGAAAATATTTGCATTTCTTATGCTTGATTACACAAAACATTTCCCTGTGTAGTTTGCTGGCTCCTCCAACTCCATTGTTCTCCAGAAAAACATAGGACTTTTGAAAAATTGTTAAGGTTGTGATTTATTGGTGAGCAAAGTCTAGAAAACAGCCTGGGTAAAATGCACCTCATCCCCTACTGAAATTCAACTTTGCATCATCCTTGAGAAGGCGATGCATGCAAAATGCCATTGCTGCTTTTGCACTTAAATAAAGTAATACTGGTATTTTGTATAAGAGGAAGATTATCTCAGACTTGATTATTTGCAGAACTCACCAGAGTGTGCCTGACTATTCCAGCCCTAACACACACCTGATGAGTTTTGCTTTGCTATCCTGCTTACAGACACGATTTATCTTCCAATTCCTAAGCATATATTCAAGCAAATGGATACACAATTGCAAAAAAAAGTCTCTAGCAAAACTGAGCTGTCCATCCTTTTAAACTAAGGATGAGAACCTCTCCCAAAACAGCCATAAAACTCAAACCAAACAAGACCAATAAAAACTACCAGCTATTGGCAGATATTGGGAAGAGATTACTTCAAATGGCAAAATATAAAAAAAATAAAATAAAAATCAGTACTCCCTGCTGCCAGAGGTTCAAACTCAGGTCATTTAAGACCTGAAATAGCATTCAGGTAAAGGTGTCTTCAAAGCCTCTTTAGAAAACTGATTGGGAACCCTCTACAGCATCTGTCTGGGCTTAAGGCCTCTTAAACCCTAGGATTAGCAAGCTGCTACAAACAGTTCTGTGTTCGCCTTGCCTAGGTTTAGCTGCACAGGTGCCATGTGGTGGGTCTGGCAACAGCAGTGCGGGTGGTAGCAATTTGCTGCGCAAGGACATCCCACTGCAATCTCTGAAATTGTCCTACTCGAGCCCTTAGCTTCCTCTGTCGAAGGATCAGCAATGGTAGCAGTTGCGAGATCGGATGCATGGTGATGCTCTCTCACAACGGAGTAAGAATGGAGACCATGGAGGGACTGTAAACTCCCAGCTCTTGATCTTTGGTTAAAGAGACATTTGATGTGACAGCTGCGCAATACAGCTGCATTCCATGGTTCTTCTACATTTGATCTCACTGATGGTAAGCCAAGGACTACAATCAAGATATATAAGTAGCCCCTCCTTCATTATGCAAAACCAAGACCGTGGGATGCTGTCAAATTTGGTGGGCTGTCTCTCCATCCACTCCCCTTATAAGATTTCTGACTAATTAACACTCCAGTGTGCTCATCACAGCACTTTCCCTGGGTCTTGAAAGCAACACACTACTGTGTTTGAGGTCCATTGTAAAGAACCAAAAGATACCCATTCCCTGCCAGAGAAAGGAGGTGAGACAATGTTGATCTCTAAAGGAGACTCATACTGTGTTTCATAGCCATTCAAACAACAGCGGGTAGCAACAAAACCTCAAGAAAAAACAAATCCACACAGCAGTTATTCTGTCTTCTTAAACACACAGCTTTTTTTTTTTTTTTTTGGGTCCTTGGGGAACTGCCAAAGGTTTTCTCTTCTATTTTATTACACCGAAAAATAGAGATGAGTGATCTAAGCAATAGTCCTAGTGAGTCATAAGTACACAATTTTTGTTCTTCGAAAAGGATGCTGCGTTGCCTAAGGCAATGTGTCTTTACAGCTCAGACCTGTTATTCCAAAGAAATCCTCTCTATGGCACTGTCAAAGGTGATCTCCCTCCATGCCCCTCATTTCATTTTTTAATTCAGAACATTCAATTCTTAAGGCAGAGCAATCTTCAGAACGCTAAACCAACAAACCATAGGATTACATTTGCATTAAAGCAAAGGTGTTCCTACTTCTTCCTGCTCCTGCACTGCAAGACATTTCTGAGTAAAATTGTTTCAGTTTGCCAGCTCCCTGTATGAAAGCTCTTGCATAAAACACATATGCATTGCAGTTACAGTACAGTATTCTACCATCCAACTCAGTCAAATGACTGAAACAAAAAGCATTTCTGACAGCCTGTTTTCTCCAAAAGCTTAATGACTTTTAAGAATCACAATATGTACCTTTCATTCATCTTTAAAATTGCAGCTTTCCACAACTGGAAGCTTCTTCTTTGAGGGTTTCTAATTTCTCTCCATCCCTCAGCACAGCTACATTCAATTCCTGCCACATAGGAACAGCAGGAAAGATGTTGTATTACCCAATTACAATTACTGCTGCTTTTTCCTTTACGCCTTACTGAGGCTCCCAGAAACCACTGCCACATCTGACAGGCTCATGCTGTGTCCCTGATGTCACACACACACCCTTTTCTTTTTTCTTTCTAATTAGCTGCTTGGTATTAGGAAGATCATTGCTCCGACTAGCACATAGTAACGTAAATAAGAATACTGCTACTTTAACAAGACTTAGTATCATAGAGTCTATGTCTAGACTTCCTTTTATCAACTCAAAAAAAGTTAATTTATGTCACATCTTCTCTAACCACTGAATGAACCACACTCGCAGAAAAAAACAAAGCAGTTTAGGAAAAAAACAAATGAAACAAACCAAAAAGCTATTAAGAGGCAAGCATCATCAGACATCAAGTTCTGCTCTAGTGGACATCCACCTCTAAAGAGCCCTCCAGTGCTTCGGTAACATTCCAGAGTGGTGCTGCAGTGTTTTGTGTAAGTCAAACAACTCGCATAGGACAGTAGTAGGTCTGGCAAGTTTACTGGCAGTCTTCCAAGCTCCGTTTTCACACTGACAGGGAGCACTCTATTGCCTAATTCAAATGGCAGCTTGGACACAGATCAGATACAAGCTTTGAAAGGAAAAATTGCTCTATTTACATCTTTCACCATTCGGATTCCTCAGAAAAGGAAACAAGTTCTGCAGAGGGTCAGACTCCTGGGGAGAAATTGCCTAGCAATCTGCCTTTTGATAAACGATAGCATTCTGGGGTGTTCCTGATGAGGGTCAGGAAAGGCAACAGAGTTGACCTGCTGCCCAAGAGAATGCAGCACTGTGCAGTGCCATGGAGAACACATGCAAAGGCCAGAAAATTTGGACTGCTCCGCAACAGTGCAGCCTCTTAGACTAATTGTTGCCTACTTTTTTTACTTTTTTCTTTAAGTGTAAGGACAATTATGTACTGTAACAGCAGAGGTTAGCTAAAGCTCCAAATAAAATCACAAGGAGGCACCTCTGAGTAACTACTTGGAGCTAACTATAATATTCATAGAAAGAGAGAGAAAAAAATATATGTACATTTTTATATAGATATGAAATCACAAAGCTCATTTCACAATAGGATCTGGCTGGCTTGTCATATTAACACAAGCTCGAGAAGCATCCTAATCTGGTGGATAAACACAAGCCTCAAAGCTCAGAGGGGACATCTTTGGACAGCAACATCTATCCCTCTGCTAGCACTCAGAATTCTGGCTCAACCACACCGGCAAAACTATGGTAATCAACTCTAGGGAGTGCTTCCCATATGGGAGGAAAAACAGCTGCAAATTTGATACCACTGTCTTTAGCAAAGTAATTACATTTTTCATTCCACAGACAGATGCAAAGCACAGTGATTTTTCAAGGGGAAGAAAAAAAAAAAAAGAAAATCAATGACAGAGACAAGATCTGACTTCCTATTACTTTTCCTAAAGGCAAGAGGATTACAAGATTCATCTTCATGCCCACCTTAGGAGGTGTAAATGAAACTACTGTTGAGACTATTTTTCAGTTCTTCCTCAGGACAGGAGAACAGACCTCATGTTTCGGCACATCATGAATGAGCATAAAATTATGGATACTGTTCCACAAGCATCAGTGCAGCAGTCACTTCCAATAATGCTAATGTGCAGAGTACAGAGTAAATGAGAAGGTGGTGTTCTTCAGTGAACAGTATAGACCCTGAGAAGAGATCGACAATTTGGGAGTGCAAGATTCCCGTCAGCCTCCCTGTGGCCACTCAGTTATCTGACAACAGCAGATAGCAAAGCATGTCTAAGAAATTATTTAACTGAGGGTGGGGGTGGATGACCAGAGCAGACAAACATTTTGAATTTTCACCTTAATTTAATTTTTCAGAAAAATTCTGCTGAATTCTGTTTGCTGTCTTTTTTCAAGCAGCTCCATAGAAGTCCCAGATCCAGCCTTACACTATTCTGTAGAACAGTGGTCCCCCAACTTTTTTGATCATGCAACCTTATCAGTAAAAAATTTTGAGCACTCTCCACTATATGTACATTTATTTCTTTATAAATTATACAGACATGTACTAGTGAAGTTCTATTATGTTCTTCATGCACCTCAATAGATCATCTTGCACACCCCCTGGGGCATGCATACTCCATTTTGGAGACCACTATCATAGAACAGTGACCTATAAATGTCAATGTGGTTAACTGGACTTCCCCTATAACACCACTTACGGTTGCGAGTGCGCTGTCTCATAGCGCTCGAAGGAGTGAGACAGATCATGCTTGTTGTTCATGTAACACTGTGTGCACAGGTCATAGTCAAAACACATTTTGCATTTCCACCGCATTCCCCGTATACCATGCTTCTTGCAACAGTCACAGATGATGTTAGGGTGACGGACACCTAGGGGAACAAAAGCAAAGGAATATAAGATCCACACAAGATCCAGAGAAACCAGGCTGACCCGGCTTTTAGAACTGAATCAGCACATTTTAAGGAAAAAAAAAAAAATCATGTACTGTGCGTGTATTGAAGATGATGCAGAAATATAAAGTGATATGTGTAAAACGAACTATCCATTTCCTGGCTTAAGGGACTCTAATCCTAAAAGTCATACCAGAATTGAACAGAATGACAAAGTCCGCAAAAGTCAGAGTTAGACTCACAGATAAAAGAGTGCAGAAGAGCCTTTGCACAGAAGCAAACAGGAATTTCATTGTCATGAATTGGCTGAGCATACACTGCTGCTCAGCATCAGTCCACAGGCAGCTGAAAAAGGCTTAACATTCCAGCTAGCACAAGGCAGGTGTTACATATGTTAAAGGAGATGGATTTACAGCACTAGCATTTGTGCTTCTTGTCCACGCTACACTTACCTATTTGTGCATTATCATACAGAAGAAGGTCGTAAGCCCCTTGGAATCCAGTCCGGTAATTGGTTCTGTTGCCTTGATCCCACTGCACGACCACAGTCTTATCTGGAGTGGTTGGGCTGCCTGTCCGACCAATCTCAACCACAGTCCCAACATTCCCTTCGCCGCTGTCCTGGCTGCCCCATTTCCAGTCCACTCCACGAACTACCCGCATCCCAACCTGCATGCTGGCATAGGGGTCTGAGTCCATTGATCTGCACAGGAACCCCTAAAATTCTTCCACGTAAGGGGTCTTGGAGACAGGTGGTATCATCAGCAACACATCAAGCATCGTCAGCTGCATGTTCAGCACACCTAATAAGACAACATACAATGAAGTGATGCCATTCAACACACCACATTTTCCCCAGAATGACCTGGCTACAGAAGAGGCCTGACTGCTGAGTAGATAAATCTGTACTTTACTTAAAACAGGGATCCTCACAGCTTCAGCACAGGTGGGAAGGATACACCAACTAGCCAGACTTCCAAGACACAGAAATACCTGCATAATAGCCAAAAGACTTATTCCAGAGTGCTGGGTACGAGGGAAAAGACCTGGGCAAGAAGTCTTTACAGAACTCCAGTACCAGCCCTTGATTTCAAATTCAGGAATATGCGCAACAGCTACCAGAGACACAGTGGCAAAAGAAATAAAAAAGCACAGTAAACAGAGTTGAAAGAAATGACCAGAAAAACACCAGCAGCATGATTTTAGCAATAAAATGATAATACCAGTCTATTTTTCAGGAAGACTCTTCATATGCATTTTACCACATAATACTGCAGTGTTGAGTTTCTCTTGCCCAGAAAGTTAGTTTTGGTTTTGATTTGGGGATACAGGAAGTTTTAAAGAGGTATATGAAAGAAACGTTTTGTCTTTTTGCCAAAAGTAATAGCAGTTTTTTAAAAAGCACCAATGTCAGAGAAAAGTCAATCTTTTGCTGCTATTTATCCATGCTAGCTACGGCAGGAACAGGGAACGGTTATCGCTTACCTGCAATAAGCACTGCAGATTTTGTGCTGAGATCAGTAAAAGCTTGGGATAACCTTTCCAACTGTTGCCATGACAATTGGTAAATGAGGTGAATACCACACAGGTGCAGCAAGCACATCCACAACTTCTAATTAAATCAAATAGATTGTCAAAGCCTGGTTTACCTCTTTACTAGAGGACAACAACACAGGGACCATGGCTTTTGATATTTAGGGCCAAGCTTCTGCTTTGACTTCTGAAAAAATCTACTGTGGCATCCTTTTATCTTTGGGCACCCCTGCGTCTCCCTCTTCCTCTAAAGCTATCCATAACATCCAAAATTTTCTCAAAATTTGAAAAAACCAAAACAAACCCCAAAAAACCACCAGACAACAGAATGCCAAGGGCCAAATAGTGCAGGTTCCAAAAGCACCACAAATCTTACCAACTGCCATGACACAGAGCCAGTTCAAACCAGGCTGACAAACCTGGTTTAGCTGACAGGCTAATAGGATGTGTACTCAGACTCGGCAATAGGAGCAGCTTTGTGACATGTCATTAACACTACCACCTACCAATAAAGCAACTGAAACCACTGAGGCCTAAAAATAAACTCTTCCTCCAGCCAAACAACCCCTTTTAAATGTATGGAGGAGTAGTTTGATGCAAAATCAAGTTTCTAGCAAGCAGAAAGAGCCCGATTTCTGCTCAGCTTTAGCATCTCTCTAGCTTCAGACTTGTCCTGCTATGCATCACTGTGACATCCAAACACCTCTCACACGAGAGTGACATCAAAAGCAAACGTCCTTGTGAACTTCATGTCATCTTTCATTCTAATCATCACTAAAGGATGCCTTGGGCAATACTTTCATTTAGACTTCCTTTGTGGAGCTAACATTGCTGAGTTTAAGATGCACCAGTGCTTACTGTCTTTATCAAAGCAGAAATTATCAAAAAGAAAGAATATGGTTTTTAGAAAGCATCGCAGAGCCTAATGAGTTTTGTACAATCCCCTCTTCCTCCAGATCAGAGATTAATAAAATGGACAATTTATTGCTTTAACTAAGAGGCAGAACTGCTTTTTTAAAAGGGTGCCATCCACCAGTCAAGAGAGTCAAACACACTGCAGAGGAAACAAATGGAAATATCCAACAATACAAAGGTACAAGAGAAGCACAGTTCAATTATTGCTACATGGCTTTTCCTTAAAAACAACCACTACCACCACCCCTCCCGTTTCATCCAAGTGAACTGGTGGAAGGTGAGGGAAGGTCGTAACAGTGGGAAGAGGAATGGCATGCTTAGAGAGTGAAACAACAAATATCATAGGGTTTTTTAGATGAGCAGAGAGTGCCACTCCCCAACCTGAAGAGTTTTATGCTATTTCAGTGGGCCTTTTCCCTCTCCCCAGGAATGAATGAAACATCACAGGCTTCAGAACTCTCAGCATTTCAAAGAAGGCAATGCCAGTTCCAAAAATTATTCATCATAAAAGAATATTCCAGGCTGTGCCACAAACCCATAAAATTTAAGTCACTGCAGTATAGAGGAGGATGATGCCTTGCTACCTGAAGACAGCAGAGCAGGCTGACACACTATATATTGTGACACATGCTCAACAGAGCAGTCAAACAGCAGAGTACCAACCTCAGGTCAGAACTGCCTTGGTCCTAGAAACGTGTGACCTACATACAGGCAAACCCACACTTTCTCGGTGCACCTTCCCACTACTTTTCTGACATCGATGCTACAGAGATCACTTCTTTAAACCGCCAGTAAAATACAAAAGCTGCATGAAGACACTTTCTACAAAGAGTCCTGGAGAAATGCATCTTTTCACTGCACTGTGAATTTACTTACAGATGCAATATGACACACCAACATCAGACATCTTGCGGCAGAACTGCCAGGAGACAGCAATCTCTGTCAATATCACAGGTACCAAGTTGCAAGAACAAAAATCCATCTAATTAGTAGCCCATAATAACTTGGATCCAGATGGGAACGGAGTTTTACTGCTGCCACAGGCATCAAGCTTCCCTTGGTTCTGCAGGTCCCTACGACTCATAAAAGAGCTGCACATGTACTCATCCTGCAGCTCTAGGAAGCTATTGTAGTTCAACTGCACACTTGTGATGCTGAATACTACTTAACAGTTGTCTGTGCTGCAGTGACCTGTATGCAATCCCTTGCTCACTAATCTGAAGGCTGTCTTCTTAACGTGAATACTCCATTTTCCACATAAGGCGGCACCAAATGCATTCTGCATTCCCATCTAATCTGCAGGAGTGATGCACAACAAGAGTAAAGAACCATTCAAAATCTTTATGAGATGAATTACAATGCTCACGCAGTCTGAACATTGCTACCTTGCTAGAGATCAGTGTTATTTACTTCCTCGAGTGGAAGTGTTTCACTCATTGAAGCAAATACTCCTCACTTGA
Organism: Buteo buteo; assembly: GCF_964188355.1. NCBI lineage: Eukaryota > Metazoa > Chordata > Aves > Accipitriformes > Accipitridae > Buteo > Buteo buteo. Next base: position 3,064,877 of record NC_134175.1, read on the forward strand.
TGCTGTCTTGGTCATAATTATTCCAGGGAAGTTGGAATAGTTATAGCTGCCAGAAATGATTCACAGAGAAAACATCAGTTTCCTGTGGGATTTCAAAGTAACTGTGAACAAATGATCCATTTTAAAACAGAAGCACATTTCTGAATCCTGACCTAACATTCTGACCTCATCTACTGTGACACAGGAAAGAACAGCCCAGGTGTAATCTAGGAGTCCATTCTTAGGAAATCCCAGTAACACTTAACTGGAACAAAGGGAAAATACTTCCGCGCCTTCAGTCCACAACATTTTAGTTGCAATAATCATTGCAACTTTCTGCCAATATTCAAACTGTGCTGTTGGTAGAAGGTGCTCTAGAGGCAGCCTAATATCCATCTCATAAGAGGCAAAGGTTGCTGCTGTACTAGCTACACAGTAAACAGAACCGAACAGTGGTGTAAGCAGATTGACAAAATCAGTGCTTGTAGCTCGGTTATCAAGTTATTTGAATCCTATGGTAAACAGAGGAAGATGCAGGTGATTTTGTTCCATTTTGTTTGTGGTTTTTTTTAAAGCAGCTTTGTTTTCTCCTTTACACATACTCTGCAGTTTGAATTGTCATCTCAGGTAAATTACTCCACCTTAGAGAGCTTTGCCTCTCCTAAGGATGCTTCCTTAAGTGCTATGGACAATGCAAATCACACACTTTTGAAAAAGAGCAGCCCAAGCTTGCAAAGCTCAAACTTCAATATACCTCTAGTTTCTGACCATCCTTTGTGAACGCACAGAGAGATGGCTGCAGCAGAACTTTTATTACTGGGTCCCTTCCACAGCAGCTCCCTTGAGCCTGAAACACCGAGCTTTCCCAACTGTTAATTCATAAGCCCCCAAAGAAGTCATTATTATGCTAAGCATTTTGGCAAATAACATCATCCCCCATTTCTTATAATTTTCATTCTCTTTGACTCCTCCTCCTCAGTACAGTCTGGTATTTTGGATCCCTCTAATAACTGAAGATCTGCAGCATCCAACACCTACCAAAGAGCTCACGCCACCTACTTACTTTCATCCCCTTGCTCTTCAGTGGTTTTTCCAAGGAATACAAAACACACACGGGCTACAAACCGCTAAAACCGACACGACAACTCAATCCTTCGGACCCAGCCCAGGTGCGTTAGGGCAGGGCAAGAGCCCTGCTCCCACCAGAGACTAGGCGGGCGGGCTGCTGGGACAGCAAACGAACTGAAGCAACGGGCCTCCTGCCATCAACCCTCGGCAGCTCCTGACATCGCCCCTAAAGGGGCAGCTCAAGGCTAGCCTGGCCCTGAAGCACCGGCCCAGCCTGTTTCCACAGCCCTGAGCCAAGATAAAAGCCATTTTTCCTTCTGAGAGCCAAGGCAGTCACCCAGGGCCAGAACCTGCCTCCCCCCGACATCTGCATCAGGCTGATAGCGAGCGAGGAGCCACCTTGTCCCCTCCAGACAGCACTCAAGAGACTCCCAGCTCTACTCTCCAGCCAGCTGGAGACAGACATGCCTAGGCCATTCTCCAGGGAATCTGACCTCAGTGAGCATCACTATTTTTATGCTTTAAAAGCCATGAATTCTGCCCAGATATCCACAGCCACAGCACCAGACCACGTGTGACTCCCTGACAGTAATGTTTTGCATCGTCCTTAAGGCTCTCATTCACGTGCATGCTCTTGAATGCAAGTGCTGGGCCTCTGACGCGAACATAACTATGCAAACGGGGTACACTGGAACAGGGCTAGAGACTACCAGCTGGGGGCAAAACCTTCACCTTAGTGAATCCTGGGTGGGCTGGGCAGTTGTCACAGGAGTCAAGAGTTCCTCCATAAATTCCCATTCAGGGACAGAAAATACATAACGTCACTAAGAGGAGAAAACACTCTGCCCTCTCCCTGACAAAAACAGGCAGATCAACACTTCTTGAAACTCAGCATTTGTTGATTCAACACATATTGTGTTCACGCTGCCCCCATGACACTACTAGGGAGCTATAAACCCATTCTTCCACACGACCTTTTGCACATGGTATACAATGCAATAAGTAAGAAAATTAAGCTCTGGCATCCTCAGCACAATGTAGAGGTGGGTAAAGCAGTTTATTTTGATTAGTAGAAGATCTAAAGAGTTTTACAGCCTGCCTTCTGAGACCCCCCCCTCCTGCCTTGAGTTCCCCTCTCGTACAAATAGTGAGCAAGCAGCACGAGAACAACTACACACGGGCTTGAGTTTATTAAATTAACTTGCAATAGACTGGGAGTTAGCTTACACCCCAGCTACCTCTATAGTCTTTCATTCTCTGTGAAACAGGGAAGGCAGAAGTAGTAATAGCAGCACAGTAAATTACCATTAATGAGATTCTTCCATTGAAACACAAGAGAAAGCACTGAAAGGATTAGGAAAACAGAGTGTAACTAACAAAACCATAACAATCAATAATTGCAGCTGGCAGTAACCAGATGAAATGAACACAAACATTCACAGGGATCACTGAAACGGACAAAGATCCTTTTGGATCAGTGCTGATTAGATCGGTGCTCCTAAGGACTTAACAAGCAGAACAAAGGGATGCCAGGGACATTCCAGCTGTGAATTTTATTAGCAAATGAGTGGAATTGTGCTTCGGTATTTGATCCTCAACTCATCTCTCTCAGGCAAGAGGAAAGCATACCAAGCAGAGCTAGGGCACTGTGCATAAAGACACTATTCACTTGACATCAGCAAAATAACTGCAAGTCGATGAACTCTGTCAAGACAAACGCCACTTGCTTTATCCTTCCTTGATCCCAATGCAGACTGGGCAAACCTCATAAAATGTTTACAGACATCTAGCACAGACAGCCTGGAACAGAGCACATCACCAACATCGCCTGCAACAGCAGAAATCCAGAACAATTTCACTGCAGCACAAGCAAGCAATCAGAATGACGTTGGTTCATTCTTCAGGAGACAGTTCAACAACAAGATGCCAAAGGACACTGGTGGTGGTCCTGCTGGCCTCGTTGCTCATTGCACTGGGATTCTGCACAAAAGCAAAGGTCTGCGCAGTTCAAGTCAGGGATTAAAAGGATCTGTTCCCAACTAAAACTAAAACAGAGAGGGACCTGACTCAGTCAGGAACAGTTTCTTCAACCATACTGTATTATTAAGCTGCCAAAGTGGTTCCTAATCACTCCAAATATTTTATTTTAAGCCCTCACCATACACACACACCACACTTTAACCGCTTGCTTCCAAAGAAACTTCAGAGACACAGTGCCATTTAAAAAAGTCATATCAAGCCATTAAACACTTTGATTAACTACCACTACTGTATAGTCTCAAGATTTACTATTGTATATCCTTGCACTAGGAACATCAACAGAGATCCAAACAAGTTAGGTGTAATGGCTAAATTAAGTCAGCTCATATTAGCTCAAGAACTTCTGCTGTGGGTATGCAGCTGCTTTTCAGCAGTACTGCTTTCTACACTACTCCTACAGGCATTCGCTTGGCAGGGTTTTCCCCCTTTCCTGACACAAGCAGTGTTTTTGTGAAACCAACCCAAGTTGAACAGCTAAATGCCTGGCCAATGCTTATCTACACAATTAAGCATTGTTCCCTACCCCAGTTTCCCTACCTGCAATACAGAACTAAATACTTTTGTATTCTTTAATAACAGTCAACAACTAGGATCAAATACCTCTGACCGAGGCTCAAAGCTGCTAAGTTAATTACCAAAGCTAGTATTCATGCCAATAAACTAAAATTCAGACTTACCCTTTGCTTTTCTTTCTCCTCAGCAAACAGTAAGACCCCAGGACAGCCCAGCAGCGGACACACGCATGTGCTCTCACTAACAGGAAGCAGTGTAATTTCTCTCAAGGATACACACAATTCCCACAAATATATTCACTATTAAACAAAAGCAGACCAGAAAACCAGCAAAACACACAGTAAGTAATCCTTTTTGACTTACCACTGTATGAAGACCACCTTGCAGCTTTTGTCCCCTCCTGGCTCCCAGGTGAGGCTAGGAGCCGTTAGCCCTTACTGCTGCCAGCTGGCTGCAGTGTCCCAGGTGTGCTGCCTTATGCAATTTCGAACCCCGAGGAAGCCTTCCCTGGCTCCCACCACGCCTGAACTCTACACACTCAATCTCCAGTTTCTAGCAGGGGGCCTGTCTGGAGACTTTTGCCTATCCCACAGCATTTTATCATCTCAACTCCAATTCACACCAGTTCAATACACAGCTCTACCACTTGCAAATCTCCCCCCTTGCCTACTCTGAACTTTGGCTTTCTACGTAGTCCATTTGTATTGGGCCCAAATGTCCGCCCATAGAAATACATATTCTAATTCTCTCCCATTTCTCAGAACCAATTATCATCTGCTTCTCAACTCAGGCAGTCTCTTACTTTCAAATAGCTTCCCCACTCATCAAACAAAACCCTTGCCTTCTTAGCAGGCCTCTTCTAAGACACTCCCTGGTAATAGTGCCTTCTATTACCTACACAAAACCCCCAACTAAATGAGAAAAATAACTCTAATATAAGGGCTAATATTGAATTTTAACACATGATAAAGATTTTTTTGCTTTCAGAATAGTTGTTTCGATAAATTATTAATTCACAAACACTGGGCTTTAATACTACCTCATAACACAGCACTAGTACAAGTCCCACTTCTTGATGTGGAAAAACATGCAGTCAGGCCCATTTAGTTGTTTATTGTTTTCCAGATCTCATTCCACAGCCCTCGCTCACACAAAGAGCAGCACTGTCAGATCAGGTCTTGTTTAGCTACTGAGACTAAAAGTCTAGTAAGGCCCCACTCTCCATTTTGGAGAAGGCAGTTTCCAAGGTTTTATCTTTTGTGGCTAACACAGAGATGGCTAGAGAGCCCAGTTGCATTGCAAAGCCACAGTGCCCAATTACAGCACAGAAGATACAAACTCTTAGCTCCCAGCACTAGCAGATCTCCTAAGGTAGAAGACCTGACACCATCTCAGTGACTATATGACAAACTTAACCACTAGAAATTAGACTAAACCCATTAATTCCTCCCCTCAGCCCACCAAAAGGATTTGTGGAATTGGCTGAAGTGAATAGTTTAATATTCCACTGCAAAGCCACAAGGTGTCAATGATAACTTGGCTTCACTTTCGTCATGCGGTCAGGATTTCTGTTTAGTCCAAATTCTGCAAAATGGCATCACTGGCACAGGGGAGGAGAGAAGAGCAGATGATGTTTGTGTGGCTTAAATATCAATAGCAGATAAATGAAGCCATTCTACTGACAAATTACTCTCAGCAGAAAAAAAAAAAAAGAAATGGTGCAGCTGCCACTGTTAAAACCAATCAATCAAGAAAAAGCCTGCATGAGGTTAAACCATTTCCATGCCCCATACCTCACCTGCTCTCAAGTATATTTAACTGTATTACATCAACAGAATAAAGCAGGTGATTAATATGCCTCTGCTCAGGGATTAATATCTTGTCATTTCAGCTTCACTGTGTAAGAGCAGGCACGCATCCTGAAACACTGGGACATAGAGTGAGGAAATGCTAAAAATAACTAGCCAGGCGCTATGCTTAAAGACAGTCCCACTGAGCGCGTTTTATCTCTACAATCAACACTTGTCCTTTACAAATGCCAGCCCATTGATCTGTTTTGCCTAAACTGAATTTTACATTCAATTTACAATGATTGTATTCTAGCTGAGTTGTGATGGTGAGAGGGGAACATTGCCTTCCCTTTCAAATTGTGGGAGCGATACTTTCAGTGGTTATCATGCTGGCTTACTATCTGTTCTTTCACCTTGTTAAAGGATGCAGGCCTAAAAGAAGCACCAGCAAATTTATTAGTATTCAATAACAGTAGTTTTGTGCAAACCCTTCTGCGAAGCTTGACCCCAGCATTCTGGTTTCCTAAAAAATGGCAAACAATCTCAGAATAGATCCTAAAGATGGAAGAAGTTATAGAGAAGTTACACATCTTACGTTTCTGGGTTCATTATGTGCAAGTACGGCAGTACCTAATAGCTCCAGTTGACGCAAAAGCCAACTGAGCCAGCTGCTGCGTGAAACACAGTCAAAGGTGGGCTCTGCTTAACTAAGGAAGAGCACAAGCAATAACTGGACAAAGGCAAGATCCTCATTCAGAATTGTGACAGAGGAACACTCGGTGATTCTTCTGAGACTGTCCATGGCAGAGCCAGAAGCATTGGATTACAATAATCCCCGTGAAGTGACTCAGTCTCACAGCCATGCTGCCTTCATACTGTACAAGACATCACCAGAAGAAGAAAATGTATCATAGCAAACCAGAAAGTGAAATGCACAGGCACCACCACTTGACTCTTAGAGGGAAAGGCAGTACCTCCATGTTTAACAGTTTGCATAGACTGGACTATCATCTGGACTGCAAGGAGGATGAACTAGGAAAAAACTGGCTCCACAGCCCAAGAAGGTCAGCATCCCATATGCTTCCAAAGGGTGAGATAGTATTTAAAAGACCCTGCAGGGTCATCTTCTATTTTCTTTGTTCCAAAATATAAAATTTCTTGGGTTTAAGTACAAACATTGGGGCTGGGAGTCCTTTGTTGTTACACCTGAACGCTGTGAAGTCCTCTGTACTTTTGAGGCTAAACAGACAAAAAGTGCTGCCTACTTTCAGATCCAGGACCACCATAACTGAAGTCTCAGATAGAAGATACCTTTTCTGATCACAGACGGGACTCAAAAAACCATAGCTTCAATACAGCTGAAGTCTCAAGAAATACACTAATCAGAGAACTTCTTCCAGTTGGGCGTGAAGGCACGCACAAAAAGCTTGTAGTCTTCTAGAGCTATCAAATCAGAACTGAGTTGGCCTTGAACGTTCAGTTCTCACTTTACTCAAAGTACAACCCACCTGTGATGACAACAGACACAGAAAAGTGAACTTGCTTCAAAAACCAAGCACTCACCTGCATAGCCTCATTCCAAACTGGTTTTGTCACCAAGTTCTAAGGACCAAAAAGGGATTTTTGTAAGCAACAAGTAGCAAAATAAGTTAAACAGAAAGTGACAGTATCAGCCACACAATCTACCAGGAGCAAAGACATAGCACACTATTCTTAATGAATCAGTTCAGTGCTAACTAAGGGACTAGACCCATGAAACAAACTGGATTGCACAGCAGGTCAATATTTGCTTTAAAACATACAAATGCAAACACAACCTTTGGGAAACACCACCAGTAAGCCAAAAATAAACAGCTGTCACAGGCTTCCAACAACATAAGCTGTGGTGTACCACAGTGTACTGGTTTTGGCTGGGATAGAGTGAATTTTCTTCATAGTAGCTTGTATGGTGCTCTGTTTTGGATTTGTGACCAAAACAATGTTGATAACACACTGATATTTTAGCTACTGGTGAACAGTGCTTACACAGTGTCAAAGCCTTTTCTGTTTCTCACACTGCCCTGCCAGCAAGTAGGCTGGGGATGCACGAGAATTTGGGAGGGAATACAGCCAGGACAGCTGACCCCAACTGACCAAAGGGATATCTGACATGACATCGTGCTCAACAATAAAAGCTGGGGGAAAGAAACAGGAAGGGGGGATATTTGGAGTAATGGTGTTTGCCTTCCCAAGCAACCACCATACCTGATAAAGTCGTGCTTTCTCAATTCTACCCTTCCAGTTCTCTTTCCTACCCCACTGGGGTGGAAGCCAGCAAGCAGCTGCACGGTGCTTAGCTGCCTACCAGGCTTAACCCACAACATGAAGGTGGAATACCTTTTGCCAGGTCAGGGATGTTCAAAATTCAGATTTACAAGTCAACATCAGTCAAACACTACAAAAGAACAAGTTCCCTCTACCAGCTTCTACTGAACACAAAAACTTCAGGCTTCAAATTGGTGAAATCAGTGCTCATCTGCCCACTGGAGAATTAAGAGTGATTATAAGTGAAAGTTCACACTGGGCATCTAGTGGATCTCTTATTACATCCCACAAGATAATTGCTCATGAGCCTGATGAAATTTCCTTCTGGCTTTTGATGAACTGTGCTCTCTCCAGGAGGGAGAAAAACAGCTCTAGCCGTTTGCGTTAATTGGACCTGACAGTTTGCAGATTGCTGCCTCAAGCCTTGAAAAGCTCAGTAGCTCAGGCTGATGAGAATCCACTTTTTCCTCAATAGCAGATTTCAGAGTCAAATTTACATTGCATTACAGCAAAAATAAACACACACCCCGCATAAAAACACACACAACCACCAGGTGATGTTGTTTAAAAAAAAAAAGGCAATTATTTGCTAAGTTTGAATTAAGGTCTTTTTCACTTTACATAGACAAAAAAATGGGAGAATGGTATTTTAACTTTCCCATACCCTCCATGGAAGATCCCTGTGGCATAAAAAACACAAACAAAAACTCACAAGCATTGCATTGAGTGGCTCCCCTCCCCTGCCAAGAATTGCCACCGCTTTTCTGGCCATTGGCATTAAGACGTCAATGGTAGACCACCTGGCATTCCTTGCACTTGCTAGCAGGTCTTTTTGTGCCCATTCAGAACACTGACAAAAGTCACAATATATAAAAAAAGAAAAAGTTTAATAAAGTCAAATACAACCCATCCAGAGAAACTAGAAAATCTCCATTACTTAAAGAACCAGCTCAACATATCTATCGGGAATGGTTTCTGTGTAGTTTATCATGCCTTGTGGAAAAGGATGGACTAGGTGCCCTCATCAGAATCCCTTCCAGACCTATTTTCAATCACGTAGAAACAGAAGACCACACAGAAATATTCCAACAGCGAGAAGTCTGTCTTGGCAGCAGATTTCAACTGTGCCCTTACTTAGACATTGCTCTAATACATTTCTCAGAGGCAAGACCATCTGGCCCAGAGCTGATGGTGTTGAGCCCTAGGTAAAGCTCAGGTCGGCATCTCTCTCACACCAGCCGTCAACTCCTATTTACCATGAAAATCCGGGTTAAATCACTTAAAAGTTCATAATCCTCCAATCTATTTACACAATTGCCTTGCCTGTCCAGAAAGACAGTAAGTTTCCCCACAAGTTATTCAAAATCAGAAGACTAACATTACTGAGTACAAAAATCAAGAGGAATTAACACTGAAGTCCTGCTGATAGATACATGGTTGAACAGTGGGTTAGAGAAAACACAGTACTGTGGTTCCATGATATGGCAGTTCATAGGTATTTAGACTCTGGTACCCTCAGCAGTGACGATACAATAGGATTACAAATCATCCAAGTTAGGAACACAACTTCCTCCAGATTTTCAAAATGAAAAGTAGCTACTTCAGACTCTGGCATGCAGCAAGCTGGAGCATAAAACTTGCTGAATCTCTGATGAGCCTCGATAGCTCATCCTACCAACTTTCAGATTCCCCTTCAGGCTTCCAGAACGGTCAACATTGCACTCCTGTCAGTTTTCAGCCTGGAACTTGCCTGTTCTGTGCTCTCAAAGCAAATCAAAAGGTTTAAGTCTAATCTACCCTGACATGCCTTTGGCTAGAGAGACATCAGCTGCGTAGAGGCAGAATGAATTGAGGAGTTAGCTGTTGCTTTCCTCCCTGGTACTTAATGAAGGTTTGAGGGTCAGCACACACACCAATTCTCTTATAAGTTTGTACATTTTAGAAGTACAGATGTTATCTTCCAGCTCTGGGTAGCCGAGTACTTTAAAGAAAGCAAGAACACTTTACAGCTGGGAAATGGAGCCATAGTTATATAGTTATATATGGAATTGGTATTCCATATAGAGCCAGGAACAAAGCTTACATATCCTAGCTCCAAGTTCTATTCTCCACACCCTGGCCCATACTAGTCACGGGGAGGGGCGGGGGGGGAAGCATCAACCCATGATCCAGCACACATCCTTGCATTCCTTGGAGCCACGTCAAGGAATTTGGATCAAGGTCTAAGATGAAGCCGTTTACTGTCCTGCTAGCACACACGTAACTTCAGTGATGCCACTTTCCACATACAGCCAGTCTAAATGCTAGAAGACTTGTTCCATATTCTCGGAAATTTCAAACACCACTACAGCTCTCATTACAGAGGGAGCAGAAATATTTAAATTCTGTAAGTCTCCCAAGAAACAAGAGACTCCACTTTCTCACTCTTTGCTTAAGGAGAGAAGAGTATTGAATGATCTCTCTCCAATCAGAGCTTCTAGTGAGAGTGTACTGAAAGTTGCATCGGTTTTCCTCTGAGCACGCTGTATTACAACGCTCTGGCCCGTCCATAAATGGCCTTGATAAGCCACAAATCAGGATCCTTGAAAAACAACTAGGACTCAAATACTCCGCTCGCAGGACTTTGCATTCTATTCCCGGATCCCTAGAAAACAGCAACTCAAAATGAAACTGCGTGATCAGTACTGTCACAAGTGGTATGGTCACATTCAGTATGACCCTGAATTCTGCCAGAGCCCAGGAGCGGTTGTGTATCAGAGATGATGAGCAAGGCAAACAGATTTGATGGGAACAGGCAGGCAGGGGCAACATGACCTAGGAGAGCTTAATTATCAAGTTGGAGAAAGCCTGCAACTTCAGCGAAACCATAGGCAACCAAGACTGGTCTCTGCAAGCAACCAATACTAATGCTACACAAATTCAAGGCAAGAGTTGAGCTTGTTTCAGATAACTGCCACAGCTCTGAATAGCCCATGGTGATCGTGTAGCCACACACTTATTGATCAAGGTAGCTTAGAAAGCTGTGAACATACCCCTTTCCAAGTAAAAAATGGAAGGAGTCAATTGCAACCACCATACTTGTAGTACTTCCACAGTTTTTGTAACTTCCAAGACATTTGTCCAAGTTTTAGTGGAAAGAAGCTAGCATGGACTCCCAATTCTTCCAAACAATCCCAGCAGTGGATTAGCAGCCATTGCAGACCAAAGCAGGAAAATAACAAATTCTTTATACGCTAATTTGGCACAGGATTTTCACAGTCACAGAGCTTCAAACACGCACTCAAAATAAATGTCAAAACATATGAAGCTATACAGCAATATCATAATAAGCAGAGAATTAAGCCAACCCAAATATCATACAATTATGAAGATTCTTCTCATGTCAGCGACTCAGAGAGGTGTGCTGTGCGAAGAGAAAAGGGATGGGAAACATATTTACCTTTTTGAAGCCTAAAAAGAGAACAATTATTCAAGAAAACAGAACCAATGGTGACACTGCTAAATGACAACTAGGTAACCGTTAATATGTTGCAGGCAGACTTGCCAGTCCTAAATGAAGTCATGTCCTTCCACCACAGAAATAGACAAGATTAGTATGGAAAACAAGCATAAGGTACTTAAGATAGATCAGCGATAGAGCTGGGACTACAGTGTGAGTCACCTGACACCCAATCTACTGCCCTATTAGTTGGCTGCCTTAAGGAAGAACTTCTTGAAGGGAACCATCATCTGCCCAGTGGAAGTTAGCTGCTCCAGACACAAACCGAGACACCTATAACTGAGCAGAAAGCAAAGCTCAAAATAGGGCAAGAACTTCTCTAGCTCTGCCAAGGCTATTGAAGCTTTCTCTTTCTGATTTCCATTATCAACATGACACACAACATCATTCCGATCATAACAATGTGAGTAATGTGGGTTATTTACAGTAACTGCATCCCTTGACAATTCGCTCATCCATATCCTGAAACCACGGATGAAAAATTCAACAGGTAATCAAGTACGGAGGAAGGACCTAGAGGGATGAACAACTGCATTGCTCTTCATAGGAAATAGTTTTAGGAAACCAAGAGCTGTTAAAAAGCGGAGAAATAAGAAGGGTATCCCATTTGAGCCAAATAAACTCCTCCTACATCAACAGAGAAGTGCGGAGGATGTAATAAGGCTCTTAGCCAAAAAGAGAAAAGGTTGAATAGTAAAGCCAAGCTCAGGTGACCTCCACGAAGGTGAGCCAGAGCTCACTTGTTTCTAAGCGAGGTAGAAATTAAGAGTTTGTTGCATTCTGAAAGCAAGTTCTGGAATGGAACGTCTGCAGGGAAATGAGAACAAACATATGCAGGGCTTCCAATGCAGCTGTACCATCTTCCCTAGGTTTAAGTTTGGTCCTTGTTTTCACGACTCTTTCCCAGTTCAGGAAGATTGCAAATATCACAGAAACACAGGAGAGAAAAAGCCACACGTGCTTCAGTTCTGAGTTATATTCAGCACACAGCACATGCTCCAGTGATACAAAATGCCCAGTAGGAATCACTGCCAATGTTTCAGCGCTCAGCTCTCGCCTTAGCAAGTAAGGACTTACCTGCAGTACCTGTTTCAGAAGAGAAAAACAGGATGTATGTTTACATCCTCCAGGGCAGCCAGCACTCGCCACCCAGAAGAAAAGAAATAAAACCGGACTAGGAGCAAGCAGACGCGCCCCGCTACGGACTCAACCCTGGCTAAATGTGGCAGAAAGAAAACCGGCCACTTGGAGCTGACCCATTCCCAGCTTAGCCCAAGGAAGAAAAAGGGAAGAAAACCGGCACGTACCTGACAGAGCCGAGGGAGAGCAGAACCCAGGCAACTGTTCAGAAAGCCGCCGTCCTTAGCCAAGGGCTGCGTTTGCTTCCTTCCCTCCTTCATTCTCGGCGCAGGAGTCCGAGCAGCCGACCTACTCCAGCGGCCTAGGCAGAGAGGAGAAAACACGAGAACCACCTCAGGTGGGCACCCTCGCTGCAGCCAGCCGCCACCGCCTCCTTTCCCGCTCACAGACCTCCGCCGTACCACACTCCAGCGGCGGCCTCAAGCCCGGCCGCAGCCCCCCCCCCCGACTGAGGCACCTCCTCACAGCCACCACCACCACCAGCAGCCCGGCGGCCGTCCTTTCCCCCAACCTCCCCGCCCTCAGGGAACCGACCTCCCCCACCTCCGGGGCCGCCAGATCCCCGGGACTGAGGGAAAGGGGGCGGCCCTCAGCGCCGCCCAGGGCCGTGAGGTGGCCTCGCACCCACGGTCGAGCGGCACCGCGCTGAGGCAGCCTCTCCCCCCCCGCCCTGCCCTGCCCTGCCCGGGTCTCGCTCCCTCCCGGCAGCTTCCCCCTCTTACCCCCGGGGAAGCCACCGAGAAGCCACCGCGGCGGCAACCGGCCGCCCCTCGGGTGCTGCTACCGCCGCTGCTGCTGCTGCAGCGGCGCCGTTCGACCCCGCTCCCCCGGGGCCGCCCGCCCCGCCCAGGCCTCTCTCTCAGCCCGGTGACAGCCGCCGGGGCATGCTGGGAGAGGTAGTTCCCTGCCCGCCCCATTCGCCGCCGGCGGGGTCCCGCCGACTACAAGTCCCGGGAGGCCGCGGGAGGACCCCCGCGGACCGGGCCCGGGCCGCCGTTGGCGGTGGGTTTCCCCCTGAGGGGGTTGCCGGGGTAAAGGCCGCGGTGGTTCCGTTCCTCCTTTCGTCCGGGCCCCGTTCCCGCTCTCCCGGCGCGGCCCTCCCGCCTTTTAGCTGGCAAACGGGGCCCGCTGTTCCTTCGGGGCGGGCTGTGCTCGGTGTTTTTTGTTCCCCCGACGCTTCCAGGACAATAAAGATTTGGGATGGTTCCCTGTTTTCTCCGCGCGGGCGAAGCGGTCGTTGAAAGCCGCGGGAAGGGCAAACCGTGAGAGGATGCCTGGGCGCTCTTTTTTTAAGCGTTTGCGCGTTCGGGTTTTGGGGTGGTGTTGGGATAACTTAGGCCGCCGTAAGGGAGATTTGGGGGTTCGGTGTAACTCCTTGCAAGGCGCTGTGTGTCTTTGTTCGGCCGGCAGCCGGGAGGGCTCTGAAAGCCTCTACCTGGGCCTTCTGCCGCGTATGTCTTTTTTGCAAGATCACAGCTCCGATATCGCCCGCGTGGCGGCTTCAGTGCCACCACGCATGAATCGGAATGCGTGAATCTAAAAGCTTAAGGTATTACTACTTTTATAATGACTTTCTCTTCAAAGAGGCAGAGGCAACTTACGAGTTTGTATCACCTCTCTGCTGGTGATACGGATGACGCTGTTCATGTGGATCTCCTGTGTCTGGGGTAGGACACGCTCTACTGACTTTACCCCTGCTGAGGTCAGAGACACCTTGTAAAAACTGCGTTTCAGCTTGCCCGTCCCCTTCTGTTGATCACTGGCACGTCAAGCACGGCTCTGTTGAAGCTAACCAGTTGAAATTTTGTTTTACATTTAGTCTTTGCGAATGTAGACTGGTATAGCAGAACAAGGGTTAAAAGAGTGGCCTGCATTGGTAGCGAAGAACAGCATTCACAGCAGTTAAAATTGAGTAATATGTTTGTGTCAAACCCAGAAGGGTTGCAGTGTGGTAAGTCCCTGCACTCGCAACAGGAATATGGCAGCAAGGTCATCAAAAAATCACGTGCCACTCCTTTTCCCACTAGCCCATCAGCAATACTGTCTAGAGTTCCAAAACTCAAAAGGAGGAAGCAAAGACACCGGGCAGCAGAGTTGCCTAGGGCTTATGAAAACCGAAGAGAGCAAAATTCTGAGACAAAGAGTGTCGCAGCATAGTAGCAGTTACTGTAACTTTTATGCCTACAGGGTACGAAGCTTGTCCAAAACCAAGCTTGTCATTGCTATTTGATAAAAGCCAAATAGAAGGACTCGGTGTCCCTTGTCCTCTGTGTTGCGTAAAAGTGACGTTGGCCAGGCCGCTTAAACACACACATTGGGGTGATTGTGAAAATGTGAATGTGAAAATGAGTTGAATTGAATGTGACCTGGTTCTGACCAGAACTGCAGTGCATTTTACCCTTTGGCCAGAAGATGGAGAATGAGTACTGTTAAGTACTTGGGAATGTGGTAAGTGGATCTAAGCATGCACTGATGCTCCCTCCCTCAGCTTGCTTTTTACCGGGCAGATTTATATGTTAGTATAAACACAGAAATACATTAGAGACAAGTTAATACAGCCAACATCAATTGTCTGAAAGGATCTATTCACATTTAGAGTAGCTTCTTTTGTGTTTACTCAATAAATTTCAGTATAACTTAGGCTTTACTTTTGCCAGTGCTGCTTGTAAACTTGTGAACTTGCATGCCCAGACTGTAAGTCATGTCAGGCTTTTTTTTCCCAGCTAATCTTTCTTTTCAAAAAAAACCAAAATTGGAAAACTGTGTTAGACTGTCTGTGAAGTCACCTTCTCAGGCAAACACAAAGTCATACAGCATCAGCAGCTTAGTCCATGGCCAAGATAAAAACTTCACTGTGATTATTTTGATGAGATTTTGCCTTTGTATATAACCACTTGGGAGAGGTGGTATTTTTATTGTGCTTAACACCAAAGATACCCCAAATGACAAACCTCTCTGGTGTGTAAAAAAGTGTGGGGCAGCATCTAGTGGGGCAACATTTGTGAAAAGAAATGAGCCAACCTGGCATGTATAACCCAGCAGCAGTCTGCAGGACATCAGGAGTTTTCCTTTTGAGGTTTACAACTGCAAGACAGACATAGGAAGTGCTGTATCCAAGAGAAGGCAGGACTTGAGAGAAGAAGATAAATGTCCTCATGCACAAGGCTGATATCGAGAAGAAAGAAGTAACCTGTTTTGTGTGCTTAGGGGGTAGGCCAAAAAGTAATGGGTCAAAATGCAGCAATGAAAACTCAGGTTGGATGTTGGGGAAAACTTTCTAAGGCTAACGAAATGCTGCGGAAGACTGGCAAGGGGCTACGAAATCTCTACTTGAACAGGCATTAGGAACTGGTTAGGCAAACGCTGCTGAAATGACAGGGTAGAACTGATACTGTTTGGTACAGGGCATGATTTGGAGGGCCTCTTGAGACCTTCTGATCCCGTGTTGCTATGATTCTTTGATCCTTTATTTCTACAACATGCATCCTCTGGCATCTAGTAAATGTACATCCTCTGTACAGCTAGTAAACTGAGGTTAATCTCAGTCTCTTGCTCAGTGAGGACGTTATAAGGCTGGAGTTGCATAGCTCTGGATATGGGAGAGAAACCTCTGCTCTTACATGGCCCCTATCCCGGTTTTCCAAATATATTACCAGCAATCTTTCTTTGCCCACTGGATGCCGCTGTTACACAGAAATATTCACAGGCTATATCTGTAGGCTTCTGCTCTAGGCACCTTCTCTATCAGACATGGAAGGCCACTTCATGGTCAGCCAAGCTATATGGATTTAGCCCTATTAACCAGCTTTTTTTTTACAGAGGAAGTCTCGTTAACATTTTGCAGCTTACAGACATGGCATATGTGAACCTTGGGCCACGAAGGTAGATGCCAATGTGATGGCAAGACCAGCAGCAGACATGTAGCGGTATTCTTTGAAGGCGATTGAACAGTAACATGGAAAAACAAAATTGGCTGCTGAGGGGAAAATGCGTTGTCCAAAATGTCGCTTCAGGTCATATATAGAAGGGCACTTTCCCCAACAACTATGTGCTGCAGTGCCTATTTTGCCTGCTTAGTACAGGAATTTGTATGTGGAAAGACTGGTTCAGAGAATTCTCTCCTTAAAAGCAAAGCCTGGAAATGGCAGCTTTCCCTGGCCCACACGTTGCAAATATGCACCGAGTTACGATTACACCTTGTGGCACTGCCTTCAGAGGCAATGACCTGGATAGAACAGAAAGGATACGTGTGGCTTCCACTTTTTAGAGAAAACTGAACAGTATTTCTAGTTCAGCTGAGTCTCAGAACAAGCCAGAAAGTGACCTACATCCGATACCCAGCTTTGGGAATTAACTTTGAGAAAGTTCAGTTCCACATCTAGGTCTCTCCTCTGAAACAAATGGAACAGCAGCCTAATAGAATCCAAACCCAAGGGGAATTCCTCTTTATTCCTTTCCAACAATTTTTAGCACTGAAAAACAATTATCCTGCTTTTTTAATCCACATCTCTTACTGGGGAAAGAAAAAAAAAAAAAGACTCCAAGTTAATGCAAACCTTAGGGTTTGAATCCGTCACATTCTAGCAACCGAACTGTTTCCTGACATCTTGAGCAATTGGCCTTTCAGGAGCTGGTCTAAACAACAGGAGATTTAAAACAAGCCAGGAGTTGTGGCAAAGCTACTATGACAATTATGTAACAGATGTATATGTTAAAAGGCCTGTGTCTATCTGGGGACACCATCTGTATCCAATAAACATAAAAGCATATAAAGTAACTGATAAATAATAGGCAAAGTGTGGGTCCAGCTTTGTGTGACCTACAGTGGTGTAAATCTGACAACTTTTGAATTGGTGGAGTTTTTCCTCTGAGCCACCTCATGTATGTTTGCACAGTCTACTGAGTCATTTAACTGACAATCCTTTGCCACCTTGCTTTTTGCAGCCCAGTCAGTGTGATAAAAAAGTACTAGAGACAGCTTGGATCTTCATACATCAGTTTGAAATGTCAGGGGGAACTTTAAAACACTTGCTAACAAATTTCTGCAAAGCATATGCTGAACAGAGCCTGCCGTCAATAAGGCAAATGGCAAATAAATATAATGGTGTCATGTATTCAGCCTGGGGGGTGCAGCTGCGTAATCGTGCTGCCAGTGGTGTCCAGAGAAGGACTGTTCTCTGCTTCTGAATTTCATCCACTTCCCTGCCGTCCTGTAAGAAGCAGCCTCTGTCTCAGTTTCAGCTGTAAAATAAGGTGAGGGGGATCTACCTTCTTATCCTGTACATGTCACTGCACCAGCTTTGCATCAGGATCTGATCCCACTACGCTGCTATGAATGACGGTGTAAGAAACGGTGCCCTGGGTCACTGCGCGCCCACTGGAAACCTATCAGCAACGTCAGTAAACAAGCCAGAATGCTGTGTAGCCCTACAGAAATTCTGGATAGACACGCGTAGCTTATTGTAGACATAGTCAGATAAATTCTCGACATTTTTGTCATGTAATCCTGAGACCTGTTACCACATGGATTGCATGGTAGCAATGGGAAAGCGCGCTGTCCTTGGAAGCTGCAGAAAATAGCGGCACTGAGCTGTGCCAAACTGTGGTCTTCCTGCATTTTTGTCCCGAGTGTGGTGTTAATGACCAATAGACAAAGAGCAGGGACCAGGTAGTCACAGATGTGTATAAGGAAAACTGAGTTTGGTATTGTAGAATAGCAGTCTGGTGACACGTGCTGAGGTTGGCTTGTACAAATCCAGCCTTGCTGTGTGGAGGATTAGCTATTTTAGGGAAAGGTAAAGTCATTTTTACCCAGATTACCTCCATCCGTTCCCATCTAATGAAATATAGTGAAAGATGGGTTCAAACTAGAATCTCATTACTAGTTGCTGCTCGTTTGAGGTCTTTTAATCCACTGTGGCTTCCTAAGAGAAGCAGAGATCCCACTACTGCTTGCTGTCTTGGAATTTCCTCAGCCTGCTTCACTGCTTTAGTTTAATCTGGTTTTGGTTCTAAGTTTGCCGCCTGTTTCAGCTACTTGTTTGGCTACTCATGGATTCATAAAATTAATACAGCTGGATGGCTGAATATCTCTTAGTTGTGAACAGAAACCTTCCCAACCCTTCCCAATCCAAGTAGAGTCTGCATTTCTAGGTCTGGGATTTCCCTGATCCGTGAATCCATCTCCTGAGAGAGAGATCTCTTGGTCCTACAGAAATCCTGGCAGGAGAGGGGGGAGTCGTGGAGGTACAGCACATCTCATCCTGGACTGCACGCTCTATTTCTTCTGAACGTGGGTATCTGAAAAGCCAACTGCGCTAGTGTGTGTTCAGTGCTAGAGCATAGGGCAGCAGACTTGATATTCCTTCAGCGTCACCCCTTCAAAGAAGTAAGCCGGCTGATCCGGTATGTCTTGCACCAGCTGGTTTACATCCCAAAGCTTGGATCCAGTCTCCTTTCCCATTTCTGTGCAGGGAGAAACCATGCAACAGTCTTAATAATTGAACGTCTCCTGTTTGATGGTGTTATCACACATACAAATTCTTTCCTTTTTTCCTTCTTTTCTCCTTCAATGTAGTCTAGCCTTATTTCAAATTTCAGCTATTACAGACACACATTGTAATGCAATGACTATTTGCCCAGGCAACATTTGAACAATTTGACTCAAATAGCTAATGGATCAGGAAAATATTAGCAACCATTTACTTTTAATATTTTTTTTCCTGAGCAGCCGGGGCTGTCATCAGCAGAGAGATATACGGCACTGTACAATGTGGTGTTGCTTGAGCTTTAGAAATCACATCTGGAGGCTTGGTGGTAAAGCACTCTGTAAAGGGTCTGCAAATGCCATTGCTGAGGAATTAAGGCCAAGCAATTCTATCCAATGTGTAGTGCACGAGTCAAGAGTCTTGCTGTTTGCAATGATTGGCTCATATAGTCATGATTCATTGGGTGGTGGAGGGACTTACTAATCCTTGCAAGGTTTATTGTAGGAGGTTTTAGCAGGATTTAGTATATTGGAGAGATAGGGCAGACTAATCCCCAAAACTACAGCAGGTCTCATGCTGTTACCTGCGCTTGTTCTTGATTTAGAAAGTAATGGAACATTAGTTCCTGAACCTGAAATAACACCAAGGGCTTACTGCAGCAGGTACTAAACCAGACTTGGAAACCCAAGAACCTCAGTGTGAGAAAAGAGATGAGCATGAGAAGAGGGGAATTGATTCTTTAAGAACTGCTGAGTAAGTCAGCCACCCAGAATAATCACATCTTGACAAGGCATGTCCTCTCTTCTCCCCATATTCAAGCAGCAATGTTGTCTTGGCAACTCCAGAGTTAACGTTGGTGGTATTGCCTGATCAGTTCAAGCAGCAGCAAGATAGGCTTGCGGGATAACTGGGGACTGATTTCACACTTTCCTAAAAAAGGTGCTACGTACCAAGAAGAATAATTAAGAGTAGTTGTCCCAGGCAGGTGACAGACCAGAGACATCTCCCTGTGTGAGGGGTCAGTATCAGTCCCTGTGGTGCTCTCATTGCCAAATTCCTCTAACTACGCTCCTCTGGAGAGGATACAGGCTGGGTGGCCTCATCGCTTTCAGGGAAACAGCTGTAGTTAGTCTCAACAGTGCTCCGGCTTCTGGCTAGCAAACGAAAAACTGTCTGCCAGCTGTGCTGCAGTGATGCCATCTGGAGACGTATGACCTGAAGCTGGCCCTACAGAAACCATGTGCAAGCGTTTGACAGCATCAGTGCTGCCTTCTTGGAAATCCCCCAGCCCTTTCTAGATGGGGGCTTTCCAGAGCCCCTGGCAGCTGTGGATTCTGTAGCGCAGTGATACAAGGTCCCGTGACCTGGGTGCTGGATGCTGACCCTCAGCAGTGGCCAGTTCCCTGCTCTTTAGGACCAATTCTTTTTCTGCAAGTGCTAATTGCCTGTGCCAGCAGTTCTGCTGTTTGAAATCTATCTGAAGTCCCCTCTCCCTATTACGGCTGCTCTAGACAATATCTAAGACAGGCTCCCTCCAATGCTGAGAATTACTGAAAAATAAGGAAGACTGGATCAATCTGTTTCATCCAGTCTTCTGGCCTTTGCTAAGTGTCCAAGTAGTGCCAGGTGGAAGACTGGTGGAGTTCTGGGATGGCTGTTCCTAAAGCCTAGGGTTGAGTGGAGGAGTCTAATAGGGAAACTCTTAATGAATTGCCATATAGCGAGTTCTTCACCTGCCCTCTGTCCTGATCGCTTCCGCAGAAGCACATCTAGATGCGTGAGGAAAAGCTAGATGAAAAAAAAAATAGGCAAATTGCCATTCAATTATTTCATCTCTTTCTAACTTTAGCGCTAGAGGATTTCAAAATCAGAAATGTCTTCTCAGCCTTCCCTCTTTAATATGCTTTATTTATTGTGCCGGATGAATACTGCATATGGAATTCTGCAAGGGAAGTCTGTCCATGCTGCTATAATTAGCTACCAATGGTGACAGCAGGCATCTTTGCTTTTACTTTAAAATTCTCAGCACTGTATTACGGGATGAAATTCTACCACATCAGAATGCTAATGTCTGGGAAAACCTGTGAGTGCAGCATCCTGCTGCATTAACGTAGCCTTCAAAATCCCAAAGTGATCCCAAGTGTGACTGCAGTGAAATCAGTGGGATTACACCAGTCATGAATCTTGTCCCAGCCACTGAGTAGACAAGGAAACTAATCCTCCTTTTTCCTGCTGCTGCAATTATTTAAGCAACTTACTCATGTACCTGAGGTCAACTTCTCTGTGGCTGTAAATGAATGTTTGGCATTGTCCCTCCCTGCACCAAGGGGGAATTAGGTCCTTCTGCCTCTCTGGCTGGACTGTATACACCATCTTTTTATGAAATAGTTCTCTTGCTATAAATGTTGCCAGATCCTTTCTGAAAACTGTGTTAATTTTTAACAGTAAACACAAACAAAGCAACCCCACCCTTTCAGTCCTTAATGAAGGCTGGGAGCCCCTCGCAAGTCCACGTTTAGAGATCTTTGCAAGCAGTGGCTCATGCAGCAACTGAAAACCCAGGGCATTAAATCCTCATGGTAGTGCAGGCACTGGGAGATTCATCAGAAGGGACACTACGTCTTTGCTGTAGGACCATCTGAGTTTTCCAGGCTGTTGAGGAAGGAGACATCGCAATGCTGAACATTTGCCACTTCTCTCTTTCCCCTGCCAGGAGAGTCCATTCTCCACTCCCGACTGTCCTTGTGGGGCAGCTGGGGCCCAGGGAAGGAGATTCGGTGGGTTGCCATTCTTTTACAGGTATCACTCTCTTCTATCCATATGCCAGGTACGAAGTCTGGTGGGAGCAAATTGCAACAAGGAGCACGTGGTACTGCAGCGTACCTTTGTGCTGAACTGGAGGTAGGGAGGACATGCCACTGGTAACTGAAAAGCAGGCAAATAAACAAGGAGCTGGGAAAGAGGGGAGTAACTGGCAGAGTTTCAGAGATAAAAAGCCTGAGTATCAGCATAATTGTCCTGCGCTATGTTCCTCGGGGTATTTGACTACAGTGCACTGTAGAAGTCAGTCTAATGGGCAGTGTACTAACCATCAAGAGTCCCTCATCATCTGGAGAAGAGGGGCTTGAATTAGTTTGCCCTAAAGGGGCTTTTTTCTTGTCTAAATCACATAAAGAGGGCCGGGAGAGTCACTTTCCATGAGGCTTGTTATTTAGTGTTGTGTAAGAAACAGAGTTTATGTGGCTATAATTGCTCCTTGAGGTTGAGTTTGCAGGCAGTGCTGGCTAGAACATGCATTTTTGTGCAAGAGCTGAGTGCCTGCATGCCAAATTGGCTGTTTGTGCGTACAGCCACAGGATCTATGAGAGTAACAGGCACTTCTGCAGATTTTATCTCCAAATATGGCCTCTGGTATGTGTGCAGAGAGGCAAATGAGCAACAGTACTTTAAGACTTCTGGGCTGGTCAGACATGTAGAGCTGGATACACAGGCAGGTAACAATTTTTTGTATTTAGAGGTCTTTTTGTAATTAGCTTAGTGTCAACTTGATTGTTGGCCATGGGGAGAATTTTTGACAGGTTAATATAGAACAGGAGCTGATTTCCATTTTTATAGCTCCATGTTGTTCTCCCTGTTGAATTCTTACTGTTAAACATATCCATTCCATGCCAGCTGGAGATGTATACGTGGATGTATACCACCTTAGAAGGATTCCCAGATAGTCAGTTTGAGTGGTAGATGAGATCCTCTTGTCACTGTTCTGCAAACAGATGTGGACCTCAGAATCAACAAAGCATCTCACTGGCAAAAACATTTAGACTATGTTCCCATTATCTCTGTGCAGGAAAAGAGAGACGCTGAATGAAATTTGCAAAAACAAATACATAATTCAGGAAAGTCTATTCTATTGAAAATCAACAATGATTAAGCAATTTAGAAAATCTCACCCTAAATCCATACCCTATCTGGTGATGGCCACAGTTAAGAGACAGAGGCAAAGGAGAGATGACTTAAGCTCTTGGCTTATGGGGGTATTAAAAAACAGATTGAAATCTCTCTGGCTGACACCCAACATGCAGGGATGCCAGCTTAAGTTGCTCATAAATGATCTTTTCAGTTTGATGCTCAAAATGTGTCATGGACATCTGGATAGCATAAAACCAAACCTAAAGTAAAATAAAAAAGCCCTGGGACAAACTGATGAGACTGGGTGATTCCAAGAGAATGCTTGTGCAGGCATGAAGCTTCCCCTGGAAAAACACTGGAGTGAGATCATAAAGTAGAAGAATTCACATCGCTCTGTCATCCCAAGATGCTGCATGATGCGGTGGCAAATCCTGGAGGAGGAACTGGAGGTCTGCACGTAGATCTGCTGCCGCTGAGTGTGCTGTGTTAGCTCCACGCTGCTGCCTTCTCCTCTCACCGTTATCTGTTTATCTGAGAAGTGGACTGCCTCATTAGGCTTTGGTCTTGGCTAAGCCAACCAGTCATATGGGAATACAATTTAAAAGTCCTCTCTATTTTTCCCAGCAATTCCCCCACAAGAGTACAGTGACAAATGGCACATCACACACAGCAAGGAAAATGTCTGTACCTACAGAATCCTGCCTCCCAGTGGTGTGAGAAACTATTGGACACTCCAGAATGGTGTGGCTGATGCAGAATTTCTGAAATATATACTGCAAGACAAGTCCAGGGAGGTTCGTAGAACAGTGCCTTGCTGGGTTACTTTATGAAAATGAAGAAATAAACCCCAGCATCACAGAGGTGCTGTAAAGAATTGCAAAATGCTGTGCTATCTTGGTCATACTAGAGTCCTTCACCAGGCCATGTTACAGCATGTCAATATGAACACAGTGAGTCTGAAACTCTGGTCTACAGATGCTATTCATCAATGGTTAACACTGGACTTCAAAAAACTCAGTGGTCATGTAGGAAGACAAATTTTTGTCCTAGTGCCAGCATTCTCTCCATGTACGGCATGATTTCTCTCTAGCTAGAACAGAACTCATGTGGAATAGAAGGAAACAGAAATCCTGGAGACAAATTCCTTCACTCTTAAGATGAGGAAGGCTCATAGCAGGTTGTGATTAGTCCCTGCCAAGCTCTTCTCCCAACAAGAGTCCTCCCTCCTCTCCCCTCCTCCTCACGGATGGGCAGGGCTTCCCTCACTGCCTCACTGGCTTTACTCCAGTACAACCATCTTTTTCCAGTAATGCTTCTTCGAGAATGGACAGTTAAAGCTTTATCCACGTTAGCCACGTGCAAAGACTTCTGCTGGCATCTCTGCTTGTAACCTGATGCAGAGACAAAAGAATACAGTGAAAGAAGAGGAGCCCGTACCACCACGGACTTGATGCTTTGGGGCTGAGCAGAGCGCCGAGTCGGAATCCCCAGGTCCTTCAGTTCATGAGCAGAGGCTCATGAGCCCCAGGAACACCCTCCACTGAATCCCAAAGGCATGAAGCTGCGGAGGCTTGGGCCAGACGCAGCAGCCCTGGGAGAGTTTAGGAATACAAGGTTTTTTTGTCCTGTAAGGGGGCTGATGCTGGAACCCCACTGAGAGAGGCAGTAGCAGCAAGTTTAGCAGCACCTAAACAAACCAAAGACCCCTTTGCTAGTTTACTGTTGTTTTCTGGCAAATTGCATTTTTCTTACCTTTGGAAGTTGGAATGTTGCCTGGCTCTAATAAAAATGTCTGTACCTTGGTAAGGCAGTAAAGACTTTGTGCATATTTAAAGGGCGCTAGCTTCCTTTTAAATGGCTTCATGTGTGTTGCCGATACTGAAAACAAAGAGGCAATGAAGTCACAGGGCTCTAATTGTACTGTGATGCATTTTCTATGGAGAATATGCTCTTTGCCCCTTCTTGTTTTGTTTTGTCCCTTTGAAACCGGTTCTCATTGCTTTTGATTAAAAAGGAACCCAAATGACAGACTGGCTCAGAACAGCTTCTTCTCACTCAAGGCAAGGTATCTTCTTTGCGGGAAGATTACCAGTCCAAACTGTGAAAGGTGAGGTGGAATTAAAAAGTGAATACGCTTTCTTTTTCCAGAGGAATTAAGATGCAATAGTTCACATTATGGAGCTTTTTTGTCAGTGTAAGTGCTTGGAATATAGATTGTTTTTTGAAAGAACAGTGAGCTTCTCTAATAGTGCTTTGACTCTGGGAGCTGATGTTTTAAGAAAAGTACCAAGTAACATGCCAAAATATCCAGACATCAACCACTTTCTGCTGGAATTTGGGTGGGTGCTTCTCAATAGGAATAGCTGAATATGGGTTGTCTTGAAATGCTCTTACAAGAAGTTGTCAAGGGGTGTCTGCCATTATCAGATATGGTTAGTCTTGCATATGTGTCATCGATTTGAGATCTCACCTGCATGGAGGACAGGTTCCTTCCAGCCTGGATCCTGTACTAAAGTCAGAATCATCAGGGTGGGTTTTGATAAGGTGGGTTCAAAATTATCTGACCTCACTGAATGCATTTTGGAGCATCTCTGACAGTGTCGGTACAAGGTGCTTCTCTGGCCTTTCTGCTGGACAGCTGTGCTCTTACTGAAGGACTGGGAACACAGCTGTACACTAAATCGGGGTAAGGTATGATTCTTCTTAGCCTCAAGGAGGTAGCTTATCTGCTCTGATTGCCCTATACTTAAAATATGTTCTGTGAACTTGAAGTTACCAACAGTCTTTATAGATGGATAGTGGCTTTCTACTGGTATCAGCCTGCTGGCTGTGTTGACACATCTTCCAGTAGTTGTGGATGTAAGCATAGATCTCCTTGAGCTCCAGTTTTTACGGAATACTCTTCTAGATGATGAGTTTGACCCTAGAACCTTGTACCTCAAAAAGTCAGGGTTTATGCTCATTACGTTCCCTCCATTCACATTCTCTTATATTACGGCCATGCCCGCAGTTTGCTCAGCTTTTCCCTAAGGTCTGACAGAGCTGTGAGAGCATCAAGATTTCTTGGGATCTCATATGCTTACTTTTAGGCATGGCACAGCAGTGAGATGACTCAAAGTACGTACCTAGGCTTGGGAAAGATAACCGAGATAGCTAAGCCAACATGCCATTCTGAGACAAAAAGTAATTTCAACAATGCATTCTGAAAAATGGTCCCAGCGGTTCCCTGGGGCACCCTCTAATGGATCCTAATTAGAAGCTGTCACTTCTTGTTATGGGAAGGAAGGAATGGTTCAGCTTTCCCACCCCTTAACCTTGGAGAGACTGAGATGAGAGCTGCCCCTAGGAATTGTTTAATTTAGGGCACTTTCTCTCCTGCAAGAAATTAATTGGGAATTTCTGTGTGTGGTAGGGCAGGCACCTCCAGGAGGTGCACAACATGCAGACACTTCTAACGCTGTGAATTCATGCACATACGTGCACAGATGCCCACTTGAGAAAACTTTATTTTTTAAACACTTGTGCCTGTCGTTTCTCATACGCTAGACTCCTGCCTCAAGCTCCTCTCCTGCTCAGCCTATACCCTCCAACATTTATGCACTAGGTTCCTAGCATGGGTCTCCCTGGAAAGCACTTTCAAGACCCATTAAGGCTGTAGGGCTACAGTGTCCTGCTTAGTTTCAGTGGGTTGTGGATGTTGCCAATTTGATCAGAAGGTTTTTAAAAAACTGTTGTGAAACTGCAACCCCTAAACAATAAAGCCTCCCGTCTGTCTCCTACTAGCACATTCCTTACATGCATCTTTTTCAGACACTTGATTTCTTGACAGCATTTACATAACCTGGCTGAAAACACTCCCACAGCCGATTAAATGCCTGCTATGAAATCCAAAGCTCTGATTAAAAGGATGGAGCTTTCCAGGACTGCAATATTTGCACAGATGGTTAATACTCATGGCTTGCTCTACAGGGGGAAAAGTGGCATTTTCTTTACAAGTGCATCCAGTCTGAGCTTTCCCATGGGAATTGCTTGTTTTGTTCAGATTATTATTTTAAAGCTATCATCAGATGTGATCACCCATTGGATTAGAGGAAGCAAA
This sequence comes from Buteo buteo, assembly GCF_964188355.1. Taxonomy (NCBI): domain Eukaryota; kingdom Metazoa; phylum Chordata; class Aves; order Accipitriformes; family Accipitridae; genus Buteo; species Buteo buteo. Next base: position 3,091,703 of record NC_134175.1, read on the forward strand.
AGGAGATGAACAGATAATCCCTGAGGCACAAAGCATTTTGAGTTGGATTTGAAGAGAGCTGTCACCTATGGTCAACTTGTTTAGCTCAGGGTCCTTCTCTCCTCTCTACCTTCCTGAAAATACTTGTGCCTAGTGACCGTAGACCTTTAGAGATGTGGGATGTTGTAGTAATTTGCTCAAGGAAGTACCCTCTGAGCTGGCTGATGTGACAACCCCTTTTTCTGAAAAAACGCATGGTTAAAAGAGAAAAGTGCAAAAGTGAATAGCAGGTAAATATCCACACTAGGTCTTGCAAAATCATCAAGATGTCCCCTTTTCATCTGGTGCATAGAAATCTTTGGCAAAGAGAACTTCTGGTCTATCCCAGTCAGATGAGCATAAAGATCTAGTCAGACTAAAATATTAAACACAAATTAGGCACAATAAAAATGAACTCTCTGAAGATGGGGTTGTGCCATGGGTCTTAGAACAGAAGCTTCAATTACGGGGGAATGTTCCCTAGAACAAGGAATTCCAATCTCGTTGCTGTTATTTTCCCATCTTCGTGAACAAGGTTGTGATTTTGACTGTTTATTATGAGTGCTCAACTGAGATACGCTGATCTCTTTGGGGTCCTGCCGTTGTTTAGCTTTTCCTGAAAACTGGAAAACATCTTGTAAGAGTAGCTAAAGCCGTGGAGCTTTATTTTTTATTTTTTTTTCTGATGTGGAAGAACAGGACCAAAGTGGAGGATTTTATCACTGTCTGCAGGGGAAGTGGGATCAGCTCTCAGTTTACTGGGATATCACTAGCAGGCCACATAACATAAATACTGGCAAAACACAAGCAGAAGCAAACTCTGTGGCTCTTTGCTGGGGCTGTACTATTCATCTGGCCCTAGATCTGGTGCAGAAATATGGAGTTAAACCTATAGCCAAGTTTATTACAGTGTAGAAGAGTAAAGTGCTAGATTGCAGAAACTTTGTCAATCAAATCTTTCTCAGATAGACATTCCCCAATTCAGGATTGTAACCTTTTCCAGAGTCCTCTCTGTCAAAACCTCAGAAATTCCCAGTGTTTCTCAAGCAGGAACCAGCACATAAGGAAGTAATTAATGACAGTAGGAGAAAGAAAAAAAAAAAAGTGCTGAATAGAGGCAAAACTGAGACTCAAATCCCTCATCCCACAGGCTGCCTCCTCAGTCCTCAAGATGCAGACAAAAGACATTCCAGCTCCTGACAAACAGCCTGAAGAGATGCTGAAGCATTTGACAATCCCCCAGGACATTTATGTAAAGAAACTGTTGGACAGTAAGGCTGATGCACAGTGCCTGTGTAGTGTAGGTGGAGTGTCTCTTGAACTGAGGATATGTGAATCACCGACAAGATTATCCCTGGTCCGATGTGCAAACGATCCATGGCAGACATAGGCTGCATGAAGCATCACATTAGTGCTTCAGAAAGAGCTAAGCAGTAAGTCTGGAATAATCAGTTAATTCATTAAGGAAAGTATATAATGTTTTCTGGAAGCTGTACTCAGAGCCAGGACTGCTAGCCAAATCACCCGATTTCCAGTAGGCTGAGTCTCACCCTTGTTCTGGCAGACACCTCAAAGAACATACCAAATCCACTTAAAATGCTTGAAAAAAAACCCCACCATAAAAAAACTTAGTTACTTTGGGTAAATCATAAGCTTACAGGAATGCTGTGCCTCAGTTTTCCCATCTGCAAATTAGGGAGACAGGAATGCCATTCAACTATTTCCCAGCAGTACTGTAAAGCTCATTTGATTAACATGTATAAAACCATGCATGATTCTTGGAGGGGAATTGCTGCTGAAGAATTAATTGTTATGATTGTTGCTTATTCCCCAGATGCCTGAAATACGGAACTTGGCAGAATTCCAGAGGAAGTAACCTTGTGAGCTCAGATAAGAGATGAGCCAACCTGACAGTCAGGCTGTTGGTGCAGGCAAGATTCATTCTAAACCTGGGGGTCTTAAATAGTAGATCTAAGCTCTGAACACGGGCAAGGCTCCAGAAAGCTTTGTCTGTCCCATGAAGTATAGAATCATAGAATAGTTTGGGTTGGAAAGGACCTTTCAAGGTCATCTAGTCCATCCCCCCCCTTACAATAGCCAGGGACACCTTCAACTAGATCAGGTTGCTCAGAGCCCCGTCCTACCTGACCCTGAGTGTTTCCAGGGATGGGGAAGTAGGACTGTTCTCTCCTGTTCCTGTTTTCTGCTAACAACACAGCGGTGCATCGCATACCTGGATAACACAAGTTGGGCTCTGCCAGAAAAGAGCTGCCCAGATTAAGGGCAGCTGCTTAGGAGATGCTAAGCTCACGAGCACACCTTGTAAAAGCCAAACTCATCTTACGCCCTTCTCACTGTTCTCACGCCTTTATCAGCTCACTTTTTCCTGAGAAGCCACCGCTGCTCTTAAAAACCTTAAGGTTTTAAAGAAAGCATTTGAAGGTGTCCTCCTTGTTAATTAATGCAGGCATCCCTCATCCCTCTCCTGTTAGCAACAGGTACCAGCAGCAGAGGCCGGGGGTTTTGTCAGCTAGTTTAGAGAAAGGAGGGGAAACCAAACGCGTGGGAGATGTTGGTGGCTCGAGTCTGCTGGGAAGGGCTGGACAGACAGACGGACAGATGGACGCCGACGCTAACTCTGCTTGGCCCCGACACCCTTCCCCGGGGTCAGCAGGCAGCGGAGGAAGGTGGTGGGGTGGGATGAAAGGCAGCCCTTACCCCTTACACCATCCAGCCCTTACACCATCCAGCCCTTACACCAGCCAGCCCTTACACTAGCCAGCCCTTACACCAGCCAGCCCTCACACTAGCCAGCCCTTACACCATCCAGCCCTTACACCAGCCAGCCCTTACACTAGCCAGCCCTTACACCAGCCAGCCCTTACACCAGCCAGCCCTTACACTAGCCAGCCCTTACACCAGCCAGCCCTTACACCAGCCAGCCCTTACACCAGCCAGCCCTTACACTAGCCAGCCCTTACACCAGCCAGCCCTCACACTATCCAGCCCTTACACTATCCAGCCCTTACACCAGCCAGCCCTTACACTATCCAGCCCTTACACTATCCAGCCCTTACACCAGCCAGCCCTTACACTAGCCAGCCCTTACACCAGCCAGCCCTTACACCAGCCAGCCCTTACACCAGCCAGCCCCGGGGCGATGCGGGCAGGGACCGGCTGCCCCCGGGCTCTCGCCCCGTATCGGGCTTGGGCTTGGGCAGCGGGGGCAGCGGCTTCCCTTGGGGAACCCCCCCCGGACGGCAGCTCCGGTCCCCCCGGGGCTCCGGTTCCCCCCTCCCGCCGCGGAGGGCGGACTCGCCGCCGCCGCAGCCCGGATGCCGCCGCCGGTTTCCTGGCCCGTTTCCCGGCTCCGGGACCGGCGTTTCCTTTTGGGAGAGCGGCGGGTTGCCGGCGGGGGAAACCGGAGGAGGGGGAAGAAGGGTTTCTCGTCCCGTCGGCTTATTTTTTCCGGTCGGTGCTCCAGAGAGGGAGGTGGGAAGAGCCAAAGGCGGCCGTACCCCTTCCCCCCCCCCCCCCCCCCGCCCTCCACTGCAGCACATGGGAAGCAAAAGTTTTCCTCCTCCTCCTCCTCGTCTTCCTCGTCTCTCCCCTCCGCCGGTTCCCCTCCGCCCAGGCAACCCGGATCGAGCCCCGTGTGCCGGGCCGGTTCCCCGGAGCTGCGGGATGGAGCTGCCGGTCCCTCGGTTCTCCCTCCGGGACACGGGGGTCGCGCTGCGCTTCTCGGCGATGGGCGACGAGGAATAAAACGTTGCCGGAGCTTCTTCGGCTTCTCTGAGGGCTGGAAAGGAGAGGAGGCGAGACTTCGATCGCGTCTCGCAGAGGGATCTGCGAATTTGCGGAGGAAAGGGGCTGTTGGGTGGCGGTGGGGGGGGAGAATCCGATGCTTTAGCAGCGCCCGGAGAGGCAGAGCGCGACATCGTTTTGCTTCGGCCCCCATCATGGGGACGGGCATGTGTTCGAGGAGGCAGAAGGGGCTTCTGCAGACCGGCTTTTGCCTGGTGACCGTGGCATGTTTGGGCTCGGGAGTTTTCATGTACAACCACTTGCAGCAAAAGGTGCGGAACGCTGAAGCCCTGGCCCAGAAATACAAACAGCAGCAAGAAGCGCTGTCTGCCCAGCTCCAAGGTGAGTGACCTGCTCTGTCTGTGTGTGCACAACACACGCTCAACTTCCCTCTCTCCCAATATTATTACCTGCTGGTGCTTTTGCCGCACAGCCCAGCCACAAGCGGGGTGCCTTTGCGGAGCGAGGTTCAGCTTTTGGCTTTAAAGAGCTCTAAAAAGATGTTGTCGCTTATTTTCTCTCCCCCCTCCTCCCTCCGCGTTGCTGTCTAGAATTAGAATAGCCTTGAATCTGAATTGCTGCTCACAGCAGCGAGGGGAACGGAGTGTGCTGGATTGGTGAGTTCAGCTGCGTCACATCTATTCCATTTCTTCTCCCTGTAGTTCCCTTTGGCCGTAAAGACTAGTCCTATGTCATTCTAAATGCGAAGCAGTAAAAAATGCAAACAGGACTTAAACGGAGGCTGGTTGGGCAGGCTCCGAGATGTGGAACCACTCTCCAGCCTGCAGGAGCGTCTGTCCGGAAAGTGAATAGAGAGGCAAAGGGTCCTTTAGTAAAGTTTGTCGTCATACTGTCTACTGCCCATTGCCTTTGCAAGGCAACAAACCTGTCATCTTCTCAAGAGATTGATCTGTGACTAGAAAAGTCTTGCCAGCTTGTTTGGGGCTGATGCATGCTGCGGCGGAGAGCTCCCTAAAATGGGGGGAGTAGGAGAAAGAATTGTTTTTTCTGAGCCTGCTGACCAACACTTGGTTCCTTTGGCAAGAGCTGCCAGAAGATGGGAAGACAAGCATAATGTGTATATTCCTCCTGCCCCTTTCCCCCCTCATTTGTCCTCCTCACATAAATGTCAAACTGTGGGAGAATGACATTTAGCCTATGGCAAGATCTCGGTAAGGAAGGCTGAGAACACATTACTCCATAGCTGAAGTCTTATCTTCTTTGTCTAGTCTATCATTCTAGCCTTACTGCATCTGCCAAAGCTGTGTTTCCAGCACCTGTCACTAGATTTGGAGTCTTTAGAGGGATTTGCTGGGCTCCCTGTAGAGAGGTTTGGTGGGAATCCACTCTTCGGTAGCCAGCAGTTGTGTGTGTAACGCTGGGGGACGGGTTGGTTCTGGAGTGCCCACAGAATGAATTTTATGTGGACCAAATATTGTTTGCCTGTGGTTCTAGTGACTCAAGGTCAAGAGATTCAACACCTCCTCTTCTAACAAGTGGGTTTAGATTATAGTGTTTACATCGAGAGCTCTTCCTCAGGCTAAAATCAAATACAGGGTATCCGTTATGACCTCTGTTGACATATCCAGTGACGTTGTTTCTGTAGCCTGTATTGCTGGGGAATTCTGCAGATCTGTGACTCCAACATATGTGCCTTTTAGGGTTAAATCTTTTCCGGTGTTTTTGCGTGCAGTGTTGTGATACAAATGTAACGTTGTACATAGGCTGCTTGTGCTCAGGGCTGTGTATTTCAATCTGTAAACTGGGAAAGCAGAGTGTGGTGTATGTGTTTTGTTTGTCTCTCAAGGAAACATGCTTTAAAAAAGCAATCTTGTGAATAGATCTAGTGTGTGTATAGGTTCACTGCTATTATGTTTTGTTTCCATTTCTTCTTACTCTATCGCAAGGCAGTGAAACAGCTACAGTTCCTAATGTATTGTACAGTCCCAGCCACAGAGATTTCCACCTGCATCCTGTGTTTCTGAGATGTAAAGATCAGCAGGGCAGAAGCGAGCCCACATTCCTTTCTGGTGTGTCAGGATCTCTTGCTTCTCTTGGAGAGAGGGGCTGGTTCTTCAGAGAATGAGATGACAGTGGTAGCCTCAGGGAACCCCAGTTTGGGGAACAGCAGGCTCAAGCAAACAACTGAGATGGGCTCATAATAGTTTTTCCACCCAAATATGTTTGAATAGCAGAGCTGTAGCCTGTTGCTGGGGTTTCTAACCCTCTGTCAGTCCTCCCATGCCTAAATACAGTTGTTGCCATGGATACCCTTTTTATTTTGAGGAGACACTTACTTGTCCAACAATTTTAACAAAGGCAAAGCTTCTTTTTGGATTTGGCTGGTGGGAGAAGCCTAGCGACTGGCAGATGGGAGCCATGTTCATGGAAGTCTTAAAGTGCAGGGGTGTCTTGCACGGATGGCCGTGGCTCTCGTGCTGTCGTCTTCCAGCGCTGCTCCCTGCGGTGCTTTGGTGCTGGACACCAGAGAGTTGGGAGTCTGGGCTCTATCCCTGCCCCTCTGCCGGCTTGTTGAATGACTTCAATTGCCGTGTCTTCTGCATCTGATTTCTGTCCTTCCAGCTCTACAAAAGGAGGATGTGTTAGGTGAGGTGGAATTCAGTACTGTTTAGTGCTTCAGGTGTCTCCTTTCAGCTATCGAGTATTTCCTACCCTTCTTATATCCAAGTACAATATATGGTCAATGCTTCTGGTAGCCTCTGTAGATAAAGCTTGAAAGTGTAGGGCTGGGCGAAGAGTTGAATGAAAGGGAAAAGCAAGTGGAGGAGGGAGTGAAGCTGTCTTGAAACCAGCACTGCCTGTTCCATGTGCTGGGAGGGCTGGGAACTGCACATGGTACAGGGGGTACTGGCTGCCTGCAGGGAAACGGATCTCATCTACTCTTTTAAAATGAGAGCAAAGCAGCTGCTGACTTTGCTGTAGGGTAAAACACATTGTGCGAGAAGAAGAAAGGGAGGTATTGTTGTGTGTGTGACCTTGTCCAACCTCTTGCCTGGTGGTTAGTTCCCCTTGTCCCGGCCAGCTCTTGCTGCTGCCGCCGCAGAGGTAGTCGTTTGCTGTGACCCATTAGACCCTCTTTCCATATTGTGGCCCAGCTGGAAGCCAGGAGGAAAATCTGCTTGGCTTTTCTGTCCCTCCATCTCTTCTGTTTCTGCTGCATGGGGTTGGAGGTATGTCTGAAGGTGCATGGAGACACCTCGCCAAATAGTGGGCTCTCCCTTGCGGGCTGTGATTTGGGGGACTCTGGTGCTGTGTCAGGAGGCTCAGAGGGGATTAGAGACACAGTCTGGCAAGCTGTGACCTGGCGTGCACTTCAGATGAATCTGTTCTGTCTCGGCCCCCACCCCACACACGTGCCATGCTGAGTTATGTAGCAGGTGGCTTTAAGTGGAGTGTTGCTTTGCCACCTCCCATTTTCCGTAGGTGTGTGCCTGTATATGTATGAGCATGCTGCTGCCTGGAGGTTCTGAGTGAAACCAGAGATATTTTATTTTGGTGAGTTCACTAACAGCACTCTTGGAACAGATGGGGAGGAAGGGTGCATTTATAGTACCATCCACTTGTCTGACATTCCTGATGTGGCCTGACAATGGCACATCAAACTGGTGTCTGGGATGGAGGAATTTTCTCTCTGCCTTTGCACAGCTGCTCAGCATGGGAATGCAGCACTCCTGTCCTCACCATTGGGTGTCTTTTACCCAATCTGCCTTTCCTTTGCCATCTCTCTGGATCAGAGAAGGGGTATGATGAGTCTGGCTTTTGTTCTGCTCCCCTTGCGCTGGATGATTCTTGAGCCTGAGTGACTGGTGCCATGGGTGATTAGTTGTGAAGTGACTGGATGGAGACTGGCAGGAGTATCTGATGCCCCTAAAAAGGAGAGCAACAGAGAAAAAAAGCTTTTTCTATGTGATGACAGGGGAAGGAGCATGGTACAGTCTGGAAGTTAGTGTTGATCTCTGTGTGCTGAGAGCTGCTTGGAGCTGTGAGCCATGGGCAGTATGATGACTCTTCCCACAGATTGTGCTAGAAATGGCCTAATGAACTATGCAACGTGTGTAGTTTTTGCAGAACCAGAGCAGCAAATTTGATGCCTCTGCTGCCTTGCTCCTTGAAAGCAGGGAGCTAGCGTGCACTCGTGGCTTTCCCAGGCAGGGTAAAATGAAACCACTTGAACAGGAGGAGAGTAAAACCAGGGACTGTTGGCAAGACTGGAATCACTCTCCCTTTATGGATCTCTTAAACTCTTCCTGGCAGATGTTTATCTTGGTACTCTGGGGTATGCGAGGCAACCCCTCCACACAATCACCCTGTTTCCTGTGGTCCTTTAAAATGAGAATGAGTCTGTGGAAGGCCTGACCTGTTCTTTCCCAAAGGCAAGGCACTGGAAGGGATTTCATTGTTTCAGCAGTTCAAGTTCTGCATTTTAGCTCATTTGGCAGCAGGTGACAGTGCTTTAGTGCTGAGTTCTGGCTGAATTCCAGCCTGGATTTAGACACTGACCACCCTCCATTCTCTCTTGTAGTTGCAAATTGTTAAAGACTTCCTGGCTTCCTGTCCTCTGAAGCTGTACTGTGCCATTTTGGTCTGTTAAGTTGTTGCGGTATTCCACCTCAAAGATCAGTAGAGAAACTACTTTATGCTGCACTTGCTCCTTTGTGTAAAGCTGAACCCACCTTTTCTGGGCTCTGGAGACCTGGAGGAATGGCAGGAGAGAGTACAACTTTTTTGTCTAGTCACTGGAGGTTACTTCAGCTTATCTTCCTTATTAAAAAAAGTGTCGGGAGAGCTGGATTTTGTCTTAAATTTCTGAATAAGCAGTCTATGATAAGGAGCTGTTCCTGAAGACTCATCTGCTTTGTGGCGCTTGCATTAGGATTTGTGGTTATGGGTGTTAGCACAAGCCTATTGCTGTTGATGCTTTCCTGTGCTTTAGTTTCCCATTTACTACGCGAGATCAATAGCACCTGGTAACTTGGGGTCATCTAAGCAGACTTCTTCTACACAAAATAGTTATTTACTTGCCTGCTCCTATGCTGAGAGCGCTTGGCTTTTTGGAGTGAGGCTGTAGCTGTTCAACTTGCCTCCTGTGGTACCCGGCGCACTTTGCTGCTCTGGGTGATGGAGCAGAACTGTGCTGTCAGTGGGGCTGGTCGCTGCCTCCGTTGCCCCGGGTTCTTCAGCTGCAGGGACCTGGAGAGGTGGGTGACCTGCCTGTGTGGGCTGAGTTTCTAACCCTGGTCATAGATTCTGTTTTCTTTCAGTGTACTCAGGTTACTAGTAAACAAGATGAAATGCCTACAGGAGAAACTCCAATGTGGGGAATTCCTCCAAGCCCAGAACCACTGAGGCAGATGCACACTGGAAGCTCAGAGTACCTGAAAGGGCATGGTAAAGCCTGTGAATTGCTGGGCATCCCTAATAGTCCAGCAGCCATGACTTTTCATTGCTGGTGTGAGGTTCCCATCGCATCAAAGACTTGTCCTCAGGTGCTCCGCTGGATGACACTGCAAGAAAGTGAGATGCTCGTGGCAGAAGCATGAGTGCCCAGAGCTCGCAGATGTTTTGGGAAGCGGCTGATGTTCTCAAGATGACAATTTTGTTGAACAAGGCTTTTTAGCATGTAGTGAAGAAGCACCCACAGCCTCTTGTGTGTTTAGCTGGGCTGGGGAAGCCCTCAGGGTGATATCTGAGTAGTCTGGTAGGAAAAGTGTTTCTAAAAATAAAGCTGTCATGAAGTAGACACTTGGACAGCTGCGGTGATGGGCTTGCTGCTTACCAATGTGCTCAGCGGCGGAAAAAGTCCTCCCAGAGGGAAAACAAATATTTCTGCTGTAATGGTTTGGAAAATACGGTAGTTTCCTCACTCCAGAGGAAAATATTAATGAAGTGACCCAGCCCAGGGGAAGCATCTTCGCCATTGGGATGTCTGCCTTTGTAACCAGGGAAGGTAACAAAGAGAAGGAAGGAGATGGCGTGGCTGGTGATATTAGGAATTCCTGACCTAGGACACTGGCCCTTCCTGCTCCCTGAGGGAGTTCAGAAGTGACAGAGGGGATTAGGTGGGTCAGGGCAGAGAGCTTGGATCCGAATGTATGCCTAGGGAATGGCTCCTCAGTCTGGGGTGGGACAGAGCTGGCACATGATGAGCCCAGGCTAGCAGACCCTAAAACATAGTCCTTGTACCTGCAGTGTCTAAAACCAGTGTAGTCCAGGAAAAGCCAACTTGTCTGTCTTGTCCTGCTGAAGCCTGCATTTCAGTATAGGAAAAGTCACTGCCTGGAGGCACTGAAGTTGCTCCAGGGGGGACAACGGGATATGGAGATGTTTGGATTCAGTTTGTGTCTTGAAGCTGGAGCCTCAGCTCCAGCTACCCTCAGTATCTAGGCTGGTTGCCTACCTGGCTACCTGGGCTAGTGCCCCCAGAAGGCTTAGGAAGCAGTTGTACTACAATCGGCAAACCCCTTAGGATTCAACACTTTACCATGCCTGGCTTCATGTATCACTTCTTCTTTTTCCCATGATTCGCTCAGGCACTCAGCTGTTGCTGGAGATCACTGTAGATATTAACAGATCCACTGCTGGTAAACCAAAGTATCGCAAAAATCCCAAGCTTGGACCTAGCCGATGTCATGAGCTTGGCTTAAAAAGCATGGAGTTAAACCACGTGGAGGTTCTTTTTTGGTGCGGGAAGGGCATTTCCAGGTGGGAAGAAAAACACCAGTCATTGTGAGGGTCCTGATAAAGCCACCAGACTTGGATTTAACAGAAGAGAAATATGCAATAGTGAACCAGGCTTTTTAAGAGGCTGGATAAAATTAGACTGTACTCTCAGGTCTGCTCTGCATAAAGTTGCAGGGGGATGTGGCTCGTAAGGGTGAGGAATGCATCCCTTGAATGCCCAACTTTGATGAAAAAGCTCTTGAAGAATGGTCATGGCAGCAGTGCTTTGCTGCCTGGTGAAATTACAGTCTTCCATGTGCATAGTGTAATTAGGACACCTGCTGTGAGGAAGACACAGCCTCAAAATGCAAGAATAGTTGCCATTTTGCAATGCAGAAGGAAGAGGTGAGGCATAGGGAGGCTGTGAGTTCTGTGGAGTTCTGAAGAACTGGGTGACTTGAATTCCCTGCCTGGGGAGAGATGGGTGAGGCAGCAAAAAAAAGTGGTTTTCTTTGGGGTTTTGTTTGTTTTCCTTCAGGGGCTACAGAGGTGTCAGACTTGCAAGGAATGGGTTAGCGCTGTTTTATGCATGCAAATATCATCCCGCTTTGTTCATTCTCCTGGAGAGTGCGCATCATGACACGATTTGCCCCCAAAGATACTGGCTCTGGAGGCAAGTTTCTTTTATTGCCCTCCCGCCCCCCCGAATTGCTGCCCAGTGCCATTCTGGCACAGCGGCAGTCTCTGTGCAGAGGGGATGGAGGAGCCTTATTGCAGCTGAGTGCTGTGACTCAGGAAAGCTCTTGGTTAGCATTCAGACATCAGAGTGGATTAAAATCGCCATCCATCAAGAAGCTTCTCTGGCACTTCCATTTGTCATGTGGCTGCTGTATGAAGCAGCCTCATCCCTGAAGCAGCCTCATCCCTCTCCCTTCTCGGCTTCTGTGCAGAGTACAGATGCTTTTTGTATGTAATGGGAGAGAGAGATGCTTGGCTCACTTTTCCTTAGTGGCCTGAGGGCCAGTTAATAGTTGGGTTGTGGAAGGGGAGAAAATGTCTCTCCCGCATGTTGCTGATGCTTTTACAGAACAGATGACCTGGAGGGCTCTGGCTACCTTGAGCCTGGTAGTGGGCTTGGCCCTCAAATATACAGTTTAGCCACTGGCCGCTAAAGCCAGCTCTTGGGCTTTGCAGCTTAGACTCCAAAGCAAAACCTGAGTGCAAATACTCACAGGATGACAGACTGGTGTGTCATATCAGGAATATCCATTGTCTCTAGTCCAGCTGTCCCACCCTGCTCTAGACCTTATCTTTTGACAGTTGACAAAGTGCAAACAGCTTGTAGCTGGACCTGACCCTTTCATTGTTTAGGACATTGGATATCTGCATGTATTTCAGGACTGTTGATTTGCTTGGTCTGGATTTTACGTGTGAGCTACTGTGTGCTTAAGCCCAGAAACCCAGGGTGATGCAGACCATTGAAAACAGGAGAGGCTTTTTTTCCCAAGTCTGCTCTCTTGGGCACATGCTGGCCCAGTCCATGGCAGAATTTAAGGTCCGCTTGTGCCCCTGGTTGCATGACCTGCGAGAAGCTGGTTTGGGGGGAAAGAATATGTAGGAAAAAATTTCAGGGTTTATCTCATGCTTTGCCTCTTTCTGCTTCTGTAGTTGTGTATGAGCACAGATCCCGGCTAGAACGATCCTTGCAGAAGGAGCGAGGGGAACACAAGAAGACGAAGGAAGGTGAGTCTCTTGCATGGATGGCATAGTGGTGGCCAGCCACCCCTCCAGCTGTCCTGTGGGGAGATGTGTGTGTTGTACCCCAAGTGTTTTCTGCCTTCAGGGCCACGTGTGGATGTTACTGAATGTCCCCCAGGTGAGACTCATCCCTGGTTTGTACTTAGAGAATAGTTAACTGACTTGTCCAACGCCCATGGGCAAAAGGTGCTGGGAGGTGGGTTCTGTTCTCTCATGTTCCTATATATGTTCTGAGTCTGATCTGTAACAGTACCCATGAGGTGCTGCTTGAGCACTTTAAGAGATAGCTAAACCTGGCACTAGACCATGCTTTTTCCTGGAAATACATAAACTTTCTTATAAAGGCGATCTGAAGATGCTGAGCTCTACAAGTGCTTAATAATATTAGCATCACTGCACTCCATGTCCACTACATGGACAATACAGACTGATCAGATCCTTTAAAGTTGATGTACAAAAGTAGATACCTGCAGGATATTATAAGACCATTAAATACAGCAGGAAGGAGAAAGCTAATGGATTAGCTCAGGTACCTTTCAGTGGAGTAGTGTGCTTGGATGTCAGACCCCTTTGCACCTGATTGTTGTTGGCAACTTAATAGCTTGGTTTTTATCTTCAAAACTGGTATGTGGAGTAACATCATTATTCCTCACCCCTACATGCACTGTGTTTCTGGAAATGCTGACAGACAGCATCCAGGTTTGGCTGTAGCTATGTGGCTACATAGCTAAGGGAGAAAATGCATTTCTGCCTCTTTCATTTATGTGGTGGAGACTGACTGAGAAAATGAAGCATCCTAATAAACGTTATCTCATCATGGGACCTTCCCATTTTAAGAAGGTGGTGCACATGAGATCAGCAGATAAGTTCCTTTTGGTCTCATGGAAGCTTTGATTTCTCTTTTCCAGAGTCATCTCTCATTTCAGAGCACCCCAAATTCTTGCACGGCTTCAGTGACATCAAAATGTATCTGTTTGTGTGCTGAAGTAGGAAGTCACCAATGCACTTGCCTATAGAATGGGAAAGGAAGGACATTTGGGCCAGATTAGATGGGTGGACAGCTCTCATGGAAAATACCACCATCCTTCTGAGAGTATTGAGTAGAGTCTCCTAGCAGCATCTGCATTCCAGCTTGTGGAGTTGCAGCCTTTTGCTCAGCAAGGGGCTGATTCCCTTCCCTCCCCCACCAAAATATAAAGCAGATCTTTGTTAAATTCCAGCTCATTAAATTGTCTTCTCTTCTTCCATTTCTAGATTTTTTAGTGTATAAGTTAGAAGCTCAGGAAGCTCTCAATAAGGAGAAGGTAGGTATGGTTTATTCCTCAGAGTGTGTGTGTAATAATGGTAAAGATTTTTCCAGTACCAGCACAGTCATGAGGCCAGTGCTGCTGTCTGGAAGGCATGAAAGACTATGAGTGTGTATGGTGCAAGATGAACTTTGGCTGACTCCACCTTGCAAGGCTGTTGGCGTGTAAGGATTTATTTCATTTTAGGGAACGACTGTTGTGCTAGAGCCATTCTGCCTATTCTCCCATGTGCGATCGCAGAGTAGATGACCTGATTGTCAGCTCCTGGTGTAGCAGGGAGTCCTGTTCTGCAGTCTGAAAAGGGAGTTGCTGTTTCACGGTACAGAAGAGTCCTGGGGAAATTGAATGCAAGGCACACCACAGGGAACATGGAGAAGAAAGGCCATAGTGTTGTTGGGGAAAGCATATCCATTGTTTTCTGTCTCCAGGGACCGTCAAATGATTTCCACTAGCCTGTGGACTTCTCAATTGGCAGGGAAAAGAAGGACTTTTCAGTGAGCGTTAGGAAGAAATGCATCCCTGGGTTACAGTCTGTCCCGTTCACGTGAAGTTATAAGGCTGGTTTTATTCCTTTCTCAGAGCATCTGTTGAGATGCTGGAGAAGAGGAATTGCTTTTAGCCTGCTTATCTCTGGGTGAATGTCATCCTGTTACAGAAAGAAACTCATGGATGAATATCTGAATACACCATGGCTGGGCAGCTCCCTTGCAGTTTGTGCTCATTTGCGGGTAATATTTCATACCATATTGAGTATTTATCGTGTAAGCTAAATTGTGGGTTGTAGTGGAAATCTCTGCATGGCGGTTAGTTTGCACTTCCATGGTGCTGCTTAGCGTCTCAGCCACGTTGCTTTAAGCTACCCAAACAGAGATCCCAGAAGATATCGGTAAAACTGCATGTAATGGGAGACGCTGCAGCATGTTCCCTCTCAGGTGCCGCTACTGCCGTGGGGACTTAGCCTTTGAGCACGGGTGGCTGGTGGCTTTCACACCTGCTGCGTTGAGATGCTGGTGCTACAGTGAAGAATGGTACCCTGTGGCCAACGGGGAAGACCGTGACCCTTAGCAAGGCGTAAGCAGATTTGTTAAACTGGTACAGAGCCTTCTGTGCACACATGTAAATCCCTCTTTGCTGCTGGTTTGTGTCTGTTGAGCTTAGTTTGGTAGCTGTACCTAGTTACAGGAGTTTCCTTTAGGCTTACTCAATTGCTTAGTGATTAATTTTTTTTGTTAAATGGTGCAATTTGTGCACGTAGGCGAAAGCCTTAGTTCTGGTGCTGTCTGCCTCCCCCTCAGCTGCTGCAAAGAGTGCTCAGCCCGCTTTAGGGGGGGGTTTACTGTGCAAAGCCCTTTCAGCACTGGGCCTGTCCTAGAAAAACAACTGGGGAAAACTGCTCTGAATGTGAATCAAGAGAGTGCAATTAATTAGCTGGTGGCTAGGTTGTTTCGAAGGGGTTCTTTTCCAGCCAGGTTCAGGCTGCATGTTCTGGTGGTCACCACCTTGGTAGGCTTGTTCCCAGTCACCATGCGTGTGCCTGTGTGTGTGAAGGGGCAGCGGGAACTTGTTGGTGGTGCAGTGGCTGGGCAGGTGCTCGTCTGTGTGTTTCTCCCTGCCTTAAGTTTTTCTGGGATCTAACGGCGCTGTTGAATGTTTTTCTTTCCAGCAAGATTCTATGAACAGATACGGGGCCCTCAGTTCCCAGCACAAGATACTGAAGGTAAGGGAGGAGTCTGGTTTCACGTACTCACCATCTGCTGCGTGTTAAAGAATGCTCCCTGGATGGAGAGTTGGTGCTTTCACTTGCCGGAGATGCCTAGGAGAGACCAAGGGTTTCACGCTGCTACTGCCAGCACAGAGGGAGGAGACCACACAGTGGTGTTGATCTGCATTCCTTCCTGACTATTCAGGTTCATGGGAGTTTCCTATTTATTCTGTTGGGCTTTGCATCAGATTACAGCCTTCACCTATACCTCATTTCAATGGTAGTCTTTGTGCAGTTTATCGCACAGGAGTTCTGTTGTTCACCGTGTTCTTTTCTGGGTCTTTTAGTGTGAAAATGGGTCTATTCATTATAGCTTGCCCTTTGGGCTAATACAATGTATTGCAGTCCATGTAAGAGGCTCAGAGGGGGGCAGCTTACAGCATTCTGTAGCTTATCGCATGCTCTACCTGAAGCATATCTTGATGTTAAAGTTTGCTTTTGTTAGAGCAATGCAACTGTGGCTCGTGATGGTGGTTTTTAAATGTTTTTAGTTAGAGCATTGGCAGTGAAATGGTAATTTAATTCTGGGATGTAGAAAGAGGGCTAGGTTCCAGCAACCCGTAGCACTGCTGGGTTATATTTCCTGAGCGGAGTTGGACCTCCAGCTGCCTGGCTTTTGGATTCAGACTTCGGGAAAAGGGAAGTACAGTTGTGTCTCTTGGGTATTATCTAGCACTGTGGATTCTGGGAACGCTTCTCAATAGTAACGTTCCTCTTCAACTGCAGTCTGAGCAGAATGCTCTGGTTTGCTTGTCTCAAGGGGACAGGGAGAGCATTTTATCCTGGCTCCCTTCCTCTTGCTTCCTTTTATTGGGGGGGGGAAATCATCTGTTTTTTTAACTACATTTACAGCTGCTGAAAGACAGGCCAGCCCTTGGGACTGCAGAGTGGTAGATTTCAGTGCCCCCCCCCCGAAAAAGCAGTATGCAGCTCAATTCTAGCTAGTTATGAGACTGTGAGTAACACTTCTGTTACTGGAGCACAGATGATAAGTGCTTCCCACTGGTAGCATCTTCCTCAGGAGAAAGATTGCTGCCAGCAATATCGTTACCTAGGAGGTAGACGTGTAATGCTGAACAGAAGCAACTAACTCTGCTAAGCTGGAGGTCCCAAATATGACCAAAGACTTCCATGAAGCCCCATCAGCATATCTGGCTTTGGAGTTTCTGGCCACTGCTGTCGTTCTGGTATGTACTGAAGTCATCTATGTCTGATAAACATCTGCAGCTGGCACACCAGGCTCCAAGTGGGCAAGGGGCTTG
The DNA here is from genome assembly GCF_964188355.1 of Buteo buteo. Taxonomy (NCBI): domain Eukaryota; kingdom Metazoa; phylum Chordata; class Aves; order Accipitriformes; family Accipitridae; genus Buteo; species Buteo buteo. The sequence goes on from NC_134175.1 coordinate 3,108,295, forward strand.
ACTTTGTCCAAAAATACCAGCTGCGGTAGTTGCCTGTGTCTGGATTCCTGCTGGGGCCAGGCTTCATCTTACAATTCCTTTCATCCTCTTGAGTGGAGATTAAAATTTTTTGTTAACATCATTCTGCAGAATGCATCCTAGCATTCATGAATAGGCAGGCAAGGAGGCGGGTGGCTTTGAACAAAAGATTTTTGACATGGACTTCCTGAAGCTGCTGGAACCTGGAAGCTTGCAATGAGGTGTGCCCTTCCTTTGCTTGTGGGCTAAGCATCCAGTTACTGATTCCATTTTGTACAATGCCATCTACAAAGCTGCTTTCTAAATGATGGCAGAAATCTGTGGTTTTGAGGTACTCTTATTTTCGTCTCTCTCTTTGCCTGCCACCCCCTGCCTTCCCATTTCCCCAGAGACTTCAGTGAGATAGAGCTACCGCATAGCTGATGCATCTTGGGCACTATGTGTTTTCTGAATAGCAAAGGGAAGGTGGGATGAGAGGACTTGCTGGCCTGAAGTCATACAGCTGAGTTGAAGGACTCCTGATTTTTGAAAGATTAGCTGACTTCCTGAATGATGTGATTTCCCCCATATTGCAGTGTTGGGCACGATGGGTAGTGGCACAGAGTGAAATGTCGTGACAGCGTGGTCTCTCTGTATTCCCTCACCCCCAGCTGCATTTGGACATGATTTGCACAACGCTCGTGTGCTGTGTCTTGCAGTTTCTGCCTGACTGAGTAAAACAATGAGGTAGAGAAGGGAATGACATTACAGTCAGACGGGCAGCTCTGGACATGAGAGGTTCCTGGTTTCCTTGGGGCTGTCAGCATAGCTAGCTTTGGTAGAACTGACTGGGTCAAAAACACTCTGCTTACAGTTAAGTTGCTTTTTCTGAAAAATAATCATATGTAGCATGTTCCAGACCTCCTGTCCTGCAACTACAATAAAACAGCATCTTTAGATTCCTCTGGAGGTTTGGATATGTTGGTCACAGCCATCCTTAGAAAACAGCTGAGTGAGGATGCTCTGTGTGCTTCATGAGCTGGACTGGGCCTCAGGTGCTTTGTGTGACCTTGGTCAAGGCACTTATCTCTCTCTCTTCAGCTTCCTGCTGCTATCAAAGGATGAATATTCTGTCCCTGACTGTGAGCAGTCTGGGAACACACGTTACGTACATCACCTGCCAGACAGAATATGGGCTAGAAATTAATTGACCTGAGCTGATGAGGACTTACAATTCCTTGAATTGTTTAGAGTTTCTTGTTAAAATCAATTCTCACTTGCTAATGTTGGTGGCTTCCGAGGTGTTTAGTATCAAAATTATTTTAGGGATGTGGTTCCTCTGCAGTGCTTTTTGCCGGTGGCTCTTACGAGAACTGTAAGTACCTAATGTCTTTGAAAGCCAAAGCAGGAATCTTTTGTTCTCTTTATTTTCCCTCCTAATCTTGTGATCTGATTAACCTGACATCCTTGTCTCTCCTCTTTGTTCTGTCTCTGGGACCCCTCCGTACCAATAGCTTCTTCCTCTGCGTTGCATGTATTTTTGGAGCACAGTTATTTCTTTCCTTTTAATGGAGGATAATTGCTTCAGGGGAGAATGCCTGGGCCACAGATGCTTTGTTTTACTGGGGATAAATGCAGTCATCGATAGCATTTAGAGGTTTGGGGTTTTTAAAAAAGATGTGTTTACAGGAAGGCTGATTGAAATTGCTGCCTGAGTCCTGAGGAGCTATTGTATGGAAGGGCCAGGGTTCACCTGTGAGCCAATCAATCTGCATGCATAATTGGTGTTGACAAACTGAATGTGGAAGGACTCTCTAGGTTACCATGGGAACAAAAAAGGAGGTGAATTCTGGTTCATTGGGTCCAAGCAATAGGATGTCTCAGCATGTTTTGTTCTTGGCCTCTGCAAGAGGGGAGGGGAGAAGAGAACAGCTCTTCAACCCACTTCTATCTGATGAATTCTTGGCCTGCTCGAAATAGCCTGTGGTCTCGTGAGAGACTCTTGCTATCCTGGCATTTTATGCCTGTGAGTCCCATGTTACTATGGGGAATGCGGGTTCTCTCTAGTCTCAGTATGTGAGAAGATGTGGTGTCCTTGCAAAAGATCTCCCTCCTGTTCTAGCAGCTTGGAGTGGCGGGTGGGAGAACAGCCAGGCTATGGGGAAGCAAATGAAGCAGAGAGAACTACCCGAGCGTTTAGGTGTCTGTGTGTCCTACGTGACTAGCAATACCTGCACGCAAAGACAATGGGAATTAGACCTTCGCCCTACCTAAAGGTGAACTACTCCTGTAATGCAATGTGCAGCCTGATGCTACGTGCACCGTGGAAACTATCCTTGCAGGTAATGTCCTTCAGCGGGTCTAGGGCTCCGGAAAGGACCTTGGATTTGTGCAGTGTTCCACAGGCATTTGGTTTGATATCAGCAAATATTATAGCCTGCATTGCTCTCGGAGCAGGGTGTGCAGGGAAGTTGGGAAGGAGTGGTAGTAGTTCTTGGCTGTGTCCCAGAGTCTCCGTCTCTTTTTCAGGTAGGAGTGGACTTGCTGCTACATTCTGCTTCCAGTTTAGTGGCTTCCAAGGAGACCTCCCAAACTGCTTCACAAAGCAGAGTTTCACTGGCATGTCACATTCCTCCTGAGCCACTGAACAGAAAGAGTATTTTATCATATCTGGGATTTCTAGCTACCTTATTGGAGGAATGAACATCTTTTCTGCCTCCCCAAGCAACTTACTAAACAGAGGCACTCGAATAGCACTTGGCAATAGCTAAATTACTGTTCTTCTCCTCGTACTGACTCTTTGTCACTTCTTTTCATATTCAGAACCAACATGAAGATGTCAAGAAGCAGCTGCTTGACCTGCAGCTGCAGCACAACAGCTTGAAACTGGAACATCGTAAGACCCTGGAGACCCATAGCCAGAAATATGCCCAGCTGCAGCAGGAGAAGGACAGTGAAGTCACAAACTTGCAGGGTGAGTGTGATGGAGAGCTGAGAAAACACCAGGCAGAGAAAGGACTGAAGAACCGAATTCAGGAGAGGACAGTGTTTCTTCTACAGGCCCCCAAAAGGTCTGCAAATACTGTAGGAACGCTTCTGTGTGACTGTGTGTAGTGCCTTAGCCCTTCTATACCTCAGTTGGAGCATCGTCCTACCTCAGGGTGGTGGTGCGGGAACAAGGGCAGTGTTAAAACTGGCCAGGTGTCCTGAGATTTCATTGAGGGGAGGTGAGAGACGCAGAGCAGGCTACCAAGCAGCTTCCCCATGCAAGGGAAGCTATTGGGGCTCACAGGTGGTGGTTTTGTGTAGGAAAACACACCACAAAAGCCTCTGGCTGCTTGGGCTCTGCAAATGCATTGATCAGGCTGCAATTGCATGGTCAGTGTAGGGTCACAGAGGAGGAGAGCTTTTTTTTTTTTTTTTTTAATAGCCCCACGGGAGACCGTGTGACTTCGGGTTTAACCATACTTTGAGTTCTCTGGGGTTCAGAGACCCCTGCACTGTTATACTGCATGGGGCATCCCTGGCTTCTATCAACACCAGCACTTCCGTGGCCTTATTTTAAAAGCCTAATTGACTTTTGATGGCTGCTTGCTCTCACTGCAGCTGCTACTCAGCTTATTTGTGTAGAGCCACATAAGATAACAAATTATTGTGCCAGATGCTGATCATATTCGGACTGTGAAACAGTCCATGTGCCAAGGAGGTCACGCTCAAAATGAGTAAGATAATCCAAAAGTAAGAGGCATGAGGCTAAGATAGAGGTACATGCCTGTGGTTCCACAGTAGCCTGGGGCAGAAACAACAGGTTCATCCATCAGGTAATACTGCCTTACTCTATCCTTTCTCTGGTGTGTGAGTGTAACTAAGTTAGTGGAGATGCTTTTTGTGGCAGATAAAACATTGTGACATTTAGGCATCTCATCTATTTCAACATATATTTTTCACTTCTCTGTACACTTTTGACAATGGAAGCCAGTTTCTATACTACTAGAATCTTGTAAATGCTAACATTTAAGCTTGGGAGCAAGTTAAACATACTTTTTGTAATTAATGGTGTAGGTTTATAAAATAAATTTAATAATGCAAGTATTGCAGAGAATGCTGATCCCCTTAATTCCCAAAGAGTAGTTTCTATTTAGTCTGCTGTTTAATTAGATTGTGGGGCTTTTAAGGTTCACATCTGTTCTTACTTAGATTAGGTCTGGGAGACTGAAATCTACTGATGTTTTGTTTGGGTTTTTTTCTCTGATCAACAGAGCCCTAGTATCTGATGAGCACTCCTGGGTTAGAAGAGGGGAATTGAGCACAAGCAAGTGAAACCTAAATATTTATTTGTCTCTCTTCTTGAAATATGCCACCCCCAATGAAGTAAGAAAACAAATTCTGCCAGAGGAAGGAGAATAACGATCAGAAAAACAATTCAAAGAGGGAAGCTAGTCAGGAAGGTCAGCTTAAGGCTGAGATATTAATATCGTCTGTTCATTTTCCCAGGCTATTGTTCACTTGGTACCATCTCTCTCCTGTGCTTTAAGCTCAAAGCTGGCTAGTAAATCTTCCCTTAAGTATTGGTAACCATGCCATACAAAAGAGCAAGACTGTCTCATGAGAGGTGGCAAAGACAGGGAGCATTGCTAATGTCTTATTTTCTTTCCTTATGTTCCACCAGTACTTTCTATATATAATGTGCCCTCAGGAGGCGTGTGTTGGAAGATGAGCCTCTGTCAGTGAGTATAATAGAGAACAGAAGATGTATCTGAGCAGTGGACATGCTAAGGGCTGTTAAAATGGAACGGAGGGAGTTTTGCTAGATTCAGTTGCAAAAATGAAACCCTCACGCCAGGGATGCTGGGGGAAAGCAGGAGCCCACTGGGAAGTATAAAGGATTGCTTTCACAGGTGGAGCTGGGTTTGGTAGCTCCTCTTTGGTGGTCCTGGTTGCTTTACAGCTTTGGGGCAGCTCTCAGGTTGGTGGCATAGCTATCTACATGCAGAACATGCTGGGATCGGGGACAATGCAGCTGTTCCGTGTGACCCAGTGGTTGGGGCATCTGTGCTCTGTTCCTGAAAATCCCTTCTTCTGGAATTGGTTTTTGAATGCTGGTTGATGTCTCATGAGTACATGCTCGGATAGCTGAAGCTTCCTGGTCTTGTTAACTGGGGCCTGTTTAATCCTGTTTGCCTCCTCCCTCTACTCCGGGCCCTCTCCTGCTGCAGTATGAACTATTTTCTCCTCTGCTTCATAGGAACTGCAGTCTATTTGTGCTGTATTTCACACCCCCAGCACAGCCTGTCCTCTGCTGTGCTCCCCCACGCTAATTCTGTACTCTCCGTTTTTTTTCTCATCACGCATTGGCAGTCTGCTCTGAAGGCAGAGCGATAGTTTTGATCTTTGAGCTTCTGTTGGAGATAAGGGCCCTGTAGTTACAGCTGAGATTTTCTTCCCGTTGACACCAGCGGTAAAACTCCTGATGAGGTCATTGGGACCAGGATTTCACGTCTGCCATGCTGGTGGTAGAGGAAGGACGTACAATGGCGTGAAGGTTTTGGTTTCCAGTTTCTGAATATGCTTTGAGGACCTAGATGTTACTGAGGTATTGGCTCAGTGAAACTGCAGGATTCTTTTGGACACGTCTCTCCCACGCTTGAGATGCCTTTGGTTCTCTTGAAGGCCTGGGGGAATGTCTGTATTGTAGTCAGAGGTCTTATCAGTAGCGATCTTGTGCTAGCTGTCACCTAGCCTGGCCTAACTACCTAAATGTCCTGTCCCAGGGATGAATGTTATAAAAAAAGATATACCGCTGTAATCAGAAATATCTATAATGTTGAGCTGAAATCTTGCATGCAATTCAGCCTACAGCAAAGTGACCATCCTGTTAGGGGAAAATTCCCATCCTTGTCCTGGCAGGTGCAACTATGTTTGTAGAGAAATCCCAGTGCATGCAGTTCTAGTGACGTTTTAAAGGAGCTTCAAGAGCCAAAAAAAGGCTGACTTTTTTTGACAGTCTTTTGTTTTATTGGAGGATACACAGCTATATTCAAGGCAGTGAACAGAAGTGCATTGTGTGTCTTGTCACTGAAGTACTTGGGAATGTGCAAAGAGCTTGAAAGGAGCCCAACCTGGGGGCTGCAAGGCACAAGCTTGCTACTTAACAGCATAGGAATAAATGTACCTGAGGACCAAGTTGTCCTGTGATTGCTTTCTGTAAGTGGGTTGTGGGTTTTTTTTGTTTGTACCATCCTTTCAAGAGGCAGCTTCTCTATGCAGTAGGAGGGAACCTCCTTACTGGATCTGCTGTGGGTTCAGGAGACCTGACAGACCTCTCCTGTAGTTGTTTCTCAACCTTCCAGTTACTACAGGTAGGGGCAGTGACCACTGCTTGCTGCTTTCCCTGCTATTCAGCTGCAATAGGTAAAGGAAATGAAGAAACAAATATCTTGCTCTGATAGCAAGCACAGCAAGAGCCTGACCCTGATAGCAATAGTTAGCAGAGACACTCCAGACAGAAGATTCCTTGGGTGGGCAGGACTCGTGAGTGCTGAAAGGAATGATGATTCAGGTTTGCCAGTGTGTTTGGCTAGTCCCTAGCTAGTGCTCCACTGTAATTCCTGGGCTCGGAGAGGTCGGTGAGGTCAAGAGGAATTTATGGTAAGGAAAATAGCCCTCTTGAGCAAATCTCTTCTTCTCTTGCAGATACAGTCTTTAAGCTCAGAGAAGAGAGCAAGCTTCTTCGGAAGGCCCATCAGGAAGTTCACTCTCAGCTCCTTAATGCCCAGGTAATCAACAAGGGGGTGTTTGTGGCTGCACAGGACAATCTTTCACTGGGGTCTGGGTGCACCATCAAATATTCTCTAAGTAACTAAATTTATTATTTATTATCACCTGCATTCCAGTGTGGTCAGTTGCCTAAAACAGTGCTGGTAGGCGCTGGTAGTATAGATGCATTGCATACAGGTAAAATTCTCCAGCCTGGAATCTGTCCCAGTAGCTGAAAATACAGGTATGCTACACAAGACACTGGGTCAAGTGAGCACGAACCAGCATATTCCCAACCATGGAATGCCTCCTGTCACTTACCTATGTCTCAAATACTTCCACCCTAAATGATGATGAATTGTCTCTGTTTATGCCTATAAAATTAATTGCAGAAATAGCAAGGTAGAGGTGCCTTGCCTAGCTTGCTGAGACTACAAATAGACACTAAACAACCCTGGCAAAAAGGTCCCTTTCTGCATCTCCTGTGAAGCCTTAGTAGAGAGGGAGACCTATCAAATTTTGGAAGGAGCTATGTAAAAAAGAAGTTAGTGTTCAGTAATAAGTGTTGGAGCGATGCTTTCGGAGGCTGGGGCAGACATGCAAGTGGTGTTGGCTTAAGACTAGAGAGGCAGAAAAGCACTTTTATGCAGGGAAGAAGAAAGTTTTGTTGATACGGTGGTGTGCTTATGCTATGGAGATGGTGTGAGCCTCTTCAGCGTGCTAGAAGTCCTGACCTCACAGAATTCTGCTCACCCAGCTGAAAATGGGAGCTCCCAGATGACTTGGGAGAAGGGAGAAAGCAGCGTATGCTGGGAGAAGTGGGAGGACTTAACGTCTCTACAGTGTGTGTCTGAGGCTCTTGTACTAAGCCAAGACACAAGCAGCTTTGGAAGTACACTTTAAAAGTCAGGTCTAAATTAGCCTTTTCTGTTGTTAATTAACAGTCTTCTGTCAAGCACTCCCTTGAATTATAGGATAAGCCCAGAAGCAAGGAGCTAGCCGTGGCTAGGTGATGTTGACAACTGATTCTTACCCTGAACTTGATGCTGAGCTTGAACTAGAGATTGGGGCGGGGGGGGGGGGGGGGGGGGTAGTAGGTTTTGACTTCTACAGGATTGCTCTTAAGTTCTGACCTGATCTGCCCTGCAAAATAGCAGGCACCAAGTAGCTCTAGGGCATTGCAAACTTCACAGATAACTGGTTGCTCCAGTTAGGAAGCCCAGGTTACTGACATTGCAGGCAGGTGTCATTTCACAGCTCTTTGGGTCATGTCAGATGTGGTTTGAGGGGTCTCAGGTGGACAGTCAGTGTGTTTGACTTGCCTGCCTTCATAATCGTGACTTGCCACTGAGTGGCTTTTTTACTCTGCTCCTCCACGTGGCTAAGGCAGACTGGTAGGATTCTCTGCAGTGATACTGCCTGCAGTGATACTGCTCGCAGTGTACTTGCTGGAAGCAAAACAAAGACTTCTAGTCTCCATAGGGGTCAGTCCAGCAAGCCCATACCAAGAAATTGAAACAGCGTGTGATTACAAGCTTCTCGAGTGCCCCTGGCAAGCCTACATTCACACCTCCTGCTATCAAAATGGATCTCAGCCTTCATTTTTAGGCCTCCTGACCAAACTTTTAAAGTAGCTGCCAATGTCACTGCTCTGTAGCTTGTTCTCAAGCAACATAAGAGACCCAGTCAGCTCCCATCTCATACAGGCCTCTGCCATTGACAGCTTGCGTCAATACCAGTTGAGCAAAGGTCCTCTGCTTGTCGTTACATATTTCTACTTTTGTCTTGCTGGATCAATGCTGAGTGCGTTTGCATCTGGCACGCCATGTGGGACCAGTCCTGAATTACTCTTCAGCAGAGTACCCTTAAAATGCTATTTGACTAACTGTGATGCATTAGAGAAAGCAATCAGCAGTTCAAGTGTGCAAACTAGCACATACTCCGAAATTTAAAAAAAACTTGGCTAGAGATGGCTGAGGCTACAGAGTCAAGCACTTGCAGACTGGAAAACACAGTGGCAGTTTTTGTGCAGCCAGTCTTAACTTTTGGCCCCTTCGGTGTTGTGATCAACGGGAAAAGTAGTTTGCAAGAAACAGCTCACTGTCATTTCTTGCCAAAATTAAGAGAGAGCAAGAGTAAAAGGATTTGCTCTGGATGTGGAAGACGCAGCTCAGCTCCCTGCTCTGAATGTACTAGACAGTCGTGTAACAAAGTTGTGCTCCAACCATCTGTCTGACTGCTATTTCTGGCTCTTACAGAAGTGGCAGTGGTTCGTTCCAATGACTTCACAAAATACTTTGGACCTTTGTGACAATGAGCCTAGTGTTAAATCTTGGTTTTCTGTTCAGTTTTCTGATCAGTCCTTTGTAGCGTCTAATCGGTGTTTCATAACACAAAGGTGAATGGAATTGCATTTGCCATCAGTGAGGCGAGATGCCATATGTTGGAGCAGACACCCACAAGGGCTCCCACCTTCTTTATCAGCACTGCAGTTCTTCATTGCAGTGTCGATTTGCACTGACTATCCTGTTGTTGAAGTTTAGACGAGTAATTTGCATTCTGGACAACATGTTCATTTTCCAAGGATTTCACAAGAGCAGCCTGCAGTGGCTGTCGTATCAGTTGGTCTGCCACGTAAAATGGGGCACGGTGGCATCAAGTGATGTATGCACAGCTTGCTGTGATGGGTTGCAAACAGCGTGTGGGAATTTGTGCATTAAGGCTAGTCTAAAGCTTCTTTCCCTCTGGGCTGACCACCTTAACAGGCTTTTGATGGGTACAAGTTTTGCTTCCATCTGGCTTGTTCTGACTGGAAGCAGTCTCTTACTAGCTAGAGCTATATCCCATGAACTGTTCTTGGCTTCCTTTTCCTTTCCTCATTCCTTTTATGTTAGCTTTGCTGAGCGGTTTTATTGCATTTTGTTTTTTTAATGTAATTTTAAGGTCAAATTTCAGGGGGAAGAACTGAAATCAACAGAGCCTGCTCAGGAATTAATTTCCTGTTAAACTTGCCTTGCTGCTTGGAAGCTTTCCTACTCTGTCCAGTCCCTAATTTGGTCCATTTCCAGTTACCCTGGCAAGCATATGAAAAGCTCTTCCCCCCTCACTTTCCTATAAATAACTGGGGTAGGAGTGGGGAGCTTTTCCTGAGTAGTTTCTCAAGCCCTACTTTTCAGGGTTGGAGATGGAAGAAATAAGCTGCAGTAGAGAGAAAAGTGTCGCATTTGCGTAACAGTCCAGGAAAATCAATTTTCATTTGTCTTGCAAAGTAAATTGGATTGTCAAGTAGGATTATGCCAATTATTGTCAGCCCTGCTGAGATGAGCACATCCTCAGGAGGAGAAATGCCTCCACAGGGATAAAAAAAACCAGCTAACCTGAAGGTACATGTGTGTGAGGCACAGGAGGAGAGGGAGTCACACCTAACGAGACCCAGGATGCAATTCTTGTGCAAAGTTATGTCAATGGCTCATGCACTAAATAACATTGGGCAAAGAATCGGTGTCATGGGTCAGCACTTCCAGGGTAAAAGTATGCAATAAAACAAGATGCAAGAATGGCAAAGGGGGAATACAGAATGTCCATGAAATCTGGAGGGAAAGCTGAAGACTAGCTTGGGCTTGTCGTTAATGATTGTGGATTATCTCCCGCCCTTCATATATATAAAATAGCTTCTTTAGTAGTGTATCTGTGCTGAACAACTGGCCACAAAAGAGTGGCTATTCTCAGCAAGGAGTTGTTTAGCCCTGTTACTGTGTGAGGCTTCTCTGTACCCTTCTCATCCCCTCAGGCCCAGATGGAAGAGTTCAGGCAGCTCAAGGAAGCTCTACAGAAGATGCCAAGTTTCAAAGGAGGAGGAGGAGCTGGGAAGGGGCAGCAGCAGTTTCAGGTGCCGAAGGAGCAGCCCATGGTGCCAGCCAACAGCCAGCTGCAGCTCGCGAGGCAGAAGGTGTGGTACTCCCAGAAAACCCCAGGGAGGAGAGTTCTGCAGGGCTTCTGTGGGTTTTCAGCATGGGGCTTTGAATTGGAGGGAACTGAGGTTGTTCCTTTAGAGTTTGCTGTTGTCCTTTCTTCCTCGCAGGTTTTTCCAGTCAATCAGGAGAATCGCCCTGTTGGGAACCCGCTGGCATCACAAGTCTCTGGGGTTCAGAAGCAGGCAGACGGCCCTCTGCTGCAGGGCCAGAACTTGTACAGTAACGATGGCCCGAGGCCACAGGCTAATGTGCTCTTTACCCATCCAGTCCCACCGCAAGATGCCAATTCGCTGCCAGAGGCTATGCCAGCCTGGCCAGCAAGACGCGAGGATGGCCACGTGATCCGATTCACCCGGACCATGAACAGTCTACCAAATGGGAACCCAGTAAGTTCTGCACACTCGCTGCTCGTTTTGTGTAGCCCGTGCTTTTGAAGCTCAAAACTATGATATTTGTAATGACATGCATATGTGCATTCCACTTCCCTGATGTGGAAACTGTCCTGGCCCTAGGTTTCAGACTCCTGTGCACTCTTTAAGAGTTTGTGGTTTAGTGGCTGGGCTCAGATTAACAGGCTAGGGTTCTTGTTCTGGATCCTGCCAGATCTGCAAAGAGTAAATCATAAAAGCAGCTCCCCTGCCTCCTGGTGTGATTAAGAATGAGCTTATGGAAAGCACATCTCTAGAAAAATGACAATAATTGCAGTGTGGTTAGACTATAATTACAGTAACTATTACAATGGCAATGTGTGGGGGGTTTTTTTAGAGGTGGTTTTGTTTTTCCTCTTTTCTTGGAGATTCACCTACCCAAGACAAGCTTGGGTCACATAGGATCCAAATTATTTCCTTTTGGCTGTGTGGAAAGAGAAGAACCTCTCTTACTGCAGGCTGTCTGGAGAGAACTGTAGATTTGTTCTGGAGCCCTGCTGAATCTGTTGTTTTATGATAAAGGATTTGTCTGGCCCATAAACCTGCCCAAATTCAAAGGACATCTGCAGGTATCTGATGAGATTAGGAGCTTGTGTATATCCCAAGCGTATGCATGTGTCTTCTCTGCAGGATCTAAAGATGGTGATGCGTATTCAGGTGAAAAGCAATGAGGAAAGCCAGGCTCCTGGATTGTCACTGTCTGATCTGAAACAACCCTCTGCAGCAGAAAAACCTCAGCTGCCAGAAAACCACCACTCTACAGGGAGCAAACAGGTGCAAATGCAAAGGTTGGTGGAACAAAACTCCCTACTCCTCTCAATGTTGAGGCTGAAACGTAGCATACAGGCTCATCCCTGGTCTCTTTCTTTTTGTGTTTATTGTGGTTTCTACTTGCAAGATGGTTGAAGAAAGTGTTAGTTATTTGTTCCACTGTCATCTAATTCTTGTAACTGAATGTTCTTGCCAGGTCTCCATCTCAGCCAAAGCAGAAGACTAGTCATGTTGCAGGCAATGTTGCGTGACTGAATGCACAGACTACTGTGGGTGCTGTGCTGGCAAAAAAAAAAAAGGCTGTTATTGGTGCATGCTCTGTAGGCTGCCTTTCTGTTTGAACTGTTTGGTGAAGTGTTTGTGTGGGGAGGAGAGAGAACGAGGAGTTACTGCTGAGTGAGATCAGGTCAGCGCAGATTTCCTACTAGCTAGAGGAGAGGGTGGAATGGGGGAGTTAGTTCAGACTTCAAGAAATCTCCTCCCTTTCAGTGGTGGTGACTTCAATATCCTGTTTTGTTTAGCAAACTGAAGAAATTCTGCACGATGGAAGCGACCCATCTGCAGCAGCAAGGGTGGCTAAAAATTCCTTCAGTTTCTATAAATAAGAGGCTTTAAGTTGTATATTAGAGCTGCAACTTGCTCATTTTTTCCACTAAATAATCTGCCAAGCTCTGCAGGAACAACCAGACCTTGAAGATCTGAAAGCTTCTCATCTCCAAGGTCATATGGTAATCTAGAAGCAGCAGGCAACCAGCCCTAATTAGGTACTACAGTTTTTTCTGGTTTTGCTTCTCTGTATTGTCTCGTCTGTGTTTTCTTTCCTCCCAGGGAATGGAGCTTGCGTTCCTCTTGCCAGTGCACTTCTGAGGTACGCTGGGGATTTTCCTTCACAGAGCCTGATTAGAAAGTGAGAAGTCAGACAGGTCTGAGTCCTGTGATCCCAAAACTATGGGGTTTATCCAGAATGGGATAAAACAGTTTACAGCGATAGTTTATGCCAGAAATGAGGACACAACCAGAATCCATCAAACAGCCCAGGCTTTTGTCCTGTCTATGTTCCTGCATACCTGCACTTGAGATGATGTAGTTGATATAAACTTCAGCTTCATATGGAGAAGTCAAACCAATTCAGCCATATCAATTAAAGGGTCAGGGTTTATAATAAAAGACCTGGGATTGGTACAATCTTCTGAGCTTAGTTGAAACCTTGGTATTAAAATTCCCTGTAACTTGGACCTGTTGCTCATATCGGACATCCTCAGCACAATGTGTTCTCCAGACCTGTTCTTGGGGTAAACGGGAGAGGAGAGCTCTGGGGAGGGGAGTGTCTTGAAAAGGGCAGAGGTTCAGAGAATGGCATGAACCTACCCATTCCGTGCAGGTAACAGAATGGATAATTCCTACAGTATGTTATTTGTATTGCTGTAGTACCTGGGAGTATAGTCAGGGACCAAGATCCTGTTGTACTGGATGCTGTACAGGCACAGGAAAAACTGTTTACGGTCTCAGCAGCATTCACAGAAGACTAGTCTGTTTTGTAAAAGGAAGAAAATGAGACTGCAATTCATCAAAGTCTGGCCATAATCCAAAAACTGACTCTGAAAATAGAGCTTCCTCATTTAACTTATTTATCTCCTGTGCGTGTCCAGGTCATACCTGCTCAGTTTACTGGATCAAACAAGATTTAACTTCTGTTTTATCTGTAGAGGAGACTTCTGGATTTCATTCTGAATTCAGTCTGATCCTACCCATTCTTCTCTGCCATTTTTGTTCCTTCACTTAACGTGTAATCTTCCCAGGTCAGAGATTGTGCTTTGCATAATTCTTTAAAGGGCAATGTCCTCCCTATACTGCTTTGATAGGTAACATCTACGTGGACACACACAGTAACAGCACAGAGGATATTCTGCCTTTTTACAGGGAGGGACTTGTATGGGTGTAACTGAAGGTGAGGGTTGAAGTTTTGATGGCAGAATGACCTTTCCTCAGCTATGTAGAGCCTAGTGAGGGTACTGTCACGACTCAAATAGAAAATGCAAATAGTGGATTTCTTTGGCAAATGCCTTTTGAAAGGACAGAGATCATGGTATGTTTGGTGTGCTTTTCTTTTCCTGGATCTATCATCGAGAATTACTGAGCAGCTGGAGGCTGTTATTTACACTGCATGAGATTTGTGATAAGGAGTGCATAAACCAACTTTCTCCAGAAGGTGTCAATGCCAAGAACAATATCATGCTGCAGTAGAGTACAAAAGAGGCCATGCATCCAATGCCAAGAACTGTTGCATTGGGTGGCTGAGACCAGCAGATTCCAGATGAGCTCTTGATGGCCAATTTACATTTTGATGGTTTTATAATGGGGAAATCTGAGCTGAAGGCTGGGTTATGATTTTTCGTACTGAAAGTTTTGTGTGGTGGTAGTATGCTGGCATTAAAAAGCTGCTAAAGCTAAGGCCACTTGTCCTTTCTCAGCAGTTAAAAACTTAAATGTCTTAAGTAGACTTTTAAATCTCAGCTGGCTCATGTAGCAGGACAGGCTAAACTAAGCAGTAATCCTGCTTGAAACTGGTGGTAGCTTACTCAGATTAGAAGTTTGTTTCAAGTGCTTTTGAGAGTCCCTGTTATTGGGATTTTATTCCTTCCTTTACCCTTCTTTGTTTCTGAAGGTGTCCCTGAGTAAGAATATTTGGGAAGAAAACATTCCTTGTGAGACAGCCCTGCCTTCTGGGCTTTTCAGGGATTCACTCAAACTAATTTGAAGATAGGCCGTTTCTTCTCTGACCTCCAATTAATTTCCGTGCAGTGGAATGCTGTTACGCTACTAAGTACTCTGCTGCCGAGTCTCCAGTTGAGTATCCACGTGAGCTGTGCTATTGCTGCAGGCAGAGGAGCATCAATGAAAAATGTGTTGCATTTGGCATATACCTTGATATGAAGTACTTGTCCCTCTGAGGCACTTCTGTTGAGAAGGAAGCAGACATAGATATTGGTGTAGACATCAGCAGAAGTGTAGACATAGATATTGGTGTAGACATCAGCAGAAGTGTATCTGAGGTGGAACCATTACAGAGGAAGGAATTCCTGACTATGATCTGCCTGAAAACGGTTGCCTGAACTCTCGTAGATAGATCTGTGTATGGAAATTGATTTTTCAGGTCAGTAGATGGATGAAAACATTTTGGGGGGGGGGGGGTGTAGGAAAAGCAGGAAATCATAATGGAATGTGGCTTCCCTCACTGAATGAAGAAATGAAACTTTTTCCCCTGTTCACCTAAAAAAAAAAATCAAAACAGTATGTGAATGTTTCCTTTCAACTAGTTCTATTTTCACTGTTTGGGTTCATACAAGGGACAGATGCATGCTATGGAAGAGTTTTATAAACAGATGCTAGTTAAAGTATCCATCCCAGTTGCAAAGTTTTGTAAAGAGCTTGTAGCTTTAAAAAGAAATTATCAGACAACGGAAACTGTCAACTTTGTATTGCAGTTTTCCTGTTTATTTTGAAAGTTTTTTTTTCTCCTTGTAGGCAAAAATTCTACAGTCTTACTTTAGTAGCATGTTCATTTTAAATTAAGTTGGAACAATAAAGAGGGTTTACGTTTCTGATATTTCTTCAAAAACTTAGATTTGTGTATTTGGGTATGTGTGAGGCATGAGTAAGTATCTATTTAGAATTGGAATTAATTGCTATGTGGATATGTTACTGTATCATGAATAATATTAGAGCAGTTCTACAATAAATTGTGTTTACAAAGCATAACTTACTTTGTAGTTACGTGGCATATTAAATGTTCTTTCAAGCAGATATCACAGTAACTAATGAAATCTGCTAGTTTTGCCAAAAAAATTAAATTAGGACAAACTTCTGCATGTGTTGGAGTTTTTTTCCTCTGCTTGCTGTTATGGAAAAGCGTTATGAAATATCTCTTGATATACTGACGCTGGGGTGATTCTGTTTTGTTTTGTACCCTTGTTGCAGCTGGAAAGACATAGTTAACAAAGTGAATGCCCAGATGGATGAAGAACAAGTGCACGGTTACCCAAAGAGCCTTCGTTTTGATCCCAAGCCTGGGCAAGAGATGCAGAAAGGCAGCCCACAGCCACCCAGTCAGAAGAGAGGGGAAGAGCATCAAATAGCTGATCAGGAAGGCGAGAAGGAAAGGACAGATGATGAGGAACTCGAAATGGGTATGGTTTCCCTAATCCTATGCTGTACAGTACTAATTTGTTGCTAAGCAAGGTGGGGAGTGAGAAAAGCTCTCTGCTTGTGTTAAAGGAAAACCTTACAACTCTTAAGTATTCTTGTGCTTTTATTGTCCTTGGTCAAATGAAAAGCCTGGACAGTTTTCCATTTTTGTTCCCTGTTGTCCTGCATCCTCACACATTCCCAAGGTAGCGGACTCAAAATCTGTGTAAGTAAAGTCAATTCTTCTTTCATTCCTATGCGAGCGATGGGGAAAATGTCACTGTGTTTTTTAAGACTTGATCGCAGTCTCCCATAGGAATTAATTTAGGTTTTTTAGAAGTGGGGTTTCTAACTCAGAGCAGAAAATTTCCCAACTGTCCTTAAGGGGCTAAAAGCAAATAAATTCAAAGGCAGCTAGTTGTATTTGTCAGTCAGCCAAGAGAGCACCTACAGCTATTTGAAAGTCTAGTAAGTAACCGCATTTGGGCAATTAGAGGCCAGCTCTTAGAATAGCGTGTTAGAATTCCTCAGTCTTCTCCTCTGGATCTGTTCAGACCCCTGTGCATTGACTCACTCTGCTAATAACTGGTTGGGAGAAACATTTGATTTAGTGTAAAGTTCATCATCACACCATGAAACCAGCTAGTGAATAATCCATTAGATTATGCATGTGAGGGCAGAATCTTTTCTTTGCCTCATTTTCCAGGTGAGGTTTATCAGTTGTTGTGTGAAACAAAACAGCTGTAAAATGACTAGACCTTTCAGAAAATTACAGTGGGTGGGTGGGGGCTCGGAGCACTTACATAGGTCCAGTAACAAAGGGAAGGTTGATTTAATTGCAGCTGTATGTCTACAAGTGTGAGAGGGAAGCTACAAACTTCCTCTGGAAGCAAATAAAGACGACATCAAAAATGTATTGCAGTAAGCCAGTCAGGCGGTGGAGAGCTAAAATGGGCTTTTGAGTAGAGGTGTCGAGTCTGAGAATCTGTGCAGAGATCCTCTGCTGTGCTCAAGAGGCCAGGATATACAGTGTGAGTACTTTGTAAACAGATTTCTTTGCTGCAAACAGACTCTACCATCAATTTCTCTTGCACATGTGGAAATAACCCATAAAATCTGGAAGCTAGCTAGCTACCTTTGTCAAAAAGAGACACTGAACTGTAGATATGACTAATGCTAATTCTGTATGTTGCTAGTCTGAGGTAGAATGACTAAGTAGGTGGCTTTTCATGTAGCTAATTTTTTGCTGCGGTCTTGAATGCATTAAGGCAGGGAAGCTGGGAGCTGAGATTCCTCTGAGGATCTCATCTGAAATGCTGACTTGCATCCTCTTAAACTTTATAAAGGTAGTCTCAGCCTGGTTTCTTGACAGTAGGTTTTGGCTCTGGATTTGGAAAAGAGGGATGTCATGGGGCAAAGATGAAGGTCAGTAGTTCTAACTGAATCTTGGATCAAAAGGCTGAAATCACCCAAGATGGGTGATTTCCTCCCAGGCTATTGGCTCAGTTCACTCTGTGGACGTAAGTCCTCCCTTCCAGAACAGCAACAGTTAGGTACCTAACAGCTAATGTGCATACAGATGCCCGCTTGGAGAGGAGGTTCGGTATTCCTGTGCTTTCCCACAGCTATGTTTAGCTGCTATTTCACGTTTTGCTGACCTGATTTTCAGCAAGTCCCCTTAGAGGAACTGAACTAATTGGTTCACATCAAAGTGAATTCTACCCTGAAAAGAAAAGGCCTCATTGCAGGTATAAGAGAGCATGAGGACCAATAGCCCTTGACCTCTGTGTCCTAATTGGGATTAACAACCAAAGTAATGACTCGACTGCCCTGGCTGTGCTGCTGTCCAGTTGGGAACGCTGCTGTCCAGTTGGGAACAAACACTGCTGTCTCACAGGCTCCTTTTAATGTTTTTTAGGAGAAGCACTCAGCCTGTGGTGAGTGCCAGAGCTGGGACATGTCAGAGCCATATCCAATTCGGGGTGAGGATTAGGCTTTACTTAGTTGAAAGCAAAGGCTATATTTTTAAAAGGCTGTATTTTTTTTTTGTCTCATTAGTACTCTCCTCCTGCCCTGACTGTCCCTTTACCTGGCAGAGGAAGCCTGCCTTTTGTTCTTGTCAGCAGCTGTGTGCCAGCAAAGGGGAAGGTGGCACCGACGTACTGACCTGCCATGGTCTAGTTTGGCTCCTGGGGTGGTCTGACTGGCTGCATGGCTGGGTTGCTGCTATAGATGCTGCCCAAACTTAGCAGTGGCATGAGGGAAAGATGCATCTTAATATAGATTAGGGCCTGAATTCAGAGCTGGTTTTTGTCTTTGATTCATATGTGTATCATTCAGTAAGTTACGGGCGTGCTTCAACACATGCTTATGGTCCAGCCTTGGGGACAAGGAAGCAGTTTGGGCAGCTGTAGGAGCGTAGTGCTGCTTTGCCCTGAACTCTTGCAAACGGCATTGAAGAAGGATTCCTCTAAAAACTTCAGTGTCGAGACAAATCCCTGCTTGGCATAGAGTTAATGCAGCTGTTCCCCAACAAGTGGGAATCTGAACTGGTGACACTGACCTTTGAGAGAGTACACTGATAACTGTCCCTCTTCCTTGCAGATGCAGGAGTGATTGAGAGAGAGGAGAATTTGCATTCTCAGAAAGAGACTGTTGCCCAGGAACCAATGGTAAGTAATGCTGTTATCTGGATGCTAACCCTAGCTTTGAATAAGAGTCCAGCTGTCCCATTTAAGTTGATGCTTTCCCAGAAGTTTCTATAACATGCAACTCCAGACTCCTGGGTTCTGGAGCGATTCCGAGGGATAACAAAGACTGGAGTTTTTGGTTTTTAGAACCACTAACATGCTTGTGGAGAGGTGCAGCTGAAGTGCTACAAGCCAGCACCTCCTGCTTACTGGTGAAGGCAGCGAGCCTTCTGTATCCCAAGGGGATATCCTGCCTGGTATTCATAAGAGGCTTTTCTTGTCCAGATGCCAGATGATGCTGCAGATCCTGCCCAGGATCCCAATAACCAAGGTGAGGATGAGTTTGAGGAAGCTGAGCTGGAGAGACCTGACTTTGAAGAGAAGGTGGGAGGTTTGGAGAAGTTCAAGGAGCCCAGCGTAAAAGAAGAGTCGAAGGAGAAGCCACTGAAGGTGACTGACCTGAGGGCAACCAGCAGGGGCCAGGGAGAGATCCCCAGCTATGAATGGGGGGGTGGGGGTGGGGGGGGCAGGGGCAGAGAGCGTAAGGACTCAAATCAAAACATCACGTTCCTGGATGGATCCATATCCCACTGCAAGGATATGGCAGGCAGGAAAAACCTCTTTGAGTGTGAATCGGTGGGCTGGTCAGTACCAGAACTTGTTCTGGCCCTGTTCTCTCTGCTTGTTGAAGTCATCCCTAGCATTTGCAGCACCTATGTGGCTGGAGAGACATTTTATAGGAGATGGCTCGCTCCACAGCTATTATTGCAGAGGTCTGTGCCTTCAAGCACTTCAGAGACCAAAACCAGAGACAATAATATGCTATGCTTGGGGTCTGGTCGGTGCAGCCATTGCTGTTCCTGGGGTGGGTATGCAACAAGCTGTTGGCAGCAGTGACAACACGTGAGAACTCTGTCTCTTTGTTTGCCTGCTTGCAGATGGAATCCATTTATTTTGCAAAGTGCTGCTTGCTGTCTGAAGCCAGACTCTGCATCAGGGAAATGTTAGCTTGTTTTGACAAGCAGCTGAGTGTTGCTTGTTTTAAAAAGGAGTGTTTTATCTGTCAGGCTCTAAAATCATGATTAATAGTGAGGTTTAAAAAAAAAAAAAGAAACCCAGGCCAATGAAATCAAACAAGAAAGAGATGCTGGCACCAACAGAGCAACACCTCCTTAAGATTACTGAAAATGTGGAAAGAATTAGTGACATAAATACCTGAGTTTCAGATAGGGCTGTGCTGTGCTCCCTAAAGCTCCACCCTAAGTAACTTTTAGATGCCCTGCGGCCCTGGAACTTGATGCAACAGAAGCATGTGCGAGGGTCCTGGCCCTGGGACCCTCCTGCTGCAGGAGAGGCCTCTCTCTCCGCAGTGGAAGGAGCTGGGCAGTTGCTGCCAGCAGGTGAGAAGACAGACTGGATGGGGAAAGTACAAATGGAGTCTGGGTTGCCTCATGGTCTCTCTGCTGACGTGTGATTCCTAATCTGTAGCCCAGTCTTCCAGACCTGGGGTTCTAATGCAAGAGAGCTGTATCCCTGGCTGGGAATGGAAGTAGGATGGGGCACTGTCAACAGTGTCTGACTTTCTGTATTTTTCAGGATGCTGGCAGACCTGCCAAGCCCAGGGAAGACCCAATGGATGACTATCAAGAAGATCAGGAGCAAGAAATTGTACGACACCAAGGTTCTTCCTCTTTTCCTCTCTGGTGTGATTGTTACCTGGGTATGTTGGTAGGCGGGAGCTGAGTATGACTCAGCTTTTGGGAAACCAGATGTGAGCACTGACTTCAGTTTTGTCTCTGCCTGCTCAGTGAGTTGGATCTCCAGAACAAACCTAGAGCCCACATACCTCTGCTCCCCTTTTCTTTTTCTGGTGTTCAGAGTACCCTTTATGCTCTCTCCCTTCCTCATTTCTTTCTGCATCAATCTGCAGCAGTTGAGCTCTGAGATGCTTACCAAACAGCAGCTGGGGTGGATTACAAGCTGTGCCAGTGCAGCTAGGCAAGATCAATATGTGTTTCTCCAAGCATCACCCTGGGTTTATTCCTGTGGTGAGAAATCCACTGGGAACCCTGTAGTCTGCTGCTGCACAGGTCCTACTGGGTCTAGCCTGTGTCTGTGGAAGACCTGGGGAGAACTTCACCTGTGCTTTGAGAAGGGTCATTGGGTTACAGTCAGCAAGTCGAACAAAAGTATGGGTGGCAGAAAAATGTGATGTCCCACTCCTGAAGGAAGTGTGGGAGGTGGTGCGTTTGGGCCACAGTTGCCAGGAAGCAACTGCTCCTCTATTTGGCTGAAAATGGGTATTATTGCTGTGTCACAGAGCCCCAGGACTGCTGTAGTCAGTGACAAGTTGGCATTCCTCTAGGAGAAAGATTGGAGGCCACCAAAGATTGAGAGCATGAGTACTAGACAGGATCACCTGGTGCCTTCTGGCTCATGTAGGTAGAAATGAAGGATCCTCTTCCAGTCTAGTTCATCCTCTCCTTGCCCTTTGTGAGTGGCTGCTGCTGGCTTTTTCTGCAGTTTCAACATGATTTCTGAGGAATTGAGGGTTTGGGCTGCCTGCTGGGAAGGGAGTGGGGAAATAAGGAGTGGGCAGAACAAAGTGGATGTCAGGAGCTATCCTTGCCCTGTTTGTAGAACCTGGCTTGTACACTAGATAGTCAGACCTAAAAGTGCCAATGCAGGCTGTGCTGGCTGCTGCACATTACGGGTGGGATTTGTTACACAGTTTTAAATGTGGTGGATGTAGGATATCTTCTTCTATTCGTGTAGTAGTAGCAACAGGCAGAAATCTTAAAATGGCATTGTAATGCCAGGATATTAAATGGGCATAAAATGAACAGGCTGATCATGGCAACACAGGCTTCTTACCTCTGTGTCTTGGCTAAGTGACTTGCCAATGACACCTAAAGGTCCCTGGCAGAGATGGATTCTTCTGTTTTCCTGAGTTTCCCAAGCTGGGCTGGTATGGTAGAACAGCTATACTCAGAAGCGGCATGGTGCGCTGCTAGTTAGGGTCTCCTTTTCTAGACCTTGCTGATTTTTCCTTCCTGGCTCTGTTCCCTTTGCACCCAGGAGGATCATGGAGGTGAGGTGGATGACAATGATGACCTGGAACTTGTCCAAGACCAGAAGAACCATGCAGGCATACAGAGAGCTGATGGCAAGAGGGATGACTACTACTGAAAGATGCTGAAGGAAAATGGAATATGCTAGGAATGAGGGGATGGGAACTCCTCCTGGGAACTGGCTCCTGTATTAAACACTGCCCAGAACAGATAAAGGCAGGAGGAGATAACTGTCTCCGCAGGCACTGAGCAGGGTGCTTGCAGATGTGCATTACATCTACATGTGTGGGGCCATTGCTGCCTCTCTGGTCAATAGCATGGAAGTGCTCTCAGACTGTAGGAATGATTTTATCCTGCTGCTTTTCTTAGAAGCACTTTTTGATTTATTGTGTTCTTCACCTTCTTGTTTTCCCTATCCCTTCCCGAGCTGGAGAGTTTCTTTTTTTTTTTTTTTTTTTTTAACCCCCTGGGCAGCAGAGGGGTGCCTGAACTTGTCCTTGGACTGACTCAACTGATTGCTAATACAAAGGAATCTGTCTTCATAAAATATTTTGCTCAGTAGTGTTTCTTTAAAACATCCTTTGCTCGCATCAGAGTAAGGTGGAGAGGAAGTTAGCCTGCTTTTTGTCTGGAGTAATGCAAGGGTGATGGCTAACCATGACCACCAACAGAAATGACCATGTGCCAGCCAGTGTATGTGTGTGCATGTGTGTATATGAACAACTGGATCCTCTTCCTTGTGCAGAGACCCTTCCCAGTGACTCAGAGTAGAACCCTGTAGAGTTCTCCTTACCTTGGCTTTGAGCTCTGACTGTCCTGCTGGGCTTGGAGCCTCCCCATCTAATGCTGTGCATCTTGTCTTGACATTGCTGCTGCACCCTGGGTTCCGGGAGATGTGGGCTGGCCTGAGCTAAGACAGGCTTTTCTGTGACGGTGGCAGGGACTGCCACCAAGAAACAGCTGCAACCTTGCAGTAACCTCTGCAGGTCACCGGCTGTCGTGAATGAAGTGCTTCATGGCACAGCTGCCAGTCCCTCTAATGGGGTATTCTTTTTACTTTGTGTAGCATTTTGGTGGTGTGGATGCCCTCAGTGGGACGTGAACAGAGTCTGGGAAGGGCCAAACTGTCCACTGCTTAAAGTTCTCAACTGCAAGCAGCAGGACGGGAGCAGACATCCATTTCTGTGATGAGTGTGTTTGCTCAAACCTTACTACTATTCATAATGCAGCTGCAGCATCCCAGCACAGCTGTCCCTACTCTGCCCTCCTCAGGCTTTTGGCAGAACGTATCAGAGCATATCCCAGCCTGCATCTGCCTCTCAGACCCGTAACCTCCTCCCTCCCTATATTTCTGACATACACTCAGCTTTCGGCACCTCCCTAGGTGCCCTAGGTTGTTCAGGATTCCCAAGCAAGCACGAAAGGCTTGCTAAGGATGAAATCTGGTGCACAGGAGGGGAAAAAAAAAAAGTAAGGAAAAGTATTCATGATGGTAGACATGAAGGAATATTTGGAGCCCAGCTAATCCAATTCCATCCTGTTCAGCTTCTTTCCAGTCTCCCAGCATTTGACAGGGAGCTAAGATAAATTTTGCTCTTTCTAGACAGGTCTGGTTTTTAATCAGGAAGTTGGGTATTTCTAGTGTTCTGTTGATCAGTAGATTGAAATCTGTGGTGCTTTGCTTAGTCTCCAAAATGCATCTTGCCTGACCTCAGATAAAAAGAAGGAATGAATCAGCTGGAGTCCCTGGAATTTAAAATGGAGGCAGCAGAAAGGAGAATGGGCTTAATCATGATATTGCAAAGCCTGGGAGCTGGTTTAGTCATGAACAGGGCAGAGCGCTCGCATCTCCTACCTTGTGCAAGACCCGTGCATCTGAGCTGTCTTCTGCTTCCTTGTCACCATGTCAGAAGTCCTGGACTCTGGGACCTCATTTGTCAAATGCAGCTTGTGGTTGAATGTTGTGACCTGATAGAAAATCAGAGGAGAGACCTTTGTTCCCTATTTGAATTACTTAAGCTTTTTTGTAATCCTTTGTTTTGGGGCATATTTTGTAAGCACTTTTAGACACTTGGAAAAACAATATTTATCTCCCGATAAGCTTGGTCTTTTTCATTCAGACAGTATTGATCTTTTTCTTCCACTGGTTCTAACGGAGCTTGAAATTAACATGTCATAGGACTTCTTGGTTCTTTGTTTTTGTTCTGCTTGTGTTTCTTACCAGCACAATCAGCTGTGCAAGTCAAACTGCGGGGTAGATTGGGGTAGTTAATGTGGCTGGCTCTCTGCTTGCTTTGTGTGGAAGCAAGAAGAACTCTGCTTTTCCAGATGCTGCCCTTTCTAGAGCTACAGCATCAGGTCAGCTGGATGGTACTGCTGGTTATTACAGAGCCCAGTAGAATCATGCTGTTAGGACCTCAAATACCTAATCTGCTGCTTGCTGAAATTGGGGAGGATGTACTTGTGCGCCGAGACCACAAAGAGCCTCATTGCAACAGTTTGGAACTGTGTGTTCCAAAACCATGTGAGAATACAGAACTCCTCACAGGTGAATACTGATGATACTAGCTTTTGGGAGGACATGAGAGAGCTCCTGGCTACAGAGTTCTATCTGCAGCCATGCCTAGGCACCTTATCTCAGCTAAGTTAAGAAAGTCAAAGATGGAGCACCCCAGCCACAGTCACTGTAGAGCTGCTGTCAGCAGCAGTTCAGCTGCAACCGACCGCTTAAGATGAGAAGACCTTTCTCAGGCCTGGAAAGGAACATTCAATCTGCAGAGTGTTCTCTGCCTTTCTTCTGTTTCTCCCAGCTTTCTCCTGGATCAGAAATCTGGGAGTGGTCCAGCTCCTATTTAAATTAGGCTATTTCATTTGAGAGCTTCAGCAAACCCCCAATTTATAAATAGTTTTTTGATCTTTCCACTTTGTATCGCTACCTAGAATACCTTGCTTTAAGTGTAGAGGTATCCAGGCTTCAGTGTGCGCACAGATCTCCAGAGAAGATGAATGCTGTTCTAGGGGCTCTGTACTCATCCTACTTGGTATCTTTGGGCAGAATTTGTGGGCAGAATAAGCAAAGGTGCCAGAGTCAGAACAGCAGCCAGAGGCTGTTCCAGGGAGTCTAGGATAAGGTCTATTAACCAAATGCAATAGCTGTTCATGTAGCCCACTAAGTAGCTCACTGCAAAACTGTTATGTGGTTTAAGATATCCAAAGTGACTTGAAATGGTTAATGCTGTGTTAGTGCTTTATATTACCAACCTTGCTGTATGATGTCAGACTTCTCAGCCTCCACCGTCTGCTATAAATAGCACATTCAGAGTAAGATTAGCTGGAGCTGCAGTTATCGGTTCAGATACACATCCTGATCGAAAATGCCTCCAATTCTCAGCCGGGCTAGTAAGATGTCATTGTTTCACAGTTCAGTGCAGGATCAACGACCAACACAGTCTGTGGCACGAACTTCAAGCCTGCATGCCCAAGCTGCCCCAGTGAGATGCGTAGTACAGCTATCTGTCTGCTGAATTTCGTTCACGCCCCCTCCATGCTTCTCTTAGCCTGTGACTGTCAGAGTATGTAAGTTCAGACCTTACTGGAAGTGAATGAAGTGCTGGAAATAGAACCCCAGTGGGGGTGAGACTGCATGCTGATTCAGAGAGGCTGCAGGAGCTATTTAAATGAGGGGGCAAATTCTCTGCTTTTGCATGTCTAGGATGAGTAATCCTCAAAGTTATGACTTGGAGGGAGCTGTAGCAACTCAGCCCTAAATGTAAAGCTCCCTGCTAGGAGAATGCTTTAGCAACCATATGTCTCATGCTGCCCTTAACTGTGAGCTAAGCATCTCTGCTCTAGGGATTGTCTGCCCTGGCTGTATCCAAGACTAAAATTAGCACAGTGTTGCATAAATTGTTAGCTGTGAGTGGTTAGTGCTTCCTTGCCTGGCCTGTAGCAAGTTGCCCCTGTTTTAATACTAGGTTCACTGTTTCCTCTAACAGGAGATGAAACAGGAGACTAAACCCAGTGGAAGAGAACCAGAAAAGCAGAAAATCTGTGGTGTTGGGTCTGTCTGAAGGCCTGTAAAGCAATATGGGATTTTACTGATTTTGGTATGCTGCCTGGGGGTTCACAGCTTAAAGCAAATAATAGTGTTTTGCCCGAGCGGCAAACTGTTGAAGCAATATGCATGAGAAGTCCAGGCTAAGTTTTATTGCAGACTGGGGCACAGAAGAAGGTCTTAGGAAACAGCTGGATTACTAAGAGAGCAAACAATGAGACAAAGTATTCATATGAAGCCAGTGCTGGCAGACTGACCAAGCCAAAGCATGTGGTTTTGCTTGTCTCTTGGATAAATAACTGTCTTTTCCTTAGAGACATAGTGCAAGGCCAAAGGACGCAGCGCAGGATAAGGTATAGTTAACCTGTAGTGTTGTTACAAATTTTTTTTATGGGTTGCTCTTTTATTTTCCTTTGGACTTCAGCAAGATGATGTTGATTAGATTTCTGTAAACAAATATATTTCCAGGGTTCACATGATGGCAAAGTATTAAGTGATTTGGCCACATCTTCAGCCAGATGATGAGAATTAATAGTACATTCTGTACCCTTACAAATAAAGGCATGGATGAGGAAAACATACGCATATTGATCAGTTAAATGAAATTTCTGTTTAACGAAGCCTACTTCTCTGTAATCCACTTCTTACATGGAAACCTGTTTAGGATTATTAGGCTTGTTCATTTACATGGCATTTTTTTAGGAGTTAAAATGTGACAATCTAATAGGAGTTTAATGAGATGTTTTCTGTAAGGCATCTGAAAAAGTTGGGAGGAGAAAATGCCCTAAACCCTTGCATACCATAGGTGTGAACTGTCTGCATATCCTCAAACCAAGAATGTCCTCTCATTTCTAATTCTATATATGTCTTGCTTAAAACTAACAGCTGTTTCTAAGGATGACTATGGTTCAGATTCTATATAGTTTGAGTGAGACTGGCTGTTGTAAAACTTAGGGATTAAATATGAATCTAGCCTAGACTGATGGAGTATAAGACTGCCAGGGAAGGAACATCCTTCAGTGCTCGTTCCTTCTTTGCACCTTGCAATAATGTATGTCTTTTCACCTCAGCCTACATCTCTCAGTGCCATTTTACACTTGACCACTTCTGGAGTGAAGCTTGCTGATTTTGCCGAACTCTGTGCTGCTTTAGTATTGGAGAATATCAGTATACATGGAAAAAAACGAGGTAGGCTTAAGTATCACTGACAGGAGTTAGGGTGTTCTATAACCTTACATTCATGTGCCTGAAGAAAATCTGGAAATCAAAGGAATATGTGTTTAGTCAGATGTCTGGTTATAAAGAAGACTGTGTGTCTCCAGTACAAGGGTACGCCTGTAAGCCAGAAGGTCTGAGGATGACAGTGATGGCACAAGGATATATTCAACAGCTTTCATGATTGTTTAGGTCAGTTCACTGTTCCATTCAACAACAAACTTGTTCCAGCCTATAATCACAGAACCAGTTATTGTGATCATGCTATGTAAACGGCGAAGTGAAAGTCAGTATGCAGGTATACTACTGCCTTACCTGAGTAGAGGTTCAGGACTCGAACCCAAAGGGAAGAATATGATCATCTATTCCAATTCCTGGTAATCTTGGCAGTCATTCTGGGAAAGACATTTGAGGATGCTTCCACAGCTTTCCATTAAATGAGGTATCTCTGCTTAGCTTGTTTTTCCCTCTTCTACAACTTCAAATGCAAGTGTGAAGTCCAGAGCTAAGCGATGTGGCACATGCAATCAGGTGTCTTCACTGCTGTGCCATTTTCCTTTTATGTCCCAAATGCCAGACCCTTCTGTTGGATCTCTCAACAGAAGAAATCAAATTGTGTTGCAGATCATAAGCAACATCAGAGGCTGGTGCCAGATCTCTTGCCTCGTCACTGAAACAATGACAGCTCTGGAGTGCAATCTGCCCTTAATAGTAGTTAGGAGAACGGCACAAAGTTTAAGGAGGCAAAACTTGCTTGGTTTGGCTCCAACCATCTCCTTAACACCCACACATTTTCCAGGAAGGGCTGTCAAATCTTCAGTTTTGCATCCTAGCCGGAACTTCCGCAGGTAAGTTTGCCTCAGCCACCAAGAAGTGCCTTCAGCAGCACAGCACCTCCTATTGTTCTGTGATAACCAAGTGTTTTCCGAGGAGAGCAGCCATTACTACGACTTCAGCATCCTTTTCTATGCTGATCCTATTTTTTTCATTGATTCCTATTGATACCTCTTGGTATCAAAAGAGATTTCTATCAATGTTCTATAGGCTAGCAGACACCCTCTCCCCCCAGCATTAAATCTGGTTAAAAATTAGATGTGGAAATAACTTGTAATATTTGGTACTGTTAAATTATGTTTAAAGTGTTCCTTAAGAAAACCATATGCTTTAAAAAGGCAAGTCTTCCAGACAGGAAAAGGTGTCCTGATATGAGCCACTTGGTCATGTTGATGTTCAGTGCATCAGAAAACAAAACTATTTAAACAAGTTCCACATTGATACAAATTACATTTTGTATATATTCAAGTTAACACCTTCAATGAAGTCCAAGTTGTATGATTTGGGTTTGTTTTTTGTTTAGGCTATGAAATAAAAATAGGCTTCAGAATCTTATTTTTGTTATATTTTAAGCTTATATAAGACAATAAACACTTTTAAAGAAAACTTGCATGGTAATCTGTAGATCTTGTATTTCCAAATAGGTAACACAGTGAAGAAAAACTACACCCATGTTCTTAGGCACATTTCTGGGGTTTTTAACCATGTAACCTGGTAACTGTTGTACTTTACAAGTTAAATATAGACAAATGCTTATGTTCTGCTATAAAAACTGGAACAGGACACTATGTACAACCCGACCAAAACACAAACCAAATAAACCCCCACAATTTTTTCCGTGGAATGAAATCTGCAACTCGGAAAAGACAGGACTTAAAGCAGCTTTTTACCAATTTAACTGTTCAAGAATCTTCCAACATTGCCTAGGTTAAGTATGTATTTTTTATTATTGTTTCATTAGAGAGCCTTTGCTTCCACGTTCGGACAAGTCTCTACCTTAGCGTAAATCTTTCAAGGTCGTTCAGAAAGCAGTACGCTGTATTGCTACGACGGGGCACTACTCTGTCTCCTTCACCCTCTTCTGTGCTGCAAAATAAAGAGCTGCCTTGAGATCAAATGGATGGACTGTGGGTTGGTCCTGCTGCAGCGAGGGAAAAATGGCATTTGTTAGAAGACAGGAGTAAGAGAAGTATCTTCTTCCTGTGGCCTGACAGGCTAGCGTGCACTGAAGATCCACAGCTTTATCACTGCTATCGGCTGGCCTCCTGGGGGACTCACGGCTTTCTCCCTCGATTACATCTGAATTTCTGGTCTCAAGGGGTTAAAGCAGCCTCGGTCTGCAGACATAACCATTAAAAAAAAAAAAATCCCCGTAACCCCCACGACTTTGAACAAGGTCTGCTTCACCTGAAGGGGAGCTCTGTAACTTTCCCCAACGCCGCCCTCGACCGAATCTCTTGCTGGTAGCGAGTCCCCGGTGGCAGAGACACCCTCCCGACCACCGATGTCCGGCACTGAACCCTCCTGTGCCCCGCGTTCGCCAAATCCCTTGGGTCCGGGATGCTCCCTGCGCGGAGCATCCCGGACCGAGCTGCGCCGGCCGGGCACGCAAAGCCCGGGGCGGGGGATGTCAGCCGCCCCCAACCTGCCGGCCCTTACCGGGGGGGAGAGGGGCGAGAGCAGCGCTCGGGGCCCCCGAGAACCGCCCGCCGTGGGCTGCGGACCCCCTCCTCCTCCTCCTCCTCCTCCCTTCTCCGCAAGGGTCGGGGCCGCGTCCTGCGTGCGCTGCCCAGCGCGGCGGGTGCTCCGCAGCCCAGCGAGAGTTAACGGCGGAGCCGGCTCTCCATTGGCGGCCGGCGGAGCGGTTGCGGAGCCCGCGTTTATAACCGGCGCACGGGGCGCCGCAGCCCTCCGCCGGTACCGCGGCTGGGCTCCATGCCGCGGCGGCCGGCATGCCCAGCCTGCTGCCTCCCTTCCTCGCCCTGCTCTGCTTCGGAGCGCCGGCTCCCGCCCTGAGGGGACCGGCGCCGCCGCCGTCCGCCTCGCCGCGGCAGGCCGGGGCCGAGCCGGCGGCGGAGGAGCCGTGGTGCCCCTACAAGGTGGGGGCCGAAGGTTCGGCGGGCGGGCGCCTCTGCTTTCGTCCGCCGGCCCGCGGCTTCCAGTGCGCGGCGCGGTCCTGCCGCGCCCACCGCTCGCCGGGCGGCGCCTTGGTGGCCAACGTGCTGCGCAACGGCAGCGTGCTGCTGCAGTGGGGGCCGCCGCGCCCCGCCGCCGGCCTCCGCGGCTTCGCGCTCAACTGCTCCTGGGACGGCACCTACACGCGTTTCCCCTGCGACAGCGTGGAGCTGGGCGCCGCCTGCCGCGACTACCTGCTGCCCGAGGCGCACGGCAGCGTGCGCTACCGCCTCTGCCTGCAGCCCCGCTACGCGCCGCCGCGCCCCGCGCCGCCCGCCCAGTGCGTGGAGTTCCGCGTGGAGCCGGCCGCCATGCGGGACATCGTCGTCGCCATGACGGCCGTGGGGGGCTCCATCTGCGTCATGCTCGTCTTCATCTGCCTCCTGGTGGCCTACATCACCGAGAACCTCATGAGTCCGGCCCTCGCCGGGGCCGCGGGCGCTGCCGCCGCCCCGCGCCGCGCCTAGCCTTCACCCCTGCTCGGCCGGCGACCGGCAGCGGAGCGGGAGCGGGCCGGGCCGCCCCGCCGGTTTGGCCGGTGCTGGGCCCCGCCCCGGGCGGGGAGGGCGCTCCGGAGCCCGGCCCGGGGACCCCCGCGGCTGCCGGTAGCGGCGGCGGTGCCGGTTCTCTTGGCAGAGCGCAGCTCGCAGCGCGGCCGACGCCGTCTTTCCAGCCCTCTCGGGGGCCGGGGGTGAGGTTTTCCAGACTCTTCTCGCAGCGGTTTTGCCCGGGGCCTCGTTCGAAGCGTTGGGTGTCTGGGGTTTGCCTTTCCCGAACGTCCGGGATTTGGGTTCGCCTCAGTATTTGGAGCTCTTCTTCCTCCTAGGGTGGCTTTCCAGCCTGAGCCATACGTGGTTACCGAAACTCATGGGATCTCCGTGGATTAAAAGTAAATAATGGCAAAGGTCCGCAAGTGCCGGAAAAGTGGCTGTTCTTAAAAGCAAGCGACAGATCTTGCAGAGGGCCTGTGTGAGAAGACTCTCCAGAACACCCTCATTTTAAGCCTATGCCTAAATCCCCTTGCTCTTAGACGTGTGCTTGAATTCTTTCCTGAGGGGGAATGTTGTTTCAAGTCTGTGGGAGAGCAGACCGGTGGAACCACAAAACCCGTAGCTAAGTGCGTGTTGGATCCAAAGCCCACCTAAATCTCGTGACTTAAGTGGGTTTTGTATCGTGCCTTACGCTGTTGACAAATTCTGGGACCTAGCTTGGCCGCTGTCCAAAACGAGAGGGGTTTTCTGGTCAGCTCGAGCGGCTGTCGACATCCTACACCGACTAAACCTGCTTTTCTCCCTTTAGAACTGTCATATCGGTAGTTTCCACAAAGAACAATGCTTAAGGGACAAATTTAGTAAAAAAATGCCATTTTGTTGTGCAAGTATGAACCGATCCCTAATTACAAAATAAGTGCACTGTAAATGAGCACCATCACTGCCCTCTGAAATCCCATCTTTTAGGAATGCTGTGTGCACCTACACTACGGTAAAAGCGTCTTAAACACAGAACTCACTAATGTTGTAGCCGAGCGTTTTGAGCATAGGAACACTCCTTGTTAACTGCTCACTCAATGCTGTAGTAAGTAAGGTTTTAGCCATATTCTAGTATTAATTCTATTGTGCCTTAGTGCTGAGAATTTGTCCCATTTATATTGGTGTAGTCTTCGTAGACAACTGTATCTCCCCTAGTGTTTTTGTCTCTGAAACTAGTGGTTGTTGGTTTGTTTGTTCGGTTGTTTGGGTTTTTCAAAAAAAACCAACAAACTTAGGCTGGTCATTACTTGAACTTTAATATATACACAAAATAGTTACCTTCTGAGAGGTATTTATTTAGTGAGCTAGTTTTTATTTAGTGTTGTTTGTATGTAGTTGACTGCTGTAACAGAAAATGACTTTATATCACTTAAACTGAGCACCTAAAGCAAAAGTAGGGGAACAGCTCTTCTGTAAAGGGGTATTGCTATTATTAAAATACATCAGTTTCATATGTGATCTGTTTGTGTAAATGTTTATCACTGGTGAATGACCCATAGGCTTTTCTTTGTGAAAGTAGTTTGTGAAGTATAAACTTGATAGTAGAGGGTAAATATAGAAAGTATATGGAATCCTTAATAAAATGCAGTTATTTGTACTGATCATAATCCCTTCAATAATTTGAGAGTGGCTGAGAAACTGAAGGTCTATATTTCATCAGGCAGAAATACCTTTTATTCGTTTGTTATTCTTGCTTTGTTTTCTTTCTCACATGCAGCTGACTCTAAATTTAACAGTGTTCTCCTTTTATTAACTTGCTGATGTACTTGATTTAAGCAGCCTGACAATATCTAGCATCACAGTAACAGGAAGATGGTGTCATTCACTGATATTGAAGGACAATGTCATAATTTTTTCTTTTTTTTTCTCCCTAAGGAGATTGACTGCTCGAAGAAAAGGTAATCAGTTTTTAAGAACATTAAGACAAATTGTATCTAGTGGTTTAGTTCACAGAGTAAACTTGGATCAGAGGTCTTTTAAAGGTTTCAAGTCAGTCTTTCTTGTAGCCAGTTCTGCACAGGACTATTACCGTTTCACTGTTTTTGTATATCTCTGTCAGCTTCTGTCAACCAGTATTATTGTTTTGTTCTTCATCTTGTCGTGAATTTCCAGATGTGAAAATTAAATGTATAAATAATGAGCCTTGTACCACCTTGGCATTGACCTTAATAAATTAAGAGAATAATGAAAAGACATGAAAACATCACAAATATTTAATGGTTCAAGATCTTGATTGACTCAAAGTGAGCAAATCTGCCCAAAGACTGGTCATAATGATATTCCATTGCCTACTGTAAAATTATGGCAACATTAATGGGAGAATGAAAAGACATTTATTCTCTGAATACTTGATTTTTGTTTATTAGAGGCTTATACTATAGGATCACAGGGTGATTCATGTTGGAAGGGACTTCTGGAGGTCACCTACTCCAGCTCCTGTTCAAAGCAGCGTCAGCTGTGAGATCACACTGGGTTACTCAGGGCTGTATCCAGTGTTGCCTTGAAAACCTCTGGGGACAGAGTGTCCAGCCTCTCTGGGCAAGCCATTTTGCTGCCTGAGCTCAATCATGGCACTGTCCATAATTGTAAAAAAAAAAAAAAAAAAAAGGCATGGGCTAGAGAGATCATCAGGTCCAGCCTAAGATACTCTTATCAAGCAGGTCACAGCACCTGGTACAAGGAGCTCATGATCTACACACCCAACAGCAGGGGGAAAAGAGGCGCAATACTCAGCCAGATGTGAAATTCTGTATGAAAACTCACTGAGCCAAAACCATTCATTATGGTAGCCAGGTGTCTTTGGTTTTGAATATAAATGATCCCTATTTGAGCTTTGAATGAGCTGCCCTTAGCTCCTAAATCCATCTTTGTTTACCAATTCAAGCTACTTCATTTTGTGTGCAGCTAGCACCGTTCATTGCGGTAATGCAAGTCTGAGGAAACTGAGCACCAAATTTAATTTGCAGTTTTGCATGTGACTGTCTTCAATAAGACACCTCTGCAGGCATTGATAGGGTACAGTTAACCTGCTAAAACAGCACCCTGTAGATACTACAGAGATGTTATTTGTAGTCATCTCACATCTTCATGCATCTGTCTCTGTGGATTGCATTGCAACAGCATGCTGGGCAGAGGATAGACAAGCAAGAGCAAAGTATGTAGAACAAGAATGTAAATCCTGATGGAGGAAATTCTCTAAAGGTTTATTTTTATCGATTTTTTTCTTTTCCATGCATTATAAACGGGAAGTGGGAAACAGTATCTCATAGTTTCTCATTCATTTTCAGTGGATTAAGTTTTAATTGGACACATCTTGGTGTCTGGAAAAGAAAATCAGATTATTCCCTGTTTCATTTTATGTGACAAA
Organism: Buteo buteo; assembly: GCF_964188355.1. Lineage (NCBI taxonomy): Eukaryota > Metazoa > Chordata > Aves > Accipitriformes > Accipitridae > Buteo > Buteo buteo. The sequence continues at coordinate 3,142,342 of NC_134175.1, forward strand.
CATCTGCCGACCCATTGATAGCTGTGGGTTCTTTTTCTCCATCATGAGTATAGACATTTCTTTTTGGTAATAATGGGGAAAACTACACGTACATTGACTTGATATTAATTTGACTCCCACAAGACTGCACAGTTGAAGAAAGCTTTATCCAGTATTTGCAGCAATTCCCAAAACATGCAGAGTACGCTGCAGACTTATAATCAACCCTGGCCTGTCCAGGCAGCAATAAAGAAGTGGCTGATTTATAACTGCCAAGAAGCTGACTGTTATGCACCTAATGCTTTGGGAAAAAGTGGAAACAGCTTCTAAGGCAACTACACATTCTCCATATTACCAAACAACTACCTGGATATTAGCCATGGTATATACCATGTGGTACACTCTTAGGTGGTATGTAGTCTTGCATTTATCTGGTAATTTCTACTACAAATACCAAGCCATACCCATTTCTGCAGGAGTTAAAATAGTGATATGCTTGTTAACAAGCTTTTTTCCCCTTGCCCTGTGCTAAATGTGAGGAAAACAACTGTTTAAATGTGAGCAGCTCAAGCTCAGCCTACCCCAACTTTGAATCTTCTGGAGAAAACAGTCTGTGTCTCAGGCAAAGAATCTCTCTTAATTCCATTATGGTATTTTTTTGTGGTACATAAAAGGAAAGGCTGCTTGGCTTTATTTAGAGGTGCAACTGAATGTTGGTATTTTGCTTCCATGGAGACCTGGACTTGCAGTCTTACAAGACCGCAAACTGCTGCTCTATTTTGCCAGTAGGTTCCAAAAGAAAGGCTAGAAAGAGTGGGCTGAAAGGAGAAAAAGTGGCAGATAACAGATAACTGTGTCACATTCCTGTTAAAGGCTTAGGAATTACAGCAGTGATGCTTGGATGGGGTCTTTTGCAGTTTTAGCCTAATATACCCTGACTGGTATTCCTTCATCATAGATCTAGTCACTGCATCTCCTGTCTTTACAGATTGTCTGATCCCATCTGGGGAAAAAATTGCCCAAACCGCTTTTTTTCTTTTCACCTGAAAGAATGTGATTTGATGCAGAAATTTTCGTATCATGGTGTTTGGTTTGTCATTTTAAATTCACTGGCAGTATTTTCAGCCTGCTTTAGAGAGATGTAAATGATGGCATAGTGCAGTACAGTATTTATACAACGTGCCAAGAAAACCCCTCCAAAAGCGATTTTGATGAAACACTTTTCCAGAGGAGATCTCTGGGCATTGACCCATAGACCCTTTGTAAAAGCAGACATACACATTCAGATAATTACTTCAGTAACCAGATATCCCAGAACTACCAGATGATTTGCAGGGTGCCTTTGCAGAATAAGAAGTAACAAAAGAGCGGGCACTGTAGCCAGCGGGGCAGGTTTAGCAAAAATGGCTGAGAGGAGACCCAAGGCAAGAGGTTTTTCCAGAGAGGTCTGAGCAGAAGTATAGACAGGTTTCAGCGGGGAGGACAGAGGGGGGGAAATATGGTTGGGCTCTGCTGAAGAGCAGCGAAGGAAAAGAAGGAAAAAAGTGTTTCGCTGGGAGGGAGGCAGGCGCTAAGGAAAGGAGAGGGGAAAGGCTTTTCTCGGGAAGCGCTGAGGAGGGAGAGGGGACGCGTTTAGGCGGGAAACGCTGGGTGCCAGAAGGGCTTCATCCGCACGCGCCGCGGCGAGCCGTGAGGCGGGAAGATCTGAGGAGAGGGGAGCGGTTTGCCGTAACGGCTGAGGGGAGGGAGAGGGAAAGGTTTTGTCGGAAAAGTCGAGGGAATGGTGAGGAAAGGGCTTTTTTTTTTTTTTTTTTAATGGGAAATGCAGGAAAAGAGGGGGAGAGGTTTTAACCAGGACGCGCTGGGAGCGGGAGAGGCTTTTGTGCAAGGTGCTGAGAGGAGAGCGACGGGTTGCGTGAGCGGATGCTGAAGGTGCTGAAAGGCGGGAAAAGGCTCCGCTGGAAGCGCTGAGGGGAGGTAGAAACGATTTGTCAGGAAGCGCTGGATGTATGAGGGAGGAGACGTTTTGTAGGGAAATGTCAAGGGGGTAGTGGGGAAAGGCTTGCTGAGGAAAGCGCTGGAGGGAAAAAGCTTTTGTGCAAAGCACAAGGGGAGGGAGGAAAGAATTAGCTGGGAAGCACTAAAGGGAAAGGGGAAAGAGATTTGTGGGAAGTGCTCAGGGGAGAGAAAGGAAAAGCTTTTCTCAGGTAGTGCTGAGGTGATAGTGGGGAAAGAATTACTCAGAAAGCACAAAGGGAAAAAAGTCTTAAAGGGAGGCAAAAAAATATTTTAAGAAAGCACTGAAAAGAGAGAAAGTAACCCTTACTGGGCACGGAGAGTCCTGCCTCACTAGGTGAAGTTCAGCTGGGCTGGGGAATAGAGTTGTTTCTTCGTTGTCCTGATCTTGTCTCCCGTATTTCTCTTGCTCCCAGTTCCCCGCTCCTGCCACACAGAATGAGCAAGACGAGGAAGGCTCTGGAGAAACTGCAAGCAACGAGTGAGAAGAATCTGCAGGCTGTTTACGAGGCCAGTGATGCAAGTCCCAGAAGAGGGAGGAGAAGAACCCAGGACAGTGGGACTTCTCTGAAGGTAGGGCCTGGGATGCAGATCCGCATTGCCTGTTGCTCCCGAGCACTTTTGTCACCCGGAGCAGCAAGGCCTCCCTGTAAACAAGGGCTGTGGTCTCTGCTCAGCTGGCATTTTGCTGTGCTGCAGCTCTTTGTGGCCACTGAGAGTGGTGACCCTGTAAGGAGGGTTGAAGTCACCATGCTGCTGTCCGTCTTCTTGGGGAGAGGGAGCTCCTGAGAGGCCTGAGCCGTAGGACCACCCAGTAAATGGGGTCCTGGTCTCTGTACTGGTGGCACTATGCCACGCAATGCCAGCCTGCATAGCGTGGCTCCCCTCTCACCAGGGTGGAAGCCGCGAGCTGCCTGTTTGTAGGCCCTCAGTACCCTGAAGGCAAGAGCCTGCTCTGTAATTGGGGTCAAGGCATCTGTCTGCGGGACTTCAGGCCCTCGTGGCAGTTAAATTTCAGCAGGGCTCACCTGTAAGTCAGGTGCGTGGCCTGTGGCCCAGCTGCCTGTTGCTCTGTGGCCTCGGTGGTACCTTGGGCTGAGTGCCCACTCCGTAATCGGGGTCGAGGTGCCAGCCTGTGGGGCCTCATGCCTGGGTGGGAGTTATTTCCATAGGGCCCGCCTGTACCTCAGGTGTGTGGCCCGAGGCTTCACAGCCTCAGTGCGTGCTATGTGCTGCACCTGGAGAGGAGCTGTGAAGACCTCTAGGGTCAAAGTATCGACCACCTCGCGGTAGGCTGGATGTAGTTTTGTGCCTCTCTCCCTTTGGGAGGCATTAGTGTTTGAGATTGGCTGGAGCTGGTGCTGCAATGAGGTCTTCTTTCTCTTCTGCACCACACACGTCTTGTGTGTGTGTTGGTATGTATGGGAGTGACCCAAGCATGGTGGATTGCATTTTTGCATGTTTTTGTTTCAAATTGTTGCAGTATTAGCTTTTGATGCTTCACAGAAGCAGAGAACAAGAAATGTTGTGCGCACGAACAAAAGGATCCTCCTGTGTTCCCCCCAAAGGGCATTTCTGTGGGTACAGACCACATCCCCTTGCTGCTGGGGAGAAGGCAGGCTCTTTATGAACCCCCTCGGCAGATACTGAGGTGTGACCCGCCAGTAACCCAGGAGCAGGTCAGCCTGCTTTGCGTATTGCAGCCAATTGACATTACACTTGGTGTGCCAGCACTGTAAGGAGCATGCGTGGCACGAGCCTTACCTTTAAGGGTTGTATGCGCATGCAAGACTTATGTCTTTGAGCTGACTGACCTCCCCGTAATCGGGGCCGAGGTCTCTGCCCACTGGGCTTCATGCCCAGGTGGCTATTTGCCAGTCAGTGAGATGGATAAGAGACAAGATCAGGACATCAAAGAAACAGCTCCATTCCACTGCCCAGCTGAACTTCACCTTGAGAAGCAGGGCTTTCCCCACCCAGCCAGTGTATGGCCCGGAGCTCGAGCCCTAAGGCCTCCCCCAACACTCTCCCCTTTGTGCTTCTCGGTGGGTCTTTGGGCTCCCCTTAAGGCCCCCCGCTGGATGACAGACCCACCGAGGAACTGGCCTGGCAGAAGCCCAGCTCCACACGCAGCCTGGGCACCTGCTCCATGGTGCCCTTCAGAAAGTGTCCGGGGGTAAAAAGGAGGCCGCTGGTGGGCAGGCAACATTCACCCAGGCCTGGTCCATAGACTGTGGGCTGGAGGAGCTCCTGCCAAGGCCTCCCCTCCGGCCTGCCAGATGATGCCCTTATCAGCCTGTACTGCAGAAGCAGCGTCCTCCTCCAACAGCGTGAGAGGCTTGACGCTGGCCGGGAGACACGCAGGTGGGTCGGAGGCCAGTGTGTGAGGGCTGGACCTCTGGGCACTGAAGGCTGGGGAGGGGCCGGGCAACGCATGCGGGAGAGCCTCACCCCTCGCTTACACAGGGGGCTTACTTTGCAAGAGGGCTTGGAAAAGTAGCCTTTCCTCAAGAGAGGCTTCTGGGAAGACTTTTTTTATTCTCGTGTTTAATATCTCTTTTTGCATCTTTATTTCCTAACTCCTTCTATAGATTTTATTTATGCTTTGTAGACATCAAAAATGATAAAACACTTTTTCACCAAGAATAAAAATTTTTTCTTGGTCTCTGCACCAGTTTTATTTTTTTAAGATGGTATTCTCCTTTTGTCTCCTTCATGTTCCTTTTTTGGTGTGATTTTATCTGTCATTAGTCTTTGTCTTATTTTCTGCATTTCCCATATTTCCCTTTATTCTATAACGTAGCTGCAAGATCTGTGTGAAAATGTGCGTGTAGATGGTTTACCTTTTGTAGCTGTCTCTAGTTATTGATGAGAAAAGTTCCTGAGATATATTCAGCTAGTTATTTTTTCTTATGGCCTGTTATATTTTCCTTCCTTTAACCACTGTATTCCTGCCGTCTCTGAATTTTCAGGTTATGAATTTTGTCATTTTTTCATTTCCCTACATATCCTTTGTTGGACCTTGTTTCTCTAGGGGTACTTTTTAAGAGCAAGCAAAGGCATGTGAGTACTGGGACCAATGTGTAATTATCTTAGGTCTTTGTGTCCCAGATTTCTGCTCTATTGCAACAAAAAATTTCCTGGGATAAACGCAGCAGGAGATGGTTATTTTGGTTCTTGCTTTTGGCATATATATGTCCTAAATTCTTCTGCCCTCGGTAATCTCACGTTTGCAAGCTTTGTGTTTTGAGTTGTTAATTCCAGCATACAATAATATTAGAGGTATATCTGGAGCCCTTGTCTTTAAGGCAAGGTTTCTGGAAATTGTTTTGTAAAATAATTGTGGGCATCTTAAGGAAAAGCTCATTTGTAAATGTCCTATCAGATATTCTTTTGTTATAAAGATTTTTCATTTTTGTAGAAAAAGCAGGGATTTTTCCAATTTAATTTTTGCTCTTTAATCTTAATCACTTGGATAGTATTGTTTAAGAATTTGATTTTTATTTGCAGGCAGTACTGATCTGTATTATCCTCTCTATCTCATAAAAATTCTTTATTGCCATTCTCTTTAGAGGCCTAAGTCCTACATAGTTACTTCAGCTCTCATTCTTCTGTTGCCTTCCTGAAATGGAGCTGGAGTCATATTCAATTAAGCTTCCCAAGTACTTTCAGAGTTTAGTCTCTCTGCTGACCAGTTTCTAGTAATCTATTTTACTTAATAAAGCTTACAAGGGTAGGACTCTCATTTCTGTCTGAGACCAAATAAATGGCAAACTAACAAATACTGAAAATAAAATTCATGAGAATTAAATAACAGTTAACTGTACTATCTTCTTTAACAATCCTTGTATATAACGCTTGCATTATATTACAAGTTTCCTATCATCACAGGAATACATGGCAAATAGCTTGACCTGCTGTGTGCAGTCTTGATGGCAATTTGTCTGGCCTGCTAGAATCATGACACTAATTTGGTAGAGTGTAACTAAACGTGTTTCGCTTGTCAGCAACTCCATTGTAATTGCTCCAGACAGGACTGAGATGGCACTTTTAAACAAAAAGGGTATGGTTGACACAGGAGTGGAAGAAGAGGGCTAGTCCATATGGTGCTCTGTCCATAGGCAGCCGTAGCGGTAGACACATCATCTGTCTTAGGCTGCTTTTGGAATCTAATTTGGATGATGATTCAGAAGATTGCAGTTAGTTAGATGCAAAAGTTTCATATGAAATGGCGGTCAGGGGAAATTTTTTGTGAGAGAGGAGAATTCAGAATACCTGAAGTTAAACACTTCAAATCAGTATTCCCCTGAAGTTTAAACTTACAGTTACAGAATAATAAAAACTTTCCCTTTCTGATATTGTGCAGTGCCATAAAAAGGGTAACCCCAGAGGCCACACCACCTGCAACATAATATTGATGAATCTAAATCTTTATTGCCTTCCCCACCCTGTGAAATGTGCATTCCTGATATGAATCATATCAGAGCTAAAGGGAAACTGATCCAACTTCATGGGCAGAGCTCTTAGAGTTTCTGAGGTCTGTGTGGAGTGATGACATAAACAACTATCTTAGGAACAGACTCGGGATGTAGGCAGCTGTTCCCACATGGTAATAAAAAAATTTTTATTTACACCACTAGTTGTTTCATCTTGTATTCAGTGCGAGGTAGAAAGAAGATGAAGCCCCAGCTGCCATTTTAATATAGTTCCAAATTTCGTAAGTAGTTTTTAAGACCCCATCCTGTAAAATACTCATTGTCCAATGGCTGTATTGAATTCAGCAAGAACGTAAGATGCTTGTTCCCTTGGCAGGAAGTACTTATCATCTTGATGGATCCATTGAACTTGCACCCATTTTAATATCAAATTGATTTTGTCACAGAGTTGCTCTCAGATCACAGTTCATAGTAGGCAGTTGATAAGAAATTCATTCTAGCTGTCTGAGACCAGATAAATAGAGCTAGAGGGCTATGAGAAAAAGTAATTTCCAAGCACTTATCCTGGCTGTGATGCGGCTCGGGGCCTATGCAGCCAAATCTGGCACTAAGTAGCATCAATGGGAGATTTTTAGTAATGAGCATTCTTTCACTTTCAACGTTTTAGAATTGTCAGGAGCTGGGGAGCAAGCGTCTGCTTAATACAATCTCTCTTGTTACGACTATTCACTTCCCTCCAACTATGTTGATCATAGTGGCACCAAACAGCTTCTCAGCTCCACTCCCAGCAGTGGAACCGCTAGGGTAGGACCTGTGACAAGATGGACAAGACTTGTGCTTAGAGCATGTGGCCATTGTCTTGGTGTCCAATTTTAACAGACAACTTTTGTACTTGGAGTCTATGCACATTCAAATTGGAGTTGGTTTCCTTTGTATTCTGCACTGACAGCAAAAATGTCCTTGTATACTCCAAGAGATAAGCTTCCACCTCACCAATCTGCTAATGTCCTCTCACTGTTCTAAAAGGACCTTTTCTGGAATGAAGAAAACATCTACATCCTGCTGCAGCCTTGGTTTCTCATCTCTCCTAGCTGTCTCATTGCTCAAGCACTGAAGAGTACTGGAGTCAGCTGAAATAGTGCAAGTAAACCCAGGTGGGAAAGCACAATGACATGGAAGAGGGAGAAGATGACAAAAGTCTCAGAGGAAAATGGAATTGGTCTGGGCTGAGCCAGGAGTGCCATGATCATTTTGACCTGTATGTGAGCAAAACAATCCTGAAATCAGTGCATTTTACCAGTCGGTGGGTACATAAATAACTCCTAGTTTTGGCCATTCTTATTTGGACAGTTTTCAGTAAAAGCCTGAGATTTTACTCCTAAAATGTAGAATTCCACGATTAAACATAACAGAAAGTATATGTCTCCTCATTTTCACTACAGAGTCCTCAGCACAGAGTGTTCTGCGCACAGACATGGAGATGGGACTGAACCAGGGTGCCAGACCCCATTTACTTCTTAGGGGTGATTCAGGTCTCCATTCAAACACTTCTCCGGATCTTTCGTCCGTGGTCCAGCTCAGTGGACTCACTGCAACATTTGGCTGCCACCTAGTGCTGAGAAAGAAAACTAGCCAGAAAACTCTGCTTTTCAGGAAAAAAGCGATTGCTTGAATCACATTCTTCTGAAAACAAAATAATGGAGTATGTAGCTTACATTGCCAGGCAAATGGGAATTATATGGGTGTGAAGTATGGAAATAGGGCATATTTGGGAAGACTCAAGACCTTACATTGCAAATTTGGAGTAATTTCTTTCTGGATGTTGGAAAATTGCCTGTATATTAAATAAGACAGGGTTGTGTAGCAGCTGTCAGGGGACTTGGAGCTGGGGGTGATGAGAACGTCTCACCTGTTGTGGTCACAGCGAAGTGTTACTCTCTGGCATGCATAGGTGAAACCTAACGGCACACGCATACGGGTACGCGTGCCTGAGACTCTTCAGAACTATAGCTGTACTAAATAGAGAAGCTGCTGTTGTCTCTGCTGGGATCTTTTAGCTGTTGTATTCAACTCTGAAAGAGCCACTTGCTTATACAGTAACAGTACGCGGCCACGGTTAGTTGTGAAAGCGCTAACCCAGATGGGTATGTCATCAGGCATTTTCTACATCCCTATGTTTATGTTTAATTCACACGAGGGGCGTGGATGTTTAGCCAGGAAAATATTGTATACGCGTCCTTGTTTACAGTAAAGGAGAGCAGCACAAATCCACAGCATGTGATGGTGATTAATAGCGAAGCTGGACCTTTTCTCACAGCTACTCCCTGTTTTGCAATAGCCTTCCCTCCGGCAGTTTCATTCGAGCGCCTTTCCCTGACTCACGGTTGCCCCTAACGTTGGAACTGCACCAGTGGAAAACATGTGGTAGCTGAATAGTCCATCAGCACAAAAGTTTTATCATTTAGGAATAAGGCTGTGTGCTGATAGCGGGCTGTCCTGTGGGAAACCAGAAATTGGGTCAGAAACAAACCGTTCGCGCAGCGCCGTCTCCAGCCACTCGCTCCTCTTGGAAAACTGGGAAAGGCAGTTGGACGGGAGGAAATAAAATCGTGCCGGGCTTGGCTCCGAGTCTCCAGGGGAGCATCCGTGACTCTTTGGTGGCTCTTCTCTCTCAGTAAGCGGCTGACAAGTTAGGTGGTATTTGTAGTTTAACAGCCCGCGCAATCAGCAAGATTCACGAATTCATGCCAAACGACCTGTTTCTTGTGTAAACGCTCGAGCCCTTCCTTGCGGGCTGGGCCCGCCGGTGCTGCCCGGGAAGCTCCGGGAGAAGCGGTTGTTGACCGAGAACAACCCGGGCCGGCCTATGCCGAGGCCCGACACACAGAGGAGCCGCCAGGGGCGCGGCAAAGAGCACCAGGGTCGCTCCGCTCCGGGGGACCGGCCCCGCCCGGGCCGAGGACCGGCACCGGCGAGCTGCGCGGCGCGCCCGCCCTCCAGCTCTATGGCTGGCGACGCGCTATCTCCGCCGCCGCCGCCGCCCCGCCTCTCTCTCGATGGTAGGCGGCGGCCTCCGCCCCCTGACGCCCGCTCCGCGGTTGGCCGCGGCGGGGCGGCGCGGCCCTGGTGACACGTCCCGGCACCGCCCGCCGCCGGGCTCCCGCCGCCATTTTGTGCGAGCCGCGGCCGGGGCCGAGAGGGTTTCGGAGCCGCGGGGAGGGAGCTGGGCTCTTCCCTGCGCCGCCATGCCTTCCTCGCCGCTCCGCGTGGCCGTGGTGTGCTCCAGCAACCAGAACCGCAGCATGGAGGCGCACAACATCCTCAGGTAATCAGGGCCTGCCCGACCCCCCTCTTCCTTCCTTCCTCCGCCCGGCGGCGGTGGCGGCGCGGCCTGGCCCAACGCTGCCGGGCCCCGCGAGTGCGTCCTAGGCCCTGGCGGCCGCCTTCCGTACCGCATCGCGGCCCCTTCCTCGGCCGCTGTGAGCGCGGACGCTGGCTGCCTTGCCTGCCCCGGAGCTGGGCTCGAGTGGGCTGTCGGGGCAGCGGGGCGCCGCGCCGGCTGCGGTCGGAGGCCCTGCTGGGGGCCCGCACCTGACCCCGCTAGGCCCAGAGGCTTGGGAACCTCATCCTGTTGGCATCCTGTCTCCTCCGGAGCCTGGCCCAGGCTGGGTGCGCCGGAGCGGCCGGGGCGGTGGGGTCTGCTCCACCATCGTTGGCGGACCTCCGGATCCAGTGCTGCGAAACACGAGCTGGCGAATTCGACAGGCGCAGAACAGCTCCCGTGTCTCGGCATCTGAAAACTTAAATGCTTCTTTTCTCTTTTTGTTTTTTTCTCCCTCCTCTTTTTTTTTTTTGTTTTGTTTTTGTTTCTTTAATGCATCCGAAGACTGGAGCCGCTCTGTGCACTGAAAGGGAGCCTTTTCCTGTTGCAGGAAAACTGGACAAAGTGTTTGGTTCAGAATGTTAAATGTCTTTGAGACTGTGAGGGTTTATCTATTGAGCACTGCAAGTATTTTCAGCTTGGCTGAATTCAAAAGGGGAGGTGGGAGACTGGGGATGGACTGACGGACGGGAGAGACCTGATCTGCCTGAAGTCATGTTCCTAAATCTTCCCTAGGCACTGCAGGGACACGACGAAGGTTTTGGGGGTTTTTGTTAAAAGTTATGCAAAGTAACACTCACGTTAAAATACACATATTGCTAGCATAATAAGCCAAACAACTAGGTGTAAATTGTGTGCTACATTTAAATAATAAACAGCCACCTTGAAATGAATAAATAATCGAAGCATCTGGTCTGGCAGCCATCTTACTGTGAGCAGCATATGATGCTGTTAATGCTTAAACTTGGCATCAGATGTTACCTGTGGCAGTTCTATGAAGACATGATGTTACCAATAGCTGCTTGGGGGGGATGCTATTCTGTTGTTTTTCTGCTAATAATACTGGAACTAAGGAACTAAGGACAAAGTTAAATTTACTTCTAATGTCTAGCCTTCCTCTCTGTTTTTGCAGAAGAAATAAATCACTTCTGGTGTGACTGATGTTCTTGTGGCAAACGTGGCAGGGAAATGTTATTTGAAAGTCTCTTCTCCCTTAAGATTTTAATTAAAAATTAACAAAATATATGTATTTGGAAAACGTTCAGCAACAGCCTACATAATTGTAGCAACAATAGCATAAATGGCAAAATAGAGATGAACTGCTGATGCTGTTCTAAAGAAATAACTAGCCCATGCAATGAGAATGGTCATTTGCCAGTAAACTTCACGAAAATGTCTGCATTGGCTCAAAGCCAGTCTGATTTACCAATGCAGGGTAATGTCTTCCTCTGTATTGCACTGCAGTTTGAAAGAACACATGATTAAAAGAGGAAGAAGAGTTAGGAAGAAATTTAGGTATTATGAAACTTAAAGGTATTTTGTTAAGGGATTAGAAGACTTTAAAGGATACAAATTCTATAGAACTGCAGGTGACTATTTGAAAACAAAGCCTGGAGTCCAGTCTTCAATGTTGAACACCTTAATGAACATACATAAACAGTGCTTTGTAATATGTAGCCTGAAATCTTGCTGTAAGTGTTTTATACAGGCTTTTTTGAAAATATTTATTCTAGAAAATGTATAGAAATGAATTTTTTTGTTGAAGTGTTTGTCTTGTATTTGAGTCTTTTAGATTTTTGTAATGCTGTAAGTCAGGTTTCAGAATTAACTTTTCTAGTCTATTCAGTGTTTTAATGAATTACAGGTTTTAGTTAATTCAAATTTTTTGTGTAGAATTTTTATCAGTAAGTGTGCTTTTTCCATTCTTCAGTTTACAGAGGAAAATATCTATCAGTAAGGCAAGCTTATTTTACTTTCCAAATGTTAGGCCTACCTAGTGCCTACTAAAAATTGAACTTAATAGTATACTACTTCCTTGTAAAGCAAATTTTAACTTCTGATGCATTTGCAAAATATAAAATTTAGCCCTCTACCTTTAACATCTAGCTGAAATGTTCCATTTACCTGGTATGCTTTTCTTGGAAGCACCTGCAGTCCATCACTTCTTGCTTTTATGTTTCTTCTTGGTGGTTTATCCTTTTTAATGCATGAAATTTTGAAGTGGTTTAATCAGGCTTAATTTAACATCTTAATGTACTTACTTTTTGTAACATTCTGGTGTTCTCTCTCTTTTGGACTCCGAAAAGCAAGATTGTAATACATACTTTGCACACTTCAACAGTTTGGGGGGGGTGGGGTGTTTGTTTGGGTTTATTTTTCTTTCTCTCTTTAAACTTAATGTACCAGATAATAAGAGTTACCTTTTTTTGGACACTTACAAACTTTTTTTCCTTTTAAATTGCAGTGGTTCATTCCAAAAGAGTTTGCAATGAGTCTCACTTGCCAACCTGAATTTCTCGTTCGTCCTTACTGTACTTGATTTCTCTGTGCAGCCACTTGTGCTTCTGGGAAGCAAATGCATGCATTAGATCTTTTTCATATCTGAATAATCAATCTATCAGTTTCTACTGTTATCTTTGTTCAGTATAGTTTCCGTTTGCTTTGTAGTGTGCATGCATATTTTCTAATTAACCAGGTTTGAAACATTTTGTTCTAATCTTCCAACGGAAGTCAGACTGAAGGTCTTTTGAAGTTTGTTGATACAATAGTTACCATCACCATAGGGGTATGCTGAGACACTAAAGCAAAGGGGAAAGAGGAAAAGCAATAAAGACTATGCAGAAAGACATAATCTTTCCTTAAAAGCTGTCAAACTGGATATCTGTCTGTAACCAGTCCCTAGGTCAAATCTTACTCATCTTAAATTTCTTGCTTTTACAAATATAATTTGTATGTAGGTCATGGTTGGGTTTGTGTTTTTTTTTTTTTTTTTTTTTTTTTTAGCCATAGAGTGTGCAGACTTAGGCCATGGTTCTCCTTCAAACATAGAAGAGGAAGGTGGAAGGGTAACACTTCTCTTGCTACCAGACTTCATTATACAGCAACTTCAACATTTCTGTTTGGGTATATTTATTTGGCAGTACCCTGATGGCCTTTAAAAGGAAGTTACAGTTTCAAACTCTCCCAGTGTGTAGGAGGTGCTCTAGTGACTTTGTATTTTCAGGCTCTTATGGTAGAGACACCCTATCTCAGTCTCCTGAGTTCAGGGTCTCAGTGTTACTCCTGATAATGAAAACTTGTAGGATACTGATATGTGCTTAAGGTACATATATGTTCCTTTGTTTTAGGAAACTAAATGTGTTAAGAAATTAGGAGTGTGAATATGAGATAGTCTTAGTGGCAGTGAACAGATTTAAATACTGAAACCCTAGTAGCTGAAACTTAAATTTCATATTGATATTATGATTTGTAGTTCAACGTTGACCATGTAAGAGAACTGAAGTTGAACCTTTGCAGTTTACATAAGTCACCAGTCACAGCTTCTGTCAGCAGCTAAATGCAGTGAGGTATTGAAATTTGTAGTGCTTAATTTAAGAAATCTTAAATTGTATTGATAAACCATCAAGAAGAAGGAAATGTTTAACATTTTTATATTAAAACACTTTCATTTGACAGCTTATCAGTGATAATGCCAATTACAAAAAGTTGTTAATGTTTTAATCAAAGTTAGTTAACAGTGCTTGTGTTCCTGCTGTTCCACCTGTGGGGTGGGGTTTTGAGGGGTTTGGGTTGTGTTTTTTTTTTTAATATTGATTGGATAGCATAAGGTGTTTTTGAAGTGGTCTAGGAGGAGAGCACTGTTGCTAGTTATTTTCCTGCTACATGTTGTGGAAGGGGATGTATTAAAATTAGTGATTTGTCCCCTGAAAATATTTACCACTGTGAGTGGTAATGCAGGATTTATTGTGTTTGCTGTAATGTTTAGTGAAACTTATTACTGGCCATTGGAAGAAGAGAAGCTGTACTGTTATGACATTACAGTAAGCTGAAAAATACCTTAATGTAATAAGCACGTGTGAGATCCCAAAATAACAATGAAATGGAAGAAAGGTGTGGATAAAAGTTCATGTCAATCTGCATGGATTAATATTACTTCTCTCAGTGCCTGAAACCGAGTGTTAACAATTCTGTCATGTGTTAGTGCTTTGTTAGTGTAGTCCAATGTTGATCTCTGCTTTCAGCAGCAGTTGTATCCCAGATGAGAAGTATTTGCAGTGAGCTCTGAGATTCTTCCGAGTCAAATGGAATGACTGTTTTCAGGTTCTTCAGTTAAAAGTCTATAAACTCATGGGCACATGAGTGGTGCATGTGATCTCATTGAAATGAGCTTTGGACTTAAACTGAGGTGAGCGTACTTGCCAAAAATGAGATCTGTATACTGGCTTATATTTGTACTTAGTATATTGATAGTTCAGATACCCTGGTCTTAATAGTATTAATAGAAACAGCTTCCTGAAATTTTGTAACATTCACAGGTCTGCTAATGTTTAAGCTTCACATTTTCAGAAATCAGTGCTAGGATAGTATATTAGTATATCTTACCCTTCACTGTTTATGGTAAACTTGAAGCTCATTATTTTCCATCTTCTGGGTAGTTTTATTAGGCCAAGTACCAATACTAGATATATTTCTTGTAGAAAGTGTTCATTGTTAAAAGGCTGTGCTACATTACAACAGATACTTGATGACTCGCTAAACTAGATCTGTCCAGCTGCTTAATAAAAGCAGGCTCTGTTAAATAATGGTTCTGTGCAGGCATTCTTCCCTCTCCCCCGCCCTCCAATTGTTGCAAGAAATGTGTTGAAACATTTTCAGAATATTTCATAATAGTACACCTGGTGCATTGTTGTGGTTTAACCCCAGCCAGCAACCAAGCACTACGCAGCTGCTTGCTTACTCCCCCTTGGTGGGATGGGGGAGAGAATCAGAAGGGTAAAAGTGAGAAAACTTGTGGATTGAGATAAAGACAGTTTAATAGGTAAAGCTAAAGCCGAGCATGCAAGCAAAGCAAAACAAGGAATTCATTCACTATTTCCCATCAGCAGGCAGGTGTTCAGCCATCTCCAGGAAAGCAGGGCTCCATCATGCCTAACGGTTACTTGGGAAGACAAATACCATAAGTCTGAACATCCCCCCTTTCCTCCTTCTTCCCCCAGCTTTACATGCTGAGCATGATGTCATATGGTCTGGAATATCCCTTGGCTCAGTTGGGGTCAGCTGTCCCGGCTGTGTCCCCTCCAAACTCCTTGTGCTCTCCCAGCCTACTCACTGGTGGGGTGGTAAGAGGAGCAGAAAAGGCCTTGACTCTGTGTAAGCACGGCTCAGCAATAACTAAAACATCCCTGTGTTATCAACACTGTTTTCAGCACAAATCCAAAACACAGCCCCATACTAGCTACTATGAAGAAAATTAACCCTAGCCCAGCCAAAACCAGCACATGCATAAATAGTGTAAAAACTGTACCCTATAGTCTCAAAGCATAAAATTCCATGCGAGAAATGCATATTCTGGCTGTTCAAGGAAGTAATTTTCAATGGGTTCTGTGCATTAAAAGCACAGATTTTTGATGTGTGGAACTTCAAATGAAGATTTCTGTTTTGCTTTATATGAGATCATGTGAACTTGAAGGACATTTCTTACAGCTGGAGATGGGCTTCTTAATGTATGTGACCCAAGTAGACCTATTTCAAAGAATAACATTAAAGGAAAAATTAAAAGTTAGGAGGAAAGCATAGAAGAAAATACTCTTCCATCATAATGTTACTGCTTTGCAGTAATGTGGGAGAGAAGGAAAGAAGGCAGAAAGTGCAAGGTGCCAAAGCACTATTTCTCAGTTAGTTGATATTAAAATTCTTAGTAAAATAGCTTCAAGTGGTAGATATAGAAAGGAAAGAAGAAGGGCGAGACACCTGGAAAACCATCAATTTGAAACATTAACATTTTGGGACTGCAGTTTGTTCTGTACATGTTATGGGTCTCTTCATGTCCAGCAGAAGAATAAAAACTTGGGTCTGGAAGTATTGCAGGGAAAATAAACTAAATGTAACTGGTGCAGTAATGAGTCACCATTAATGTGATGGAGGGCTGGGAGGGGGAAAGAATTGCACTTTTTTCTACTTGTATCCGTTTTCAGTCATTAGTCCTTCAGAAAGAAGCAAAAAATCATCATGTATCCTGTCTGTTTACAGAAATAGGAACCTATAAATAGTTGCTGGAAGAAAAAGTGTAGTGAAGCAAGAAGAGAGAAAGGAGGGGCTGTGTTCCAATAGGACAGATTAAGGGAAATAACACTTGATAGTTGCATAGCAGTGTTTGAGCTTGGGGCAAAGCTTGATCACAGTGTCTCCATAGAAGCTTTTTGGATCACTTCAAAGTCACCGTTTGAAGGCAAACATGCACTTTGAATTGGTGTCTTCTGTTGAATTTCCTTGCTATCTTGTATGTGAAGACCAAGGAGTCAAGGTGTGACTCTTGAGCTGGTTCCCAGTCTCCTGTTTGCTCTTCTCAGAAGAAGGCTCTACAATTATTATTTTTTTTATTTTCAGGGG
This sequence comes from Buteo buteo, assembly GCF_964188355.1. Lineage (NCBI taxonomy): Eukaryota > Metazoa > Chordata > Aves > Accipitriformes > Accipitridae > Buteo > Buteo buteo. The sequence continues at coordinate 3,158,764 of NC_134175.1, forward strand.
AGGAGAGGGCAAGTGTTGGGTTGTTTGTTTGCTTTTTGTTTCTGTTTTAATGTTCACTCAGTCTCTGCTAAATCATTGAAGCTGAAAGTGTGAGTCCTTAAAAAAAATCAGATTAAGCCGTGGTCTTGATGTGTTTCAGAAGTTAGATTGTCATTATAAATTCAAATGTGTCAGCATTCTAGACAAGTGACAGTATTTTACCATGTAACTTTGTCCATTAGACCACCAGAAAACAATCTCTTTTTGGTCCTGTTACTCAACGAATATATTGTAATGTTTCTTAACATTACTGAAGGATTTTTTGAGGTTCAAGTAGGTGTATTTAGGTTAATCAGAAGTAACATTTTGGCATTAGCCCTAAAGACAAGCAGGTTCCTGCCTCTTTTTTTTATTACAATTATTAAACAAGAAGTTGTTCATAAGAATGGAATGAAGCTATCCCTTACCCAAGAGTTTTAGGTACCAGCCAGCAGAATATCTGCCCCACTTCTGTAAAGGTAATTACACAGTATGTTTTTCAGTCCACTTGAGAAAAGTGCAAGGCACACAAATGTTTGTACTAGGCTAATTAAATTACACTAGAGGTAGTTTTGGCAGCATAGTTAGGGGGATAACGTAGTTAGCCCAGCAACTTTAGCAGAATGCATAAGTGTTGATCTGTTGGTATTGCTACTTACTTTCTTATATCAAGACAAAACCATCTCTGCCTATAGTGTATTGTCCAAGAGTGAATACAGAATGCATGCTTGTTGCAAATCCAAGATCCCTGAAAGCACGAAAGAAATATCCGAACACTATGTACCGTAATTCTAAGAAAATTTCATATGAAATGTAAGTGCTCCTTTAGAAATGGTGTGTGAGTTTCAATTGTAACTGCAGTTGTCACTGCAAGGAAATAAACACATTGGGTATGCTTGGCAATTTAGTTGATAAGAGTTGCCCAGCTGTTTGGTTGTGATTTGGCTGATCACCAAGAGGTGTTTTTAAAATTCAGTATGTGTTCTTCAGCACTTTGGTGTTTAATGTCCATCCAGTCTAATCACCTTTCCCCCCCCCTCTTCCCCTCTGTCTTTCAGCAAACGAGGATTCAGTGTCCGATCCTTTGGAACAGGGACTCATGTGAAACTGCCAGGACCAGCACCGGACAAGCCGAATGTTTATGATTTCAAAACAACATATGATCAGATGTACAATGATCTGCTTAGGAAAGACAAAGAACTGTATCCCTGTGGCATGGCCTTTTTAAAAAATCCAATATGGTTCATCCTTGAAAGGTGTAATTCATTATTTGGCATTATGCAGTAGGAATATATAGTTGCTTGACTGGCAAACTTAATGTTTTAAGTTTATAGGAGGTTTTTTTTACAATGGGCCTCTAATGCTCCCTTGTAAATTGCTATTGAGTTACAATGCACACATTCAGAATGCTCTTTTGTAGTGTGTTAACATGTTTAGCTCTTGAATGAAAGCACATTAATACTATCACAGATTGTCCATTACCTCCACTGCACTGTGGATTGTATTTTCTCAGTGCAAAGACTGTCCTGATATTGGATATGAGAAGAGCGACCACCTCGACATTAATGTTGTATTTAGCTCAGACAAACTGACAGGTAAGGTTTACAGTATACTTTCTCTGGGAGAGAGGATACCTTTCATTAAAGAGTTCACCCTTCTCAATGAGAATTTCTTGATACATGATTTGATCTGTGCACCGAAAAAAAATAAAAATCCTATAGTATATTATGAAGAATGGACATAGGAGAGCCCAATAACGTATTTAGTCCTGGAGAGCAGAGGTGATCAAGGTTATGCACACTACTTAAAACCATGACTAATGTCAAACTGCATGATTTTAAAACATCTATGTTTAAAGTTGATTTTTCTTTTTTCTTTTTTTAAGAAAACCCAGAAACCTACAAAAATTGGGGTACTCATTCTAGATATTCTTTTCTCAACAAGGGATATGTTTTTTTTATTATTATTACTTTATTTTAATCTTAAATATGAAAGAGAAAACTTACCCTAAATAAGAGATTCAGTATATGCTGAATTTCTACTTAAAAGATAGAGGACCCTTTAGAGTCCCTTTAGAGTATCCCCAAAATTAATCTTAGGAATTTAATAGAACAGTCTCCGCACATTTTTGCAGTATAAGTTTTTTTCCTAAAATCTTGGGTATGGCCATCTGAAGATCCACCAGGAGTATTAACACGGTTTAAATGGCTTAGTTGTACTCAAACAGCCCAGTTTTCTTGCATTTTTTTTTTTTAAAAATTGGAATAAGACTAAACAGGTTGTCAGAGACTAGAAAACTTGGAATGTGATAGAAACCAGTTCAGGCTGTTACCAAGGGGTCAGCAAACTCAATAACTTTTTGAAAGATAGCTCTGCAGTTGTTTGGTAGCACAGATTATACTATGGCTTACTACTACTACTGAGCAAATTCTTTGTTGTATTTGCTGACCAGAAGTAGTAAATTGGAGCTCCCCAAGACCCAAGAGTGGCAGCTTCTTTTGCACTGGGCATTGAAAGACTTCTGTTAAGGGCTGGGCTGTTTGATTAAAGCTATACAGCACAGTGAGAACTGATTAAACATTGGAATACCTTTCTGCCTGGTGTTCCACACAAATGGTGTGCCTTGCAGAGTTATTGGCTTCCTAATATCTAATTAGAGGTCCTTTTTTAAAAAAATTCAAAATGTAGGATATAGCTGTAATGAATCACATGTGTTATGTGCTGGGTTTGTTTTTTTTTTAATCCCTCTGCCTATAGAGAAAAGGAAAATCTTGCAAACCCATCTTAACGAGGTATGCCATATCTTGATTAAAAAACAATTGCTTCAAAAGAAAATTATTTGGATTGAGAAGTAATTTTAACAAGTACTAATGAGTTGTAATTTCCTTGTTGCCTTCCTCATTGCTACTGTACTGAATAGAGCAATGCTTTAAGATTAAAACCAACAGAAAGCCTACCTAGTCCCCCCCCCATTCAGTTTATTTTGGAGTTACCATTTTGGTTCTGCTCTATGCTGGAGATGGTTGCTGTGTTCCCCAAATGTCACTTAAACCTTTTCTCAAGATAAAAGAAAGCAAGTTTAAACAATAGCCATTGCAAGGAAAATAGAGCAAGAACAATTGCCTCTACATCTTTGCATTTTTGATTCTCGGATAATGTAAATTAAGGTTTTTGGAGTGAAGACTTTTAGTGCATAAAGCAACTCCATTTCCAGAAATGGGTTTTGAGGGTAAAGACTTTTACAGTAACCAAAACTAGACCTACTCTCATCAGAGTTGTGGAGTAGTTTTTTGTGAACCAGGGCCATGTGTACTCTCAGGTTTTTTGGGTGAGCATTGCTTCCTAGAGGTGATGGGGTATGCAGACATTACCTGCTGAAGGGTGGGAGGGCCTGCTCTTCTCATGGGCTTTGAGTGTAATTGGTATGGGGAAACAAAAGAAGGTGTGGTTCTTCATATGATTTAGCTTCTTGTTCTGTTCCCCAGCCTTGCTTTCATCAGTTAAGTGGAGATGATCATCATCTGTAGCCTTTCCACGTAGTTTGAAATAGTGTATCTTGGTGACAACTGTCTGCTTGTTCCCACATTCCGTTGATGGGATGCATGAAGTGTCAGTGCTCAGCATTCAGTACTGCATCACTTAGGAGTGATGTCCTTTCTCCAGTTCTGCATGCCAACGGGGTCCAAGGCATTATGGACGCTAGATACTTAGGGAAATTGTGGCTGTAAGGGACTTAGAATGGTCTCTGGCCAGCCAAGTAAATTACCCGTTTCAGAAAGCAGTAGTCTCAAACAGAAACAAGCTTCTGCAGTGTTGGACATCAGTCAGAGCAAGGTTAAAAGTGTGTTAGACTGAAAAGATCCATTGAAACTCTTATTCATTTGTGGAAAGGGGGGAGAACTATCAGAAACTCACTCTGCAGAGACTAAAAGCACCTTCATTGCGGCTAATTAGTGGAATACAGAGCATAAGCTTACATACCTTGAAGGCATATGTTGAATTTCAGAAGCACAGAAATAAGGGATTAATGGGAGTCAGGCATACAGATTCAGTTGAGTAGGTGGTTACAGTATAACTAAAATGGAAGTACTTCAAAGCTTTTTAAGATGTGGTAGTTAAACCTTACAGTTAAAGTGAGTACCCACATCTACCATTACATTTTTAGAATATAGCATTTAAATTCCCTGAGTCCTAGTAGAGGGCTGCGGCAAAATCATTTAAGGATGTTCTGAATGTGGCTTTTGGTTGCTTTTTAAAATTTTATTCTATTATTTCTAGGAGAACAATAGAGAGTTCTACTACTAATTTGTAGGAGACATGACCATGGTCTATGGTACCTCTATCGGGCTATGCAGTGTAGTGTAGATACACTACCTTGCTGTATTAGCATGTGTAAGCGGACATCTCAAAGATGAGCCACTATATGATTACTTGCCCCTTACAGCTGTGTGAAAGGGATTTAAGGACTCAGTTCTAATTATATGGTGGTGACTTTAAAGATGAAACAAAAATAGAGGAAAATTGGTGAGCCTTGCCTTCAAGTGAACGCAAAAACTAGTCAAGGATGAAACTTTCTAAATGCCAATTTCAGTCTGCAGCAGCAATTGATTTTATGCCCAGGGATAGGAACTGTTCAAGTGGGAATTTGACCAAAATTCTGCAGCTGTAGCTCCTGGGTTTTTTATCAATATTAACTGACTCCATGATTGATTGTTTCTTTCCCTTTCTCAACACTGATGTATCTGTGTCCCTCAGATGGAAGATACCTAATGATTTCCATAGATCAGTTTTTTTATTAGGATTTCTAGGCAGCCTACCTCTACTCTGCAAGCTTGGCCTCCTGCTCTGTTTCTTACTTTTTTGACCTCTTCTTTTAATTTGACCTGCTTTCTAACTGTAGATAGTATTCCAGTTTTAGATCTGTAGATGATATAAATTTGGGGGGTCAGAACATGTCCTCAAGAAACTACTAAAGGTGTACTTCAGTTAGCAAGGAAGATGTTTCTGAAATGAAGAAGGAAAAACTGGCTTGGTATGTCTCACTCAAAGACATAAGGATTCTCTTCTGTAAAAAAAAAAAAAGTAGTGATAATCTAGGTGATTGGGATCTAGTTTTTTCTCTGTGAACTCCATATTTAAGCTGGATAGCCATGTGGTACTTTTTGTGCTATTGCTGATGTGCGGTGGTTGGTTGGTTTTTTTAATAGTAGCCTTCACGTTCAGAACAAGTGGAACCAGTTTCTTCTGCTATATACAGACCACTTTGCCGGTAAATATTCGTAGCATCATGGTCTCCCCGTAGCTAACACTTATCCTTGGTTTATCTGCCAGTCTTCCATCTGCCTAAGAAGATGTGCTCTATTAACTGGTAAGATGCATTGTGGTAGAACATCAGTAGAGGAAAATGTGGTGGCTTTGGAGCAAGCGTAGGCTGGAGTGACTATGTATAGCAGTTCCAGAATTGAAGCGGGGGGGAATCTGAAGCAGGTTCTGGCATGCACAAGATCTTCACAGGGTCTAGATGAACAAAACTGAAATCTTTATTTCCCTACAGAAGATGGGGAAGGCCAATGGAAGTATATGAGCTAAATTGGCTTCACTAGAACTGTGTAGGAGAAAGGTTTGTTTGTTTGTTTGTTTGTTTGTTTTTGTGGTGCCTTTCCCAAAACTTTTCAGTCCCACTTGAGACACCATCTCCTGTGCTCATGAAGAGGAATAAACACAAAGAGGACTGGGACTAGCTGAGAAGAGGGTGCATCCAGAAGCAGTGAGGCTATATTGAGGAATAATTTTTCTGTCTTTGTAGGGTGGTAATGGAGGATCCTTTAGTGCTGAAATCTTAGTCAGGCATCACTGCCGTTAGGCTTTCCTTGCAGAAAAACTGCATTTCCTGTCTTGGAGTCAAGCTTAGCTTCATGGGACAGTACAATCTGAGTATTAATAGTCATCTCTTCCAGAAGGTTTCCTCTGCTCTCCCTTAACTGGAAGAAAGGAATCAGCTTCTTGTGCTGTGTCTCTCAACTGGAGTAGAAAGTTACTTGGCATCAGCCACAGAATTCATAAGCTTACTGCTGAGATACTGCATATCTGTTGTAGTGTGTGTCGCTGGGTTCTGCTCAAGGCAAGAAACAGAATTTCTTGTTGGACCATGGTCAGACTATCTTACAGGTCACTAGAAAGTCATTCTGTATTCAGTCTGAAGGGTGGAGTCAATAAGAGATTAATATTTTTAAATCGGGGACTAAAACTGAAAAGAAATTGTCATAACACACCTAATAAACTAAAATTCTGTAAGTACGCAGCTAGTCCAGGATTACATCTACCACATTTTCCCAGTTAGGTGTCGCATATATCGTGAGCATAGTAGCATCTGTTTGTTACAGCCTTGATCTTAGTTGTTTAGAATTCCAGGGTTCATATAGTCAGATTCTTGAGAATTCTTGTTCTTGGCTCAGTTTGCTCTAATGTATCTTCTTAGCATTGGAGTAAACTCATGTGGAGAAGCTGGTTAGTAAGTAGTGGCTTTAGTCCATTTTCTTAGCCTGGTAAATAAGGGAATAGATGTAAGGATTTTGATTTCTGATATAGTTAGTCTGGAGCGTAAACCAGAATTTTTTGTCTGCGCTTCACACCTCTCAAATTGTTTGGTTATGTAAGGCCTTCCTTCCATTTGGGCTTACACTTTCATTTTCTTGAGAGATGTGTAGTATCAAATAATATCTTGGATCTTGCTGCTGAGTTGTGTTTTCCCACTTCTGAAAAATGGCATATGATACTGATACCCAGATGAATCATGGCTGGAGCTGATGACTGCAGGCATTGATAAGGAAAAGCTGTTGGAACCAAAGTTGGCAGTGACAGGAATATCTTGCTCTAAACCGCTTCCCCAGTTTCTTTTGAATACCATTTGTTTGTTGCAGAAACTTCTGCCACCTGTAACAAAGCTCTTAAGATCCATAGTACTTGAGTAGTAATTCCTGACAGTTCTGGATCAATGAACTACTCTAATACATGGAGCATTTATATTGGACCACTTTACTGGAGGCTGTACAAAGCAACCTTGAGTTGTTAATGGGGAAAGTTACCACTGCATAGGAGGACTAGTGAGATCTGCAGAACATCTGCACCCTGCTTGTTGGGGCCTTATAGCTCAATCTTGAGGAGTAACTTAATTAAATTCCAGTTCAGGTAAGCTCTTTGTGCATGTATTTATCTTACATTTTCATTTGGTTTTCTTCATGGATTTTGAACCGATAAACAGTCGTCAGCTTCTGTTCTGAGCTCTCATTCCAGCAGTCAGTGGGACAGTTTCTGTATCTCTGTAAACCACTTCAGAATGTTTTATTTTAGGTGTGTTTGGTGGTTTGCTTTTTGTTGGTGTTTTTCCATTTTTTTTGAAGCCTGACCTTGCAAAAGCTAAAAATGATTGAAATCATGGCCCAGTGCATGTCAGTGGCAAAACTTGTTTGGAATGCAGTGCAGTGCAAGTCTCATTTTCTTTCTTAATGTGTCTTTCAAACTACTTTAATACTTCTAGAAATAGAGGGAAGGGGTGAGGATGGAGAGTAGTGTTTAAACTGGATTTGAACAATCTTTTAAGAGGCACATTTCTGCAAATCCGTACGCTTCCAGCCATAAGCTGAGTTCCAATCCCTTTTTCTCCATGAAGAATCATAAGACCAAAACACTTCACAAAATCTCAGGCCTTTTAAAGGCAGCAGTTTTCAGGACTTTTTAGTTTGGCTTCTGATCAGACTGCCGTTAATCTTGGTTTCATTCACATTAAAAAGGAAATATTTAAAATTGTTATATATCTGTATGTTTTATATATATATTTTTATTATTATTTAAATATTATTTCCTCTGTATTTGAACTTCTGGGACATGGTAGGAACTACAGACTCCAGTTTAATATTAAATGTTTTTCAGCATATAAAACATCCTCTGCCATTCTGTCTGTCTTCTAGGTAGTCTTTGGAACGTTTATTTCCTTAAGCAAGGTGAGTTCTGAACAGATCCTCTAGAGAATTCTGACTAAAGGATCCTGTCCGAGGCTGATAACTATTGTAAAAATCCATTTAGAATTTGAGTGATTCCATTGACTGTTTCAGTCATAACGTATGAACTCTGTGAATGAACACATATGTTTGAATCTTTGTCTTTAAAAGGGCATTCTTGGAAGTAAAGGTGACACTTGGATCTGACACTTCACATATTTGAATGGATGTTAAAAAATAAGGCTACTCTAATGTCTAGCCAAAATATGTCCTTGCAGTTTGCTGGCCTCCTGAATGTACCATGCACAATTAGCATTGCTTAAATATGTTCTGCTGCATAAGAAGATCCTAATGCATTGGCTCTGTTGCTTGTGATGCAGCACGGGAAGCTTTCATAAGTAGTGTTAGTAAATGCAGCAAGACGTTGTTTGCTCTTTGCATAGCTAACTTCTTAGCATGGGTTTTCTTTGTTTATAGACTATCATCTTTGTAAGGGGCTTTATATAAGGGTAAGTAAAAAATTTTGCTGTTTCCGTTCTTGGGCATTGGCTTAGATCTTACTTGATCCTGTTGTAATCCATAGTTGATAAAAGCAGTCTGCAGCATAAAAATGAGCATGGCTATGCTTGGTCCTAGTTTGGCAATTTCATCCCACACTTGAATGAGGGGAGAGAAGTGACAGTGGACTACTGTTTCTTGCCTTGAAGAGATTACCTCAGATTAACACAACTTCTGTGCCAATGTAAGGGATGCTTATACATATTTTTTTCTTATATTGACTCCAAACCAATTTCCATCTTCAGGACAGTGACTAATTTCTTCAACTAGCATTAGTTGCAAGAGAGTAAAACCTCTTTGCCTGACTTCTGGGATGTTTATGCCATTTTTCTTGGATATGCACAAAGATTGTGAAAACATTTAACAGATGGACTGAAGGTATATTTCCACACAAAGCTTGCAAAGATATGTTACCCCTTCTTGTTCTTTGCTTTTGTATTTGTAACTAAAGATAAGGAATTTTTTGCCAGAGCATTTCATCTTGCAGCATTTTCTACTTAAAATTCCTATATGAAGTATTAATGTCATGTCTGCCACCTTTTAAAATGGTAGAGCTTTTAGGTATAAATCACATTTATTTCCATTTAGGCAAAGTTAGCACTCTCTTGCTGCCAGCATTGCTTCTTACTAAAGCTCCAAGTTAAGCAGCTCCATCTAATTGAGTCTTGTGGATTCATAGCTTCTACCTTTACTAAAGCATCTAGAAACTTGCAGCAAAACCAACAGTTTTAGAAGATAGTTCTGAAAAATGCAATTGTAAAGAAAGAAATTTCATTTCATGTACTGGGAAGAAATAAATCTTCATAGTTTTAGCAATTAATTTTAATGCTTTTGACTCTAGAGTGATCAAGTTATGTTTGTGTAAGACAAACCTTAACTCTTTTTGGTATGGAAGAGCAAGTGAAAGTTTGATGCTTCATCATTTTTGTTTAATGACTCTGATCTTAAAAATTTCTCAATACTGCCAGAGATACAAATTGTAGAAATTGAGTGAACTATGTCAAATTTTTCTGACTGTCTACATCTGAGATGGCTTATATGTCACCAGTTTCCATGAAGCGTTTTGAAAACTCACTTCTGTGTGGCTTGCCCCATGGCCACATACTATGGCATAAAACATCTTTCAGTGACTTAGAGGAGCGTTTTGAAAACTTCTGACAGATAGAAATGAAACATTGTTTGGAAACTTCGGGTGCATTTGGAAATGTGATCAATAACCCACATCTTGATGGAAGGAAGATCAGAAAAATGTGAAAGGTAAGAGAAATCTGAGTAAGATGGCCATTGTTGCCATTTTACCCTGGTCATATTCATTGTACTCTTAAGAGTATACAAGAGTGTGTGCAGGCATATGCTTCAAGCATTGGCAGAATTATTTGGATCACATTGTTTTGTGAAGGATAGCATATATCCTTCTATGTGTTTCAAATATAATTGTTCTGGCACTTGGGGATCCAGGTGGCAGATTTACTCAACTAGAGTAAATATAGTAAGGTTTCAGCAGTGGACCAACATACAAAAAAGTATTTAGCAGTGCAATTTAGAAGTCTAGCATGGGAATGGCAGAAGAGGTGTGTGCCAGTTTCTTACTTTCCATCTCGGTAGAAACAAGTTGGCTGATGCAGCTGTATTTATGAAATCCCACTCAATATAGAGAATAGTTGCTGGCATGGAATTCTTGTTGGAAGATCTTGTTCATGTATGCTGCTAGCGTACATGCAAGAAGTGTCTGAAGGGCTTCATATCCCAGATAGAGCTCAGTCAGCCACAAAAAATTCATATACCTGAAAGCTCTTTCCAGAAAAATTCCACAGTAATCTTCTGAGAGAAAGTCAGCAAAAGAGGGAATCTAATAGAAATACACATTTAGATGCCTACCTTTTCCAAATGTGATGCTGCTACTTTATGGTATGCTTATTTTTGACTGATTTGATACAAGGTAGTGAAAGCAGCGTTACAATCTGAAGTAGTGTAATTACTGAAGTCTGTCTTCAGGAAGAAAGAAATTCAGACTATCTTGCTGCCATATACCTCTGATTGGCATAGCATAGATACGTTTCAGGAAAAAACCCAAAGTGGCTAAAGTACTATATTTTCAGAAGATAGTGAGTTTGGGTGGGGGTGAGGGGGAGAAGGTGTTCTAGCTTTGTTGCTGCCCGGTGTCAGAAATGGCAGTCTTCAGGATCTTTAGAATTTAATGCAAGAATAGAGACATATTAATGACCAGTGTGGGAAGGGCTTACTGTGACAAGTGTTTACCCAAGTGTAAGCTTTGTAAAATTGGTTGTTAGTCAGGCTGTGGGTTAACCACATCCTTCTGTTCTTCAGTATCCTGTTTGTAGTGTTGCATTAAGGAATGTTTGCCACAGACCTCATCCAGCATGATTCTTGCTCTGCATGCTGCTTTTTAAAAGTGGTCCTGCTGACTTTATGAATGTGTTCTCAGGTTTCCCAAATGTGTTAAATGAAATGGCTTAATTGATTTAAGTTTTGTAATACTTGCGTTTTGCTTTATCTGAGTTACTCTATCCAGCTATAACTATTTAGTTGAAAATTGCCTTTGAGTTTTACAGTACAAAGCAATGACAAAAACGGAAACCAATTTGAAAATAGTTGTTGCTGACCCTGTTTCTCTGAGACATTAAATGGAATGACTAATGCTTTTCTCACAGACCTCTCCTCACAGCTGCCTGAAAGTACTCCCCCCCGCCCAATCCTACGACATTTGCTGCTCATCTTCTGAAATCTGGCACTTGTTTCTAAACCTGAGAAGAGCATCCAAAAGTAATGTGTGATACTTACGAATCCTCTTACGATTTCCTCTTGCTTGCCTACTGGTCCTGATGATGATTTCTGTATTCCTTTGTTACATGTCCATGTCATGTACTGGACTTAGGAGTAGTTTGAGCTGTCTTGCCAAGTGCCCAAGACACTGTAGATTCCAGCAATCAAAATCAAACTCCTCTTGAAGTACACATGTGGATGAAGTGCATAGTCAGCTAGCTGTTTGATGGCATAGTCAATCATGCCACATCTCTGAAGTTATCTTGTGTTCCGTCTCTGGTATCCTTGTCTTTCTGGTAGTCCCTTCAGTATGTCTGTGAGATCCCTTCTCCAGCTCTTTGGCAGTGGACTTTGCCATTGTGCCTGTTCTTTTCCCCTTTGGCAGCTTGTATCTGTCCAGTTTCATCCTCAAATATAGTTTCAGCTGTTCAGCACTGACAAGTCATTGTCTGGCACTTGAGTTCTAGGCTAAACTAAAGATTTTTTTCCTCCTTTCAGTGATGTGTGGGTATGTAGCCCTCAGCTCAGCCAGACTTGAGGAAATGAGCATGGCTAGCTTGTTATATTTGGACCAACTACTGTGTGTGTGCTCAGTTGGATTTTATCTGTGCAGCTAGTAGCTTAGAAATGCTATGTAGTTGTCCTTAGCGATAAAAAATAAGTGACACTTCAGTTCTTTGCAAGTCATTAATGCTGGCACAAATGTTGTCAGAAATGTTATTTAACCCAAATTAGTATTTTTGTGATATTTTTGGGATGGCATATTCTCAGTGTTAAGACTATAAGTTACACAGTGCCACAAAAGACTTGTGAACAAACTCTGGTTTGTACTAAAACCACACAATTTCAATTCCAAATGAAAGGTAATTTGCGCTTTGGATGTGGAATGTAGGCAGTTCTTGAAGTTGTAATCACAGTTGCTTGGAAAGTAGAATTCGTAGTGCTGATGCCCCTTTTTAGTCTTTTATTCCCTGTAAAAGGAACTGATTCTGAAGGTGCAAGAAAGTTGGGCAGTCTCACCCACACACACACTTCCTTTAAGGAAATGTCTAGTTCCTAGGCATTTTGCCAAGCAGCGTTTAACACAATGTATCTTCTTTTTATAATGCAGATACTAATAAATAAATTAAGATGATACGGAAAAGAGACCTGTAAAATGCCATTCATACTAGTGTGAGAAGTACTTTGCTGCTGTTTTTTCACAAAGAAGAATTGCAGTATTTGAGTACGATGACAGCTGCACTAAAGTGAATAATCAGCATGTCAGATTTGTTTGAAGATGTAGAAGCTTTGGGTGCCAGCCATTACTTCAAAGATGTTTTTTTCCCTAAAAAGTGTGTATACATTTTAGCAAATGTAGTTTGCCCAATTATGTTTAATAAATTGGTCTCTAGTGTCTCTTAGATGACTATGTAATTAATTTATGTACCCCAAAACTTTCAGCTCAAATCACTTGTAAGTTTCATTTTCAGTTTCACCTGGGAGTTAAACGTAGTGAATACATTGATCAGTAAGAGATCATTTTTCTTTCATCATACAGGATTTTAACTTTAAATAAGTCAATATATTGGTATATAAATTGTATAAGGCAACACTTAATCTGAGTTTAGTCATCTGCGGGCTAGTTGTCTTGATGGGACCTGGCTGGATGCCTTTATGCCAAGAGGAGAGGAAGGGGAATTTTTGATGTCTTTTTTTGTGGAGGGTGGAAGAATTAAAACAGAGTAGCTAGGCTACCAATATGCCAGATTCTTTCTCACCGACTATCAAGGAAGACTTTCTACCTTGATGACCTTAGATGTAGATGTTTACATACAACCTTCTAAACCTGCATGGTTGAATTCATCTAAATTTCTTCTTAAGGTATGAAAAATACTTCTGAAGGTAAATTGCCTAGGTGCAATGATTACCACCACTGAAATGCAGCTCTGTAAGCAACAGTGGTAAGAAATGAAAACAAGCCTTTGTCTTAAAATGCAGCATCATGTGCTGAAACATGAAGAAGTAGGCATGAAATTTAGTTTTCTTGCTTGTATTTCTTACATGGTGCTTGGTATCCAGATGGTGTTTTAGAAGTTCTGAAATACACATTCCTTTACAAACATGCAACTTAGATGGCCTGAGGTGGTGGTCATTCCTGTCTATCCATTCCTGAATATCAAGCTCGGAGGTTGAACTACTGTTGAAATCTCCTTGCTTAATTAATAGGGCATTCTGATTGCAGTTGGATGCTGAGCTCTGCAAAACAATAATTTAGTGGGAAACAGAACTCATCTGGCTGTGTCCGACTCTGATTTTAGTCCCGTTTTCCTGAATTTCTCATTCAGAATTTTGCAGTCTTGTTGTATATCTGAGATGGTAGGTGGATGCCCCATCATCCTAGTTACTGGGGAAAAAAACCTTACCATTAACTAGATTTATTCCCAGTGAAGTTAATGGCTATTCTTGATTCCTACTGCTCTGGGAAAAGAAGCAGTGATCTTGTACGCTGACAGATTCGAATGTGTCTACTGTTGTACAGTGTACCTCTCAACCTTTAACTGTCTGATCTTGGGATTTATCAAAGCCTTCTGTTTTTTCTTTGCTAATATGTTGCTTTTTGTCACCTCAAGTACAGGTTCTCTAAACATAATCCATAATAATTTCTCTGCAGACTAGTTGTTTTCTGTACCCTGTATCTTGCCATATGCTTTGTGCCCTAACGAGTATCTGTTTTTATTTAATGCAAATAAAACTTGGTTTTCTTACGTAATTTTCTATAAGCTTGTTTGGTGATAAAAATGCTCAAGTTACAGCCAGTACATTATTGTAATCTTGTCTTCTGTTTCTGAGCTTGCTTGCTTCTTGCTGTCCTCTTGTGCTTCTACTTGAGAAGTGTATTCAACATAAAACCTTGAGGTCTGGAAGTGATGGAGTGTCTAAGGCTGGGTTGGGTGTGACACATAGATAGCACTTCATATTGGGGGGTGAGGGGGGCCAGAATTCTTGTTAATGGGAAGTCAAATCTGATGCATTTGGCTATTATTTTAATGCAGATTATTTAGTACTTTTTCAGGTGCTGGCAGTCCACTTTAATATTGATGTATTGGGGGAATTGGTCTCAATATGTAGTTCTTTAGGGAATATGCCATATTTTATCCAGGAGCTATTTAAAAAAAAAAAAGTAGTCTATCCCTGCAGAGAAACTCCATCTCACTTTCCTACTAGATTCTGCTCTTTGATGTGAAGAAGAGAATGCCTAGACTCCCTTTAATTCTTCATAGACAGATTTACAAGTTGTTCTAAAGACCATCTTTAGCTTCCTAAAAAGTGGGCTTCAGAAATAGAACTTGGAATAACTGCTGTTCACGAGTATGGCTAAACAGAGGAATAAGTATATTGTTAACAGGCGTAGATGGGGAGATAGTGCTAACATTTTGAGTCAATAAAAAAAAATTAATTACACCATGAGTGATTTTTTTTTTATATATAAGTGTATGAGCATATTCAGTACAACTTTAACAGTTACAAAAATACAGACCAGACCCTGGAAGACCTAATTAGGACAGAGTGTAAATATGCAAGAGCATGTACTTGAGTGTTTTGGTTTGTTTTTATGTTAATTTTCATAATACCTGAATGGAGTAATGTGTAGCATCTGTAGGAGAAATTTTTATTGTCGTCATTGTTCTAAGTCTGCCTATCACTTCTTTTTAACATGTTTTACCCAGCTGACCTCTGACAGAGGTAATCATCATACAGTGTTAAGGGGCTGACTGATGTTGAAAAAGCTACATGCATTATTTTTTTTTCCTAGATTTTTTTTTTTTCTTAATGGATTTCCAACAACAGTTCTCACAAAATTATAGCCAGAAATATCTTTCAGGTTTGTAAGGATCCAATTTCCTAACAAAACCAGCAATCTATGTTTTACTGAATTTCATAGTCTGGTAACCACCAAGTTTTTGTCACTCTGTTCAACTACACAAGAAACACTATCAGCAAAACAGGACATTGGACACTTGTGAAGGCAATGCAATTGTTATGGTTACCTTTCAACATGGGAGTCGTGTATCTGGACATTGAAAAACAGTATTCTGGGATAGGGAAAAATTTTATTTTTTTTTATTTTAGCCTCATTGTAGGTTTTATGACATACAATGCTGGTTTGGGGAGGTGAGAGCAAGGAGTTAGTAACTAATCATAAGCAATGTGTGAAGATAATTATGAGAATACATTGAACAAGAAAACACTTCTGCTTCTCAGGATTATCTGCGTTATTCTGTGGATCTTCTCCCGTATGCCACTTTCACTTTAACAAGAGTGCCTGTTCACAGTTTCTACCAAGACTTACTCATATTTTGCAAAGTGAACCTATTAAACAGTTACTTCAGTGCAGTGGTGGAAGATGGGTAGAACCAGCAGATAGACTTTCAGTTCTGCAAAACCTCTTCTGGGTATTACTAGTGTTTAGGGAGAATAGTTTATACAGTATCTTTAATTGAAATTGCTTTCAGTAGAGACTTTTGGAGAGGACTTGGCAAACTCAAAACATTTTGGTATTTTAGAACTTGTAAACAACCTGGGAGGGGGGGAAAGGCATTTAGAGAGGATATTGTGGATCATTGGTATTTTCTTTGGTGGTGTTGCACTGAACAACTTCTTGTGTCCATGCTTTTGCCACATAATATTGGCAAGAGGCTTTGAAGTTTGAAGTGCCCGGTTCAAAGCAAACACTTGCATGAAAGGACATCTGCAAAAACAAACACCGAATGTGAGAGAGAAGAGAGAGAATGCATCAGTATTTCTTGCTGATGTTCAGGCAGTTGGTAGAATCTGCTTGTTCTTGCTTTGTCAATGATGTAGGTTTCCGAACAAAACCAGACTGACCGCTGTGTGGTCTGTTAAGTACAACCACTGCTGGCTATGCCGTGCTGAAGGAGGGGGGGAAGAGACTACTGTCCTGGCTATATGCATCTTTCAGTTACTGCTCATAGCTAGAAGTATTCTCCGGGTCCTGTCAGTGAACAAGTTACTGATAAACTGATTAGAGGGGTAAAGGATGGTTAGCTATGTGTGTTGGGCAAAGACCTATCGAATGGATTGTAAAAGGCATTTCTGGTGTCTATGATGGGAATTTTAAATTTAGGTAGCAGAAGCTGTGAAAGCTTTAGGGGTTTAATCTAAACACACACACACATAACTATTTTTTTTAAAATACATGTGTTTCTTCAGTTCATTGTTATGGAATGTCCTTAAGTAAATGGTTAAGAGAATGCACAGTCAGTAACAATAGAAACAGCTGGGTATAGCTGTCTCCATAAGAATGAGCAACAATGCTGTGTCTATTGGAAAAACTTAACTTGTATTGCAACATCTCCTTTTTATATCAAGTCTTAGCATTACTGAGTTGTCATGCATAAATTTCATTATATTGTGGATCTGTTTAGCATAGTTACTCCAATAAAAGTGATATTTGAATTGGACTCGCTGTAAAAATGTGATGGATTTACTATACTGAGAGTTTGCAGTAGGTGAAGGCCTCTTAGATAAATGTATGCATGTTTTGTTGACTTTCTGAGCATGGTAGTGTTAAGAAGGCTGCTATGGCCAGACAACAGCACTGAAAGTCAGGTGAAAGTTCTGTGAGTACCTTCTGAAGAAGTGACTGCTGGAAAGAAAGAGCAGAGATGCATAGGATAGGGAGCATGGAGTTGAAATCTGTTGGAAGGAGAGCAAAGTCTGACTTAAATGATTCAACATCTGGCAGTATAGTGGAAACCATTAATAAGTTGTAATATCTTTGCATTCACCTAAGCTCATGAAGAGAGAGAAGCTGGGTTATGCTTATGCGTTGAAAACAATCATGCAGATCACATCCCCTGCTTGCTGAAAGGATGGTATGCTGGTTTTTTCCAGGTGAAAAAGATTTCAGACGACCAAATATGAAAGCGTCATGAATCTTAACTGCTTGTTTCAGTCTCCTTTTATAGGCAGATGGGCCCTTGAAAAAAAAATAGTTGTAAGTTGGCAGCAGAAAGCTCGACTCCATAAAGCAGAAAGCTTGACTGTGTGGGTTTTTTGCATATGCATAATTCTGTCTCCAAGCTCAGTCAGGAAAGCTAGGGGACAGATGCCAGCAACATTTTATCCTAGAAAGGGGGGAGGGAAAGAACCCAAAAAAGTGTGTGGGATGTTGTGGATTTTTTTTTTCCTTGAACTGCACGATGTAGAAATGAGGACTATAGAGCCCACAAAGGGCTCACCTTCAAACTGAACAAAGCAATGCAACCAGATGTTTACAAGTATTTTGAAAATGGCTGTTGCAGTCATTTTTGTGCTCTGCAAATAACCAGAGGTCTGAAATGGCTACATTGAAGTGGATTTTTTCCAAGCATGACAAACCCAAGGAGACTTTACAGGGGTGCTGTGAGGAAGCAGTGGGTGCTGGTGTACAAGAGCTGCTTGTGAGATAGCTTTGGGCTATAAAGGACAATTCTTTTAATTACATAGGGAGAAATCTTTTGGGAAAGAAGAGTGGTAAAAGGCTTGGGGGTGACCTGAAGAAACGCAGTAGAAGTCAGTTGGCTGAGAGAGAATTGACAACATATATTTGTGATAAACAACATATTATTCAGTTCGTGATTCAAAATTGAAATTTTCTTTAGTCAAGTAGTTAAAGTGCAA
Organism: Buteo buteo; assembly: GCF_964188355.1. Lineage (NCBI taxonomy): Eukaryota > Metazoa > Chordata > Aves > Accipitriformes > Accipitridae > Buteo > Buteo buteo. The sequence goes on from NC_134175.1 coordinate 3,176,787, forward strand.
TGATGCAGACGTGTAAGAGAACTGAACATTTTTTCCATATAAAGTAGACTCTTACAGGTAGAAAGATGGGTTTAATTTTTAATACAACTTAAACTTGAAAAACTTAAAAGCTTTGGAGGCCATTTGCTTGAAAACTGTGTTCAAGAACACTTTGAAGTATGTAGATTATCAGGTGCAGATCTGGCTACCTAGGGCAGTAGAACTTGAGATACCAGAGGGCAACTGCAAAAAGGTAGAAAGTTCTCGGTCTTTTGTGGAACTGTTCTCTGAAAAGAATTAAGGTACCTGCTAGGTATGTGTATGACCTTTTCAACAAGGAAATAAGCCAAGATGACCTCTTACAGACTTGCTACTAATGATGGAATTTTTTTTTCCTCAGAATCCTTCTGTTATCTCAAGAAATTATAGACTGTTATCCTTACTGCTATTTTGATTTAAAAATATATACTTAGATGGCTAAAAGTACTGCTGCTTCAAAGCAAGGAAGAGATGCTTCAGTTTCCAGGCTTTCTTATTTCAAACCTTTCCTGGTATTCCTAATTTACCCATAAAACTTTACCTTCAGAGGGAGTTTGGTTTTAGTCAAGTGAGCAGATTTATGGAACAGTCAATCCTGGTGCGTTCCTAATGAAACTGCATGTCCCAGAAGGCTGAGAAGACAGTGGGATTAGTGAATCCTGTCTGAAAGGGGGATACAGGATGTAAATTTGAGCCTCAAGGTTATGCTACCAGCATAAATATAGCTACCAAGCAGCATGACAGATTCCTTTCACACAGTGACTGAAGTTCTGACAGGCATAAAGTCAGTGGTGTTCTTCATTCCCATTTATGTATCTTGGGATATTTTTAAGGGATTATGCTTCTGTGATTTATTTCACTTTCTTTAGAAGTTCAGTTGCATAAACCCGAGGCCTGCGTAGGACTTCATGCAGATGTGCAGTTGACACTAGAAACGCCACATAATTGACTTTCAAGATAGAGGCCCCTGGAGTGAGGGGCAGTGACTTAAGTGAATGTAGGACATTCTGCTCACGCAAACAGCTAAGTCTGTGTGTTCCAAGCATTATAGATATAAAAATAGTTGCCCAAGAAAAGTTGTCCTTCTGAGGAACTCTGCTTTTATGAGGGCCTTTTAAAGCTGTCTCTGCCATTGTACTAATGACAGTGGCAGGTCTCTGAAAATCAGCAGCTGCGTGAATTACCCTGATGGGGATCATGCTGCCACCTTAGGAATCTACTTAGTGGTCACCAATCTTTATATTTGCAAACAGAAAGAATCTAATTTTAAAGATACAGTTATAATTTAACATGTACTGGTCATTTTCTCAAAAACATGACTTTTCTTAAAGTAAAGGTACTTAACTCAAGCAACTTCAGATACACACAGAATGGGATTTTACACATGTTGGACAGAAATAAGAGAATCAAGCCAAGACCAGAAAGATTCCAGAACTGCAAAGATGTTTTTGATTTGATCCTAACGTGTGAAGAAAGAGTCTATGATCAAGTAGTAGAAGGTAAGGAACTCGAACTGATAAACCAAGTTAACTTTGAGTGCTTTTTTTCCCCTCCTCCCTGAAGTCTTTCATAAATCTGGAAACACATCTGTCTCCTCTGACTACTGCTGCTGGAACACCAGCACGGACAAGAGCTTGCAGTCCATTGATGTAGCCTTTATGTATCAGAGAAGTGATGGCTGAATACTTATTTCTAAAAGATGCTGGTGTTGGGAGCTACACAGAATGTGTATATATAGCAATTTTAAGGGCTGACATAAAGAAATGGCAAGCATGGATCTAGAAAACTAGCAAGTTGTACACGATGAGCATTTTTTTCACCCTGGGTTGGTGGAGACACAAAGTCTAAGCTGCCTTCCTGATGCAACTTTCCTTCCCTTCATTGCGGAAGACTTCCTGTGACCTACCAAGCAGTTTATCCACAATAAATATCTTCTGTACAGGTGGAGAAACTGTTCTTGAGTGTGGTTAACGCTCTGCAAACATGCTATGGCTTTGCCCTTAAATGAGTCAAAGTGAGATATGCCAGAAGAATCTCAGTTGGGGATTGGGTTCTGCATGAACACAATGCAGCAAGCTTGATGTGAACTCACTGAAAGTTACAGGCTTTCAGCAGTGACTCAGCTCCTGGGCTGAGAACCCTCTCTCTGGAAATGCCGGATACAGGCTTATGTGAGGTTTAAGGTGTTTCCTTCACATTGAAAGACCAGCCAACTGAATGAGTATCGTACACATAATTTAAGAGGCTGTTGCCTTGCCTTTTCAGTCCTCGGTGGTCATGCACAGGCAATACAAAGCACAACACATTTGGGCTTTTGCAAGCTGAGCAATTAGTGTTCTGAATGTTTAAGTGAAGTGTTTGAAATATATTGGTAAGTTCTGAGAGCATCTGCCCTGGTACTTGAATGGATCTTCAGCAAGTTCAGCATGTCTCACATAGAAAGCAGCTTTCACCTTAATGTTTTAGGTGAGTATCCTGAGGAAGGGAGGTGAAGAGCAGCCACTTGCTAATTTTCTAGTTGTGCATCTCTCTTAACTTCATGGTAATGCCCTTCATAATTGACCAATGAAAGGAAGAAGACTTGAGTGCTACCAAATGGCTCTAGATGTGAAAGATGAAATTTTAAAATGGAGGCTTCAACAGGTTTACCAAAATGAAGTTGCCGAATGGGGTTAGGAGAGAACAACTTGTAGCTTAAAAACTGTGTGTGTAATAGGAAGGTTACGGGAGAGAGGCATAACAATAATACATGGGTGGATTAGTAGGAAAAGGATGTTTTGTTTTTCCCCCTTCACCCCTTGTTAACAAGTGGAACACATTAAAGCTAGGGTTTTCTAATGTGACTATCAGTGCTTAACTTGTAGCAGTTCACCTTGCAGTTTAATTTTCAGTGTGTCAGATGTACAGTGGATGTTTTTTTTAAAAAAAAAAAACAGGCAGTTAAAACTCTGCAGGTGAGGAAGCCCAAAATCATTCTTGACTTTTGAGAATCTTGATCTTGGTCTTCAAAGACTGTCAGAATGAGGTGAGCAGTAACTTTTCTTGACCAGGGCAAGTAAACTGTCACGACCCTTCCGCAAAACAGAATTCTTTTGTTTCCAAAATCCATCTCTTATTTTAAAAACAAGAGGGACTATTGTTTAAGACAATATTAAATAAACAATTTTCTAAAAACAAGTTTGGGGAAGGCGGAGGTGGACAATGTCTATATATATTTAAAAATCTTACGAATACTCTGTGTAAAATACGATACCATACCACCCAAAGTTTTGCTGTTTCGTGTGTTTTGTTTTCAAATAGATTTAAATTCCAGAGAGCAGGAGACATGTCAGCCAGTACATGTGATCAATGTGGACATTCAGGATAACCATGAGGAGGCAACCCTGGGTGCTTTCCTTATCTGTGAGCTCTGCCAGTGTGTAAGTAGAGAGGGCTCGTTGCCTGTGGGTACCTTGGACCCAGCTGACTGCACAGGGGTTGGGGTTTGCTTAGTACTCCTTAAAGGTGCTGTCAAGAGATGTAAGTTTCCAAATTCTTATGGTTGTTTTTGGAGCTGTTGTGCAAACATGGTTTCTGAAGTGGACTCTGTGCATTCAAAGCAGCATTGCAAAGTGCTGTGCATAACCATTACACATGTTAAGCCCATACTCAAAACACTGTTTATGGCAAAAAAACGTCCATTTTGAAAGCAGTTGTAATACGTGGGATTTAGACATCAGAGTTGCATTCTGAATCACGATATACTTGGAAAACATCCTATGTAGGTGTATTTCATAGTACCACCCTGTTGTGTGTATGATGTGGAAGAAAAAAATGGTGCTTTCTGTCATCCATATTCAGGGGCCCTAGCTCTTGAAGTAAGACTGAAATAAGCTGCACTCAAAACAGTCAATGTAACTGTGAAGAGAACAGAGAAAGGATCTGTGTCCTTTTACAGCGTGCAAGTTGATGAGTTCACCTATTCCAGTGTGGCAACAGGCTTTTTTTTTCACTCCAGCCTGTGTGATCTATTCTGGTCTTAAACCTTTCCAGATTCAAAAAGCCTAAGAGAGTTCAAGGACTTGAAATTTTAGCCATCTGTTCAGTGTGCTTATAGCTATTCTGAAGCTTCCATTTGTTACCTAGTGAGGAGGAATGTTGCCTACTCAACAAAGTATTAGTTAAGTGCCAGTTCAGTGGGTTGGAGAAGGAAGGATATGCAGATAAACATGATGCAGAATATATGTACATTTGGGAATGCTGGGAATCTCAGTAAAGCACCCAGTGCTGCACTATTTGGTACAGCCTGCTGGTTTAGATTTCACAGGAAGCCAAAAGCATTGAATTATTACAGTTTTCTAAACTATATCATATCCTTGGAGTCCGGTTGCTTAGTATTTTTTCTCTTCTAGATACAGCACACAGAAGACATGGAAAATGAAATAGATGAGCTGTTACAGGAATTTGAAGAGAAAAGTGGAAGGACTTTTCTTCATACTGTCTGCTTTTATTAAAGCACATCTGTCTCTTAGGCCTTAATACAGATGAGGGAAGCATGTGTTTAAAGTTCTGATTATACTGTATTTTCCTGGAAAATGAATATTGAAATTTTTTTGTTTCAGAACTCCTTTTCAGTGTCTTTTTGTTTTGTTTCAGGTATTCTGTCACAGGTAGGCAGAGATACTGGCTGGGGTTGTACATATGAGATGATTAAAAGTATACACAAAGGCCACCTATTTAAAAAAGAAAATCAAGTTTTTCTTTAAATCCTACTTTAATTATTACAAGTAGGTTTTTAATTATAAAGAGAATGTTTCTTGAATATAAGTTTATAATGTATTTTTCCAGCTTACAAATTTATTTTATTTCAGTTGTGCTTTTTTTTTTATTTTAATGTGACAGAATGGCTGAACTATGTGAGGATATGAATGGAACAATGAAAAACGAGTATCTGTATATTATTAGATATAAAGTTGGAACCATCCAATAAAAATGAAAAACCTGTAAGTGTTTCTGTTTTCAAAATGGAAGCTAAGTAAGTGTGACTGTTCTCTGTGAGGTAAACCACAAAGTATCTGAAGCAGCACGAGAATGCTCATTCATCCGAAGTGTCTTGGAGAGGGTAGTGACAGCAGGAAGATCTTGGTAGGAATCAAAAGACCCGAACTGTGTCCCTTGTTCGGAGAGGCTGTGTATTTGGGCAGCTTATAATGATTTCTGATCCTGTGTTGAGCTAAAGTGAACTGCTTTCCCTGCATGAATTAGGGCACTACCACGAAATCTTTTGGGATCTTAATTGCTTTTGAATTATCGTGTGTGAGATTAATGAGACCGTGAGGCTGTAACTGTAGCAGTGAGGGCCAATTGTATATATGTCTTCTGTAAGAAAGATGGGGAGAAATGGCAAACGCCGCTGTCAACAGAAATAGTTTAAAGCATTCTTTTTAACTGAAGTATCTCTTGAATAGCATTTTCCTCCCATACAGCAATAATAAATGTGTTTGTCATGGCTCAAAATCCAGAAACAGAGTACATGTATACAAACAGAGCAAAAGCTCAGACTTCTGTTTGATGAAACCGATAAAAGTGAAAACAAACCAAATTATTAGAAGTTCAAAGTGTGAATGGTAAAGTGTTGCTGCTTACAGGCAAGAGAAGATCTTGAAAGTTGTTCTGTTAAAGGAACTTGTAAACGTGTTTGAGCAGATGAGGTCTGTGTGCTCTTTAATAGTTGGGTATGTGAGGACAACTTTATAATCATCATGTTAAAAGTGCAGTAGCATGAAACGGGGTTTGAGCTCCTGGCTTCTTTCTCATTCTGTCACTGCCATCTGACAGCTCACATGGACTGCCTAATTTTCCTTAACTTCACTTGTTTTGCACATGCAGGAAGTTAGTGCTAAGTACTTTCTCTCAATTTAGGGCAATGTTACCCATCAACGCAGACAACTTCAGCTCAGCTGTGTATGTGGTAGGTCATATGGCAATGCTACTTAACCTCTTTCAGTGAACACGCTCACATATATTAAAAGGTATCTGCTGCACACCTGAAGACTCCAAGTCTGTATCTGAAAATACTTCTTTGCAGTTGCAAATCTTGAAGTCTGTCGAGTCAGGTCCACAAAGAAATCTTATACCTCTCTCTACTCCTGGGATCTGGGGGTTGATTGTGGTTTCAACTGCCTTGTGGGAAAATGGAGACCTCTGCCAGCTCAATCTGTGTCCTGGACAGTGTCCAAATGGGTCATCGCATCATACTCGGGTCCCAGGAATCTTTAATATTTCTGAATTACCTGTGCTGTTTTTCTTGTCTGTTAAAAATACTTAAAGCGAAAATTTTGTGGAGAATGAATGAATAGATCAGAACAATTAGGGGATGGGGAGTTCAAGCAGCAGTTGTGATAAGGTTTGCAGAGTGTACGTTTTCTGATTAGCTTGTCCTGTCCCATTTTGATTCTGGAGATTCTGTATTTGAAGGATTTCATTCAGCCTCCTCTGCTTCTGCTCATTTGTCTGTCTGATACCGTCGCTTGTTACCATGGGGATATTTACAGCCAAAGGAAGAAGATGATTCTGAACTGCTTTAGTTGATCTCTTTAAAAAGACATTTCAAGCAAGCATGGTAGTGAGTATTTTGAGCAGAGTTTTCCTTCCCTGTACAGTATCAGTACTGAAGTCCACTCTGTGGTAAGGTGAAACTTGGAGAGCATTTGAAAGTGTTTTCTACTTTAAACTTAATTCATCCTAAACAGAGCTCTTTGTTGTTATTTTATTGAAAGGCAGTAAAAACACAAACAGGATGGTTTAACCCGTGTTTTGTGTGTATGTGGAGGTCTACTTTTTATTGCATAAGGATTATACTTTTCATGTGTGTAACTGGCAGAGAATTCTGGTTGCTGTGGTGGTAAGTATGGATTAATTAGTAGAACTTCAGTTCACTGCATCTCTTCAACTGAACTGAGAAGCCTTGGTCTAAAAACGTGATGTAGTATACAGGACGTTACAGAATTGTTCTTTCCATCCTAAATGTTCTGTTCATAAGCAAAAGCAACACTGGGAGCTGGCCATTTGTGATTTGTTTATTTACCAATGTGCAGATGGATGGATGGATGGCTGACCTGGATGGACAGGCAAGTATTCCGAATGGTCCACAGTCCAGTTCAAAGTATTTCAGATTTCTGTGAGTAAAACTCATTCTTCAGCTAAAGCTGTTCTTACTCTTGACATATTACTTCTCATTTAACTTACAGGTTAGTGAAAAATGTATGCATTTATATAGTTACTTTGTCTCCATATGCTTCATTTGCATTGCAATCTACCATGAAGCTCAGTTTATACAGGAATTTTATGGGGTCCTAGTCTTGTTTGAGAGATACGTATGTTTATACACGCACAAGTATGTATGTAGGTATAAAATAAACTCTGGCTAAACACAAGGTCAAAGTTACTTTCTGTGTCCAAACGGAATTTCAAGAGAAACTTTCAGTTTAAAGGAAATGGAAAAATAATGTATTTTTCCTTTAAGAGTGGGGTGGCAATATATATGATGATGGTGTGCTCTTCCCTGCCTTGTAGATAGGTTGATACTCCCGTTGATGAGCATCAGTGCTGAAAGATGATCCGTTTCTTTTTAAGTCCTGTAGTTGGCCTTCTTCCTGTTTAATGAAGGAAAGCAATGAAGGGTTAACGCCTCGTGAACACAGACTGCGAGTATTCAGAATGTGGCTGTGATGGGAGATTTCTGCTGTAAATGAGTTTTCAGCTATCTAGGCTGTTCTCCCAGTTTCCATAAGGCCAGCAGGGGTGGCTTTAAAATGCAGATTCCCCCCAGAGGTTTCCCCCCACCTTTCTAAATGTAGTGATCATGTTTTGTCAGCATTTCGCTCACTTTTTTGACTTTCTATGAAAGGCCATATTGATTAAAGAACAGTTGAAGTGCGTTTATAAGACTTTGCTCTCTTGCTGCCGTGAAGTTGATGCTACTTCCTGCGTGGGCAGATCTTTGCCAAGAACTTCTTGAGGTTTCCACCGCTCGCATATCAGCCCTCTGCAGATCCTCTCCATAAGGCACAGAGCAGTAGAGCCCTGTTCAGTTCTAGTTTGCAGCCTGTTTTTCTTTCACACAAGTCACTCTCGATTTTGTGTCTGTTTTCTGTGTTCCTTGTCTTGCTGAAGACCTTCGTAACATCCACGAATATTCTTCTTTCTGTCAGAGATGTCAGCACGTCTTTTAAATAGGTTTATATAAATAAAAGTTTGTGATTAAAGAGCAATGCTTTCTCTCCCCTCTGCACTGCTGGTGTCTCATCCCTGAAGTTCTCTGCGCGTTGCCTGCCTTCACTTGCCTATAAGGCTCACCGCACAAAGTTAAGGCAGGTAACGCAATGGGACCGAATATGGTGGAAAAGAGCATTCTTCCCTAGGTTTCCATATTGCTGGATCCAACTGTGCAAAGATCAATGATCCTAGCTCGATTTCCCCAAAGCAGCAGCCTAATGAATTTGTTGCTAGGCAGATTATTCAGCTTCAACTTCTCTCTCTCATACATATAGAAGCTTAGGAGAAAGTATCAATAAAGACAAATGCAAAATGCTTGTACCAGCACAGGAACTATGAAAAGAACGGGGGAATAAAAAACAGTCAGTGGAGTATAGGGAGGGTATAGGAGAGCTGAGTGGGTTCTTATGGTAGAGAAAAAAATTAAAAAGGAAAAAGGAGAGAAATGCTAGCCCTAGTTGTTAGATTCTTCTATAAATTTTGACTTGTGTGTGCACCACAGAACGCCGGCTGAGGTCTGTGCTTCCTGCAAGAGGAAAGTAGAGGGAGTCAGTTCCTGTGAAAGTGACTTGCGATAATATTCCTACCTGGGGCTGCATAGTCACAGGGCAAAAAAAAAAATCTGAGGTGGCTCCGATACAGGTATCTCTGGCCTTTTTTATCATCTTAGCCAGTATTGCTGGCATTTTAAAAGATATTTTATAGGGAGGCAAGGGTACGTTCGCTGTATGCCCTCAGGTGCTGAGAACTAAAGGAGGCAGGTTGGGTCAAAACAAAGGAAAAGGCAGTGGTCACTTGTCAGGGACTGGCCAAATGCTGCTGAGATCTTGTAATGCAGACCGTGGACTTGTCTGCGTGAGGATGGTGGTGACAGTACGACATGGGACTTGGAGCTGAACAGGAGCCGCAGGTAGCGTGGATGCTTGTTTTCAGAAAGGAGCAGCTTACTTCTAGCAACGTTAAAGTGATTAGGAACACGTTTAACAAAACCATTGCGGTGGCAACCCGAAACTGTCTAATCATCTGTTAGCACCTACATTAAAAAGACAGTCTTCGCTCATGCAAGTATAATGTCGCTTTGCTTAAATAGAGTCAGTCCCTGCTGCCTCTTTTCATTAGATGGAAGTCACTAGAGAAACTCTTCTTGGCCTTGTTTCCCCGAGACAGGCAGACGAAAGGCCGGAGTGGCTGAACACCACGCGTGGCCTCGGGTTGTTCTTGGGTCTCTAGCTAATCGGGCTAAGGGCAGCCAAGAATTCAACGTGTGCTAGCACCGAACGGCACAGAAACGTTGCTGTTGGTTTGTTCCCGCAAGAACAGGCGGTCTGTTTAGGTTTGCCCCGGTTTGTCTGCGGTCTGATCCCTGTGCAGAACTCCTCGCTTCCACCACGGATTGCTGGGAAGAGCTGCTGCTTGAAAAACTCTTGAGTCTGTACAAAGGCTAGGGAGCAAATCTAGAAGTAGCAGGGTCAGGAGGATGGGACAAAACACGCTTTACCGGGTCCAGCCAAGTCTGGACGTGTTGAAAATGGGCCAGCAAGAACAATGAGGAAACCTGTTTGACTGACACGCCGCAGTAAAGCGAGTGTGAGATGGTCCTGGCTGCAGAATGGCAGATGTCACTTGGTACTCCTGCCAACTGAAGGAGGCTGAAGTGGAGAGAGGAGAAGGAATTTCTGGTATAATTCCATGCCACAGAAGATCATTGCCTCAAACGTTCTGTGAGGCGACTGCATTTAATAAAGTCTGTGATAATTTCATGGCCGCTATCCACATTCGCAGCCCTGCGAGCCTGTCACATTTAGTATAAATCCTGTACTCTGTGTAGTGCCAGTGGGTGCAAGAAAGGACCCTTGCGCTACCCTGTGTGTTAGCACCATTTTGCGCAGGGCTAGGCTGAAAACGATCAGAACGGTGACGTTTAGAATCCCCGTCAGCCAGGACTTTTGGTCCAAAAGGACGACAAGGGAAGACGGCTCCTCCGGAGCTGGGCTGAGAAATTCACCTTATACCCGAGTCAATGACAAACCCTTTCCTCGGTTCCTGACCCAGCCTAGTTTGTGGGGATGGCTGGGAGATCAGAAACATCGGCTGATGGCCAGGCAAAACTTCGGTTGCACAAACCGAGACTTGTCTTCAGATTGTCTGTTCTCTCCTGTGATTTTATTTGGCCGTTACTTTAAAAACGCCAATGTTTTCTACAACTAGCAGAGTAACTAGCTGCATTAGCGCTGCATTACTTTCACCGAGGTCTGCATATGGACGGTAGAAACCATCTCCTAGCTCAGTAAGAAGGGAAAGCAGCTGAGGGCAGAGGGCTGTTGAGGAGGGAATGCTGATGGGTTGGGCAGGATTGCAGCGAGAAGCGCCTTCCCAGCCTTGCTGCTCTTTTGCATGAAGTGCCTGGCTTATCGAATGTTTCATGTGTGTGGTTTAATTTAAAAAAAAAAAATAAAAAATCTGCGATGCAATCTGTGCTCTAATTTGAGGACACCATTTAGTGATTTTAATTGTGTGACAGTATTTTAGTATTTTCAATACCCAGTAGTAGGTTAATGACTGTTCCTTGAAGAATGGAGTTTATATAACACAAGTCATTACATAAGAAGGCTGATTGTGGCCTGAGGAAGAGAAGGAAAACAAATATGCAAGAATGCAAAACCCAGAACGAGCAAAGTCTACTTTGATGTCCCTGCGAAGCCTAAAAAATAAATGACACTTGGGTTCCAGCAAGGTGAAACTAACCCTGAGGAAGGCTGAGGACTTGGAGGTGAAGGCGCTGCACGACATAACAGCCGTCAAGCTATGTGCTGCCACGCATTTCCCACGTGGTGGCTGTAATCTCTTCTGCTCATCCAGATTGCACGGTTTACATTAACAACAAACAAGCGAGAAGGCAGAAAGTTATTGGCTGGCCACTTCTTTTATTTTTCCCAGAAGCTCCTAAACGTGGCCTGAGTTGGAGTGCCCAAATAGCACGGTGAAATAAAACCGTGGGAGAACCTGAAGCGCGCACGACCTTTTGCTCGGACCTTAGATCTCCGGTTTGGTAGACCGGACAAAGTTGCAATTTTATTTCTGTCCCCAAAATGAGTGGGTCTCCTGTGTCTGCATCACCCCAGGGGGTGATGGGGTGATTTCTTAGGGGGACCAAGTCCAGGAGAGATACTGCTCAGAGGTGGGAATTGCTCCCAGCTCTGTTGCCACAGCACAGAGCGCAGGGCACCCAGGCTGACCTGGGGCAAAGGGCTGCGGGGACCCCCCCCGGTCCCCAAGAGGGGCTGTCGCTCTCCCAGCGGGAAGCGTGGGGGATTTTGGGGCTCCCATCCATCCATCCCATCCCACCAAGGGCTGTGCCCCCTCCCCGCATCCCCGGGCTTTCACACTGCCCGGGACTGGGGAGGTGCTGGTGGGTTGGTGGTGGTGGTACTGGTGGGGGGGGGGATCCCGTCTGTCCCCTCCGGGATACGAAAGAAGACGGGACCGACCCCCGGGGGATGGGGTGGGGAAGGATAAAAGGGCGGGATGAGGATGGCGTGTGGGATTCAAAAATGCGGCCAAAGCGCCTCTGCCGGGGTTCTCCGCTCGGGAAAAACGTGTGGCTGCCAGGAGAGGGGGGGGGAAGAAGAGAAGCCCCGCAAGGGCAGATCCGCAGAGCTGTCGCTGCTGCTGTCGCTCGCAATGAGCCGCTCTCGGAGCAGAGCCTCCCCACGTAGGTAAATGCCCGGGCTGGGGAGGGGGAGGCCGGCTTTGCCTGGGAGCATCTCCCCGCTGCATCCCGCATCCCTTCCCGTTCCCCCCCCCGGTGGCAGAACCGAGGGGCTGGGACCGGGGGGGGGGGTTCCAGCAAGGAGCCGAGCAGCGGGGACACGCAGCCCTGAGCCGGGAGGGTTTGGGGTTGGTTTGGTGTGGGTTTATTTTTTTTTTATTATTTTTGGGGGTGGGGTGGGGTGGTTTGGGGCTTTTTTTTTTTTTTCTCACCCATGGAGAGGGGGGGGGGATTTTGGGGAGGGTCGGGGAAGAGGATGCAATGAGGCTCCCCCGGACTGGGTGATTTTTTTACAGCCTGCCTCCTCCTCCCCCAGCCTCCCCCCCCCCACCCCCCCGGTTTTGGCTGGCTCGCTTTCCAGTTGCTGCATGAAGGGCTGTGCTTGTGGCGGTGTGTGCCCGCTCCCGGAGACGTGGCGCACCTCCCTCGGCTGAGGCCGGGGAGAGGCCGGGGGGAAAAGAGATTTATTTTTTTATTTTTGGGGGTATATTTTTTTTTTTTTCTTTTTTCTTTTTTTTTTTTTTTTTTTTTTACCTGTCACATTTATCCTAGAAAAATAAAAAAATAAAACGGGCAAGGGCGAGGGAGCCCGAGGCATCCCCGGCACGGGGGGAGTGCGGGTGTGTGTGCGGGGGGCTCCCCGCCGCCCCCCGCCGCACCGCAGCGTGCGGGCACCCAGCGCGATGCGCCCCGGGCTGAGCTCTGCGGAATAACGCGGCCGCCGCCGGGCTGGGGGCGGACGGACCCGACCGCTGCCAATTCCCTCTTGATGTCCATGAATGCAAACACCATGATTTTCATGATCCTGGGCGCCTCTATCGTTATGGTAAGAGATTTTGCTTATTTCCCTCCTCCCCCCCCCCCCCCCGCACCGTCCCTTAGCCCGTGCACCTCTGTGTGTATGCGTGCGTGTGCATGTGTGTGTGCCCCATTAAACACCGAAAAATTATTTTCTTGACGACTGCTTCAGTCTTTGGCAATCAAACTAGAGTCAATGTTTTATTCCATCATCCAGAGTTGACCAGATGCCTTGGTTATGGGCTCTTACAGGCAATAGCTTGCTTGATGGACATGAATGCGTTGTTGGACAGATTTCACAATTACATCTTACCGCATCTGAGAGGGGAAGACCGAGTTTGTCACTGCAACTGTGGAAGGTAAGTTACCCGCATAAGGGCTCTCTCTCGCCTGTCCCCCCCCCCCCCCCCAGCCCCTTCCCACCTCATCTCATGGGAAAGGCACAGCGAGGTGGTGGCCGGCGGCAGGGTGCTGCTGGCTGGGCTACCATTTTTGCATTCTGGCTGTGTCTCACCTTCCTCAGCAGCTCCTGCATGAACGCAGGGGGGTTTTGTTTTTTTTTTTTTCCGGAAGAAGAGTTTTCCGTGGGCCTGGAAGCCCATTTTCCTTTGTGTGCATGCTCGTGTATATGCATCTGCAAGCCCTGGGAAAGTGAGTAACTTTCGTTTAAACGCTTGTCATTTTGTCTTTGTTGTCACCCGGCTGCGTTGTTTCTCAGCGTGTTCGTGGTCTGGGTGTTGCGGTTGGTGGTTGTGCGCCGTAAACGGAATGGGGTTTGGAGGACCGAGAGGATCTGTGCCCAGGAAGGAGTGGTGCTGTCTAGGACAGTGTCACTTTGAGGCTTTGGAATCTTTGATCGGCTTTTAATTCTCTGTGGCTTTTCTCCCGAGAGTTGTAATGATGCCGGACAGAGCACACCGAGGTAGCTGGTCTGTGCTTTTGTGGAGCGTTTAGTAAGCTTGAGGGCGTCGGGGGGGCTTCTATGCCAGGAGTAACGCCTTTGCTGTGTATAAGTTTACGACTGGACAAATACCTACCTCTCTCCAGGCAATGCGTAATTCTCCTAAACAACGTAGCGCTTCTCGTCTTGCGTGTAATCGCTGAGGTGCTCAGTTCGTAACTGGGCTTTGGCCGCCTGGGGACCGAATTCCGGGCAGGTGAAATTCTCTTTTCCCTATGGGACTGTTGTCAGTGATCCTTATCCTGCCTTCCTAGAGGCCTCGTTCCCCTCCCGTGCCTGGTTACTCACTGCCTGCTGGAGAGTTTCTTGTCTGTGGGGGAGTAAAGCAGCATGAGGCTGTGCCAGCTAAAGGACATGCTGGGGGAGCCCTCCCCTGCCACATCCAACGTTTAGATTGAGCTTTCCTCCTCTTCGAGCTGCCCCTGGAACCGGCTGCATCCCGTCTCCCAGGCGTCACGGTCCTCCGGTGTCCCTGGTGTGGAAGCTAAGCTGAAACCGGGATGTGCGTAGCTTAACGAAGGGAAACGGCTTTGCCCTTCCACTCTGCTTCATCCACCGACGGTGATCGTTACCTTTCTCCCCACAGTTCCTCCTCGGATTCCCGTGGCAAAACCTCAAAGCGGGTACAAGCAGCACATCCAGGGCCAAATGCAGCCGGGTCCTGAGCGGTCCAGTAAGCAGAGCCTAAACACCCGGCTCCTTGGGCACCTCTGTGTTAAGGTCAATTGGGAAGACTGTGGACAAGAAACGTCCACGGTGTCTTTGACTTGCTTTGGCAGGGATTGGTTTTTTCTTAGGTAATGTTTTGGAGCCTTCTTGATGTTTTTCACTAGTTTGAGAGTTTTCCTCTGCCTCTTCACCCAATTTTTCTTTTTTACTTGTCACAGCTGTGTTCAGTGGTGGTGAAAATTGGCTGCTGATAATAGACTTTAACATCATCCGGAGTGACTGAGGAGTGTCAGGTCTCACTGGTGGTGTTGGCAGAGTGTCCCTTCTGCCCAAGTCTGAGAAGGTGGCAGGGGGACTCCTCTCTCCTCTAACTGTACGGCTGCAGAGATGCTGTTGAGGCAGATAAATTAGCCATGGCACTCTCCCCAGACATAGTTAGGTCATTTCTTAGAAAGTGCACGAAACAGCTTCCAAATTGTCAAGCGTGGATCTGAGAGGAGGTAAAGAGCAGAAGTTTACCAGTTGCCTTAGGTAGGTAGAAGCCATGGCTCTTGCCAACAGAAATAGCGTACCAGTCTCCGCTCCCGGGCACGGGCTCTTATCGTGCGCGAGCATTGGTTTCAACGTGTTCGTGCTCCGATGTAGGAGACGCTCGCACAAAGCATCCCTACGCTATGGGACCGTGTGGCCTCATGCCCTAGTCCGTAATCCTCACCCGCTCCCTGTGAGCTCTGACCCGCTGCCCGAATGCCAGTGTCTCCAGTTCTCCCATTTAAAAGGCAGGCGATGCCGAACGCGCCTTGTCCTTTTTGCCGGCTGCCCAAGCGCTCCGAGGGCAGGCCTTCAGTGCACAGAGCGCGAGCCACAAGCAATTCTGCCTTGCGCGAGGCAAGGATGCGTCCTGAAGCGTGGTGTGAACGGCGGTACCGGGGATTGATGAAGGGCTCTTAATTTGCCAATAACCGAAGGGAGTCCTTGGAGGAGCGAACTGGCTGCAGTTCAGTGTGTTGCAGGGAGGAACGGGGAAAAGGAGTAAATGTCGCAGAAGTGGAAGGGAAGGAGGAATTGGAATAAACGAGGACTGACGTGCGATGGGCTGAGCTGCTGCGATTACCGGTTTTGCCTCCTGCCCTGGTCAGTCACACCAACTAATTCATTCAGAAATGTTCTCCTTTGGCTCTCCTATCCTGGTTTTATCCTTCCTCAGGGTATCAGAGTGAAGCCCTTCCCCAGGAATGGCCTCCCACGTCTAAGCACCCCAGGCTGGACCGTGAGTACCTGGCCTTGGGCACCCAGCGTACAGCTCTCCAGAAGGAATCAGAATCCGCGCTGAGCTTGTGTCAGCGTGAGGGGCTGGCAACTCTTGCCTTGCTGGCGATGGCTGTGGACGGCGAGGGCTGATTCTGTGCGTGCCGCAGGTGCCGGCTGAAGCCGGGCACGCCAGGGGATTTGGGGGTCCGGCGCCTCTTATGTCCCACCTCATCCCTGCAAGGCTGCAGGGAAAAAGCCCAGACTTCAGCCCTCAGCCACTCTTCGATACTAGATGAAGTCCCTTGGCCGCTCTTTGATGCTAGAGTGCCCTTCCCGGCCAGAAGACGGGGAAGATTACGGGCAGCCCGGGGCGTTTGGCTCCTGGCGGGGACCACGGCAGGCGGGAGGGCCGAAGGCAGATGCGTGTCATTAGAGCATCCGCGACCCGGCTCTCCGCTCCCTTGGCAATGGGATGGGGGCCTGGCTGCATTTCCAGCTCTCCTCACCGGTTTCTATCCACGCTTTCCGCTCCCCGCGGAGGGGCGGCTGGGATGCGGTGAGTCTCCCTCCAGTGGGTTGGTCTCTGGTGGGAGGCTGGCAGGCAGCAGCGTGAGCCGTTCCCAGGGCTGTCCCAGGCTCTGCCCACGTTTTGGTGGCTCCAGGCTCTTTAGAGTTGCCTGGGTGCATGGCCAGCAGGGCAGACTGTTCTGGCTGTCTCCTCAAAGAGCCCGTCAGGTTGCGTGGAGGTTTGGTGGCTGGGGTCTCGCCTCGTGGGCAGCGATGTGTCTTTCCCCGGACTCTGCCTGTTCGCCTCGCCGTGGGGGACTGGGCCCAGCAAGAAGGTCCCAGGACAAGCGAAAGGGAGTGCTAGCTTACAGCACCCTGCCCACATCTTCCCGAAATGCCCTCTGCCAAACCTAGCCTCATTTCATGCAGCGGCGGACTGTACTTTGGGGTTTTTTCCCCCATGTTCCTAAGCACCCGGTGTGTTAGCAGTGACTGGGGTGAGTCACTGGGGTCAAGATATTTGGGGAAGAAAACCAGCCCCGTCTTCGGGTGCTGCTGAACGCTGGATGCTTGGCACTGCTAGGGCTGATTTCCACCCTCCCTGTGCACATCCCCGTGGGGTCAGGGTCACTGGGGCTATTTGAGGCTGAAGCTGTTGCTTGTCACTTTATGCCAGGAGCAAGGTAGCGATTTGTCGAAGTGACCTCGCTATGCCGGGCCCTGGCAGGGGCTTTTCAGCTCTGCGATGACAGAAGGGAGTTGTGGCCTCTTGCTGGAGACAGCAGAAGAGAGAAGGTGCTTGTGAAGGCTGTGCCGTGCAAAGTTTTCAGTGACTGCCGGTGGCCGCGGGGACTGGACCCCAGGGCTGTGCGGCGCCGGGAGGTAACGCTGTTTGGAGTTACACGTGCAAGCTGCCCTTCTCTCCCACCCAGCAGAAGCAGGCGGTCAAGGCCGATGCATATTTGCGGTCTGTTAAGTGGCAACATCCACCCAGCCACGCTTTTCAAGTCTGAGCCAACCCGGGCTGGACAGTGCCTTTGCCATAGGAGCGGTCCTGCTCCGAGAGCCGAGACGGACGCTCCTCTGGGCTGCGAGTGGGAGCGGATGTACTCCCGTGTGCAAGTGGGGTGTCACTCTTAGGCTGGACTGGTGCTTTCCCACTCAGCTGCCCTTGCTGGCAGCACTAGAGCCAGGGAAGGCAAAGCTGCCAGAACCCCTGAGGCCAGTCGAAGGGCATCTACAGCTGTTCGGTGGGAAAACGGTCCTGCCAGTTCCCTGGGAAGGGTGTAGTGACGGTGCGTGGAGCGAGAGCGTCAGCAGAGAGACGAGGCTGGCCCTGGTACCTGCTACTGATACGGAGCCCGCGCAGACTCGCCTGCTATGACGGGGACCGTTCTTCTCTTAACATCTGCCTTCTTGCCGGGGGAAGAAGGGGTGACAGCCACATTTACACTCCTGCTGGCTCCTGTTGATGCCGTGCGGGAATGTGCCTGCTGGAGCAGATCCGTGGGGGAGCTTGGCACTCTCTGTCCTCAGCATGTGGAGATATTCAGGCTGTCCAAATCATTATGCTGGGGCCTGCTTGCATGCAGGCAGCCCAGCCCCCTTGGTCCTACCTCCTCGGGATGCACCGATTCCCAGGAGAGAGCAGGGCTCTGGAGGACTGCAGACGTGTAGCGCTGCCCCAGTCCGAATGTCTCCGTCCCAGCCAGTAAAGGGTCCTCTCTGGAAGCAGAGAGCTGGCAGCAGATCAGGAGCCGGGTGATGTCATGCAAAGGAAAAACACCAAAGGGCGTCCGTGGAGGCAGGGTGAGTTGGAGAGAACAGATGACACCTGCGTGGAGCAAGGACCCGTCAAAACAGCCTGGGGGCCTTGGAAGTTCCCCGTCTGGGAAGGGACAGGGACCTCAGGAGCTCTGGCCTGTATTCCCTTTGCCACTGACCTTCTGAGTGACCTTGGGTGAGTCTGTCCTTCCCAGGCAAAGTCTCTCCCCGCGAGCGGGGTTGGAAAAGGACCGAGAGAAGTGTCAGCCTTACCTGAATGCCAGTACCCTGCAGCAGAGCTGGGGGCCTGGCCAACCCTCAAGTCAGCTCTTCCTGGCCGAGGGATTCTTCAGCCCTGCTCTCAGGAGGCTCTGATCCAGGAGGGAAAGACTCAGGGCAAGGCTATGCTGGAGCTCTCCCGAAAGGCTGGCGTGCGCGGAGACGCCGCAGCGCGATGGGCTGCTTTCCCAGGAGAGCGGCTGGGCACGGGATGGAAATGCGTGAGGTGGCTGCTGGCTGGGGCTCTGCCCCGGTGCTGGGGTCCCTGGCAGCACCAGTGACCCCGGAGGATGGCCGGTGGTGCTGGGGCAGCGTACGTTCCAGTAACGCCGCTCGCTGGGCTCTGTCGGTGAGGGGCCAAATGCTTCCACCCACGCTCAGAGGAGGGACAGGCCAGCAGCACTGCTGTCGGGAGGTACACGGAGAGTACGTTTTTCCTCTGTTTCCTCCTTTCCCAGCCCCTCTGGAAAAGCCGTTAAACCTCTCTGTCCCCAGATCCTCTGGGGATGTGCTGGGAGCGCTCATTGCCTAGCGCTGGAGACCACCGGGGCTTCTTGGGCTCCTGGTAGCCGCTACAATGCAAAGAATCCCGGGGAGAAATTTTCACCCGTGCAATGGTGCCATCCACGCTGGTCTGCAGACTGGCTTTGCTGGCAATCTGAGAGGTGCCGGGCTGTTTGGCACGCCGGGGGAGAGGCTGCAAGGTCAGACAGGGATGCAGGACAGGGATGCAGAACAGGGATGCTCTTCGCATCCCTCTAGCTCTGCTTGCAGCCCCTGTGTAGGGCATGCCTTGGGGGGCTGGCCAGCAAGGCGGGATAAGCCGTGTCCCCCCAAATCCTGCTGCAGGTTGTGACAACTGCAGCGTGAGCCTGGGAGATGTGACATGTCTGCTGCCGACTGAGACTGACACCTGCCCAGGAGGGAGCCAAGGCGAGCCGGAGCATCAGTGTGCCGACATCCCCAGCGGAAGGGTGAAGTGGAAAGCGTAGAAGCAGCGATGGGCTCTTTGCATTTAAAATGACAGATCGGCGGCTCTTTTTTAAAGGCTCCCGTGCTGTGCTTTGGCTGCAGCAGCCAGCAACACACGCAAGGTCACTGGAAGGGACAATAGCGCTTTGGGCAGCTCTGTAGTGAAACTTCCCAGCCACGCTGGCCAAGGCTCTGCTCCAGCCCGCTGCACTGCTTGCCCTGGGAGGGCAGACGTCTTCCCCCTTTGTCACAAAGACTAGGAAAGGGGACAGGGATGCTACAGCTCACGCCCGCCTGCACAGACACAAAGCGTGCTCCCTTAGCGCAGCAGCTTCAGCTTCTCACCTGAAGCGGGGTTACGGTTCTTTTCCTACAATTACATCTGCTTCCCGTGGAAGCTCCACCGCATCCAGGGTGGGCACGGCTGTTAGAGGTAGTGTGTGATTAACCTAGGAGGAATAATTTGGCCCGGATCTGTCGTGACAATTGATACCAGCTTGAACTGCCCAGGAATTGGCCCTCGGGTTATTTGGTACCTCTTTTTCTTGTAAAGAAACACGGTCAGGACGTGGGTTTACCTTATGAGGACCACAGGTACTTGGTGACAGCTCTCTCACGGCCGAGGGTGCTGTGAACCCCAGAGTCCTCACATCCACATCAGTTGTCTGACTGCTGGCTAAGGCCATGCAAGGCTGAAGGAGACTTTCGTCTCTTCTCAAAGGTCTTTGGTTGGTGAAACCGGCACTGACGGGAGGGTTACATCAGCCCCTGGACGGGCACGTTTCCGAAAACAAGGTCTGGCCAAAAGCATTTGCTGTGAGGAGCTGCCCTGCCAGAACCTGGGCTCCAGCACTGTCTGCCCTCCCTGGAAGCGCGCTGGCGTGGAGCTGGAGGTGGCTTGCTGCACCCACGTTATGCTCATCTTGGAGGTGATACGTTCCCTCGCTGGATCCAGCCCCCAGAGCCATCCAGGCCACGTTCTAGTTTCCAATTCCCTTGATAGGCGGTGGGGACCCTGGACCTTTGTGCACTATTAATAACGTGCTGTGCTGATGTGCCAGTGTCTCTGAATCACTCCTGTCACATCCCCAAGGACTTGTGAGCTGCAACAGAAAACTTCTGGGGGTCTGTCCCTGTTCTCCTCCCCATCTCCAGTGGCACCACTCAATCCCGTCAAGCCAAAACAAAGCATGAAAGATCCCTGCAGCCCAGATCTCTCAACTGTTGCACTAGCAGGAAAAATTCTTCTTCCCCGAGCCTTGCTAAACCCTTTCCAGAAAACTCTGCAGAGTGGAAACCTAGCACTGGCATCTCCACTGCACAGAACTACTTTGGTAACTCAGGGTTCCCAAAAGCTGCCTGGAAGGTAGCAGTGCAGGGTCTCATGTGCTTTCCTGGCATGCTTTAGTGACAGGAGGTTTTTCTTTTAAGGCAACTTGCACCTGGGATCCAACTTTGATTTCTGATACTTGGAAAGTTACGTTGCCAAATCCAGACAGATCAAAGTTTTTGCTCTCTGCTGAATTTTGCCTCTCATGAATTGTCTTTGGAGTTCTTGGTGGCTCACCATACAACAGGATTGACTCCTTTCTCCCCTGGGCATGACTGTTCCACAGCGTTTCAGGCTGTACAGGCAAAGGGCTGGCACAGGGGTACTGCGAGGACTGAATCCCTCCTTAAGGAATGCTGGAAGCCAACGGTCGCTTTGTGTGTCCAGCCCCAGCCCACACACGAACAGTCAGAAAGGTTTAAACCAGCCATCATTTTCTGGAGTTTCCTCCCTCCGTTGTCTGTCTGAGATGCGCCTTATGGCTCATGGGTATGCAGAGATGTTGGTGCAGTCACGTTAGAGAAGTTGCGTTGAAAATGGTTGTTATCAGCTTCAGTTGCACCCCAGAGCTGGTCATGTTGTCTTTCTGTCTGCCCCATTCCATTTGTAGCCTCTAGATCTAAGTGACCTACAGACCTAGACTCATTGTGCTGTGGAGCCTGGAGAAGAGAAGGCTCAGGGAGAATCTTATCAATGTATATAAATACATGAAGGGAGGGTGTAAAGAAGGCAGAGCTGGGCTCTTCTCAGTGGTGCCCAGCAACAGGACCAGAGGCAATGGGCACAAACTGAAGCACAGGAGTTTCTGCTTGAACATCAGCAAACACTTGTTTACTGGAGGGTGACCGAGCTCTGGGACAGATTGCTGAGAGAGGTTGCGGTCTCCCTCCTTGGTGATATTTAAATGCCGTCTGAACATGGTCTTGGGCAACTGGCTCTGGGTGGCCCTGCTTGAGCAGGGGGTTGGACCAGATGACCTCCAGAGGTCCTTTCCAACCTCAGCCGTTCTGTGATACTGTGGGTTTATGGAAGCCGCTGGGCTTTAGGGACCGTCCCCTGCCCATGGAAAGGCAGCTGCAAACAGAAAAGGAGTGTCAGGCCCTGACTGCTGCCCCCAAGGTGCCATTCAGTCCGGTGGTGACCAAAGAAAGTTAGGAGAGCTGGAGGAGATCCCACTGCAGTGTGCAGAGTCAGCCTGCACCGAGGAGAGGGACGAGGCAGGGAAGAGGTGACAGTGTCCCTTCCCTCAACGCCCTGCAAGCAGAGAACAAGAGCTGTGAAGAAAGCAGACCGCGTGGTAGGAAAAAAAAACCCTCTTGTGAAGCACGTGAGGAGGGTGCCGTGTCCCTGGAGCGCTGGCCGTGCTGCACGTGTGTGTGTGTACACACGCGAGTGCTACGGGCACATCCCTGCTCCTGAGTACTGCGGGAATTTTGGCAGTGGGAGGAGGGTACTCCAGGACTTTTTTTCTGGTAGAGGGCTGAGCCCCTCTGTGAAAACCACCTCACGTGTGGAGAGATGTCTGCACTCACTTCTAGGAATGGGTCTGTCCTTGAGGCGTCTGGGAAGTTTTGCTTCTCTCAGCTCCGGAGATGGCTGCGTGTTAGCGATGCTCCGCGTGGGGAGGCTTTGGGTAGCCCTGTGGGTGGTGACACAGCGATGCAGAGGAGATATACATACCAGCTCCGGCCGAGGCACTCAAGTCCTTCATCGCTTCAAGGAGTCTAGGTTTCTGGAGGCGTTTGTGGACTCAGCCCTTAGGCTGTTTCTGTACTGCAGGAAGGAAAAGGGAGTAAGTTGAGGACCTGCCAGGCTGGGGAAGCATGGGAGGTGTGCGTGAGGCTTGCCTTTTCCCCTTCTGCAAAGCTGCTTGGCTGTGTTCGTGACATTAACGGGAGCCCTCCCATTCATGAGTAAGAGCTCCCTTTTGGGGAGCCCTCCCTCACACACCCTTTGCCCCCTGGATTTTCCCTAGCCAAATGAGGGGAGGAAAAAATAATAATAATAAAAAAAAAAAAATCTCTGGTTACAAACCAACCAGCAAGATGAGGCACGAGCAGGGCCTGCCTTTAGCCTCGGAGGTCACTTTGAGCCGCCGTCAGATGCTATCTCCTTTCTGCTACTGCCCCGGTCTGGTCCCTAGTACTGGGGGGTTTGCCGAATGCAAATGGGGAGCGGTACCAGGCAGCAGGAGCGTGGCTAGATGGGTTTCCCATCCGCACACCATGGCACCGGGTCGTACGCCGGCCCTACGTGCCTTGATCTGCCGGGAGCTGGTGCCTCTGGTGCAGGTGGCCTCCATTAAGTCATTGCTGAGATTAGGGCTGTTTTCAGCAGGTTCCTTTGAGTGGAGGTTTGTTTGTGTAAATATTTGGACGTTTCTCAGGCGTGATTATGGAGCAACCTGCACCTCATGCATATTCAGAGGCCTCCAGCGATATTGCCTCCTCTCCGGCACGTGGCAGCAGGGCTGGGTCCGTGGATGCGGGAGGGATGCGAGGGTAGGTGATGCCGGTGGGCAATGCCGGGAAGACCCCGTGCCACCGTGCCCTGGCCTTGAGCTGGGAGCGCTGGTGACGCATCCGTGCTGCAGTACCAGGGCTGTTGCGGTGGTTTGACGCGTGCCACCCTAGCAGCGCTGGCTGGCAGGCACGTGGGGCTGCTGAACGCACCTCTCCGTGGCTGGCCGGCCATTCCTGGGCTCCCTGGCGGCAGTGACAGCACCTAAATCGGGCAGTGGGAGGTAGCAGGATGGCTAAGCACAGAGCCCGGGCAGCCTCGTGGCTCCTGGCTGCTCTCAGGGAAGGTTAAGGGCCATTTAAAGCAGATGCGGAGGCTCCAGAGCAGCTTGCTCCCAATTTTGCTTTGCATCCTGGATCCTGGATCACCTGGGATCCTCCTATCCCACACGCTCGGCTTACCTGTCACAGCTGGTCCCCTCCCATTCAGCCCCCACAGACCTGTTTTTTTCTACTCCACAACTCCCTCACTCCAGCCCTGCCATTCTTCCTGCTTTTCCCAAGTTAACCAGGGTCCTTCAAGCGGTTCAGCATCAGCCCAAGCTTGGTCTCCGTCGTCTCATTGCACAAATGAACGCAGTTGCCCTTCTGGCGTAAGGCGCGGGGCCAGCCTCTCCAGAACCCCCGAGAGAGACGTACGGCTCTGAAAGCTCCAGAGTCCACGCGTTCCCTCTGCCGCTACGGGCGGTTATCGCTGCCTCTTCCCTGAGGAGGATGA
Source organism: Buteo buteo (assembly GCF_964188355.1). Taxonomy (NCBI): domain Eukaryota; kingdom Metazoa; phylum Chordata; class Aves; order Accipitriformes; family Accipitridae; genus Buteo; species Buteo buteo. Next base: position 3,200,598 of record NC_134175.1, read on the forward strand.
GGGAGACCCTGCATCCCAAACCAGCCCAGTCATGCAGTAAGAGAACCTGAGACGGTCTTAGAGCTCGCGTGACTTTTCCAGGAGCGATACGCTGCAGGGTCTCTGCCATCTGCTGTCTGAGGATGAATTCAAGGCACGCTTTCAAGTCCTTCCTCCATGGCTGTAAACATGCTCTGCTCCAATATGTGAAAGATATGATTCTCATTTTACTCCGAGAGACGGGACATTAAGCAAAGCAGCACACGTCTGGAGACGCGCCACGAGGCTGCTAGCACTGGCAGTCCTGCTTAGCAGAGGATTTTTCTAACAACTCCCGCGGAGCGGTATGTTACGATTGCGCTTGCAGGGCTACACAGCCGCGCTCTCAGCCTGCGTGTACTCACAGGAGCAAAGCGTTATTGACCTCTGCCTGTGAACACGAACGCAGTAATGCCCTTTACGTCTCGGGGGGGCCACCACTCCAACCTCCCGCTGCCCTTAATATTATCTTCCGTTTCACAGATGACGAACTTTTAGGCACAGAGAGCCTGTGTCAGGAATGCGACGTGAGTTCCAGGCGTGGGTTCAGGTTTCTGTACTTTTCTGCCTCGCGCTCTGCCAATTTCTATGCTGACATAAGCACAAAAAAGCCGAGACAGCACTTCTACTCCCGGGGACCTTGGTAGAAACTTGAAGGAATGGTGTTAAACCAGCCCCTGGCCGCAACAGCAGGCGCTGGACGGAAAAAATGTACTCTGCTCTTCTCCACTGATGCTTTTCCCTGTTTCTGTTCCCTGCAACAGGCATCATGTCCATTATGTTATTCCATATGATGGGGATCAGTCAGTGGTGGACTCCTCGGAGAATTACTTTGTGACTGACAATGTAACCAAGCAAGAGATTGATCTGATGCTGGGACTTTTGCTGGGCTTTTGTATAAGCTGGTTTCTGGTGTGGATGGATGGGGTTCTCCATTATGCAGTGCGAGCCTGGAGAACTAGCCGACGGTATGGTAAGTGCAGCCTCACGGGCTCCCTTCTCTTTCCTCAATCCCTTGCCCTGTCCTCTGAGGCTGGTGGAGAGGGACGAGGTCGACAGCCTCGCAGCGTTTATTCCATGCGGATTTGGCACAGGCCTGACCGGCCTCTTTATACAAGCAGGAATGTTTGCGTGGAAATAGCCAGCCGAGGATCCTAGCCTTGAGGGCTCTGCTTTGGAAAGCGTAAAGTCTGTGTTGGTGCAAAGGGGTGGTTGATGGAAAGCAACGTGTTTACCCGTAGGCAGGCTGGCAGATGGTGGTTGTATGGCTGCACATGTGGGCAGAACATTTTCAGGCCAGACAAAACTTCCCTGGAATCTGGATTTTTCTGCGCATATAATTTGCAGCCAGGCACATGCTTACGGAGTGCAGCCTCTTGTGGTTTGTATAAACGTGTGACGATGTGCTGACAATGGCAGACATTTCTGTGCTGTGTCACGGATGCAGCAGCTGAGGTTTCCCCATCCTCACTGCTGTTCCAGATGTGTTCATTTTTTTTTCTGTAGTGACATCAGCCCCACGGGGAAAAGCGTTAGCCATACTAGCTAGTCTTTGGACCACTTAGCTTAGCATCCTGAACTAACATCCTGAGAATGACCAACAGATGCTCCTTCAGAGGCCCTCTCTGCCCCTCTTTGCTCTCTCAGCATGGACATCCCGTGGACTTTAATTTTTGGAGGGGAAAAAAGACAGAAAAACTATTAAAAGAGTGAATGACTTGAAATTCCGTAACAGTATACCTACAGATCTCAGTCTAACTCTGACTGATGGTGCCTGTTAAATTACAACTCAGAGGAAAAGGAGAGTGAGCAAGAGAAAGATTCATCTGTAAACCTGTAAGAAATTTTAATTAGGGAAATGGACTGTCTCTTTCTAAAAACTCAGATCAAAATGATATTAATTTCTCATTAGTCTTCCCAAATCCCCAGCAGCCTGCTTGAGCAGTTTCTGAATCAGGACTCTCTTGAGGCTATGTTGCTGTCATTTCCCAAGCAGAAGGCTAATTGTCAGCGTTTCCAGCGAGATCTAAGGTACCGAGCCAATCTTGAGGCCGTGACACCTGTTTTTGATCAGACCACCTGTGGCTGTGATCTCATCAGTGCTCATAAAGTCAGCAGGGCTGGCAAGAGCTATCCTTGGGTGAGATGCTGTAGCGAGTACAGCAATATCCTTCTTCAGAGCTGTTGCCTTTCGTTTACAGAGCGGTGAGCTACAGGCATGGTATTGCCATCTAAACTACCTTCTTGTGAATTGATGCTGTGTAGATTTTTATTTTTAGTAATTCAGGGCAATGCTAGGAATTGATTTAGTAGTTAATTCGAACAATCTTTTTTCTTTCTTTTATTTTTTCTCTCTCTGTGTATGCATATTCTAAGTTTTTCAGAAGGGGCTGGCCAATGGCGCAATATACTGCGCAGATACATCTTTTCAGAAAATGAATGCAGTATTACTTCGCGCCCGGCTTTTTCTTCCCTTAGCAACCCCGCCGGCAGTGCTCCTTTCATGGTGCAGGAGGCTGACAGCCGCTCTGGCCTGAGACGTTGTCTCTTAGTGCCGTCTTTGTGGTGTCGCACCAGCCACACGGGACCAGTCTGCTCTTAAACCAGGTTGGTTGTTCCACAGCTGTGTGCCTGCGCTGTTCCCACCTCTGTTAACAACCAACCCTGTGTCCTTATAATCAGATGTGCGGTAGAAGAGACCCTGGAAACCCTCCTCATCTAATCTGTAGGTCAGGTTTCTAGCGTATACTGTGCAACGGGACGTGACGTCTCTTTCCAGTAAAGGTTTTTACATGCCTTGAGCTGTTCTGTCCAAAACAGTGCGCTTGTGTGCTATGCTGAGTGCATTTCGCTAAAGACAGGCTGGAAAATCACTGAGGAATTTGGAGCAAAATAATGAGTGTTGAGCTTTTAGGTATTTCCTATTCATTCAAATCAACTATGCAAATCTAGTCATTTTAAAAGCAATAAGCAGAAAGTATACCCATGTCTTCGTTGAATGAGAACCTAAGCTAAAACTTCCTTCTAAAGAAAGAAATGTTGCCTGTGACTATGAGAGATAGGGGTAATATAAAATACTGTACTGGTACAGAATGTAGAGCCTTCCCTGAAATACATGAGTACCACTTAGCAATGACTCAATGTCACACTGTGGCCTGATCAGCTTAAATTTTGGTCTATTAGAATAACCTATAGCTCCTTCCTGATGGAAGAGATTTCTTAAAATAGAAAACATTCTATAGAAATTCAGACATCCCATTGCGCTTCATAGTAGCTGCAGTGCTGGTCAGAGCAGTCACATACCACCTCATGGTAGTTGCAATAGTTCGACTTTATACAATCTATTGTTCTCTGGAACTTTCAAATTCTCCTTTGTGGGGTTGGGCTATGTGTATTTCTGGGTGGAATGACCCAAAGCTCTCATGAAACTGAATGGCAGCTGAAACACTGGTACGGGAAATGTTCGTGGGCTGAGAGCTGAAACACTGGATTAAAAAAAATGATGCTGTCCAGCCTGCACCGGCTGTGGGGCAGAAAGTGGCCTGTGCTGATGTTGCATGAAATCAGCCAATGCTTCAGAAGACAGAAGAAAAGAACAGGGATGATCCGTATGCGGCAGCAGCGTGCTGCTGTTTCCCTGGCAGCTTGGTCCCCGGAGCTGCTCCCTGCTAGCTACGGCGATTAGCAGAGATCAGTATGAGGTTACTACCTTTGTTGAATCTTGCCCCTACTGTTAGCCCGACACCAGAGTGTGAGTAAGGCACAAAGAGGGCTGGAGGATGGGGCTCATCACGAGGAGTTGGTTCCTACCAAGAGGAGAAAGCTGGAGTTTGCCTCTTCTCCCTAACTCCCACCCTCGCTGTCACGATAGGGCAGTGCAGCCCGTTTGTGCCGCTCTTGAAACGAGCCGTTCCTATAGCAGGCACGACCCAGGTGTGTTTTGCTCGGGGTCGTGTCTGAGGGGTGGGTATCTGTTGATTGCGTCCAGGGCGCAGGCTGTTGCAAGCCCGGGAGAGGAGCGGGCAGTGCTGTGGATACAGCCAAGGCACAAAGTCTGGCTGGGAATTAAGCGTGGTCTGAAGGGAAGCCTCGAGGGTGGCCTTGCCGAGGCCGTAACTAGTGCCCGATTTCTGTGGGGCACTCCAGGAACGGGGCTAGGCAAGGCAGGAGAACGTGGGTCTCACCAATTCCTGTAATATCTCACCTTCCTTCTCCTTTCTGCCTTCCAGACAATTCCTGGTCTTGGATTCCAAAATTTTGTAACTTAAAGGAGTTCAGAAAACGTCATCACAGGCAGTACGAGGAGGCGACTGGGAACATGGTGCACATCAAACAGAAGCTGTACCATAATGGGCACCCTAGCCCACGGCACCTCTGAGGAATGCCTTCCCCTCCAGAGACTGCAGTGAGGTTTTAAAAAGGACTTTGCTCTTCTTCCAGGGGAACAGCTACTAGTTTGCTCCTCTATGGAAGCCAACCGAGGACACAATTTTACTTATCCATCCTGTGTGTTCCTGTGGCACACCACGATGCACAACTAAGCCAGTCCTGGATGCTACGCAGCCAAGACATTGCACTGTGTTCCACATTTTATTGTCAGACTTGTGTATATATGTAAAAAGCAGACAAACAAAAACAAACAAAAAAGAGAAAAGAGATTTGCATTATACTTTCAACCCCCCTTTCCCTGGCATTCACGGCTGTCCTGCACATCCAGCTACCCTATGGGGAATGTTGGCCAAGGGTACAGAGGTGGGACAACATGAAGAAGATGCAGAGTTTCTCATCCAAGAGCTCAAGTCCCCCGTTTCTTTGGTCCTTTGGCTTGGTTTTGCTGTGCTCTGTTCCTTCCGTTGCTAGAATGGCTTGGCTGGTCACAGGTTTGGATGGGGACTGCTGCCAGCTGGTCGTGAAGGCACAGTGTCTCTTTTGCTTTGGTTCATGTTTTGGGGAGTTGCTGGGAGGGAAGGAAGGAAGGCCTGGGAATATATAACTGATTTGTCGTTTGCATTGCTATACCCTGAAACCTGCCTTAAGCCATCCAAGAAATCTTAGTACCAGGGGAGCAGTACTATAAGGTATTAGTCCATTTAACAGGGCTGGTGCCGGCTGGTTTACGCCACTTTTATAGTGGTGGTACCTTGCTGATGTCAGCGCTGTTATTCTTCACTAATGCTGGAGAGGAGTCCCTCCTGGTATGTGGGGAGAAGCGTATCGAGCTGAATGGTGTTAGATCTGACTTGCACCCTGATCATACCCCTCTGCTGCATAAGCACGAGCCCCCCCTTGCCTGGGAGGAAAGGAGCTACTCTCCCCCTCTTCTTAGAGGGCGAGAGCCTGGGAACCTGGTTAATACCACCCTAAGAAATACTGACAGTGCAGTGAGAGGGTCCTGTTAACAGTCCCACTCTTCCTGCATGTGAACAGCCACCTATCTCCTTCTGCTACTGCTCCAAGCTGAAATAGCACTTCAGCAGCAGGTTGGGCTTGGCTTGAGGAACACAGAGAGGCGTGGGCCTGAAGCCAAACTCATCTACAGCATCAAACGTCCTAATAATGGGTTGAATCAAAGTACAAGGAAGCTCTAACACGGTTTTGCCTTTGCTTCCCCTGGTCGCAGCTTAGGTGTGGGTTTCGAGGTAGCTAGCAAGTGTCTGAAACCAACCTCCACATCCGAAGACCTCCTTCGCTTCCAGAGTTGCCCGAAGGAGTTGATAAAGCCTGTGGGTACCTAGACGGCACAGTGGTATCTGATTCCTGTAGCAGTCATGTTCTGCTGGGGGAGAAAAGCAAATTCACCCAGACTGCATTGCTTTTGTGCATGCTGGGCAGCAGTCAGCAGTAGCCCTGCTGGCTGCAGTGGGAAGAGAGAGATTTTTATTGAGAGGAATAAGGGAGGGAGGCACTAGCCCCACGAATTTAAGGTGGTAGCCCTGAATCCCAATCATTTCTCCTTCATCCATCATTTTGTATTGAGAGGGCTTGTGCTTAAATGGGGAAAACATCCGGAACAAAAGGATGATGAATATTATCAGAAACTGCTGGTTTCTTCCATGGATTCCTTGACTCTGCCAGTGGCCTCCTGTTGTTTGATCGCAATGTCTGTGAAGAGAAAAGGACACCATGACTCCCAGCTCTTTTCCTCCCTGCTTCAGCTTCTGTGTCTTGGGTTTGGTTTGTTTTTTTTTTCATTGTTTCCTATGCCCAGGATCAGTTCAGTTATTTACACGCCCCAAAGCTGGCCAAGAGCCAAACTTACCTGTTTCTCTGCCATTCTTACCTTTGCTATTCCCTAGTGCCTCTTGTCTTGGAGCCCCAGTTTCTGTCTGGGCCTAATAATTGCCTGGTCTATACTTATGTCTGTCTGCTTGACTGTCTGTCATTCAGGACTTCCTATGGTTGTAATGTCTGCAGCCACCTGTTAGTATCTAAAGAATGACTTTTTCCTTAAGCAGCTCCTTTCCAAGATACATGGCTTTGCAACCTCCCTCACTGTAGGAGCTTTGCGCATTTGACCATATGGGCTCATCCTCAAGTGGCATAAGATGCTCACTTCAATGGAGTGTTTCTCATACAATGCCAGATGAGATCTGGCCAAACAGCTGTTCTGTTTGCCCTTGTGTGATGGCACACACTTAACTGACAGCAAAGAATAGGTACTGTATTACAAAACAGGTAGATGTCACGGACATGTCTTCAGATGGGACAACGTTTTGTGGGGGAGAAAATTCCATCGTGATAAGGACAAATACTGAGTCTCTGGAACTAGTCGTGGGGGAAAAAAGCACTTTAAATAGTCTTCCCGCTTGGAGCCTCTCACTAGAGAGACTTAAGGCAGTAACCTAAACTGAGACTGAACTGAAAGTCTGGTTCTGCCCTGCTCTAGCAACTGACCTTAGTTGAAATGTCATTAAATATTAAACTTACAACTGGAAAGAGTGAAGTGATGGCTCACACTGATTAAGTCTGATCCACACCAGAATTTCAGAAGGATATGAGGCTCTGGAAGAGGGGGAAAAAAAAATCCTACATGGTACATATACCCATTGTTTAAGAACAGATTTTTTTTAATCTGCTGTGTCTGCAGCTATTACCTTGTGAGCCTCTCTCTTGTTTACACTTAGTCGAAAAATAAAACAAAAAATACTCTCAGTGCAATTAAATTTACTGGGAGTAATTCACTGGTCTTAAATCCAAGGAAACCAGAAATACCCTCTTAGAGCAAGGTTTGTCCCAGCACACACTAAACCAATGGGATTAAGCCTGGGGAACTGACTAGGCCTTTGATTCTCATCCTTAATAAATAAGGGGCAAAGTTCCTTCCCATGCAGGAAGGCCAGGTCCTATTCCTGACCCATCTTCTGTGCAGGGGTGATTTCAAACAGCCAGCTTAATAGAGACACAAGGTCAGATTCCCGGTGCGAGGTGCCTTTTTCCTCTGAGTTTAGGAAGCTACTGTAGATTTGACCCTATGTAACGGAGATCAGAATATGCCTGTTGCTGGGACTGGATAACTCTACACACCAAGTAAGGCTGCAGCGGTGAGAACTCCCAGCACGGGAGCAGCCCAGGTCCCACATGCCATTTAACCCGTGGCGGTATGCAAAAGATGCCTGTTGTTCCCAACAGCCAAGTGTCTACCGTGTTGCCTCTTTGGGGAACGAGATGACAAGCCCGCCCGGAGAAGCAAAAGGTAGAAGAGGCAGCTGTGTTTTGAGTATTGCAGAACCCCAATACCAGTTGTATTGCCCCAAGCAGCACCTGCTCTCTCTCTGCTTGATATCAGCACTCTTGTCCCTATCTCATCCCCTCAGCTGATTCTGCTCGAGGTGTGAGCCTTACCAACAACGTCTGACTTTGTGGTCTCTTGTTCCTCTGTCCAAGTGAGGTTGCTACTGTCGCTCGCAGCTCAGTTGTCTGTAAAGTCTGCCGTCGCACTGTCTTCTTCTCCTGTGCATGTGTTCGTTTTGCTTTTGTCTGGTCCTGGGGGTGCTTTCTCCTTGTTTAATTGTCTGAGGTGTACTAGTGTTGACTTGTCTGTTGTTCTCTTGCCTCTGATCCAGTCTTCACGCACAAAACAAACAAACAAACAAAAAGAACACAGATTGAAACAACAACAACAAAACCCAAACCCAGCAGCAACCTCAAACAAAAAGGGTTCAGTTGGGAGAAAGCGACTTTGGCATCGGGGAGTTGACGCAACAAGGTCAGGGCTAGGCAAGATATCGGTCAGAACCTGTGGAAGAGAAAATACGGGGACACAAAGCCTACAGCTGGCAGCTGTGTCTGTAATGGCAGCTCTGTAGGGACAAAGGAGTGGGAAGTGCGCACCATGTCTTAGCACTCATCCGCCAGATGCTTTGAGGGAGGCTTCTGCAGAATTAGATAGTGGGGGGGAATTTTGTGCCGCCTCAGGATGGGCTATTTTTAGAGCAGAGACAGAGTTTAAAACTGTATGTGCCAATTCTCCAGAGCTGGGATCGGCACTGGAAACATTCTCCTGCATTTTTGGTGCGAGGAGCCCAGGTTCGGCTGCCTGCACGCCGAATGGGTGCGTGCTGGTGGTGGGGATCTGTTGCAAAGGAGAGGTGTGGGGACACAGGTGGAGAAGAGCAGAGGCTTGCGAAATCCATTATACCAGTGAGTAGCTCCTTTTTGAATTCAAGCAGCCACTTACCAGCACTGCTGAATAAACCCCTTGCCCCTCAGTGAGATCCCTGAAGGCAGCGTAAAGCTAAACCCATTCTATGGCAACCTTCTTTCCATTCTTACCACCTTCTTTCTTCTCGAGAGAGCCACACATTAAAGAGCAGGCCTGTCAAGCTGGTCGTCTCCTCCACTTTGCTTCCTATCTGGCGTCTGTCATTCCGCCACGTTCAGTGGCTCAAACGGACGTGGGGAAGGACGGGATGCCAAATTCACCGTAGGTGTAAGAAGTGCCGTGCCGGGGAGGGGCTAGCAAAGCTGCATATTGCTTCAGGAATGAGAGGAAAGGAAGGGCCAAAAGCCACCACACATGGGATTTCAAGCGTAGCCCAGAGTAGACCCAGGTACTACGCGTGCCTTCTTCAGCCTGCTGCTCTGACACAATGAGAAGGACCCTTCCCCTTTGAGGAACAGTTTGGGAAGGTGTCTCCTGTGATACCAGCCATCCATCCATCTACCATGCCCTGTTATTTCTCAGCTAGCCCTTGAGCCAGCCAGGGACACATCAGCCAGCCCATCCTGGCTGAAGTATCTGGCAGCACCTATCAATAAACAGTAAAAGACCAGAAGAGAGCCCAGAATGCAGGTCCCAGCCATTCACAGCACAGTGGAGTGGTTTTAGTTACTCCCACTGCTACTCTCTACCTCATTTTCCAGTTGCACTCAGCTGGGAAAAGAGAATCCCTGATAAAAAGGGGTACTAAAAAGAGCCACTAAGATGATTAAGGGACTGGAGCATCTCTCCTGTGAGGAAAGGCTGAGAGAGCTGGGACTATTCAGCCTAGAGAAGAGAAAGCTCAGGGGGGTCAATGTATATAAATACCTGAAGGAAGGGTGCAAAGAAGATGGAGCCAGGCTCTTTGCAGTGGTGGCCAGTGACGGGACCGGAGGCAATGGGCACAAACTGAAACACAGTACGTTCTGCTTGAACATCAGCGAACACTTTTTTACTGTGAGGGTGACCAAGCGCTGGGACAGGTTGCCAGAGAAGTTGTGGAGCCTCCATCCTTGGAGATAGTCAAAAGCCAGCTGGACGTGGTCTTGGGCAGCCTGCTCTAGGTAGCCACGCTTGAGCAAGGAGGTTGGACCAGAGGAACTCCAGAGGCCCCTTCCAACCTCAACCGTTCTGTGAAAAATAAAAAATGCCATGCAAATGGTGTCAGGTGAGCTGAAGCCCACTGGCTTTGCAAGAGACCAAGAGTTGGTACTTCAAGACCGCAGCAGGCAGTGCAAACACAAACATCAATAGCTTTTGCTTACCTTAGATAAGGTCTAGGCAAGCCGAGGCAGGAGGAAGCTCTGGGGAGCCAACGAGGGAAATCCTGATCCAAGGTTATTCCCCAGCTCGGGAGAAAGCACATAGTGAAGAAAACATTTCACGTGTACTGGCTCCCCTGGAAAAGGGAGGTCAGTGTTCACGCTTCACCTTCCTTTGTATGAAGGCTAGAGGCTTGCAGGTGATAAAGGACACAGGGACCCTCAGTCTCATTTCAAATTTCTCTTCGAGATAGCTTCACAGCAGCAGTTTAACATTCAGTATGGCATTGATGAAGAGCACGTGTGGGTGAACATGGAGGTGATGAAGGCCTCTTCTGCATTCAGGGGGCTTTGAAGTTAGAAATAGCCAACAGAAGCTCCCAGAGCACCTCTGGATGTCAAAGAATAAAAATACTTCTATTCCCAGAGCATACGGTACAAATAGAAAGACATTCAGATCAACTGCTTTGAACCTGGCTACGCTGGTGAAACAGATGTATGTTTCAGTGACAGGCAATGGGATGTAAAGTAGGGGACAGACAGGGCATTATCTGTTAGGGACACAGGACTGCTGGTTCTACCTTCAGGTGGAGTGAAGATGACATGGTCCTCACAGACCAGCCCGGCTCACTGTGGTGCCCAGGAGGGCATGAAGCAGCAAGTGAATTTACTGAAGGGAAAAAAAAAAAAAAAACAAACCCAAACCAAAACAAGGCAGGCCTACAACCTCCAAGCATGTGGGCTGTGGGGGTAAAAGAGAAGGAAGCAGAGGAATAGGAAAATGTGGGCAGGTATAAGGAGAAGCTCTACAGTGAGGCTGAGCTGCCAGTTTGCTGCATCCTGGCTAGGCTCTCAGGATACTGTTCCAGTTTTGTGTGTGTGTGTCGGTGTGCGTCTGTGTGTTTATATCTGTGTGTGTCATCATGTGTTCACTGCATGAAGTCTATTCCTCTTCTTTAGTACCTCCCATTCATTTGCACTCTTTCTTTTCCAACGGGGTTGCTAGTTTTAGTGCCCTCTTCAAGCTGAGCCCTGGGATTTCCACCAGAAGGGTGGCTCAATCCTGCAAGGCACTAAGCACCCTCAGCTCACAACGACTAAGGCAGTGGAAACCCTTGCAGGACAGAGCACACAGTTTAGGAAGATTTTTTTTCAACAGTACTCTGCAGTGAGAATACGAGAACAAAACTTGGAGTGCTCTTTTCCCTGATTGTTAATCCTTCTTTTCTTTTTTCTGCACTCAAACCAATTTTGCATGCATCAGACAGGAAGAGGTACAACACACGTTGATACTAACAGAGAGAGTGAGATTATACTCCGCTCTGAGTCTAATCATAGAATAATCTCTACTGTGGTTGAAAAGCAATAATGGCTAATTTTTTTATTAAATACACTTGCACAGGCAAATGTCACTTACAGTCTGTGTTCTCCAGCGGCCATGCTGGGAGTGGTGACGATGTTGTGCTGAAGCTAAGGGGAGCAGCTGAAGGCCGCAGAGAGCTTGAGGGTGGGGGAGGCAATAGAAAAAGCACACTGTGATTTTATTTGGGTCAATGAGTGAGTGTATTTCAGCCATTCCTTCCCTTTCAATAATATGTTTGTACAATAGATAACCAGTTCAGCTCCTGAAACTAAGCCCGTCCTTTGCTGTTTGTCAGTAAAATAGTTTTTTGCATGTTTTGCATCCGAGTGTTTTTTCCAACCCTTTGAACCGAATGATACTCCTGGCATCAGAGGCTGGAGGTCTGCTAGGGGCACCGCAGACTAGCGGGTCACCAGCTTAGGGTCAGGGGTTTAAGAGAGGAGGAGGTACAAACACGGCTTGAATGGTGGGGGAAAAAGCCGTGCCCAGCCTTGATCTATGAAGAAGGGTTGTGCAATTTCCCCCGGGTTATGTGACATCAGAGGACACTGTCCCAGATTTTAGCCTGCTTGTCTCCCACTCACTGAGAACACAGGGAAGCGCTAAGGTCCCAAACTGATTTTAAAAGAAGATAAATATTTTACTGTTAAAACCAAATCCAGAGAGGAGTGTGGGCCTCTTGCCTACTGCCTGCAAGGGCAAGCAAGAAAGGCAGGGTGCAGGCAACCGAGGGCTTTGGCGCAGGCAAGGAGAGGTGTGCTCATTTCCCATTCTAGCAGTACCAAAATCTGACACCGTGAACCAGTCCTTTAACATTCTTCATTCTGCTCTTTTCTCTCCTAGAACAGGACCACACATACACAAACAGAGCAAGTCTGACACTGAGTGGGACTTTCAGTCCTTATGTGCAAAGATGCTGATGCATGAGTTGTTCTACAAGTCAGGGCAAATCTGGGCACATCTTACTCAGGCTTGGTGGAGACACTACGTGAAAGCAGAGCAGCAATAAAAAAAAAAACCCAATAACCAAGCAAAGAAACCCCCACAACAAGAATAAAACCCACAGCCTATAGCAGCAGGAAAGAGAGGAAAAAAACACCGAGGCAGCAAGGCAGGGAGTTGTTGTCATGGAACTGACTGATAGTTGCAGCACTGGCATCTCAAATTGTGTCTGGGGGTAAAAAATGGCCAGCAACAGAGACAGGTGATCTGACTTCTCTTGAGGTGAGAACAGTTAGAGATAGGGCAAGAGCTGGAGGACTGCCTGAGGACTTCTCTGAGCTAGCCATGCGCTGCTCCCCTTTGCACATCTTATAAAAATAATAACGTCATGTAGCCTGGTAATGCTGCTAGAGCTTCATTCCAGGAGATGCTATGTATCAGAAGATATGACCAAGATCTGGTAAGGCTGTGCTACCCTCAAGGAATCAGGGGAAAGAGAAGGAAAACCAGCCAGCAAGGATACACTGTCCCAGGTCATTCAAAGCAGGATCTGACCCATACCTGTCCTTCACCAGGCACTCAATCTCTGCTGTTGGTGCTTGGTAGGAAAAGAAGATGAGTAAAGCAGCCTGGTGGCACTTACTGAATATCCAGTTGATCCAAGTTCTTTGGTTCCTCTTCTACCGCAGCTCAGGTGGGCAAACTTTGCCTTATCCCAATGCCTGAGTGGTTGATGTCTGTGGGAGAGATGCTGACTGAATCACAAGGTCCAGCAGAGCACCAGGAATCTGTGAAAGCATTGACTGAGGGATGCACATCATGAATGGCCTGGAGATTGCAAGAGAAGCATGGTGGAGAGGCAACCATTAGAGAAAGGTTTTTCTATTGTCATTTTTGGCTTGTGAAATTCTTGTAGGACAGCGGACTTACAATGAGCCCTCAAATTAGATCCTAGCTCCTTGCTCCCCAAGTGATGCAGTTACAGTTGTGCTGCCTCTCAAGATACCCCAGGACCATATCTGCATTATCTGCCAAAAGCTGACACAGCAGCTGGACCGCCCACGCATGCCCATTTGCTGCTACAACATCCCCCCTTGTGCAGGGGTGACTAGTCATCCCTACTCTTGTTGCAGCCACATTACCCTCCAGCTCTTCACTTGCAGATGGGTTTGCTACGTACAATCTCCTGTGTTTGTTTTAGTTTCTTTTGTGGTGCTTTTGTGTGTCTAGGCCTTTGAGCTGCACTGACACCAAAGGGCTGTGCACGACTATAAGCCAGGACTAAGAGAGGAGAACCCCCTCGCAGGGAAAACGCAGACCTGGCAGGTTGCACACCAGGTGAACGTAGGGACAAACCACCCCCAGGAAGCTGCGAACTCTGGCATGTTTTTGTCAGGATCCCTCCAACAGATCCCCATTACTTATATCCATGTGCCAACAGCACTCAGTCAGCGGCGGCAGACGATGGGCTGCCTTCCATAAGCAAAGAACCTCCTGGAGCAGCAAGGCTTCCCAGGGCAGGCCAGTGACTTGCATTACAGGCTGGGCAAATGAATCAGATTTTTTTTTTTTAAAAAAAAACATATAGGGAGAATAATAATGTTGCGATAAAACGGAGACAGCCACAGACAATGGATTATAAAAGAATCTGAGTGCTGCTTCTCCATTCAAAACACAAGTTGGCAGGGAAATACTTCCTGGGGAGACTCCTGTCTCCCATAAGTCCTACAGCGTGGGACATGCGCTGGTGAGAAAGTGCGCAGCACTCGTATCCTTGTACTTGCACAATGGAACTTTCCTCCCAGCGTATCACGTTCAAAAAGAAATACTTTTATGGATGGCAGCTGAGAATAGATAGATGACCACATTATAAATCTGTCTCCCAGCTGCAACGCTGAAGCACAGAGAAGGCGTTTCAGCTGGCAGTGGCAAAGCTGGGGAGTGATGGATTGCTTGCTAATCCATCTGCTCTTAGATTTGCTCTCCAATAAAAAAATACTATTTTAATAAAGTGCTATTAGCTCATAACTCACTCAGTGTCATAGAGGGGAGATAACCTCAGCCTGGGGTTGCCATCCTGTATCCCTGCATGGAGTGTTAACAAATAGCTAGCTGGGTGCCACCTCCACAGGGACATCATTCATCCTGTGAGCTGACAGCAAACTAAACTTACTGATGAGGCTGGCAGAGGTGACAGAGGCCCTGCATTTAAATCTTTGATGAGGCAGGAGTTGCACAATGACAGGTGGCCTTTTTTCTCCTCTCCTGTTGCATTCCACAGGAGCAGCAGCAGTGACAGCAACTGGCACAGCTATTCAGCGGGCGGTAGGGCATGAAATCACCTAGCTGGTGGCTAGGAGCGACGTGCATTGCAAGAGGGACAAGGAATCTCTTTTCAAAGGCAGGATTTAGAGAGCTGGTAGCAATAGTGCCTGGGATGCACTGAGAGAGCCGGCTTCATCAGTCCAACAGCCCACGGCACATGATGCGAAGGAAGGAAGAGTAGCCTGCAAGTGTGAGAGAATGGATGGAGAACTTTATTTCCTGTGGAAATAAAAAATGCAGTGTCAACACTGAAAAAAGCAGCACTTTCAAGCCTGACGGCTACAGTTGTTCCAGGCTGCGCTAAGGCTGACCAGGTGCAGAACTGCAGAGTGCATCAGCTACCCGTGTTCCCAGCATTCCCCGTGCCAGTAACCAGAACACAAGGATGTTGAGCTCAAACCATGGGATCATCTGCCTGGAACCTACCCCACCAGCTCCCAAAACACTCTCAGGGAAGAACAAATAGCATCAGCTTGTACAAGTGGAAACCCATGCCATTCTTTCAATGCAGTGGGAAGAGATGAAAGCAACTGGGTTGGAAGATTGGACCCAAGCAAAACAAGTTGTCCTCACCACTGCTGCCACTCCTTACCCACCTTACCTGACAGAGGTAGCACTCCAAGTCTTCTCAACCCTCTTCAATCAGGCTCATCTCTGGCTTTTCTGTTCCACTTCCTCAGTTTTTCCCAGCCTAGGTGCCGCCTCCTTCTCTTCTTCACAGGTGGGAAGTAAAACATCCATCATTCAGCAAGAGTTTGATAAATGATGTATCCAAACTACCGGACTGAGTGTAAACAGTCTTTCTGCTGCCAAGGGTAGAAGTGATTGTGGACTTTCTGACATTGTATTAATAGGGATCTCTCAGAAGGGGACTGGGGGACATGCCTGCTCTGCCCAGAGCCACAAGCTTCTCTGGAAAGGAAGAGGAGAACTCACTGTGAATTTCAGACACACAGATGCTGTCACAATCTACCAGGCAGGGGCTGTGGAGGGAGATTGTGAACAGAGAGAAGAAAACAAGTGAGTCCTGAAGTGCTCTGCTCCTGGGTTTTCAACTAGCACCAGGGTTGCACAAGAGCCTGCAACACGTTGCTCACAAAGCATGAAGAGCGCAGATGTGCAAAGCTCTGACCAGCTGATTGTGGATTTTTGAGGGTGAAGCGAGGTTGAGACACACAGGAAAAGTTCTGTATATTGAAGAGCCCTGTTCCTAGGACTAAGTTCCCAGTATAAAGTATAGAAATGGCTCTACTTACCCCTCTTCCACCTCTTAAAGGAAAATAAACTAAAGAAAACAGACTTTGTTTAGTAGAGAGCGCATCATCTTCCAGGCTGCCCAAGAAGGGGAAGGAACTTTGCCCCTTGGGATACAAGCAGCACCAGCTAGCGAGTCACACCAGAGCGATGTCTCAATACACACCAGAAACGCTAAGGCACCTGCGTGTTGTCAAAAGCACCCATGTGTCCGTCTTCAAGACGGACAGTCCTCTCCATCCATGTGAAGCCCAGGCAAAAAAAGCTCAGGTGAGGACCAGTGGTATCTATTGTTAAGAGTGGTCATTAAAAGCCCTTAAAAACTCACTGGAAAGTACTTCTATACTCAGGCAAACCTGAGAACCCTTAGGTCAGCCTATGCCTCCTGCTGTCTTCCCTGCCACAGCAAGAGGCTACTTCTAGCTAATTGATCTCCCGAACCTGCAATTAATCACTGTTGCACAGCGCAGAAGCATGGATCATAGCTGCATTACAAGGACTGTGCTCCCTCTGCTTCCCTGTAGGGACCTGATGCAATCCGAAGGAGGAATCGCATGAAACAGCTGAGACAGCAACTGCTGTGCCTTTCACAGAGCTTTACAGCAGGATTCTCTTCCCAGCTATCGGCATCAGCAAAAGCGCAGTCAGACAGCATAAGGACAAGACAGAGTACCTTTCCCCCCCAACCAACTCCTTTTGTGCTTTACGGAGATCATTATGGAAGAGAGGGGAAAAGTACTGAAGGTGTCTCGCAATGAAAGATTTTAATCACACAATTTCAGACTGCTCCCTCATGTAATTCATTAGCAAGTTTCTTTTAGCAGAGTGGCTCTGCTTAGGTACCTTCCAACTCTTGGGGCTTAACAGAAATAAAACTCTAGTAAAATCTAAATAGGAAGGGGAAAGCCTAGAATAGCTAATCCTCTAGTAAATCAGTGGACTAAAGGACAACTCCACCTAGGCTGAAGGGGAGGGGGGAAAAAAAATGGCATTCAAGTTTATTTCAGTCCTTCAGAACATAAAGTATGCAGTTTCAGTTTATACAGCGATTCCTCCCTTTCCTCTGCAGCGTGCTTCCCACAGCAACGTGCCTTGCAACAAGTTAAGTGTTAGTGGGGCATGCAAGCCTGGGCACACACTACTGCTATGGGACACCTGTCCTTAACAAAGGAGCAGCTTCTAAAACGCATCTTCAAATTCTCCCTTAGCATCCAGGGGAAAATATCAAGAGAACTACTTTGAGAGAAGATGGCAGCCCAAGACAGTGAAAGTTTGCAGCCTCAAGAACTATTTCTTTCCTGATGTGCCACAAGGCTGCCTGTTCCAAGGACCCTGGTGACCAGCCCTGTTCTGCTCCCATGCTCACAAGCTCTTGTCAGGGTGCATCTCTCAAAACTCTGTAACAACCACCAGTGAAATGGACAAAGCAGAGATTGCTGTCAGTTCCTGTCAGAGAAGAACATCTCAGCAAGGTACTCAAGGGCACAGATTTAGGTCAGGCAAATATGCTTGCATAGTGTAGTTCCAGAAGGGGACTCAGAGCAGAGCACAGAGTTCAAATCCAGTTCAAACTCAGAAAAAAAAAAAAATCAAGAGATTTTTCTGACCTGTCTCTTGTATGCACACAGATAGAACAAATGTCATCTGATAGAGACAGGCTTGTGTTCACGACTTGACAATGGCACATTTCTCAGTTGTTCCAGAAATGCAGCAGAAGACCCATGTAGCAAGAGCAGCTTGAAGGCAGGCAGCCAGTAGCAAAAAAGCCCCACTCCTCTCTCTCTTCAGACCATGCTGGACACCTGTATGCCAGACAGACTTACTGAGCCTTGCTACTCACCTCCTTAAAGAGAGAGATGATTTACTTAGGGGGAGGGGAAAAAAAAAAAAAAAATCTAGGGCTGCTCTCAGACTAGCTGTAGCAGCAAGTATCTGGCTGGAGAAAGCCAACAAAACATTGTGGGCTGTACAGTCAGAATAGACACATCAGAACCTGGGAAGCAGCAGTTCCTGCTGCAGCTCAGCAGTGTCTGAAGGGCTACCTTGCATCATGAGCAGTGCTTTCAAGACTGTGCTGTAGGAAGTGCCAGTTGCTCCACTGCAGTTCAGATAACCTTTTGTGATCCAGGGAGTGTGTGCGGTTATTCTACAATGCTACACTGGAGGGGCATAAAAGCTCTCAGGCTTGGAAGGAACACTTAGCACTTCAGCACTGAGGAGTCATGCTCCAGAGCTTTTAGTCCCTTGCAGTGCACTGCTGCAGGTCGGCTCTACAGCCATTCTCCAGGAGACCCAAGCACAAAGACAACAAAAGGCAGGAGCCAGGCACGAGCAGGTGTAGCTACATCACAAGGAGAGCCCCAGTGCTTATAAGCCAACCCACTGCACAGTTGTAGTTTGTTCTAAGTGTTGACTACAAGTTAACCAGGTACAGCTGTGAACCACACCAAATACACCTCTGTAACACGAAGTCTATGCTGAGTCTGTGCAGGGGTGACAAGAAGAGAGCAAGGAGTGATGCCATACAGAGACACGAGGAAGGAGATATGTCGTGGGCAGGATCTGTGGGAAAACGATGAGAAATACCTCTGCTGGAGCATAAACCCGACAAAGTTAGATATATGGGAGCAGCAGGCTTGGACGGGCCCTGGGTTCCCACAGGCCCATGTCACTGGGACACTCCGGAGCAGTGTCAAATGGCTGAAAAGAATTTGGAGTTTGGGCCCCTCTAGCAGGCCAGGCCATACAGACTAACACAGTCAATGGTATTTCAGCAAGGGGGTCCTTTAATACAGTTGCTTCTGCCTCATTTAAACCATTTTGTTCTCTGGTGTGCTTTAAAAACATAAAATCAAAAGGCAGACTGAGGCAGTACCCCCTTCCATTGGACAAATGGACACATTTCTCACAACACGATTCCACCAAACATTGGCCCAGAAGACCCTCCCGGATTTCTCCCATGCCCACTTTCCCACACATGCTGATCTGAAGCCTGCAGGCTTCTCACACTGGTGTTCCTTTGGTGAAAGGCAGGAGTGGGTTTCTGCCAGTCCCTTTGCTTGCTTCAGCACCCTCTGTTTTCAGCCACTCCATCTTCTGTTTGTGTTGCTGCACAGCATCAGCTACCCGGGCATCAATCATGGCCTCTGTAAGAACACCATCCTCTGATGCATAAGCTGCAGCCTGGAGGGGCAAAGGCAGAAGAGACAAGTTAGTGACGGCAATTCCTAGGATCAGTGAAGATCTGAGACTGGTCCCTCTCTCCCATTTTCTCCTCCATCTGTGTTTGCCCCCCACACTACCTAGCACAACATCCAGTC
The DNA here is from genome assembly GCF_964188355.1 of Buteo buteo. NCBI lineage: Eukaryota > Metazoa > Chordata > Aves > Accipitriformes > Accipitridae > Buteo > Buteo buteo. Next base: position 3,219,783 of record NC_134175.1, read on the forward strand.
TTGTTCTAAGTCAGTGGTGGTACCCAGAACAACCTGGCATATCACCATCAGAAAGGGTTTTCTTGATGCAGCTGTACCAGGGACTGAAATACATCAACTGCCCAAGCACACAGAAACATTCACAGCTACACTAAAGTCTTTGTCTCTGAGCTACTAACAAGCACCTTCGCCTACCTGCCTCTGGATTTCCTGGGAGGCAAGATCTTTGCATTCAGAAGAGACAAGGCCACAGGTTCATAATGCTGAACATAGCCAGTATGGTTAGGCTGCAGTCACACTTGGCTTGTTTAAATTTCCTCTCCTGCTTTAAAAGCGCTGCACATATGAAGCCAATAAGGTAAAGAGTAATAGGTGCATATGGTGATTGAATGACTCCATCCCAGACAACAGAAAACGTTTTAAACACAAAGAGAACTAACATCAGTGCTAGGGTGAATATGGGCAATGTGGCACCTCTAAAATGATGTCTAATGTGCACTAATCTTGCTTTCCTCATAGGTTCTGCTAGGAACCTCCCCTGCACCACCTTTGCACTGTGTCAGCTCCCACCCCATACTCATCTGCCCATGGGACCTCCCCTTTTCTCCCCCCTCAATTCGTATCCCAACTCCTGTCTCTCCAATTCTGCTTGGTAAATTCACACTTCGTCCTGTTGCTACTTCAACAGGCAGTGTAGATTTGATCATAGTTCCTTGCAGAAAAGGCTGAAAACTCCTGACATACTTGCCAAACAGCCCATAATACTTCCAGTGGCAGCTTAGGGGAAACAGGACTGCGTGCCATTTCTCTTCAGCTGCAGCAAAATATTGTCACTTTTGTCCAAACATGCAGGACAGCTAGGACTCCAGTGATGGATATTTTGCAGATGACAACACAAGCAGCTGTACCCTCCAAGGAAGGGAAGGATGCTTATGCTGTTAGCTGTACCCATCTCCAAGGTAACAAAGCAACTCCAAGCTACAGATTTCTAAATCTGGTTACTCCCTGTGCAAGTGCTCCTGCAAGCGACTCAGTACTGTGGTTCCTTGTACAGCTATGCTAGCAAGGGAGCTTGACACCAGTCATGGTGGAAGCCCCCTCCAGCTTCTCACATCCATGCTGCCTGCCCCAAATAGCCCCAAATTTCTGTCCACATCTCTTTCCTTCCACAGAGCTATCACATCATGGATTGTCATATACCAACCCTTCTGTCTGCAGGGTGTTCCCCAAGATCCCAGACAGGCTGAAGGTATTACAGTCTAAGGTATTACATACAGGCTCCATAAATCATTAATGGTGCAAAACATCAATTACACCAAGCAACGAAGTTTACTGCAAAAGCACCACAGAAAGAAATTACAGTTGACCATTTTATACACCCACTGTCCAATGATGTAGATGGGAGAGAAGACAAACCCTAAAGTAAGTTGTTGCACTGGTCATTATCATCACAGTACTGACAGTAAATACAGTAGACTATACCTGCTTATTAGATTATTCCTTCTGCAGTGAGGTAGCAGTAATGATTTCAAGAAATGAGCAAAAGGTTACCCAAGCTGGTTTTCAGCCTCCCCTAGCCTACTTGCCAGCCCTTACTTGGTAGCCCTCTTTGGGGAACTGGTTAGATCACAAGAGGTCTCACTGCACAAGCCACATGTAACTATAGAGCTGGCAGGCACCGGTTTTTACTGCAAGAAGCATCAAAACAGATCTTTCCCTGTGCAAAACCTTTGTAATCCTTCCTTAAGGCAGAAGTGACAAGTTAGGCTAATGCTCGTACTTCAAGTTAGGAGTAAACACTGGCCGCAGGCAAGGAGTGCGGAGAAATAGAAGGTCTGCAAATAGAAAATTCACTTTGCATAAAGGCACTTGTCCTCTGTATTCAACAACAGGACAGGAGGAATCCTGAACACGAGGCAGTTACTTCCCACAAACACCAGAAGAGCACTGTTTCCAAAACCTGCCTGCTGCCACAAATATTTATACAACACATATCACAACATGACCTGTCTTCTGTCACCACTGTAAAAGGGGCATGGTGGAGAGGTTCTGTTCAGTTGAAGTATCCTCTCTGACTCACCTCCATAACATGACCTCCTCCCTCTTTTTTTTTTTTTTGCAGGACATGACTGGGGACTTAAAGCTAAAAGAAGCCAGCACCCTTTTGTCAATGCAGCCCTCCAGCCAGGATTTAGTGTTTTAAAATGGAGTAAGTGTTTTCCTGGGATGTGTGTTATGTGCCTCCACAGAATAGAGAGGATGTCTTCCCTTCCTCCCTGCCACTGCATAGACCATAAATTCAACTGTGGAAACTCCTGCAAAGCTGTGCAGTTCACGCTCTGTTGATTTTCTCAATGACTTTCTATTTATAGAAAGCCTCAGGCCCTAGCTGTCAAGAAAGCAAATGGGAGAAGCAGCTGTCCCTTCTGGGAGTAGCTTGCACACACACAAAAATGGTACTGAGCTTCATTTATATTCATACCTCTACCTTCTGCATGGACGAATTTTAACCCATTTTCCCCAGCGCAACTATTCATGTTTTATAACTCAAATCCAATTATGAAATGATCTGAAAGCAAAGTATGTGGGGAGGAAGTGGAGGGATGAAGCACAGATGACAAGTCCAGCCTAGATGACCTAATGGTTCATTTCAGCCAAGAACCATGGTTTATTTTAACTTGGCCAAACTAATCCATATCCTTTGAATCACATTTATAGTGCAAACAGTCTGCTCAAAAAAGACCCCCAAAACACAAGCACCCCTTCTGCTCCCCCACACTTACTTATAATGTTCCTTCAGCTCAGACCACTATAGAAACATTAAATTCTTCCCATAAGTTGGTCAGGTTTTTATTTTTTAAATATAAACAAGGTTCAGGAAACAAAAAGGCATTTATGTCAGTGGCACACAAGGCAAGGAAATGACAGGAAGCTCACCTCTATCGTTAACACTGGGACATAAAACTCCTGGGAATTCTCTTGATGTGTTGCCAGAACAATTTTCCAGAGATTACAGCTTGGAATAGTGAAAGGTTGCTTTTCTGACATTTTATCTAAAGCACATCAATGGGTTTAAGTACAGGGTGCAGAATTAGAAAGTCTGCACATTACTATAAACAGATCTGAAGGGAATTTTTAAGTGTGTAAATGCATCTAATCCATACTATACTCACAAAGGATTAGATACGGGGAATGGAAAAGCACAAGGACAAAAGGCAATGCTCAGTCTTCTGCAGAAGAGATTAAAATGGATTTCTAGCATGCAGACTATTAGCTGTGCCAGACAGCAATATATTTCCCAGCACTAGAGGTTACACCCTCTGCTTTTCTGCATCTTATTTTTTCTGTTTGGTAAATTCAGGACAAACTGAGCCAGACTGAAACAACAGTGAATTAGAACTTCATGTAAATGACAGTCAATCAATTTCAAGCCCAGCTTATAGTGGAATTAAGCCTATGAAAGCTGCAGCTATTGCTCAGGCTTCTAGTTTAAACAGAGATGTTTTTGTTGAAAGCAATTTTGGCAGAGCACACCAAAAACATCTTCATGGGAAATGACTGTGAGGCCACAGGACAGCAGAGTGGCCATATGCTGTTGTTCTAGGTTACTCTCAGCAAAAGCCGATAGCTATGATAGTTTCTCCTCCTACTGCTTCAGAACTTCACTTTTCCGCAAACCATCTCTGAGGTTCAGTTCTGGCCATAAGAGATGACCCCAGACAAGCTAAGTAGACCTGATGAGCATCCTAGCATCTCGAAACTCCATCAAGTCCATGATAAATACCTTCCTGTGCTCCCTGTTCATTTCCTCCAGCACTTCTGCAGATTCAGGAATGGAAACAGGAATAACAATGCAGATTCCTCACTGCCTTTCCTAGTACTACCTGTGCTACATGGGTGATTTGATTAGGTTTCATCACAGAGGTTAGGACCAGAATTGCAAGCAACAAGGCTTCAGTCAGCCTGAAGTAGTAACATAGACCCTGTGGAACAGGGCAACACTTCATCACAGATTAAGACTGCCATTCTGCTCCCTCTGCATTTGTCTCTGTTGTCCAGACACTGGCTGAAGTTTTGTTCCAAGACATGTCTACGGAGGTATAATGCATACAGACAGCAATACTGCAAATGACTGTTGGGGGAATAAACTAATTAAGAGAATATATATAAAAAGCTGAGGTGAAATAAATGACGGGTATGTTGCAATTAAGACTACACTTTGAGGATTAGCTCCAAGTCACATCAGGGTACTATGCAAAAAAGCTGAAAGCAAAAGGCAAACAAAATGCTCCCACCCAGCTCTGTGCTCCAGCATTCACAACGAGCAGTTTTCACTGGGGCTTTCTGCTGTAATCTTCCCCAGAATGGGTCAACTGAATTTATTTGTTAAACAGAGACCTTAGGCATAGTGCATTTCAGCAGCTGTTGTGATGAGCCTATCTAGAAAAGTGTTGGAAGCTTAAACGTCTTGAGACATAGTTGTCTCAAGTCTGCTTTGAGGACTTCTAAAGAGCACTAGGCTCACAACATCTGCTGTTCACCAGCTCTGTAAGGTGTTAATAACATCAGAAACAGAACTGTTAAGAAAGATACCTTGTTATTCCCTTTTCTTGGCTCTTCCTGCCCTTCATCTTCTCAACCTGTACATCATCTCACACTCTTCCTGCCTGTGTTGTTAACTTGAAATAATGCTTTGGATGAAGAGGGATTGGGGGGGGGGGGAAGTAACTGCAAGTAGGGAACTGAGTAGGAAGTCCAGATGTTCACCTTAACTACAGTCACACAAGAGGCTCCCTAAATCCTCAGGTTAAGCCCTTTTGTAGATTCCTTATAGCTCCGTACAACAACGCAGACAAAAGTATAGCTTGCAAACTGGTTAAAATTCAAGTGTGTGTTCATAAAGGTGCTGCTCGCATCAGGTTATTTCCCTCATCAGCCATCTTTGGCATGCAGCATCTTGAATCAAAAGTTCAATCATACAGGAGTTTAAAAGACCAACAGTTCAAGAGTTAACAGTCCTATCTGTAGTATATAACCACCGTACAGCTGTTGCATCCAACTGAGGGAAGTCTGATAAGCATTTTCTTGAGCCAGTTATGCTGGTTCATATAGCCCCTACCTACCCTGATCCACCCGCTCAGATGTGCCAGGACAACAGTGTAGCTATGCAGTTAACTTGTCTTGCCAAGCTATTTTTAATTCTGATCAGCTCCCTGACCCAGTTCATAGTACAGCCATACAAAGAGATGTACCAGTGCAATGGGATGGATAGCAGAAAGGCAGGAATATGAAGCAGGACTAATGCTGCCAGAAATGCTTGTAAAACCGCAGCTTTAATCCTTCCCTGATAGAAGACAGCATTGTATCAGCTACAAAGCTACCTGTAACGAGCTATCTGTTAGCACTGACCCAGGCCCCAAAATACAGATACCATTCAAGAGATCAACTTGCATCAAGAGTACGTAAAACATCTGCTTACAAGCAAGGCTTTTAACCACAGCTACCAAAGCGCCATACCCTTGATACTTTACATAGCAAAAACAAAGGCAGGTGTTAACAAGCCTTGCCACAGTCAAAAGTCAGTGGGCCAAACCTGGCATAAGTGCAGCCTTCTGTAAAGCTCTAGTCAAGCTCCAGTCAGTTACAGCTCTAAATTCCTTGACCCAATGACTGAAAAAGAACCCTACTGTAGCACTAGGATCAACAACTCTGGCAGCAGCTCCCAGGGCAGTGTTTAATACAGAAATCTTACCCCTTTTAGGATGCCCTCACAAACCTGCTACTGGACTGTTTTCTGACAGCAGAGACAACCTCCTGCTGCAATTTTACATAGAACCTTGTTTATGGTTCTGGCTCTATGAGGTACATTTTAAAAAGTGATCAGAGCAACAACACTAAGGAATTGGTCACCTCCCTCCCCTTTCCCTTCCTTCAAGATTACTTAAAAGATAAGTGATAAAAGCTGAGGTCATTCCCAGGGAGTAATGGCAAGCTAGGAGATAAGGGGTGATAAAAAGCAAAGGATCATTTATCACAACTTTTTATTATAGGAAATGCCTGGCAGCAAAGCCTTTCACATACATGGGTAAGTAGGTCTCTTCTAAATGAAGAGAAATAAAGAAATTCTACAACAATTAGTGGTCTGCTTTCTCTCCCACATCACCGTCACTCAGTTTAAGACAAACACCCTAGGTCTTTATCCTGAGTTTCAAAATCAGAAGCCCACAAAAAGCATAGCTGTACTTGGAAAAAGCGCAGCCATGATCTACTGGCTCTGTGAAAGGCAGAATGGCCCAAGATTCTGGTCTTTCTTGCCACTTGTCAGCTCTCCAGAATGGTGTCTGAACACATGCTAATTGGACACCATGGCAGTCCACCTAACACCCATCAATATGCACTACCTTGCTCTGAATCTCAATTACTTGTCAAGCATCTTGCTAAGCTTCTTGACTGAACTGGTAACAACACTAATCTGGTATGTTTTCAGGCAGTTACAGAAGAGAAACAAATTAAAAGTAAATAAAGCTTTATATACATTTTCAGATGACAGCACACATTTTTACAATATCTGAAAGGAAGCGGACATTATTAAGTTACATGACTTAAAATTTGGAGCATATTCCTTAAATTTATATTACTAGCTTATAGAGATACGCGATCCAGTAAGAAACTGGCAGCTGTGACAAAACAAGGTGAAAGCCTGATTAAAAAAAAAGTGCTTAAGGTTGTCAAGCATGTGAACAAGTGCACTCAAAGTGATGGCATTTCTTATTTCTTCAAAGGTACCATGCATGTAGAAGTACCTAGTCTTTTCAGCTTCATTTTCCAGTTAGTTTTGTTCCTTCAATTACTCAAGTTGCACTAAAAATGTGTTAAGAACAAAGTAGGGCAGTAAGATGTTATAGTGTGCTAATGCTATCATACCTAATGTTTTTGCCCATAGGTATCTCTTTTACTGAGTTTCTTGAGCTGGAACATGAGTAATGACCAGCATGATTTGCCAAAACCCATTCCTAACTCACTCGCTTTACTTAAATTCAGTAAGGGATTTCCTGTTAATGATTATAAAAACTGTTCCTATTTATGAGATGAGGAATTATGCTGATATTCTCACACCCACCCCAGAGCTAGCAGCGTTCCAGCACTGCTGTATGGACATAAGGAAACTTCCAAAGCGAGACAAGATCTGAGACCCCAACATCAAAAACTCAAACCTTCCAGAAAGGGAAAACAAAACAAAGAAGCCCAGTGATAAAAGCCCTATTTACCTGCCATGCCACAGCAAGCTGAGAGATCTCTCGGCCAGACATGCCTTCTGTCAACCTGGCAATCTCTGAGCATTTCTTCCCATAGTCAAACTGGGCCAGCTTCAAACGTCTAAAAAGTCAAAGAACAAGGATTATTTTACATGCAGCCACATGACAGAACAGGAGGGTGAAGGAGTCAGAGGTAGGCTTTGTAAGGAGCAACACTTCCAATGAAATTAAAGATCAGATCGGATCAATCTCTGTAGAAAGATCCAGCCTGAGTACAGAAGTTGTTCTCCTGGGCCTAGAAAGCCCAATTTTGTGGCACAAAGAAATGTGCGTACCTGGATTAAGGCCAAAAAAGTACAAGACTGCTCAGCACACAAGGAAACGAGTCACTTGGTCTGATTTGCCTCTTAAGCCAAGCAAAGACAAGTGCTTGGATATGAGGAATTCCAACAGCGTTCCTACTTGCATTATTGCCTCCAGTGCAGTAACTGGTCTCCTAAATTTTAAGGGCACAACAAACCATGGCATGAAATTCTAGGATGGCATCTCATCCTGTAACAAGATAGCAAGAGGCATCTCTCCAACTCTTATCTGTACTACTTGTTTGAAGTGGGTTTATAGATAGTGTGACAGAATACACAGAAAAGGAGATGAAGAAAAACAATTTAAAAAAAGAGAATCTTACAGGGTGGAAGAGTTCTGCAGGGATACTCACTGTTTACCCTCTGTGGCTGGCTTCAAGACATGCCTATCAAAATACATTCTCACAAGCCGTTCCCGTTCTTCTAGCTGAGGCAGATCAAAGTTCACCATTTCATCTATTCGGTCATTGATAGCCCAATCAAACTGCTCAGGCTGGTTGCTTGCTAAAACAAGCATAAACCTGGAAGTATGAAAAGAGAGGAAAGACTGAAAAACCCATAAAAATAAAAATCAATGAAACAGTCTGAACATTGGGAACTGCCATGGCCAGTATCAAAGACATTTCATCACCTGACACGTCTGAAGATTTCCTTAGAAACAGCTTTGTAACAGCATCCGAAGCAACATACTAAAATGCAGCGCAGTTTAAACTCTTTAGAATTGAAATGCGTTTAACTCAGTACTTAGCCTTCCAATACCAGCCGTTCCCCAGTCTGTCCCTGCCATAGAAGCCTAATTTACCACTTTACCCACAAGCTCCCTCAAGTTAGGAATATCACAAACATTTAGCAAGAGTACAACCTCCCAGAGACCTCTAAGTCCGAAACCTTGGAATAAGGCTGGACAACACTGAGAGATACCCATAACAAATATCTCCAGTTTAAATCCCAGTTTGGGGAGCTGGCTTCAAGCTGCTAACTGCATAGCACCCTAGAATCACGAGGCGCTGTCTTAGTCCTGCTTTGAAGGTATGAATGGCTGCCAAACTGAAAGCCAACAGCATTACTGAAACCTCAGCCAGCTCAACGAGCTGCAGAGTGTTCAATGGACTCAATCCTGCCTAAGAATAAGAGGAGCGTACCACTGCTGGGTCTGTGTATGGGAAGGTCATTCTTCAGCAGCTGGTAAAAGTCGTTTCCTTCAAGCAAGCCTGATAACACACTCCTGCTACCAAGTCTAATGCGTGCAGAAAGAGAGGCATTCACAATGGGTACCATAAAACAAAGGTGGTTTGTTTTACCAAGCTTTGCTTCATGGTACAGATGTGCCAGCTTCCAGGTCCTGCTCTCTCCTGCTGCATTTTGAAGCCAGAAGCTCGCTCTTTTGCTATGTAATAATGGTTCTTCCCCCTGCCAATTCTACTGTAATGCTTTAACTGATGTTACCACCTTAACGGTGCATTACAATTTGAAATGGGTTTTTAACCACGGCTATTGGAATACTGATACTCTTGCAGTCTATTTAAATCCTAGTCTACAGGTGGCTGTGTTCTTTGCCATCATTTCTGACAATAACCTCGCCAACCCAAGAGCCACACAGGCATAAAACTGTTCTTTTTCTACCAACAAGGACTTCCACCAAACCCACGCAGAAACACAGCTTGGATAAAGGATTGACGTACAACCTGATATTCAGGCCTTGCTCATTTCTATTGTGAAAAATGATACAAATGAGCAAGAGATGCAGGCACAGTCAGCTACACAGCAAGAAGATGCAGAAAGTTCTTTGGGAAGTTTAAGCCAGCAGTTCACAATACTTAGTACTTAAGTTACGTTGGTGACAATTCACTGGTAAAGTAATGGTACTCTTCAGGGTCTCACCAAAACAGCTAGATTTACATGCACTATTAGACTTATTCAAGTGAACTCTCATTCATGGATACAGGACTCCTTATTGCCCAAAGCAGCAATAAGGCTGTTCAGAAGTAAAAACCAGTGCATGAATCACAAGGACATGTTCAGTCTCCTAGAATGGCTCACAGTTTAAATTAGGGTTGAATTCAACATCTGACAGAATGACGGCCCAGCTGTTTTGAGTGGAAGCATAGCACCCACCAGCACCAAACAAGCGTACCCAGAGCTCTGCTAAGGTAGTCTAACATCACAGGAAAGAACCGTCCCCTTAACACCCCCTGCCAGTCATTTGCTTGCAGTGCCATTATAAATCTGGTCAAAAACATAACTTTGCTAGATCCACAGCAATGAGACATCACAAGTCTGAAAAGGACTATTTCCTAGAAAAAGGGGGAACTATCTAAAGCTAAAACATACATGTTATTGTTCTTAAGTTCTGCAGTTCCATCTAAACATCTTTATCAGTTTTGCAGGTACAGGGCAAAAAAACATTTCTAGCGATCACCTAGGAGCTCAGGATATCTAGTTTTCATCTTGGAAAACAGTATTTCTATCTCAAGCAACATTTGCTCTGGGTCCTGCAGAACATATGTATTTTGCCAATACATATTTATTACATTTATTCTTGCAAACAGGAAGTACAACATAATGTAAATAATAATTATACTCAACTCAGCATTTATAGTGCATTTCTATATATCATTTCAGAAGAGACTCCCTATCCTGTCGTGGTTTAACCCCAGCCAGCAACTAAGCACCACACAGCCGCTCACTCACTCCCCCCCACCCAGTGGGATGGGGGAGAAAATCAGGAAAAGTAGTAAAACTCCTGGGTTGAGATAAGAACAGTTTAATAGAACAGAAAAGAAGAAACTAATAATGATAATGATAACACTAATAAAATGACAGCAGTAGTAATAGAAGGATTGAAATGTACAAATGATGCGCAGGGCAATTGCTCAACCACCCGCCGACACCCAGCCAGTCCCCGAGCAGCGAATCCCTGCCCCCCCTTCCCAGTTCCTAAACTAGATGGGACGTCACATCGTATGGAATACACTGTTGGCCAGCTTGGGTCTGGTGCCCTGGCTGGGTATGAGAAGCTGAAAAATCCTTGACTATAGTCTAAACACTACTGAGCAACAACTGAGAACATCAGTGTGTTATCAAAATTCTTCACATACTGAACACAAAACATAGCACTGCACCAGCTACTAGGAAGACAGTTAACTCTATCCCAGCTGAAACCAGGACACCTCCCAAAGAGAAAACCAAGGATCTTGCAAGGTTCTTGCAGGCTCAACACCTTGCTTTCTAGCAATCTACTCATTTTGGAAAGTCACACCTTCCAAGGCACCTCACTGTGACAGAGAAGGGTACAGAGAAGCTACATACAAGCAACTATCAGTTAGAGCTGCATTGGTTTTAACAAGTTCAAGAGAGACCCCTTGGGCAGAAAATGCCCTGCTGTTGTCCTGAAACAATGACCTTCTAGAATAATTATTTCAATGTCATGAGGTTACTATAATAGGTGTTTTACTACAAACTTACTAAGGGAGCCATTCATCACTGCGAAACTCGCCTTCCCTCATACAGAGACAACTTTTCTTTTACAAAGAAATTGAGCAAACAAGCAGTTTAACAACTAAGTAAAGTTCACGCACACACACAAAAATCAAATCAAAGGTTATTTAAAAAAGGTCGAGGAAAGGTCACCTCTTTATTATGATAGCCAAGAAATGGCTCTTATTAAACTAAGCAGTGCTCTGCAAGAAGTTAACGTTAATGTGACAATGTGAGCATGGATGGATTGGCAGTGAAATTCACACACATGCCTCTGTCAAGTCAGCCCTGCAATCATATGTGTTTAGCAAATCTATTAGCAGCCATGAAGGAAACAGCTCTGGGATTCCTACGTTTACGCGCAACATTACACACCGACATACCGAGCAGACAGCTCATGCAAAAGAAATGGGGTCAGATTTAAAATCATTTGCCTCAGTTTCAAACCCACCCCCACTGCACACACATGCACAGCATAGAAAGAGGCCACTAAAGCACTGGAGAGGAACAGCAGCTGAAACAAGCACCTGCTGATGCATTTTTTTAAGAGACTGTGAAACATTCAGACAGTATCAACCCTGCATTCTTTTTTGTGATACTGATTTTCATGGGCCCCATACTGTCCTTGCATAAACAACAGTAACTTATCAAGAAAGAGAATGTACTCATTAAGACAATTGATATGTTGAAATACCATCCCTGTTTCAGCAAACGATTCCCCTACAGTGCTGGAAGGGAGCCACACACAGTATGGATGATACATGAAAGGGAACTGCTCACCACCACATACCACATGCAGAGGAAGCATTGTCCTGAAGGGCAGTTCAAGATCCCTTTTGCGCATCTGCTAACATGGGCCAAATGAGCACCCTTTTTACAAGCACTGATCTCTACCCTGTGTACAGCCCTTCTGAGTTCTAATTTCCAGGTCCCAGGAAGAAATAAAGGAGGAGCAAGGGAAAGTCAAAAATTCAGTATATAAACTGAACTAGGGATATTCTGTGCAGGTTTTTTTCAAGTCCTTAGTAGCACAGATCATATATTTCCAACTTTCATTTGCACACCACAGACCCCTTACAGACTTTCCTCAATTCAGGGAAATATCGACGGCTGTAAGGGCTGAAACTGGATACTTACTTGTTGCTGTGCTGCCCTGTTCTGTGCAGGAATGCATTTAAAGTTGCTCTGAGATCTTCACTGATTTTCTCCTGCAAAGATGAAATCCAGAGGAAGATCAACTGCTTGGGGACCTAAGACAGGTCACAGCTTTAAGCAGCATTATTGACAAAGTGAGTTCTGTTATTGTCAACTATTTGCATTACAGTAGAATCCAAAAGCACTATAATACCTTGGAAAAAAAAAGGATCAATTTATATATCCAGGAAAAAGGTTAGGAATTAAAGCTCCCAGCAGAGAGATTAAATATTTACCCACAGTCATTCAGTGATTCTCTTGATTTCAAACCCAAGGCTCTAACCATTGGCCCAGGTGGCCTTCCCTGCTGAACACTATTTTAGCTGGGAAGTCCATTAAGGTACTTACAGGAAAATAATCCACAGCAAAGAATTCACTTACACATTCAAAGTAATTTTCTAGGGATAGCTCTTTAAATAGACTGTTGGGGTTCAAGTAGCAGGTCCAGATTCAATGTACAATATGGTGACTTACTTTGAAAATATAAATTATTTGTATGGGGGAAGATGCTAGCATAGCTTTGTTAATGTAGTGAAAAGCAGTTGTTACGAAAACCTCCCAAGATAAGTATCTGTTGGGACAAAAAACCAAACCCTGCAGGGTATCAGCTCTGCAGTGTGAACAACCTTCTCTTGTTTTCAAGATAAGGCTCTTTCTTTCCTACTGCCCAGTCACTTGCAAAACCTCCAAAAAGACTGTGTCACCCATCTCTTGTAGGGAGGAATTCTCAAGTCAGTCTTGAGATGCTCATTCTATTCAGTTGCAAGATGCTAATTTCTTGTCTCTCCATCACTGAATTAGGCGAGTAGTAAGGCACTTGCCAGTTTTACTCTTTTGCCTGTTGAAAGCTAGTTAATCAAGTTAAACAAGGCGGCTGTCGGTTGACTAACTCTGCAGCATGCACAGGCAATGGACATAGAGAAATTACTTACTGTTGCCCTCTTCCGTAGAAATGCATCCGCTTCATCCACAAATAGCAAGAGGCTGTAAAAGGAAAGCACTACACAGTAATAGGAGACAGGTAAGTGAGGCTCAAATGGCTCAAGGATTCTCCTGTCCCACTATCAGGCACCCATAACTGTGACTAGCTGTAAACCCCAAGGATTACACAAGCAGATTCATTTCTTAAGGCAACATTTCTCAGCTGAGCTACAGCAACTTTTCCATTGCAAGCACTTGGCCCATCCCAACAGTTAAGTAAGAGGTATTAGCTTAAAACACCTTAGGCCATAAATCTGTCTCCAGGCCTCTGGAGTTTTGTTTCCTGCTGTGCAGAAACAGACTGAACAGAAGCAATTCTAGGGCACAGGACCTTAACTTCCTCCAGATTTTTAAATATAGATGGGAGTTTTCATAGGCATGGTTTGGCAACGGGCTCGTATCTAGCATTACTGGTATGTTACTGCCAAGTTGGAGTAGATCTTTGAAATTTAGACTGGCTCCCCAAGTGTTTGTGAGAGTGCTTATTTTACCATTCCCTCCTATTTAGAGAAATGTGCGCACGGGTACAAGACAGGTACACAAGCATACAAGAAATCTTGGTGACAACGGCATTTCCTGCCATTTTTCTTCCTTGCATCATTCTGAAAACCTCAAACCAGAGTCCTCCCCTGCAATTTGCTTTGTTATTTTGGGGGGTTTCTCCTTTCCAAACTGCACTAGCAATAACACAATGGTTTTACTACTTGTGGAGAAGTGAATTAATAAAGTCAATGAATAATTCACAAAAATAAATTCATTTATAACCCAAGGGTAGTGCTCTTCCCAAGAGACAAAGCGTATAAAGATGTTTATCAATAACAGAACCAAGTTGCTCATAAAGCTGTCACAGCTTGTATTACCTTCTCGCCTAGCTTCAAAACCAGCTTTCTTTCAAGGGATTTCAAGGCCTATTAACATCTTTTACTCAGCTCCAGCTTTTCTGAAAATATTCTCAGCTACAGTCTCTGCAGAGAAGTGTCTTCTATCACAACGGCTTTCAGCTAATAAAGGCAACACAGAACTAACAGCTAACATTGTTGGATACCCAGAATAAAATCTGCTTAAATACTTCAATGTTACTAGAGGTTAGAATATTGATGTATATGGATACGTGTAATCTTTGATCACGACATTCATAAGATGGCTATCTGAAGCTTATGAAGTTCAAATGCACAGAAGTTTTTATCAGGACAGAGAATAAATTCAGACCCAGGCAGTGTTGTGAAAGAGAACTCTAGTGAAAGCATCCAGCAGTCTTCATCCAGTTGAGTATCTTCATATCTCTTCCAACTTCTTTTTTCTAAGCTCACTTTAATTATTGCACCTTTCCTTCTCTAACTCCTCAGGGTAGGAGAAGCTTAAAGAGTTTAAATCCTTAGGACATCTACTCTGCATATTTTGGGGTTTTTTTAAAGGGGAAATAGAAACATTTAGATGATGAATGCAGCAAGGATTAAAACAGACACTGGAAAATAATGCCCATCTAAAGCAATCAGAGAACACATAAATCACCAGTTAGCCACATTTACAGAAGACCTGCGATCAAAACAGCACAAAAACCCAAACTGACACCCACTGCAAGTAGTCTATTGAATTTTAATATCCTGGCTGGACAAGCAAATTCTTAGCTACCTCTGGACTGCAAAAATCCATTTACACTAGTATGAACAAATTAACTACTCTTACAAAATCAGCGAGCCAAGATTTAGCCTCAACATGAATGCTTTTCTGCAGATAAAAGTTTGCTTTTAAAGGTGACTGAAAAAGCACAGCAGCTTGTGACTTTTACACCTATCTAATGTCAATGCCTTTAGCATCCGTCTCCCCCTTATCCTCTTTTATTTCTTGTAATTTGCTACTTCTGCTTGAGACTCAAAAGTAAACAAGAAGCTGGATCCAATATCAGAGCCTAAAATCTGAGCAGTCGCAACAGGGAACATAATATCCAGAGACTGTAAACACCTGGTTGCACCTCCATTTGTGCTATGTCCCCTAACTACCGTCAGAAAGCTAATCACTCTGGAAGAAAGGTGTCCCAGCCTTCAAGCAGGCAATATCTCTCCACCTGCCTGGTGAGATCAGCAGAGAGTCAAGCAATGACTGATCTGGAAAATCTGAAGTAAACAAGAAGGGTTTGAGGGAGCAGAAGAGCAAAAACTTTCAGCCTTTTAAATATTACTAAGCAGCAAGAATTCATCCATTCTAGGAAAACTTTAGGAGATGTTATGCCTGGTCAGTATTACCTCATCTGTGCAAGAGTATCATTCAATAACAAACAGAGATCAGGGGTCTGAACTACATCGTTGCAGTGAGTTTCTCTGAGCAAGAAACCGAATTCAGTATTCAGAGGAACCTCTACTTACCCTCTCCTACTGGTGTTTGCCCAGTCAAAGAGCTTATGCATGGCAGTAACTCCTTCCCGCCCCATGGGGGCAACATCGCCACCTGTCATGATGGCATAATCCATGCCCGAGTGCACAGCTAATTTCTGGAAGGAAACAAAAACAGTAAGTTAAGCACTCTCTTTCACTGCAAGACCACGGAAGAGGAGGAGGGAAATAAAAGTAGTTTAGTCCTATCAGCACGCTTATTTGCAGAGGGAAAGTATGCTCTTAGAGAAGAGAATACTTCTTTAGTCACTTAGGGGCAGCTTTCACCATTGCTCTGAATGGGAATGAAAGATGGAAGTTTAGTCTTGTGGCAGTGCACAAAATTTTAATGCTCAGACTGCTTAGACCTTCATCTTTAACTTCTATATTGTTTATTTCTTCCACTGCTTTCTTCATGGTCTAGTTTATAACAGGATTCTACTCTCTCTTAGATGCTTAACTAATACAACTCTCTGAAAATTTTATTCCTTTAAAAAAAAAAAAAAAAAAAGAGTTAAAAGCCTGGAATTAAATGGTCAGTGAACCTGATGAGTATTTGGACAAAATAACAGAATTTTCCCTTTGTGTTTTAAAAGCCTGCTTGTCTTTTAAAGCCAGACTCATTGGTATGGTGACTACGAAGTGAAAGGTTTTGATGAAGCTCCTGAGGCATGCTGGAAATACCTTCCTTAAGCCTGCAGGTAAAAAAAAAAAAAAAAAAAAAATCCTCTTTGATTTTTTGCTAGGACAGAAAATGCAAGTCTATCCATAAAGCAAGTTTGACAGGATGTAGCCAACATTAGCCAAGTGCATCAGAAGAGCCTATGGCTTGCGCTGACCAAAGTTTGCTTAGGCTGTCATGTCACTGCAGGGCAGAACTATAGCCTTGGCAATGCCTCCCTCTACTTCAGCCCAAACAGGTCTACTAAGAGCCAGGTAACATTGTAATTAAGGTCCCAGCTTAAACCTGCACTCCATCTCACTGCAACATCTCAGTGGCAAATTAGCCCACAAATGCCTGTATCTGTAAGAACAGACTTCGCTAGGATTTGAAGCCAATAAATAGGAAGATCTCTCTCTCTCTCCTCCATTTCAGAAAGCAGTTCACAAAGCAGCTACCAATTGAGCTCTGCCATGGTAACAGACAGCAGGCTGAGTTAACATACTATTAGCTGACCCAGACCTGGCTATCCAGCTCTGCCGAGTGAAGAAAAGTCATCTGAAGGTTAAATTGAACAAGTCAGCCCAAGCAGATCAGCAACGGCCCCACAAAACATGCTTAGCTGAATCCAACCAGTTACCTGCTATGCAGCAGGAGGCTGAAAAAAAGCTTTGCTCTGCCCATTAAAACCACCCAGTTCCTGCTACTAATGTTTAGTGTTTTTTATCAGCCCAAAGCTGGAAGCTTTAACAGTTGCATCCAAGTGTGTTTACATCTGTCTCAAGAATCCTGTCATACAGCATTACTACTTACCACCACAGACACATATATGTCTTTGACCTCCAGGAGTCAGAGAAGACCACCACACTATGACATGTTACCTTTTTGGAACAGCAATAATAGCAATCTGTATCATCACTGCCGTTAAACCAAGTACAAAAGTCACAGCTCAGAAAACAGTCAGCTTCCCAGCTCAGTATTCTCTCCTCTCTAGAGCATACAGTTCTCACCCTTACATCCATCTTCCTCCTGACCTGCTCCAATCTTTTACAGCTACCACGACCATCCCCTTGGGAGTTTCTATGCTATTGGGTTAAAGTGTTAAGAGAACTTCTGGACTGTTTAATAAACTTCTTTGTCCACTGCCAATCACTTCTCTCAGGTCTTACACTTCTCCCTTCTCCTTATGCTGCTGTTGCCATTTCCTAGATCCATCCCTCTCTACTGGCTTTAGAAATCCGAACTAGGTGGCATACTGTCAGAGCAGGCAGCAAAACACTATTGGGATATGGGTTTAATGTACTGATAGAAGAAAAAAAAATTCAACTCGCATCAGCACGTCAAATCTGCCACTGTTAAACAAGTATATGAAACCTCAGATCTAGCCGACAAGCACTGAAGAGCAACTAAAAAATCAATTCCTTACTCAAATCCATGCAAAAAACCATCCTGGTAGTGCACATGCTCAGTGAAGCCATACCCATCTCTTCTCTGCTCTGGGATTAGTAAGTGACAGCAGGAAAGACCCTATTTAGACAAGTGCATAAAATTAACAGAGGTGGAAATGGGACAACAGGCTGGTGTTGCGATTTCACAAGTCACAGTTGCCAAGTGCCTTTTCCAGATGGAAGGGCTCTTCTGCCTACACTTAGCAGTAGAACTCAAGTGATTGTACTAATTTAAAGCTGAAGCAGGCTGGATGCCCTTTCCTCCCTTCCCAACAGAGACACAAGAACACAATGTTTATGCAATACTACAGCAACAGATTTCAGACTAGGGAGGGTGCTTGGACCTGAAGTTTTCAGAGCACCCCGCAACATGCAGGTTGTCAGAATCTTGGCAGGGTCTTACCTTGGCAAAGAGCGTCTTTCCAGTGCCAGGAGGACCATACATAAGAATATTCCTGTATAGGCTTTTGTTCTTTTTCGTATTTCTTGTTGCTATGGCAATGTCTCTCACACGTGCTTCTAACTGTGGCTGCAAAAAAAGGGTTAAACTTAAGGAACAGAAAGTACCAACAGACCTGCATCTATCAGCTTCACAGATCAGTACCAGCAAGAAGTAGGCAGCACTCCTACAGTCTCAAGCTTTTAAGCCTTAACTTCAGCTGCTTCTTACTTCAGACCAGGGTCATTTCTCCCTCTATGTCAGGATTTACTCAATTTAAAGTTCTGTCCGCTTGGCTACAATTCTTTTATAAGAAAAAGCAGCAGTGCAGTAACTACTGTAAGAATTGATAACACCTAAGTATTCACTTCCTACTGGATGCCATGGGAGGGATATGTCAAAACATAAGCAACTCTTTGCAGTACTAATTCTTTCATGTAAGTCATAAACATTCATGTTCATACTTATTACTGCATTTGTAGAGATACTGGGAGAAAGCTGTTTCCTGCAGGAGCATTTTCTCTCAGCAGCTTCAAGAAGCACTTAAATTTGCCTCATATCCAGGAATCAAATTCAGAAGCAAATATACAGAAGCAGCCCTAATTAGCAAGTTAAGAACCATTCACAAGTTGGGCAAATACTTATGCTTCTTTGGCTTTTTGGCTTACAAGCAGATCTAGGTTCAGTAATCCTTAACAGATTAGATGAGACAAGTGGAAGTCTGTATATTAACAAGCTGACTACAGAGAAAAACTGTAGCAGGGCAAGAACTGAACTAAGACTTCCAGCTGCTTTGCACAGAGAAAAAAAGGTTAACAGAGTGCTTAACACGTGTCACACTGAACACAGGAGCTTATTTACAGTCTCAGTGCCCTGAGGGTGCTATGTCTCCAGAATTACTGGAATTACAGCTTTTGAAGTGAGCTAAGGAAACAGCCGTTCTCATTTAGATTCCAAAGTCATCCTTCACAGACCAAGACAGCAAAATAGAGTACTCACACTGAGAACAACTCCTTCAAGGGCATCCTGAGCCTTGCTGGTAAGACGCTTACCAACCTGGAGAGGACAAATTCAATTACTGACATGTAGATACCAACCACAGTTTTGACAACTCACCTAGACAAAAAGGTCATATGAAATGACAATGATCTCAGCCCACCTATGCTGTCTCCAATAGTACTTTTATTCACAGAGCCATTGACAGCTCCCTGCCTGACAAAGAGCTGCAAAAGGAGTTTTGCATCCCCATGGCTGAGTGCAACACAAAACCAAAGCTAAACTTTACCTTGATAGGATGCTTCAGTGCCTCCAGCACAGTAATGCGCGAGGTTTCTCTCACCAGGGAAGGTTTGCCCAAACGTGCTTCTATGTATCGCCCTGCTACTGCAGTGGCATTCTTGGCAGAGTAAACACCCACTGCCAGCAGCGTTAGGCCTGCCACCTGCAAAGAAAAGGCAGAAGGATTAGGAAAAACACTTGGCAAGGCAACGCTATTGTGTGTAGCATGCCCTGTGGTGGGGAATTAAGATTCAGGACAAATGCTGACCAATAGGGGTTTACTTTTGGTAAGATGTTTTATCACTGTTCAGTCAAGGTCTTACATTCCCTATTCATAGGGCATTTAGTGCTCTTGCATCTCACAGTGTGAAAGGCAGTGGAAGCACAAGTAATGCATATAGTCATATATCCAGAAGTACATACTCCCTGCTCAAAATGTGTGTGGCTTTTCAAACTTTTAACTGAGTATGCATTAAGACAAATAGCCATCAGGCGTTGCTACAAACCGGAGTTATAAGCCTCCTATGAGAAAACAGCATCTCCCATAATGCTGAAGCTTTAGCTTCCAGTGTTTTGAACAAAAGCACATTGGGAAAGTGGCATGGTTTGGGGTTTTTTTCAGGTATTCTGTGCAAGCAGTTAAGAATAAGCCTGCATCAACCAGGTGCTGTCTGACATGCTAACCCTCACCATAGAAGAAAATGTATGCCAAATTAAAGATGCTAAGACAAACATCTGAACTGTGGCTGCCACCAAGGCAGTACAGAGTAGGGAGCAAAAAGGACTAGCCAGAGTACACCTGCTAAAGGTGAACAGTCATGCCAGACCCAACACAACAGGAAAATAGGTACTCAAGAGGAGCTTCAAAGCCAAAACCACCACGGGAATTACCATCACTGCATCAGAGACTGTTATTTCACAAACCCCAGAACATGAGACATTCCTATCAATTTGCCGGTGAAGCAGAATCCAGGCTTCTCTGCGGTTTATGGTTGTGGCTTGGTTCAGCACTACGTTGGCTCATATTAAACCAAGAGCCCCACAGGCAGCTTCTTCCACCATAGCTAGCTGTCAGAATAGACAAGGAGCTGTGCTGACAATATTAAAGACACTCCAGGAGGTTGCTAAGAATAAAATTTCAGGACAGGATTTGAAAGCAAGACTTTACAGAAATCTTTAGCATGTATAGGATTGTTTCCTTAATACTCAGAGACTGATAGCACTGATAAATTTTTTAAAACTTCACTTAATGTGCACAAACATAAGCCTCCAGTTCCTTCTGTCTGTACATATGCAAGCGAGTCAGTTGATTTACCAAAAGTCCTATTCACCTGAAAATGCAAGGGAACAAGGGGCATTACTTTTAAACTGAGAGGTGTTTGGGAAGAGGCCAACTGTTCCACACAGTTCAGAGTGCAAGTAATCAGTCGTGGTCAGCTTACAGCTAGATGCCAACAATTCCTACCAGAGCAAGCCCAGATAGACAAAAGAGCAAGCTGCAGCATTGCTTTTAAAGTAAGCAGACTTTTACTACAAGTACAGACCAAGGTCAAAAGCCTCAAGGACAACAAGGATGGCATTGTTAAATAAACCATGAGACACCATATGTTCAGTTTCACTCTGCTTGAACATGTGACATCACCTTTGCTTTGGATGGAAACATGAACAGTTCAGAATTGTGAGTTCCAAGATGAAAAGAGTAAGATTACTTCCACACCTGATTTATCTCAGTTTACAGGGACTTTAGAACACAAAAGAGACTCCTCCTTTTTAGCAGCCTCCCTCTAAAAACAAGGTACCATGACAAATGATCTCAAGCACTCTTATACCATCTGCTTTAGCAATATCCAGTACTGAGCAAAGTTACAGGTTGATACATCAGATCCATCCAGGCAGAGAGAAGTATTTCAGACTTTTGGACTTCACTGAGTTCATGATACAAGATACAGAGAAATACAGCTTTAAGACTGACAGCTATGTATCCAAACAGGAAAATTACTCGACTCTCACATTCACAGAAGAACCCAACTACTATGCCAACTCCACAAATCGGTCTGATTACAGTGCCTATCTGTTTATCATGAAGTATCTAGTAAAGAAATGAATCTCTGACTGATAAGCAAAGTGAATTCCACTAAAAAAACCAACAAACTCAAAAATCTTTGAGCAGAACCTTTGAGGCTTCTGCTTGGATGGGTAGAGGCAGAAAAAAGGCAGCCCTTACAGTAGGCAGGAAGAGCTGAAAATCCATCCAGGGCTAATTTAGAGGAACCCTAAAATAACTGGCTAATTCTTACCTTATAGTCACTTTTCAAAGCAACAGAAAATATGCGTTCCAGCTGTGTTACCTCCTTTCCAAAAATATACTTACTTTTTTTTTTTAAGCCAGATGTCCCAAATTCACAAGACAAGAGCTTGTCAGAGGCAAAAATGACCATAATGCAGGAAACCAGTATCTGGGTCAAGAGAATATGCAGCTAAAAGCACCAAGCACTAATCTGCAAAAGGCTCTGAATAGTGCAGGCATTCCAGGTACAGCCTACAGATTACAAAAGGATCCACTAAACGCATGTCTTGTTCTCCCCAGCGCACTCAGGCAAAGTGTCTTTTATATCAGCCTGTGTGTATAAAACTGGAGGGTGGAGCAGATGGTGGTGACTGACTTAAAGCAAAATGTCCATTTTAACAAGCCATACTACTAAAAATATATTTTCACTGTAAAGTTTTAAGTAGTACACTGAGAAACAACTTTATGTCCATAAGAAGCCACTACCATGCTCTTTTGTCCTGTGAAAAGATCTTAGTTCAGCTTTTAATCAACTTATTTTGCACACCTAACAGTTCTCCAAGTGCTCTCTAGGCTACATCAAAATTAGATATAAAGTTGTGAGATAAGCAGCAAAGTGAGTTTTAGATCATGTCCTGCAAGGTCTTGAAGTTCCAGAGACTAGCAGTGCTCTTTATAGATGAAAATGGTACCCTCAAGCGTCCTGATCACAAAGAGCTGACAGTCTGCTATCCACCTGGGATGAGAGTAGCAGGCAAGTTCTTGGCAGCTAATTTGGTGGGAAGAAATTGCACTCAGAGACAGAATGCACGCAAAAGGGGAATGCTGAAGAATTTCTTTCTGTGGCCTTAAAATCATATTATAATTTATATAATAATTTAAAAACAAAACAAACTTTCATGATGCATCTCTTACTGTTTTCTGGGGGAGTATTCTCAGAAGTTTTTTACTGTAAGGGGTACGTAATAAAAAAATTTGAGACCACTGGTTTAGAGGGAACAAACCCTTTTTGTGCCCACCAGATCGACTATTACACATCTCCAATACAGCTTCCCTAATATTCCTAAAAAAAAACCAAAAAACATTTTCAGTTTGTAGTTTAACTGCAAACATACAAAAGACATCGGGGTGGGAGGAAATGGGGATTAGATCCCTGTTCCCCAAAACCACCGCTGGCAAAGTCGTCTTGTAACAGCAGCATTAAACATTTCATAATGCTCTGTTCCCCTATGAACATTTATAGATGTTAGTGCATCATGAAAGTACAATGAACATCAATCATTAAAAACCTGAATGAAAACTTGTCAGCTCAGAGCCCAGTCAAACACAAAATTTGCTTTCAAGATCTCGAAGAAAAAAAATCTGTGATTATCTCTAATTGGCTGTTAGGTAAACCCCTTACTCCCCTACATACATAGAGACAGCAAATTCTAGAACAATCTGTGGAAAAAAAATCCCAACCAACCTGTGAAAAAGACTTATCTACTTTTTTCACAGATTCTGCATCTATTACTTGTAATAGCTGGCAAACTTTCAGGAAATGTGTTTGTAAAGGTGATGGTGCCTCCAAAGACAAGACAATCATATGCTGTTCATCAATCAAAGCCAGAACTTTTGTGACCAATGAGAAACAAATTATCTATACAGAGAAGACAAGAATTAATCTGAATAAAAATCTGAAGCACAGCATCTCCTTAAATGAGGACTGCAGATAGCACTAAGTGATCAGCAAACTCCTGCAGTGGTTTACAGTTTATAAACATATCAAAGAGTTTAACACATATTTACAGACAGACTTTTCTGGAAGTTATCAATACATGTTACAATCTTACCGTGGCCGTAACTTTATCCCAGTCTGTTACAAAAGCACGGAATCCTTCCCCAAAGAGCATCCCAGCTGTCCTATGGTAAGCAAGCAGCAAGGCAAGCAGAAGAGAAAGGGATTTCAAAGACTGAATCGAAGCAATTTACAAGACAACTTTATAACGATCTTCTTCAGAACCAGTCAAAGCTAACTGAGGGCTCCCCTGAGAACTGAAACATGAACAAGCATGGCAAATATATTTATAATCATCTGATGTCTATACCTGATCTGGAATTAAATCCAGAAGAGCATTTGGCATTAAGATGATATCAATGTCTGTCTTTAATACGTTATTGGTGCTGAACTGTAACAAAAGGTATTTAATTCTAAAGCTTTTTTTATTCAAAATCTCAAAGGACCTAAAACTAAAAAATCACAAACCTAAACGCCCACCCCTTTGGAGATAGACCACTTTATACCTTTATGGCATTTATTCAGAAACAGAAGGGACTCTCAGAGTTCTCAGAGTAATTGAGTCTCAATCTTAGCAAATAAGGCTTGAAGTAATTTGTTAGAAAAACTGTATAAAATTCACAACTCTATAAATAGTCTCTTTGGTTCACGTTCAGATGACAATGTAGCAAGACAAGTGAAAGACAGGGTTCTCTAATATAATTCCTATTGTTCAGAGTACAAGAGTATACAAACTAACTTTTGATATTCCTCCGAGCTTAGAGGAATAAACAGCAAGGTTTCCTACATGATGGGAGAAATATGCAAAAGCAGTGAGGAAACCTATGCCCTTCTCCTGGCTCGCACGTACTTCAGGGACTCCAACACTGTTTGGCGATGTTCAGCAGCTTTTAAACGGATCTGCTCCCGAATGATGTCTGCGTTCTCCCGCTCAGCCTTGGCACGGGCTCTTGCCTCTGCCTCAACACGCAACATTTCATTCTTATGCCGCAGCTCCATCTCTCGCTCTACAGTAGCTTAAAAAATAAAAAGGAAAAAAGAGGACAATCTTTTGGGCTGTCTTAATCCTAGGTATCAGGCAGGTGAAAGAGATGCATTGCTTCATCCTGGCTTCGCAACAGCTGTGTGTAGTCCCATAGCAGCAGACTTCAAGATCTTAATTCCCTCCCACCCTCCCCCAAAAGGCAGCCAACCAGTACAATATCACAGAAGACAAGACAAGGAATTTTCCCTCTGTGCTCAGAGGGATCACACACCAAATAGGTGGCCTTCTCCAGATGGCACACTGCAAGACAATAATCACGCTTCATTTCTGGAAGTTCATTACCAGAAAAATTGCTCAGGGCAAACTTTAGTCAGAGGTGAACTAGACAAAGGATAAAGCAACAGAGAGTGAAAAACCACACTGGTAGGCCCTGCTGCTGCTCATTAACATAATTTCAGAGAGAAAGGGTAACCTGCTACAGGACAACAAAGGACAACCCTGGGCAAGTAACTACACAGTGTAACATACACTGCTTGTAAGGAAGAGAAGGAAAACAGAGTTGCCTGTACAGTGCTGTCCCAAAGGGGATTTTTGAAGCTCTGTTGCTTCAGACACACAGAATTGCAGAAGACACATTAAGATTGATGTGAATGGAGAACGAATGAGAAACCTAAGAACAACCCAGGAGATGAGGACTTCACAGACAGCACCCTCTATCTTCAGCATCACTGCAAGAAGTCCTGACTGGACCACCTAGCTACTCAATACCTGGTACACATCTCAATACCTGAATGCTCGACAGGTTACCTCGACATTCCTATCTTGGTGCCTCTGAGTAGGTGGATACAAGAATCCCCCTCTCCTACAAGGTTTCACCACTGAGCGTTGTTACATGGTTGCTACAATACTTCCCTCAAAGATACGGACAAACACTGAGAGTACACCAGATGGCAGCAAGGAGCGGACAACACAGCAGTCCACCACTGTGTACAGAGCAAATCTGCCTTCCAGCCCCGTTTGGTCATACACAAATTGCCTTACATTTCTAAGACCTGTGCCCTAGTGGAGTCCCACTGGAGTTCTGCAAACCCAGTGATTCTGGCAATTCCACAACAATGAAAAGAAACAACGCAAGTTTCAGACTAAAACTTCATTACTCAGCGTTTATTTTCTACAGGAAACAGTGGAGACTAGGTGACACGGATTAGGCCGTTCCTCCCAAGAGCTATTTTGTTTCTCTTCCCTCCTCAAAACTGGTTCTATTTTAGATTGTCCCAGTACAAAATCAGAATTTCACTTGCTATATCAGGAGATGCTGACAGTTCATTGGGAAATCCAAGTACCACAGGGCAGACGTTTAGGAGTACAGTCACTTCTAAAACTAATCTTGGAAGCAATGGGTAGTTCTAGTACTACTGGGATTTACCCATTACTTGCCAACACGACATTAACACATGACCCTAATGGAGCATCAACCAATACGGACAAGGAGTGAAAGATCAGTACAGAGAACTCACACGCCCGCCAACCCACTCTGTCACTAGCAAAAGAAAAGTTACCAGCTTACCACGCCTCATGGCTTCCTGCTTCTGCACAGATTCCTCCTGCTTCCTCAGATTCTCTTCATTAGCCAGTTGCTACAGGCAGAGATGACAGCAGAAGATGTGTTCAAGTTGTAAGAACTCGGACAAGTAGGTATTTGTGTAAACTTAAGTACTACAAATGTTTTCAAGAAGCTAGTGCTCAAGTTGAAGTGCATTCTCCCTCTCCGCATCTCCCAGATTCATACTCTTAAGCCCATGCTCCTAGCCACTTTGTCCTAATTCCTGACCTTTGATTTGCCTGGCCAGCGCTGCTGATGCCAAGGAAATAGTACAGATGAAAGCAACTGTGCCTAGCATCAGCCATCTGGCCAGCACAATAGGGCACAGTTCCAGATCACCACTTTGACTTAAGCAAGCTACTATACAGTTCCCAGCTGGGTTAGAGAAGGAAGCCATCATACCTGCTGTCGCATCTGTTCATCATAGCGCTGCCTTGCCAATTTGTCCTGGTATTGGGCTCGCTTCAAGATTAAAAAAAAAAAAAAAGAGTATTCAGAATATAAATATTAGGCATTTAAGAGGGAACCTAGTTCTGAGGGCAATTAGGTTTGGAACATGCCGGAGGGAACCCCCCCGCCCCCCTCCAAAAACCCCAAAACATAAACCCGGGTTTGAATATGAACAGGGCAAAGTTTGGTGCAAAACATCCTCAGCCAGCACCAAAACTCCTCTATGCTGAGAAATCTATATAGTCTGACTTCATTTTAAGGTATCACAGGTACAAAAACAAACAAAAAATGTGCCTTGGCCAGAAAAGGAGACTTCGTCTACTGGGAAAAACATGTTTTTCATGTTCTAAAACACATTACCTAGACTGGTGATTGAAAGCAATAGAACTGTCAAGATATGCTGCCTGTCAGATGAGCTCTGTTTCTGATTGATTTTCTTGTTCCTCATTAATTTCTCTCATTGATTTTCGACTGCAACTGGCAAATAAACCCACGTCACCTACACTCAACTGAAAGTGGTCTGAGGGCCCATGTCCATCAGCAAGGAGGACTCTGTACAAGGGATGATATTATTCTCTATTCCAAACACACAGACAGCAGAACAGCTTGCAAGTTGACTCCTCAACAACTGCAAAGCATGGCACTTCAGAAGTAAATCATGATCAAGTTTGCTCTGACTTCAAATGATGCCCTGTGAACTGCAAGAGTTCAAGAGCTAACTCATGAACAGAACAAACGACTGTGAAGCCTGCTTCCTGAGCCAGCCCCGTTCAAAGTCCAAACTCTGATGGGATAAAAAGCAACATGTGCCAAATAGGCAGGTTTAGCTATCTTCCCAAGCTAGATAATCAATTAATCAATCACCTAATTTCCTGTGCTCTCAAAGTAAAAAGTCACCATATGTGAGCTATTAGCTTAAAATCTAGCTTACACTTCCCTGATTTCAGTATTATTGTCACTTCAGTAACTCACACTAAAACACACCAGAAAGCACCAACATTGCTTACAACACAGCCTCTGGTAACTCTCAGATTTGCATCACTTCTCCTCTTGAGGTATTTTTTCCTGTCTAAAAGATCAAACTTGGAAGAAATAGGATTGTAGGCTACTTAAGACTGAAATCCAAATAACTTCAGAGACACTTCATTATCCAGGCTAACAAATATACTTGATAAGCCAGTAGTCTTCAACCTTTTAACACCATCAGCTGCTAGACACAAGCAGGTGTATCTCAGCATGTTCAAATGTACTTCCCTGAAAGTTTCTTTAGGAAAATTTCAAAGAGCACACAATAAGGGTAACTGCTACTACCAGTTCCTTCAGACATTCAAGAATTTGGTAACAAAAGTTCAAGATGACGAAACTGCATATAACTACAAATCAAGTTCACAATTACAAAGCCAGGGTAGAAAACGGGCTCCCCTTTCCCCCGTCCCCCAAAGGGGGCAATTAATGCATTGTTGCCTTTTCCATAAAGGCGGACAAAAAAAAGACCTCCCATCACTTGGCTTCCCCCTCATTCCCTTACTGCTTGATGCTGTTTCGTTTCTTCACTGAGTGTTTTTCGTCTCTCTTCTGCTTGTACCCGTATCTGCTCATTCTTCAGTTGTTCTATGGCAGCCTCATACTCCTATTAAGAAAAAGAGATAATCATCACAAATAAGCTCAATACATCATCCTATAGAAAAACACTAGTGACAATTATATGCCAAGAAATCCATCTGTAATCAGAGTGGTGCCCTGCAAAGCTGACCAATGACACAAGAAAGCTAAAATATGATCATAAAATATGATTGTAAGAAATCTCATAATCAGCCATTTCAGGATCGTATAGAATTTATTTATAAAAAAAACCAAAGCAACCAACACAAACAATCCCCAAATTCCTTTATAAAAGAAACAGAAGCCTGTCCTCCATCCAACTACTTTACAGTTCCCTGCAGAAAACCCTTGTCATTCCCTAAAAATGGTGGTGATATTCTAGGAGTTACAAAACCACTCAGGACATGCAATTTGTAAACAAAGCCATAAAATATGTCTGAGAATAAGCCAAATCAGCTTTCACTTCACCTTCCAGACTTTTTTTTAAAAAAAAGGCAAATAACTATTTATGCCAAAGCTGAACAGCAACAAGAAAAATTTAGCACTCTCTGCAGATTGCTAGAAAATGAGACTTCAACTCATACCCCCCCCCAGAAACCTGGCAGTTGCCTGAGGCGGGCTATCTGTACAACAGGTGATGAGATCCAACATACCTTAAGCTTTGTTTGCTGTTCCAGCTGCAAGGTCTGCTCCTGCATCTGGGCAAGACTAAGAGCATCTTTTGCATGGCCTGAAATTGACAGTGGGAACAGGTTATCAACAGTACAAAGGTCTTTTCTCCAGTAAGAAAACACTCGGTCTATTCAATCCAAGCTGGCGCTAGCCGAGACGGTCTAGCGCACTGCTCTGAAGCTGTACATTCAAGCCTCCCTGCCGACAGACGGTCGGAAACCTTCTCAGCCCACCCGTGATCTGAAGGCAACGGGTTTACCCTGCTGAGAAGGTGCTTTCCTTCACCTCCTGAAGGTGGAACCTGAAGAAAGTTCCTTCCTCCCCCTTCAGAAGCCCCGCAGGCGATGCTCAGAGAAAGCCAGCGACCCGGAGGGCCGACTTCGGGGCCCTACAGGCCGCCGGGCCCCCCCCAAGAAGCAGCAGCGGCCCCGGGCGAGCACTACAAGAGCCCGAGGTTGCCCGCGCCGGCGGGCAAACACGCTCCGAAAAGGCGCCCCCCCCCAGAACGGCAGATACCGACTAACTGTGGCCAGCGGGAGCTGTGGGGCGACCCCAACCCAACCCCAGGCCCAGACCCCGACCCCGGCCCCTCACGCACGGGACGCGTCCAGCTCCCTCGCCGCCTTGGCCGCCCGCTCCAGGCCCGTGGGGTCGAAGTTGCTCCATTTGTCCTTGGGCGGTTGACGGTCTCCGGTTCCACCTCCCGTCACCGTACCGGTACCTCCTCCCGGGGCCGGTGGAAGGGAGAGACCGGCCGTACCCGGTGCCGCATCCCCTCCGCCCGCCGGGGCCGGGCCGCGGTTCAGCCCGAAGAGCCAAGACATGACGGCGGCGGCGGCGGCGGCAGCACGCGCGCGGGCGGAGGACGCGCCGCTCCCCCTGCGCCTGCGCGGCGGCGGCGGCGGCGTTTTCTCATTGGGCCGGGGCGCCGTCGCTCGTAGCGCGTCACCGCCTCCGGGAAGCGGGCGCGGGGTGAGTGTTTTTTTGATGGACGGAATGACGCGGCGGGCTGGGGAAGGGGAGTGGAGTCGGATTGGCTGTGGAGTAGGGGGAGTGGGCGGGGAGAGCTGGGGACGGAGCGCGGAGAGGGTCAAAGTAGGGCGGGCGGCGTTCTTCCTTAGCAACGGGAGTGTGGTGGCGTTGCTAAGGGGAGGGGGGGGGGGGGATAAACCCTCATGCTTGATGCAGAGGGGTATTTCACTGCAAATCTGCTCCTAATCACATTTTGGTAATGCAGAAGACGGCGTGAAAAAAAGGGAGTGGAGCAAAAAGGAAGGAAAGTAGCTGTGAAAGTCAGAAAAAACACCGCTAAAGCTTACAGGTAAAATCCTGCAGCCTGACATGGTGTAAAGCGTAGAATACAGCCTAGGCCATCTTCAGCACTCAGAAGCAGTCATTCAGGTGTCCTTTTTTTTTTCTTCAAATGTTCACGTTTCTTCCCAAATGCACACTTGAGTAAGTCTCTCACAGAGTTCCTGCAGAACGCTTGATTTTTCTATCAGACATCTCTTTTATTATTATTATTATTAATCTATTGTTGACCTAGCAGATTCACTGCTTGTTCTAAAAATCAGCGTTGGCTCTGCTGTGTGATTCCATGGTGCCATGCATACATTTTGGAAAACCAATGCAGGGGCAAAGTAGTTAATGTCAGTTACAGGGTAATATATCCCAAGCAGTCCAGCCTTATTCTTCAAAGTAATTAATCGTATTTTATCTGCTGTTTTCTAATTTACATTTTTAATTTTTCATCTCGGGGCAAAGAATCTATATTGAATGTTTAATAAAGATTTGATTGCAGTACTACTTAGTACAAAAGGAAAAAGACGAGCACTAAACAAACACCTATAATTGCACTTCTGAGCACATTTCAC
The DNA here is from genome assembly GCF_964188355.1 of Buteo buteo. Lineage (NCBI taxonomy): Eukaryota > Metazoa > Chordata > Aves > Accipitriformes > Accipitridae > Buteo > Buteo buteo. Next base: position 3,250,477 of record NC_134175.1, read on the forward strand.
TTCTAGAACAGAGACTCCCCACTCAGCTTGTACAATCAGCACCAGTTTTATACTGGGTGGAATCTTTTCCTTAATCTTGGCAGTGGTAAAAACACTCCCTGAACCTTCATACCTTTCAGGTGTATGCTGGCCTGTATTTCTTAGCAAAGCTGTCGAAGTTAAGCCTATTTGTACCAGGCAGTCATCGACTACAGTAAATTAAACACCCTCTGGCTGACAGTAGCCAAGTGCAGATATAACCTCCATATTGCTTTGAGAAATTAGCTAGTGAATCCTAATTATAGTTGTACTTTGGCTTCTCGGTAAGCCTGGGATTATATAGGGGAAGGCTGCGAGTAGCACACACTTAAGAGCAAATTTCTTCCAAGTCAACACAAACTCTCTAGCAAAATTCTGAAACTGGAGAAGTATGCTCTCTTCCTTCAGAAAACCATTAGGTATCTATCTAGATAACAGATCAGCTGAGCATGATAACCACTCCCAGTTCCTGACAGGTCAGTGCCTTCCTGCAAGGTTGTGTTCAGAAAATCCATGGCGTCTTGATACAGGATAGTAGGCGTCTTTATATTACTGAAGAACATGAGAACCCTCTCAGCAGATCACACCAGCAACTCCAAGTTAAATCTTTAACAATAGCCAACACCATGTGCATCAGAAGGTGCAAGGACCCTAAAGAAAACCTGGTGACAGCTCATCTACAAATGAAGCTCTTTATAGCCCCCCCCCCCCCCCCCCCCGAACTTAGCTCCTACTGGGAGCCCTGATGGTTTGTGTGTCATACCCATTATATCAGTACAGATTAGATGCTTAAAAAGCCCTAGAAATCATTAGGCTTTATTTAAAAAAAAAAAAAAAGCAAAAAGCTGAGACATTATTGAGACTGATATATTTCTACTCATATATATTTCTGGCACTTTTGGGGAGGGTGGGGGTAAAGTTCCATGTAAACCAGACTATGAATTCATGGGTGGAATGCTTACTTTTCAGTCATTTAAAATTGAGATGAATAACAGCTTTTCAACCCATACCTCTCATTAGAACAAAAGCTACACTTAACAGACGTGCCGTTATTGCCATCAAGAACGAAGTCATCATTCAATAGCTCTTGTATTGTATATTTAATTGTCTTCAAAAGGATGCATTACAATTGGGGGGAGGTGTGACATGTTAATGTATTAGTAAACTATGCAGGGAGTTGTGCAAAATTAATTTCTGTCCTACAGCAAGAATGAACAAGATTATCTAATTGCATGAGAGATTCCAGAGGCTTTATCTTCCCCTCAGCACAGAGTCTCCATTAAGACTAAACAGTCACAAAAGCACATTCCAAAGGAGAACACAAATCATACGAAATCATCTTCTTGAGTTAATGAATGACTCACCTTGCTCCTATCCCTTCCTCCTGTACAAGGAGGCAGCCCAAGGCAAATGCTCCATAAACCTAGACGTGATGAATTCAGTACTCAGGAGATGAGGTCGGTGACAAGGTTCCTCTCAGCTCCGGGAGGAGCTGCTTTAAGAAGTCCCTAAGCATAGCTAATGGAGGGTTTGCAGGATAGAGCGACACTGCATGGGGGCTCTCCAACATACAGCACAGCTTTAAAAAAAACAAGTTCCACATGTAGGACAAATAAGCAATAAATTTAAAATAGAGCAAGCAATACCGAGGGAAGGTGTTCCTGCTGATGCTGGGTTTTGTTACCAGAAAAGTATATACGTTTCTTTACAGCCCTAAGCCCTGAATTTTGGAACCATGCTGCTCCAATGGCTTCGTCACTAGGTATTAAAATTGTCTTTTTGTTTTCCAGCTCCCCTTTCCAAAGAGTAGCTTAGTGACAGCAAATTCAAGCCTGGGACCAATGGGAAGGAATCAGATTTACTCTTCTCCCCTAAAAACCTGATTAAGGGTAGCTCAAGCTTAGCACTGGGTGGAAGCCCAGGGCAAGACACTAAAGATGTGCTAGGTGTTTTCAGTGTGCAGAGGATGGAGCCTGGAATGATAGTGCTGGAGACTTACTGTCCATAATTGGTTGCAGAACAGGCCAATTAATCTCCATACAGCTGCTCTGATAGCAGGACTCACATCCAATTTGGTGAAACTGATTGCAGGTATGCCACGGTAATTCAGTGGTCACGATGCAGGCAGTACTGCACTGTTCTTTGGAGGTGTGCATTTGAATGAGAAACAAAAATAACTGCTTTAGGTGGTCTTGCTCTCTGGCTTTTCTTGACTCACTGCTGCTCCTTGAGCTCAGCTGAGAGCTCTAGAGTAGAATAATCTGCTGGAGAAGCAAATTCCCAAGTTTTTGAGTTTCTTGCTCTCTCAGACTGATACCAAACCCCAAGGCAAATGACTTGGGGGGAACTGAACACTTCGAAGTCCATCTGGGCTCTGTATGTCATTGCAGCAGGTGAATTTAATACCAGTGCCAGAGGGAGAATGGAACAGTGTTGATTAGACTCAAGAATTCAGCAGGCTGGCAGTGAGCAAACTTTTCTGCTAGATCACTCTGACAGTGCTCATCAGCCCTGGCCTGGCCCTATCGTTCCATTTCTCAGAGTTCACCGACCCAGCTCTGCTATAAACCAAAGACCAACTGGGAACACTAAACTGTCCTTGCACTTTATAAAAGGCAGGATGTCCCAGCCAAAGGCCAAGTGGGTTAACAACCTCTTTTCTTCCTCTTCTCAGAAATCCTGGTGGCTCTGACCCAATCTTCTCTGCATACTCTACATGTTTGTGTTATGTTCTTCTTCTTCCTCCTAATGCTTTTCCCTTCCATCCCCAAGATGCTATACTTTTGGGATGCCTAATTTGAGCTACCTGGTGAGTACACTGGATGAGTTGGAGGAAAGCTGCTCTTTGTCAAGTGTGTCAGTTTCAATGGCTGTTGACAGAAGGAATGGATTTGGCCACATGTAATCTTTCTCCAAGCGCAGGTGCCCAAAATGAAAGGCCAGGGCAGTAAACAGCCGAGTCTTCAACATGCTCATAAGCTGCAAAAATGAAACTGTATCAACATTTAATAAATAGAGAACAGGCAGTAAGCAAGCAATAGTGAGGATTCATCACTTTGTCTTTTGTTTGTTATTGTCAGGCATATTTATATAAAAGAGGGTACAGATTTGGGGTCTATTAGTCAGATTGGTTGTTCCATCCAGCCAAGCCAAACCTTTAAGCCTTGCGAGAACTTGGCTGAGGAGAGCCTTTAGGCTTGACAACCAGGACACCTTCACGGACAGTGCAGGCTGGGAGATGATCTGTGAGCTTTCCAGTTTCCTCTCCTGACCCCTCCTTTTTGTCCAAGTCTTTGTCCAAGCAAGATTCCTTGCTCTGCCGGGAATCGGTTCACTCCAGAATCCATCATGCTCTCTGTCTGTGCTTATATCCTTGGGCCTCTGTAGCTGGGAAGAACATAGGAAGTATAATGTCATCTTTAGTCACCCATTCTCCAAATTTGACCGAGTCAGAGATCTCATCCCTGTGGTTATCTTTGCTATCCCTCCAGCCTCTTGCTGTGCTTCTGCACTGTCACACAGCATCTTTTTAGCTCTTACTTCACTTCAGCTTATGAAGAATCCCTTTGTGTTTCATGACAGTAAGTGGCTTCTGAGTAATGGAAGGAGGAAAGCAGATGTGTTGTGCCTTACAAGCTGACCATTAAACACAGCTACTCCCTGCCACGTTGAAAAGTGAAGGGTAGCCAAGAGTTCAAATAACTTTTAAACAGCTCTTCCAATGCCCATGCCAACTTTTAGCAGTCTTCCCGCCCTTGTTATCCCAAAGTAGTTGCAGGACTGCCTCCACTGTACACTTTTTCTCCTGCCTGCAAATATAATGCCACTAGGAGGAGTATTGCTCTTAAAAATGGGGAAAGAGCCCATCTTTGGACAGTATCTTTTGGGCTGATAGCTGTGATGAAGCCCTATTGGCAAGCTAGCTGATGGGCACAGAGCATTTCAGCCATGAGGGCTCCTCTGTGTTGGATCTCCGGCACCTCAGTGCCCTTCAGGACACTTTCCCTTGGCTAAAGTGCCCCTGGATTCTGCTCACCTGGCTGCATGTGCACCATGCGGCATAGCCGTTTGCCTGGCTGGTTCTTGTACATGGGCTTCACGCACACTTTGTTAGTGGTGCCTGAAGCCAGGTCTGTGAGGATCACGCTGTGGATCTGCGGTGAAACGCTGATGACAGATGAAGGGCCAGTTTGACGCCGGCATCTGACTCTGTAACCAAGGACTTTGCCATCAGCGGAATCCCAGGAAGCTTTCAGGGTGTTGGGGCCCATGTCTTCAAAGCGAAGGTGCCTCACTTTGGAGCCCTCTAGAGAAAGAAGATTCATGTTACTGTGGGCCATTTGTATGGAGTGGTCCTTACCGTCTAGCTCCTTGTGTCTCCCGAGGGGATTGCTGAGAAGGGGCCAGCCAGACTGGTCTTTTTCTGTTGTAGAGACACAATAGCCCATCACTCTACATCTCTGCACTGGAGGAGCTCAGCCTAATTAGTCCTTAACTTTGTCCTGGTACCAGCACAAAATAACTTTTGTTGGCACTGTTAGGCACTGGCTGGCCACCTCCCACACCCTCAGCTGCTGTCATTCTCTGAGCTCCTCACTCTTAAGTCCTAAAAAGAGCTAGATTTTGCCTCTTGCAATATCTTTACAGGTACCTCTTCAGAGCAGAAGCTTCTGCCGATGAAATTTCCACCCCTCTGTTCCTAAATCACACCAAAGAACAGCCACTGAGGAGATAGAAGGGAAAGGCAGTTTTCTTTCTTCTTTAGGGAGATTCAAGGATCTCCAAGTTTGTTCAGCTTGTGACTGCACCAGCAGCTTGGCAGTACACACCCTGTAATAGCAGTCATGTTGTGTGTGTCTGATTTTCTTTCAGTCCTGTGCCTTATACATCTGCTACATCCTAATGGCATATCATGTGCTGTTCATCAGAAGCTGCAGCTTTCCCCTTCTCATCCCACCCCAGTAACTGGGCTGAATGAGTTCTCTGGCTTCACCTAGAGGCAGATGATCTGTGCAAAGAAACAGGCACACTTCAGAGCCCATATAGTTTCCTATCAGCAGAGTGCCACTCACTCACCTTCCTGAGTGCATGCTTTAGCTGACAGGGATTTCTCCTTTCCCGATTTGTAGACTGCAGTCACTGTCACTAGATAGGTTGTATTGGGTGCCAGATTCTCCACCACAGTGCTATTGTGCTCGCCATCCACTTCCAGCAGCTTCACTGAGTTCCCAGGGAGTGGTCCATACAGGATCTGATAGCTGATCACACTGTCCGGTGTGGGAGCCCAACTAACGTGGAAGCTGTATGGCCCAGACTCCGAGATGAGAACCTGAGCTGGGCTTTTTTCCTCTGAAAGCAATGTAAAAAGATGTGAATGAGTATGTAATTCAGGGCATAAGAATGCTGTAAGAGAAGCATAATCAACCTGCCCCATATTTGGCTTCCAGGAGGCAGAAGAAAATCCATCCAGCAAGTGGATGTTGATAGTCATCCAAGTCAGCACAACCCAGCTCAGCCCTAAGAAAACGGTTTCTCTACCCATGCAGCACAGAGTAGGCAAAACTACTCAGCCAAAACTGTTCTTGCATGCAGAAAATTAATATTGGATGCAAGTTCATCTTGACTTTGTCACCCCTCTTCAGATTTTCAGTGTGTCACTTTTTTGCATGTTGCTCTCCAGCAGAAATCTGAGTTATTCCTCTGACCCAAATGACTATTTTGTACAGAGGGGCTCACTTCTGCTCTGAGTGGTCTTCCTCTCCTTCCCTCTTAAACAGGGATTCCCCATCAGTGGATACACCTGCCCAGAGAAGCAGAATCACCTGCTTCAAGAGCATTACTCTCCCCTAGCTGCACCTGCAGCCTCAGGTAGGAGACAGGGATCTCCTTGTTCCCATAGGAACGGCTCAAGCTATGAAGGTCAAAATTCCCCTTTGGCAGTAACCCACACAAGGCAGCACTGCTTCTGCCAGACTATCGTACTGGGATAGTAAGTTATGTGCAGCAGCCTGTGCTTTATCCCCAGTGGGCTCTACACCTCAGCCCTGTTAAATATTTGCAAGCTGCAGCTCCTGCTGCCTTCTCCCAGGGTAGTGGGCTCTGCTTTCCTCCAGACTGATAGATTTTTGAGGTTGGAAGGGCATCTTATGACCATCAGACCTGATCCCCTGTTCTGGGCAGTCCAGAACATCTCTCTAAGGAAAGAACTGCCAGCTGAATGCCAGCATAAAGCAGCTCATTATGTTCTGTCCTGACCACAACCATCTGCCTTTTCCAATCAGACCATGAGGCTGTGGGATGCAGACCAACGACTGCCCTGTTTGCTTTATATATGTGAGGCTCAGTACAGTGGAGACTTCCCCTTTTATCATGGTTGTGGACATTTTACCTGCTAGTGTAGTAACCCTTGTTGTCTGGGGAGGGAAGTAGTGGACGTTGGATTCAGGAATGAGTGCCACCTCATAAGTAGTTTCTGGTGCAAGGTTGCTTAGCATGAGGCTGGTGTGAGCCCCAGACACTTGCTTTGTCCTCTTCCTTGCTAGATCATCTATTGGGGCATACTCCAGGGTGTAGTAGCCAGTTTCTTGGGAGAGGAGTTTGGGCCACATCAGACGGAAGCTGCTTGAGGTGATATCTACTGCATGGAGCCGATTTGCTTGGATAACATCTGGGAGAGAAACAGGAGCAAGAAATCACTACTGACATTAATACAGAGAACATGACACATCTAAAATACAGGCTCTTCTGGATGGGAGATGTAGCCTACAGCAAAACTGGATGACAGCTGAAGTTACCTAGGTGTAGCCAAGCCCCTTCATAGCAATTCAGTGAACCAGACCCTCTTTGAAAGGTTCAGGAGCACGAAACTAAATCCTTGAAGCCAAACATAAAGCTAAAAAAAATGTAAAAAGTGCGTCAACTGAGGCAGCAATATTTGGATTTTCGCACCACTCCCACCTCTCAGACAAGATCCTTTCACTGAACAGAGCTTGCAAAGGAAATGCATATGTCCCAATGGCCATGAGTAGCATTTTGGCTGAAGGAATTGCTTAGGTGTGTCTGCACAACAGGCTTCAGCTCAAGAATGCTATTGCACCTTGCCTCCTAGGCATCTCCAGCCTCAAACCAGTTTGCCACAAGCCTCCACGTTGCTCTGTAAAGCCCCAGCTTTCCCTCTCCATTCTCTCTTCCTAGTCCTTTTGTGCTGGTGATCTGCTGTGACAGAGAGGCCTGGCACAGCAGGAACCGTGCCTCTGCCCATCCAAGCCTGTCTTGCACCACCAAGAACGAATCTGGAGCGATCCAGCAAGTTCTGGGCAGCTGCTGCTGCTCAAGAGATGTGCGGGAGTTACTGTGCCTGGCCAAACAGGCAGCTTCCCCCACTCAGCAAGACGTTACCACGTACCCAATATGGCAAGCGGCACTGGCACTGCCTGTGACAAAGCTGGAGACAGAATTTGGGCATCCAGGTTCCAAAACTCCTGCGGTCAGTTCATCCAAAGCTCCCTGTGGAAATCACCTACTAGTGAAACCAAACCACTAGAATTTGTCATGTATGCAAAGAAGCCCAGAGTGTGAAGATATATCTCCCTGCTCTCTGCCTGTACCCAGTGGCCAGGAAGAAGGGGCAGCAACTGGGGATTGTCCAGCATTTGCTGAGCCAGCTGCATTCATCCCAGCTGAAGTCACTCCCTGCAGTGTTTCACAGAGCTCCATTGTTTTGTGACATTCAACATTCAGAGCCACTCTTGTGCTATCTTGCCTCTTTCTCCCCCTGCACAGAGACTTCTCTTCAAGGCTCATACTACCTTTGAGTTCTAGACCCCAAATGCCAGACACGAATACCTCTTCTGACACTCTGCAGTTCCCCCAGCTTCCTCTGCTACTTGACCCTTCCAACACACATAGCCTCCTGAGCCCATCTTGGGCAGAATTCCACTGTTCTCTGGTCTTCCAGAGGGGCAGAAACACACAGGACTTTGTTTCTAGCTCCAGGGAAGTGGCATAAAAAGAGATAAAGATGCTCTTTTTTTTTTTTTTTTTTTTAAAGCACCCTGAGCCTTAGAGAACTGCATTCGCTCTGCACAGTGTCACTCCTGAAACCTTACAATAGTACCCTCCAGCTCAAGCTTAAATACTTCACAGAGTACTGTAGGTAGCTCTCCCTGGCTGCTCATTACACAGAGGTAAAGGGAGGCACGGAAGTCTGCCCAGACCTGCAAGAGAATAGGGGATAGCCTTGCATTCTCAAACTTGTCCTTTAACTGAGAAAAGATCAGCTCTCCTCCTCCGAGCCCCTGCCAACTTCCCTGTACCAATAAAGCAGCCTCAGTTTTTCCTGTGAGCTGTTCCTTGGCTCTCCCAGACAGGCAGGAACATTTCCCTTCTCCATGCCCTGCCCGCTCCTGTCCACGCACGCTGCCAGCCAGCAGCACTCCACCCCGCTGGAGCTTGGAGGAGGCAGCGGGTGGGAAGCAGCACCATGGGACCTGGAGCACTGCACCCTTCTGTGAGCCCCGCAACTACCAGTGGCCAAGCCACAAAGGAACAGTGAACAGAGGAAAGGTTTCAGCGCCAAAAGTCCTGCCAAAAGCTCGGGGAATGGAAATAAGTGAGCTCGGAGGCAGGGCTCAGGGACACTGCGAATAGATTGGGCAGATTAAAGTGACAGGGTGCAACACCTGAGAGACATGTTACAGGAAGCCCACAGCAAATAGCTCTGCCCGTTGATGACAGGTTAGAGATGCCTTGAGTGTATAAATAGGGCAATAAGCCCCAGAAGATAGATGCCCATGGTACGCTTCACAGCAGCTCCTTGTTCCCAGAGAGAAGCAGCAAGTTAATCTCTTGCATTAGACCCAGGCAGTGCCTTCCTAGCAACACTCAGAGACGGCTTGTGACACACTTGCCTTCCACCTCCTACCTCTTGGTGACTTGAAACACCATTTTGCAGCCACAAGCTTGCTGGCATCCCATGAATGCTGGCGAGGTCAAGATTAGACTTGCAGAAATGCTGCTCCTTTCATGATGTGCGTAAGAAATGCAGCCAGGCAGCAGATGAACCTGTTCTAGTCCTGGGTACATGATCCCCTCTCTGCAGAAGCTTCAGCTAGGACTTGGGACAAATCACTTCTGCTTCATGGCTCTATTTCCCTACTATGATATGTATGGGGGTAGGGTTCCAATTCTGGTAGGAGGGAACATACTTCTCCATTACCAGGGTGGACATTCAAAGTCTGAGATCACTCCCTCTGGTTGCCTGCTTATATTCAGTGCTAAGCAAGAATGTCAGAGGACTCTAGGCTCAAAGCCTTCACCGCAGCAGAAGTTATCCAGAACTTTGTTTCGGATCAGAAATGTGTTGCTCTGAATACACATGGGAAGTGGCTGATGTTTTGTGACTGCTGGGCAGGTGGGCTCCTGTAGAACTTGGCTCAGAAGATGGTGCCAAAGGATGAGACAAGTCAGCAGTTGTCAGCACAACTGGCTGAGTGGAGAGCAAGTGGATGCTAGCACAGAACCTGATGTCATCTCAAAGGAATGCCTTGGTTTCACAATATTTGAAGGTCCTTTCCCAGAAGGACACCACCAAATGCCATATATTGGGTACATAATACATAAGATGCAATGGAAGAAGCCTGAGCTAGTGTCCCCTTTCCTTCACAGTTGGAAAGGCAGAGGTATTTGCCAGGAACCAGCTGTGGCCATAGCCAGGCTGGCTGGGAACTGTAGCCTGCTGCATTCTGCAGACTTGTTGTGTCGGGACCATGTGCCAAGGAAAAGGAGGGAGACTGAACATACACATCCATCCACAGTCCCTGTCTTGCACCCATCTGCATAGTAGTGTTACTGGAACTATTTCAGGTCCACCATGTCTAAGAAGCAGTCCATCTTCTCTGACACAGCCAGGTTTTTAAAAAAGGGAACTGAGGCAGAGACATCACATCCCTTGGCCTCAGCAGAGCCTGTAGCAGGACAGAAATACAGTTTGGAAGAGTAAGGCACCTTCCTTTTGTCTCCCTGTCCAAGTAGCTGCTGTCTTGCTGTCTAGGACTGAAGACCCTTGCTGTGAACTCCAGACTCAGCCCTAACAATTTGTTATATTACTTGTCTGCTGAGATATCTGATCAAATTTCTGAAGGCAAAGAAAATGCTTCTTAACTGAGCAACCCCTACATAAAGATGCCTACCTTTGTTTAGTGAGGTACAGCTGTGGAGACTGAGCTGTTCCATGGAGGGTTCTCAGCCTACCTGAGACAATAGCAACTTGGTAGCCAGAGACCATTGTGTTGGAGTACCTATGGAACAGGCATGAAACACCCCATCCCTGGATAGGAGGTGGAGGGAGGAGAGCAACTCTTGGCAAAGCTTGTTTGTGCATCTACAAAAGGCTTTAAAAAAAACCAAACAACAAACCAGTAGCAAGAGATTAACATAAGATAGCAGTGATAATAGAACCAGTGTGGGCCATTCCAGAGTTGGAAAGGCCTAATTTCTGCTTGCCAAGGATCCTGTCTGTCCCTGCTATCCCAGGGGCCAGAAGCAGGAAGGGTGGTGATGAGGGCTGCCTCCTCCAGGCAGGGAAGAGTGGACATATGTGGCTTTATTAAGGCTAACTTGGGTGATGTTACCAACGTCTGGTATTTTGCTTAAAGCATCAGCTCCTGGATTCATGCGAGAATCTCACCTTCCATTAAAATCCCAGGCTAGTAAATTTTAGACCCAGTGGATGCACAGAATACTGCCCTCAAGCGCAGCAGAGTATTTATTACCTTTGCAGATCTTGCAATCTTCAAGACAGTCTTGTGCTGCAAGGATATGCAGGTGATTTCTCATTTTGGGATGCTATTTTATGCCATCTCAATTCAGGATGCACTAGAAGCTGAAATAGCCACTTGAAATGAAACGTCTGGGGGTCTGTGTGGCATCTGGTACAGTCAAAGGACTGCTGGTACTGCCCCATACCCATACAGGAGAGAAGTGGATGATTGGAGGAGAACATGGTCCCTGTGTGTGATTTGTTAAATGATCATGGTTGGAACTAGAAAGAAATTGCTATACATAGAGGAAAGGGTTACTTGGACGCTCCAAAGCAAGCTCTAACCAACTCACATAGCAGAAGCCAAATGAGGAATTAAAACAGGATTTGCAATGGAGAGAGAACCTCCAGAAAATGAATGGAAAGTCTGCAAAGTCATACTAACTCAGTTTTCCAAGCAAATCCAGAGAGGAGGCTGAGGCAAACCCCTGCTTTACAATCACAGGCACTCCCACCATGATGGCATTCAAAAGCTGCAAAAAGAACATGCATTGTGCAGTGCAACATGAAGATTAGCATGAGATATTCCTCTTGGCTTCCAAATTCCTGTCTTCTGGCCCAGATTATGGCTTTGGGTCTCCTCAGACCCTTTCCTGGATGCTTTAGAAAACAGGACTGCTGAAAAATAAAATCTGCTGTTTGTTCCTGCTGTCCGCACAGCAACCGCCACAACCATGCTAGCAACAAAGAGGTAGCAGTTGGCCTGCTAAACCTAACAAGTTTGGGCTGGGATTTTCTTCCAAGGGCTGCGCTAGCCAAGTCAGGCTATAGATCTGGCAGACGTGGAACACGTTACAACAGGGGATTTATGGAACAAAAACATTCCTCTCCTACAGTCTTAATGTTGATAGCAAGCACCATCTTTAATTGCTCTTTGTAAAAGAACAACTGCCAGCCACTTGTAGGCAGGAGTCAGTGTGTTCCAGCCACTGTGCCTGCACATGATGGTATCTATAGGAAGTCAAATCTACTGTAGACAAGAGTTTGAGGGAGCTGACAGGACCAAATCCTTCCCAGGCATACACATCCCATTCTGTGTATGTAATGTGTTCAACACATTTGTGTCCTCCACCTCCATCAGTTGGTACATAGCCAAACAGCATTTTAGAGAAAAAAATTCACCCTGAATGTGAAAATCGAGTTCAAGGGGCTTAGGCACCTTGCTCCCACAGTCAGCAGCCTCTTACTGTAGTTAAATCATTGCTTGTTTGGGAAGCCTTTGGTTAACAATTAACCTGTGCAGGTGGGGTCATTTTCATCCTACACTTGAGTGTACAGATGTCTGTGACCTGCATGATTCATTTCAAAGTCTTGTGGGTTTTTAAGGAATCCAGATAATATGCTGCCTGAGCCTCTTTCCTTCATTAACAACTGAACAACTCATAACAAACACAAGTTTATCTCTTTAATAGGTCTACAGAAGGGAATTTGTCCCAGTCAGTCATGCGACCTTCCAAGGGGAAGAGAGATATTTGTCCCAGACAGATATTTGTCCCAGACCTCCTAAAAGCCTTGGTTTGTACTTGGTCCTATAGCATTGTGGACAAAGCACCTCAGTTTGCAAGGACTGCAGCTGTGTGTCAGAAAGACCATTGGTTTTAAGGGATTCTCACACTGCCTACGTGGCAGAGCCAGGCATTAACTCATATTCAGCCCTGTTACAAACTCCCAGTGACCACAACCCAACCCCACCGTACCTAGGATAGCATCTCGAAGCTCCTTTGTGATGATGGGTAGGTCATCAACATCCACAAAGTACAGGTGTTTCTCAGGAGGCTGGCTGGCAGCAGCAGAGAGTTCCAGGTAACTTCCCCGTCCAGTGCTGACGATGAAGACTGTTACTCCCATGTCCTTCAGGAGCTGCATGGGTTCAGAGATGTCATCAGTGGAGAAACCATCTGTCACCCAAACCAGTACCTTGGGCACATCTGGCCGGGCACCAGCTTCATCACTGAAGAACTTCTCCTTGGCATAAGAGAGTGCTTTGCCTGTGTTAGTGTCGCCCATGAGCTGTTGAGTGTCCCGGATGGCTTGTTGCAGAGTCCCACTGGACAGGTACCGGTCAAAAGGGAACTCCATGGTGGGCGTAGTGCTGATGTGGATGATGCTGGTCTGGACATCTCTGGGGCCAAAGGTGAAAGGTTGCACAAGGTCCCACATGAATTCCTTGACCCTGGAAAACTCATAGTAGGAAACGCTGCCAGAGCTGTCCAGCAAGAAGAGGAGGTCCCCCTCTGAATTGGAAGTAGACGGCTGGGGACCTAGCAGGGGAAGAGAGAGGGAGGTGCGTTAGTGGAATGATGTGAACCCATAACTGCACAGGCATCTGCTAGGAAAGCCTGGTTATCTTGTGCCAAATCTCAGAATTCAGTGAGAATATTGCTGGGTAGAGACCTCAGGTTTTGCCCCTTTTTATTATTATTTGCATCTAGCGTGACAGGTCCTGGGCTTTATTCTCAGTCCCGCTGTCAACTGTCCAGGAACTTCTCACCCCATCTCCCTAGCACCCTGTCTAGCTTTGCTTAGACTCATCTCTTTGATCACAACTGTTCTCTGCGAACACTTTAAGATGCTTACACTGAAGTGTTAGCCAGAGGTCTGCCTATGATGTTCACAAACTAAGTTCTCTTAGCACCTTTTGTTTTAAAGTACATTGCCAAAAAAGCTGTTTCTGTTTTCAACTGTTTCCTAGGTACTCCGAGGTCCAAGAACCCAAATTGGTTACAGGATCAGAAAGAGCAAGAGGAAAAAAAATTCATGATACCACCCCACTGAATAGCAGGATTGTGACCCGTGTTGGACTATTTGTCTCCCACTGCTTTCTTTGCGTTCGGTCTCACTTTGGGACGTCATAGCTGCTCAGCCTGATCTAGGCCCTGCCCAAGAAGGTCACTGCAAGGAAAGAAGCCAAAGCACTGCAGTTGAGCTGGAAAGAGCTTTTGGAGGCACTGCGGGACAGCAGCCTAGTACTGATCTGCCTGGCCACGGGACCCTCTCAGCAGCACACTTCAAACACAGGACTTACTTACCCCACAGGGTTTTACACTGGCCAAGAAGGTAAGACACATGCAAAGAAACTGTTGGAGGATCTCAGCGATACAGCAGCAGCAGCAGCCCTGAGCCCTGGTGGTGTGCTTGGTCCATCACTGCGAACAGTGGCACAATATCCAAGCACATAAATATTGCAGCTGCCATACCCTGCATACTTTGGTCGGCTGAGACAGACAACAGAGACTCACAGTAGAGTCAGCACATCTCAGACCTGCTGTGTGCAGCTTGCCCTCTGGCTCTTGGCCTTTTGGAGCTTGCTTCTTTTACATGTTCTGCACCTCACCTAGATCAATCACTGTTCGACAGAGGTAAGGCTGAAGATGCATCTCATCTAGCTGCTGTGGTGAGCTCTCCAGGAGCAGGGAGAGGAGCTTCTCCTGCCTGCACTGGCTGCCTGGTCTCCAGGCTTTGTTGCCAGGTTTTTTTAAAGTCATGTTTTACACATTTGCAAAGATAAAGACAGTGAGGAAGAGCAATACTTACTTTTTTTCCTCCTTTCCATTCACACACATGACCCCTACTATCCAAGGAGTTACTTGGATGGCCAGAACAAGAGCCCGTGTCTCTCAGAGGAAAAAGGCCAGTCATGGGAGAGGAGAGGCAGGCCAAAAGACTGAAAAACTAGGATGAAATATGCCTGAATTCAGCCTAGTGTCTGACTCCTGAGAAAAAACAGCTCCTCAAGGAATGAGGGCAGGATGAATGCCTGATACTCCTCTGGTCCAAATTCAGTCAAGATGCATAACAGGTGGGAGCAGAAAACAGCATTGCAGCAGTGAAGGGAAGTAATTTCCCAGGACTTTAATCTCACCTCCTCATTCTTAGGTCCTGCACAAGGACAGGGGGCTGGAACAGAGCAGGGAGCCAACAGGGAGGTAGAAGAGATGCCCTGGACCTGACACTGCAGGATCAATAGGAGCTCTGGCTCCTGAGCACACCTAGCACTTGCACACTACACTCAGGCAGGATCTGCAAGCACTGCACAGACTTAGGAAACCTCATGACAGTCTTTCCAGGCACATGTTATTAACCCATTACAGATAAACAGAAAGGCCAGGGCAGTGGAACAAGGCAGCAGCTCAGGCACAGGAATCAGGGTAGAGCTAAAAGTACAAACCGCAAGTCCTGGATCCTGCTCTCACTGCTGCAGAAAAAATGCCTCTGAGCTACATCAGCTTGCACTGACACCTCTTATTACACAACACCAAGCTGATCTTGAGTACTTTCTGCTCCAGGCTGGAGGTGGATGTGTTCCAGAAGCTGGGAACATTCCTCACCAGCCTGAGCCAGCAGGTCAGTCATGCCCCGTGCCAGGGAGTAGCCTCTGCCACCCAGAGCTGCTGCCCTGGGCTGACGCGCAGCAGACCCAGAGAAAGAAGTAAACTGCTGATCACAAGACTGAGAGCAACTGCCCGAGGTCAGGAGCAACTTTTGGGCCTAAAACAACTTCCAGGTTTATCCCATCTTATGACAATGGCAGTGCCTGGAAGAAAAATGAGCTGTATTTGGAAAAGAATGAAATGATAAAGAAACTTTGATGAGAAAAACTGCTCGGTCTGCTCTCCCAAGAGAGCAGGCTGATTCTCAGAACTGGCTGCCTCTCTGTTGAAAGGCTACGGTCCGCACAAGACTGGCAGAAAGCTCCCTGATTTATGCCACTGTTGGCAGGTAAGTCTGGAGTGGAGGGACTCCTCCCCAGATCACTTTTTAAAAGCTAGGCTAATACTATGTTTTTGTGCTCTTCTGAATACATATTGACCTCCTTTCCCAGATAGTCTTAGGAACAGCACCTCAAAGGGGCTCTGGGACAGGATGTCTGGGAACGGGCTGCACAGACACATTTGTGCAGAAGAATGTAATATGTCAGGAAGAACATGCTTCTGAGGGTGTGGCCTGGAGTCCCACTCCATTTGACTCATTTTCTTACGATTTCAATTAAACTCCTGTGTGGGAAGCACAAACACATAGTGGACTCCTTCTACCACTCTTAGAGCTTGGGAGATTTACAATAGCTGGAATATCGATAATGAATTTGGACTTCTTTTAACCATCCCCCTGCTTTTTGACAGCTTTTGAGGTACAAGAAGGGAGAAAAAGCCTCAGACCACAGATTCCTGCCTGCATATTTGGGCTTCTCTATCAGTGAAGGGATCAGGAATGTGGGGTGGCCAAATAATGTGGGCTCTGGAGCACAGATGAACTTGGTGCAGCACACAGTGGTTGAGTGCTGGAGCCACGTGTGGGAGCCAAAACCACAAGGCAGTAGACAGCTGAATGGAAAGGCTCCTGTAAAATTAATTGCTCCAAGGAGAAGACTCATGCAAACAGTTCTCCCCCTGCAGAAAGCCATGTCAAGGCAGGCCCAGAGATAGCAATGAGCCTGGCAGAGATGAGCAGGGGGTTGCTAACCCCCCACTGGGGCACTGCTCCAAGAGGCAGATAGGAGATGGCAAAATCAAGAGGAGGGAAAGGACTAGGGCAGGAGAACAGAGAGTAGGTACAAAGTGTCTATTACACGTCCTGCCAGTGAAACCTAATAACCTGAGCACAGAAAAGATCACGAACCAGCAAGAGCACACCCATTCAGTGTACAACACAAGGGGCTCAAGGGGGAAACCAGAAGGTGGAGAAGTGGTTCAGGCTTGAGCCACAGGGGAGCTGATCATCTTTGCTCAGTCTTCATTTGGACAGTCTTTACCCTGCTGTTTATTTCCCTCACTGGGTACCATTCAGATCCCTGCCTGTGCAACTGAGTCTGTCCCATGGCAAAAGCATTCATGTCTGTATGATCAGGAGTGTCAGGGGGAGGTACAGTGGAGAAAGAGCCCGCTGTGCTGGGAATGCCCACAGGATGGGGGACAGAAGTGACATATGTGAGTCAGGACTACACTTATTGCATGTGTTATAATATAGGTGTGCACTGGAAGAAAGCCAGAGTGCTTGCACGCATGGTCTGTAAACATGTGAATAAACATGCTGACAGCAAGGCACTGTGCTGCTCCAGAGACTGAGGCAGCAGAGGAACCACTCTGCTGCAGTAGGTGCTGGCTGAGGTAGCAGAGGCATACCAGATCTCCTGAAACAACAGGAGAAATCAGATGGAGCCTTCAGAAATGGAGAACATTAAAGTTACTTGGATGTGACTAAGCAAGAGATGCTAGGAGGAGGCAGGAGTGGGACCTGCAATCTACATGGATTACAGCCAGTTCTGCATGACCCAGCACAACTCAGCCCTGTGGTGCAGACACACACACCCAGCAACTTGGCATTCAGAGCTGAGCAGAAAATAAAAGTGAAGTCCAGTAAGCTTTCCTGCTTGCCCCTAGCAACATGCAACTTCATCACCACATCACACAGTAGAGCTGAACCTGTGACCTACAGGTCCCTGCCACTGGTTCCTAGAGCTCCCTACCTCCTAACACCATTCCAGCAGGGCAGAGCAACAACAGCTTTGTTTAGAGCTTCTGGCTGCATGAAGCAAGTCAAATGCAAACAGCCATGGCTTTGTGCTTTCCTCTCCACTGGAAGAAGTACAAGCCACTTACTTGGCTGGCAAGCCATAGTGAGAGATCGTGGCAACAGGCCTGCCACCTCCCAGGAGGAAATAACTGTTTCTCCCTTCTGCTCCTGTATGAGGAACATCACTGGTTTCCCAAGTGTTGCAACAAACAGCTATGAAAGCTTCTGACCCTGGCAGGGCAGGGATCAATGGCCAAAGGACATTGCCCACAAGTGGGAAACAAGGTCACATGCACTAGCACTCTGGGAAGAGAATTCAGAATGCATCATGAGGGAGCAGATGCAAGCAAAATCCCACTACTGTCAGAACTACCTGCATGGGGGAACACACGGCTGAAAACCAGCATGGAACACCAGCTCAAAAGAGAACATCAAAGGAGAGTCAAGAGCCCTGCCCCTGTCAAATTGCAGTCTTGACTGTACCCTGCAGTTCTGGGGCACCAAGGCAGCTGGGCACAACATTAACATCTTTCAAACACTGGTTTGACCCACCATATGTTGCTGGAAATAGCTGTGTTAGTTAGGAGGCTCTGCAGGAAGAGCTACAGCTTGACACCACAACCTTCTGCCTGGAGGGTAGAAAGCATTGGGTAACAGCAATTGGTTAACAACTGGTTAACAACTGGTTAACAAAAGCAACAGTTACACTGGTGGGCAGGTATATATTTTGGAGCTAAATGGATTGTCTGTGGGTGGAGCAGAAGGCTAATTCTTCATACAGGCAAATACCATAAGAGTTACCTCTAACACTCAGCCCTGCATAAGATGGAAACAAATTCCTCCCGTTTAGATTTTGTCAGCAGAAAGGATCCTTTGTCTAGATTTTTTTTTTTTTATGGATCTCACTACATCAGGAGTGTGGCAGCACTTATAATGTGACTGGACACTCCATCGTCCTTCCCTTCAGGTTTAGGTTTTCAATTCCCCCATCTTTCTTCCTGTTCTTTGTCCTTCATCCAATGTAAACATGCCATCCGTGCCAGAGGTGGGGCTGTGGATATTTGTTACCAGAAAATCCCTGCGTTACACAAGCGGCTGCTGTTTTCAAGCAGTTTCCTTGCTTTATAGCAGAAGAAGATCGGCTGTTTGGCAAGATGCCAGATGCAGATTTCTCACTTTCAGTGGCCTTCTGAGAGAAGGGGCATCCATTAGCACTTCCCTGTCTCCTGAAATGTCAGGCCTTTGCTTCTGAAGAGCTGAGGAATAACTCTGCAGATCTCGTATCATTGCTGCTCCTGTGCTCTCCTTAAGTGTAGGGAACAACAGAGAACACATGGCAGTATCCTGTTATCACCTTCTAGCTGATATGTGGTCAGTAGACACAGATCAGTCATGCAAAGAAGTGTTTTGAAGGGATCGATATGGGAGCAAAATGTCACCACAGAGTCACAGTGCTGCCTATATAAACACTTGGCTTTTCCCGGAGAAAACCAGCTGGTCAGACTTCCCTGTCTTTCACTGAGCTGCTGACAGGAGACATCCGCTTCATGAGTTCCCTGCACTCTCAGGGGGGACCTGAACACATACCACATGCCTGATTTATATGGGACTTGGAACTTGTAGAGCATAAAGGATCTAACAGCCAAAAAAGATCATGGCCTGATCCGGTTGACTACATTTGAAATTCCATGTTTGTCTTCCCTTCTCATTGTTTGGCCATGCAAGGAAAAAAGTTCTATGAGTGGAGCCAGGTTTGGAGGCTGAAGAACACAGCCTGTGCTTCCCTGTGGCCCCCTGGGATCACAGTGAGAGGCAGGAGGAGAAAGGCACTGCCTCTCCCAGAAAGAGAGAGGTATCCCACCACACCAGCCAGCTGGTGTTTTACACTTAAAACCGTGTCAGAGAGAGGCCTGTGCCATGGGAGACGCCTAGATCACCTGCCTATTTAAAGAGCTGAGCCCCACCAAGCAAAATATACTTGTGTGACAAAGCCCAAATTGCCTATGCAGGTTCCAGCTCGTCCATGCCACAGATTACAGGCTGTAGGCTGAGAAATGGCCCTTCAGACAAATTCCTCTGGCACAAGGAAGCTGGGTTGCCATCTCTCATGATCTTTTCAGGAGTTTCATTATCTCTGCTGTTTTATTTAGAGCCTCGAGAGTCTTGGAATCATGGAATTATGCCAGGTACTGAGCTGTGCTTCAGAGATCAGGAAGTGCAGAGCTCTCTACAAAGTCCGTACGGATGGGCCATATCTTTATTTTTCACTTGCTGCACCCACAGGGACAGCAACATCCCCATCATTTGCTGCTGATGCTAGTCCAGAGTACTCAGGTAATGACAACCCAAGTTTCATTTATCAAAACCCAAACTATCAAATGGTCATACTTTACACTGATGCAACAGAGATCTGAATCTGGACCCAAAGAAGAAAGTGGTGGAACCGGTCATGCGGTGCTCTGCCTTGACTTTGTGCCTCGGTGAACTAAGTCCATAGCGATTGCCCTCAAAAAGCTAATCATTCCTGAGCCTGTAGAAGCACCACTGGCCACCCAGTAGCTTCCTCACCTTGTCCAATGCAGCTGAGAATAAAGCTACAATCACTCACATTCAGTCAAGTGTCTAGGAAACAGAGTTATGAACATGAATCCCTACTTCTCAAACAGTTCCTCTCATTGTGTGATCATGGCAAACCACCATAGCACCTCCAGCCCATGCCCAGGAGCCCTGCCAGACTGGCTGTTTGCTCAAGGTTGCTTTAGGGAGCAGCCGGGAGAAGCCTGGGAGACCCCCACATCAAAGCTGCTGGGGAACGGGCACCTTGCCGACCAGCAGGTTCATTTCCTCTAAGGGTGCAGCATGCAAGCCAAAGTCAGCACGTCAATAACACTATGTGCACAGCTTTGCCTCCGGAGCAAGGTGTAATCCTTCTGGAAAGCCATGCCTTGCTTTTTCACATACTCTAAAGGGTCTGAGCATTGCTTTTAGCCTGGGCTGGGGAACTGCCACATAGACTCCCATGGCAGCAGAATTGCATGACAATAGGAATAATTGCTGCCTGTGTGGATATGGAGCGTTGTGACAACGCCAGAGGCAGCAGTACCATTCCTGAACCAGCCTGTGTCACTGAGGGACACAGTCCAGTATCCTGTAAGGGGATCTGAGCAACAGACCCAGTCTGCTCTGCGTACCAGAAGCAGAATCAGATCCCAGCAGTCTGGGCTGCTGTCTGAGTCTGAGGACCTCTTGTCCAGATAGACAAGAGGTTCACTTCTCCTTTCACGCTGGATTACGTTTCCCAGGTGCAGTGAAAACCAGATGCAGCCAGCAGTAGCCCTGCAGTCAAAGAACAGAACTTTTTCTACCTGTGAGCCCAAGGCAGAACAAAAGCAGTTGCATCAGCATAGTCATCACGATGTGGGCTAAATCTTCTGCCCAGCACTACAGTGCAGGAACCAGAAATGAGACATTCATGTCCTCTGCGTCCCTTTCCCTGCTGTCAGTTCTGTGAGACAGACCCATAATCATTTTCCCTGAACAGTATCTAAGAGAAAGCATTTTAAAGAGGAAATAAAATGATTGAATTACAGAGATTAGCAAGAGACCAGCAAGACAGGTATAGTATCGAACACTGGTTTTACTTCTCTTAATTGATGTGCCTCTGTACATAGGTAACAGTGAGGAGTCGGGACTTTTTCCATATGATTGCACTAAACTCTGCAAGTTTCTGAAATGGTTTCCTTTCCAATACTGGAAACAAGATAAAATTTCTTTCTAATACGGCAATTTTAGAAAGGTTTTTTTGTTTTGTTTTGTCCTTATGCCAGCAAAGTAACATACAAGCATAACTATACAGCTACAGCAGCAATATAACTTCAGCTTTTATTCTGAAAAGGTTTTATGAGAAGCTCTAAGGACCAGGAGGTATTAAATGGGGGAAAGTAGTAACGGAACGCCTTGCTTTTTCAGGTACTCACCTCTCTCAGGTGTGTTCTGTCCCGCAGCAAACTGCAGCCAGAGACCAAGAGAAAGCACTGCCTCGGCCAACATAGCAAAGTCTGGTCCTGGGCAAACTACCTTAGATCCAAAAGCTCGGCTCTGTGAAGGCAGATGAAAGGCTTAAGATCAGTCATATTACATGCAAGGATCCACCAGATCCCAGGGTATCACTTCTATGCTGCTCATGCCTTGAGATCCGACTGCTTCTTTATGTGTGTTTTGCTGGGCTGTGGTGTAAGCTCTGGCTCCTGTAGGCAATTTTCCTCCCCCCCCTTCTTCCTTTTAAAGTCATAAATCCATCTTGACAGGAATAGCTGGAGGAGAGGCACAAACAGCACCCCTGCTGCTGTTCCTCTCCCGAGTTAAACTTGCCCCAGGAGTGTGGATTCAATTGCAGGCAGTCTGCATGCAGCTGGGCTCATTTGAAAAATATATCCCTATAGATAAAACTTTGGCCCTGCAAGACTCTGGCAGCAGTCCAGCTAGGAGGGGGGGAAAAAAAAAAGAAAAAGAAAAAAAGCTCAGAGAAATCCAAAGCTGCTCTGCTCTGGAATGAACTAGAAGAAGGAAAAACACGTATATAGAGGAAAGAAAAAGTAGAAAGGCTGGGGAGCATGCCCTGCCCTGGGAATATTGGCTAATCTTCGGGGAGGAGGCAGGCTGAGCATTCCCCCAGGTCCTAGCGCTACCCAGCGTGGGTCCCGTCCCCTGTCCTGCCCCACGGCCCGGGGCCAAACACGAGAGGTACAAACAAATGTCATGCCTTACTCCTTTACCCTGGAGAAGAGCCGGTGCAGAAGCCACCACGAAACGCAGAGCCTGCAGGAAGCGACGACTGCCGAAGTGGGGAGCGTCAGCCGTGGAGAAAAGGGCAAGAAGCAAGATTCTCTGGTGCATCAGCCTGCGACATGCCCACTGGCTATCTCCCTTCAGCGTGACGTTAAATACATTTTCAAGTCGGTGACTTCCCAGTCAAAGGGGACTCACATGCCTAAAGATAAACCTGTGACAAATATCTTACTGGATGGAGGGGCCAAAGGGTTTGGCGGAGAGCATATACCAAAGACCCACGTCCAGCCTTCGCTGGCATGCAGCGTCTTTATTTCCCCTGTGTGCAGGAGACTTTTGCCAGAACAAAAAACAGACCAAACATAGTTTCCCTTCTCATGGCTCTCCTGCTGCCCGTGTGTCTGCTTTTGGCTCCTACCCATCAGGTAGAGGTGACTATAGCCCTTTTCCCTTTTTTCACTTTAGGTTTTAACATGTGCTACTTCTGGACAGATCCAAGACATTACTAGTAGAGAAAAGCTGGAAAGTTACACCCAATTATGAAGAGACCGATCATCATCTCCCTTAACATGGGGAGTGACCAACAAGACAAGCTAAAAAGTAGTAAAGGACAAATGTTTAGAAGCCTGTGGGACTTCTGAAACTGGTGAGCAATATTTCCTCCAATTTGATTTTCTCTCTCCTGGGAACTGTAAAAAAAGCGAACAGGAGTTAGCAGCCAAGGAGCAGTGCAGGGTGGAAAAAGAGTTGTATCCAAGCCCATCAACCAAATGGAAAGTCAGAACAGGCTCAAGAAATCAGATCTAATTGAGAAACCATGGATTCAGTCAGCTAGTTAAACTTCCTGGGCACTTGTCTGTGTTTCCCATCCCAGTTTGGTACCCAGCTGCATCACAAAGGAGCTTTGCAATATCAGGTAGTGTGAATACCTCAATCCCATGTAGCATAATCCTGTATGAGTAACAGCCTCACCCAGTGATTCATGCAGGCTGGAATAATCATTACCCAGGTACTTAAAAGAATTAGATACCCCTGCTCTCATTCCAAGAGCATGTAACTTGTGAGATCCCCTCAGAAATGGCATCTGGATCCTGGTGCAATAGCTACGGTGACCAAATACTGTTCCTAGCTGATGTCCCTGACACACAGAGAAGAGTTTCTCAATGTTACAGCCCACTGAAATCAGTCTGGATATGCTGAGTTATGTCTGACCATAGGCACAGTGGGCTTGATCATTGCCTTTTGAAATCAAGAGCAGACTTCTTCCTCTGAAGCAGTGGGGTTTGGGCCTGCCCCTGTCAGGGTTGTGCTTATTTAACCAGTACTCATAGTGAAGTCAGTAGGAAGTGCAGGTACTCTAGCAGTGAAGCTGTCAGTCTGTAGTCTCATTTGGCAAGCAAGTTTCCAGGGGAAAAATTACACAGCAAAGCAAATCACACCATGGTCTAAGTCACCAATCTGAGCAAATTCTTCAATTCTTGTTGCACAGATCCACATTCAATTCAGTTGCTGATGTATTGACCGTGATGGCAGCCAAGAAGGCAACAGGCTTTCCAAACCACTGTTGAGTGAAGTACTTATTCACCAGCAGAGAACAAGGACACAACTGAACATGTCCTACTTGCTATTCTTACACTGGTTGTATTCTGGAGCTGGGACTTGGAAGGGATGGGCTGGAGGAAGCAAGCGTTGCCCCATTGCAAACCATCTACTTCTCATCAACTAACCTAGATACCTATCTGCTCCTGTCCTATCCTCCTTCTGCCCCATTGCCCAATGACCTGTTCAGGGAAAATGATTGCAAAGACAGTGGGCTAGAAATGCTATGGGTCTGGTTCCCAGGGCTCACAGATGCGTGTTCAGAGCCCCTTGATTAGAGCTGGTGCATGTATATGGAGATGATTTCCTTCTATTACTCACTTCCCAAGGAAGTCTTTCCACGGAAGCATTGCTCATCTTAGATTAATTCCCTTTTTTGTCAGTTTATCAATGTGAATGCCATTTGGTCTCACACCCTGCAGCCTGGAGAGATTTCAGCCTTTATCTCCCTGCAAGTCCTGCTGGGATATGTGGAAGCAGGAAAAAACAGCCTGGAAAATAATTAGATCTTACACAATTTTGTTTTATTTTTAAACTTTACTGTAACTGACAGATCCTGTTTCCAGTAAGACTGGTGCATGTGCATGCTGATTCTTTTTACTCGTTGCATCCTGCACTCTGAAGCCAGCAGTATCACTCCAGACTTGCTCCCATTTAAACGTGATTGGAATCTGACCACAGATCTCAGCTTAGGCTCAGCTCGCTATCACTGCTAAGCTTATGTTCTCCACCTGTCATTGACTTGACCGCAATTCACTCAGGATGATCATCTTCTTACCATGCCATGTTATGGAACAGCTCAGGAGCAATTAATGATTGTAAAAAGAAAAAACAAAAAAACCCAAATGAAAACCACCAACAACCAATCTAGCATATTTTGATTGTGATATTACTGAGACTCAGACATGTACACGCATATATTGTAAAGCACAAACCCTCAGTACTGTGCTACGCTTCAGCGTTCTGCACGTGGGAAGGCTTTGATGGCATGCTGCAGCTGCCGTGACATTCTGGGGATGTAAACAATGCTCAATTTCTAAAAAGATGCAATACCCTTTCTGAGACAAATTACCACGGCTGGAACAAACAGGCTTTTGGGAACACAGCCTTTTTTCAGCTCTACATAAAAGTTTTTGTTTGGAGGGGCTATCTATATATGGCAATTTGGAAATTCCCCATTTGGAAAGGAAACAAAGCAGTTCTGCAGCACTGGAAGAAAGAGGTGAGTAAAAGCTCCCCCTTGAACTCCAGGGGAGGCTCGTGCAGCCCAGTGCAGGTGGGCAATTACCCAAGGTGCCAGTAATCCAACCTGACTGCATGCACCAGGGTCTTGGGCTGGAAGGCAAGACTGCTGCCAGCTCATGCTGAGAAATTCAGCTCCATTCTGACACAGAAGATGCAGATAGGAGCTGAATCACGGACAACATTCACAGCTGACTCCAGGTTTTCCTCCCAACACTGACCACACATGGCTCACCTGACTGCCCCGCTATGTCACAGTTAACTTTTAAAAGAGCTGCAGGCTGTGTGGCTGGAGGGCATGAACTTGAACTCCACCGACTCCAGAAATGCCATTCGGACTTACAGCAGAGAGGATCAGGCCCTGTGTTGCCAGTTCTCAGTTAACAGTGTGTCATGCAGTCTCCAGCCTCAAGTCAGCTCTTATTTTTGTTTGACTTGGAAGACAAACTACAAAAATAGACATGTTTACTCCCTGCATTCACCAGTTTTATTTTTCTCAAAAGTTGCTCAGTGACTAGGAATGACTCCACAGTGAAGTAAAGGCTAGCTTATAGATGATCTCTTTCATCCCAAAGCATCCTAAAAAGTCATCCAGCACAAAAATACAGCCACTTCTGGGGTGAAATGCAGTAGCTTTTCAACTACTTGCAGCAGTATTAAACTAAAGCTTAGGACACATGAAAAAATTTGCAGGACAGATCTACTCTGGAAGAATGCAACTGCCCAAATTAGAGTAGTAACAGTATACTGGCAAAGGCTGCTTCATATCCTAATATCGAAGAACTAGCTTCAGAGTTACCAGGACCCTCTTAAAAATAGCCTGGTAACACCCTGCAATAAGAAAATACTCCTCCAGAAACACTGCCATGGATGGGCACTCTTCCTATTTCCCTTCCAGCATGGTGCTGTGCCAGAACACAGCATCCTAGTTTTCTCTCGCATACATTTGCAGCAGCCTATTTCAAAATGAAAGAATTTATGGAAATAACACACAGGTAGACACAAGCGTGTCAGATGTCTAATGCACAGAGAGGGATGAAGTTATCTAAGCAATTGCTTGCTCATGGTAGGGGCTTCAGTTCCCTCTGGCTCCCAGGCAGGATACAATTTGCTCCTCAGGTTTTATGAAATTTTATGAAATGTGTGCTTGGATGAGCTCTGAAGGAGTCAGCTTGTCACAACGCATCACCTCTCAGACATCAAAGTGACTTACAGCCCCCAGGATCCTTCTGAGCTGAGATGGAATGGACCAACAGCCTCAGTTCCTCTCCAATTCCACATCCTAGTCATCTCCTGGTCTCTCAACACAAGTCTGCCTTGAGGAATTCCAGACAGTATCAGCACTAGACAAGGGGCAGTGGAAGCTGGACATCTGCCCAGAAAGGAAGAGAACCTAGTCCTTCTGACATGCCACAAGACAGCCTTCAGCTCTTTTGAACTCCAGCTTCCCAAAGGAGTTCCTAGAGCAAACCAGCCTCAGCACACGATGCCTCCTTAGCTGTCATCTCTTGTGGTTTCAAACCTGCATTGAATCTGTGGGTAACGTTATTGCAGAGAAATAATATCAGAGCAAAAGGACATGGTAATTAATGCTGTTGCCAATTTATCCTGAGAGTTAGCATCAGGTAGATAAACTAAGTGGGGAGGGAGCAGTTTGCCAAGCAGGATGCCAGAGCCAGAGTTAGAATCCAGACAGATCCACAGTAAATAGTGTCTCCTCACTGCAGCTTCTTAGTGCCAGGTTGCACCAGCTGTACACTTGACATCTCTCTTGGGACTGAATCCAATTTGTCTGGTCCATTTTTACTTTTCTCGTGCACATTTTCATCTAAGGTTTGGTTCTGCTAATATTCTAGACAACTATAGCAGCCCACTAGGTCTTTGCAATGGCATTTAGAAAGAGCATCACAGAGTGACTGAAAAAGCACACAGTCATTTGAGTCATACCACAGCATTTTGGGAGTGGAGGCACATTTATAAGTGAAATGACTTTTCATTTATAAAGGGCCATTTTTTCCACTTTTCAGTGAGATGATGTAGTGGCTGTCAGTGCTGGAAGATGTGAGCAAGCTACTGAAGAATATCTTGATGAAATGAGCGTCTTGACTGCAAGCAAGTTTTATAGCTAGGTGTGTGGGGGGGGTGTTTGACCCCAGCCAGCAGCTAAGCATCCACCAGCAGCAAGAAACGCATGGGTCAAAGTAAGGACAGTTTAATGAGTGAAGCAAAGCCACATGTACAAGCAAAGCAAAATAAGGAACTTAGTACTTCCCATCAGCAAACAGATGTTTAGCCACTTCCTGAAGAGCAGGGCCTCGACACATGGAAAAGTTACTTAGGAAGACAAATGCTATTACCCCAGAAGTCACTGCTTTTATTGCTTTTATTGCTGAGTGCATCATATATTAGGGAATATCCCTGTTGTCAGTTCAGGCCACCTGTCCCACCTGCATCCCTCTCAACTTCTTGCACACTCCCAGCCTACTCAGTGGAGGGGGTAGTGGGCATAAATGGAAAAAAGAAAACCTCAACAGTGTGCAAGCACAGCTCAGCAATAGCCAAAACATTGGTGCATTATCAATGCTGTTTAAGTGACAAATCCAAAACACAGCACCATACAGGCTGCTGTGAAGAAATTTAAGTCTGTTCCAGCCAGACCCAATAGACTAGGGGAAATCATCAGACTGCAAAGTGCAATAAAGAGCCGACATAGGATGTTGAAGCAATGGAAGGTGATGCATTGTGCACCCTTTTCTTCACAGCATTCAGGAGCTGAGGTTGGATTCCAAGGTGTCAGGCAAGAAGAGCAGGACCTGGGATCCTGTAACAGAGAAGTAGTTCAGCAAGAAGACTGTCTTCAAGGCAAGTCCAGCATGCAGGGGGACTGGGAAAGTGGTGGACTTGACCCTCCTCTGTCCATCCAGTCACCTGTCCAGGACCAGAATGCTGAGTGCTCTAGCTGCCTCAAAAACGGGCTTGTGACAGCATTGGCAAGGCAGTCCCAGAAGGCAGGTCATAAATGCAAGCACTGTTCTTTTATCACTGTTTTTGTTTGTTGACATTTAGTGGATATGAGCAAGAACCAGAGGGAACAAAGTAGAGTCAACTGGAAGGGAGAGACAGGTCCAGCTTCAGCCGGTAGGTCTTGGTGCTGCTGCATTGCTTCAGAGCTGATGCAGAGTTGTGACCTTGCAAACTCCACCACCTGCTGAAATTGCCCCAGTGCAGCTTGTGGAGCAAAGCTGCTGATATCAGGAAGCCAGCTCCCATCACCAGCCAGTAAAATTGTCCCTGGCCTGAGAAAGTGTGCCCTAAGTGAGTAGACCATTCCAAAATTTAGCTGCATCTGATGTAACCCATACATCAGGGCAAGAGATCGCATAGTTATACTGTCAGGCATACAGGAACTACGTTTTAATGATATAATGCTCTTATTGTCTTCAGGACAACTGGCCCAGAGCTAAGAGCAGCTGCTGCTTCTTTCACATTTGTAAAGGCATTTACAGTCATTTAAGTAAAAACTGCAGTTATGGACTGGTATGGGGCTTTGCACTGTTATTTTTGAGCCAGCCATAAAAAACAGACTTGACTGTTGTTAACAATACATACGGTTTCATCATGGGCTGAAAGTGATGATATTAGGAAAAACAGACCTCTGTATGCAGCAGCACTTTGAGTCAAACATGTTTATTACATAGCCGTGCAGCAGCCTGACTTTCTCAACTGCAGCTGGGCCAGTTTTGTTTACAAGCTCACCAAACTGCATAGAGTTCAACCAGCTTCTTGCTTTCACCTTGCCTCTGGGTTCTAAAGTGTTTTAAATTTGTAGGAACAAATGAAATCATTTGCAGAGTTCCAGGAGCAGGTCAAAGAGCAACCCGATACAGAAGGGAGAAAAGCAGGAGGGCTGGATGCCAGCAACGCAACGCGGAGCTGAAGCACTCGGGCCTGACTAGTCTGCCACAGTCCAGGCTCACTTTCCCATCTGAATTCAGGGTACCTGGGGCCCAGAGATTTCATTTTCTCCTTGCTCCTACCTGGAATGGTTGTAATTCCTTTGGCTTAGCGTAACTACTCACAGCTAGGGTAGGCTACCCCGCACAGATATGTAGTAGTGAAGGGGTAAAACAGGAGAAACACCAAAAGACAATGTAAGTGGCTCATTGCTCAGAGGCTTCTGGATTTCTCCTTTTGCCAGGTAGGTCAGAAATAGCTAACAGCTCTGCCCTTGTCTCTCCCAGTTACTGTGGAGGCTCCTCTTTTGTGTGCAGCAGGCTGAATTAATAACCGTTGGGTTGTCATAACACATCCTCCACCCCACTATGCTAGTGACTGTCCACATGCATCAACTTCCCTGCCAAGGGAGAGCTGACAGACAGAGCTCTTTGCTTCACTGCTTCAGTCCTGTGCTTTCAGTTCAGCCCAGGACTAGGAAAAAGAGCAGGATAGGGAACGCTAACCCCCCAAATAAATAGGCAGGACACAGGCTCAGCCATCTTTGTGTGTACAAAAGCCACAGAGTGCCTCAAAATACATACTGTCTGTGCAGTGATCACAAGCCCAACATTAATACTAGAGGAGGAGGACACAGATGTGCAAAAACAGTTGACTTCTGGAGCCTGAGTCTTTACGAGAACTGGATTCTCAATCCCTGCTTTGCAATGACAATGTTGCCATAATTAAGTGGGTAGAAGTTACAGGTAAAGAGCTAAGTGCCAAGAACTGCAACCATCATAGTCCCTAGCAGAGACTAGGGCCCAAATCTCTTTCCAAGGACTGGAAAACTTGTGTTGTAAGCTTCAGAGCTGTCCAGTCACAGAGGATTTACAGAAGAGTGGCTGATTCAGACCACAGAGATTCCTATATCCTTGCTGAACCAGCTTCTCTATGCAGTTCATACTACTTCCTTGGACTTAGCTGGGCACGTGAGCTTAATGGCTCTGAACAGGGGGGAAACTTCTTACATTTATCCCTGAGAAACCATGGGCATTTACAAACAAAAAGGGGGCAAGCTCCTGGGGGAGAAGTTATTGTGTTCCTCCTGAGCTGCAGAGTCTGGCAGGAAAGTGCAATGTCATCCTGCTATCAGGGTGGAGAGCAACAGCCATGCTATAGTTTAACCAGAACATTACACTGTAGTGGACACCAATCCCACTATAAGCCCAGCTCCAAAGCACTCTTAACACCTGGCTTCAGCAGGGAGGAAAACACTAAAGGGTTTTCCCTGCAAATGCCTTTCATTCCAGGTCTGATATTTTCAGTAAGTGATCCCTAGAGAATATTAGCACCCTTCATCTTAATATGAAATCCGTTCCCTTCCCAAAGCCAGGCTGCACTGCAGCCCTTTGGTCAAATCCAAAACAGCATCCTTGCTAATGGGACACACTGGACAGGACTGACTAAAGCGCAAACAGGATTTGTGGCTGGTCGTAGAGGACTTACCAGCATACTGGCTCAGACTCCGCTTTGCATGTGGAATCAGAACCTGGGAGTTCTAGCAGAGATTCTCTAAGACTTCAGATTCCTGCTTCATTTTCTTCACAAGACAGGATTTTACTGCATTTTTCCCAGCTGGACCCAGACTGTAGTCTCACTTTGCTTGCCAGGAACCAGAGTAGCTTTGAAAATTGGACCTACTTCTAAGCAGTAGAAATGAGGTCTGGATGCAGCAGTCAATTTTTAACCAAAGGCTGTTCTTTGGAGTGGATGATTTTCCTTATTGCTTGACTTTTATCCCCTATCTCTATCCTGTTAGGAAAGCCCAGACAATTGGGAAAAGCCAATTTTAAGAAAACTTCCTTAGAACTGGGTTTCCTGAGGAATTTCCAGCTATGCAATAAGCTGCAATTTCCCATTGAACAGCAAGTTCTCAGTCTTGAGAACTCTCAGCCTCTCTCAATAATTGTAATCTCTTAACACGTCAGCCTGAGATAGAGAAGACAATTTGGAGCAGCCTGCAGACACACACACGAGAGCAAGACATGGTGGAGAAAACATTCTGCATGAATGCAAAGGAGACTCATGCATTCAGACAATCTTCCTGGGCTTGCTTGTCTGCAGGGTGTCTAAGGGAGGAGCCAGCAAAGAAACAACCGAGCCAAAGGATATCAGCTTCTCTCCTCCAGGAGGCTGGATTGTCATCTATTTTGTTTATTTCAGCTCCCGTACCCAATTTCTTTGAATTGCGCCAGTAATTTTTAAGACAGTTTTACAGCCTAATACCCCTTGCAGCTCTGCAGGGTCTGACAGACTGCTGTGTGTTTTTTGAAGGTCTGAATTAACTCTATCATGACTTATAGAAGCTTTCTTGGACAACGGCACTGTTCCATCCATCTCTGGCTCGCGTTTCAAGCAGTGGCGAGTAGTGGTTGCATAAGGAGAGGCTATCAGGGCAGTAGCCCACCCCTCACAAGCTCATGCCCTGGTGCTACAACCCATTCAAGGTTTGGAATACAGCAAAAAAAGCAGCATAGGATAGTTTCTGTTCCTATCAGCAAAGCGGCTGTATTTCAGGTGAGCTCTATTTTTAGAGGCTTGTCTAAATCTTGCCAGGCTCTGCTGAGTTCTTAGCTTTGGCGGGGGGGAAGCAGACAAAGACATTGATGAATTGGCCTCTGAGCACCCATCAGACCTGCATCCAGTCACAACAGGAAAGGGAAGCAGTATGGGGCTTGTAAGTTCCTATCAGAAGAGGCTGCCTGACCCCACTTCAAGCACAGCTGCGTGAGTGCTGGCCAAGCCATGCTCTCTGCTCACAGCCTGGAATTCAGAAGAGAATGAGGGTGATTTTCCATCAGCCTCAATACCCAGGTGACAGCTCAGCCGGCCTCCTTCTCTGATGAGGGGCAGGAGAGCAGAGCTACCAGTCATCTTATTTTTACCTTTATGCCAGCAGCCTTTGAGACTAGGGAAGCTTAGTTTCAGAATAAGTGTAGTTTGAAAACTGGCATGCTGGGAGGGAACAAGTTCAGCACCTACAGCAGAAGAGCACAACTGGACCAGTCTGGCACAGGGATTTCCAGAGTCCCGCTATAGAGGTCATTTCTTTGGTCCAGGCTGCCAGAAAGGAACTGACCTTTGGTTTCAGGGTTTAGAACTAGACTGCCACTAAGGTAGGCTTTGCTGGGGGCTCACTTTTCATCTGAAGCTTTTCACCCTCCCTCAGTAATAAGGCAAAAACATCTGAGCAGGAACAAGGCTTCAAGCACAAAAAACAATCACCCTTTTTGTCCAAACCCAGCAAGGCAGCTGGGGAGTGAGTGGGAGGAAAGGGAATAACTCCCTGTGCTGTCTGCAGGGCTCCTCCAGCCCAGCTGACCTTGGCTAGCTCACTCTGTGCTCCTGTAACGCTTGGCAACTTGTCCCCCCATGCTGGTTAGCATCCGAGTGGGGATTTTCTCTCCAGCCTCCACGGCAACCCCTGAAAGCCCTTGGTTTACAACTGTTCTCCTCCCATATGCCCTGCCTCTCCTTTTCACAGGTCATAGCATGGGATGAGCTGTGAGTCAGATCTGAGTTCCTCCTTCAAGGCACTGATTCTTCATTTTCCATGTGTTCAGCAAGTTCTAGAGATGTAGATGCCTTGTGGATGCAGGCTTTGGTGCCTACAAGCCGCAGACAGAATGAGACAATCAACATGCTGCCCCACACAGCAAATGCTGGAGAAAAGTACTACCTTCTGTCACATTAAAGCCAACACCACACCGAACGAGTGGACATCAGCGGAGTCAAGCATAAAACCACAAAACAAGCTACCACCTTCCCCTACCCCATATCACCATCTCCCACAGTCTTTCCACGTGGGAGTCTGTCTTTTCTGGCACAAAAGAGCAGAGCCAGTCAGGCTTCTGGAGCAAATGAAGATGCTTGCAAGCTCAGGAGGGAAAGCACGCAGAGCAGCACACGCTCTGTGCCTGGGCAAGGCTGGCACTCCCCACACAAACCAACACTCAGGAGCTGGCAAGAGTCTCACACGTCTTTTTTTTGCCACCACAGGCTCCGTTTGAGGTCAGTCATTTTATAAATTAAAAGGGTAGAGGAGGGCTGCTGGGATTTCCAAGGACTGCGCAATAGGCTTCCGTCTGCAGGCTGAAGGTAAACTTGCTGCTGAGAGTCAGGGACCAATTTCACCACGGGCCACCTGATGTAGGCAGAAGGCTGACTGCATCTGATGCCGTGTGACAGTCAATATGTGGGTGGCCTATTGGGGACACAAGCCTGTATTATTCAACTTAAATTCATCACTGGAAAGAGCCATACCGAGATCTGAGAGGGTGGGATGAACTTGCTGAAATCTAAAAGTAATGAGAGTGGAGGGGAAAAGACATCCTACCAACAGCAAGTTGCTGTTTACAGTTGAAAGAAGGCAGGTGGGGCACAGGGTCCTACATTAGAAAACCTGTTGCATAAACAAGCCTGAGGGAAACAAAGGGTTCTGCTGGGAAATGCTATGTCTGACAGCTATCCTTTCCTTATTGCAAGTCCTGCCAGCCTTATACTCCTCCCACGTCAGACTAGGGAAATTGTTGCAATTCCAGTAGTCCATAAAGAAAGAGGTGACTTGATGCATGCAAAGCAATCAAAACAATTCCCATCTATTTTGGGGATAAGAGACTTTTGTTCTAGGGCTGGGTGCTGTAATGCCTGACCTAATGATGAAAGAACAATAAAAGCAAAAATATTCCCCTGCAAATAAGTGGTACTATTAGACAGAAATATCCTCTCTGCTCTCCACCCTTCCATGGAGGCACAGGCTCCCTCTGCAGAGATGAATTTGTTTCTTCAGTCAAGAAAGAAGAGACAGGTGATATGAATGCAGAACTCCATCCAGCCATCCACCAATGGAAACATCATACACTTTCTCTCTCTGCAAAAATATTTAACCAAAGCTTCTCTTGTTTAGCAGGCTCTATCCATAGAGTTTCACATCTCACACCCAGCCCTGGTCCCTGCTCTTCAGCTTCCCACAGCAAAGATGGTGAGCACAGAAGGCTGCACCACAGGGTTTTCAGGAATACTCTCTCTAAACCACCAGTCCTGTACATAGGTCTATGCATGCTTAATTTAAGGGCAGAGAATAATTGCCATCATTCACAGGTTTTCTTAGGACTCTGGGAAGCTTGTAAACACTTGGGCATACATTACCTAAACATCAAGTGTGTTGGAAGAACTAGAATTGGAATTGCAATCCATGGCAGTGGAGTACTTCACCAAGCTTGCTGCTCTCAGTTAGCAATACTGGTAATTTATTTACATTTACAGGGCTTTTTAGTTTAATTTTTCATATTGGTAGGATTATCCAGCCCTAGTCACACCCCTTACATCTCTAATTAGATCTTGCATATAGTCAACTTTAACAGCAAATGACCTAAAGCTCCGCCACTAGATAGCACTGACTATCTCCCATACCTTAAACTGGAACATGGAGAACTAGAAAAACGCTGCAGATATTTCCCACTAGATTAGTCAGTAAATATATGACCAGAGCCACCCCAAAATACCCTGAAATAAATGTACTTGT
Organism: Buteo buteo; assembly: GCF_964188355.1. Lineage (NCBI taxonomy): Eukaryota > Metazoa > Chordata > Aves > Accipitriformes > Accipitridae > Buteo > Buteo buteo. The sequence goes on from NC_134175.1 coordinate 3,284,973, forward strand.
CCTAGCAGTCTCCCTGGGTGAGCTCTGACTCACTCCTTTAGCGTTTTCAACTAAACACACCTTGCCTTCTACCCCATCATCTGCTCAAGTTACCCGAGGACTGCCACTGTCAACCTTCTTTACAAGGTAGTTCTTACCCACGTCTGTTTCAACAGATGCATGAAGTAGCATCAAATAGCACTAAGTAACAAATATATGCTGACATCTGGATCTGTGACTACACTCCTTACTTCCCTACAGGAGAGGAAAGAGAAATCAATCAAGTAAGAAGCATTACTCGGATTGGAAAGGAATTTAAATCCATTGTGGGGTTTCTGAACAGATTAGCCTTGTGGAAGTCTGCCACTGCAGCAAATTCCTAGAGAATGGTCCTAGAAACCGCTCAAAATGTGACAGGTCACTGGGAATGCCACTAAACATTCAGAGAAATAGCATGTCAGAAACAGCAACACAGAAACAGCTAAACACACACTAACACCAACCCACATCTCTATAAATGTTTATACTCAAATCCCGGTCTTTACTGAAAATGTGAAAATTTGCAGTTCCAGCCTTTCCTCCGCTTCCCAGCTGCAGTACTGAACCATGTAAGAAATGAAGTCATACTTACCACTTCCACAGTCATTTTCCAAGAGAAGTGGCTGGGAAGCTTCGTTCAAATTGGGCTGCTCTAAGTGCGGGGTCTGCCCTAATCACTTGTCCTGCTTGCGTGTCTATCATGCAGAGGAAGTCTGGCAGATCCTGTTTAGCAGCGTTCTCCCACACATGAGGCTTTTTCTGCCTCTGCACCGCTTCCTGGCACCTGTCAAGGATATTGCTGTTCTGGTATTTTCCCCATTAAAGGCACTCAGAAGTCAGTTAGAGCTTCTCTTTTCATGTGCTCTCTTTCCTCATCTCTGTGACAAGTTCTTGAGAGGCCATTGCAAGCTTGTCAGGAATGGAGATGGTGCATGAAATGTGATGGAGAGGTGTCACGGAGGGGTAAAGAAGAAAAACAGATGCAGAATGGAACTGTGAAACTGAAAAAAAGGGCCTTTTTTTTGCAGTCTTCCCCTGAGGCTGTTTATGTTATTGCTCGCATCATTATGCATGTAGGCTACCAAGACCTTCTCTCCTTGCGCAGAATTCCCTGCAGATCTCCAAAGCAGCGGTGAAGCTCTGGGAGTTCTTCATTCTTCTCTCCTGGGCCTTCATACTAGGCTATGGCTGTATGTGAGGAAACACCCTTTGCCCAATTTTCACCAGCCTTTGATAGCTGGAGAACCCAGCAAAAACAGTCTTTCCAACCCTGTATTTTAGACCTCTGACCCTAACTGGAATCAAACATTTTCCAGTATTTTAGATCAAAAAGCAGACAGTCAGTTTTAGTGCAGTGATTCCCAGACTCTTTCGTGTTACGGTTGTTCATTAATCAGTGATGACAAGACTTCTCTGTGTTGCAGTTTTGGAAGGAGCATGAAAGCTGGAGACAGAGCCTATGTCATGTAAGCTGCAGTAAGTATCCTAAATCCTTCTGTAGCAGACATAACCGTGTTAAAGAGGATGCCAGCAGGAATGCAAAGACAGATATGTCCTATGGTAGACCATAGCAAGGCACCCTGCATGTGAGGGGTCTCAAGCCCAAAGAGAAATTTTTTCATTTCTGGTTGTGAATGATCTAGGCAGTGGGAGGAACTCCAACAGTGACCTCATGAAAATGTCTTGTGCCAGAGAAACACTTGGCCAGGCTTTGGAGAGAATTTTTCTTGCCTCCAGAATGTTCATGGGATTTTGCTGAACAGCCATATCCAGCAAGATCAACAGTGAGATGGTGCATCTGTTCTGAACAGCCGCTGCCCTGGGGTACAGATAGGTACACAGGAGAACAACCTCTCTTGTCTGTGTGAGCCTCAGGCTGGATTGCTTTCTTATATCCTTCTAGTCTTTCTTAGGACAAGAAACGAGACTTGCTGGTCTCCAGGTTTTCCTTCTAACCATCGTTAGTGGGAGTCTGCGAGTTACTGTGCAATGGTTCAGAAAGTATCTTTATTGCTCTAGAGAAGCATTTCCTTCTTCTGGAAATGGAGTTGTTCTGTTCTGTGCACAATAATAGCCATTGAAGTGCCAGCATCCACCCCAGCGTCTTTCCCAATTCACATTCATGATGGCAAGAGAACCTGCTGCTGTAGCACTCGGCATTTTTTGCTGATTGCAAAGCACTCGGCAAGCTGCAAAATACCGTGTACTGATTCCAGAGAAGATTGCAGTGTACAGTACCCTTCTGCTACCAACAGCAACAGCCTATAAAGAGATGCAGCTGGGGGCTCCAATACTGTTGCCTTGGGATTTGACCTTTATTTAAGCCCACAGATACAATGTATATAATCCCCTTTTTGCATCAAACCCCTGTATTGAAAAGCTGGCAGCTATGCTGGGATGAGGGTTAACTTTCCATCACTGACAACCATTATCCAAAGTACCCTTTCTGGTGGAAATGAGGGAATTCTGCTGCTACAACATTTGTACTCCAAGAAATCTCAAACTGTATTTTTCCAGCTTATGTGTAACAAAACCCCCTGTTCTCCATCATTGCTATTTTGATGAGACAACCCCGAAGGTGCATCGCACCCTTTGGCTACATTTGTGTGGCTAAAACAATGGCAAGGAGCAACAAGAAGTTAAACGATCAAGGCAAGTCCCAAAAAGCCCCATGAACAAAAGGCCCTTGATCAGAGAAACCAAGCAGTTGAGGTGAGTTCCACCCACAGTACCTTTGCAAATCCCAAGGAAACCTGATTTGCCAAGTGCTAACAGGAATGGTCTAGCCCACGGAGACAGGCAGGCACAGAGCCATGCCTAGCTACTGAGAACAAACTAGAAAAATAACAAAAGTTATCCACACCCTTATTCAGCTGCATGACATCCTTAATTGCAATAAGGCAAAAGCGTTTTCTGTCTTACCCCTGCTCACTCTATTTATGTAGGATATGGAGTATTGCATTTTTAATAAGAAGTAAATCAGAAGGCTGAATGAACTCTTTCCCTGTAACCTGAACTAAAAACCTCTTGTGGTCCGAAGTCTGGCTGATTGATTTCCTCTCTATGCTTCTTTTTTTTTTCCTCCAGATTTCTAAGTATCTGGAGCCCAGTTGTGGCTAGAAAGCAGATGCCAGAATATCACAACCAGAGTGCCTGGTGCATTTGGCTCAGATGGAGCCAGGAAGCAACAGCGAATTAAATGGCAACTCCATGTCCCGCAGCAGTGTGAAGTGCAGCTGGTGCCTGCAAGAAAAGTGGTCTTTGTAAAGGCATCTGTCCCCAAAAGCTGATACAATTCCACCCTCCCTGTCCATGGGTCAAGACCTTATGAGGGGAAAAACAGTGTGACAAAGGAAAGACATCTCCAAGAAGAAAGAGGAGCTATCCAAAAGCAGTTTGCAGAAAACTGGTTGGATCTTTTCTCCCCTTCCCGTGTACTGTTATGGTAAAGCCTGAGTCTTTAGCAGGAAAGCCAGTCCCTGAACGTGCTGCATGGCTGAGCTCATTTCAAGAGATAAGAATGTTTATTTTCCAGCTGGACTCAGCTAACACTTGTTCCTTTGAAATAGTGAGTGCTGTGTGAGTAGAAGGACTCTGTTTACATCTCAGCAGCAGACATAGCTTTTGCAGATGATTTAGGAAGGCTAAGGGATCCAGAATGGCTGAAAAGGTGGGACTCTCAATGTAAGGGCTGGTAGCCAACATGGGACCACAGTCACCACAGCTAAAATAGAAACCAAAAAGAAACTCTCCCTGCTACCACTGACCTCGAGGACAGGCTGGATCACAGCAGTCTGAGGACTTTCTAAAGCGATTGATGTGGAGTGGCTGAACTAGGCCCCCATGTTCTTTTCCATGGTAAGCGCTTCTTCATTTTTATCAGCACTCCCTCTAAGCTCAGCCACTGACCAGCTGCAGTGGCCTTGAGGAATTTTCCTCTGGGTGCCCCATGACGCAGGGCTCTTACAATCCTTCGGTCCTCGCATGTGCTGTAACATACTGTTGCAGACCAGGCACTGTATTTTTTACTGCTAAACAAATGGGTCATATCAAAACCGTATCCAGAAGAATTAGTCATGCTGCTTGAATACGTCTCTCTCCATGTACATCCCCACACACAGATCTACACGCAAAAGGAGTGAGATATGCAGCCTCAGAGGAGCCCTGCTTAATGCTCATGCATGTGGCACCAGATTTCAAGATAGGGACAGTGTCCTTCAAACTGGACAATAACCATTTCTGTAACTCTGCTAATGTCTGTGGGAACGGGTTATGAAGAGTCTACACTGGAACACTGGCTCAGCAAGTCTTTCCAAAATGTGCTAAGCAGACCCCCACCCTCAGCATCACAACCGGTGCTGAAACAGCCTGGATCAGTGAGCAGAAGCTGATGAAGGAGTCAGGAGGGCTTTTCAGGAACAAAGCAGATATTCTTGGCTTTCAGCAACAAGAGGCTTACGTCTGGGAGGAAGTCTGCTCCCCTAGTTTCTATTTTTACTTCTGCTCATCTGTTTAGGGTCTAGGGCTTGGTTTCCTTCACTCTACACTATGTGCTTGGGAAACAATGAAAGCAGGCACAAGTGCAACTGGCAGCAACTGAAAGCAGAGGAGCAAACCAGACAGCACCTCTGTTTTCCTTACTGGTTTGTTTGGGATTTTTTTTGCCTTGCTCCTTATCTCTCCCTGAGGGTCACGCAAACCATTGAAAACCAGGTCCAGCCCTGCACGTCCTGTCTACTTTATACCTGCTGGAGGATTGCCCACCGAGTCTCACAGGGCAGAAGCACGTCAGTATCTTCTAGTTTGACCCAGCGGTCCTTCCCAGCATGGTTTGCTTGGCCTTTATGATGCCAAGCCCACCAGTCGTGCTGACAGTGGAACAAATTGCTTCATGCAGAGATGTCCTGTCTTACAAAGTAGCCCCAAAGACAGGATGTCAAAACAATCTCCAGCACCTAAGAGGGCTGGGAATGGCTTTTCAGCTCCCTGCTAAATATCGAGTGAGATAACTTGTGCCAGTAGATCTGGTCAAAGCCCCAGGTTTCCAGAGCCTGACGAGTATATGCTGAAACACCACAGGAAAAGAAAAAGGACAACTCTGTTTCCCCTTCCTCCTCGCCAAATGTCTGTCCCAAAAAGTTACCTTCAATGGTATTAAAGGTGGGCCACAACTGGTCTGTGCTTATGGGAAATCCTCAACAGCCTTTAACTGTATTCTGCTCAGTCTCACACCCTGGAGATGCCAGGGATTTGCTAAGCGGCTCACTAGCAGCAAGGGTTTCATGAACATCAGATCCCAAGTGCAGATTGCTTTCATAGTGACACTCACTAGACCCAACTGCACTCCCATGTTTTCTTCTGCGGACAAGGGACTCGGAGCCAGCTCCCTTCACACTCTTGGCCACCTGCCCTTTCAGTTCCCAAGCCAGGCCAGCCGCTTTCTCTTTGCAGTTTTCACTGTGTTATCTAAAACCATCTTCCTTAGGCAGGTTCCCACTCCTTTACAATCACTGGAGAGCAACAAGATAGGTGCAGGGGCTGGGAAGTTGCAATTATCCCCTTGCACTGATCATCACCTTAGCTGCCAGCCTGCACAGATGGGCAGAACAGTCATAAACAATGTAATCGGGATTGCAACATTTCATGAAGGCTTTAACATACTCCAGCAGCCTCCTGCTTGATGCCATGCAGATAAAAAAGTGTTGACAAGAGACTAATTTTAGCACAGTGCTTTATTAACCCTGTTGCTGAAGGGCAGGAGCAGAACAGTGCTCTCAGGTGAGCAGCAGGAATTAACTTTCCTGTTGAGCACGACGTCCCTGCTGCCACGGAGTTAGACACAGAGCCAGCACCTTTGTAAAATGCACGCTGGCTGGCTGGGTAGCTGCGTACAACTCCTTAAATGCTCACCAGCTGGCACAGCTCAGCAGACAACTCAAAGTTAGGATGCCCTTTAAGGGGCAGTGCCCCTTTCAGTAGCTCTCAGTCATTTTACTCAATGTAGGGAATGTCCTGAGTAAACATCCTTTTGCTCCTCCTTGCAGTTGCCTCAGGAGTTAGGCCTGTGTTCAGGGAAGGAATCCAAGGACAGGTCCCCTGGGCAGTGCTGCCAGCAAACCGGCATTCCTGGAGCACAGCTTTAGATTGCACTTCATTTGGTGTGACTAGTGTAGATGCTGAGCGTGTCCCTCGTCCTCCCCTCCATGGTCCTGGTTAATCAGTCACTCGTGCCTCTTTGCTGTGTGGCTAGGGAGGAGCTGGCTTAGAAAGATGACCGGGATTCAATTGCTTCTGGCATTCAAGTGCACCCACCCACAGTATGGTCCGGTCCCCACACACTGCAGCCTGTCCTGCTTGCCCACTGCCAGCATTTCCATGAACTCATGTGCTGGCAGAGAGGATAAATGCAAAGCAAAACCGTGGCAGCGGCAACAACCCTTGCAGCGCTGAGCATCCAGCGTGGACAATTCATGGCTCTTTTCATGAAAAGCTGCTCTTTTGTTGGTCTGATAAATGTCCCTATTTTTCCCAGTGAGAGCAGGCCCCCAGTCAGGGCCTGGAGAATGGGGTGTAGATCCTTTGCTTGGGATGCCACCGCAAAACCTGGGACCATTGCCCAGCCTGCCTCTGCATTGCTCTTTCACGTGGCAATGATGGCAGCCCCTAACAATCTTGCTGCCACAGATAGGCAGGGTGAATATTCCCATCAGCAGCTCAGCTCTGTGAGAGTCGACTTCGTATTCAGCTGCGGGAAGTGGTTAGGCTAAGGTCAAAGGGAAAGCAATGACGACTGGCTTGGGAGGCGATTGCTGGCAGTTACAGAAAATGCGTGCATTGTGCCAGGACACACTGATCCCCTTGAATTTTCTGTTGTGAAATGGCACTAGTTTCCAGCAATAGATCACAGGATCATACCATCATATACTCCCTCCCCCTTTGCATTTTTCAGCCCTCACCAGCTAAATAGGACCAGATCTGGCCAAAATTCCAGTGACAGATGCTGTTAACCAGAAATGGCCTTGCCTAGTCAGAAGGGATTCAACCCAAAATCAATGCCCAGGTGCGTGGTTGGAAGGAGAGCCTGCAAGATGGCAACGCTGAGCCAAGGCTCAAATTGAAACTCTGATCCAGCCTGCTCAATGTCACTTCCACCAAATCCATGGCTTTGTGGGTTCTCAGTCTGGACATAAACCACTATGAAGCCAGTTGTGTATTGCCTTCCCGGCATCCGTGGTGCCGGCTGTAGTCACAGGTAGGAAACAGCACAGTGTCCAGGACCCGCTGTCCCAAATCAGAAGGTCTCAACTCTGGTCTGGGTGGACCAAAAGGCACTCGCATGTTCCAGCCTCAGCCCCACAGCACCATCTTGAGGCCTGGGCACACAAGAGAAGAGCTGCTCCTCCAGGCGTAGAACAAGCTACATCATGCATTTGCAAACAATATATGAAATTAGGGGAAATTCCGTCTGGGAAGATGACAGACAGCTAAAGGGGGACCAAAAAAACGGAGGCCAATCCAGCTATCACTACCAGATGCGAAGCCAAGAAACACCATGGTCCTGATTGTCCCAGTCCTGTCTCCTGGCCCCCGCATCTGCTGTAGAGCTCACAAAACCACAGGTCACGCTCCTCTAGAGCATTGCTGCATATATTCAGCAGAAGGTTTTGTGGCACAGAACGGAGTAGCTAATCTGAAGCTGCTAGGCGAAGCGTCCTTTAGGAAGTCCCAGACAACACTTAATGGTGCATAACGTCTCCATCCACAAGAGCTACATAAGCTGATGAATAAACAGATATAAATCTGACTTCCTTGAAAATAATTCCCCTTCTTCCTCCTTGAGAAACAAAGTGATTTTTTCCCCCCCTTGAAATTTCTTATGAAGAACTAACATACCATGAGGACTCAAATGGGGGACAACTTCCAGTGCATGGAGGGCCCAGGCAATATCCTAGAACACAGCAGGGACCTCTGTAGTCCTTGGCAATGTCTGCACCCAGCCTGGCTGGACCTTGGGAACCTGGCTATTAACATATTTCCCTTGAGGAGGGAAACAAAGGCACTGAGTTTCTTGGGGCAATATTTGCTTGCACTTAACTCCCCAAAGAAAAGGTTTGCTTTTCAGAAATACTTACGTGTTGGTGATGCCCAGGTACTATTCTTTCTCTAGTCTGTCAGTTTTAAAGTGAAATCTTGATTTCTGGTCATCACAGACTCCAACAGCCTCTTTTTTCTACTTCTTTTCCAGTCTGTCTTTTTAACGTGCAGACCTCTGAATAGAGATGAGTCATGGTAATTGGTAGGGTTTTTCTAAATTGCAGTCTCTAGGTCTTAAAGAGACCTGGGAAGTACTGTCTACAATGTCTAGCAGATGTACCCTTCCAGACTTTCTGTGTTACTATTGATTTATTTTTTTTTCTGTATAAAGTTTATTTATTTTCACATTCTTCTGCAACTCATAAACAACAAGCCCTTTGGCAATGCGTGCTTGACAGATGGCTTCAGACTGGTATTAGCATTTTAACAAAGCTACACAACACACTTGAAAAATTATAGAGTTTCTCTGTTTTCTTCTGCCATTCAGAACTTCCTGGGGTGGGGAAAAATTGTGGGCATTTTTGCTGTGAGGGACTAGTTTGATGTAGGTGGAGCCATTGGTGTACCAGAAACCCAGGTTAAATCGCCACTTTTATTCTCACCTTTGTCCCTTTCATTTGCACAAGAGCTCTCACAGTTAGCACCCCAGTCAAGTCCCAGGGGAGTATTCCCAGGACAGGGCTGCAGTCTGCGACCCATTCTGCTGGCACTTCTGTACTAGGAAGATCAGCTGAGTGAAGGAGCCCTTGGCAGGCACTCCCTGATTATTCTTTCTTTAATCGCTTCCATTCATTCTAACCAAATTTTCCAGCAGGGCTGGAAAAAATCATTGGTGACTAGTTAGCTCAGTGAAAGAGAAGGGAGGTGAAGGAGGACAACAGAAATTTTCCCAAAGACATTCAAGTTACAATTAAGCAGTCAGCAACACAAATGCAGAGAGCAAAAGAAATTGTCCAGTACATATGTCATTGGAATTTTATTGCCACGCAGATCCCTGCCAAATTTGCCTAGAGAGTTATTCACAGAAAACTAAGCACATGGAGTATTAAACTGCCTGCGGTGAGATTGAGAGCAATAGCCAATCTCCTAAGAGTACTTTGCAAGAGACTAGTAACTCTTACTCTTAGGAAGAACCAGAACTCCTGCGAGTGTAAGTGCTCGCAGTTCGCATTGAATTTGGTTCCTTTTAACGCATCTTGCTGTGCCCTGGGTGGTGGAGGAACTCTCCCAAGAAGGAACCCAGAGCCCCAGTCCCTTCTCTTCACTACGTGCTGCATGGCTGTAACTGGGATCATTCTCACAACCAGGCTCACTGCCTGCACCACTCCCAGTGCTGACGGAGCATCCCTTGGGAGCAGGTAGGATGCTCAGTTTTCAGTCTGACTCAGCCTTACCCTTGGATCTAACGGTTTGCGTTAAACTTCCTCTCATGGTATGTGCAGCAGGTTCCAGCTTCCTTTCTGCTAACCTCCCTCAAAGGAGGAATTTAGCATCCTTCCAATAAATGCTATGTTGTCCTTGGCTCTAAAAGAAGATCTTCCTGATTTCAGTTCAGTTTGACAGATGGTTCTTATTTGCACTGCCCCCAGCTGAGTACTCCAATAACTGAAGGCATCAGAGGACCAATACCCAGCTGAAAGCACTGGGAAATGGCTTAAATGTTTCAGCTAGAATTTTTGCTGGACTCAGAGGCTTCAACTGGCAAATGCAGGGAGGCAGGGAACCGGTTATTCAGTTCCTGGTTTCCACTGGTTTAGAATTTCCCTGTGTTTTGTACAGGTTCTGCATTCCCATGGGCTGAAGCGTGCTCTCATTTACCCCGCTGCAGATCTAGAGTGTTTCCACTGATTTCAATAACGCTAGGCCAGATCTATGCTTGTGCAAGGGAAGAATTTGTTCTTTATTTCAGAAGCACCTGGGCTTATTCATCACTAGCTCTTACACACAGTACAAATCAGAGAAATTCCTTAATAGGGCTGTATGTTGAGAGAAGCTCTTCCTCTTGCCACATGTGGAAACCTGTTAGTGTTCGCTTCTGTCATATTAAATCCATATATTATCTGCATATAAAGTTTCCATAAACACTTATCCACAGTGATGCTGAGGCCCATGACAAAGTCTGCCCATGGAAGTGGAGGGGTGAGGTAATAAGCTCAGTGTCGTCAAGTTGGACAGACTGTAACGGCACTTCCTTGCGAGGAGGAAACTTTTACAAACGAGGACTCGTTCCCTCCCTTGTAGCTATATTGCACTTCTCTTTTACTTCCATAAATCTGGCTCAAAGAAGCTGTCTCATATAATTTATACTAACAATGTATCCTGCTATGGCTCAAGGTAAATTGCCTGCTTGGCATCAACTGTCAGCACTTTCAGTTCTTTCTGGGTTATTTTCTATCCTAGGAATTCACACTGCAGAAATTAAATGCTCCTGCAATGTTGGTTCATTTCACAAAGCACAGAGTAATGTTTTCAGCATGCCATTCTGGATATTTTTCATAGCCTTGAAGAGCTCTTCATGTCTTACCAGGCTGGCTGGGTCATACTCACAGATGATGAAGAAGAACTCTCGAGCTGATGCTTATAACAAAGAGGAGGGTTTGTCCTAAGGACAGTGATTGACTCAGTCACTGCGAGGCAGGGCAGGAGAGCTGTGTGCCCTTCAGCAATGGCTGATTCAGAAACCTTGTTGTCTCTTACCGGATGCGATCAAAAAGAAAAAAAAAAAGAAAAAAGAAAGGGAACATGAAAATCATATGAGTAGGACTGGAAGGGACCTCAAGAGTCTGCTTCTCAGCCCCAGGAGAAACCCAGTGCCACTCACAGATATGTATAATTAGTGCTTTAAAATGCTCCTGGTTTTTCTAGGCAACTCCACCATCCTCCCCATTCTCCTAGCACACTGAGAGGTTGCTGTCCCTGCAGTTGTGTGCATGAGAGCGTTCCAGCATCATGGCCTCTCTCGTGCAAAGCCAGATAAAATATTATAGTAGGTGCATCTACTTTTAAAAGCGCTGCTATTGCACAGTATTGGCTGCAAATACCACTTTTGCCTAAAAATCAATGATACATGCTCACAGCACTGCTCATTTTTACCATACTATTTTCCAAGGGCTGCCCAGCAGTTAAATGCCTGATGTTTGCCTTGAAGCCTGACTCAAAGTCCAGAATGCTCACAAACATGGACGCGTGTGCAGGCTGATGAAGAAACTTGTATTGCTATAGCAACTGAGCCCTGGACTGTTGAGCCTGGGCTGCAGGACTCCTTCTGAAACCTCGTCTAGGTGGATGAAAGCTGGTCCTTAGGTGCTCTGGCTGACTATGCAGCAAAGCCATTTAGGAGCGGTGTGAGCAGCTGATAAAAAATTAAGAGGAAAGGAATAATAAATGAAATACTAAATACTGGTAACCAAGAATACCTTTCTGTGTTGGAGAAGCCATCTGGAAGGGTGAAAGGGAGGCACATGAGCAGCCCTAATGAACCCCTTAGTCATATTATTAACAAGAAGCAGGTGAAAATATATGAGCTGTCTCATATATTTTGCTCAGCTGCATGATTCCCCCTGGTGTACATTTTTTTGTGTGGGTGTGGATTTAGGAGTCCAGCTCTGCATTAGCACCTGGTCCGCTGCATGTTCCCAGGCATGACGTAGAAGTGGCTGTGCAACTGTGTTTCTTCTATTTTCCCCTTTGCCAGAACAGCTGCTTCCAGCCCTAGTGTGAAGGACTAAGTCATGATTAAACACCCACTGAGACATGGCATCTTTCTAGTGATTTCATCGGCTTTGGATCTGGATCGTTCAGTGATGACAGAGGAGCAGGGAAGCACAAATAAACACTGTACCTGGCCAAAGTCTTGTTGAGTGGAAGTATATTTTCATGTCTTCTGAGGTACATCAGTACCAGGTTAGTGCCATGGCTTTGAATCATAGAGATGATGTTCCAGGGAAATTAAATCAGTACATAGTTGGACTTTAAAAAACCCAGTTAAAATACATTTCCTTCTGTCTTCCTTCAGCATCTTGCTAAGCAGAGCTATGCTCTGAACTCTGCACTGGGTCGGGAGCTCACAGAACAAAGCCCTGTCTGTAAGAGTTTAGAAGAAGCAGGCATTGCTCGGTAGCACGCTTTCCCCCCAACATCTGTGGGCACAGTCCCTGCCTGGCACATCAGCCCTGCAGAAAGCAGGCCAGCACAGCTGCCCTCAGGATTTGATCCAAGGCTGAGGATATTAAGGATGTCTCTGTACTCTCCACAGGAAATTTAGGATCAAATCAGTTTCACATCAGAGCTATGGCACTGCTAGGACACCCCTGAGGTACAGCGTGACATGAAGTTTGTTCTGCTACAGAGAAGAAGCATGCTTTTAGGTAGATTCATTTCCCCTTTGTTATTAAAACTCTCTGTAAAGTAATTACCAAATTAAATCAATACTTGTTTTATTAAGAAGGCTGTTGCCAATAACTCTTAGTTTCTTCTGCAGAGGCAGCAATGGGAATGGTTCACTACAATACTTGCACCATAGCTAAGTTTAAGAATATTTTCCTTGTAAAAGCAGTTGGATTAAACAACAGGTGAGCAAAAGGAACAACAGCTCATATCAAATATCTGTACCCAGCCAGCAAACATTGCCTCCAGGCAAAACCTTATTGTCCTGTAACACAGTATCTCCTTTTCGTGCAACAGAACTTCTCTTCTTTCCTCAGTCCTGTCAGAAATTTATGACTATTTCTCTCCTTTTAACTCTTCAAGATGAGACAGAGACTGACAGCAGAGGTGTAGGGAGGAAACAGAAGGCCACACCAAAAGGGAAGAATGGCAATGAACACAGCTGGCAGTATGATCAATTGCAATTTCTTTTTTTTTTTTAGAGATGTTTCATTTCTCATGGGCTGAGGCACAACATGAGATGATCATGTGCTCCCGACCGTAAGCTGGCTCTTTATTAAAGGAACTAGTTGAAGGAGGACTGTTTTATTAGCCCTGGGGCAGACCAGCTTGCTGATGCCCTCTCCAAATTTTTCTCTCCTGTGTTTGTCTCTCCCACCATATTGCAAGCAGATTAATGGGGGAGTACCGCTATCCCTCAGGATTTTGTCACTGCACGGATGCAAATGCACTGCAACCTGCTGCCAAAGCACCTTTTGGAAGAGGTTAGAGCAAACCCACTCCTGTCACCCCAGGGGAGAAATCACAGCAGAAGGTGGTCCCAGGCAGATGAGGGCACATCTATCAGATGATCTGCAGGACACGGGAAAGTCAGCAATGTTTATTTGAGCCCGGATCTTTAGTTTTAACAAAGGACAAGCCGAGACAGAAAATGTAGTGTTTCGGGGACCTTTAGAGGGTGGTATTTGTAAACACTGTATACAGTAGTCTGCATGGAAGCCATACAGAGGCATGTGTCACCCTCATCGTGTTTTATGTTGTTTTTGCTAGGAGACAATCAGCCAATCCACTGCTATCTGCGTCCCACAGTGAAGCGGGAATGTAGAAGTACCGCCTTTGCCATCCACTTCATCTGTCAGCTTCAAAGTATTTACAGAAAAGAAACTTCTTCTTCTTACTGCTTCAAAGAATCCAAAGATGTAACAGTAATCATTAAAGCCTGGAGCTTCAGAATAGACATCCTATTATGGAAGGACAGAAGTCTCTAGCTTAAAGGAAGAAGCTCAAACCAATTACTTGCTGCACTTTTATTTCCCTTTTCAAGTCAGGCAGTCCATTATGCTCATATAACAGGCCTGACAAAATGCTAATGCATTCTTGGTCTCCTGAATGGCATCAGAACAATTTAGTCAGCACTTTCACCCTGCAAAATCCTAGAGCAATGGAAAAGCATTAAAATGCAAACTCCATATTCCTTCAACCACTCAGGTTCTGGGATGGAACAATCTTGTTCATTCCTCTTTGGTACACAGAAGCATTAAGCGACAGCTAGAACTGTAAGTGAAAAATATCAGATCAGTTGCACCTGAAGTATTGTGGAGGTGGTTTGTTGAGGCTTTGGTTTAATGCAGCTGCCAGGATGGGATAAATAGCAATAAAGGCTGGCAGACTGACTCAGTTGAACACACACATGGAGCCAGCAAAGTAGATATATTGCGCTGCTGCCCATCTGTTCGCAGCACAAATAGCTGCACAGAGATGCCTGCTTGCCTGAGTCCAAAGCTAAGACTGTGACCATCACAAGGCAACGTGATGGCCAAAGCCCAAACAAATGGCTCTAGTCTCTCAACACAAGGTGTCCAACAACAGTACCGTGCTTACCTCCAGCCGTCCCTGTGTTGTTCTTGTCTGTTTTGGTGCCTGGACCGAGTGTCCTGCTGTCCATGCACTGGGTGTTTCCTGCCAGTTCAATTCACTGTCACCTGTAGCCACCACTGGTTATTACTCTGGGTGGGACTAGGGCTCTGCAGGCTACATAGACTGGAAAAATCAATCCTCAGAAAGAAAACAGAAATTACATTTTAACTTCCGGTGATATGTGCTGTGGTACAATGGGCATCACTGATGCAGCCAGCACTTTGAGGCGGAACAGAGAAAAACTCCCTCAGTGGAGATTTGGCACGATCTTTATTTATACATAACACTTAAAATGGTTATATTTGGGAGACAGGGGAAAAACAGCCAGTGGGAGTACACAGCTTGCAGTGATCAGTAGCACACAGACCCCACTAACTGAACATTAGAGCCCCACAGTGATTTGGAAGGAGAGAATCATGCATCAAGCTGCCATGCTTTTCCCTACCTGCCATACCATCTCACATACACTGTGCTTTTCACTCAGTTGTAGCATTCAACAGTCAGTTTGACCCTTTCCAGTTTTCCTCTCAAACTGCAGCACTAACCCTAAATCTAGGTATCTCTGACCCTCAAAACAAGACATTATATGCTGTTCCTCACAGGCCTAAGCTCTTAGCCCAGACCTGTGAGAACTTGTAGTGCTCAGCAGCCACCGTGATTCTTCAGCTTCTCCTGCCAGGAATTCTAAAACTGGACCTGAGCCATATTTAGCCCCAGACAAAACCACCTGAGCACAGCATAAAGGACAAGGAGCTATTTGCTGATTAATAACCATCAGGCGTTACCAGACAAGCATATTTCAGATCAGCAGCTGTCAGGGAAGAGACCCAAAGATCAGCATTTGTTTCCACAGCCAACCCAGTGACCTGACTTGGGAACAGTAAAAGGAGCACAAGCACTACTATAGGCTACGGGAAAGAAGGATTGCTAAGTGGGGGAAGGATATCTGACGTGTAGGAAAGCAGTGGATCCCCAAAATCACAGAGGCAGTGACCTACAGACACCTTTGCAAGAGGCTAGAAACATTGGCAGTCCAACACTTGGGAGAACCACAGTTGCTTCCTCTTGGCTGCATGTTTCACCAAAGGTTGCCTTTCCCAAAGAGACCTCTCTGAGGCAGGTAGCAAAGTCAGCAGCCACTCCCACCACTGTTTAATCCTATAAACATGTACTTTATGTCCCATGTGAGGCAGAACATGCTGTCAAGACTGGAAACAGTGCTGGGCTCTTAATGCAACAGGCACTGGGACGAGTCCCTGTTCTTTTCAGAGCTCAATGTTGTCTTTACCATCAAGGACTTGTGTTTTCTGTATTTCTCTCATCATGGGCAGAATCCTACCCACTTACAAAGCTGTAGGAGATGGCTCGTTAATGGATCTCTCTTCCTCTCACATCTAGGTACTACACAGCCTTCATCTGCAGGGCCCTCAGGATGGTGATTCTGGGAGGCGATGGTGGGGAGGGACAGGGCAGGGAGAAGAGGGTGCTGGCTAGGGCAGGTCTTCTGGTGCTGGAAACTCATACCCAGGCCTTGACTTGAGTGTTCCAGCCCTTGGCACAGCTGCACAGGCCTCCCTCCTCGTACCAGCGCCACTTCACCCCCTTGTACACGGCCCTGCTGTATGGCTGGAAGCACATGAAGAGACGGAGACGCCTTGCCAGGCTGCAGTAGATAGCCATGGCCACCACAATGAGAGGGGACATGATGACGAAGCCAAGGATAATGAGGGCAGAAGAGCTGTTGTCATCCAAGATGCTTTTGCAGTAGCGGGCAGCTGAGTGCAGCACCTGTGGAAAGAGTGAGACAGAGCTTGTCACAGACCTGGTGGTGGATAGGAGTGGTGACCAAAGTACCCTTGAGTTTCTAGTGCTTTCAGAGAAATTTGCTCCTCTTCCCTCTCTCCAAGCTGATCTCAGCAATCTTCAGGCTACACCGTGTGACCGACAACACATTTTAATCAAGCTTTCAATTATTCCAGCATCACTGTGAGACAAGAGCACTGCACACTGATCCTGAAGCAGGAAACGCTAATCTTTATTAAGTCATCAGAATAGCACAGTTTAGCATTTGATAGGCAGAAACCAAATAAAGAGGACTCCTGCTGCTACATCCATGTGGGTGGCACAACATACTGGAAATTATAACAAAGTAAATAAAAATACAGGAAGATGTTAGATTCTGCAGACAGACATTGGTCATTCCATAGCTACCCGCTGGCTGGAGACTCTCCAGACTCCTGCCCTGGAACAGACCCCTTTGTGTTCTGTCTTCTGTGTACACGCTGTGCTCATTTCTACCTCCTAGCACCTCTTTGCACTGCAAAATCTGCCAGGAAAGCCCATTCACCCCATGTAGCTGCAAAGCATCCAGCACACTAACCCGTCCTTGCTGAACGGTATTTAAAGCACTCCTTTCATCCTGGCAGCAGGAGATCCCAGTCAAGCTACTCAGTTGTTCTGCATTAAGAACTGCTACAGGCAATCCCCATGTCCCCTAGCTTCCTTTCCTTCTGCCATATTCTTTCAGCAGTACAAGAAACACAACCCATCATACTTTAAAAAAAAAAAAATCCACCTAATGGATCTGCAGTGCAGAAATCGGCCTCTGGCTACTAGGAAGGCATTGAAAAACAGTAGCCCAGAGAAAGGACTGCTCTTTACAAGCCATACTGCCACAATCCCTTTCTATGCCTATTAAAGTCTGTGTTAAAAGGCTCCATGCAGCTAACAGCAACACAGTCACTTTCAGTTCTAATGTACTTGGCTGTACTCGAAAAAACTTTTGCATGTCCTCAAAGCCTTCAACTGGAGAGCACTGTGTGTGCAAAGCAGAACTTGCCAAGATGAGGGTCAAGCATAGTGAAGATGGAAGAGGTAATTCTGGGAGGCGGTCCTCATATTATTTCCCATTTGGGGTCCAATTTGAAGTCCCTATTTATGACTTTCAAGGACCAGTTTCAGATCATAGGAAAAATTGATTTAAGGGCTTTACAGGCAATCTCCTCTTAAACCTACCCTAAAAAGCCTCATGTCTTACAGAATCTGCATCCACGCTGCACTTATGGAGACGGACCAGCCATTTTACCAAGGCAATAGCTCACACTGCACTTTTTCCCAGGGAGAATTTATTAGGTTATTTCTTGTGAAGACGTACTCTTCAATAAAACAAAAGTCATTCTACTCACCTGCCCTTTTGTATGTGAAAATCCCAACAGCCATGGACTGTAAAGGAAAGTGTCACGACCCACAATGAAGAAGGGTTGCATGACTATTCAGGTAGATCAGGACCCCTCTGAGCCACTTTTGCTCTCTGTAGGGTCTCCAGAGCTTCCAACTTTACCCTGTTGGGCATCACATACATTTGCATCCCATAGTCAAACACTTCCAAAAGGTGTCAGAGCCACAGTGGGAATTGCCTGACCCAGAGGTACATGATTTCTTTATGAATTATGCTTCGCTCCAACTAGCAGCAGCACTTGTGTCTGCCCTGTTCTACAAAACAATTACCATGACAGATGTCTCCCTGTTCATTAGTTTGCAAGATCACAAACAGCTTTTCAGTAACAGCAGCTAAGAGTTGTCGTAATTTCAGGGCAATAAAAAATCAAAGCCAAACTTCTCCGACCAGCAAATACATCAGTACTGAGAAAACAATAACAGCACAGGCCCTTTGTCAGGGAGCTTTGACACAGAGAGCTGTGGGCTGACAACTCGTGTTGCTAGGATGTCAGCTGAAAAATACAGTGCAATGGCTGTATTGGAAAGTTACAGCACATCCCCCAAAGCTATAAATGTTTGCAGCCAACAGTATGTCTTAGCATGCTGTCGTGTCCCAGGGTTTAGAGGCCTCAAGTGAGCAAACTAAGATTCCACCTACAGAATGAGCACCTTTACCAAACACACAGCTCCTGAGAATAAATCACGGGCACTAAAAGTGCTGCCAAAGAAGCTGTTCTCCCAGAGCTGAGTGACATTTTACACATCTGGGAAATGTGATTTTATACTTCAGCTAGGCAGAGAAGGTGTCTCCTCCTTCACTGTGGAGCGAGATCTCCACAGGTATATCCACATACAGCTCCACAGAAGTCAGCAGAGCCTTACTGGATTAAACTGGGCAAATGGCTGACCCCTGCTGCATGGTTGGATCCTTTCCTACCACCCATGCTAGGATCTGCTCACTCAGACAGAGGTCCCAAGGATGTGGGTGATTAGCTAGGATGCACACATTTCAGTAAAAGGAAGGGGAAAAGCTTTCTTCTTTCAATATTTCTCAGGTAAATACATCAGTTTGAGAACATTTAAACAATCTTCCCTTTAGTTCAGATTCTGTGGAATGGGGAGATGAATAGCATCTATATTTTGAGTCAATTCTTCCTGCTGGGAGAAGGTACTACAGTGTGTGGGGTTTTTCCCCAAAGTAGGAAGTAAAAGAGCTCTTCTAACTTAGGATAATGAGCAAGAGAAGTCATATTGAGCTGGTCTAACAGTTACTGCCTGCGAGGAAAACAGGAGAACTGCTTTTTCACATCCACGCTTAGCCAAGTGATTCCAAAGATATTTATAGAAATATACCAAGAAGAAGTTTATAAGTAATGAAATAATGAAATCCAGAGGACAACAACTAACTGGAACAGACATGCACACAGCCAGAGCCCTTACTGACAAAAGTAGGCTCATTTGTTGGTGTGAGAAACTGTACAGCACATTTGGGAAAACACATGAATGTTAGACTGGCGTAAGAAGGGGATTATATATTCTGTTAGACTTTACTAGTTCTATAATTAGCCATTAGGCAGATCAAATATGACAAACACTGTAGAGGGCTTACTTAAATGGAAAGTAACAAACCCTGTCAGAACCCATTGTAGGGCTTGTGCAAATTACAGAGGAGTTCAGGTTGGCAGCTCTCAGTAACAGAGGTCACAGAAAAGAGAGAAATGTTGTGACGTTAAAATGCAAACAGCAACTCTGTCAAGCCAGGGAGTGTATTCACCTGACCTGTCACAGCTGCTTGTTATTTTCGCAGGAATAAACTTTATTGCCCAGTCAAGCTTCCATTTCCCACAATACTGGAAGAAAGGAGGGGTGAAAATGTATCTTGCTCCTTCCTGCCAGCATTCAGGTGTGCCCACAAGACCGGCATCTCATGCGAGCTTGTTGTGAAATGCCGTAGATTTATCTCTGATCACTTCACACTTAAACAAGTGTACAAAGTGGAGTGCACAGGGGATCAGGACCAAGGGGTCCCGTGCCATCTCAGTCCCCGAGGAGCTCGGCAGTCACAGGCAGCTGCTGTCAGCGTTCTCCCTGCCACTCCAATAAAAGCCTTTCTGTGCTAACTTACTGACACTCGATCTATAGGTGCCAACCAACTACTTTAAGACAATTAGTCCAGAAACCATAAAACCTGTACTTCCCTAGACAAATGCACATGCCAGCCTTGCTCACAGCTGTGCCACAGGCACCAAGCAGGAGAGACCGCTCCCTTGTACAACCAAGAAACTTCAGGTCAGCATGAACCGCCATAAACCTGTTCTTGTCAGCCCAGTCTATACACATACCCTGCCCTTATGAAAAAAAATCTATACGCGTACACACCCTTTATGAAAACAAAGCCAAAGCTCGGGAAGCCTAGCCTTGTCTTTACAGCCACTGTTCCCCGTGGGCTAAAACAAAACCCTTATAGATGGCCCTGCCTTAGAGGTGGCTGTTAGCAGCCAAATGGAGCAAGGCTTACTTACCCGAGAGTGGCACTGGAAGCCAAAGTAAACCACCACAATGGTAGGAAGTAGCACAATGGTGAAGATAACGAACATCAGGATCAAATTCATTAAAAAGACCAGGGAGTTCATGGTGACTACCACCAGGGTCCATGCCAAGCAGCACCAGGCACTCCGTGGCTCCCTGGGAAGGAGCTGGTCATCCATGTCATATGGCGGGAGGGTAGTAATCATCCGAGACTTGTCTGAGAGGTTTTCTCCTCCAAAGTCCTCAGCGTCCTGGCCAGACATTCTTCAAGAAGATTGTTAATCAACCCACGCTCTTATCCAAAATGGTTTCTTTGCTTTTGGCAACAGACCTGGGAAGTAATTTGCAGAGGCTTTTCCTGCCTCTTCCACACGTGGACAAGAACACTTAACCAGAGATCATAATGGAGCAAAGAAGGAAAGACCTCTTTTGGCCACCTGCTTTCCCAGGACCTGGCCAGCACAGGTTGTTTTCCTTCAGAATGTTTTCCATCAGTGTCCCAACCTCAGTTTCAAAGTAGATGTGGCTGCTGGAAGTTTGGCAACAGCTATTATTTTGCTTTTGAATCCATAGTACTCCTGAATTTGTTGCTGTTCTTCCTAGGATTGTGATGCCAAGAGGTCCCAAACAGTTGCTGTCTTAGCTTTGATAGGCTGCTCGGTTCCACAGAGTGCCTAGTTTTATTATCCTCCTCCGCCTTTGAGCGCTGCTGTTCGCTAAGAATATCAGGCTTAGGCACTTTCAGACAGTTCCTTGACTTCAGATCATCTTTCCATGCTCTTCACCCTGTACCCAAGTAAATACTCCTACTCAACTCTCATCCAAATGAGGTGACCGGTAAAGATAATGAACAGCAGCAGTTTCTCCACTCCCTGCCTTGCTGGAGTCCTTGCCCACACCTTGCAGAGCTGGAAGCCAAGACTGGAGCAGCGTGTGGTTTCGCCGCTCTCAGCTGCCTGCAGTCACAGGCACTCAAATACAAGCAGTGTCTTCCTCTCTGAGCTGGCGCTCAGAGCTTTGCAACACTGCTGTGTTTACAGAGTAGATTCTGAAGCTGCTTTCTGTGCTAGCCAATCCTTTACATCTAGCTGTCTCACTACTGAAGTGATTTAGCACGCAGCACCCAAGAGTCACACTCGAACCATACATTCCCAGGTCAAGATGGTCCCTCTTCAGTTTTAATTATTCTGTCCCTGATTAATTTTCTACAATTTCTCTCTAGATTAAAAAACCTTAGAGAAATTGGTAATAGTCACTATATACCTCAGAAATCTTCTGTTCTCTGCAGTCATCACTGTTATTGTTTGCAGAGCATATTGATATTCTTGTAGTGAAGGCACAGCAATTATCAATTATTTCACCTGCCTCCTATGATCAATATTATTCAAGAATTTCAGTGATATCTGCACATTTATGTAGCCTTTTATATACACTCATACATGCATGATCATAGTACTGCAGGAGGGAGAAAACTTCCTTAACTCCAGAGGAAACTGAGGTAGCATAGGTCTTACCAGGAGGAACAGCTTGTCTATGGCACAAGTCAGGGAAAGAATTCAGGACTCCTGTGTTCCACTTGATGTTTTTCTGCCCTAGAAAAAGGTTATTGGAAAAAACGAGGCTCACACAATGCTAAATGTAAAATGATTTAATAATACAGTCGAGTGCTAGCTTTCCTTCATTAAACACTTTTATTAAAAATTGCACATTTTGGGTGCCCATCCCCCTGCCATTGTTGGGTGTTTCGGTATGTTTGTCTGCCTTACTTATTTACTGACTGGCTGTAGCAATATGCACAGCAGAATTAAAGCTAAGACAGTTTTCTCCAAGGACGCAGACAGACCTGCTCATGAAGCATTTACCGGTGGCCCATCAGAAGAGCTCCACCAGATGATAAATTAGGGCTAGCAGACCTCTGGGCAGCTGCATCCCAAACATACCACGGCTTAACAACAGCCTCTGACAAAGCCATGCCACTAGGAGAAGGTGATGAGAGCAACACAAATGCAATATCCAGGCTCGATATTCATCACTCATGGGTGAAGCAGACTGTTACTGATTTCTGATATTGCTTTTAATTGAAATTAGGCTCCATTGTGCCAGGCACTCAATAGACGTTGACTAAGTGCACAGCACAATATTTTATTGTGCAAGCTTTAGAAACAGGGAACAGGCACACGAAAAGTTAAAAGGGTTGCTCAAGCTTCTTTCAAAGCTAAAATTTGGATGCAGATTTCCAAGTCACAGGCCACTATTTCAATTAGGAGGCACACGTATGTGTCATATGAGTTTTTTTCCTGACTGCAGAAAGTAGAGTATCACCCTGCAAAGATACAGGCCCATGTAGCCAGAAGGATTGCCTTCTAATTGAAATAAAATATAATTGAACAGACTCTGTCCTCTTGCCGCTTAAAGTACCCCGGAAGAGTGTTACACACTACTTGTAGAAAGCAAGCAGCAAGACAAATTGAGGCTATTTGCAACCTGCCACATGTAATCAATATCAAAACAGAGGCTTTAAAATTGAAGTGAGTTGAAGAGCTGTGTGAGAATACAGGTTTCAAAGGTATAATGGGTGATATCGGTGAGAAGGAAGCCTTTTGAAACAAATAAGTGCTTCTTAAACAGCTCAACAATGTCCATACTTGTTATGCAGTTCCCCAGCTATGAAAATTATCAGTTGATCCACATTTGCCACTTCTTTTTTTTTCCCCCCATAGCTCTTCTTGTAGAGCCTCTTAGGTATCCAAAAGGGTGTCACAAACTTCAGCTCTATCAGCATCCAGCAGTAAAAATTCATTTGGCTAATCTGTACCAGATCACAAGTCAGGTATATCATTCTCACTAACAGCAGAAATTACTCATAACTATGTGGTGCACTTTGTTCTGTGTTTTCCATTGACAGATTTCAAAGCCCATCAGAAATATAGAGAGTTTCAGCCACAAGATCCTGCTGGAAGCTCGGCAATAATTAAGTTCTTGCTGCTCCCTAAGAAACAGAGGGAATAGACTCCCTCCCACAGTACCCAAACAAGGTGAAAACAGTAGACTCAGAGATGGTAGTCAGGTTCAGCTAAGAGTCCACATCTTCAGGCACACTTACAATTATAAGACAGGTCCAAGGCCAACCTGGGAAGTCAGTGTAAGGGTCAGAGTCCAGAACAAGGTCCACAACCAGCCTCAGCTGTAACCCAGCTAACCCCAGAAACAGGTACACCTACACCAACAGCTCAGGCAGAAAGGCTGTTCCCGCAGGGGCACTAACACCCCATCTCTTCCTCAGCCCTTGAATCCCATCTCCTTTTAAGAACCAAAACAGATGAACTAATGAAAAGTTTTCTGTTAATTTGCTGGAAACTCACCTATCGCCGCTATTGTCAGCCAGCTCCCTGGGGAACCAGGCTATAGAGCTGGAAGGCACATGGAGGTGTGGGAAGAGATATGTCAATATCTTATTACAGTGCAGTGATCTGCTTAAGAGCCTAGGAAAGTTAAAAAGCCAGGGTGGTATTCCACAGTTCTCAGAATTAATGGCTTTGCCGTGGAGATAATTGTGTATGCGAATCAAGGGTGTTCACGTCCACGGGCACACTCTGCATTCTTCAGGCTCTTAGATAGTTTCTGAGCTGCAGCTCTCTTGCCATCCCAGCTTTGAGTTGGGAAAAGATCTTTTCAGACCAAACTGTGGCAACGATGATGAAAGGTTTATTATTTATGTAAAATTCTAGCTTCTTCATGATGTTTCAGGAAGGAGAAAATAAAAGTGGGAGCCAGTAACTCCAGTATAATCCTGTTTATTTACCAAGTGGCACAAGAGTAATTTTTTTCTTAAATGTGACAGGGAACAAATAACAGGAGGTATTTTTTTGCACAGAAGGCTAGTCCCTTTCTAGCAAGCACTCTGCCCAAAAGGATTCGCTGGAAGCCCTGCTCTTAGGGCTTTCTCCAGCTGTGCCTTTCTCACTTCTTCCCTGAAGCACATTTTCTTTGGAATGTCTTCTGCATCTCTCCTAGACACAGCAGCCAGACAATAGCGAGGAAAATCGCTTTGCCTCTCGTGCCCTGTATTTTGCCTCTGTTTTGAGTGAGGGCTGCTAGTTTCACCTGACATTCATCCCAAATGGATAAACGGTGACTATTCCCCTGGCTACGGTGGGGTTTGGTTGGACTGGGTAGGCTTTATGGTTTGATGTTTCCTGACTGGAGGGAAAAGCCTCTCAGCCCCCAGGAGCAATAGGGGAAGGAGTTACCCTCGCTCAGGAGCTAGAGACCCGTTCTCCACCCAAAGCAGAGGGAAGCTGCACTGTTCCTCACCAGGGACTGGTGCTGATGTCTTAAAGTAGATTTCTCTCAAGTAATTTTATTTCCTCCAACTTTAGCACTGAAGGTGACACTGAATTTAATTAATCTGGTTTGGTTGTTATTATTTATTCCTTCTGCTGAGTTCTCTCACGGTGAAGGAAAAAACCCCGTTGATGTGCCAAGAGAGGGGAAGAAGGTTAAAAATAGACTCTGAGACTGACAGCACTGCCAGTAGCCTGTATCCTGATTTGTTCCAGAAGGAATATACTGGTAAATAAGAGAAAATATTAATTTGTAGCATGGATTAAAGTCAACATCTGTCTGTTTTGAACTCAGCTGCCCTTGAAGGAGCAGGGTAGGGAAAAGAAGTGTGAAATCCAGAAAGCAATTACGCTCCTTTGGGCAGCAGGCACCAAGAGTTTCTGGTACTGGACTGACCAAAGCACTAAGCTCTTTGTCCACAGCCAGCCCGCCAGTTTCCCAGCTACAAAAGGGAGGCCTGGACAATCTCAGCCTGCCTCACCGGAGAGAAGTGAGACCAGAAGCACAGAACTGAGTAGAAGGGGTGGAAGGAACCATGGCATAAAGCTGAATTTCACAGTGGAATACTGCCCTGAAGAATCCTATTTATTTCCTTCCACTGAAAGGTTATTCTTGTGTTTGGTTACCCCACCTAGCTGGAGTGCTAAAGAACATCTTGGGTACCACGGTGTACTGCACACTGTCATCACCGAGAATAACTTTTTCCCTTGTTTTTCAAACTGAAAAATTCATCTGAAAATTACTTCTTTAAACTGATTATAAATTCATTTACCACAGCCCTGCATTGTAAGTCAAAAAACAATAGACAACTG
Organism: Buteo buteo; assembly: GCF_964188355.1. Classification (NCBI taxonomy): domain Eukaryota; kingdom Metazoa; phylum Chordata; class Aves; order Accipitriformes; family Accipitridae; genus Buteo; species Buteo buteo. The sequence goes on from NC_134175.1 coordinate 3,310,292, forward strand.
TCTCCCAAATATGAAGATGTTCCTCTACTTTTCCATTTTTGAATGTCAAGCATTGAAATATTTTTGAAAGGTGTACTAACTAATCCAAATGTTTAAAATTTATTTCAAAAGCCCTTCAGCTGACAGATCAATTTCGATTTTAACAAGACTGTAAACCCCAGGACCAGCTCTGTTTGGACAGCCACTTTCCTGGGAGAGGGTGAAAGAACTATGGCATTTTTTTAGTAATAAATGCATCAGAGAGAGAAAGATTTAAAAATACAGAGAGAAACAACCTTTAAAAGAGTCATCAGAGTATGAAAAGTCCATTTTCATCTTGTTCCACCCACTTCCTTCACTGCACTCTCAGGCTGAATGGCTCCTAGGGGACAAGGTAGGGTAGCAGCCTTCTCTCAAGCTGCAAAGTGTGAAATCTCTTCACAGATCTGTCCAGACATCCAGAGGGAAATAACTATTGAATCCATCCTGCTTTCAGTGGTTGCACAGGCCAGCCACAGTGTTAATAAAGCCCCAAATCTGTGCAGGAAACCAGATGGCATTGGATGTAATAAACGTGACAAATGGCATGGAGGCTACTAAAGAGTCTCAGTATTCACTATGCCTGTCTAACAACCGCTGATTTAAATATGTAACATTTTTCAAGCTTGACTTATGCCTTCTAAGTGGAGAAAGGATAAGATATGCACCACCACCCCACCCCCCAAACTATAGGAGGTAGAATCAAGGTTAGGCTTAAACCATGGAAAGGTTGCGAACTTGGTGCTGGGCAACTAAAAATTCCACCCAAAAATCACTTCAGCTGTGTGTGTTGGGACACCACAGAGCTACTACAGTTCCATAAATAGCAGGGTTTGGCTGGTCTATGCAGCTTGCCATTCTGTAATTTTTTCCTCACATCGAATTGCATTTCTACCAGAGCCTTACAGAAGGATCACCTATGGACTGAATTTCTGTGCTGGCATTTAACCTACACAAGCCTGGTGTAGATAAAGCCAATCCTGAGAATTTTCTAAGTGTGTGTGCCTGAGTCTCAGACCTTGAAGGGCACAGAACAACCTGAACTCCGTGTTGAAACATGTAGATGACACCTCCTTCCCTGCATCTGTGCTTTCCCATACAAAAATCATTCTTCAACACTAAACTCCCATTAAAACAAACAAACAAACAAACAAAAACCCAAATGAAACCATCAATAATTCTGCTACTGAAAACAGCTTAGAATAGCCAGGCTGATGGAGTCATATGGACCTGAGGAATTTTTTACCACTTACATTCTTTTTAAGCATTTTCTCATATTCTTATTCTTTTCAGATCCAGTATGGTCTGTTTCATAATGTTCATAACAAGTTCCGCCAGTCTTACAGGCTTCCTGCTGATTTGTGTGACTGTTCCATCTTAAAGACACATGCTTCAGTTAGGAGGAGGGATAGGAAAAGGAAAATGAAACAGCTTGGTATTTGTTGATACAATAAAATATTAAGTCTGCATTCCTTTCTCTTCCACACAGCTTTTACATTTTAAAATTTTCAAAAATCTAGGTTTTGTCTGCAAGTATCAGTAAAAAAATAAACTGTGTGCCAAAATCAAAATAAAATTAAATTTCATCATCAACACCTTTTAGAATAATATTCATTTTAGAATAATACTCATTTATATGAAATCTAACAACAGTGAGAAGCATAAAAACAATACTAATACAGGCAGATATTCAGGTATTTGTGAGTGCTGATAGTACTAACGTTGCTAGAGAAGTTATAAATAATGCTTAACTCTTCAATAACACTTTTATCTGTATAAGGCAGCTTGGATACATTCTTTTACCACAGCTTCCTAATGGAAAACCCCAAAAGCCCAGCTGGCAGCCAGTGGCAGCCTGAGCCTGGATTATACTCAGGGTATGAATTGGGCAGAAAATAATAATGACTAGCTGGAGCAATATCTAACAGGAGCATCATTGCTTCGAGATGCTGAAACTGGTAATGATTGAAGATGATCAGACAAATTCATTATTCCTCTTCTCTGACAGCAGAGACCTCTGCTGCTAAGAAATAATTTTTTTTGTCTTACTATAATGACAGCACCATCTTGTGGTTTGTTACAGTTCAGAAATTTTCAGTTTACATCTCTCAATTTCTTACACACAGAAGGATACTGTAAGACAAGCTACCCAGTATGGAATTCTTCCAATCACTGAAAACAACCCAAAAACTTTTCACACTGCTTTAGCATTGCCAGTTTGAGCGCTGCTAGCAATATAGCCCAGTAGTGCAGAGATGGGTGCTGAACAGTGACTGCAAATGGGGCTCAGGGTTCACATAGCTTCATTAAACAGCTCCAGTACCTCACAGGACAAACGACAGAGCAAAATGGCAAAACTGCTCCCTCCTCATGCCTCTATGGACACATGGATTACTAGCTCACTGAAAGCACTTTATTGAGCAAATGTGATTACCTGCCATGTCTAAAGAGTTAAAGGTTGAGCCTTTGCATACTAATAGGAGGTTATCATGTAACAGTGTCTTAGACTGCAGAGACAGGTCACTGTTTATCAATATGTCTGCAGTTTAACAGGGATATCACAATAACCTTTCTATGACTACAGTTCTTGTGTAGTATCATTTGGTCTGTTGCAGTTGCATTTACCTTCGGAAGCTCTCAGCAGCTTACACCAAACTCAGTGATGGTCTGAATCTATCATTATCTTTGACTGGTGAAGAGCTTAGCCAACAGCAACAAAAAGTAAAAAAAAACCTGAAAGCAACAGACCTGAAGATTCTTCCTGTAGAATGGAATGCTGACAGCATTTCTGAAAGGAGTTTGATGACTAGAAGAAAAGGCATTATTCTGTTAACCACAAGATAATATTACCAGCGACCATAATGCCTTCAGTCTCTTCGTTAAAAGCATTTGGCATCATGCTACAGACAGAAAACAAAGACAATGTTTTCAGAGCCTGTATACCTCAGTTCTGAAGTCTCTGGTCATTACCAGCAGTAATCAAGCACTACTAAAGAAACACTATTGCACCTTATCCCCAAGCATCCACTGAATCCTCCAGATCCACAGTCCTATACAACTGCTGAGGTGAATATCAACCAAAAAATACAGGCGCAGCTTAGACCAGAAAAATTTCCTGGCTGAGAAATTTCAGTGGTATGGGCATGAGAGTTAAAGATGAGGGTTGAAAGGAGTAAAGGGTAGCTTACATGGTCATTTCCACACCTGCTTTCTACAAATGCATAATTGAGAGATTTCAAAGCTTACTTTATGTGTTAAAAAATATCTCGACCCAGAAAAATGCTTGAAACGTTAGTGGAGTGGAGGAATGGTAAACAAAAGTAGAAGTCTTTGAAAATATAAAATTCCAAACTTCAGAACATAAAACTGAACTATTATAAACAAATCTTAAAGGCTAAGTCTGAGAAATTAAACCATATAAAAATGTACTGATTTTAATAGAAACTATGAAGAATAATGAACAGGCAATGATCTCCAGACAAGTTGTAGAGGCATTCTTTATTAATAAACCAAACAGATAATGCATTACATATGTGTACTCTCCAAAACATTCCTCAATATTCAACAAATGCCTTAAAATAACTCATTTATATGAGTTCTTAGTTTCAAATTTGGGATTCTTCCATGAAAAGAATGACTACACAGAAGGCTTGAGGCTTTGCTGCAGATGTCCAAGAGGGTTGCAGGCCATGGAGGAAGGGCCAGGGCTCTGGACATACAGGGTCATGGAAGGGGCCACGGGCTACGGACGCAGAAAAGCCTTCACCCCACACTTAGATGGGGGGACTCGTTCCGCTGCCACCTTAAAAAAGCTGCCTCTTCCCAAGGGGCCAAAGGAAAGAGGCTGTTGACAGGACGCAGCGCCGTAAGGGCATGGACCGCGGCCCACGTCGCCGGGATGCCAGGGTTCGAGGGAGCTCAGCGTCCCCCACGAACGGCGAGAATGCAACCGCAACCGCCATCCTCAGCTTACGAGGGGCTCGCCCCGGCCGCCTGACAAAAGCACCGTCAGCCAAGAGTCTGCACAGACCCACACCCCGGCTACGGGGAGCACGGAGAGGTCTTGCCCTCTGGCCTCTTAATTACGGGCTATTCGCAGCGCACAACAGGCTGCCGCACGCATGGGCGTGAAGCCCAGCTGCAGAGACCTCCTCCCCATTTAGGGAGCGGACAGTCCAAATGAGTTTGGCGTAAAGCGAGAGACACACAGCCAGCACCTCCCTCGCAGGGCAGGCTGGTGGGACGGGATCTCCACGGAGGGCTGTCACGCTAAGAGTGGGACGGGATCTCCACGGAGGGCTATCACGCTAAAAGTGGTGTCAATCAGCAGCTCGACTCAAAGGCTGTACCCACCCAAATTCCACCCGGGGGAAGGCAGGAGAATCCCTTGGGTAGTGCACGCGATGCTCCTTGCTTTCTGCTCCTGGGAAGAGCAAGGAAAGCACACTGCAGTATGTCAGGACCTAAACGTCCAAACCAACGCCTTCTGCAACAGCCACGCTCCTCCACCTGCACGCACACACACGCGTGCACACACGCGCATACCCCAGGTTACTTTTCCCAGAAGAGAAAACGAGAGCACGTTGCGGCACCACCTCCAGCCTCCTCCTCTCCCAGGTGGAGGCAGGTACAAAACTACATCCAGCCTACCGTGAGGTGGCCGATACTTAGCTACTACAGGGCTTCACAGCTGCTCTCCAGGTGCAGCGCACTGCATGCATCGAGGCTGCAAAGCCACGGTCCACGCACCTGACTTACAGGCGAGCCCCGCTGAAATTTAACTGCCACGAGGGCCTGAAGTCCCGCAGGCAGATGCCTCGACCCCAATTACAGAGCAGGCTCTTGCCTTCAGGGTACCGAGGGCCTACAAATAGGTAGCTCATGGGTTCCACCCTGGTGAGAGGGGAGCCATGCTACTCAGGCTGGCATTGCGTGGCATAGTGCCACCAGTGCGGAGACTGGGACCCCATTTACTGGGCAATCCCATGGCTCAGGCCTCTCAGGAGCTCCCTCTCCCCCAGAAATGGACACCCTGGTGACTTCAACCCTCCTTACAGGGCAGTCACAGCCAGCGGCGGGCAAAAGGGGTAGCTTGGCCACAGACCAACCGAGCAGAGACCATAGCCCTCCTTAGAGAAAGGCCTCGCTGCTCCGGGTAACAACAGGGTTCAGCAACACCAGGGAAGGCCAATCTGCATCCTGAGCCCTGCCTACACAGAGATGCCAGTGTCAAGGGTCCCTTTCCTTCTCCAACATCTTCTCAGACTTGCATCTTCGGCCTCAGAACTTGCTATCTCTGCCTTTTGTTGTCTTTTGTTCTTCTTGTCTTCTGGAAATAGGGATAGCATTATGGTCAGCTATTAGGCAAAATATTTTTCTACAATTTTCAATATCTGTTTTATAAATAATAATAGATATTTGATGGAATTACAATACTTTCAAGACTGCCATCTAATCCTGTTGCACTGTTTACACAACTGTCAGCAATACCGTTCATAACAAATTCCCGTGTCTCCGCTCTGTAATTCCTTTAGAGAACATATTTGTCTGCTCAATTCTAGCAGCCGATCCCTCTTTCCCACTGTTGTTCACATAGTCTTTACATCATTTCTTCTCTTAGTGTTTTCTCAGACACTCTTATCTTTACATCATTTCTCAGCGCTTTCCATAATTTTCTTTCCCTGTCTCCCATCAGCAATTCCCACCGCAACCCATTTCCATGTGTCCTCTCAGACAGGCTCCAGTTTCTGTCCTTTTATCATCCTTGCCCCTCCTTCGGGCAGGCACCCGAACTCGTCAGTTTAATGAGCAGTTTGTGAGCCTTTGGGCTTGGGGTCCGTTTGTGGAGTAACTTCTCCTTCCCTGCAGACACGGCCATTGTTTGATCTTTGTATCAGAACAGCTTATCAGAACAGGGAGCTGGGCACCCTCCAGCATGCCCTCCCTCTCCTGTTGCTGATGTCTGAGCTGATGGGCTTTTCACCTTGGTTCCTTGCTGTGCAGGGTTTGTGTTTAAGCAGAACTTACCTCACCACAATGTGTGAGACATTAACTCTTTTAGTCTCTCACATTGGCGTTTGTCAAGGATTAAGCCTGTCAGACTGGTACTTGGGAGGGATGAGCAAGAGGGAGCCCTGAGCAATGGCAAAACTTAATTAAACGTTTGATGAATTTACAATCTTGTTGAGAAGGCACAAGCAGAGGCCTTGCTTGAATAGATAGGGCCGGAAAAGATAAGAACTCCTGCCTTTGTTCTCGTCCTTGTAGATAATTTAGCTTAAACTAGCCATATGGTTTTACATCACTAATGAAAACTTAGATAATAAGAGCACTAACAAGCATTTTTTTTTAGGGACTAAGGTGCATTCTTTAGGATAAGACGTATCAAACGTGTAAAGGACCATACTGTGCAGAATCACCTGAGGAGGGTCAAGTAGCAGACAAGTGAGGAAGACTATGGAAGACCACCAGAAGACTCCTGAAGACCACCAGAGACCTTCAACATGCCTGCATAAAGGACATTCGCATATGCTAGTAGCTTCGTGGAAAACTAATGAACATGTACAGCATTTCTCGGAAATCTGGTGAGTACGTATGTAGAACACGTAGTTAACCTGCACAATGAGGCCCAACGGCGTGCACCATAGGTGGAGTGATCCCCCGCGCACCCACGCTGCCCATAAAGAATATCAACTTAATAGTTAATCGAGCTATTTCGATTCTTCGAAACCACACTGTGCAGCAACCAGCCGCTTCGTTGCGTAGCCGCACCAGCCCTGCGCCGGCCCGTTAGATGATGACATTCACAGTCATTATTTGACAGAGTTTTCGCCGGATTTGGGCAGAAATACCACAGAAAGCACCCAAAACGAGGCGGCCTGGCGCTGTGTGCTCTCCCCTCCGTGTCCCGTTCTCCCCCCGGTTCCCCGTCCCTGCGGAAGGGGCCGGGACCGAGGACCGACCCCCCTCCCCGGCCTCCATTTTGTTCCCGCCCCGGAAGGCGGAGGGTGCCGGGCTGCCGCCAAACCGGCGGCCGAGATGGTGGTGCTGAGCCCTTCGCTGTGGCTCCGCAGCCGCCTCACCGACCGCTTCTGGAGGGTACAGGAGGTGCTGAAGCATGCGAGGGTGAGTGTGAGAAGGGGTGAGGGTGAGAACGGGTCTGTCTCCCCGTTCGGGTTCCTCCCCGCCGTCCCCGGAGCCCCTCGGCCTCCTCACGGGTGTGAGGGGGGGAATGTCCCGGCCTCCCCGGGTCTGAGGAGCGAGCGGCCTGTCGTCTCGTTGGGGTGTGCGAAACCTCCTTCCCCAGCAAAAGAGGGGGTCAGGCAGCGAGGAAATTTGTCTGTATTTGATTAAAGGTGGAGGCCACGAACGCGCCTGGTATCTGCACCGTAACACAGCACCTGTGTGCATGTGGATGGGCATGAATAAAAGTGAGAAAGAACCCTGTGGCCGAAGGAATACCAGCGCTACGGGGAGGGCAGTCTGTAAATACAGCACGCTGTGGACCGGTGTTGGTTGTGGGGGTTTTGTTGTGGTTTTTTTTTAAACTGGGCAAAGGAGCAGGAAAAAAAGATTTTTAACTTTGCTCTTCACGTGCATTTTAAAAGGTGAAAGAGACTGCTTTGCAACATGATTTCCACTGAAGTTCAAGCTATTGTACCTAGGCTCAGGAAGAACCTTTTTCAAGGGCAGACTGTTAGCATCCTGGGAGGTAGTACATCTTGATGTAGTATTGAGATGGAAAATGTTGAACTAAGTGACAGTGTCTTGGTCTTGTGGTGCCCAAGCTGCCCACAGTACCAGTAGTAGTTATTTATTTCTCTGACGATGCAGCACTGGCTGCTTCTTCCTACTTCAGGTTAGATGGATGTCACTGGTAGCTTCAGTAACCTTCTTTCATTATGCCTTCTGTTTGGGCAACTGCAATGTTTTTGACATATCAGAGGCTCCTGTCCCATCCCTGTATTCATACTGACAAAACTGAGAGGGCAGCTCAGGAATGAGAATAAATGTGTGAGTTTAGGGGTTGGCTGAAAGCACTGAAGATGACTTTGTGATTGCCTTCCCCCTGGAACCACAGCCTAACATGAGGTCTGGTTTTGGCTCCCTCCTGCTGGACTGAAATTTTTCGGCCTGCTCCAACTTTTCAGCTTCGGGTTTCCCATGCTACAAAACAAAGAAAGAATTATTTTCATTATATGCCAACTGAAGGCTTAGCTGATGTTTGTAAAGTATTTTGTGATCCTTATGCAGAGTTGTGAAATGCAAATAAGCATATATTACTATTACTGAAGGGTTTAACAGCCTTAAAGTTAACTGAACAAGAACATCTTGTTTCTGTTGCAGCATTTTCGTGGAAGGAAGAACCGCTGCTATAAGCTGGCTGTAAGAAGTGTTCAGAGAGCTTTCGTGAGGTCTACAAAGGCCAGAAGAGAGAAGAAGAGATTCTTAAGAGCGGTAAAGAGCAAAATGTTAGATGTAAACACTGAAATAGCCATTTTCCTTACTGGGGGGCTCTTTCAAAATGTTTTATTGGTGGGTGAAAAAATATGAGGTTAAAGTAAGTATAGTCCCTATGTGGTCTGAAACATTCTGAAGTTCATACATGTATATGTTGCACTGAGAAGACTGTAGGTCTGAAAGTGTTTTATTTACTAAGTGTGAGCAGATCAGCATGACAAAAGGTTTACTCTTAAAGTATCTTATCATCCAACATGTTAATTTTTCACTTTTAGCTCTGGATCACTAGGATTGAAGCAGCTTCTCTTGAACATGGTTTGAAATACCCAGCTTTCATAAGCAATCTGCTTAAGGTAAGGATGGTGCTTGAAGAATAATTGTTTTGAAACAAAAAATTGGAGAAGATGTCTCATAGAGGTCTTCTAAAGTGCCAGGCAAATTAATTTCTTAAAATTCTGAAATCTTTCAAGTAGATGTAGTCTGACAAAACATATCAAAGGGTTGCTGGTTACTGTCTAAGAATGCAACTGCAAAGAATTGAAGCTGCAGCCTTCACTTGCCAATCCTTGAAGAATAACAGTGGGGACTTGCAAATTGGAGCCTGAGCATGCAATAGAGGCGTAGGGCATGGTGGTGGGACTGAAAAGCTCCTTCTGTCAGATTGAACTTCTGCCAACGCTGTCCTGCTTCCTAGTTCTAGTTACGAAAGGCCTTCTGCTTATGAAAGGGGTTTCTTTCACTTCGGGAACTAAGTTCTGCCCTAAAGCTGTTTCTCTTCTTTATATGCATAATCCCCTTTTATCCTGGTGAACATTGTTGCTCTACATCTTGTTCTGTCCCCAAAACTTTTACTGCGCATCTTAAGAACGAGACTTGTAAAATGCTTTTTCACATGTTGCTACTGTGGGCATTAAGTGACAGCTGCCTTTCCTTTTACTTCAAGAAATTTAAAAATACAAAGCTTGGATTAGCAAAAACAACCCTAAGATATCTCTACTCTTTTCACTAATAGCTTTGTGTTTTGGTGAGCATGGACAATGCAGAGTTCGTGCCATTGTCTTTTGTTCTTAAACATGCTGGGGAATTGGTTTTAATTTGTTGATGCTGGAACTGTAAAATGAAGACTTGTTTCCCTTGGCTGTGATCATAATAAAAAGGTAGTGTTTCTGCTTCTTGAGGTGGAATTACATACACATTTATAGCATATTTCAAAACATTTTATCTGTGTTTCAAATAAATAGATAACTTTATAGATTTTCTGACATGCTTAGATAACTTTCTAGGTTTTCTGATGTGTTTCCTGTAAAATAATACAGTTTCTGAAATTTGTACACTCGTTCTCCTGGTTACTGTTGTCATACTGTAACCAAAAGAATCAAGCACAGCCTAAAAGCTAACTCATTTTTCTTTTTTCCTTTTTTTTTTTTCTCCTCAAGATGCCTGTCCTTTGATTCTTGTCTCAGAGCGGTATATTTTTGTAAGGTTCTCTGTTAGATCCAAAAGAAGCATACTGTTTTATATAATAACTCCCTCTTAGAATATGCAGTTAACTGTGCAATATCTAGCGTTGTTAAGAGTATTTGATCCTGCAGTCTTTCTTTCTCTACTCCAGCAAACATTTTAAGATACCAGGCACTGCCGAGCTAGCAGCTTTCTAGCACAAAAAGTAAACTTGTATATGTCTCTTAAGAACTGAAAAAAATGCCGTGGATTAACCTGTAACACATGGCCTTCTGTGAAATAAGAGATTCTTCTTCAGTTCTTGATTTCTGCCAGAAAGACTTTCTCAAAGTCAGTAAACAAATCTTACACAGCAGCTTAATGAGAGATCCATGTCCAAGTAGTCATGTCTGACAGCTCTCCAATAGTTCCAAAATTGTACAGTGTAGAATAAAGGTAATTTGCCTTAAGACCTCAGGTAATCGTTAAGCATTGCAGTGTTGTTCCTAAAAATTACAGTACTTAACCCACAAATTTTCTTGCATTTAGTCCCAGGTGGAGCTGAACAGGAAAATGATTGCCGATTTGGCTATTTATGAGCCAAAGACATTCAAATCCCTAGCTGCCTTAGCCCAGAGGAGGAGACAAGAAGGCTTCCTCGCCGCCCTGGGAGACGGAAAAGAACCAGAGGGGATATTTTCACGTATTGTACACCACTATTGATATTAAAACAGTCTGCAGCTACGCGTTATGAAGAGGAACTTGTGTTGCAAAGTCAACTCGTTCGCCGACTGCTGCTAAGTTTGTAGCTGTGGAACAAAATCCTCTAAGGATGGTTCCAGAAGGACGGGGTGGGTCCGGACGCGAAGCTCGCGCCTCCGTGACTTTTTCCCTGGCGTTGCGTTGTAAACCGCGGTTTGACGCTGGCAGCGGCAAGTCAGACCTGTAGAATTTCCAGCGTTAACGACGTACGTAGCGGGCACACGCTTTCTGTTCTAATAAAGATTAATTTTTTTTTTGGTTTTGGTAATGGCTGCTGGGAAAAAAAAAACAACAATTTTGAGTGGTCACTTCTGGTGTTGCATGGGCAAAAACAGCCTGCCGTGGCGGGGGCGGGGGGGTAATCTCGGCAGGCAGGGCACGGAGCCCAGCAGCAGCCCGGCTTCGGGAACGGGCCGGGCCGGGCCCGGGCCGAGCTCGGAGCGGCGGGGAGCCGCGGCCGCCCGCCCGCCATGGGCCTGGAGGGCGGTGGCGGGTGGCGGAAGTCCCGCCCCCCCCTCGCCCTTTTCAAATTCCGAAGCGGTGCGTCACGCCGTTCCGTTCAGCCCCGGGGCTAACGTCAGGCGTCGCGACGGTCGGGCCAATCGGCGAGCGCCGCTTCGCCGCGTCCAACCAATAGGCGATGACCGGAGGTGGGCAGAGGCGCCGCCCGGTGGGGAAGGAGAGCTGAGCCAGGCGAGGCGGCGGCGGCACCACCACCACAAAATGGCGGCCGGGTCGGGCAGCGCGGCGGCTGTGGTAGCGGTGGGAGGCAGCGGCCCGGCGGGGCCTCAGGCTGCCGGCGCTACGGCGGCGGGACCCGGTCCGGCGGGGAGCGGTGCGCCGGTGCCGGGTCCTGGGGCTGTGCTGATCGGCGACCGCCTGTACTCGGGGGTACTGATCACGCTGGAGAACTGCCTGCTGCCCGAGCACACGCTGCGCTTCACCCCGTCCATGAGCAGCGGCCTCGACCCCGATACCGAGACCGAGCTGCGCGTCACCGGCTGCGAGCTCATCCAGGCGGCCGGCATCCTGCTTCGTCTCCCGCAGGTGGGGCTGGGCCGCGGCCTAGCCGGTCGGGCCTGGGGACGGGGGGGGAAAGGCCTCTCGCCGGCGACCGGGGAAGAAGGCCGCGGCGGGGCGGGGCGGCTGCGGGCTCGGGCCTCTGTTTGTTCGGGCGGAGCCGACGCTCGATCGCTAGGCCGCCATCCTCGGTCACGGGTGTGGGGAAGGCCGGGGAGGTTGCCCCTTTTGGCCGGGCTTCGGGACGCGAAAGCCGCGGGGCTTGCGGCCTTCCCCGCCCGGCCGGGGGCAGGAAGCGGGTGATGTAACCGCCTTCCGCCCCCGCTGCCTCCCCGGGCCGGGCGGGGGCTCCGCAGTGCTTTTTCTTTCTTTTTTTTCTTTTTTTTTTTTTTTTTTTTTTTTTTTTTAAAGATTGGGGTTTGCGGAAAGAAAGACTTCTTGGGACTCTTGCGAATTGCAGCGAGCTCGGGAAGGTTTTGTTTCTTGGCGATCTCCAATCGCGAACAGCCTCGTTGCTCTCCCGAGTATAAAACTTCCCAGGCACCTTCTAGCTACGGAATCTCAGCTGCTCAAATTGTGTTATGAGTGTATGCAAATCGTAATACGGTTAGATTCCCCCCCCCACCTTCCACACCGAAAAAGTAAAAGTTTTTCTGGCATACTCTCATAACTTCCAGTTTTATTGGGTTCTATTGTTTAGGTTGGTTTGGTTTGTATTTTTTTTTTTAATTTATTTTGGAGCATGTTTTCATACTTCATAAAATAATTTTGCATTTTAATGTATGTATTTGACTTGCAGACAGTGTGGTGTCAATAATATTTTGGGCAACTTAATTTGTTACTGAGGTCGGGGTGCTGGTTTTCTTCAGCTACCACTGAACTTACTCCCATGCTTCACCATAGCTTGGCTAGTTTTCTGAGTCTTAAATCTGTTGAAATTGTTCTAGGTAATTTCTGTTTGGAACTGGTAGTTGTTTTGTTAATACCTGTTGTGGTTACTTCCTTTTTAGGTGGCTATGGCTACAGGACAGGTGCTATTTCAACGCTTTTTTTATACAAAGTCTTTCGTGAAGCATTCCATGGAGGTAAGAAAATATTAAAAGATATATGCGGCTACAAATGTTATTTAATCTTTGATCTGTTTTAGCAAGTTGTCATCTTAGATGTGATCAGAGTGTTAGTACCTAGCCTGTAGATTTTACTTACCGATCAACATGATTTTACAAAGCTACGTAGTACTGATTTTGTCAAATTTCTAGCGTTTCCTTGCTTTACCATCATTTTCTCTTGTTATCCCTCCTTAAGCTGTTGGAGGAGATCAGTTCCTGATTTGAGCAAAACATCAGTATCTTGCAATACTTATATTTCAGCATGTGTCAATGGCCTGTGTTCATCTGGCATCCAAAATTGAAGAAGCACCAAGACGCATAAGGGATGTAATTAATGTATTCCATCGCCTTAGACATCTACGGGAAAAAAAGTAAGCTTAGACTTTGAAGTATTTATGTTGGGTTTTAATTATTAAACTTCGTGGGCCAATGATAGTGTCATTCCCTGTTTCATAAATCAGGGCGCATCTTGAAGAGATCTTATGAAGGGGAGAAGTGAGTTGACCCATTTTACTAAGTAAACATTTTTGGTGGTATAAATAGTGATGTCTGTTGTTTTTACACGAATACAACTTTACCTGCATATGAGTACTCTTTGAAGTTATGATTATCTTCTTCAGAATTTGAAATTGTCTTGCAGAAAACCTGTGCCTCTAATACTGGATCAGGAATATGTGAACTTGAAGAATCAAATTATTAAGGCAGAAAGAAGAGTGTTAAAGGAGTTGGGATTTTGTGTTCATGTAAAGCACCCTCATAAGGTTTGTACTGTATAAGTTAACTTTTATAATTGGGTATTGCACATGCTATAAATGCTTGGAGTAGACTGCCTAACTGCATGGAAGCTGTATGGTTTGTATGTGATAACGCTAGTTAATTTGGTAAAGCTAGCTTCTTATGATCCCAATGTCTTCTTTCTCATTTAAGAGATTCTTACTAGTTGGTCTTGTATCACTGCTGAATGACGACTGGAGGTGGATGCAGATGCTAAGTATTCCTTGAAGTCAAATTATAGAAGTAGGTAGCTTTGGTGTTAGAAAATGTCAACTAAACATAGATTCTTAAGCAGAAAGGAATTTGGAGAACTAGGATTGTGATAGCCTATTATCAGAAACACGGTGTGTCATGATCACTCCTTGTGGAAACATGCTGAGGTTATTAAACCTGTATGAGCTAGTTAGCAGTTTCTTATGTTCTAAAAAGTACACTCAGGTGTGAGGGGCTTCACTAGAAATGAGACAGTTCTCAATATTTAAGTATCATGTGTCAAGGCTAGGATGATACTTGAAAGATGCAAATGTTTAAGTTGGTGCTTTAGTACCATTAGGATTATGTCTGAAGTAGCTAAGTGTGGTAAAAGAACCTCCTACTTCTGTGCCAGCAGAACTTGGGGGTCTTGCTCTTTCTTCCTCTAAAAACTACTGCTGTCTCAAAGTCTTCCTTAGAAGCCTGCTTGACTTTCAGAATTCGCTCATGTTATCAGTACCCCAGAGGACAATTATACTTGTCCGTTAATTGGAATGAATTTTTGCTATTAGAGTAGCTTTTTTATCTGCATTCTTGTTTTTTCTTTCAAACCTGAGAAGACTAGAACTGAATAAACTACTGACATGCAACAAGTTAGATCTGTTCTTGACAAATACTGTTATACTTCTGTTACTGCTTATTGCAGCTAGCAATATTTTCTCCCAAGTTACAGCTAAAAGGAATTATGAGTTATATAGGAGAACATACCTAGCTTGAAAACAGTGGAAGACAAGACATCTAGATGAGTGGCATGATGCCTGAGCTCAGAAGACGGAGAGCTAGGAAGGTCAGATCTGGTTGAGTGTCCAACTTTTGCACTGGAGAGCAGAAGCTGTGTGGATAAACACTGAGGATGTTGCAAACACTCTCTCATGTGGAGTGTTTTAGAACTTGAAAGAGAATAACAGATGCCTCATGGATGTCCCTCTGAAATAAATAGGTGGCTCTCAAGATTCTTGTTAATAACTCAATAACCCATATCTTCCAGATAATCGTTATGTACCTTCAGGTATTAGAATGTGAACGTAACCAACACCTGGTCCAGACTTCATGGTAAGTTGATTTTCTTTGTTATAAGAGACCAGCAGGGGCAGTAGCAGAAATATGTCACTTGAGGCACTCTGGGCAACATTGCTCAGAAATGATTGTGGGCCATGCCAGACAGTTCCAGTGTTTCTTGGCATGCCCCAAACTGCTACCCAAATGTTGATCGGCCTCTTAAGTTAGAGGCACTGTTTTAATGGTAAGGTAGCTTTCCACCCTGACTTCTCGCTTCCCTCCTCTCTGCTTTCACTTTTCAGCTGAAGGGAAAACGTTGAGTGGGTTATAGTGCTTCCTTGTTTTTTTGTTCTTCAGAGAAAACTATGTGTAGTTACAAGTCTGTTACCAGTGCTGGGAAATGGCTTTTCCCAGGGCTTGAGCTTGATTACAGGTGTATCAAAAACTCAGCACAGATAAATTTCTTTTATCTATATGGATAATGCAAGATGTCAGCTTCTAAGACTGGATAAACTCAATGTTTTCATGTTTGCCAAGAAATGTCCTCTCCCTTGTCGCTCTCATTACAGTAAAGATTTGCTTGGGGGTGGGAAGCTTATGTAAAATTCCAGGTCTTAAACTGAACAAATAGATAATGCTTTTAAACAATAATGCTTTTTAACAATATTGTGGTTTAAAAACCTTTAGTGAATCCAAAGCTCATATTTCTGCTGACTGAACTGTCTGGTACTGTGACCTGTGTGTAGAGAACCAGTTTTGACTTTTCTTTTCTGTACTCTTTTAATCAAAGGGTAGCCTCTGAGGGTAAGTGACTAAGACTTCTCCTCTGCTGCCCAAGCGCTATGGTGCAGGGATAGCTGCCGTCTTCAGTCAAACCAAAGCAGGCTCTACAAAGAGAAGGCTGACTCTAGACAGGTGGTATATACATGATAGTATAGTAACTGGCCAACTGCTTCTTGTGCTTATACTTTTTGACTTTTATTTTTATTGTGCATTTTGACTATTGTATATTTTATAACCTGATTGTTGAAGTTCTGAAAGATTTTTAATGTTCTATTTCTATAACTGTTAAAATGATGTATTCTTAAATGATAAAGCAAATTAAGGTGGGATCTAAGCCTTAAAGGGATGAATTAACAAAAACTGAAATCTAGTTTCCATTTGTAAACTAGCTAGGAAACATTTGAGTACATGTGTGAAGCTTGGAGTCAAATGTAATACTTAAAGAACCTTCCCACTACCAGATTTCCCAGTACCATTGCATGAAGTACTCAAATGTGAGTTACGGACTGCTCATTACCGGTTTTCTACTTGCTATGAAAGGAGGGGCAGGTGAGGAGGAGGGAGGAAGTTACCCCAATTGAGAAATGGTTCAGATATTAAAATAATGTATTTGTGTGCTGATGCTTGTTGCTTCCAGTACCTGAAAACTGGTGGATATCCAGTATAATTGTTTTTTGAAATGTGCGTTTTTACAACACTACCTTTTTCTTAAAATATTGTGACAAGGATTCATTTCCTCATGTGTCTGATTCTGAGCCCACAGGGAAAATATGCAGAGGCCAAACTTGGAAGCAGACATGTTTTTCAATTTGGCAAATTAGAAAAAGGCTGTATGACTTCCAGATGTTTGAAGTACCACTTTTCTTTATCGCTTCTTTTGCCAAAAGGTTTGTGCTCTCTTTGTAGTGGGTCAAGAAAAGTAGGTTTTGAAGTTCCTTTCTCCCAGAAAGATGAGCTGATGTCTAGCATTGCTTCTCTGGGGTAGGGGTTGCTCTTTGTATAAACAAGAATGTAAGACAACTGGGGCAGGTGGGACTATGATACTCTTGGGATTCAAGTTCCTTTTGTCTGTCCTATGTAAACTGGTTACAAGTGTCTGGACTGTGGTCTCTGGTTTGGATGGCTTGGGGGTTAGTGAATCCTTGTATACTGGGTACCCACATGGTTAATTACTACTTTCGGAAAGCATATTACTTTGAGGACTTTCTCTTGTGTCTGGTTTTAGCTTTTCCCCATCTGATACTTTGCTTGACATATATGTGCTCAAAAATCTAGATCTTTTTAAGCACATCAGCTGACAGATTCAGAGGAAGTTACTTTGTGTATTTAAGATTTAGAAGAATAATGCTTAAGTGTACTGACTGGAATATATGCAATATTTTACAGTTTTCTCATTCTGTGAATATTCATTTTAAGCAACCTTACTGAAATGGGACAATTTGGAAACCGTATTTCATGTGCCAAAGAGGAGATCTGCCTGAATACTGAGTATTCACCTGAATTGATGTTCCCAAACACCCTGATTTCTTCTGTGGCTGCTTTTTGCATCAAAAAGAATTCTGTTCTGGATGGAAAATAATGCTTCTGAAGGAAAAAGGGACCCCTTAAGTCTTCAGTGGAAGCTGACGTGTGCTGAAGTGGACTGCATTTTCATGGGAGAACTACAGGAGCTGCAGCTTTCAGCAAACCATCTCGGTTCAGCCCTATTGCAGAGAAACATGTGAACCTAAAAGTCTATAACTGAGTACTTCAGATTATATTGTATGTTGTCTTGATGAAAATAACTTGTCTATTGCATGAGAGCAGGCCAGTAGAGATCCAGAAGGAAAAGTGAAGTTAAAATTGGTTCTCTTTTCACAACTGAATTTTCAGCAGCCAGCCAGTCAGTCAATCAAACTTAATTTCTGACACACATCCCTCCCCTTGAGGGATTTTTTCTTTTTTTTTTTCTTTTCTTTTAACTTTTTTTTAGTAAAATCATTCAACTTTTCTTTAGATTTACAGGAGCATAATGTTGAAGTCTAGTAACTGAATACAGAAAGAAATAGTCCTTGTAGAAGTAAAAACAAAACAAAAACCCAAAAACTGCCCAACAACTTCGTAGTGCCATGCAACTTTGCTGATATCCTGTCTTTCAGGAATTACATGAATGATAGCCTGAGAACAGATGTCTTTGTAAGATTCCAGCCAGAAAGCATTGCCTGTGCCTGTATTTACCTTGCAGCTAGGACGCTGGAGGTGAGCGTACGGTTCCATTAATTTCAAGTTTCTTAGGCCTTTTAATAGGAGCAGAAAACTGAGCGTGTCGTCCCCTCCCTTTCAGATTCCACTTCCTAATCGTCCACACTGGTTTTTACTCTTTGGAGCAACGGAGGAAGAGATTCAAGAAATCTGCTTAAAAATTTTGCAACTCTATACTCGGAAAAAGGTTTGCTGCTTTTTCATATTGTGAACCATCATTATTGTGAGCTGCAGCTTAGAACATGAGTTGGAAAACCTTATCCAATTTGAAACTAGCTGCAAGCTAGTGGTACATTAAGTGGAACAGGATAGTAGTTACAGTGTCTGGGTCTCTTTAGATCCTGCCCCCCCCGCCCCCTGTAAGTGAGTAAGCAGAAGGTCTAGTTTATTAAGTTTTGTCATAAGCGGTGCTCCTGTGTTCACAGGTTGATTTATCTGATCTGGAAAGTAAAGTAGAAAAGAAGAAATTAGCTATCGAAGAGGCAAAAGCACAAGCTAAAGGTCTAGTACCTGAGGGAGCCCCAAGTTTGGATAACACATCAGGATTTTCCCCTATCCCAAAAAATGGCAAGTAGTAGATAACTTGTTTTCAGTAACTCTTTCTCATCTTAAATGTATATTTACCCTTTTGGGATGCATATACAGTGTGGTTTGGGGGGGAGGGGATTGTTGGTTTGGTTTTTTTTTTAACTGGCTTCTAGCAACTATTTATGTGGCAGTTTGAATAGCATTGTAACTTTGTAATTTCTTGAAACAGATAAAGGCTGAAATCGAATTAGTCTAAAATTAAAGCTAGTTTCAACTTGTATAGTACAGGGACTTGCTTTTATGTGGTTTTGGCAATAAACTCAAACAAATACGTGCAATTGGCATGTTATGCTAAAGCAATATTAAAGCATAGGTATGATTAGGAGCTCTGGCAGGAGTAGTATTTTTGGGTAATGGGTAGGGAATATTTTCCCGCTTACTTGGCTGAAAGTTTTCAGTCTGGTGCATGTATTGCCTAGAAGATAACATTTATCATCTTCCCCCTCAGTTTACCCTTAAAAAGATACGGAATAATTGGCAAGAAAAGGAAGTTATTGTTCTGCCTTCTTGAAGTGGCTTTGAAACTGCAATAGTAATATTGCTTAACGCCCTGTTGTTACTTCAGTATTTTGGCAGAAGTGTTTCAGATTAACTTCTGCCTTCTGTGAACTTCTTCAGATCTACTTCTTGTGGGTGGTTGTGCGTGCACGTGTGCACATATATGCAAGCTACGTGTATACAGTACTGATTATTACAAAGATGTTGAAATGGGGTGAGGGGAGGCTCTGGCCCTTCTTTCAGTCACTACACAGACTTTGAAAATGAGGTAATAAAGGCTTGTTTTTCTAGAGTCTCCAAAAGAGGTTAAAGGAAATAAGCCTTCACCGCTACCTGTTCAGGCAATGAAGAATGCTAAAAGGAAAACAGAGGGAGCAAAAAGAATGAGTTCAAATAGCCCAGTAAACGGGTAAGGCTTTCATAATGAGGAAGCTTATTTTTTCCTGTGACTACTTCAAGCAAAGTAACTTACTGTTTATTGTCCCTTGCAGCATTCAGAAAGGAAGAGAAAGCAGAAGTCGAAGTGGAAGTCGAGATCAAAGTTATTCAAGATCACCATCCAGATCTGCATCCCCGAAGCACAGGTATGTACTATTATAAAAGAAGGGTTTGCTGTGAGAAGCTCCCAGACCAAAATTTCACAGAGCGAGCTTTGGTAGTTTCTCAGCAAGAGAGGCTGTGAAATAACATAGCAGTATGTGCTACTGGTTAAACCTCCAGAAATGTTATGGCTAAGAGTTGTACTCTCTTGGCTCACAGGTCAAGGGAGTTGTGGTGTCTGACCTTGTTATATCTGTGCCAAATAAACTGAAAGGAGAGTGTGAGCATATTGGGACATTTCTGAATGTCAGCCTGTTCATTGTGACATATAGCCCACCAAGCAGCAGGGTTGGTTTGGGCTTTTTATGTTTAGAGTTGGGTGCCTGTGGCTACAACCTTTAATGAATTACACTTTTACTGAACTGTACTGGAGCAGTTAAACCGTTTTCTGCAGTAGATGAACTCTTAACTCCAGCCGTAGTCTCATTGGCAGTTGCTCCTGCAAAACCTTCATTTATGAAATATAAAATGATGCTGTTTTCTATCTAGTTGAGAACAGTAGAGGTTCATGCCCCTCAGTCAGTGCGAGTTTGATTTCTTATTGAACAGTCTGTATCCCATTGGGTTTGGGTGCATACTGATAAAAGCATGGCCTTCTATTAATGTGTATGTGGAAAAGACCAGAGCTAAGGTCTGCTAATTAAAATTCTTCAGTGTTGAATTCAAAATTGCATTTTTGTAATTATCTGAATTTCATGGAACATCTTTAAAATCTGCTTTCTGTACTGCCTGTCACTTTGAAGTTCAGCATATAACCATGATACCCATAGAGGGGAAATTGGAGACAGAAAGGAACGTTAACTGCAAACTTGAGTGTTTTGGTGACAGTATGACTATAACTGAAATGGGAGAAGCAGTTGTACCGTTTGTCTTATTGTTGGCAGCACTTTGAATCTGGCAGTTACTCTGAGCTATTCATGCATGTTTTCTAAGTAGTGAAGGAAAAAAATCTAAAACTGAGACATGACTACTATACTCCAAACAGATACGAGTTTCTAAAAATCAGTATCTCTGCAATAACCAGATGTGATCAAGTCTAGGACACAAGATTAGTTTTCATGGGGTACTGAACAACAGAATACAGAATCAGGTGCCTGGTCTCAAACTATGCTTGCACACCTTGGCTCTATAAGTGAGAAGCATTTGTCTATACGGTACTTAAAGTGTGTATGTGTGTATTGTGACTGCATTTAGGTGCTAATAGTAACGTGGAGTAACTCTGTTTAATGTTAAGAAAATCATGTGTTTTCTCTCCTGTTCTTTTTCCATAGGAAAAGTGAAAGTTACTCCACATCAAGCGGTTCCAAGTCTCACAGCCGTTCTAGGAGCCGCAGTGACTCTCCTCCAAGACAGTTCAACCACAGTTCTAGCTACAAAGGTTCCAAGGTGAGAAGTTACAAGAAATCAAAAGACTACAAATACTCAACACACAAACCACGGAAGTCACGCAGCAGGAGTTCGTCGCGTTCCAGGAGCCGATCCCGGGAGCGCTCTGACCATTCGGGGAAGTACAAGAAGAAGAGTCACTACTACAGAAATCACAGGCATGAGCGTTCGCGCTCCTACGAGCGAGCAAGTCATCGCTATGACCGAGACCATCCTGGCCACAGTAGGCATAGGCGATGAATAAAGCAAAAAAAGTTCTTTCCTTTGGAATTTAAGCAGTGGAGCTCTTCCCCATTTGGTCTTTGCAGTATAGGGTTAACTTGGCTTGTAAACCACCTAGCTTGAGTAATGTCCATTCTGCTGGCAATTCTGTACTTACTATCATGAATCCAAAGGAAAGATACTAACATGACAGGATGGTGTGAAAAACTTATTCTGATAAATGTCTTGGTGACTGTTCTGCTGGTGTGTCACCTAATAACACTGCAGAACTTGTCTCTGGATGCTCCTATGCCTGCTCTTTAGTAATTTGCATAGCGTAGTGCAGTGGAGTGGTATTTGGGACTTCCAGTTCTGCAAGCAGGACCTCCGTTGCTCAGTAATTGGAATACTGTGCTGAACAGTCCTTCCCTGTGGAACTAGAAGGCTCAAGACAGTTCATAAAAACCATTGGAGTGGCTTGGTGCTAACAAAGCTGTCTTTTCATACTGACTCAATTATGTTGTACAAATGTAAGGTGACTTTTTTTTAGAACTGTTGCCTATATTAGGTTATATATGTGTATATATATTTTGCAGTGTTACAGTACAGTATGGGAATATGGCCTTACTAGCCTTTACACTTTATCCACAATGTAAATAAGCATTTGTTTAATACAGGTGGAAGATACATACAGAAAATTCAAAACTTGAATTCTATCAAAAGACTTGTGTAGAAAATTCTGATAAATGTGAAAGTATTTAGCTCTGTGTATTGAGAGTAGTATATTTTTATCTGTGCAATGCTGTGTGCAGGCCACCAGCTCGTAAGACATTTCCTATATATACATTTTAAGTGGTTTGAAATTCTTTACTCAGGATCTTTGACACTCTGAAGAATTAGTAGTTTGTCAATCTGCATGCTTGTTGAAGAACAGAGCATTAAAAAAAAAAAAAAAAAAAAAGGCAAAAACCCCACAGCCCAGTAGTATCAGTTCTAGTGGTATATCTGAGCTGTTACTCTCATGCTCCCTAATTTCATTAAAGTATTTGATTTTCTATTAAATTTACTTGATAGTAGTTTCTTATGAGCTATACCACTGTGCCTACTCATAAGGAAAGAAATCTGGTGCTGAATGAAGAGATCATCAAATTGCAGTAGGTTTAAGACTAGCCTAAGTTGTTACACCCTGAATATAGGTATAGCAGACGTCATGCTGGGCCCATCCTGGTAGAGTAGACTGGTGTAGTCCATGAAATAAGGTGCTACTATTTGAGCCTTTCAAGCTCTGTGAGTAGATCTTACTTAAAACCACTGCCTGCTGGTTAAACTTCCTCTGTCCGTTCTGGGGGAAACAAGATGCGTGAGGTTTTTTTGTGGTCAGTCTTGCAGGTGCCTCAGTGTGACAGTGACTCTCCTAAGACTTCTTTTAAATCCAAACCAATCTCATAGCAATTTTCTTCATTTTTAATATGGAGGCAGGCCAGCTGAAAGGATTTGCAGTCAGCCTTCCTTTAGCCAACCTCTAGTCTACCGATTTCCTGAGCTGGAGGTTGCGTAGGATTATTCCGTGTAATTACCAGTGGATGTATTTGTGAACTTGCTTAATCTTTCTTTGAACTAAGTGATGCATTTGACCTCTGCAGCTCCCTTTGACATTCTGTTCCATAACAGGAATTAACTACTTTACACAACACAGTTGCGTGTTCTAAATGCATCATTACTGGATGGTTTCAGTGTGTGCCCTTGTTTCCTGTGCAGGGGGAAAACTAGTTATTTCCTGGTCACCTTGCAGTAGCAGTAGTTGGTTTATAGTTCTTTACCATAGTTTGATTACATCTCAGCTGAGAAATGACATCTAATTGAGATGGGCAGCAAATAGAAGGAAAGCTCCTTGAAGCTTCAGCAGAGCACTGCTACGGAATGCAAGTTAATCTGTTCCTGAATCAGCAAACTATCTGCCTTAACTTGACCTTTGCACACAGATGGAAACTAATTACTTAGTATTTGATATGCAAAATAATTGAGTAGAAACCAAAGTATTAAAGTAGCTCAGGCGTAGCGTGATAAAAAAAGTGACTTGGATCTATTCAAATATGAACAACCTGAAGTAACAATATTGTCTAGAGAGTTCCCATTTTAAGTCTTTATAATTCTTACTACCTGGATATTACTTGGAACAGGTCAACCTCAAATGTCCATTTACTAATTCCAGTTCTAAAAGGTAGTCGGTTTCCCCTGTTTAATTACTTCATTCTGCTGCGGATGCTTCCGGAATTGCGCCTTGTCCAGTTCCTGAGGTAAGCAATGTACAGGGAGGCAGGTTTCACAGCTGCAGCCTCCTCCAGAAAGACATGAAGAGGAATTGCCTTAGTTAAGTCTCAATTCCGCTAGCTAGACGTGACCTTTCTGCAGTGTAAGTAGCGTGGACAAGGATAAAGGTAAGACCCACGCGACGTACACTTTTTTATGTGAACATAATGTCACTTGGCATAAAAATCAGTATCTGTGTTCTGTAAACTACTGTGCTTATGTACAGTGCTGAATAAATAGTAATCTACTTTCTAGTACATCTGTTAAAATCTGGAGAGGAAGAAACAAGGGAGAATGTATATTTTTACATTAAAATGGTTTGGTTCCAAAACAAAAGAGATTATATCACAGGATTAAAAGACATCCTGTTCTAGAAGAGAACAATCTGTCTTTACCAGCAAAAAACTGAATACAGACAGCTACACAGAATGTCTTGGCAGTGAGGTGGGTTTGGGAGAAGATGCTTAGAGTAGCTAGAGGAAGTGTAGGATAGAACTGTTGAAATATGGGGGCTGATTCATTGAATGGGAGTAGATGCACCTCTGTTTCACAGAGGTGTGCCTGTTCTCACTATCGGTGGTGTGGTGCGCAGCTGTAAGGGCAGGCGAATGTTGTATCGTTTTACTTTCCTCAGGAAGTCCAAGATTAAAGAGTTATCAGGTGTATTTGGTAACTCTAGGGGAATTTACAAGCAAGTAGTTTTTCAGCATTTACTGTGCTGAGTGCGAAGAAATGTAGTATCTTTCATGGTTCAATTTTTGTGTGTACACCCAGCAGTTACAATGTGCTTCAGATAACAGAAATTCATCGTGAGCAGTAATGGCTCTAGTCCTCCTCACGTGTAATAACGAACAAGCTGTGCCGGTAATGACTGTAGCTGTTCTCTGGGAGACTGCAGAACTGTTGCAGAACACGCTTTGACGCATGGAAGAGAGAAATGGGCTACATGTCAGTTTGCAGGGTGTGAAAATGTTTCGGAGTGGATGAACATCCGTGATGGTTTTGGTGTGAGACAGCCACGGGGAACTGTTGAGACAACCTGGGGAAGTAAGTGCTGCTGACAACAAGCAAGCCAGAAGTCCCATTAATGGAGCTGACAGATTATTTTTTTCTCTTGGCACCAGTTTGCATTTGTTCACTTAATCTTTTGTAAGCACAGTTCCTGTGGTAGGTGTCAAGTGGATGTGATTGGGCACAATGCTGTAAAAGAGCCTGGGAAGAAAAATCAGCCTAGTCTTTGGAGAAAATGTTAAAAAATACTGTGTGAAGTAATTTCCTTCTTCCTCACGTATGTTTAGCACTCTCTTGCAACCCTACTTTTTGTCTCTTTACATCTGATTAAGTGGCAGTTGCTTTTCCCAGTGTTTCCTACAGAGCTGAAAGGAACAGGGCTGGTTTTTTGTCTGATTAGAAAAACATCCTTCACCTTGGGGTCATCTGATGGGGTAGCAATCAGAAACCACTGATACTTGGCAGAACTGTGGTGGTTCATGTGAAGTGATGCGATGAGACAGTCTGCAACCTAACCGTGACTTTGGAAGTCACCTTTCTGTCAGCCAGGCAGTCAGTCCTGCACGTGAGCTCTTGGGGAGCTTGTCAATTCTTCGGTGAAGAGCTTGCTTTCTGAACCTTTTAGTTCTTTAATTTCTACTTGTTTTCCTAGGAAGCGGAGCTGTATGTAAAGTAAATGATGTGTAATTCTGCTCAGATGTTATTTCAGTATTTACTGAAGGATCAACTGCTCTTTTCTAGATACCACTGACGTTTTATCTAGTGCATATTTCAGGAGGCTAGAAAAGTGGTGCAGGCCTGCATTATGACTATGTCTAAGTCCTTGCAGCCAGAAAATATGACAACCTCTGACCCGACCAGTTCCTCCAGCTGAAACCTGTGTGTAGTGGTGTTACTGTATTTGTAGTACTGAGACCAATCTTTTTACTTTAGCTCCCGCCAGCTACCCGCGCTTGTGACTGTATCATGCATCATACAATGAACTTGTTTCCAACCTGTAGCCCTACTGGGTAAGAAATTGTGAGAGAATTTAAGTTTTAATTTTAAGCAGGCAGAAAAAAAAATCTAGTTCTCATGGTTACAAAGATTACAAAACACAGAAATCGGTATTGGGCTGAGCAAACAGACAAGGAGCTTAGGTTTACCTAAAACAAAAAAAAAGCACATTTTTATGTATGTGCATGCATATACAAGTCTTGGCTTTTAAGGTGAGTTACTCTTTTCTGAACATCTGAAGACTGCATTATAGCTTTTTGTTGATCAGAACATCTCTCGGGTTACTCCTCTGTGATCTCTCTGTATCTGGTGTTCATTCACATGTAATTCCCTCTGCTTGGACAGAGGTTATCTCACTGGCTAGAAGCTTTGGAGGGACAGTGCTTGCTGAAACTGCTGACTTGCAAAACACTACAGTCTTGGTGAGGCTATGGTTCTCTTTCCTCAGATAAAGCCTACCTGCTCTGCCAACACAGCCTAGTCCTCCTTTCTTCATGGGAAATAATCCTCTAGGCTTCCTGGCTAATGTTTCCTTAACAATGGACTCCACAGCTATAAATCCAATGTGCAGGTGGACGGTCACACCTTCAGATCTGTATTTGCTCTGTATCAGCAGAGGGTCAGCCAACAAAGCTTTCCTTTTTCAGATGAGAGCCTAAAGAATTATTTCCTCAATTATGGGACTTCTAGCCCAGTGTGTGCCAGGCAGGTGGTGACCAAGAGAGAAAGATCCCCCCACCCCGTGTGAGCCAAAGATAGGAGCCAGTGGCTGACACGATCAAAGAAGAATTGAATGAACAACGAAGCTTGGAATTTTTGAGATCAGATGAGAAAAGCAAGTTTCGTTTCCCTGTTAGACATTTGGAAGAGAGGCTTTAATTGGGATTTACCGTAAGTTTCAGTGCAGACATTGTCTCCATGCAGAGCTGGGTGCTGGGCCCTTTGCAACTCTGGAAAATCAGCATGGTGGGAAATGGGAGAGAGGTTCAACCTCTGTCAGAAACTGTCCACCTTTGTTGCTGAGCTCACTGCGTGTGCCTCGGGTCTGGCCAGAAGTTTTGGAGTCCATTGCTACCTCTGAAGCCCGCTTAAGATCTGATATGGCCACATCTGAAGTACCAAAACTGATCATGGCTTTGGCTTATGGTAGAGTATTTTGTGCACCTCTGTTTGTGAAGGGTGGCTACTCCTTTCGTGTTTGACTTCCTAGAGTCTGCTGAAACTGAATTCTGCTGACCTGAAAGCTGTGGATTGGTGATTCGAAACCATTTAGTTAGAGGGAGTGTCTGTTTTAAACCTTATTTTGCTTGTTTTGCCCACAGACTATCACTCTAATAATGATTTATAGTTCCACAAACACTATAAATATTCTGATATTCTGATATGTTCTTGGGTGGAAAAAGTGCCAGAGGCCTGCAAAGAAAAAAATAATCTTGCAGCGTGTCCTGCACAAAGACAGACCTAAACCAAAGAGGAGCTGAATGAATGGAGCTCACTCAAATACAGAAACTGCAAGTAGCAATTATTTAAGAGTATTGCTTCACACAAAATAAATGTATTTTCTCCATTGTCCTGCCAGGTAACTCCTCTCCAAGAGTTGCCAGGCAACTCTTGGTTTTATTGTCTTTAAATGTGGGTGAGAAATTACTAAGCAAATTATTTCTGCCTCTTGTGTATCCAACTCAACTTGGGTTGAGCTAAACAGTGTAAAAAATTGCCTTATTAGTCTGTGGTTAACAGTGTGCTGAAATCTGGACTTTACTTCAAGAGTTAGACAAAAGCAGGCCTGGAGGAACTAGCTTCGAGCACACAGAACTTGGTTAAAAGCCGCGGCAAACAGCAGTAAGAGCTGGAAAGGAGATGAGAAGACAGGACGGGCTGCCCGGATTCACTTCGGCTGCAATTCAACTCCAGCTGGTGGAAGAGAATTCTCAAACACTGGACCTGGTTGCTGTTTGCCATCTCCAGCACAGCAAGGAGCTCCAGGCAGCGTTTCTCTCATATGTGCCTTGCTAATGTCTTGTAACTTGGGTGTTTACCTGCTATTACTCAGAAAAAATGTCTTCCGAATGGGATGGGACCTTGCTCCCCCAAGGGAATCTGTCACTAACTCTGTGTGACCTCAGCCTATATGACTGGACTGTGTCACAGTCTCCCCATCTGTAAAAGCAGAATAGGAGCTGCTTCTTTTTTAGGAAAACCTTGGAGCTCTGAAAAGCATTACGTAGAATTCTGTACAGGTCAATTCTGTGTCTTGTGTATCTAGACAATAGGAGGGATTTTCAGTATATGTTTTATTTACTGAGAAAAACATCTTTCTCTAGTTAGACAGTTTCTACCCCTTTGAGAACTGCTCTGAATTCTAGACAAGACACAAGAACCCTGCACCTGAAGTCCTATAGCTGCACTCCGGCAGTGACAAAAGTGCCCTTGACTTCAGTGGGATTTGATCCTTTTTGTTCTACTGGTGGGAGAATATTCCTAACTGCTCGATAAAGAGGGGCTTCCACTGACAGGCCGCGGACTAGAGGAGGAACACAGTAAGGAAAACCTGAGAAATCGAAGGCAAATAGCAGTGAAATAGAGTTAAAAAGCAACATTTAGGGATTTAATCTGCAGTCGGCAACAATCACCTTTGAATGCAAGCGCAGCGCCAAGCACCGTGTAAAAGTGCCTGACGGATGTCTCGGGTCAGCAAAGTTGCGCTGTGATTACGTCAATCCTGATTGTAGCCCTCCTGCGCCGTGGCAGGAGTATCGCACACCCACTAGTGCTCGTGTACCAAACGGAGCGTACACACCAGCACGAGCCCAGAAGCTGCTAATCCGAGCGCTGCCACCGTGGGCTTAACTCACATGCGCAAAATTCCAGCTATGCCTGGCAGCGCTAGCACTCATACGTGCTGACAGCAAGGACTGAATAAATTACAAGCACAAAGAGGTCGACTAAGCAGTCTTCTGCCTGACAGGGATTTTTGAAAAAATTCTCCTAAACCAACACAATCCTGTTGGTAATGCACAAAGAGAATTGTTCTGAAATTAAGGCAGTACGCATGGGAAGGAAGGTAATTGATTAAACCACTTGGAAAAGAAGAGAGTGTTAGTGTTTGTGAGACAGAGAGAGATTTCTGGAACGGAGCTTTATTGGGAAGAAGGGAGAAAAACACAAGTATCGGTATACAGACAAACTTACTGCTGGCTTGTTGCCACATCCGATCTTTGCACAAAGATAAGCTTTTCCCACTAGCTTTAGAGAACAGTGGAATCTAATTCTGTGGATCCACTTTAAATAAAGGGTGATGGAGCCTCACATGGGTTTTTGCATATGGCAGAGCAATAATCTGACATTTCTTTGATTTGTTTTGGTGTTCCGGAACCCCTCGATATTAACCACTGATTTCTGGGTGGGGGTGTGTGAGCGCTAGCAGCTTATGCATGGCTGGATATGCATTCATTCCAAACCTCCATGGGTGAAACTGGCCTCTTATCTGCAAGGCTGAGCTAAGCTTTAGTGAGTGACTCCCACCCATCACTGTCAGGGTAATCAGCCCCCCAGGCAACGAGATTTCCAAAGCCGCTGAACCTTGAGAGGGTGGAGGGCTTGGAGGCCCTTCCCAAGGGTCCTATTGTGGAGTATCGCTTCACGGTTGATCCCTTCGTGGCACGTGAGTTCCTTTCAGTCTTTAGAGCACTTTTCCTTAGGAAAACAACGCCGTGGAGCCAGTAGAGGACACGATATGGAAATAGTAAGAGGGATATTCATACTGCCTGAGAACTTAGATACTAAAGCTGGGGAATTCCCTCTTTTTCCTGTATAGCTGATGGGTAAGGACAGGTATTCGAATTGCAATTAGACTTCTCCAAACCCTGCCATGGACGTGTCTGTCTCAGAACTACACAGGAATAGCAGCTGCCTAAACAACATGCCAGAGCGAGGCAGCGTGAACACGCTCTTACTCACTGTCAGCTTGGGCAAAAGGAAGTTGTTGTATAGCCAGGAGCTGAGGTATAACTCTCTAAATCCCAGCTGAGCGTCTGAACCTTGCTAGGGCCCAGGGAGAAACGACTGGCCCGACTATACTTCACGAGTAATAGGTGGCACTTGCATCCAGTGCTACTAAAAGCTTGTAAGAAGCCAATGAGACTTCAAAATGAATGTAGCTAACCTAACCTCAAAGGACAGAGAGAATAGTATTTCTATGGGAGTAAATCAGGGAGAGCATAGTGAGGCATTTTCAACATCTCCTTGGCAGTCTTCAGAGACTTGATACAAAGCCAATTCAAAGCAGAAGAAATCTTTCCGTCATTTGCCTTCCCAATCACCGTAACGGCGCTCCTGGGCGTTGCAAGACTGGCAATAGACTGTCGGGGTCCCTTTGTGAGCCTGAAGTGTGGCATCCCCAAGTCCACGCTCTGCCCTTCCATGTCCATTTCTTTCAGGTGGCCTGAGAAAGGTGTTTCACGATGCAGCTTTTCGCATTCACGGCAGGGAAAGGGACAACACGTACGCAGTGTGAGTTGTTTCACGGGGAGTATGTTAAATCAACCAGTTCACGCTCATTAGCTGAGCGGTGGTATTTGGTGCTCTGTGCTCGTTATAGATGTGATGTGAAACATGGTGGCTTAAACGAGAGACGTCCGTACCGACCCATTCTACCTCCTGTTTGTCACAAGGAAAGAATGTATTTATGGGCCCTCACCAACAGCCCCAGTAACACACAGCAAACCTGAAAAGCTGATTTGAGCCCAGTACAGAAATAATAGTCCTGGTTCCCAGCTGATGCCTACGGATACCCCTGACTGGGAGTGAAGGAGGCTGGGATGCTTTTCAGAAACTATCTGAAAACCAACGTGGCCGTTTCCCTTTTGGTGCGAGTCATCCATCAGGCAGAGCGCAACAACTGGGTGTTGTCCCCTGACCTATGGCTCAGTGGCCTCAAGACAAATCATTTCACCTCTCTTATGATGGATATTGCCCTTATGGTTTGTTTGCAAAGTGCTGCGTATGTTTATGATGCCATAAAAAGGCAACGTAACACACAATTAAACACAACATACTTTGTATTTAAAATTTTTGCAATGGGCAAACACTTCGTATCCGCTAAACCTTGGACTCGGTTTCCTGCTTAATGTTAAGAACCTGAAGCGTTTGGCTCCGCAAAAGCCCGGGATTCTCTACTTGCTGAAGGAAGAGAGCAGGCTGGGGACTGTTCTGCGTGCAGAGACTTGGTATACCAGAAATAAGCATCGTAGTCATGACTTTGAACACAAAGATAACAACAAAAACACTGATCAAGAAGCCACGTCACTGGGCAGCTTTGCTTGCAGTCTGCACTTTTTGTGTCTAAGGGCCTGAGATGTGAGAAATGACTGCGAGTATCTTGTCATCTTCATCTCACACTGGGCGTGTGATGTGAATATCAAACCTTCTTGTGAGCATATTTTGAGTAATAGACATTTTCAGATATGCAGATCCCGTGTGTTATTTGGAGCTACTGCAGTTGTTTAGAAATAATGAAACCAACGAAAGGGAAATGGGGAAGGCTCATCAGAAGTTTTGGACTTTTCCATAGAATGTGCACAAATGACCAAATGTCTTTGTGCTTTAGTTTTCCAAGTAAAAGGGAGAGGCTACTCGTGACCTATATCAGGATGAATTTAATGTTGTAAAAGCTTACTGATCTTTTACTAAAGAAAAGAAAGAGCAATATAGTACTAACAGATGTAATTAATGCCTTTATACCTGCATATACCAATTTATTTGCATGAATATGTGCAGTCAATAATAGATTATTTATCTGGGAAAGCATGCACAAGCACTGTGGGTAATAGGTGTGAAGACTAGCTAAAGCAAGGAAGCCTGTAGCGATTTCCAGGAACGGGTCACCCACAATGCGGGATGAATAGGAAAGAAATGCTCATAACAGGCAAAAAAACCAGCTTGCTCCGCGCCTCTGGCAGTAACTTGGGGAGTTCAGAAACGTGGGTTCCGTTCCTGCCTCTGCTTCATCACCCTGTTAGAGAACTTCTATCTTTTCTTCCACCCACTCCGAGGTGCTGGGGGTAGCAATTTCACCATTGTCCATTTATGTCAGTCTTATGAATAAGGATTATTTCTTACAGAGCGGTCACGCCGTGCCCCGCAGAACCGCGGCCACGCTCGGGGCAGCCAGTCGCCGCTGTGACAGAGTTCGGGGGGGTTTTTTTCCCCGCAGAAATTTGTGAAACGGGGCGTTTAGGTGATTGTACGGGGAGCGAGTTAGGTTGTGATCCGGGCGAGAGAGGGAAGAACAAATTTATCTTCCCCTCTCGGAAGACTAATCATTTTCTGAGCGCGCTCTTTTCTTCCACGGGGGGGGAACGACGCTCCAGACAAAAACCCAGGCCACCATCCCACGCTGTTAAGGGCTGGCTGCGTGGCCGCGGTCTCTCGGGATTCTCCCGGGACCCCAAAAAAATCCCAAACCACCCGCCTGTGTGTGTGCGTGTGTGTCCCATCTCCTCCGCCGCACCGGGACCCACCGGGAGGACGGGAGCCGAGCCCCGGGGCTTTCGGCAGCGATCCGGGGAAACCGAAAGACCGTGGGCGGTCCGGGGAAGGGCTTTGGCTGGGAGCAGAGGCAGCGGGGGAGGTCCGGGGCCGAGCCGAGCCGGGCCGGGCCGGGCCGGGCGGGGCGACGGGGGCGGGATCGGGGCGGCGGTGCCGGCTCCGCTGCTCGCAGGTTAAGAGCTGGGAAAAGAGGGAGAAGCCGAGGGAAGCGAACCCAACCGAGCCGTGCCGAGCCGTGCCAGCATGGCCCAGCCCCGCTGCCGCTCCGTCCTCATCACCGGTTGCAGCCGGGGGATCGGACTGGGGCTGGTGCGGGGGCTCGTAGCGGCCAACCCTGCCCCGGATTTGGTCTTTGCTACCTGCCGGTATCCCGAGAAAGCCCAGGTAACCCGGGATCGGGGTTGGGGAGAACGGGATTCCCCGCGGTGGGGATGCTGCCAGCCCGCCGGAGCATCGCGTCTCCGGGAACCGGGGGTCCCCTCCCCGGTTTTTCGGTGTTTTGGGCTGCCGGGGGTCTCGCTAGCCCTCCCGAGAAGAGCCTGGCAGGAGGTGCGGGGAGGAGCGCACGTCTTGGTGGCTGGAAGGCAGTGGGAGTCCGGGGGGAGCCTGGGGCTGGAGCCCGGGAGGGGGGTGAGAAGGTTTTTGTGGAAGCGTAGAACAGGTCAAGCATCTCCGCCACCAAGCGCTTGGGGTCCCAGTAGCCGGAGTGGGATGGGAACTGGGGGCTGAGCTGCCGCCCGGGGTAGGGGGCCGGATGGGGTAGAGTCGGGGCCGTGAAAGTCTCCGAGGCTGGAGGTGAAATGAGCAAGGGATATTGGGTTTGGGGTACTTGGGTGCGTTGCCGAGAGGAGGAGAGGTGAGCTGGAACCACGGCAGCCCTGGCCCCGCTGGGCAGGCAGGCTGGACAGCTGCAGCATCTCAAGCGCTCCTGCCAGCCGCTTGCTCCAGTCCCCGAGTTTCGCGCTATATTTGCAGCTGGAGAGAAGTATGTCCTGTCCTTCTCCAGTTT
The DNA here is from genome assembly GCF_964188355.1 of Buteo buteo. Lineage (NCBI taxonomy): Eukaryota > Metazoa > Chordata > Aves > Accipitriformes > Accipitridae > Buteo > Buteo buteo. Next base: position 3,343,298 of record NC_134175.1, read on the forward strand.
TGCGCGGAGCCGGAGCCCTGCAGGGGCAGTCCAGCCCCTCAAAAGCTCTCCCAGGGAAACCTGTTACAGCTTTCCTCGCCCATTCTACGTGGTGCGTCTATGTCCCCAAAAGGAGCTGTGCCCCGTCTGTCTCTCCCCTTTCTCTGCTGGACTTGCAACAAGCGAGAAGGCCCAAATGAATGATGAATTCAACACTCCTCTTAGTGCCCTTCTTGGCTGGGTAGGGACCAGAGCCTCTGCTGAAACCACAGTAGCTTTTGAAACCATAGTAGTTTTGTTACGTGTTGCTGGTGAATTCACTTGCCGCCCTTTCCCCTTTCAGCCAGTATTCCTACTGCTACAGCATAGCAGTAAAGCGTTTGGACTTCTTCCCCATCCCTACATGTTATAAATGACTGTCAGACCAATTAAAGGCTGCGCCCAAACCTTTGGGAGGCCAATTGATAACGAGGGTTATCGGTCTGCTCACTTTGTGGCTGCTAGCATCCTCTGTTGCATCCCAAGTCTGATCTTGACTCTCCGTAGTGAGGTTTCTACCTGTACTGCCAGGGCAGCACAGCAATACACGCAGGTATCGCCCTCCTCCTTTCCTAGGAAAGCTCTAGTGCTCCAGAACTGCAAGAATCCAAGCTCTCAACTCTGTGACTTTTCAAATCCCTGCGTATTGCCGCAGGCATTCGGTAGGAGAATGGATACCAAAGCCCTACTTCTGCATCTCCCCTATTTCAAGCATGGCACAAGGCTGCCTTAGCGAAAGGCAAATTCCCTGGTGTGTGCGGAGGTAAACTTATACGTCTGTTCCCTTAAGGCTGACTGTATTCTTTTCAGCGCAAACTGTGATCGCACCATGCTAGCAATAAACAAAATGTAGCAGCTTTGTTTACTGCTTAGCTATACAAAAACTTTAAAAGACAGTGCCGAGGCTCCCGCTTCAAGGGTGGTAGTACAGGGTTGCTCAGATAACACCTGCAGTCTGACCGCTCCGTTCTCCGCTGGCACTGTGCTGCCCTACAGGAACTTGTGAAACTGAAGAAAAAGGTCTTAATCTTGTTTCTTGTCCAAAAAAAAAAAAAAAAATCTCTCCAGCACAAAGACACATTTAGGATATTTCTGAATTGAATTGCTGAGAATCAGTCCAGCGAGACTGAAACCTGGGGCACAGACTGCCTTTCAGAGCCACCCGTTCCTGCAGCTTCCCCCCCTCAGCCCCCCTTTGGTACTACATGAGCTCCTGAACAGGTATTCACTACCATTCTGTTTGCTTTTAACTCCTGTTACAAGATCTGGCATTTATCCCAGGTGTATTTCCTATTGGTGATTGCACAACAGCGTGGTACAGTAGTGGTACAGGAAACCAGCAGAGACATATGACCTGCTGTTAGATAGAAATCTCCCTGCTTAGTTGTTTGTTCTAAAGCTGCCTTAGCTGGTGCTGAGAGAGGTTCTGTTTTTTCACCAGTTGGCCCTTGTGCTCAGAAGTGATTTCTCGTTATAATGGTCTTGGATCAATTACATGGAGAGGCAAAGTGGTTCCTTCAATAAGAAGAGCTTCCTAGGAAACATTACACGGATGTATCTTAACGCAAGTTTTTTTGCATTGCCAGTACTTAAAAATCTTCAGCAAAAAGGCTGGTAAACCTGCACAAGAAGATGAAATAGCCTTCAAATAGTGTGCCTGGGAAGAGTCTGGGTCGCTTCTTGCTTGCAGTGGTAGAAACCTGGAAAGCCTGCTGGCAGTCATGTCTCATGTAGGCAGGAAGCTGGCCAAGAGCCACATTCCAGTAACCCCAAGCGGTGACTCTGCAGGCCACATGGGGTGCATCCTAAACTGCCTTTTTTTTTTTTTTTTTTTTTTTTTTTTTGGTTAGGGGGGGCAAGGTTTGTCTTTGGTGGATCAGGGTGGGTTTTTGTTCTTTGTAAGGACCTCTAGGCCATGTGCTGTGCTTTGGCAGTACATCAATAGAAACCTCTGCAGCCAGCTGAAAGCGTATTTCTAACAGATGGGTTTGGAAACTCCACAAGGAAGGGAAATCTTTACTAAAGGTATTGTAGTAGTCTCACTAGTATTATCTGTCCCATCTGCAGCGCATAAAGTTGGCACAAAACTTTCTGACCTTCTGAGGTGTGTTTCCACCATGCTGCTAGTCCTTCTAGCTGGCAGAGGGCAAGCACAGACGTGCTCGAGCCTTTAGCAATGGGAGGCTTAGCACCGTATACAACTGACTATCTCAAAGCTTGGATCCCATTTGGCAGTGTTGCTCAAATGTGGTATGGTAAGGGAAGGCAAAGGTTCGGTGATTTTCTTGTCTTTTTCTTTTTTTTTTTTTTTTTTCTTTCCCAGAGAGAAAGCTTTGCCTTCACTGACTTTCCAGTCAAATCCTGAAAACGCAGAGTTCAGGCTCCTGCACTCCAGAGGCTGGCACTGCAGATTTGTCTTAGTGCACATGAAATGGGCTTTGCCCATCTAAGACCTGTTTGTTGACCACATGACTGGGCTGTAAAGTTGAGTGACTTGTTCTTTCTCTGCACACCTGAGCTGTCAGTGGTTGTTTTTTCTCTTGGCAGTGATTTAAGCAGTCTACTTTTGTTTCCTCCCACTTTGCTTCGTGGTAAGGGACCATATGAAAAATCCTCCTTAATACGAATACACCGCCCCCCACTTCCTCTCCTGGATTAGAGGATAAACTCTGAGAACAGCAACTTTGGACAGTTCTCTTAAATTCTGCTCTCATCTGGTTTGGTTAGAGTAGCATTGTCCTGTTGTAGAACACAGGGAGGGGAGAAAGGATGGGAAAAGCTTAAATGAAAAGCCTTTTAAAAATCACCTTCTGTTTTTTTAGAGGAAAAGTGATTAAATATGCTTAGCTACTGGCAAATCCAGCGCCCATCTTGGGGAAAATAGCCAGCAGCAATTCCTGGGTAGCCGAGAGTTATCCAGAGAATCTCTCAAGAGTTATTCAGAGAATCTCTGGGCAGAGCGCATGCTGTTACAGATGCAGATGACTGCATACTTTGGAGTCCTCCAAAGTGGACAGATAAGAGCCCCAGAGGACCTGACTTTAGAAAGAGACGCTGGAGAAGGGTCCGACTTTGCTTTCCTCTGCTTACTACAGAAAGCGGCATGTCTCCTGTAACTTGCTAACCCTGGGATAATGCTGAACAGCTGCAAGCTTTTGCATGTGAGTCTGTGCTGGCAGAAGTTGTAATAACTTGAGTTTTTGTGCTGAAGAGCTCCTAGGTGGCCTCCACAGAACATTTGCCTAACAAATGGACTTTAGATCACAGGATAACATGCAGCAGGCCTGCAGGCACATCTAGATAACCGCTGCCCCTCCTTGAAAAGTACCATACTAGACTCCTTCAGCCACACTTTGTTTCTCATCTGCCTTTACTTGGGCTGCTCCAGCACTGAGAGTGGAAGCAGCTACAAATCTCTTGCAAAATAATCCTGACGTCCTGTCTTTGCACTCCAGATGGACAAAACCACAGTACGGTTATTATTAGGCAGCCTGTATGGGCTCATGGACCCATCTGGAATTCTCCCCTACCCTCCTGCATTTCTTTCTTGCTCGCTCTTCCCCCATCCTGCTTCCTCATAAAAGGGAAAAAACCCTGATCTACAGTCGAAGACTGCACCTAATGATGCTGTAGCCCCTGTAGTCCCCCCTCTGACTTGCTGAGGTATGGAAGGAAGAGATGGCTTTCTGAGGAAGCAAAGTAGCTGAAAGGATCGAAACGGCCATGGTGTAAATGTGTTCACAGCGCGTCCTGTACTCAGCTTGGCTGGGCTGAGAGCTGAACGTGGGACCTCGGGACAGGAGCATCTCTTGTTCCTCCTGCTCTCCCCAAAAGCTCAAGTGTGTTCCCAGGTGAACAAAAAAGCGTTCAGTTCCTTGCTGCTCCGGAGTCCTCTACCGGGCTCTGGAAAGCTTCCAGGGCTTAATGTGCTGTTTCCCTTCCTCTGAAGTAGGAGATAGTGTTACTAACAGTGCTGTGTCTGTTCCCTTGTCAGACACAGAGCTCTCGCTGAAGTGCTTCTGCACACTGTCTCTGTCAGGTTTTGTTTTTGTTTTTTTTTCTTTGCTACATATTTTAGCCATGTGGTCTGCTGAGCAATCTCTGGAGCAGCGCTCTAGCAAGATAGATGTGTTATATCAGGCAAAGGAGGCATTCTTGAAGTCTTTCTAATTTGGGGTTATTGCAGTGTTGGGGTTTTTTTTCTGGAAGTGTTTCGCGCTTCCTACAGCATTAAGGTCTGGATCCTCTTGAGTCAGAGAGGCCACGGATTTGGGGCAGTCTGCAGCAGCTTGGTGTCAGCTATTCCACAATCAAACAGTCCGTTGGCTGTAGACCGGGATACTGAAGAGCCTGTCTCGGAGAGACACGGGCGAATATGATCCATCTTTGACTTCGTCCGGAGTGCAAGCAGGATGATGTGAAAGGATACCCACGTATCCTTCGCCTGACAAAGCTGCCTACAGGCTGCGTTAGTTTGGCTTGATTGCTTCCAACTGGCCTGGTATGGCCAGGTCCTTTCCAAGAGCTGTAACTGAAATGAATAATGCTTTCATAAAGAAGGCAAAGTAAATCTTTCTAAATGACAAAGACAACATAACATTCCTGGTTGAAATCTAGCAATAAATATCCTGTGTACGGACGAACCTGTATCTGGAGCCTTGAGTGCCAGAGGATCTTGTTTAAATTGGAGTAGGCTGACTTTTTGTTAATCATAATTAAAATCAGCAAGCAGGAAACAACGGATGCTAATCAGAGTTTAAATTTTTCTTGGAATCCCTAAGAGTTGATTCTCAGGGGTAAACAGTTATTCAGGTACAAAGCGCTTCTAGAGCCGACTATGCTAAACACAGTATTAGGGAGTTGTGTTGTGGTTTTTTGTTGGTTTTGTTTGTTTTTAAATTGGCTATCACAGTACACTAACTAAAAATGACTTAGCCTGGGATATGTTGGCTGTACCTACTGTCTTTAAATGAAACTGCATAAACTGACATTAAAATACAAGCTGCACTTCAAACATCAGTACTGACCAGCTCACTCATTCTTATGTATGCATCGCCGTTATCATCTGCACTGGCTCTGGTAGACTGCTCCGAGATCTTGTCTTCCCAGGGATTTAACCTATTTGTCCTGGGTGCAGTGCCTCTGCACTAGCACGTTGGCATAGAAAAGCGAGCGCAAGTCTGCTGCTGCAAAAAACTTGCAGGCAACTTTGGTGGGTGTAGGTTTGGGTTTTGTTGGTTTGGTTTTATTTGTTTTGGTGGGGTTTTTTTGTTTTGTTTTTAATGGGCGGAGAACAAGGCATTTGACAGATGACCACATTGAGTTTAAGGAAAGCTTATCCCTTCAGTGGGGAGTCAATAACTAGTATATGCATGCATTGCAGTAAAATTTTCGGAGTTCTCTGGAAACAGGAGGCTTTTGATCTCTTTGATCAAAACTACCTGGGGTGGGGGAAGAGGATAAGCAGCATACGTGGCTGGTGGCTTGAAATGGCTGTATCTGATCGTGCTGCCATGAAGCTGTCTTCGTCCTACTCTCTGCATGTTCCTTCTAGTCACCGCAGGAAAAAGAATAGGCTTTTCCGCAATTCTTCAGTTTCCTAACTGGATTTTTCAGCTTACGTTTATATCAGGTGGAGTAACATTCTTGAAGACCAAAGCTCTCTAAGTTAGCTTTATGCCTGGAAGCTGCTTCTGAGAAACCACTGAAGTGGGAGTCACTTGTTAACTAAGTAGTTAACTAAATGCAAAAAACATTGAATTTTAAACCTAATTTGAATGCAGCAATTGTAATTTTATGCTGTTTATGTTCTGGAGAATGCTTAATGCTACAGTGTTTGCAGTTCTTAATTGAACATATTGCTTACTCACTTCAGAAGCCTCTCAGCTGCTGTCACTACACAAAACATCTCCGGCCTTTTAGCAAAAGTTAGTAGCTTGTTTCTGTCAAGAGAGTGAAGCAATCTGACTATAAATAAATGTACAAACCTTGAGAAGCCAGAGCACTTCTGGAGTTTATTATCAAGTGAGCGATACTGTCAAAGTCCAGTGGACAGTCCAAAGCCACATAATTATTGCAGGCCTTGACATGGCAGAACTATTTCATGCCTGACTATCAATAAACAAGATAGTGTGTCCTGGGCCTTTAATCCGTTGAAAACTGTCCCATTAAGCCCTATCCAAGGGAAGGAATGTCTTCTGGTTTTGTGCTTCTGACTCTCCCACCTTCCTTCCCCCTCCCCTTAATAGCCTTAACTACAGTTGTAGATTGTCCTCAGTGGGAGAACAAATTTTCTAAACAAGCCTGGAGCGAATCCTGCAGAGTATGAACTGAGATAAAAGATGTAATGCATTATAGCTTGACAGAGGACATGGAGTCCCTACGTGTCTCCAAGTGGCAAAGAAGTACTCTTTCAAAATCAGTCTTCCTGACCCCTATTCCCAAAGGGCTCCTAAAGAAATGGATTTGCTTGAGCTGGAATGTTTGGCCAGGGTTGCTCGGGCTCCTAAACGTGGCTGAGAGTATGTAATCCATCTGTTATATTTGGCCACACTTCCCGCTTGGCTACATGGCACAGAAACCTAAGTATTCCAGCTGGGCCTATAAATCCAATTTGGACATACTTTGTCCAGCAGCAACACCAGTAGAGCACTAATGTTCTCCAAGACCACTAGTCATGCCTCTACTGAGAGGTAGTAGACAGATGACTGAATTATAGCTATCTAGCAGAGAGAGAATTGTTCTCGTGGACAGTTGCTGTGTACGTAACTGATTTCACGCGTGCTTTACCTTCGGTTACAAGAACTGAAGCTAATGAGAGTGCTGGGAAACAGAATTTCCATAGGAAAATTGCTAGGAAACTTTTCCTGCAAGCAGTAATTCCAAATGGCTTTTCTTAAGCATTCCTGTTGCCCTGAACTGATGTCTAGCACTAGCTGAGCTTCAGAAGGATTGCGGTGCTTTTCTTACAGCAGTAGGGAAGCACTGGTTTGGAATACAGGCTGAGCACCGCGTCTGCTGCGGAACTGGCAACAGTGGCCACCTGATTGAAGACCTTTGCTTACACTAGAAACACATGCCCGAGTTGTACACACTGGGAACTAACTCTGTAATCTAGAGTGCTGGTGTCTTGACTAAGCAGGTAAAGAGTCCAGTTTCTTGGAGCAGTTGATACCGCTCTCAGGAAAGCTGCTCAGCAGGTTGGAAAACAAAGTAGTATCACTGCCTTCAGTCCAATTATGAAAATAAATGGCAGTCACAATTCCGGAGGTGCAGATCTCAAACTGTTTTATGTAATAGCCATGGAGATATATAGATATATATATATAAAAAATATCTAAAAGATAACCCAAATAATTTCTTCTTCCTAGGAACTCCAGCAGCTTAGCAAGCAATACAGCAATATCAAGGTCCTCCAACTGGGTGAGTAAAGGGCTTATACAGAATTATGTTCAACTAAGTCAGCTGAGTGCATCTTAAGAAACTGGTCTCCTGGGTGATCAGTAGCTGTACCTGACCTCCAGCAGCTGAAAACAATCACCCTCACCTTGAAATAGCACTGGGGAAACATAATTTATGTAAAGTCTTCTGTGTATTGTCATCTCTGTGTGCTGCCTAAATGTCCCCATTGAGACTAATGCCTTAGCTTTGATTTAGCACAGTGTTGTGTAGTGACAGACGGCATTTGAACCACTCTGTTCACTGTTCACTGTGGCTATTCTTGGCTCCCCTGTGCAGATGTGGTCTGTGAAAACAGCATCAAGAAAGTAGTCAAGGAAGTGGAAGAAATTGTGGGAGACAAAGGTCTGAACTGCCTCATTAACAATGCTGGCATCAATGTGCTTGCTTCCTTGGAAGAAGTCACAGCAGAGACAATGCTCACCATTTATGAAACCAATACAGTTGCCCAGCTGATGGTCACCAAGGTAAGAATTGGGAAGAATGTACTTAATCTTTGGTACTGTAAGATGCTTTTCCACTAGTGAGCTCGACACGTAACCCAAGCATTTGTCACCTTGGAACTGCACAGATACAGGTCTGATATCAAACTGCATGCCTAGAAAGCAGCAAGAGATCCATTTTATCAAGGATCTTTCTCTTTATTTAAATCCATCTGGTATGAGGTCAGTTCAGTAGACAGGTTGGGCTAGGAGGTGGGCAGAAGAGACTGAAGGTCCTTGCTACTTACAGCTGGCTGTTAGAGAAAGGTTTCCTATGGTCAGCTCGTCTGGGGAGCCATCACCATTCTGTGCTGGTGGCATAGAGTTGTACTGCAATTCTTCACAGAGCAGAACCTAAGAGTCCGGCTTGCCTTGAATGGGCCAAGAGCAAGCTGACCAAATTAAAACAAGCTCTTGTTTTCACAGGCATTTCTACCCCTTCTGAGGAAGGCAGCCCAGCTGAGCACAGGAATGGGCTGCCATAGAGCTGCTATTATCAATATGTCCTCTCTTGCTGCCTCCATGCAACTCGTCCAGGCAAATGAGATGTTCCTCAAGGTCTACCCCTACAGGATAGCAAAGGTTTGTAGGCTTCCCTGGGCTGTGCTCACCGGGTGAGGGCAGACCTGTGAGTCAAAGACCCCTCTGAGCTTGAGACGTTGACGTGAGGTGCTCAGCACCTCCTTGGACAGGCTGACACAGGAACTGTTCTTGTTCTTCATGTGGGTGGAAATGGGATCTGTGAAAACTATACATCTGGAGCAAGTATGCCAACTTCATAAGAATAGGCTTACAAATGCTCCATCACTACTCTCATATAGATCCATTACAGAGGGACTTGGCATTCAGGGAGGAACTGATGCCATCAAGTGTGTGTCCTATTAGCTGTGTTCCTCTCCAGTCCAAGCAAGATAGCAGGCATGAAACTCAACAAAAGGTGTGCTGACCTGTACATGGTAATGCCACTCAGTGAGAGGTGGAGTTTTTAGTTTTGTCACATCCAGAGACTGAGTTTGTACGAACAGTCAAGATTAAACATACAGTTTCTCCTACACCACCTACTCATAAGCTGTTAAAATGCTTGTTTTCCCTGTTCAGAAGTGAAAAACTGAATGTTTGTGTAGTGATTATTGCAGAAAAACAGAGTCCTTATGTCAATATTATTTTCCCCACAGCTCCTTAGGAGTTTCAAATGCTACTTTATCTTCCATGATAACTTAGTTTCATCTTTGGGCAGTAAGCTTATGGCAATAGAGCTTTCACAATGCTTCTCTTAACAGGTATCTCTGAGAACAAAGCCTCCACTAAATCTGGATAAGTTACTGTGATACTGTTACTGCCCCTTCTTTTGTCAAGAGACAGCATGGTGGAAGGGAGGTGCCAGTTAGCTTGACTTAAGGTCTTGCTCAAGGTTGGTAAAACTAGTGTGCTAATAGATGGTTTCCACTCTTGTAGACTGCCCTGAACATGATCACCAGGTGTCTTGCTGCAGACTTGAAATCAGACGGAATTCTCTGTATTTCTTTGCATCCAGGCTGGCTTCAGACAGACATGGGCGGCAACATGGTAGGTGACATCTCTCTGAAAATGTCAAAGTATGACTCCCTTGTTGTCCCAACCCTTGAGCAAGAACCCACTGTACAGGATACACTTCCATGTGCTGCAGAAGCACACTACGAAACATGAAAATACATCCCACTTGATCCTAGTAACTCCTTAAATGCATTTGGTTCTCTTCTGTAGGGTATTTCCAGTAATAATCTAAGCTTGATTTGCTCTAGGCTCCCATGCAGGTGCAAGAGGCTATCCCAGGTATTCTCTCTGTTCTGGACCGTCTTGGTGAAAAAGAAAACGGTTCCTTCCTGGACTGGCAAGGGGAAACTCTACCGTGGTAGAAGCGCACGGCATACTACAGAAACGACGTGTCAGTCACTATTTAAATTGTGCCACTAATGTCTGTGTCTCTAGGGTTTTCTTATATGCTAGTTGAAATAGCCAGTCTGATATCCAGCCTCTCTCTAGGTGTATTTGGAAAGTGAGGTGGCTGACTCTTTTACTTGGTATTGCTACTGCTCTGTTCTAATGCTTCCTGCAAATACTACTGTGCTCTTAGTGATGGGTATCTCCTGGAACCATCTAAAATAGCTAAAAACTGCAAGTTAAATCCAGGGGCTGGTTCCTCTTCACTTCCAAAACAAAAGCGGGCCTCTCGCTCTCTGCAGAAGTAAATGACCTGACCTCAGTGTAAGGCCAGTGTAGGCTGTCAGATTCCAGTATGTCCAGTCTGCTAGAGACATCTCTCTGGAAAAGGTCCTTCGGTTTCTTTCAGTCCTAACTGAGCCACAGCTAAAATTGCCCAGCTCTAAAGTATGTGAATTTGGTACTTCTGTAAATTCCTCAGCAACCTCTGAGTGACCCCAGGCTGACAGCACACACCAGGCCATTGCTTGGCTCGCAGTGGGTGACTAACACCCTGATATGGGGGTGGGAATGTTGTTTTGTACATAAACTTCTAAAGTGTCTTCAATAAAGTCTTGTTTAAACAGTCTGTTTACTGAACTACTTCCGTTAATTTCTCTGCATGTAGGTTTCTCTTTGTAGGTTTCTCTTCCCTGACCAGAGAACTGTACTTCTACCTCGCAGGAAGAAACTCCTAACAATTGCTGTCTCCTTCAGGCTAGATGGGTTTAACATGGTTGGGGTGTACCTGAAACTGAGGCAGACCCTTGTTCTGGTCTGAAATACTAAAAGCAGCTGGTGAAAAGATCTCTGTGTTCAGGCTGAGGTAGGGATAAAAGCAAAAAGTTCTTTGAAGTCTGGGATTGGCTTCAACATTGCTCCTTCATGCCAGCTAATTAGGCACTTTGATGCTGTGCCAACATGGTGGGTTCCCGTACCAAATCAGAAAAGACAAACAACAGCCAGGTAAGTGGGAGAGACAGGTGTGGCTGTTCATGGACAGCAGCCACTGCGAGACCTGCCCTCAGATGCAGCTGAGGGTGTGTAAGGGAGAGGTGTCTAGCTGCCTTCCGTGCTCCCCACGTTGACAGGGATATAAAGTCTCACTATAACAGCTGCTTGTTACGCCACGCTTCTGTGCTCAGACCTATTTTTAGTGACGCTGTCACTGAGCGGGAGAACGAAATGCAGTGCTTTCCTATCAGCTGAAAGGATGAGAGGAAAAGGCCTCAGGTTGCACCAGGGGAGGTTTAGATTGGATATTAGGAAGAATTTCTTTACTGAAAGGGTTGTCAGGTATTGGAACAGGCTGCCCAGGGAAGCGGTGGTGTCACCATCCCTGGAGGTGTTCAAAAAACATGTAGATGTGGCACTTCAGGACACGGTTTAGTTTAGTTTAGTGGGCAGGGTGGCGTTGGGTTGACTTTTTGATTTTAAAGGTTTTTTCCAACCTAAAATATTCTATGATTCTAAAGCCATTGACTTTTCATCTCAAAGCCTGACTGTAGTATGAGTGCAAACCTGATACGGGTAAGGGGCAAGCTCAGTTAGTTGAACTAGTTTGAATCGAACACCGGCTAGGGAAAAGGAACTGATGTGCCTTCTTCAGCCTGCTGCGAGCAGTGCCAATGGAAACAGTCCCCACTCCACGGTTCGGATGGGTGGGAGCAGGAGAGAAGCGATGGCTGAGGGAAAGGAGAGGAGACAACCCATTTGCAAAAGCCTCGCAAGCGCTTCCTTCGCCTGGATGCTCCAACGCAACGCAGCGGTCGCAACCGGTGGCCCCGCTGCCGCCAGGCCCCTCTTGTTGTGAGGGGACCCAGCCCACCCAGGGCCGCCTGGCCCACCGCCACCTTTCCCCCTCTCCCTCGGGCCCAGGCTGCCAGCTCCGACCCGTCCCCTCGGAGAACGAGCCGAGCCGTTTCCCACCACCTCACCCCACCAAATGGCCGCCCGTGGAGGAAAAACCCTCCTCATCCTCCTCCACCCCCCCGCGGGAAGGCCCCGGGCGGGCCGAGCACCTTCTCCCCGAACTCCCTCCCCCTGGAACAGCGGCCGAAGGTGTGTGTGTGTGTGGGGGAAACCCGGGACCTTGCCGAAAAGGGACAAGGGACCGGGATCGGGGTGTCCGGATCGGGCCCGGGCCCGGGCCGGCCTCGCTTCACTGGCGGAAGTGCCTCGGCGGGCGCCGGAAGTGCCTCGGCGGGCGCCGGAAGTTCCGGTTTTAGAGGCGGAAGGGGATGGTGAGTGATGGCGGGCGGCAGGTTGAGGTGTAGGGTGCGGGTGGGATGGCTGGTGGTTCCCTGGGTTGGGTCGTGCCTGGGGGAGCGGGGCAGCGGTGGGGTTTGGTGGGAGGGTAGGCTGGGAGCAGGGCTGAGGCCCGGTCCGCTTCGGTAACGGCCCTTCGTTAGGCCGAGGGGGTTGTTCCTCACGGCCTGAGGGCAGCAGGCGGCTTTTTTTGGGCTCCGGTTTTTGGTGTGGAAGTCACGGCTTCGGATTGAGCTGGGGAGGAGTGTGCCAGCGGGACTGGGGCTGAAGTGACCTTGCTTTTAAACCTGGAACAGCCGAAGATTTGTTAATCACCTCTGGAACTTGGCTACACTGGTGCTTGTGGGCCGGGCCCCTACAGCGAAATCCCACAGCGCGTTGGTAAAGCGAGGAGGGTGCTCGGAGTGTCTCAGCCCATCTTTTAGGGGTTTGGGGTTGGACTCTGAAGGTTTTCTTTAAAAGTGTAAAAACCATCTGTTTGCCTCATTGAATAAATGTTCTTTCTTTAACAGTCATTCCTGGCTCTGACAGTGAACAAAGTGAAGCAATATGTTAATATCACGGCTGACTTCCCCGTTATTGAAGGCTTCACGAATTACAGGTAAACATGTTGTGTGACCTATTTTCTGTTTGTTTTCTTTTTTTTTTTTTTCTGGGGTCATTGTGCTCCTAAAAATTTCTTTTCCAGCAAGCAGTGTGAGCATGGTGAGGCTGTTGTTGATTCAGTGGTTGTCGAATGTTATTATGTCTTTGGTCTGTTCTGTCAGTATTGTGTAGTTCTGATTTGACCTCTTTTAAGCTTAGGAGGAGATGCTTTCGCACCAGAAAGGCTTAATACAGCCAACAGTTCCTAGCCATTCCAAATTGCACCTACACAGTTTACACAGTAAAATATTGTACAATGTAGTTTTCGCAGATGGCGTTACAGCAATGTAATTAAATTAACAAAGACTTCATTGCTTTTGTGATGGGAATATAATATTTGTAAGCAGCTTCCTTTATTAGATTATTCTGGCCACGGTTGTCTAATGGTTGGAGAGCTGGGCAGAGTTTTTTTTTTAAGATACTGTTTGAAAATTCTGCCTCTTAAGTGAAATTGTTTTTTTCTCAAAGGCCACCTTTTGTCAAGGTCAGTGTCTTCCTTTCTTTGCTATCGGTCTACATCTGTGCACTATAGCACGCAGCCGTCTAACAAGAGTGGAGCCCAACCTCAGCGGTGGTATGCTCTGGACCCTGAACTGGAAGAGATGCTGATCCCCAGAAAACTTTCCATCAGCCCTTTAGAAAGCTGGCTGACAGTTAGATACTCCCTTCCTAACGCAGAAGTCCTTAATGCTCAGGAAGAAGTGGGCTATGAACCTCTCCAGCGATATGACTGTCCCCCGTCTGATGAGGGAGCTGACATGGAGGAAGGAGAAGGGACGCTTAACAACAAGCTTCAGTGTAAGAACGTTTTGAAGATTCGCAGAAGGAAAATGAATCGGCACAAGTTCAAAAAGCTGCTAAAGCGAAGAAAGTTTGTACGGAGGAGGATAAAGGAAGGTCGCAAGAAGAAACGTCAGGTAAGCTCAGGGTAGAGAGAACTTCTTGACATAAATCTGCCCGCTTCTCAAACTGGCTTCTGTTCAGGTATCGGATTATGTTTTTAGGTGGAATTAATGTGGGGAAAAATGGCAGCAGCTCAGAAAGCCTTAATGAATTCAGTATTTACTGGTACCATAACTTTTTCTGTTTCGTATTTGACCTGTACATCTTCGGAAGTTGTAGTTTAGAATATTTCTGTGGTTGTAAACATGTATGTGTGGTAGTTACTAGGCGTAATTTTTCTTGCGTGACAGTAAGTTATAAATATATGGCTAATGGAGAAGAACTGTAGCATTTGTGTGAAAGATTAATTCATGTGTCTGCGTTACATCAGGGAGAATGGTTTCATTTCTTTCCTGTCTTGCCAACATCCTCAAGTGCTTCCTATTGTCTTTTTCTGTACAGAAGCCTTTTAGTTCCCTTAGTAGAAGGGGTGAGGGGAGACATGGGCCTTCATTCAAACTGTAGATGTTCTCATTCAACACTGCCTTTCAGTAGTCTGTTATGTTTGCTATGATATAGTTTAGTTCATTCGCTGCTAATTTTCACCTTGCCTAGGTGCAAATTGGGGTTAATTGTAATTCCATTTCTTCAGATTTGTAGGAAGCAGTGTTGAATACTTTATGAGGAGGAAATCCTCTTAATTTTCTTAAAAGTTTTGTTTTCCATCTTCTCAGTTTTCCTCTCACAGGACTTTTAAAATAATGCTACCAAATCCTTGTGCATTTCAGTGTATTTTCTGTGTTAAGACTAACTATTTTGGCACTTAGAACAAGCTGTCTACTTAAAACATTTGTTGCCTTTGTGTGCATTATACCTAGATTCTCCTTGGGACACATGGGCAGTGGCTGAATACTTGAGTGTTGCTTCTGAGCTGCGTTACTATTTTTTCTTTCTTTTTTTTCCTGTTTTAGGTAAAATTTGAGAAAGATTTGGAGCGCATCTGGAAAAGAGCTGGTTTGAAAAATCCTCCTGCGGGATGGCAAACACCCAAGATATTTCTGAAAAGTTCAAAGCGATAAAAACACTTGTAATGAGTCTTAACCTGTAATTGTAATTAAAAAATATTTAAGTACTCAGATTACTTTTAATCTTTTTCTGAGTGTGATGAAACTAGTAGGAGGAAACTTTCAATCTTGGTGAGCAGTTTTCCAAGGGCAAACATGACAACAATATGCATTTCCTCCTCAAAAGAATGGTGTGAGCCCCTTGTACATAGTGACTTGTGTACAGTCCTGTGGTGCTGCCCCCAACTGTATGTCTGAGCAAAGGTGTCTTAGACGGCAGCTGAATTTCTGAAGTTCCTATTTAAGGTTAGACTGACGATGTACTATAAGAACAATCAGTTGTGGGAGATGGGCTAACTGAAAGAATTCTTCTGATTGCAAGTATACCTACAGAAGACACAAGCATTTTTAAAAGTTCTTTTGTAGCCTTACTATAGAAGGGCTGGTGGTTACTAAGAGTTGTGGTGAAATAGGAATTGGATCAGAATTCCATAGAATACCTCTGCAAAAGCTTTAATTTTCAGTTACCTGAAGCCATGGTGTGCGTGTGCCTTAGGCATTGCATAAGCATCCTTAAAAGGCATGTTTATTTTTTCTGTTCTGTTTTGTGCTAATAAAAAAAATTGTTATTTTTTTTCTATGATTGACCACTGTCATACAGAACATCCAGATACTGGTATCGGTAAAAGTTCAGAGCTAATTATTAATTAACTACAAAAACTGTCTTCTGCTGGAGACAACTTTGTTGTAATCAGCTGGTTTTACATGATTGAAGAGAGTCATGAAAGCTGTGAAAAATAGAAATGTTTATTTTAAACCCTGACAGAGGACTTTATATCTGGGTTCTGTTTTGGGTTCTACTTTTGATTTTTCTGTTTGAGGCAGTTAACTTTTGTTCTGTGTGATGTAGTTCTTCCCTGTCTGTATTCCCACAGATAGATGGGATGGACTGACCTCTGAGAGAAAGGAGGGAAAAAGAATGAGTCTCCTTCAGGCTTGTCATTCTGCAGCATACAGGGAAGCTATGCTGAAAATGCGTTCCCTTTTATCTGCTAGGAGCAGGACACTTGACTAAACTGAAAGGGAAGAAAAAAAGTAATCTGTGCAACTCATTGCTGCAAGGTAGAGTTTAATCTCGCTGCAGGAAGGACAGGTGACTCCCAGCATACAGTGGACGGCTGAGGTTCCGTGTATGGCTCTCTGCTCTTCTTGTCGATAGATGGCAGCGAATTCAAAGCCTCTGAAACTCCTTAGCCATTAATGTAGAAGCTAGCTGGATCTTTATGCCTGTATCCTAAGGAAAGGGTACACCCACATTTAAAAATGGGTTAATCTTGTTGGAGAACTGGTGGCATCCTGAGAACTCTATTGAAGTCTTGTAGAAACATGTGGTTAGCACGTTTTTATAGTTCTTTTTTTCCAAACCATATGTTAACAGCAGGCAACTTTGATCAAAAAAATTAAAAATATGTTCTGTCCTTTTCATGCTTTAAATAGGCAGCAGTTGCTTCAAGACCAGTAGGACTCTTTCATTCAGGCAGTGGTCAGGATTTCAGTGAAGAGGAGGCTGTCTAGCCATGAGCCTTAGAAACTTGCCAAGCAAGAGAAGGTTGAGTGTTGATTCTGGTTTACAGGTTTGTTAAATATGCAGAGTGTATCTAGGCGTTTCTAAAATTCTAAAATACCAATACGCATTTCCTGCACAAAGATGCATAGATGAAAGGCTGGGGCCTGAGAGGATTAGCACCTTTGAAGTCAGGTCCGTGTCTCTTTTCCCCAGTCACATTTGTTTTAAGACCGTTTATGCCAGCATTGTTGTTCTCTGTGAGTCCTACAGCTTGTCTTACTGACTCTTAGTCCAAGCTTGCTGTTTTTCTGTCGGGGAAAAATGGTAATCAGTTTGCACATTTCCAGGAGATTGCTGGCTGCTGAAGAGTTGGAATGCCTTTGGAATTAAACGGAGCAAAAGACTTTATAAAAGACAGCAGTAGTGTGCCCTGCTCATTTATCCATGCTGTACCTCCGATTTCAGTTTTGAGGTTTATTATTCCTTGATTTTCTTTTTGTCTTAATCCTATAACTTGCATCTTTGCGCTCTGTTGTAGTCTCTAAATATACAAACTGCCCAAGGGAATGTTACCCATTTTTATCCACTAAGGCTTAGGTTGCTCTTGCCTCTCTCTAGTTTGATATAAAACCTCTCTTGGTCTTGGGGAGCATCACGATGGGGCTGTAGATCACAGACTTGTCCATTGTACTCTGCTGGGATCACGCAGACAGAGAACTTTGTATGCCATTTTCCTGGATCAGCACCACCACCTTGCTCTCCAATTTGTTTTTACATTGGAATAGTAACTAGAAAAGAGAATTATTGAAATAGTGGGAATTGCAAAGCATAATCATTCAGTACCTTGTGATGTTCCAGTGCAAGTGAACTCTTGTCCTATGGCAATGATCGTGTTATATTCGGGTATTTGTGTGGTGAATTGTAAGTCTCCATGAAGTAAGGTAGTTTATTAAATGGTATGCTCTCTAAGTAGTAGTCCAAATTGTAGTCTGCCAAGAGTAGTCATTACTTTTACATCTATTAGACATAATTACACAACCGTGTATAGAAGTCTGGAACGACTGTGTAATTTACAAAAGTGTGTGTAAACCATCCATGGCAGTTACTGCCAGTCTTAGTCATATAAATGCTATTTTCCTTTTTGCTGAAGGACCTCAAAGCATGTTTCAGGGTTTGTATTTTCTTTGTGGCAGATATTGCAAAGACTCTGTCTTACATGGCACTAATCAGATAATGCATACCAGGGTTGTATCAGCTTGCTTTAACTCTCTTGACCACAGGATGCAATTTTAAACTCTCTTTGCTAAACAGAATCAGATAGATGAAGGCTGCACTTATTTTTCTGTAGGGGGAGCACGAGTACACAATATACTATTTACAAAGCTTTATTACGAGTTGCTGTTCCTCTCCAAAATACGTGCAAACCAATGTACCTGCACACTTAGTAAATGTGTATGTGTGTGTGCATATGTAGCTGTGGTAGCCAAAAAAAAAAAAAAAAAAAAAGAAGCTGCAAACAGGAAAGGTTTGACTCATAATTCTCAAAATATTTAAGACTTGAAAGATTTCTCCTTCATCTCCTTATTATTCTGCTGTTCTGAGAGGAAGTGGTTGAAAGTCAGTAGAAGGTTGCTAGACAAATTCATGCTCTATTACAGAGGCTGGACATACTCAGTGGGATTGTGATTTTATGTTTGAAACTGCCTGACAGTCATTGGTCCAGAAAGGCCCCTCAAAATTGGAATATAAAACCAATTACACTCATGCTTACATCCTTAGTTCTTGGATTGCATGCACTTAAATATAGACAGCAAGCTCAGTTAGCTGAACAGAACATCAAGTTTTGGTAGTTTTGTCACAGCAATCACGTTTGTGCTGAAATGACTTGGCTCTAAAAGAGGAAGTCAGCTGACTCAGAAGGGATGAAAGTTCTGAATTTTGTTTCTCTTAGCCAAAGTGTCACATTGCAAACTCAGAGGGTGTTCTCTCTTTCAGAAAGGTCAAAAGTCAGCAACATGTTGGTAGTGGGCTTCTGACACAGATGTGGCAGAAATGCCATTTCTTTCTAATGCCAGCAAGTAATGGTTGCTGGCAAACTTGAGATTTTAGTTGTCTCCTTGACCTGGATAGCAATGTTTCTTACTAGGGTAGGAATTAAATGCATTTTTATGAGTTTTCTCTGGCAAATATATTGTTCAATTGCATCAGTATGGATTCTTGAAGTTTTTTAGAGTCTTCTGGACATAAAATAACAGTTCTTTCATCCACACAAATGAATCTAGTAGAACTTACAAAATAACTTGCAGCTGAGAATCAGGCCTGATTGTATATAGGAAAGGGAGCAATGCAAAAGAACTGCTTGCTGCAGCTTTTCCTCAATGATTGTGTTTTCTTAACACAATCCAAGATAGGTTTGCTTGGCACAGGGGGTGGAAAAGCCTGGATCAACTGCCAGTACTTTGCATTGCGAGACGATTGCTTAGTGGTCCGCAGTGGTAGAGATGAGGTGTTAGCAAAGACAAGAGATTTTTAGAAATAATGCTGAGGCGGGAGGTCTGTGATACTGATGGGGAGTAGAAAATTTATTTCAGTTACCTTTTTATAAAGATAGCAACCATACTATTTCAGTGCAAATGAGAAAGCCAAGAAGGTTGGTCCCTTTGGTAGCCAGGATTGAACCCCAAAGGGGTGGAAAGTAGAAACATTTAAAGTGTGTGTAAGTTGCAGCAGCATAGCAATTTGGGTTAACCTGTTCAGGCACAAACAGCAGTTAACCATAGCACCTCTGATAATCTGGAGTCTACAGAAGAGATTTTAGATCTGTATGGCAGCCATTTGCTCCAGTTGTCCACAGGAACAGGCTTCTTGGTAATTGTCTGCTGTAGTTTTGGCTCACTTCAAATTAATTCTATTCAACTTCAAGTTTGTCATAGGAAAAGGGAAAGTCCAGCAGTCAATACAAGATGTTCCTTTCCTCTGGAAATCTTGTGCTTACCCTACAAAGCATGTTGGATAGTCTGCTAGCTGTTAAAGCAGCCCTGAGGTCATGCAGACAGTGAGTCTGAGCTTGTGGATGCCCTTTCCATGCTATCCTTGGCACAGACAGAAGGACAGCTTGCTGCCTGTCCAGGAAGGAATCATGTGGAGAGGAAATGGAGTGGAATGTAATGATGGCTTCTCCAGCTTCTGCTCATGAGACCAGACCTGAAGCTGATTCAAACCAGGAGCTGCATAGGTTGTAATGGGACCAAAGATATTACATTGAAGGAAAACACTGATCTGAATTGAGGCTGTTTGTAAACATGCAAAAGGTTGAGTAAAATCCTAAAGCACAGGGACCCTGGACAAAAATTTATGTTGGTATTACCCAGACAGATTTTGTTAGGCTGATGGACTGTCACTTTGAAAGGGTCCAGACTGAAAGAGTTTATTCAGTGTTTTCAACTGTGGTTTCATGGGACCAGGCACGTGTGTGTTGAATTGCTGAGGACAGGCTGTGGGATGCTCAGTAAATGTGGCTGCACAGAACTGTAGCAGCAAATGTAGAGAGAAATTTTCTTGATGTTACTGTTATACTAGCTTCTGATAGGTAGTGTGCCTAAGAGTTTTTGGAGTGTGGGTTTTTTGTGGTCATGTTGGTTTTATTTTTTTGCTTTGGGGTTTTTGTTTGTTGGTTTTTGGTTTTTTTGTTGTTGTTTGGGGGTTTGGTTGTGTGGTGGGTTTTTTTTTTGTTGGGTGGGTGGGTGGGTGTTGTGTGGGTTTTTTGGTTTTTTTTAGCATCAGAGGGAGAGGGCAGGGGTGATGCCTTCTCCGTTGCTGCAGGAGGATTTCTCTGCATACCATAACTCTGGCACTGGAAGCCCAAGTTCTTTTTATGTCTGTATTGTGGGAACTGTTGTTCATTCTTTCATTAGTAAGTCAAGATCAGTCTTCAAAGGAGTACATGTTAGCCCATGTCAGGGAATGCTTATAAGCATCTGGTGTACAAAACATACCTTTCAAGGGTTTAATAGGACCTTGTTCCTTCCGTTACCTGACTACCATTGCCCCATAATTCCTGAGCAGGAACAATGTGTACTTTTACTCCGGTGAGCTAATACCCATATTAAATGGGATACTTTCACATTAAAAACTGTCAAAATGTTACCTAGGATAAGTTGGTGTATGTATGTTGGCTTCAATAGCTCTGATTTGGTCCTTCTCAAAATACGAAGCCAGCTCTACTTCAGTGGGTGGGTGTGAACCCTAGTCCATGTATTCCAAAGTTAATAAACCATGCTTGTTTAGCTGAAAATCTGGCTGAAGTGATCTTACTGATCTTGCAAACAGTACCTGTGGATAACTAAAATGACATCTTTTCTTTTCGCCATTCATGCTGTTCTACTGTTGGCATTTCTGTTCTGACTGTGAAAACATCCTGGTTTGGGTTCGCTTGGGCTGACCCTGGTCGATTACTCTCCAAAAATAACAGCACACTCTACTTAACCTGGAGCATTGCATTTGCAGAACTGAAATGGGTTTGAAAAGTGGGTTTTGCTTTTCCTACTGGTTTTCAGTTTAAAAAAAAAAACCCAGTAACTGCAGCTCTTGTAGACATCTGAGCTAGCTTTAAGCAAACAGAGTGTCCTGGCTTTACTGTGGAAGTATCTATTCTTGCTTGCCTTTCCCTGTAAGACAGAAGAACAAAACTAAAACAAGGAGTTCTATGAGTCAGAGAATTTAAGACAACCGTCTGATACATCACTTTTGTGTCAATTCCCTGAAATAAGACTGAATTTTTAGTCTTGCTCACTGCATGGGCACTAATGCATCTTTTCTCTGTTATGCTAGTTAAAAAACTTGTGAGAACTATAAAACTATGAGACTTGTCCCCTACTCTCAAATGTAGCTGAAATTGGCTATTGTGCTTCAAAATAATGGGAAGAAGGAGGAGGTTGAATGGGCGGTGGGATCATATAACTGCATGTGCCTTGTTTCCTTAGGAAATGTGGCTAAAATTTTATTTAAAGTAGAAAACATGAAATGTTGGTCAAAAATGAGGTTTTTTCACTTGTTCTATAAACAAGACTTGGTGCTGATCAGGCAAGTCTTGCACTGAGGGAGTGTCGTTGCTTTTGTACGTCTAGGTCTGGAGAAAATACTCCCGGAGCCTCTCAGCAGCTGCAAGCACTTCAGAGTCCCATAACCACTTGCAAAGTGATTGGTGTTAATACAAGGATGTGGAGGCCTGAGCAAGGAGTTGGCATATCAGGTAAAAAACTAACAGCTTTGAATTTGTCAGGTTTATTCTAAGGGAATTAACAATTCATGTCAGGATGCTTCTGGCTGAGCTTTATCACTAGCCCATGAGGAACTGGTTAAATTTGAAGAATAAGCAGTCATTGAAGAATGTGCCAAAGAAAAAAAAGTAGAAGAAACTACAACAGTTACAGTCAGCAATGTGACTATGTGTAAACAGCACCACGTTACTCACCAGCTCCATTCCCTGGGTGCTTTTGAGTCAGAGCTGTTTCCTCTACTGACAAAGGGTTTTCGCTGCTGTCAGCACTGAGGCAGCTCGTTCATTATGGAACAGCCAGCTGGAGTCTGTTCAGCGGCAGAATCAGCAGGTACATCCTGAAGGCAGAATCTGTGACTGGTCACCCAGGCTTAGCAGACCTTGATTTGGCTTCCCTGACCATTCATATTGTTTCAGTTACTGTCCAGAAGATGCTGCTGCATATGATCTTTTCGGTTGCTTTCCCTAGGTCTGAATGGGTATCCTCCAGAGAACTCTCAGTGCCTAATTTTACTGTCTTTGTGATGTGGGAGAATGGCCTGTATTATTATTGGCATCCTGCCATCATGAGAACTTCTGCTGTAGGCCCATCGGAAGGTAGGACAGAACTAAATGTGTGCTACTTTCTGATAACATCATCCATCCCTTGGGGAAGGGAAGAGGGCTGTAGCCTTTGGAAAGACAAGAAAGGCTTTCTCTCACAAGTAATTTGTGCAAAAACCTGGGACTGTGGAAAGAAAGTGAGCGGAAAATAACAATCTTGATATGTGTGCCTTGGGTGCAACACCTTCTCCTTGAGTGAGGTTTCTAATTATGAAGTGGAGCTGGGGAGCGGAAAGGAGAGCAAATAAAAATACACATACGTAGCCTTCAGTGTAGGCACAGCTACTTCTGGAGTAGGGGTGCTAGGTTAAAGTAACTTAAACATTTCCACATTGTACTGATGGAGGAATATGCATTACTGCATATGGTGTCATGGGGCTGCTCCACAACTTGGAGTGGGAACTGTAAATGAGCTTTACTGTCTTTTGGGGTTGGGGTTTTTGTGTTTTGGTTTGTGGTTTATTTTTCCCCCTTCTCGACATGGTTTCTGTTACCCGAGCGTACGCAGGCTGTTGAGGGGGTTGACAGGTCCTATGGCTCTGCAGAGCGCTACAAGCTTGTGCTGTCGTGTACATCTATGAGGAGCTGGACTGGGAGAGAGCAGTACAAAGCATGTATGCCATAAACTGGGCATTGGTATGAATCAGCTCCATGCAAAGTTTTCTGTTGTGTAGCCTGCCTGGGGATTAACGTTAGCACTCAAGTTTCAGGTATATGCTTTGAGAGAGGAATGAGATCTGCTCTGCTGAGCCAAGGGGAAGTTGTCCTCTTCCCTTCTAAAGGGCTGTTGCAAAAAGCCTAAAGGCAGCAAGGGGAAAGCCAGTTTGTTTGCTGTGTATTTCAGCCTGGAGTGGGTCAAAATCAGCTTAGACATGCTCATAACTTTGGCTGGATCCTACTGAGTGATCATTTCTTTCCCTTAATATGGCTCAGTGTCAGTGTATCTCAGGGTCCTGTAAGCTGCACTGAAGGGGTGTTGTCTTTTGCCTTTGGTCTTCAAGAGACCTCTAGCAATTTCCTTAAAAAAAAAAAAAAAAAAAAAAAAAGAAAAAAACCCACAAGTGCAGTTTTCCCCTGAAAGTATCAGCTCTATCATGAAGAAGGAAACTCATGCAATTATGGAAGTTGTGACTTCTACTAAAGGGTAAAATTAGGTGCTTGAGTCTTTGGGATTAATTGCTGATTTCACAATACCAGTTTAGGTTGGAAGGTGTGGGTGGGGTGGGGTCTCCAAGTTTATATCCTTTCTTTCCTCTGTCCTAAGCTATTATATAGTGGATTTTGTTTTGTGAAGCACCTGCTGTGTTCCGCTCCAGAATGGTGACATTGTTGTCATGGGTGAACGTGATAATTTTGAAAAGGCTTTGGCATTTTGGGGGAAGGCACTATGGAAATGTTCCTTCAGTTTCACTAGAAAGTAGTAACGGCTAATACTGGCTTAGTGTGCTTTGGAGGGATGCTTTTGCTTACTGTTCTGCACCATAACTGAGACACTCACCCCTCTACTCTCGTATTCAAGTACCAAATTTAGTATTGTAGCATAATACTCAGATCTCTGGACAGAAGGAGCAATGCTGGTTCAAGCAAATAGGTTTATATGCAAAAATAGAACACTTGATTTCTAAAGGAGGCAAAGCAAGCAGCACCCCGTTTTCTTCAGCTGAAGTTATGGTTTCCAGAGTCCTCTTGGACTGATCTAGAGCAAATGCACAATTCACATAGACTACCCTTAAAAGTTGGCCAGGGTCCATGCTTGTGTGTCTAAATCTGGCAGCAGGATTATGTTGCATTATGGAAAGCAACCTCCTTTCAGCCAAAGTATTTTTATTTTAAATGAAATGGCCTGCAAACCTGAGGTAAATAATAAAACTCTCTGGGAGGCAACCTTTGAGCACCCTTTTCAGAGCCAACCTATTAATTTTTCCACTCTTTCCCAGTCATTTCGGATCTCAAAATAAGATGCTGTGCCTGGAATCCCACTGCTTAATTATTTTGGGCGGGTACAACAGATGGGCTGCAATTAGTGTAAGGAATGGTGTTTTCCTTCAAAAGCTCCTAGTACCAGAACACTGTTCCCATGTGCAGAGAGACTGAAAGATGTGGTTTGAGGCACAATGCTGATGGTCAGAAAGGGGACACAAAATGTCATCTCTCAGCTAAATGTGTCCGCTCCCTGAGTACTCTGAGAACTTTTTGCTTCTTCACAGAAATAAACAGTGCAGTGTGCTTGTGGTTTAAGCTTTTCCCCTGTTAGAGAAACTTGGCCTACTGCTGCCTGTGTATGAGATTGCTGGAGAACTGCTCTGGGAAAGGCATTCTGTTTAGTCCTCTCCACTAGCACTGAATCAGTGCTGTTAGTGGGTGATCACTGCTCTTAATGTTGTTGAATTTTGTTTTAATTTTGTTTTGCATGGAAGCTTAGCAGGTTACTTATGAAAAACACAAACAGAAATAGGGAGTTAGGGAATAACAATTATGGCATCAAAGCCTGTTTAAGTGTATGTGAATCTTCCTCCTTCAGAGTGCTTTTAGGTTCAGACCTGGATGTCCTTCTTGTTTCTGATAAAGGAGAGCAGAAGCACAGGGCTTCTTGGTGATGTATCTTGCAGCGGGGCCCGAAAGCACTGTAACTTCTGTGACACTGCCAGCCTTGTGTTGATGAGCGTCCCATCGTAAAGTTTTGGTAGTACAGCCAGAGACTCTGCTAGGTTGCCATTCTGCCTGGGGCATTGTGCTGTGTTCGCGGTCAGCCAGGACTACGGTACTGCTAGGCGTGTGAGTGAGTAGGAGTACTGGACAGGGATGCAGGATTTCTGGACGCTGTTCTTCAGTGGCCCTTGGTCACATCTCTTCCTCAGAACCTAGCTGCCTTATCTAGCATTAACAACTTCCACGTAAACTGCCTGGAATGAAGAAGTGTGCAAAGTGCAGGCCTCTTCTCTATAGAGGAGTGTTGCTAAACTGAAAGATGGGACCCAAGTCTGCCTGTCTGGTGCCTTTTTTCTGGAATTTAGAAAGTGGCCGAGTAACAGCCAGGTGGAATGTCACAGTTCTGAGCTGCTGCCTTCTCTTGCATTTCTTAAGACAAACACACTGGCTGAGTAAAAGTTCAAAGTGGTGATTTGATCCCTCAATCATTTCCTCCTGAATCTCCGTGCTGTCTACCATCTGCCAAATTGGACCAGTACTAGGTATCTACCCCCTAGAGGGGAGCCTAGTGGTTTCAGTGTGGATTTGAAAAAGCGAAGACGCCATAGAACCGCAGCTCCCATGGGAGTGAGTCAGTCCCGTGTCATAGGTTGGATACCCTTCTGTCTCAGGCACTTGATATTCAGAAGTTAATTTAGGGGGATCATTTGTCTGTATAGGTCTAGAAGTTTTGGGGGCACTCAGTTGCAAGTGGTAGCTTGTTAGGAGCCCTGAAAAAAAATCCCCCTGCTTCCTAGCAAAACACAGTTGCTGGCTGCTACTGCGAACCTTAGAGGAAGATTAACAGATGCATATACATGAACAGAGACAACTCCTGAAGTTATGGTTGATGGTAATTCCAATTCAGATGTGCATATTTTTCCATCCCCTCAGGAACTTCATGGTTCGTGTAGTGATTTTGAGCTCATACTTGGTGGTTTTTTTTGTTTCTTTCTTTTTTTAAATTCTGTGTGTCGGAAGACACTACTGCCTCTCAGAATAGACTAGGAGATAAGTACTTAATATTTGAAAAAAAATAAAATTTAAAATTGTAATTTCGCTGTGGTCTTCTGAAAAGAAGCAGCAGGTGGTAATGACTCTTGTTTGCCCTAGGGAATCAGAATACTGGAAAAAGTCTGAGAGGCAAGAGGGATGCAACAGGCCACTGTAAGGTTAAAAACCAGGGTTCTGTCCAAATTATGTCTGAGTTCCATGTATCATTGAAGCTTTCCAGAGCTGAAAGAGAGGAAAAAGATTTTTGTTTAACTCTGCCCTTCAGTCTGCTTCCTTGCAAGTCTTATGTGCACAGCGAGGCTTCATAAAGTGCCAGGGCTTTCTAGGCTCCCCGGGAGGACAGAGGCAGCATAGTCTAGCGAGTGAGGTACTACTGGGCTGACATGCAGCTAGGCTGGGCTGTATTCCTAATTCTGCCACTGATCTGCTATGTGAATTTGGGTGAGTCATTTCCTTTTGTGTTGTATGTCTCCCTCCTGCTCCTGTCTGTTTAGACTACAAACTTTTCCTACGAGAAGCTGCCTGTGCTCTATATAAAACCTGCTTATATGGAAGAAATAAACGCAAGTGTGATACCACCAATAAAAAGACCCTTGCAAACATGGATGAGGGACCAGAAAAAAACCCATATAATGTGTTTTTAGGTTGTCTATTTTTAAAGACATTTTAACTGAAACAATCATGGCAAGCTACTTACAATGAAATTTTTTTTTTTTTTTTAACTGAAGAGAAATTATTTTCATAGGGAACTGATTTTCCAGATTCCCCTTTTTACATGCTTTGGTTTATCCCAAAGATATTAAACTTAGTATCTTAAACTTAAGAGAAAACTTGTGGATGTCAGTGAGGTGCTTCTTTGTGTCTCTATTTGCATTCCTGATTTGCTTGCTGCTTGTTGTTTTCCCATTTCTCATTGGTCAGTACTTTTTTAGGGTGAGGGCTTCGATTCTGTATGTACCTTCTCTATCACAGAGGGATCCTGATAATGGTTGGTGCCTATGGATATCATGAAATATAATGATAATTTTGATACTTGATATCTGAGAAAATGCTGGCTACACACGTGGAATTCTGTTTCTGTGGCTAGTCTAGATATAAGATCACAGCCCATTATTATTGTCATCTAATGAAACTACTCCTTTAGCTGTAATAGGAGGCACTGCTATAGTGCGGGGAACTGTAGATTTCAACCCTGATTAAGATTTGTGAACTAAAAATGAGTTCAAAAGGAAGTAATAGAGGAAATAGAGGTTAGTACTAAAGTGTTCCCTTGATCAGGTACCTTAGACAAGGTCTTTGCTGCTGAAATTGAGGAGGTTGTGCTTAAATACCATTGGAAA
The DNA here is from genome assembly GCF_964188355.1 of Buteo buteo. Taxonomy (NCBI): domain Eukaryota; kingdom Metazoa; phylum Chordata; class Aves; order Accipitriformes; family Accipitridae; genus Buteo; species Buteo buteo. The sequence continues at coordinate 3,370,564 of NC_134175.1, forward strand.
AAAAAAAAAAAACCCAAAAAACAAACCAACCAAAAAACCAAAACAACCATCTCAGTGAGAACATTTATTATCTATTGGGATTTAACCAACTTAACACAGCCTAACTGCATCTGATTCGGGTGCTTATTTGGAACAATGTGGAGTTTGATGCTGATTCAAAAGAACTATTTTTACTATCAGAAATATTTATTACTTACAGGATTTTGACAGTGATTTTCACAGGTTATGAATGGTATGATACATTGTATGAATAGGCAAATCTATTTAGCACCAGAAAAACCATCTGATGAAGGACAACTATGTGGGATCTACAGAAAAGACAAGGTGGTTCTGCATTCTCTTTTCTTTTAATGGAAAGGGTAAGCTAATTTCACCATTACCTAAAGCTCTTTAGTGGTAGGATTAATGAACTGATGGGTATTTGTGGAACACAAGGTTTTATGAGGAAGATTCTTAGCAGGTGTAAACTGACATAGGTCTGTTTTAGTTAGTATAAGCTTTCTGATTTATACCTGCTAAGTATCTGCCGCTGATGATTTTTTGGGCACATAAATCCATTTGGCTTTTCTCCCCACACTGAACCCAGCTTTTTGGATTTAGTGTTGTGGCAAAATCACCAAAATGCATTTTTATCTTGGAATAATAATCTTCAGGCTTCAGTCTGGAAAAAAAAAAAAGTCTGTGTTGGTTTCCTGGGCAATTTCTCTGTTTTTGTAACTGGTTTCTATTAATGGTTTTGAGATGAATCCCAGGAATCTGAAGCTGACTGCTTTCCAGCAAAATGGGGTGTTTAAATATCGTGCCATCCGAAGATGCTAGACGACAGGAACCACTGAGCTCTAGAGATGCCTTACGGCAAAAGATGCAGACACAACTCTCTGATCTGTTACGAGGACAGCAGTGCTGGAAGAACATATAATCACACACATGCACACATATTAATCGATTCAGTAAGAGAGCAGTCTGCTTCAGTGCTACAGTTTAACTCTTCATTTGCACATATCTAAGTCTCTGCCAGGCAAGCTGCAAAGCTCAGTGCGTTAAGCCGAAGATCAAAAACTTCTTAGATTCCCTCTAACTAAATACCTTGCATACCTGTACGCTCACATTAATTAATTTATGCTCCGATGCCTTTAGCACATAGGGATGTAGAACTTTCCAGCTGGAGATCCAAGGCAGGAAAAACTTGAGGAATTGAATTCAAAGGACGGCCCCTAAATAATACTTACTGTTCCTGGGCAACCCTCTCATTTTGCTTCAGGAGTGCTTGGGCATAGCATTGCACTGACTACCACTATGGGGTGGTTTTGTGGACTTCACCTATCTCTTTGCTGGAAATGGGTCGTCCCAGGGGTATTATTAACTGTTGCCATGATATTGTTTTATACATACCTAGTATAAAGGGTGTCAGGGATCTGCCATTCTCATACACTAGGCATGTCTGTTTGCCTCAGCTGCTGGTTTGGTGACTGCAACACAGGCTGGTGATCACAGTGGACTTGAAGGAAATAAAGCAAAGCAGAAAAACATCTGGCCAGACCCTCAACTTGTCATTCTGAATATGCTCTTCAGAGAAGGCAAATCAGGGGCTTTAGCGTTTATGGCTAGGGAATAAACATTGTAATGCTGGGTCTGTAAGAGGTACCTGGCTTGTTACATCACTGGAATAATGACAGGCTTCACTTGACAGCCCTGTTATTGTGGTTGGGTTTCAGTTTTGTCGTTTCAGTTCACAGCTCTTGCTGCAAGTTGGATTATTTCAGGCTTGCTTATGGGACTCATTGCAGCTGTAAGATTTATTTTAATGAGAAAAGCTTTGCAACCAAATGAAGCCTCCTGGGAAACGCATACCCTCTGGTAATTCACATGGTTCTGTGTTACATTGCTCTTTTCCATCAGCAGGCAGCGCTAAGGCTTCCCCTACCCACACCAGACCTTTCTTAGAAAGGGGGAGTCGGTATGAGTGCGTATTTATCCTTCTGCTTGTTACAGGTTGATCACACTACTGGCATGACAAAGGTGTTTTGAGCAATTCCCACTAGAAGATAAATGGTGTCAGTGTACGTTAATCCTGAACTGCAGTACCCCTGCCTTTCTCTCTTTTGCTGTTCCCATGCAAAGTTCTGTTTCTGCTCTGTTTTTGGCTTTGCAGGATCCTTGCTACCTTTGCCACTGTACCTGTCAATTAGCACTCTTTATTCCCAAGCTGTAGCATTCCCTACTACTTTTAAGTTCTAGGAATTATCCTTGCTTCTGCTCATTGGTAGATATTTTCTCCTTTCCTTTGATCAAGGCAAAGTACTATGGGTCCTGTATTTAAAGAAGATCTAAAGAAGTTGTTGGTAATAAGCATGGAGTGTTGACAAATCCAGTACTTAAGGCCTTGTACTGTACTATGTGTCTTTGTGTCAACAGAGCATTAATCCTGTCATTCCTTTTTAATGCATTACATATATTTATAGCTGTGAAAATGGGGCGGAAGTGGCCACTTCCACTCCTGCTTCCCAGGGTTAATGGTTCTCAAAATTGCAATAAAATGACAGAGGGTACCTCTTGGCATCAGACTTTCTTCCCAATCTGATACTTGCTCAGTTTCTAGACTGGTGGTCTTCAATTCAGATTTATTGGGAGGTCTTTCAGTGCAGCCTGCAGCCATGGAAAACAAAACTGTTAAAATGGAAGAGATCGGGAAGAGGAAACTTCCTGGCAGGCATGGCTTGCCCATTATTGTTTCCCACAAGCCAATTAATCTTGTGACCCCTGCACTGTCTTTGGGCAGAGCTTTTTTCCACCTGAGTTGCCAGCACTTCATATCTGAAATAGATATTTCGTCTCTATTTCAAATCACCATATTATTCCTATCTGAAATAGGTGTGACTCTGGAAACACGGGAGCCTTTCTTCTCCCTGCTAACCTGATCTGTGATGAGGATGGCAGGCGCAGAGCTCCAGGAAGCAAAACCACTCGTGTTGGTGCTGGAAGGTTCCTTTCCCTTGCATGGATGCAGTTGTTTTCTTTGGACAGGATTTGTTGTCAGGGTAGACAGCTGTATGTGCTGCAGTGGGCAGCTACGGGTAGCTTCTTGTTTTGAGAATCAATACCCAAAATACCTCTGGGAGTGGGGAAGGAGAAAGGCTAGGGAACACTGGTCAGGTAAGCCTCTGTGGAGAATCTAGTTAAAAATTCAGCTCCTGACGGGGCAAAGTGTTGACACAGCTGCCCTTACAGGATCTTTTTGGACTAGCAAAGCTCTAGGAAGACAGGGCTGACTAGGGACTGTGCAGAATTAAAGACTGGGGAAAAGGCAAAGATCTGTGAAATAGCCTCCTGTGTCCCTTTCCTTCTCTCATTATGAGCCCCAGAGAAGCTGTTGCTCTCTCCTTCCAGTGGGTGATTTTCTTTAGGAGACTTCAGTGGGTTTGGCCTGAACTTGGCTTCTTTCAGTCAGGAAATAGCCAATTCATGACAGCAGCAACCACAGCAATCTACATCCATCCCAGAAGTCATGCAAGAAACAGCCAGTAACCTCTGCAGTGCCAAAGCTAGGAGGCAGAAAGGTGGAAAAGCAACCTGGAATTGCAGCCTGGAAGGTTCTGCCTGTGGTTGAGAGAAACCAAGGGAAGGGGAGGGTGCCGTATTTGCTGTCTGCGCAATGGGAACGGCTTCTTGCCTCCCAGCCAAACATTTTCCAGACTCTGCTCTGATGACGCAGCTGAACAAAAGGCTGTCAGATTTGAACCTTTCATCTGGCTCCCTGACCTGACAGAGGCAACAGGAGAGGCTCCTTCTTCCACTAGACTTCTGGCTCAGCAACAGGCCAGCACCTCGGCTGCTATAGATCAGTATTGTCTTTGTTGTAATGCCTGAGAACCCGGCAGCAGGTTTTCAGTTTGGGCGCAGTAGGAGCCTTTGCCGCATGCAGGTGGTTATGGAATTGGACTAATGCAGCTGTCTGAGGCTTGCAAAGACAAGCCTATGTTTTTGCATTAGGGTTACAGTTGGAGTGGACATGTGAACATACAGGCTGTTGACACAGCTCAGCTGATGAGTGTGGGAACTTGGACTGTGAGTGAATGTGTATCTAATTACCCACAAACTTCTCCACTTAACATAAATGACAGAGTTGACATTTCCAGTGAAATTTTGCGGGGTTCTTATCTGAAGATTATTTTTAGACTTTTCGCTAGGAACAAACCAGCAGTTATCTGGATCTGTTTTGGACAGTGTGAAGACCCGCTGGAGTTAAGAGTAGGCTTTTTTTAATGGTCAAATTATTCAATAATAATAGCTCCAGTTTCTTGGAATTTCTTTGGAAGTGTCTGGTTCTGTCTGCTGCTGGAGACAGGATCCTGGACTAGATGAAGTTCTGATCTGATTTAGTCTGGGTGTTTCCAAAGTTTCCCTTGTTGCAGAGTGTAATTATTTAGATGTTTGTTTATCTTTTTGTTATAATGCTTTTCTCATTCGCAAAACACAGGCCCCTCTGGGGTAGAGGAAATCTATCTTCTGGTATACTAGATAGTACAGAAAAATGTCAGAAGGAAAAATTCAAGTGGGGCGATTAAGTTTATCTCCATGGACTGCCATGGGAAGGCTACCAGCTTGTACTTTTAAGCTTTCCTGTGAGAGTCCCACATATATTTAGCTATGTTCTACAGGTGGACGTTTAAGAACTGTAAGTTTTAATTCCCTTTCCCCAACATTTTCCACTTGATGACTGATTGTATTGTTAAATCCACTAAACACTGTTAACCATAAACAACAATAATCTAACAACAGAATGCAAGCAAACAGAAAGCTTTACCATATTTTATTTTTTAACATATACTAGCAGCAGCTACACTATTTCCTGACTTTATACTCCTGTAATTTTCCTGCAAGTCTTGCATTAAAAGACTCCTTTCTTATTCAGTCCCCTACATGGATTAGGTTGTTAGGCCTACAGAAGGCCAGATTCAGATGGAGCCATATTCCAAGTCTAAAGCAACATTTACACCTTTCGTACCCATATCCGAATGCTCTTTATGGAACAGGGTGTTGAATACAGTGACTCAGTGTCTTTTACCATCTTGTTCTGCTTGAAAAGAAAATAAATTTTTCCACTGAGAATTACTTGCTTTTTTTCAGAGCTCAGACTTGGACTGATGTGGAAGAGAAATGTCTTAACACTTACAGAGTCAGCAGAGGAGACCAACTTAAACCAGTTTAGGGCCTGTTCTAAATGGTTCAGCCAGCAGCCTGATTAAGCTGTTCCCCCTACCTGTGAAGGTTGCTGCCCTCTTCAGGTTAGGCTGATAATTTTTCAACTCTTTAAATGGCGGCATGAGGGCATGATTTCATTCTGTGCTTGGTTAGCCCTGCCATTTTAAGGAGTCTGTCCCCTCTGAACATCCCGCAGCATCTAAAGAAGTAATCCCCTAAACTGAAAAAATTACTCTCTCTGGTCTGCAGATGCAAACTAAGGTGATCTGAACTTTAATTGGTCTGTGAGTGTATACACATAAAGGGTGTATGTAGATTTTCTTTTGTAAAGCAGTGTTTGGAGTTTAAGAATTTACTGCTTCTTTCTCTGCTGTTTGTCATTGATTGTTTTCAGTAACTGCGTTATCCTAATCATTGTGGGGCACAGTGAAGTGGGTTATATAAACACACTTAAATACATCAGTACAGGCTTTAGGAACTGGTTAATGTAATTTAACAGTCTTTCCCTTGAGCAAAGACTGCTGAAAATTCAGTCGTTGCTTGACGTTGCTGCTGTCTCTTGGCACTGCTGTCAGGGCTGGTATTATCTCTTGAGTATGCGAAGGAGAAGAGGAGCAGCGCATCAGGTCGTCTGTGGTTAAGGTTACTGCAATGTGTTGGCTGTTTGTCTTGGTGCCAGTCAAGCAACTGCTAGCATAGTTCAGTTCTTGTATGAAGGCCTGGAAGCAGAAGTTTTAAATCTGACCCAGTTTTCTGTGTTCTGGCCTCTGTGATAGGGAAACCTGTTCCCCACATTGCAGTATTCTGGGGCTTTTAGTTGCATTCTAGGCTCTTTCGCCTGCACTGCCCTAAGCTCCCACACATTCAGTCTTTGTCATTATTATCCTTTTGCTAAGATAGCTGCTATTAAGCCCTTGCTTACAAATTGCAGGACAGAGTAAATATTGTTTTCTAGGTTGTCTTTGGAGACTTGACCTTGAAGTAAAACCATATGAGGAGACAAAGATCAAAAAACCACTGAAGGCAACAGAATAAATCCAGTCTCGAGCAGACAGCTGGATGAGTGTCAAACAAAGGAAGGAACAGCTGGATCAAGTAAAGCACAAGGAAAATTAGTTCCATCCCTAGGGGGAGGGAGAAAGATTGTTTCGCGAGCCCGGAGCTGTATGGGACCAACTTTACCAGATGAAACTTTTACATCAAAGTCAGGGGCAGATCAGAAGGTCCCAGAGGGAGGGGAAAGAGAAGAGTGGGTGTTCATAGTAATTGTGCAGAAAGCGTTAGGGAAAGGAAGGAGGTGGAGTGTGAGTGTAGGGGGAGAGCAGAGTGGGGAGGTGGGGAATTGGAAGTTGTAGGTGGAGTAATTCTGCAGAATATGAGCTGCTGTCCACAGCTTTCTGGATGTAAATTGATGAGGTCATAGTGTTTTCCAGTTACAAAAAAAAAAAAAAAAAAGTTAAAAAAAAAGTCTTCAACTTGTTTTTCAAGAGAGACGAAAACACGGAGAAGCTGAAGAAATGGAGCAACTAGCAAAACTCCTTCTGTGGCAGATTTTGCTTCAGCAAAGTAAGCTCCTAGCTGATCGGCATGATGTTACTTGTTTTTATTGCAACTGCAGAGGACGGGGCTGGAGGTTAGCTAGAAGATTTTGAACTGTTATCTTTGTAAGATTTTGCTCAGATTCCTAAGTTAGCTGTGTTTTCGTCTGTGACGGGAGGATTTCTCATGCTTTTTGGAGAGGAAAAGGGAGAGAATGGAGAAATGTTTGAGGTTGTTTAAGCAGTACTCTATTCAGCATGTTTGTGCAATCTATTTTTTCCTATCAGTTATCTCGATCAGCAAATTCAAAAACAATAAGCTTGAATGTGACTACAGTAAAGCTTGCGTAGTTAGATTTACGTGATCCAAAGTTATTTTACACTTTTGAAGAGGCAGAAACAGCTGGGGGGGGGGGGTGTGTGAGTGTTGAGGACAGAGGAAAAAATTAAAGTGGCTTTTTGTTCTGTGGGGTTTTTGTGTGGTTTTTTTTCCTGTCAGCATAAAAACAGAGACATAGGAATTCACTTTTGGGTAAGGTGCAAGAAAGGGATGAGGACAAGTCTGATGAGCTTACAATAATAGAATGGCTTGTACCTTTTCCTTAATCACAGAGTTTTCTGTAAGAGCTGAAGGCAGATTCAGGGTCCTGAGAGCCTGGCCCCAAGCTAAACAGAGAAACCCCAGTAAGGCTTGGATGGCAGGAGGAGATTTGAGGATTAATTGCAAAACCCCAGCAAATGCACACTTGCAGCACTTTGGGCTCTAAGGAAGGCACCTATGAGCAAAGGACCAATTACAGCTCTAAGAATAGTATGGAGAGACTTCATCAGGGTGCTGACAGTAGGAAGTGAGGAGCACAAGCTTTTTGGGACTGGCTTCTGTGTTCTTCACAGCCCTGTTAATGAAAGGCTGTGGCTAGCCACCTGAGCCTCTCAGCATTCCTCAGTATGTAGATGGAGTAAGCTGAAGAGTTCTCAGTTTGGTCCTTAATTAACGTAGTTTCCGCGTCATCACATCATCCCCAGTTTTGCAATGCCTCAAGGCAAGGTTTAGGAATTGGCGACATATGGGATCAGTCATAGGGACGGAAGGGTTAAAGTGCCTCAGAAAACTAGTGTGGGGGGGTGGGTTAAGCCTGGAGAAGGAGGAGAGGCCACATAATGTATTTCAGAAGCACCAACCAGTCCCGCTGTGGTTTAGCATGTTGGCAGAGCTCGGGGAGCACCCAGGGCAGGAATAGCAGGTTGGGTTGCTGTAGAGCAGTGGAGGAGCTGTGCAGAAGCAACAGTATCCCACCGGAGGACGCGTGATCTCCGACAGACTTTTTTCAGGTGTATTTTGGAGAGATAACTGTCCGTACGCCAGGCAGCCCTGCTGTTTGAGGGCTATCCCCACCCAAATCAGGTTATAACATAATGAGCGGAGACGGGAAGGGGAGAAGGGAGGAAATCTGTGCCGCTCCATATTGCAGAGATGATCCATTCTAGAGACGAACCACACCCTCAAGTGTTAATGTCTCGCAGGGAGGAACAGCACTGTGTTTGGAATGGCTCTACAAACTATTCTGTGGGCCTAGAGCCAAGGTGAAGTACACAAAGCAGAGAAGGGTTTATAAAGCTGAGCTAATATCTGAACCGTCTTGTGAGAAAGTTAGGGCAGATCTGTGAGGGGTCCTGATTGTGCAGTGGCCAAGATGGCGACTGGTTTCTTGTACAGACAGAGGGCTTCTTCCTTTCTGCCGAGGCAGCACATTCTTGCTTTTTGCCGATTCGTGAGCATGTTCCTACCTGCAGTGAGGTGTTGGAATTGTTGGGACTCTTCCAAGGGGGAGTTAAGGGCTCTCCAGTCCTGGCGTCCTTTTTGAAAGCAGAAGAACTGCTGTTGAGAAAGTTGTCGCAGGAAGCCTTTAAAAATAAACAAACGTAGAGACTTAGATAATTGTTCTGCTGAAAAGCTCAGTCTTGCAGTCCTAGGCCAGCAGGGGCAGGTGGTGAATGGGAGATGTCTGGGTAGAACTGTATTGCTCACTATCTCCCTCCTTTGCCTCTTCGAGATGGGCCCAGATGTTATTCCTGGTTACTGGTCAGTGGGTTTTTAAAAAGTGGCTACCAGAAGAGAGCTGAGCTCATTTGTGTAGCTGTTACCTTGATGTTACTGCATCATAAGCCATTATGGCCTCTTAGACGCTGGCTCAGCTCCCTAGAGAGTCAGGATGGAGCCGCTGCCATTCTCCAAAAGTATTTGGAAATAGCTTGGTAGCACAGGCTGCTGTTTTTGCAATAATTGTGTGATGGCTCTACAGAGACCATTAAATCCCCTGCACAGACAATGGGATTTATGGGAGAAATAAGGAATGTGACACATACAGATTTCATGAAGAACATGTCCTTTCTCTAGGACTAGACCATCCCTCTGTGCCCCTAACGTAAAGGGGATGTCGCTTCCTTTTCCAAAAGAAAAAAGAAGCTGAGACAGACCAGGAGACGCTAGAGAAGGTGTGCAAAGGACTAATGAGCTGAGCTTACTTAGGCAAGCGGAGTGTCAATCTCACAGACTGCTGTTTCAACCCACACACCTGGTGGGTTTTGACATTTGGTTCTCCAGTGACTTCTTAGTTTGTTTTCTTTCCTGCCCACCACTACAATCTGGACTTCAGTGGTGCTTGTTGCTTTGTAAGGCACTGTTCCAGGCAGCTTATCTTCGCTCTGCTGACATCAATGGCAAGGATCTTCCTGAGTTCAGCAGAAACACTGCAGGGGGAGCTGGTGTTGTCATGTCCCATGGAGCGTGTATGCCACTTGGTGCTCAGGCTACCACTGATGGTGTGTGCAGTTTCCTTTTCTGCTCTGGTAGTCTTTCATCCTCCAGTATAAGGCAGGAACTTGGTGGTTTCATTAGCGCATGCATCTACCTGTGAAGCAGACCCTCTGCCAGCAGCTGTCTCCAGGAGGAGAGAAGCGGTGGTATTGTTCAGGCAAGACTCAAGGGGCAGTTTTCTGTTTGAACTGCTCCAAGGACACTGCCTAGAGACCTCTGAGTATGTACGATGTCTTTCAGAGCCTGAGGCTTTTACTTCTAGTTTGCCTGCAGTTTTTGTGGCTTAATTCTTTACTTGAAAAGTGGATGGGATTCAAGAAGTAAGAGCTGGCTCTGCCTTTTACAAGGGATTAGGAAATACTTCTGCAGGCTGCTTTCCTCTTCCTATATTGTGGGACCAGCAGAACACCTCTGGGATCCTGCTGAGAGGCATGCTGAGTCTGCACAGAACATGTCAGAGGACAGCTTATAGATGTCTTTTTGTTGTTTTTTTTTTTGTGAGTACATCACACAGAGAGGACAAAGTGATTATCCATCACATGGTATTTGAAATTTTAAAATGAAAAGCTACAGTGACTTCTGTGTTGACAACTATTAAGGTATTTGGTGTTTTTGAAGCACCAGGTCCTGGAGTCCCGTGATTACAAAAGTCTGAGCTTTTACTAGGTGCATAAATACTTCCTGATTTTATAGTTGCAGGTTGGGAAGTGTGACTCACCAAAATAACTGCTTCCAGTTTACCCCACTCCTGTAGTTCATAAGCTGTCAACTTTGCTGGGTTATGGATATGTCTCTGCCTTTGTTCAGTAGCTATTGTGTTATACAAACAATAACTTTAAAAAGCATGGCTGGGGGACATGGCTTGTTTGCTCTGCTTGTCTCACATAGCACAGTGAGGTCTCATAGCAGAGGGAGGAGACTGAAAAGAGAAAAAGGCTTATTCCTTCTTCAATTACTGCTCTATGTTCAGGTTATTGAAGGTCAGTTGTTTTAAATTCCATTTTCTCCAGGCATACAAGAGATCAGAGACATTCCAGATTCCTTAGATTTCTAAGTGATCTCATTTACAGCCATGTCAATAAGTTTGAGTCTTATCCGTGACCTGATACATGTGTGCAGAGTTCCAGCATTGCTGGGGAATCAGAACAATCAGTTCTTCCTTCTTTGTCTTGTGGAGTTCCCATGCCTCTTGTAAAGACTTGTCTTTTCTTTCCCTTCTAGAACTTTGCTTATTGGCTGCTATGCTGCTGTCTTTTTGATATTCGCACCTACCGCTCAGACCTGACGCTTCTGTCCAGAATCTCTGTGTGTGAACGTGAGTGTGCGCAGACATGCAGTGAAAAACACTTTCTCTTCCACGTCTCGTCTCTGTGCTGAACTCCAACACAATACTTAACTTCGTCTTGCATGGGTTTTGTTCTAGCGCATAATGTCACTGTAACCCTGGGCAGTTCAGCTTTGTGTGGCAACACTCAGCAAGTCAAAATAGCAGTACGGTAAAATGCAGGCAAGGCATCAACACATCCCTTTTTCCCAACGGGAAGCAACATCTCCTGGTCACTGAGGGGCAGACCTAGAAAGACCCTGGAGTATAATTATGAAGTAAGCAAGTGTGCTCCTGCCCTGCTTCTTAGGGAGCTGCTAGCAGAAGCTTTAAGAGCGGAGGGAAAAAGAAGCTGTCAAAACCCACAAGACAAGCTTTTCTTATCTAAAAGCTGTTACATTACAGACAAGTTCACCGCATCCTTGTTTCACAGAGTTGTGTTTGGAAGCGTGCTGGAGAAATACATGGAGCTGGCTGACAGGGCTCCTCCAGCAGCCTAGCCTGGCAAAAGGCTGCTGTGGGTGGGAGAGTTAGGACCTGGGTGGTCCTCACCGTGCCTGTAGGGCCAGCTAAAAGATACAAAACCAGGGGTTAGTGCTGTTGTTAGTTTAGGGCTGTGACAGGCTGCTGAGCAGAGCATATTGGAAGGCTTAGGTGGATGCTTTTGTCGGTTGTTAGATTTATGATGCTGCATTTGGGCTCAGTGGTTTTTATATTAACTTGCAAGAGGGAAGGAGAAAAGTAAAGGCATTCCTCTTGTTGAGCCAGGAGAGGATGTTTCTGCAGCACCAAAATCAATTTGCTGTTAATGAGCAGTAATGTAAGACTCTGGAAGCACTGGCTGTGCAGCCAGCCAGCTTATAGACACCACTCCCTAGCGCACAAGTCGCTGTTCGTGTTGCGATACTGTGTTGTTCCCTTGCCACAGGGCAAACCACCAATTCAGACACGTGGGCATTGCTTTGTCACACTGATACAAGTGGATGCTGTTGTGCTGAGAGCTGGTTGCCCTGTTGCAAGTTTGACTTTCTCCTGCAGAAAGCTGATTTGGTGCTCTAAAAGAGCTTTGTATCATTCCTTTGTTGTTCTAAGCTAAATCTAAGTCCTGGCTTCCAGAGACAGAGGCTAGCAGCTTATCATGTTTTAGCATCAGGCATTTTGCAGCCTAATAGGAGAGACCATCAAATGATGGAATTGTCTTGTGTATGATGTCTCTTTCTTATATCCTTTCTAGACTTTTTTTTCCTTTGTGGTGCTGAGATTATAAAAGTAGAAAAAATAGCTTACATTTGGAGTGTCTTTGAACTGGCAGTTCAACAGTCGGCGCTGCTCATTTTTGTTCTCTGGTGTCACTGCCCAGTGTTTTGTGATAGGAAAACAAAAGGAAACAGAGTTTATTCTCAGCCCATGCACTGGGGGTACGTTAAAATAGGCCCAGTCTGGAGTTAATTTATTCTCTTTTGACGTGCATAAATTCCAGGGCTGAAAAAAAATACAGCCTTTGTCTGGAGGACATTGTGACTATGACATTAGCAGGACAAAACATCTAATGATCTTGCTGGAACCCACTTGGGCTTGACTGGTTAGAGAGATGAATGAAGTCATTGTGTTGGGAATCTGAATCGTACTCTCAAAGCATGATGCCAGGAGACCTCCTAGACCCCTCCTACACAAAAAGCAGGAGGGACTGGACCAGAGAAATGCAGAAACAAAGGCATTAGTTCATGTCTTGCAAAGTTCTTCCTGCATAGATCTGAGTCACATGAGTTGGAGAGAGTTGCAGTTGTGTCCAGAGCATTACAGTGTTAACTGTGCAGACCAGGAATGTGAACAGGAGAGACTGGGGGGGCATGCTCCCAAAACGAGGATGTGTTTGCCCAGCAGAGTGCTGACAACAGTGCGTGTCGTGAGTGTAAAGCAAAACAGCCAAGTCACATCACTCCTCATTTGACAGGTAGATTCAGCATACTGCAGGTACAGAATTCCCTCAATGCATTAATCCCACCATCAATTTTATAGGAGTTTGGTTTGGAGTCTTGGAGATGAAAGTTATCTTTTGGCCTTCAATCTAGCGCATCAGCAGTGTGGATCCACTTCCCTGTACTTGGGCAGTTCTATCCCCCAGCAAATGAGCTGGGATCAGCTCTGACTCCAAGTCTATTCAGGCCTTTGCCTTAGCAGAGAAAGTTGACTGAGATGTGGGTGTCTGCTGGGGAAGAGATGGAAATTAAACTGTCACATTCATTTCACAATGGTCAAAGAGCACAAAAATGAACATGGTTTTAACTGGTCACATCTGGGTAGTACCCCTCTACTCAGCTCTGGTGAGACCCCACCTGGAGTACTGTGTCCAGCTCTGGAGTCCTCAATACAGGAAAGACAAGGACCTGTTGGAGCGGGTCCAGAGGAGCACCACAAAAATGATCAACGGGATGGAACACCTCTCCTATAAGGAAAGGCTGAGAGAGGTGGGGTTGTCCAGCCTCGAGAAGAGAAGGCGCTGGGGAGACCTTATCTCAGCCTTTCAGTACTTAAAGGGGGCTTATAAGAAAGATGGGGAGAAACTTTTTGGTAGGACCTGTTGCAATAGGACAAGGAGTAATGGTTTTAAACTAAAAGAAGGTAGATTCAGGCTAGGTAAAAGGAAGAAATTTTTTACAATGAGGGTGGTGAAACACTGACACAGGTTGCCCGGAGAGGTGGTAGGTGCCCCATACCTGGAAACATTCAAGGTCAGGCTGGACGGGGCTCTGAGCAGCCTGATCTAGTTGAAGATGTCCCTGTTCATTGCAGGGGGGGTGGACTAGATGACTTTTAAAGGTCTCTTCCAACCCAAACTATTCTGTGATTATATGAACTGTTCTTTGTCTACTGTTTCTGCTGGTGCCTTGTCGTTTATGCAGAACCAATACCAGATCCTAAGATAATACTGGTGCCTCCCTTCTCCCTGCCCGCTCCTGCCTCCTTGGGTTCTTGGTTTTGTCTTACCCAACTTTTGTTAAATAGTTTCCTCTTGGGCAGAAGAGGCCTTTCACATAGTTTTGGTGGGTGACGCGTTGATGGATACCTTTGGTGTAACGTTTGAATAGCATGGTGGAAAAAACTCTGTGGCTATAGATGGTATGAAATAAAGACATGGGCTGTATGAAGTTCAGTTGCAGGCTGAAGTATATCCCACATTGCTCTTAAGTTTGTTGGATCAGGCACTGTCTTTTGCTCTAAGTGTACAGGATCTGCTGCAGCATGGACCAACCAAGGTCTGAGCCTCTGGGCTTAACCACAATACACATGTTAAATAAGTATATTAACAGAAAAGGGAGGAATAGATGGAACAATAACAGAGGACGAGGCTGCTGACTATGAGTGTATTTGTAGGTTGTTTTTTTTTCTTTTGTTGTCAGTAACAGTCTTTTTTTCTTTCTTCTTTGACAGGTTCTGTTTATTTATATTCAGGTGAGTGACATCTTCGTAATCTGCCTGGTTTTGTGATCATGAGAAGAAATGAGAGGAACCCTGATTCCGTGACATGCAATGGGGGTTTCACTGCTGACTTCCATAGGCATGAACCATGCATCCCATGAACTAGTATCTGTAAACTTTGATTAAACTGGGAGTTAGGATTAGGAAGGGTAGGTAGGACAGCTCAAATCTCCAATCCTGTTAACAGACATCATAGACATTGCTTTCACTGAATGAAATCTGTGTTCGTAAGTGGCTTTCTATTGTATTTCTTCATGAGAGCGCTCTATGTTGGTCTTGAAAGTTACTTTCTTTTGGGTAGAAGGTGGGCAGAGATTCTAGGACTGGTCTGAGTCCTACTCTAGTGTCTTCTTCACATGCCATTAATCTGGTAACTCTGTTTTTTTGTTCTTTGCTCTTGGCTCTCAGTCCCAGCTGATGCCTCAAACCCAGACAGTGTTGTAGTGTCAGTGTTAAATATCAGTGCTACATTGGGGTCACAGGCTGTTCTGCCCTGCAAGAGTTACCGCATGGTGTGGACCCAGGATCGTCTGAATGACCGCCAGCGTGTAGTCCACTGGGATCTGTACAGCAACTACTATGGAGATAACAAGATGGAGAGGCTATGTGACATGTACTCCGCTGGAGATCAGCGTGTGTACAGCTCCTACAACCAAGGGAGGATATTCATGCCCCAGAATGCATTTACAGATGGCAACTTCTCCTTGGTGATCAAAGGTAACTAAACAGCATCTTTTCTCCCTATGCTATCTGCAGAATGGAGGATTCATGTCTAAATTAACTTTGTGTTTTTCAGTGAAAGTGGCTATTTTACAGAGCATATTCTATAAATAAATAAATATCAGTCTAATGAGGTCAATGAGGTTCTCTGAAGCACTGGCGATAGTATTTTATTTCCCTTTGAAACAGTCCCATTTTAAGAGAGGATTGGTAACAACTCATTTCCTGAAAGTCGCTTGGGCTTCTTGTGGACCTTTGACTATTTTGGTTCCTGAATTATAAAGCCAAGATTGTCATTCTTCCTATGTCTGCTCTTAGCTAAACTTAAATCAGCTTTCTCTTTCCATCTCCTACTACAAATGTGTTCCACACAAGCAAATATACTGAACAAATTATTGTATTAGGTGAGATGATTCTTCTCTGTTTAGCCCACCCTGGTGATAAGGATGGGTTTAGAACTAAGTTATATAAAGACCCTTTTGCATCCATACAAGCATTTGGGAAACAGTATAAATGACAAAAGTAATCATTGCCTCAGTATAAAACATTCAACTTCCCCTCTCTTCTCTGTTGTACTAGATGTTGCAGAGAGTGATGAAGGCACATATTCTTGTAATCTTCACCATCACTACTGCCACTTATACGAAACTGTGAAAATCCAACTAGCTATCACCAAGACAGGTAGGTGTGGCAGACAGCTTGGTGTTCCTTTCTGCAAGGGACCTGGTCTGGCAACTGGAGTCCAGTGGCCACCAGGACTCTGTTGGTGGGGCTTGTGTGCTGATTCACGGTAAGCCTTGCATGCTGTTCTGCTAGTGTCAGAGAAGAGTGGTGTGGATGCAAGGTTTTGCCCATGCCTTCTCAGTTGCAGGTTCAGGGCACAGACGCCACAAGAGGCTTGGAAAGCATCGTAGTCAGTGGTGCTCACTATGCTGTTTGCGATCAGATTCCATGAGTTTCAGAAATTTTATTCAATGTGTATATTTATGAACCTCTCTCCTTTCCTGGCATGTGCCAAACAATGCATGGAGCCTGTTAAGTTAAATGTTTACTTTAGGCAGCCCAATTAGCTAACTGTCCTGTTACTGCTCCAGCAGTAGAACATCCCTAGTAACAATCCATCATCTGTCAGGTTAGCCACAAAGATCTGCCTTGTACATTGGTTGGTGAGCTAACCCTGAAAAGTCTGTAGTTAAAAAGCCTCCTCAAGTTACCACACCTTAACTCCAGCTCTAAAAGCAAGCTTGTAAGGGATCTTGGCAACTGCAGTGTGTGCCACCCATGCATCACTACTGTGTCATTTAAATCAACCTTTGTATAATGCACAAGTGGAGCTGCTGGGGCTGATTGTGCTGGGAGGCTGTTGAAGGGCTGATGGGATAGCAGAGAAGTGCATCTCTTCTGCTGCTGTTCTCACAGCTTCTGTGCAATAAAAAAAACCAAGCAGGCCTGTGAGCCCCAATCTGCTCATCTGTGTTTTGGTTCTTTTGTTACTCCTTTTCAAGAACAAAATACAAAACAGTGGTTCTTGAACTCCTCCAGTAATTAGGGCATTTGTGGGTAGGAAAGCATTTCCTGCTTGGAGAATTGGGATACAGCATATTGAAGATGAAATCTGTTATTCTCGTTCCATTCTTAGTCTGTAGAGAGAATATACTTCCTGCTTTCTGAAGCAAAAGATTAACTCTCAGTTATAAGGAAAAGAAAGTGGTCTTGCTTAATGCAGTGACCTAGGATGTAGAAGATAAAGGTGCATTCTTTAAATGAAGTAAGTGTGAACAAGGCACACCGTCTGTGTGGCATTTCAGGATCCTTGGAGGGGATGTTTTATAGGATTGCAGGGTCTAAGAGCAATCTTATGTGTGCCTGGGTGTCGTTAAGAATAGGACAAGTGTGTAAAGATGCACGTACCAAGGTTGCACAACTTGTATTGTCTCCACAGCTGAGGATGCAAAGCAGTACTGGGATGGGGAAAAGCCTGTGATTCTTGCCCTAGAAGGCAGCACAGTGACTCTCCCCTGTGTGAACCGTAACCACATCTGGACCGAACGGCACAGTGAAGAAGAACAACAAGTAGTCCACTGGGACAGGCAGCCCCCGGGGGTTCCTCATGACCGGGCTGACCGCCTCATTGATCTGTACGCCTCTGGAGAACGCCGCTCTTACGGACCTCTCTTCATTCGTCAGAAGATGAACATCACTGACACAGCTTTTGCCCTGGGTGACTTTTCCCTGCGGATTTCACAGCTGGAAAGTGCAGATGAAGGCACTTACTCCTGCCACCTGCACCATCACTACTGTGGTCTGCATGAGCGCAGGATCTACCAAGTCTTCGTGACGGAGCCAGTGAGAGAGAAGAAGGTGGTGAACCTTACAACTCACAACATTGCCCCAGCCATAGGTAAGTGGCCTCTGGAAGTGGTTCTCCTGATTGAGGAAGAGATAAGTATCTACAGTTGCAACTCTGAGCTCTAAAGAGCTCAGTAAGCCACAGGACAGGAACGTAACAAGTTACTCCCCATCATCACCTCAAGGAGGCCTATGCTCTAAATGCCAAACTGTCCTTGCCTTTCATGTTCCTCCACAGTGGTCTGCAGGGATCACTTAGTGCCAGCAGGAGGGAGCGTGTCAAGGCAAGGCAAACCTGTGCTCTGCAGAAGTGCCATGGACACCACTGAAGTGAAGGTGCCACTTAAAGCAACACTGACGTTTCCTCTATGAAGGTTTCTCACAGTTGAGCCGGCAGCTATTCCTGCCCTTAGGGTTAGAAAAGTAGGTGAGGTCTTGCCTCCCTTGCTACTAGTACATGGCTCTAGTGTATGGATCTGTCTGTTTCTGAGCTGTTTCCATTACATTGGCATACCTGAAGCTGCACGCGTAGCGATACTAGTGAGGATTCTGTAGAGCTGCTTTAAGACTGTGCTGCACCAAAAGTGGAGTGTCCCACCCATCAGGGTTAATTACCCTGCTCGCAGTCTTGTAGTGACATCATGTCCAGCTTCTGTTTTCTTTGCTCCAGGGCAATTCTGCAGCTTGTTCTGCTCTGCAATGCTGACATGCCCTAAGGCAAACAAGCTGTTTTTCTAACAGGCTCCCTTTCCTGATTGCTTTTATGGAACAGGAGAAGGTGTGGGGCGGGGGTTGATTCTGCTCTGCCTTTGCTGTTACAACATGCCACTATTCTCACCAGCGTAGATCATAAGTGTTTCTCTCCCGGTTGCACTGGGGTTTAGGCTGTGCAAGATGCCAGACTGTGCAAAATAGAGCACCAGGAATTTTCCTCCACCCTTCGGCTTTTCTTTTTTTGTCTTAAACCAATTTTCACATTTTCCACTGCAGTGAGCTATCATCTGACAGCCTGTCCAAACTCAAAACCGTCATGCTTCGTTCAGGCAGAAAAATAAAATAAAAATTCCAAGTTGAATTTTTTTTTAAAGTCTTTTGGGTATAGTTCCTTATTAACATTGTAAAATATTCATTGTGGTTTAATATTTATTGGCTGCTTAATACAGAATTTTGACATCCTTCATACATTTTTAAATAGGTCTATTCTTCTCTAGCAATTGGCTTTTTCAAGTCACAGAAACCTAAACCTCCCTCGTGGGACTCAGGTTGGTGTCCAGAAAACCCAGGCAGTACTAAAGAGAGGTGGCTGTTGGTGGTGAGCTGACAGGGAAGCCGGGACATAAAAATACAAGTCTCCATGCCGGCAGCCCTTTTGCTGCCCTTGAGCCCTATCCAGATCACATTGTGCAGATGGAAACTAGGTCTTGTTTTCAGAGTTGCCCACCCAGCAATTTATACCTCTCTTTCCTGAACGTTGTCCTGTTTGTTGCTGAATAGTTACCTACCTGCTCAGAAGTTAGACAGAACCTACAAGCAATTTAACCTGCCAGGGCTCTCTTAGTTTGGCAGTAGTACCCTTAGTGCTGGAGGAGCTTGGCTTCCTGAGAAAAGCCATTTCCACTGTCAAAAAGAACAGCCTTAGAAGAGCTTTGTCCCCTATGGGCAGTGAACGCTCAGCTGGTCTGAGAGCACCACACACAAAAATGTGCTGAGTCGATGGGAATGTGAAAGAAGCTGAGACATCCAGAGTGCCTTTTTCAAACCCACTGCTGATGAGGAGCCTGCTCAGACGTGCCCTATTTGTGTACAACAGCAAAAGCTGAGATACTGCCCCATTCCACGAAAAAACTGTATAGAACTCTTCTGGGGATATAACATAAAGCTAAAATGAAACATGAGGAGATAACAAAAGCAA
Source organism: Buteo buteo (assembly GCF_964188355.1). Classification (NCBI taxonomy): domain Eukaryota; kingdom Metazoa; phylum Chordata; class Aves; order Accipitriformes; family Accipitridae; genus Buteo; species Buteo buteo. The sequence continues at coordinate 3,389,907 of NC_134175.1, forward strand.
AAGAGTGAGCTTTTTCAGCAAGCAGCTATAGTTTCTGGCATAGCTCCAAGGCCCGGAGCCATTTCCAGCCAGGAAACTTCATCCTGTTTCGAATATAAGCATGAGCCTCAGTTTTGCTCTCAGTCTCAGCAGTATGAATGGGGTGTACGTCTACTAATTCAGAGCATTTTTACTCTGCGTTTGCTTTGGAGCAAGTGATTGAAGAATGACATCTGTTGTGTCTCATGCTTATTGCTAAACTATTCTCAATCCTTTGCTACCCTTGAAAAGAAAATGGGCCACATAGCCAGCATTTGTGAGCTCTTTTCATAGAGAGCTCTCCGTTTTTCCCAGCAGAAGAATCTGACCCTTGATGCTTTGGTAAAGAAATGTAATGACATCTCTGTTCTAACACCCCACCCCCCCCATTAGAACTTATTTTCCAGTAGTTAAATGAGATCATGTGAGTGAATTGGAGGCAGATGGGCATGCCATGTTGAGATGCGCTGAAAGATCCGATCTTGGTTACAGAATAAACCTTTGTCACCTCAGCTGAAATTCTGATATAACACTAGGATGAGGAGGAGAGTCTGTATAACCTTGGTGATACTATTCTAGGCGCTGACATTCATCTGCTGGGTACGACGGAGTTACTCTCTGCCTCAGTTTCCCTAATTATAAAATGGGATATATTCTACTGCCTTCCTGGTGATGCACTTTGAAGTCCACCAGTGATGCTTTGTTAAAACACTAGTATGATAAGTATTTTTGGTATTATTTGACTGAGTAAGCCAAGGAGGCCCAAAGTTATTGAATCTGTGTCCACTGTTTGTTGTTACAGTGAACTCTCCAGTGTTGACTAAAGTTAAACTCGGCTCCTACCCTATCTTGCAGTACTGTGGGAAAGCAAAAAGCCAGGAATAGAATGCATTTATGTTTGCTGACTTCTGGCTCAACAGCTGCTTTAGTGGCTACCATCTCATTATGGCAGCTGCTGAAGAAGCCTTTCATGAGCCAAAGATTTGTTAAAGCAGAACTGTCACGTATACTGTTTGCAGCTTTGCAAGTGGGATTTTTGGTTTGGTATTTTTTAGCTTAGTAGTGGTTAAAGACACATGCTAGTTTTCAGCAAGCACACGGCATCTAGCAATGCCAGTAAAAAGTAGAGTGTTGCTAGAGTGGAGGGCTGGACTACCAGAACACAGCATATGCTAAAACCTCTCGATTTTCTAGGACACCTGTTAGCATTAGCAAACGATCATCTCTGGTTTCAAAGTGTTTATTTCAATCCACTATCATCTTACTTGATTTTATTGTTGGTGGGTTGGTGTTTTGAAATGCTGGAAACAAACTACCCGACAAACTGGAACCACTCACTGTGCCAGCAGTTCCAAACCCATCAACGTTTCTCACACTAGAATGCTTCTGTTAAATGGTACTGTGGCTTTTGGGATATTTTCCCTCATCTTTCCCCTTATTCCTTCTGACTAATTTACAGGGTTAAACTCCCAAGAGAATGATAGGCCAGAACTCCATGCTGCTTCTTGCCAGGTGCCCTCTGAATGTTCCCTGTTAGGGGGACAAGGTGTCACTTTTCAGCTCTGTTTTGAAGAGAAAAGCCTCTCCCAGCACAGTGTGTCTTGCAGCTTTGCTCTCTGTGCCTGGGCTGGATTTGTCCACTCCTCTGACTATTGCAAGCAGAGAAGTCGCTTCCCCTTTATATGTGTAAAACATTGACCTATTTATTTGAGATCTGCAAAAATGTTCCACGTGAAAGTTTTGAGTTACCCTTCCCTGTGCTGCGGAACTGAAATGCTGCTGCACCCGCAAATGGAATGGAATCTTGGCTTTTCTTTGTGGGTTTTCATTTTATTTATTTTATTGATTTTTATTTTATTTAAAAGGAAACTCATTCTTTGGCATTGAAAATTCCTCCCACTCTGTAAATTATAACCCTTGGCAGGGAGGGGCTGCTTCATACTTCAGCTGTCTGGAGCCGAAGCAACGTGGTGCGTGTGTTGTGAGGGACCCAGAGGAGGGTTGTGTTACCCTGCAGAAAGACTTGGGGCTGTCTACCGTGGCTTCTTTCTGGACTTCTCTGCAATAAACAAGAACACACTGATAGCCAGGCATCAGGAAGGGAATGCGTGACAGTCACTGTTAATATTTCATGCTCCTGGGAAGTATAATGGTCTTGTGAAGAGCACAGGCATCTTCCATCTGACAAAGGTGCAGTATGTTGTATATTAGGCAGCCATTTGCCCTTTACTTCATGCAGTTCGGAAGAGTTTCTCATTGAACATGCTTTTTGGGTCCACATCTGGGCCCACGTGTGAACGTGCTTTGCTTTGGATGCCAATTCAATTATCAGCCTGTTTTCCTCTATCATCAGATCCAAATGTTGTCAGGGGCCACAATGTAATAAATGTCATCATCCCTGAGAGCCGGGTACACTTCTTCCAGCAGCTGGGCTACATCCTGGCAACTCTCCTGCTTTTCATTGTCCTCCTCATCATTGTCGTCCTTGTCACCCGCAAGCGCCGGCAGAGAGGTAAGTGCTAGAAAAGACCAGCCCTATAGTGCTTATAGGGATATCCCATGACAGCAGAGCTGATTCTGCAAATAATTACTGTAAAGCACGATGCTGAAGGCAGCGATCCTCTTCTGGAAAACCAGCAACCTGTGCAGTGGGGAACCTTTGCAGGTGCCGATGCCGAGAGATTCATTAGTGTGGTGTAAAAATTTCCAGGTCTTGATTTGCTGAGTTGCTCTGTTGTAAGGGACAAGAAAATTAGAACTGCTAGGTAGTTGCTCTTTACAAGTGGAATTTATTTAGAGCAAAAGGCCCACATGCATCCATTAAGAACTAAGATGTCTAAGTCCTTGCTGGACTCCCTGTGCTGGGTGATTCTCTGTGTGTAATTAGATAGATGGACAGTGAGATCTTTTGGTGACTTCCACACAAATAGTTTTGGATGCAACACAAAAAGCAAATACCAGGGAATGTCTGTCTTCTGGTGTGTTGTTTGCAGTACCACATTCATCCTTATTTACATGTCAGGGGATTAGCACCAACACAAAATGGGGCTATCTCCACTGACTTAGGTGGAGTTACTCTGCAATCACAGAGGGGACAGGCTCCTGACCCTGACCTTTGAATAGAAAAGAAGAGCCTGAAATCATCCCTCCTCGCAGAGTGGGATGAGACAGGAGTGTAGTTAGATACCTGGCATGTGGGAGGCTGATGAAAAGCAGTATCTGTAGCATGTGATGGATGCAGGGCTAAGCAATAAGCAGTGGATGGACGAGTGCAGCACCAGCACACAAGAGATGGCAGGTGTGGCTAATATTTTTGTAATAAATGGGAGGTGGAAAGAAATGAAATATGGCGATGGCTATAGTTTCTCATGGCTGCTCATCCATAGATCTGGGAAGACCACTGGAAATCTGGTGAGTAAAGGAAAGGGAAGCTCCCTGTGGCAGTGGAACACACATGAATTCTTGTGTATTGGAGGGCTTGTGAACGTGACCATTGTAAGCATCACAAATAAGGAGCACTGTGAATAAGTACTAGGTGTTATTGTTATCACTGTTATCTGGGAGGGGTTGGTCGGAGTGGATACGACTGCTCATTCTGTTTCTTTTCCCTGTTTAGGTTATGAATACAATGTGAAGAAATACGGAGAGTAAGTACAATTACCGGGTCTATTATCTAGGATTAGATTGCATAAAAATGAACTTATGGGCCCCAACCCTCAGCTGTCATTAAGAGCCTAAAACAGCTGAGGATCTGGTTAGTATGAGTGCAGCCATGTAACGCATAGGCTGTTTGATAGAGTTTATTCCTTGCTTTCCACCAATTCTTTTGCAGCTTTACACTCAGGTCATTATTAGCGTAATGTTCCCAGGAATGTACACTTGCATAATGATTGCATACCAGGGAGCAACTTCCATGCTGTCAAAGTACAGAAGGAGAGAATAGTTTGTAGGGCTGATTTGGCAATTGCATTTCCTCTTGTTATACTTTGGCTGTGAGATGTCATTAGGAGTTAGTGGTAAAGGGGTAATGCACAGATCCACTGTAAACCCTACTGTGAGATGGGGCCAAGATTGTGTAGCTGGGTTCCTTTATGTTTTATTATATATTATTAAAGTGGAAGAGATGGGGAAGTTCCAGTACAGATTGGCTCCCCATTGTTCTAAGCTCTGGACAAACACATGGGGAAAAAAGAGCCAGCTAGCCAGAGATCTCAAGGTGTTAATAGGAAAGACAGTAAAAGGAAGAGAGAGGAGAACTGCATTCACTAGTAAGCAGTATGACCTTCTGAAATCTGTTTGATAGCTTAGGGGCAAAGACAGGAAAAGTACCCATGTACAATGGCTGCCAATGCTGTTATCCATCTGTCATGCTTTCTCCAGGGAAGCTTTGTAGAAACTGGAAAGGATTCTGTAAGGATTGCTGTGAAAATCACCAGTACTTAATAGAGAATGAAATCTTCTATGGATTTTTTTCAACTTTTTTCCAGCTATATAGCAAATAAACACTGTAAATTGAATTCTTTAAAGTAGCATTAGAAGAGCTATTCTGAAAAAGTGTGAAAGGAGCCAGTTATTAAAGGATGTGACAATACCATTTTTCATTGTTATTCCTTTTTCAGGAAGGATGTAAATCTTAAAGAATTTACAGTCGACACAACAGATCTGACTCAATACAAAAGTGAAGACATCAGGCTGGGTATGCATCAACTAGCAACCATTCTCCAAACCAGGTCAAAACTCATTATAACTGAGGACTTTCTAATGGCATTTAGATGCCTGTTTTGAAGTGACTTAACCTCCTGATTTTAAATGGCAGCTTTGAGAATCTCAACCCACAAGCCAGTGCAAGTAGGGGGACTGCAGGTGGAGAGTGCAGTCCTGACTTTTAACTAGAGGCTGATTGATGAGGTTGGTCAGTAATGGGGCACCGCGTCTTTTGTTTCACCTGGAGTTTTGGGGGTTCTTTGACATGCACCTGAAAGCCAAATTCAAGTGAGTGCAAAACAATGTGGAATGAGATCAAGACAGCATCTAGGGAGGAGGATTCCTCAAATTTAAGCAGTTTGTGTAGGGAAGAGGATCAACAAGGCAGTTCTTTAGAATCTCCTGTCCAAGAAACTAAAAGCATTTGTCAATATGACTATCATCATTCTACAGTAAAAAACTAGCTCAAAGTGAGTGATCTGGAGAAAAAAAATTAGATCAACAGTCTTTAGTACTAACTACTGACCTTATTTTCTCTTTTGAAAGTGGGTATGAGCTGTCATTGACTGAGTTGGGGATAAGGAGAAGTCATGAGTTAGCTGAGTTCATTGTCTTCACCTTCTGTTGAAGCCAGTTTGGTTTAACCTTCTACAATTTCATCCTCCCTGGATGACAGATAATTTAGTGAACAGTTGAACCTTCTTGTAGCATTCGCTACATATCAAGGTGCCACGCTTAGATCACTGGTCGGCCCGGACCAGGGAAAGAGACAGATAACACACACAGTGTGAGCGCCAACTTCCGCCTTTTATTGCGCAGTTAATTCCTTTTATACTAACAAGGGGAGGTGGGGTTACAGGTACATCACAAGGCTGCGACTAACCCTCTAACTTTCCGTGACAACGCGAGATCTTCCGAACGCCGACCCCTACATCTCTCCCCTCCCCATGACGAGTTGGCTTCTATTGTTATGAACAATTCCACACAAAGAAATAACTATATAAAGTGCCATGAGTAGAAACATATCTCTACAACTACTTAAAAACACTCTATCTTAAACACCCGTAAATGTCCCATTTACCCTGCAGAGCAAAAAGCTCCTTTATAGAAATTCACACAAGAGGTATATTGAAAGTTAAGACTTGGAAAGAGTTACTTCTATTACTCTATAAGGCTTATCGTTGGTGTGTTGATGTTAAGGCTTAATGTCCGAGGCACCTAGATTCCTGGCTGCGAGTTCCGACAGTCGGATCCCATAAAGGCACGTATTGATGGACTCTGAGAGGGATGTCATCCGGATACCCAAGGTGTCATAAGCCAGGACAGGATAACAGCAATCTGTAAGAAAACTCAAACACTACGAGGTTAAGGCAGGACGAATCATACGACTAGGAACCCATTTCAGGAGCCCTTCAGGTGTCTGTACACAGGCATACCCTCGCCCGAGACAACGCAACTCAAACGGCCCGTCCCATTGGCGTGTCTGAAGGTCACGCACGTGGACCAACGGATAAGGACCGTTGTCTTCCATGTTCATAAAATGTCGTTGCGCTGCCGTCTGTTCCAGGTTCCCCCGAACTGTCTGATTTAATGAAGTTAACGCAGTTAACAGAAGACGCTGCGTGCGGAGAGCAGGTGTGTTTTCCTGTAGCCAGGAGGGCTCCTCCTGCTCCCCCTCCCTAAGCCGATCGAGCAAGGTCTTCAAGGTTCGATGTGCTCGTTCTACAATGGCCTGGCCAGTGCTATTATGAGGGATGCCATGTTTGAGGTCAATACCCCAGATCGTACAAAACCGCTTCACCCGTTCCCCGGCATAAGCTGCACCATTGTCTGTCTTAATCTGTTGCGGAATACCTAATTGAGCTATGCAAGCACGCCAATGCTGTATAACTGCCAAACTAGTCTGTTTACTATGCGCTGTAGCAAGAATATATCTACTATAAGTGTCTACTGTAACATGTAAATACTGCAAAGGCCTAAAAGGAGCATATTCTGTAATGTCAGTTTGCCAGATCTGATTTGGTTGCAAACCGCGAGGGTTGACCCCTGCTTCCCAAAGGGGTCCTTTAGCACAATGAGGGCAGGCTGCGACTACTTCTTTGGCTTCAGCACGAGAGATGCCCGTTAGAGTCACCAAGCCTCGCGGACCGCAATGCAAAAGACGATGCAACGTTATCGCGCGGGCCCTTGCCGGCGTGACGTTATTGCCGCCAACAGCAGCCATCCACGCTTGTGCCGCTTGGTCGGCGCGGCTGTTCCCTTCAGCTAACGGTCCAGGGAGACCAGAATGACTGGTGACATGAATAGGGAAAACGGGCGCACTACGTAACTGTAAAGCATTCAGCAGCATACCAGCTATCTCCGTAGAAGAAGCTAATGCCCATTCCCCCGCAATCACAAGCTTATATACATACAGTGAATCCATGACCACATTCAAAGGCTCAGTCGGCCAACGTAACAGCGCCATGGCCACTGCCTTGGCCTCCAAAAACTGCACCGAGCGACTCGGCTCAGTATATGCTACCTGGTGCCATACCCCCTCTTCTTTCCAAACACAAACGGCCTTGCTTGTCTTGGAGGACGCGTCAGTAAAGATCGTTCGGCCGCCGGTAGGACGCTTCGCCACCTGCTGTGCTGGAAGAATAGGTAAAGCATGCAAGATCTCCCCACAAGGATGGATTTCATGTCCCACCGTCTCTGGGGGCACTATCCCCCGTTGTTTTCGAACCGGCGCTTCATCCGCAAACAGGATAGCTCGCGCCGCCGACCTGCACTCCCTAGCCTTTTGTCCCACCTTAACTACCCCCTCCACCATGTCCCAAGCTCGTAATCGTTCCGCAGCGCCGTGCTCACCCTCGAGCGCCGACTGAAGCAACATCTCCCGAACCACTCCCCAAGTTGGGGGACTAAAAACTTCTGTGGGAGAACTCATCCCTCCCCGGCGCAGCACCCATTGGATGCATTCGCCCGTGGGGCCCCTCCTAATCGTTCCTCGGGCACCCACCTCATTAGCCAACCCTTTCAACACCTTAATCACTTGCGCAAGTTCCATCGTCGCCTAGGCAACCGATCACGTCGGGGTCACCACTATGTAGCATTCGCTACATATCAAGGTGCCACGCTTAGATCACTGGTCGGCCCGGACCAGGGAAAGAGACAGATAACACACACAGTGTGAGCGCCAACTTCCGCCTTTTATTGCGCAGTTAATTCCTTTTATACTAACAAGGGGAGGTGGGGTTACAGGTACATCACAAGGCTGCGACTAACCCTCTAACTTTCCGTGACAACGCGAGATCTTCCGAACGCCGACCCCTACACCTTCTATCAAGATCTGTGATAGCAATTAGGGCAAATAAACGTGGGGAACATGATAGGAAGAAAATTTGCAACAAGGGTCCTAGAATACAAAAGACAGAAAATACAAAAACCACTGGAACTCATTGTAACATGAAGCATACTGAAAAGAGGGGAAGGAAACTAATCTCACTGGTGATCTGTGAAAGTATTTTTGCTGGGATATGTGGGACTGACTCAGGGGACTTACGACATTCCTGAAGACGGATGCTGCTCCTTACTAGAGCTTGAAGGTGCAGCCTTGAGTTTATTGTGTCAGTGATTGATGAGAGGTGTCTTCTTGCTTGACTTGGAGTGGATTGTCTGTAAAGCAAATTTGATCCTCTTGTCTGCACTGCCCTGAGATTCCTGAAGACTTGCCATGATGCCAGGTTCATACCTGCTGCAACTTGTATGTCCGTGAACATGTCGATAAACCAGGAAGCAATTGAGTCTGTCCCTTTTTTTTCTCTGTGCACCCCCAGTAAATGTACAACCTTTAAAAGAACAAGCTGGCAAACTTTAGGTCCCAAGTTACAGAATTGCTGTGAGGGCCCCAGTAACCAAGAGGTAGATAGATACAAAAGCTGAAGTAAAGAACAAAGGATTTGCAGAGAGTGGGTTGCAAACCAGGACAGCAGCAAGTACGAATTCTTCTCTGTGTGTCTCCTGTGATTCTCCTGTGAGCAAATTCTTTGAATAACTGCATCAGTCACCTTCAGGTGAGCTTTGCATAGATAATCCGGAGCTTTTTGTTACATGCTGGTACCTATGAGGAGCAGGAAACTGAAGTATGCATAACTGATTAGGGCCTGGGGCAAAAATTAAGTTGTAGCAGCTTTCCTTTTCCTGCTGAGTGGCTGAGTAACTCCATGAGTTACTCCTAGAGATCTGGAGATGCCAGGCCTAGAGTACTTCCGAAGATGGACGAATCACATGTCTGCCTTGCCTGTAAAGCTTTGTTTTCTTTTAATGTTCTAATGGCTGTCTGAATTATACTCCTTCCTTACACAGATTACAAAAACAACATCCTGAAGGAGAAGGCTGAGCAAGCCAGAAGCTTCCCAGCAAAGAACATTGATTTAGACAAAGGTAATAATGACTTGCTTCACCCTAATTGGTGGCTGTAGGAACCTTGTGATGGGTTGAAGGAGGGAGGAGGGAAGAAGCAGTGAGCTGACCAAGCCACAGCTGAATGAGGAATGATAAACATCATGACAAATGACAGCAGGAATGAGAAGCTAGTTCCCTTTCTATCCTTTCATCATGGAGCCACAAGATGCAAGCAGTGATTAGGCTTTTAAAAACTTCTGGCGTGGCACAAATAGAATTTTTCTTTATTGGAAAAAGAATACCTCGCGGGGCTGGAATAGTGCATTCTGTACTGTAACCTCAGAGGGAGATGTATCTCAAAAATGTTCCGGCATGGTGTTTGAGAAGAAAACACTGTGCAGAAGAGAGTGTTTTGAGTTGAATTAATTTATGGGTAATGGGCAGTCACTTACTTCATCCAACAAAAGCAAACAGCTCTCCCTCCCTAGGGGCTGTGAATCTCCTTTTGCTTATCCAGTATTAATCCTGAGTATTATGCCTCAGTTTGTAGAGTCACACTTATGTCAAGCAGTGCTTGTAAGAAGTTGTTAGATTCGATGACTCTTTTCATATGAATTTAGAATGTAATAAAAGTGAATGAAATTATATCAAGAAGGGAATGGTCTGGAGGGTCCATGAATTGCTGTAGGCCTGCTGTTCTTGATGGAGTTCTCATGATATTTTTGCCTACATTCTGCAGAGATGATCTGTGCAATAGTTTATACACAGTGTCTCTCACTGTGGGCTTTATGAAGAGGATATTGGGGACATGGTGGACTGCAAATGGTCACTTGTCACTGTATAGCTAAGTCCATATTACAGTGTGCTGCTTTGGTTTGAAATACCTCTTCAAGTACCGACCTCTTTTCAATTTGCTTTCAGATTTCAGGAAGGAATATTGTAAATGAAGACATTCCCAAGCTGCTGGCTGGACCAGAAGCTTCAATCAAAGACAGATAAATGGAAGAGAGATGCCTTTTCTTAATATCATGTCCCTCCAGTTACCGTAGATTTTTCACATAGACTTTCTCCCCACTAAGCACAAGGGTATTTGCAAATGCTTCTTCAAAGAGTTAGACTGTCTGTCTTGTGTGCACTTATGATGGGTTTGGGTTGCCTTTTCTTATTCTGTTCTCCCAATCCTCCATTCCCTTTTTCTTTCTTGATATTATTGTTGGTTTTATGCATCAATGATTTTTATGAGCTGAATCAGCAGACCTTTTGCTTTGATGTTACTGCTTTAAATAAACCAACCTGCATCACTAATCTTGAGCCATCATTATATCAGGCATTTTTCCATGTAGTGTATTCGTCATTCAGAAAAGTAATAGGAGAGCCTGATTGTGATCTCTCATGGGCTGGCATAAATCAGTGTCATATAGCACTTTACGTATTCCAGGTGAAGTACAACGAGTACACCCCTTCACAAATGATGATGTAAATACCTCGTTTTATGAATGGGGAAATGTCAATATCCTCATTTTACAGGGGAAAGGGAGGCACACAAATGACCAAGGATAGGGCTGGGATCACCTACAAAGAAGTCTGGAAGCCTGCCTCTGTATTTCTCACTCTAAGCTTGTTTGTTGATTTGTTTTTGTTTCAGTGCAGACCAAATCAGATTTGGCATGAGCAGACACTTTCAGCTGAAGTTGATGGAGTTACAGTGCTGTAATACCAGTCTCAGTTAGATCAGAACCAGAAATATTATGGAGAGGGCTAAACTCCTGTGTGGAATCTGGAATGTGATTTTCCTGCAGTCCTTGGGTGGATCCAGGCCACACAGAGCTTGTGTGCACATCAAAACAAAGGTATGATTACAGCACAGGTAGAGAGATTGTTAAAAGGAATAGCTTCTCAAGAGCAGACCGTGAGGAACAAGAGTAACAAGACACTCCACTAAATAGCCTGTCAGGAATTTTCATGGGCCAGGGTCTCAGAGGGAGAGTCGAGAAGGGAGACGAGTCCATTCTTGTGGATTTTGGCATTGTTTTGGGGAGCGGATACCTGAGATAGTGGGGCTGTGGGCCGAAGGGGAGTTCTACATATGAACAGTGTGTCGGGTGGGGATGTCAAAAAATTGGCAGTCAGTAATTCAGTGTTGTAATCCAAGCAAGTTAAAGCGTCAGGAAAGCAGGATAATATTAACAGTTCTACACAGCTTCTCTGACTACTTGGGATATTCTGTGGCCCCATTCCCAAACCAGGCCCACCTGTGGTCCTTGGGGCACAGAAGAAAAGGTCTTTCCTGCTGTTGTGAGCATGATGACAGTGGCTTGTGTTCTTGTTGTGTAAGGGTGAAGGTGGCCAAGGATTGCCAGCCTACTCTTTGGTGGTCTGAAGAGAATGGCAGAGGGAGGGATTGCACATGGGCTTGGTGACTGAATGGAACTGGGGTAGGGTCTCCAGGATGTTGTGGATGGTGGAAGTGTGAAGAGGAGCTTGTGTGGAGCTACGGTGAGGGTGAGGGAGGATGTGAGGGTGACGGTGTGGTTTCAGTCTTGAAGTAGTGCTCTGCTTGCAACTGGTATCTCAGCATGGATTTCTTTCTGGGGATGGAGAATTCTGAGGTCTTTGCAGTGATGAAGTAGCTGTGGTCCAAGGAAAGCATCTCAGTCTACCAGCTAAACAATTGGGAATGTGACCTGCTGCCTAGTATAGTATCTGTCTTGGCGGCTGTTTTAGCCACCCTTGCCACTTATCTGGGAACACATCAGTGCTGTCTAATAGGGACACAAGTTTGGTCAAACTGGAAAGAGATGTTGTCATGGCTGGGCGAAGCTCCCCGCTGTAGGAGCACATGTACTGTAAGGGTCCAGTGCTGTTTTGAGAGCTATCCAAGGCTATAGGCGTCCCTAGTGTAGGTCTCAATGTCAATCCCATACCGGCCCCTTTCTTTCCACCCCTACCAACTTGGGTGTCATGTCTGACTGATGCCAATGTTCTTAGACGTCTAAATCCCATTTCAGACCCCCTCTCCCTCCTCCCACAAACACCACTGATCTCTGCTGTTGTGTGACGAGGCTCACGAAGACTCTCAGCAACCCAGAAGTATACTATACTGGGTGTGATGGTTGCTGAGTTGCAGCTACTTACACTGAAGCTGAGCTCAGCTCCCTAGCTTTGCCAAAAGTGTGGTAGGTGAGGCCTCCTGTGTACCAGAAGGAACCTCACTGTCTATTCAGAAGCTAGGATGTCAGTACTTCAATGCGCACTTTTTACAGGAGTGGAAAATGGACCGTGTCAATTTTTATAGATATTAATACTTGTCTCTGTTAGTGAGGACTATGTTAAAGAATAAATGTTTTGGGGACCCTTAGTTTTAATGCCTTCAAGTATTAAAAATATTAATAATAGAATATAACAGTAGAGGTGGAGCGAGCCTTCCTAAGCTACAGCTGTACAGATCCTTATCTTTTAGTTTGCTTAGCCCTGCCACTGCTCTCTGGACAGTTTTTGTGATTTGCGATTAACTGCCTTTATCTCCACTTAAGATTCACCGCTAGAAAAGCGCTGAGATTGGGCAGACCCATGGCTGGTGGAGAGGAGGGTCTGGGGTTGGGCCCAGGTCCCTGTTTGTCTGCCCTTCCCTCAAAGTAGACAGCCGTTCTTAGGCTGCCTTTGGCTGGACCTGTTTGAAACCCAAGCTGCATTCCTGCAGGTGCATAAGGCTGTGCTGGTTATTCCATCAGGGTGGCACAGTCTCAAGTAATTGTCATTAATGTCTTTCTCCCTCCCTTTCATGTCTGTGAGTCAAAGGTTGGAGATCTTTACTTGCCAGTTCAAATTGCTTAGCACAGCTCATACAGACACCAGCTCAAAGTGGGGTTACTCATAAACTCCAGAGGCATTTAAATATTTCATTTGACTTCTAGGCTGCAAAATAGCTTAAGGGAAAAAAAAATTAATGTGTTCTCTGAAACAAGCACTAGGAAGAGCTTTATGAGTTCCTCATCCTTGCTTTGATCACTAGTTTGAATTTGGGTAATGGTCAGACATGCCAGTATAACTCTAGACTGATCAAGATGGGAGTCCAAGTTGAGATTATGGCCCTTTTTTCTTCAGGAGAGGCATATGTTGTATGATTGGACTGATGATCAGAACAGTGGTTTTCAAAAGCAGCCTGCATCCAGTATGTAATTTAGTATGTTAAAATTCTGGTTGAAAGAGATCCAGGCAAGAGTGCTGGATAACCAGTTGTGTTTTCAAACTGTTGAAAAAGAGAGAAAGAAAACTGAACGCTAAACTGAAGAGTTTTGTTTGTTTGTTTCTTAATATAGAGGAATTATCAAAGCCTATTTGCCCTTATATACTGGTGGGAAGCCATTTAGGTTCTTTACATACGCGCTTTGTATTCTGTCAGTCTTTGGCATTGGCACAAAGTCTATGTAGCTGATCTTCCATGTGAAAATTAGAAGGCTCGACTTGCAATTAACCACTAGGCTAGGGGCAGGACCACTGTTTTCTGTTCCCATTCTGCCATAGACTCTGAGCAATTCTAGACAGGTTGGTTTTCTCTCTTTTTCTCTCATCTCAGGCTTTCTTTCCCTGATACGGGACAGTAACTTGCCTCTCATGGAGAAACAATTTTTTAATGTGTGTAGCACTTCGGTAAATGTGCTTTGCCTGAGTTATTCAAAGTAACGTTCTCACTGTACTAATGGAATGCTGCATCTTGATAGATTTCTTTACCTGTCACTTTGCAAGCTCTTGGCAGGCTTTGCCTCATTATAGTCTCCTTGGTTTCCCAAGACATACATTTTATGTTCAGTTAGTTAAAATAATAATAACCCCTAATATTTTTATACCAATTACTTCTCAGTGAGTACTCTAGCTCAATGAGGGCAGAGAAATGAAAGTCTCTTTTAGGGTAATGTATGGACTTTAAGCCCTTGCTGTGGAACAAGGAAAGGGTGAATGGCAGTGACCTTAAAAGGGGTTAAAACTGAGATTAGAACTAAAGCCCCCTCTTTTCAGCTCTGTGCACACTCTGCTTCCTCTCAAGGCTGAGAGGAGGACTTGTTCCATAAAGCTTGGTTTTTTTCTTTGTTGTAACAGAATTAATTTTCATTATTATTGTTACTTAACTTTTACCATTTATCATTGTTGTGTAACTCTCCTAACATTTAAGAAATAAAGGAGAATATAATGGAGTTTCAAGTTAAGGTTGATTTTATTTCTTGCTCTTTGGAGATGCTATCTAAGCTATTAGCCAGCATTAGCTAATTCTTCCCAGTAGCTGTGCAGTGTGTTTCATCTTGGAGCATCCTAAAGTGCTTGACAAAGTGCAGATTGGATGCAATAAGTTATTCCAGTGATTTCAATATGGTTTCCACACGGGACATCATCATTTGACTTGGTCATGGGGCCCACAGACAAATTTTAACTCTCAAAAAATGTTGTATAATGAACAAATCTGCAGCTGTAGATGGAGTTCAAACCATCTATCAGAGATGAAGGCTGGCAGCTCCTTCATAGTACATAATTCTGCAGGTCCAGAAGGGAAGGTAACATATCCTGCTGGAATAGTTAACTGCACAGTTTTATACTTCGCTCCCAGCCCAAATTCCTCTTTTCCTTGCAGTACTAACACCTTGCAAAGTTCCTGCTGCACATTCTGCTCTTGGAGGGCTTCCACCCACTGAGTAGTATCCCAGCTGGCATGACAGAGTTCTTCCAGGGACACTGATGGAAACAGCTTGTACTGCTGCTTGGATAGACAGTGCAGGGTGCAGGTGCAAGAATTTGAAGGATCAAAGCAGGATGTGAAACTAAAAAGTGGCAAAGAAGTGCATTTACCAAACTAAGATTATTGACCAGCTTGCCTAGCTCTGGTGAATGTATTATCTTCTCTCTTACGTGGTTGGAAATCATACTACAGCCAGTCTCCTGCCATTTCACGCCACCTCTTCACTGGGGTGAGTCGCCCTGTGATGGCTGCTTGTGCTTTCTCAGATAACCAGAGGGGAAAAAAAAAACCCCAAACCAACCAGGTTAAAAGGGTTGGGAGTTGAAGACAGTGAGAAGTGGATGGGGAGTAGTTCTTTCTCATTGGGCTCTGTTGTTGTTGGGAATGAGTGATGAGTTCTTGAGCAGGTGGAGCCAGGGGCCACGTACAATAAAGATCGCATCCGAAGTACCCTTTCTGGTACTATTGTGGGGTTTCACTGGTCAGCCACTGTTATAACCTTGTCGTGGTTTAACCTGGCAGGCAGCTAAACACCACACAACCCCTTGCTCATTGCCCCCCCAGCCCCAGTGAGATTCTTTACAGTGAGGAGAAGCCAAATGAGAACTACTGAAAAAAGATACTTTGGGCAAAGTGAGATCATCCTGGAGCTGGGTCCAGTCCCACTGGGAACATCTGACTCAACAGCATTTTTCTAAGATTCAAACTTACCTTTTTTTTTTTTTCTCAAATGCCACAGGCAAACTAGAGCACCATGCTGTAAAAAAAAAAGTATTCAAATTATACTGTTGATGTTGGGAGCTAGAGATGCTACCATTTTGCTGGACTGAGGTGACACATGTTGGATCGGATTTCTACATTTGTTCTGTGTTGGAGGAATATGGAGATTGAGTGGAGTTCTTCTGAGGGCTTCAAAAATGCAAATGCAGTGGTTGCAGGCCTGTGTGTGGCTTTTTTTTTTTCTATGCATGGGGGAGCCTGCAAAAAAGGCAGCTGCAATTATGCAAATATCTTGAAGAGTGAGGTCTTACTGTATAGCCTTAGCTGATGCTGGGTGTCATTAATGCTTTAAGCCCTGTTTGTTTCTGCTGGTACACTGGGTCTCTGCTGGTACACTGGGTCTCCGCTGGCAGACTCCAGCCCAGGCACTGTTGGTTATTTGTTGCTTGGGCATCTCATTACTTTTCCCTGTCTCTGTATGAAATGGGTCTGATTCTCCAGGAAAGCGGCTGGGAACAAGGAAAAGCTAATTTAGCAACCACAGGGCCTGCTTTGCAGACCACCAAAATTAAATATTTTTATTGTCTTCAACTGTCTGAAATGAAGTCCAGATTGTCCCCGTTTCCTTTCTGCCTCCCAGTCTGGGGAGACTCTTACCAGTGGAGAGGGACTTGCTAGTCATTAACAGAACAAATTTCTGAGGGGAAGAAGAAACACTGGGGACCGGAGAAGTAGGATGAAGATCCAAATAGACATTCCTAAGCAAAAAACTCCATTGTTTCCTAAAGGTCGAGTTTTTAAACGTGTATGTCTGAAGACATACTGCAGGGAAATTTTTCAAGTGCGGCCCTCCCCTTTTAGAAAAGTGCTGCAGCTGCTAAGAGGAGGTAGGAGAACCAGAAAATGGCAGAGGAAAGAAAATAGATTGAGTCATATTGAGTAGGAGCTGGGATCGACACATTAAACTCATTCATGAGGTGTACATCACATGAAAGTGTTTGAAAATGCTTGAGACTGCCAAAAGTGTATGTGTGCAACAGTGACTGGTTCTCCATGATTGGCACTAGGAAGACTCCAGAAAAAGTGTGGGAGTGCTGAGTTTTCATAGCTGGAGTACTGATGTTCTAACCCACACCGTTTTGTGTATGTGGTTCAGCAGCAAGGGAGGTCTTGCCTGGAAGGCATCACTTCTTCCTTTCACAGTCAGAGCTTTTTGCCCAGACACCACAGTGTCTCATGAAAATTTCCCTCTGAAGACCCATATACAGCAAACACACGATGGAGAAAAAAGGTACTTAATCAAAAACAGCTTGATGTTGCTCAGTGATTTGAAGTGCTCAACCTGTTGCCTTTTGCAATAACATTTCACATCTTTCCAGACTCATCTCCACTGTTTTGATTGTTGCTTTAAAGTACACTTGGGTTCCAAGACAGAAGTTAGCAGCATTTCTGCAGCAGGCGTAGGGAGTTTGATACCATTCTGTACGAGTATCTGATTTTCACTTGAGGGTTGCTGTTGCTGGGAGATCTTGAAAGGACAGGAGCATAGTTTATTCAGTGTGATAGCACTTCCAGCACTACAGAATCACACTGTAACAGAACTGAGATGCATCAGACTTTTGGTAGCAGTAACTGAAGAGTCATCAATAGACTCAAGTTAGATGAAAAAGAGACTGAAATTGGAGGAGACACTCGTCATTGCTATGAACCCCAAAAGTTGCATCTGCTAACAATGTTGGTTCATGTTCTCCATTACATTCTTCTAATTTCTTTTTAGCAGTCCCTGTGGAGCACCAACATGAATGATGTCCTCTATTCTTATCTTTTCCCCTCCCATGAGAAGTACACAGTGCCTCATTCCTACAGACCTGTAAGGCAATATCCCTCCATAACCCACATTCCTCAATGAAGAGGGGTTTTGGAAATGTCACTGAAAATACTCCCTGTCATTTCCCTCCCAGGTTTATTTGTATTTTAATCCAGAGGCAATGAAAGCCCTGGGGAGCTTTGCCTGGGAGGCTGGAGAGCAGATTGCTGGACTGCAAGTCTTTTGCTTCCCTCTAGCGTTTGATGTCTTTATTTTCTTGTAAACTCTTGGGACTGACTTCTGCCATGGCCTGAGTGTGGCAGACTGTCTGCTGCACAGAGAGGAAGGATAAAAGGAAAAAAAAACTTGCAGATCTTTTAGACCAGATCCATGAGCAGTGTAAACTGACTTGAATTGCATCCTGCTGATGTATACCAGCTTGGGAGCCAGCCTACATCATCTTAATTTTAAGCACATCCAAACTGGGTGGTTGCAGTTACATCTTTCTGCTTCTCTTTCTCTTTTAGGATCATTTCCATGTTTAGTTCTTATTCTGCATTGATGCTAATGTCGCCTATGTGAATCGGTAGAATGAGGTGGAATCTTTGCCCCAGAGGTGAAGAGTAGCTGCATAACTTGCCTTTTAGAATGTGCTGAAAGTCTTCACATAGTGCTCCGTGGGGGGAAACTTAGGATAGCTGAAGAGGAGGAATATGTTGGCTAACAGTTCCTGTGTGGTTCATTCAGACACCAGTTTCTGATACACCCCTTCAATGATAGAAGTCCAAAATCCATTTCTCCTTTTATTTTTAAACAGTGGTGATTTTGGAGAAAATACTTAAGCGCAGGAATATAAGGATTAGTCCTCCCAGTGGAGCTTAATACTTTGGCAACCCAGGTTTTGTGTCTCTAGGTCACTACTGTGATTCCTTTCTGGAAGGAATCTTCCTTGGCTAATGGGTGTCATCAGTTTAGTTTTGTAATACATCCGTGCTACTGGCCTCCTTGTAGGTACCGTCAGTCCTACAAGTGGCATGGACAGCTGGCAGTAAATGATGGGAAGCTTGCGGTGATGCTAACCACAGAGTTCTGCTGTGTTGCTGAAACAAATGAAAACAGAAGCCTTCATTTCCCAGGGTAGACTATCCAAATGAAAGTACTCATAGTCAAACCCAATTTCACTGACATGAGTGGTAAAACTGCCAGCGACTGGCTTTTGAGAAGAAATAATTCTCCAAGTGAAAGGTGATTTTGTTCTTTTACAAATAAATTCTTGCAGGTGGATAAAAAATACCCATGAAATCTCAGAGTGGGTCCCAAGTCACAGCTTTGGTTTTCTTTTTGTCATATCTCTTTAAACAAATACTTATTTGCTAAGCACCCAGAGTGTGATGAGCTTTTTGAATTCACTGAGACAAGCAACAACCATCACTATAATTCAAAGGATGGCTTTTTAAAAGGGCTTGCTTATTCTCTGTGTGGTAATGAAGTGCACTGCTATATAAATGAAGAAAAGGGTGAGCGGCTTTTATGCCTCAGGGCACTATCTGCTCCCTGCAGGGGTCAGCAAGACTATTTGCTCTATCATGGAGAGCACAACACTAATAGCAAGAGATTTTATGCCTTATATTTATTCTCCAATGAAGTGTTAAGGCCTGAACTCTGCAAGAAGCAAGATATTAGCCCTGATGGACCAGAGGTTTGCTAAGGTGGTGTATTCTGCATTCCTATGTCCTCTACTCTTTAATTGGATTAGCTTGTGGTTTGACTGTAACATGAAAGTGGGTTATCTTCTCTCTTCTGTGCTTTATGGGGACACAGAAAGCTTTTTGTGAGTCATAGATACAGTCTTATCATGTCTGTTCCAAGGTAGTCATCTGACAATTACACAACTCATTATATTTTCAGTTGTCAAAAGTAAAAGCAGAGCTAATAGAGCGAGAACAGAGCTCTTTGCAGATTTAGTCTTTGTGTGGATACCACCTAGGTCTCTGGGGAATTTAGGAGGTCATTAAGTATGAACTGAAGAGACCAAAGGGTTGGATGTTAATATTTTGCCTGAGTTTCATACTGCAAAAACTACATAAAGCTCAGTATCACAGAAAATACAGCTTGCACTAGAGTTACAGTCCTGCCAGAGGAAGCCTTCTCCATTCTTGCTCCAAGATTCTTGTGTGTGGTAGAATGGATGGATACACGGTATACTTTCTGTACCAAGAGTACTCTCAGGTGCTTGCAGAACCATAGCATGTGTCTGTGCACACATGCAGGACAGGAAGTTGAATGCATAGTTTTACAGAAATCTTTGGTACTTTATGTCTTACTCTGTTAGAATTCCAAAATTGAAAGAGTGAGAAATGACTAACCATCAGTGGCTACCGCTCTTGGAAAGTACTCTTTGAAGTGTTCCAAGTTGATCATTCCTGACTTAAAACAGTTCCAAATCACTAGTTGCATGATGAAGACTAAGGCCGTACCTTTACTTTGCTGATTATCTTTCTTGTTTGATGATCATACAAGCATTCAAGTTTAGCAGTGATGAGTGGTAGGAGTGTCAGGAGATCAGCAAATCACTGGAGTTGGAGAACCGCAGTGAATGTGACTTTGTAATGGCTTCACTATACCAGAAATGACAGCAGATAGTTGTTGATGTTTTGGTTTCTCAGTATTGTTAAATCTTGTTGAGTTGTGGATTAACCGTGCCATTGGTAGAGAGGTACCCAGATCTGGCTCTGCATAGGAGAATTTGGCTCTGGAAAAGGTATCGCAGCGTTCTCGTGGTACTGTGCTGGTAGGATCTGGGGACTGGTGATGGTTAGAATTTCAGAAAATTGAAAATAATAAACAGCAATAATGTTAGCAGACCTTTTGGCAGCCGCTAATGCAGTTGGCTTCTCTGTTTCATGCTGCTAGAAAAATCATTCCAGTGCCACAAGTAATTCAGTCACTGGGCTGTGATTTACCCCTTCACAGAAAGCAGCTGAATATTCTGAGAATTGAATGTCCTCTTTCTTTGAAAGGGAAAAAGAGAGAACGTCATTTGCTTGCGATTTTCCTGAAGAAGTATTTTTTAATGAACAAAAGATTCCTTGAGACCTGAGCACACTGTTCTGAAATCTTCATTTTCTGGCTGTCGTTTTGGGGGATTTCTAGAAAGAAAGACGAACTCTTCCCAGATACATCACCTGCAAAACACGGCGCTCCAAAGATTTTTCTTGGGGCTGTGTGCTCCAAAACTTATCTATCTCACCTGGCAGCATTGAACAGTGCCTCTTGCTGTTCTGTGAAATTCAAGAGATGATAGGCCTAAAGCTTGCTCTGTGCCAAGCACCTCAATGGGCTCTGTGCCCAACAGGCTTCCACTGAAGCAGCTATTAAAAGCAATTTCTTCTGAGCCACAAATGTGTCTCTACTCTCCTATTAGCATAAGCTGTGGAGAAGCCACCTGCACTGTGGAAAATGTCATGATCTGCAGAGAATCCATGAGCTCGTTGCTTAAAAAGAACCCATCTCAATTCTCATGAAACACAAAGGGCAGGGGGTCTGCTGCAGGAGGGCAGTCCAAATTTTTGAGATACCTGAAATACAGTAGCCTGCCTGCCACTACAGAGCTGTGAGTAATGCAGTTCTCTGCCCTGCCCATCTCTCATACAAATAAATTGGGGAGAATGTATCTTGTAAAGACTGCTGAGTTAGACTAGAAGGCTTTACTAACCGAGTACACCTATAGTAACGTACCTCCTTTTTCCTGCTCTCACGTGAATAAGGCTACAATGCCTAGGGGTCCGCACCTGGGAAGTGTTTACTAATTCCTAAAAGGAGAAAATAAGGAGAGAGCTGCGAGGGGACGAACAGCGTTGTTCCTATCCCCCTTTGGGAGCCTTTACTCTTCGGCCAAAGACTGCGATGCTTACGTAAAGAGAACACCTTGCTGGGATAAAATCCCTGCCAGCCCCCCCCAAAATACCCACAGAAGTACCACCTTCACCCGGGACGGAGGCAGGGTCCGCGGGTGGGGAAGGACCGGCTCCGTCCCGCTCCCCGCCGCCGTGACCGGCCTGTGGTGCCGCCGGGCCGGCAGAGGGAGCGCTGCGGGCCCCGCGGGCAGAGCGGCGGCAGGAGGAGGAGGAGGAGGAGGAGGAGGAAGAAGAAGGGCGGTTGTCCCCGCCGCCCCGCGTCCCCGCTGCCCTTCCCCGCCTCCAGCCCCCGCCCGCCGGTTGAGGGGACGGGACCGCGGCGGTCCGTTGCCGAGTTCGGCGGCGGCAGCGGGGGGGGAGAGGCGGCCGGAGGATGCAGGCGGGGCGGGCGGCGGCGGGCTGCCGTTCCCGGGTCGGGCAGCTAGAGAGCAGTGCAGGGAGCGAAATCCCGGCCGAGGAGCCCCTGCGCGGCGGCGGCGGCGGCGGCGGCCGGGCGCTGGGAGCTCCCTTCCTGTCGGGGGCGGCTCTGGGCCGGAGGCCGTGAGAGGAGCCGAGCGGTGGCGGAGGCCCGGGCCGGCTCCCCCTCCGCTCTCCCTCCTCTCCCATGGCGGAGACTAAAATCATCTACCACATAGACGAAGAGGAGACCCCTTATTTAGTGAAGCTGCCCGTCCCGCCGGAAAAAGTCACTCTGGCCGATTTCAAAAATGTCCTCAGCAACCGGCCCGTCCACAGCTACAAGTTCTTCTTCAAGTCCATGGACCAGGATTTCGGGTGAGCGGCTCCGGGCCGGGGGGGAGGCAGCGGGCGGCGGTCCCTGCCCCTCCTTCTCCTCCCCTCGCCCCTTCCCGCTGACAGCCGAGGGGAGGTCTTTAAGCTTCCCTCGGCCCCGAGCGGCAGACACCTGCTTCGCTGGCGGCGGCGGGAGCCCGGTTGCGGCCCCCCCGCCGCCTCTCTACGGGCCGGGGCTTTCGGCTCCGCGGCCCGGGCCCGCCACCGGGTGCGGGCCCTGCCCGCCGAGCACTGCGGCGCCCGCTCGGCTCTAGGCCCCGGCGGCGAGCCGCCGGTACCCGAGGGAAGGAAGAAGCCGCCAGTGCCGCCTCCACCGCCGCTAACATGGCGGCCCGGCCCGGCGAGCGAGCGGCGGGTGCGGGGGTCGGTGTTGCTGCTTGTCGTCGCCCTCACCCCCCGCGGTCGGTCGGCGGGACCCCTGATAGCCCCGGCCGGATCGAACCCCCTTCCCTTGAGGCGAAGAGGCCTCTCGGCTTGTGTTTCAGTAATTCCCCCCCCCCCCCCCAGCCCCTCCTTCCTCCTCCGGAGCGCTGGGCGATGACCGGGGCGGGCCGGGCTCCCTCAGCCGCTCCCCGCCCGTTCGTTCCCGGCCGGGCCGGAGCCTTGACGCCGGTCGGGGCGGGGGTGACTGGCAGCTGTCACCGTGTCGGGGCTTGTGGCAGGAGCGGGGCTTTCTGAAGAGCCAAGCAGGGTCAGGCTGACATAATGTTGAAAGGTGAAGCCCGGTGTAAGGCTAGGAATAGAAACCGCCGCTCTGTAAAATGGGGTTGCTCTTCTGGGTGGGCGTCGAACGGGGTCGGTGGGCGAAAAAGGCCGCTTCTTGGAAGGGTCTGCTCCCGCCTCGCCGGTGGTAACGCGTTCTGCGGACCAGGAGGCAAGGGCCAGGCTTTCAAACGACCTTTGTGATCGCGTAGGCCAGGTTTCTGACTGGAGCTGGGGGGATATTTGACGTCGTTCCAGTCTCCGCGCACAAATGTGGGTTGCGTGCCACCGGGCTTATTTACAGCCGTAATAAAATAAACCGATAAAATTCCGTTTGACTGTTTGCCAGACGGTAACTTTCAAAATGTATTAGTCCTTTTGTAGCAAACGACTCCTCTTTGTACTCACATCTGTCACTGGCAGGGCAATTTTACGTATTTAAATGCCTTGCCAGTAAAAAAGAGAGCAGGTTTGTGGAAAACTAATATGGACCTGACTCTAAAATAACACCGTGGTTGAGGTGCGAATTTTATGTTTGGTGAGATATATCATCCCAAGCATCCTTTTACGTATTGTGTAGCCTCTCTCTTATCCGTGAGACCTGAAGCCTTTCATGTTAATTGTGTTTTTATCCATGGTGGAATGTGGATATTGTTTGTTGACATGTGTTTTTTATGTGGTGAGTTGTTACTATTGGCATGTTACTGTAGGAGCGTTCATGTATTGACTTCTTGTCTTTCTGGATTCTGAAAACATTTTTCTGGGAAACAACTGTACAAACTGTTTGTTTTCAAAAGAAGGTCTTTGAAATTGTCTATTTATAAATTTTTCTCCTTCACCCTCAAGTGACAGGGACAGGTACCCTGCAGTTGTCGTATATATTCAAGCTCTAAGTTTTTGTGGTGCAACCTCAATAAAGGATGTTGGGTTTGTTGAGACAGCATATGCATTCATTCCCACTGCTACGGAAGTTTAGTCTTAGAAAACATAAACTGTGCTGAGGCACGTTGAACATACTAGGAAGATCTCTTAAAGCGTTTGGGCTCTTCTTGATCTTTGACCAGGTAACAGAGTTAGTAACATAAACCCTACAGTGGATTCTCTTACTAGTCTTGAAACTGGGGTGAAAAATGTCTGTTATTCTTACATTGTCTTGGAAATGGAGATGATGGGTTGCAAGTGAGTGATGAGGGTAAATTCTGTCTCTCTCAGTCAAACAGTAGCCTCAAATATAACTATTTTGGGTGGCGTGGGGGTGGCAATCCGTTGTCTTGAGACAGCTAGAAGTAACTCTGTAGATAGTGACTCTTGCAAACCAATAAGCTGTCAGTCGGATTTTTGTTTGCTTTTGCTTTGTTTGTCAACCAGATTTTTGTTCCTCTCTGAATCCTAAATACTTATGAAAAATAGGGAGTTAGAAGAAAACTTACACGAATCTTTGCTGTCTTAGCAAGTGTTAATAGTAAATATGTGCTTTTTTTCATCATCTTGTCTTCAAACTGACTTTTTAAAATTGTTGTTGCGAATAGGTAATTATAGATGCGGTTGCCACTAACCGTAACAAAACTGTGTATCTAATTTCTACCTTATGTGCCTGAAAATGTCCTCCAAAGAAATTCTTTTCAGTGTGTTCTGTAAGTGGTACTTAGGCTTAAACTACAGTAACATTTTGGTTTTAAATGTAGTGTTCTACAGTTCTAGCCTTCTGTTCTTCACATTGCTGCTCAATGGCTCTGCGGAGCTATGATTTGGCATGGTGGCTGCCGCTTGGCAGGGTGGTTTGTAAATCCCAATGTGGAGTGAAAAGTACTTCTTGTGTTAGGAAAGCAAATGTTTTCCTGGAGAAGTGGAGCCTCCTTGAGAAGCCAGTGATCGGGAACTGACTTCGCAATACTGCACATGTTGTTGTAATTAAGGCACAGCCTTTCCTGGATCCTGAAATAATGTAATAAATAATTGTGTTCAGAAACAGTGGATGTGTTGAATTGGTTCCAACTCTGAAAGATAGTGTTGCTAAGGATTGGAATGGAGTTGGGTTGGGGACGTGGAGTCATATCGAGCTGTGTTAAGCACTTAATGTGTTTTGCGTACCTGTGCTGAGTTACCAGCCTGCTTTCAGTTTTCCTTCTGGGAAGGTGCGGAAGAAAGGTGTAGGCATGGCGTATTTCCTTCTCAACTTCGGTTACAGTTTAATTTACTACTCTGCCTTTTGGTCTTAATGTTACACTATCAGGAAAGCTGTGGAAAATAGATACAATGTGGAACCTTCATCTTGATTTTCCTGCCAGCTTTACTTTGACATAAAAACATTTTTCCCACCTATTTAATTCTCAAGGGTGACTTCTGCACTAACTCTTGATGGGATGGACTTGTCTTTATTCTGAAAGCCCGGTCTTTCCAAGTGACTCCATCTGTAGATAATGATGTTGTTTTTAAGATGCAGGATGTCTAACTATGTTCTGACTTTAAGACTCAACCCTTGGAAATGCTTTGTAGCTTCTATTTTTATTCTAGTCGGTGGGAAATTAAGCAGTGACATTACAGGATCAGACTTGTTAATGTGATAGTATCCACCAGCAATGAAATTTAGAGAAGGTGAAATTTGTGATACGTGTTTTATAGACAAGGAGCTGTGTCATCAGCTTGCTTAGTCGCTTACAGCAACTGATTCTTTCCTGTCGGGGAAGAGCTCAGAGATCACTTCCGATCACTGAAATTGTTGATTCTAAGGTTACAGCCACACACATCCATGCAATAATGTATAATGCAGTTTTCTTGATTCTTTGATAATTGAAAAATGATAGAAAATGAATACATCTGAAAATAAAGCTATAGTTTGTGATGCCTGGGCTCTCGTGACTGAAACTCTGACAGCTGCACAAACTGTGTCAGATCCAGATGATTCATAATGAATCTGTGTGACATCTTATAAGAGGAATTCCTACCTGTCTGTTCTTAAATATTTGGTATTTCCAGAGCTTTACTTGTGAAACACTATCACTAACTTCCAAAAATACAAAATTATAAATGTTTATGATCGAGGCATTCTCATAAGCTACATGTTTTAATTTTGCTATAAGATAACCTACTTTGAGACTCCATGCTACTGTTTCATCTCTGGTCAGTATAGGATGCTATGCTGTGACATGATTACAGCAGGAGAGATTCAGAGGAAGAACTGTACCAGCTTAAATACATGGTCTGTACAAAAGCTCATACTGATAAATATACTCTCTCCTGCATTGTTCTGGCTTCCTTTGCTCTGTTCAGTCAACATGTCACTGTGGTAGGAGCTGGTGACGGTGTCTTCCAGTACTGCAGGATAGGAAGAGCAAGCAAATAGACTCTGCAATCTTTATCTGTTGAATACCAGAGTATGTCTGTTCTGCCATCCTTCTGGGTGAGGTTCAAGTCCTCATTCTTTCCATTGTGTGAACTAATACTCTTTTGATTATACTTCTTTAGGGAGTACTTTGAGGAGTGGCTTTTTAGGCATTCCTTTGGTATCAGCAAAAGAACTTCCTTTTAAATTGCACTTTTAGGTGCAGCTGTTTCTTGCGCAGAAATTGATTTTCTTGGTACTTGGTGTGTTGAAAACTAGCAAGCAATTGTGATTTAAAGCAGTAGGAATCCGGTTTGCGATTGGGATTATGAGCTGAACGGGGCAATTTTTTGATAGAAGAGGAACATGAGAAGCACTGTTTTGTGTCTTTTCTCATGGAGGCAGTGTACCATCTCTGTTTTCACCCTTGCCTTTAGAGGAGTCCTAACTGAGAAACAGGAGTCCTAATTGACAAATGTCTAGCTGTGGAGATGCAGAATAATTTCATAATTGTGAAAGCTTTTAGAGACAAGATATTAAAAAAACACTCTCAAAATATTTTTTATGGGGATAAATGAAAGTAGGTGTTGCCTATTCATCAGTGAGGTTTAGATGATTCATGCTTAAAGTGCCATTTGGACACTGGACATATATAATTTGGAAAACAGAAAGTTGATTTGTGTGTTATATTTGCAGAATTCCATGCTCATTGAATGTAACTGTGAAAGCTGTTGTAAAAATCCAGCAAGCAAAGCAGCATTAGACAAAAACATGGAAGCCTTATTTCTGCCTGTTCTCTGTCAATCATATGCCATGGAGTTCTAGACTCTGAGCTAGCTGAACTCAAGAGAAAGTTTTTGGACTGAGTTCTGTGTTTGGAAGACTGTTTCCATGTTTATTCAGGGATAAGGCAGCATACTAGACAAAAGTACCTTGCAGGTAGGATTTTGCCTTTTAGGTGGGCTCTGCTGTGCTATGTAGTAGTAAGACCATAGTCTTGGGTTGGTGGTTTTGGGGTTTTTTTGGTAGTTATTACAACAAAGATTTTAATGAGGTATTTTTGCTGGTGTTTTTAAGGAGATCCTCTCAAGACTAAAGAGCAACATGAAAGGATGCCTACCTCCATACTTGTTTGAAAACTGAGCAAGCAGGTGACAGAGGCTGATATAGGTCAGTTACAGGTATGAGTTTGTCTTTTTTGAAACAGAATAAAATGAAGGCAAATGATTCATATTTGCATTAGAAAATACGGAGCTGGTAGACTAATGTGCAGAGGGGGCATGTGCTAAAAATAACAGTTTAGGAGAACGATCTTTGCAGCTCTGGGACAAGGATTGATACCCACAGAGTGAGTCTGTATGGGTCAGAACTAGACAGGGGGATATTGAGGCAACTACTATGATCAAAGTTCTGGCAAGAATTTTAGTTGTGTAAGTGGAAAGTTTCAGAAATACTACACAGACTGCAAGACCTAAATGTAGGTTGGACGTGAGGGTCTAGAGAGCAGTCAGAGAATTCAAGATGATGTCCAGGTTACTGATCTGAATGATGGGTAGGTAGATGAGCAGATAAGAAGAGGTGTGCCATATAACTTTGGGCCTTGAAATACATGCAAGATTATCTTTACAAAGAAACCATGTAGAATCTCCCTCTGTGTGTTTGTTTTCCCACGTGCATCTTTGTCTCCTCCCTCTTTAGTCTCTTTTACCCTCAACGTTATTGAGGGAACAGGATGTTTTTAGGAGGGGCGAATGAGTAAGAAGTAGTTCCATGAGGGTACAACTAACGAAAGCAGGCTTCCTGAAGATTTGTGTCCTTTCAGTGTTAACCCTCTGTATTTTCTCTGTTATCTCGGGCTGCTTCATCAGTTAGTAGATATTCAAAGATCTGAGATACAGTTAGACTGAGAAGAAGACAGCAGTTTACTTGGACACAAGATTAAAAAGGGTTAGGGCTTCAACTGGTAATGCAGTCACATAATTTACCATATAGATCTTTGCAAATGCCTATGGCATGTTTACTGAAAATGTCTTTTGGATAGCAAGTGTGGTTGAGCAGATGGAGCAACAAATGGGTTTCTTTTAAAGATTATTTATTTGTTTGTTTATTTATTTATTTATTAATCCTGTACCCTTTTTAGCCAGGTTTGTGTGTCTGTAGGCTAGAAAGGGATGATTGTGTAATAGTCAAAGCTGTCTTCAGGTCACGTTGGGACAGCTGTTCCCTGTGATGTAAACAAGCATGGCTGACCAAGAAAATGAATGCAAGGCATGTTAGAGCCCATGGCTAAGATTCATGACCCTTCTCTTCTGCTGCTGCTGGCTTTGCTTTGGGAGGCTATAGCAGGGTATGTGGCAGCACTGAAGCTCTGTTTGGGACTGATCCAAAGCTTGGTGAAGTCACTAAGAGTCTTTCTCTGAAATGCACTGAATTTTGAGCCGGTTTTTAGCTGAACTATTCTGTCACGTGAATGATACTGGTTTGAATATGTAACTTGCAGTGAGTGCAGTGGGAGGAGAATGCTTTTTAATGAAGGCTTTCCTCAAAAAACCCACAGATGGTTAAGTAGATTAAGTTGAGAAGATGCTTGGATTTTTATTAGTTCTTTGAGACAGCTAATAAAACTGAGTATGGTGACTCTGACTTCACAGTTCAGTGGGTTGGTCGTGGTTCTTTCTAGGTTTCATTCCACTCAGCATGGTCTGCTGCACACTTAAATGCTGTAAACATTGCAGAAGTCTTGGTCTGCTGTTGGTGGAGGAGCTCAAAAGTGAAGGCCAAGTTTCAGCTTGATTCAATCAAACGAATCTGGAATAACATTCTGAAAATAGGGATTACTAAGAGCAGGTCCTAGGCCTGAGTATCTGGATCAACAGCAACCATACAGAGGCCTTCAGGGGGAAGGAGAATTCTTAAGACTGGGAGAGTTCATTAATACCTGCAGAAGGTGGAAGTAATGTTACCTAGTGGAAGAAAATGGATAGTTGCATAGGTAAAGCACTGAACTGAGACTTCAGAAATTGAAAAGAATCATATTCAGCCACAAATTTAGGCTTGGACTCAGCAAAGTACTTGAAAACACTGAAGTGTAGTGCTGAATTGAGGGCTGTGTTAGCTCTTTGCCTAATGAGAATAGCCTTTATTTCTCCTAGCTTTTTCTTATTTTCTCTGCTGAAAGTTATAAACTTTCTGGAGACTGTGCATCTTACTACTAATGTTTGTACAGCATCTAGCACTGTGGTGCTTTTCTGTTTGCTGACATCAGAAAGCACTATTGTAGTACAAATAATAAAAATATGTCTAAGAACACCAGCCTATTAGACCTCAAAGCTCATACTTTTTAACCACACTAGGTTAGCTTACACATATTTTGCCAAGCTGATTCTGATAGCTGTCTACAGTACAAGTCACTGCTTATTTTAACATCCCAACTGTAATGTAATCTAAATATTTAAAACAACCACTTTTTCTGCTGGAACCTGAGGACTGCTCCACTCTGAGGGTGGAGTATGTTATATTTATTAAAAGCTAATGCTATGAAAACATGCTAAAGGGATACATCAGGTTTGGTCTGCTTCCTGTGGCTAGTGATCTGCAGTGGGACAAGTTAGAAAAACAAGTTTACTACTGTTCATTTAATGAACACCTCCACATAGTGTATGCACAGTTTTGTTTTTCTTTTTTTCCAGTGCTCAGGTAGACTTGTTTTGGCCTAAGAATACACACTCAGACTGTACAGCTCTTGGAAACATTAACCATCTCTATAGGATTCAAGTTCAGCAACTTATCTATGGGCTTGCTGTATCTCTAATTAAAATTTGCCTGTGAAGTATGTTGAATTAAATGGATTTAGTTAATAATTTTTGAAAGATTATCACCATTCTAGCCTGACACAGGAGGGTGAACAGGCAACCAGGAAGAGATCCAGATGCACCAGGAGGAGATCCACATTGAGTGCTTTGAAACCAACCATAAGTAGCTATGGAATAGATTAAAATGTTGAATTAAGCAATTAATATACATACAGTATTAAAGCCTGTAAAAATTTCCATGGTATATTTGAGATTAGTACAGCAGGGTCCCTTCACTTGGTTCTGCTTACCTTCAAGCACGAGTCTGGCATTTTTTAAAGTAGCCTTGTTCATGCTTGCATTTCAGATTCCACTTCAAATGCAGCCCGATAGGTGTTGCCGTGACTATGTGCAATCTGGTCAATTATCATTCTGATTAGTACTCTCAGAGAATCGTTCAGGAGCACCAACCATTTATTTCAACTGTTGTGCCACACTGTTAGGTGGAAAGGTTGACAAGGTGGTGTTTATGACACACAGATAGTGATTTTTCCTGTAAATGGCGTCACTGCTAGAATTCTCTCCTTGTTCTTCTGGTCTTTATCTGCTTTAGGAATCATGACATGTTTCAATTTGGATGTCTTGATAATTAAAGTTACTTCCTTTCTCTCTTTCTTTCCACAAGAGTTGGGGTTCCTGTATATTTAGCTGATTAGATATGTTGTTGTTGTGCTTGACGTAATCAACAGTAGATCTTCTGCCTTCATCTCTATGTGAAATTCTTTTAAATGGTGATTTTTTTATTTCCCGCCCTTAAGTCCAGGCTAATTCTTACTCTCTTTTCTGTGCTACTGTCATTCTTTCTTTGTAAATAGACATGGAGAAAGGGTATCCATCAATGTCTTTATGCAGCTGATATTTGCCTTGAGAATATGCTAGGCCTCAAGTAACTTGCAGTATATTGTAGTCTCCCCATTGCAATCTTGAATGCCTTGTGATTGGTAGGGATCGGATTTGGTATTAGAGTTTCTTTGCAAGGGCCCAGTTTATTAATGTTTCTGTGGATTGAATAGCTAGTCCACTGTCTTCATTGCTACTTGGTCCAATTTTAACATCTCCAGGGTAAATGTGTAGGACGATTACTTGTAATTACAGCAGTGAGCTGTGTTTAGAGCCTCTTTGAAATAGGGAAGGTTGAAGTTTCTGTTCCACCTCTTTTTGTGTTAAATAACTTAGGGATATCAGCCGGCGTTTGCAAAGTGGCAAGCCTTTTTTATTTTAAATTTACTTAAAACTTCTACAACACAGAGGCAGATTTTTTTTTTTTCTGTGTTTCTGGTAAGCTAAAAAGGAACTGTGGAGATGCAGAATCCAAGCATTATCCTTGAAACTTTCAGCAGTGTTGGAGTCCAGTCCTATATAAAGTCAGTTGAGATCAAGTATCTTAAAGCCATTAAACACTGATCCCCTTTCTTAGCAGGTATGTACCTTTCCTAATGTGCCTCACATTATGGGAGGGAAAATTCAATAGAATCAGCTGATTGTTCCAATTATTGATGCTGACTCAATACAACCCTTTGCAGATGTATTATTGCAGTTTATTCTGTCTAGCTTTTTTGTTCCTTAAAGTGTTGAGATTTCTGGATTTTATTTGGAAAGAAATTAAGAGAGAGGAAGCAAAGTGAACAAGTATTAAACTTACTGAATAAAGGCAGTATCTAGAACTAGAGTTTTATTCCTGTTTTCAGTCTATGTGGGAAAAGGAGAATGGCTCAGTATTTCTGTGTGACTTGACCATCTATTTTGCGAGTACTGGAGGTAAAGTCAGCCTTTGTCCTTTCTGTGTCCACCAGATAATCCTGAGGTCAGTGATTAAGTTCTGAGTGTATCTTTTGCCATGACATCTACACTAACTGAAGCAGTGTGGAACACTACATGCTGAAACCCCTGAAGAGAACTTGAGAAGAAGGCTCAAAAAAGTGGCAGTGTCCTTTCAGTGACTGGCTGCTACAGATAGACTTAATTTATCCTTTGTTCCTTGAGATCTAGCTTTGCCCTTGTACTGACAGGACTCAGCCTGTTGTATAAGGAGCAAGCTGTGCTGTTGCCAATCCTTTGTTTGAATGTTTTGGATAGCTTGACTGTACTGAATAATGGAGATGAGGTGAATGGCCTCCGATAAAAATGGACACGGCACTGAATTGAGACAGATTAACGTTACTTGGTCCTATAGTTATTTTTTTAAAAAGCTTGCTCGTGGCTCATGGTTACTCTCAATTTACCTCGTTGTTTGCATTCTTTTTGTATAAGGATTTCCCTGTAGTTTGCTAAAGCAAACGTCTGTAAACTGCTCCATGGTAATGAGCAGAAATCTCTTCTGATGCAGTTTAATAGCTAGTTACTTACAATATCCAGGATGGCATCTTTTCTTTGGCTATGTGATTTATAAAGAAAACAGGTGCCTCATCTTTTGCTAAATGTCTACTTTATGTGCTCTAATTGTGTCATTACATGGTGGTAGTTAAGATAGTCCTGCAAGGGATGCTTGTGTGATCTGCAAATGCATCCTCTTCTCTGGTAGTCTTGAGTAAATGTCAGAGTACTGTGGCCTTCAGCAGCCAGCATTTTGAAATCCCTCTACATGTAGCTAATGAGAAAAACACATGTAAACTCAGTTTAAGTTCAGCTATTTGTTAAGAATTTTGCAAGATGTAGTATATGCAACCCCAGTTCCAAAGAACTGACTGTTTTCAGACAAGATACACTGAGTAGGTGGACTGGGAAAATTAAAAGGGTGAGTAAAGCATTCCTGACAATCTCCAATATCAGTTTTACTGTTTGTTTAATCTGTGCTTGCTTTTATTCACTTGATTGGGGTGCTGAATCTGGACAGATGATTCAACTCATCTGTTTTTCTTGTTCCAGCAAAATGTGTTGTTTTTTCATAGTCATTTAGGGTAGGTCTAACTCCACTTCCAATGAAGTTAGAGGAAATCCATTCCTGAAAATTTCACCATTAGTGTTCAGAAATACAGTCTTGCCTCGCTTGTCCAAGAGTTCCAAGACGGGGGGGTTTTTTGCCTTATTTTTCTTCTGTTCGGAGGTTTAGCAGTGAATGCAGGCAATGTTGCTTTTAAATTGGTCTGCATTGTTAGTTTAGCTCACAAAGCTAGTATTGCAGTTGGAAGCCTAATAATAATTGAATCAAAATGTCTATTTAAGAGCATGTTGCTGGCAATAAAATATATGAAAGTTGTAAAAATGTCCTTTCTCAATAGAACAACACTCAGTCTGTCTTAGTCTTCAGTTCTCTAAGCATATACCTGTATTTTCCAAAGTAGTCTTGTCGAGACTGACATGAAGTGGTACCAGGTAAGCACTCTCTGGAATTGCTGTGATATGGTCCTTTCCCTGATAAAATGGACCCTGTGAAAAAGCAGAACTGAGAAAGAATGAGCCCTGTGTTAGCATGATTATAGGTGTAAGCCTTTACTTCTGCATACCACAATGTTATGATACAGAGGCTTACTTTAGGTTAGCTTCAAACATGCTGAAATCTTCTACATGGTACAGAACTATGTTAGATGTAGTCTATCAATAGCCAGTTAAAGTATTTTGGAAGATACTGATCTTAGTTGGCCTAAAAATCAATGTGTTAAAAAAGGCAAATTCATAAGAGATATTCTTAAGGAAGCAGCATCTGTTGATAGTAACATCTGATTATTCCCCCCCCCCCGCCCCGAGTTCATGGCAGCTCCCACTGTTTTCTGACCCTCTTTTACTTTGAGAGTATACAAAAAAGAAAATTCCTCTCCTTACACACCCTGCAAAAATTGGCAGATAGATGATCCTCTTCTGGAGGAAAAAATAAAGAGGTCATGTCTGCTCTCCAGAAAACCTGCAAATCCAGCTATCTCCTGAGAAGATCCTTTTAGATATTAAATTTTGCTTGTTTTCCCAAACATGATAATAAACTTGAGGTGAAAGATACTACTTGGACTGAAAATTGCATCCGTTTGTAGATGGGTAACTGTCTTTTCTAGCAGAAATACAGTGTCTTATGAAAATGCATAAGCCATTTTTTAGTCATTCTTGTTCTTAAAGGGAAGAAAAGGATATCTGTAACCATCCTTAGTTTTTGCAGGATGTTTTGGTCTGGAAGTCTGAGTAATTGTCTCTGTGGCCAAGTAGGGGATGGGAGTAGGGGCAGTTCCTGAGGCTGTGGTATCCAAGCATCAGTTCATACAGCACATGGAAACTGGTGACACACAGAGCTTTTAAACCCTAATTTAGTCAACTGCTTGAATGCTTATTATTTAACTTAAATCTCAGAAGTAAATCCGTTCATATGTAGTAATGTGCTTACACAGGTGTTCTTTACTGTTTGTCTTGCTCATAGTTCCCAACAGGGGCCTGATTCAAACCCCTTAATGGTACTTAGAAATAGTTAATAGTTAATTCTGATGGGCTTTGGGACAGACTCTTCTGACCAATATATTTGTCCAGGTTTTGTTGGATACCAAAAGCTGTTTGGATGGAATTGCTTCCATAGGTTCCCTTTTGTGGGGTTGCAAGTACTCGTGAAAACAGTTTGAGATGCTCCAAGCTCTAAGACCCTAGAGCTTGGTTATAAATATGTATAGTATATAAATGACCCTAGATTTGAAAGCTTTTCTTTGCAAGAAGAAAATGCCTGGTGAGAGAGGATGGAATGCTGAGAGAATGTATGTGTTTAAAGGAAGAATGGTTGGTCATAGCTAGTTCAACGCAGCTGGCTCTTTAGAGCTAAGTTTTAGAATCAATAAAGATCAGTGAGCTGGGTCCTGAAAACGCCGCTTCAGAATTACAGTCTTCCTGTTGCGCTGTCTTAAGGAAAAAATAGGTCTGTGCTTCAGCCAGCTTTCCCCTGTCAGCTCCACTAATGTGGATGGGTGAGTTTTTCCACAGTGAATATCACTGTTGAGGTAGTGAGCAGTGGGGATATGCTATGAGCATACAGTTCTCTGGATCTTCTGTTAGTCTTCAGCTCTGTTTCAGCATCAGAGCTAAGAGAAGATTTTAAGTGTACATCATATATGCAGGAAAAGCTTTGCTGTATAGGCTCCGCTTTTTCCATCTGATTACTGCTTGCCTTTTAGCAAAGGACATTTGGATTGGCCTCCCACTAGAATGCAATTTTCTAAAGTAATTAAGCACCAACTCATGGTTTAATGAGCATGTTGGGGAAGGGGGAGGATGTCAGTGGCAATCTTGCTAATGCTGTTTTGGGGTCCCAGTTCTCTGAGAAGACTACTGGAGACTTGTCCTCCAATTTTTGCTGTAGAGTTTAATCAGCTGAGACAAGCTGCTGAGCAAATACAGAGGAATTTACAGTGCTTGAGGAAGGAACGACCTAAATAGTTGCCCTGTGATTCTGTTGTGGCTTATTTCCATGCGACATGTAAGTAACTGAGGGAATAATGATAATTTCTGGTTATTTCAGTGGCCTTGGTAAGGTAAAGTATGAAAATAATTTGGGAGGATATTCAAAGCATACAAAACATTGTCTTTTCCATTCAGTTATCGAAGTGAAACACTCGAGGATAGTAAGAGAACCCCTTCACCTTACGCCATTGATTTGCTAGGGATCATTTGGCTGTTGGGTTTAATTTTACCTGTTTCATCATTTCTGAAGAAGATAACATCTCCTTTTTGAAAAGTACTCTGGCTCTTTTTTTATTAAGCAGGTGGAGTGAGGATCTACGTTCTTGGCTTTGTTTGGCAATAATATAATGGGTGAAGACCATGCATGCCTTAATCAGTATGAGAATTTCTGATTTGGATGGGGGGTGTGCATGTGTCTGCTACAGGCAGAGGGTGACTGTGATGCTGAAGGTCAGTCAGCAAGTTACCAGTTGGAATGTGACTGATGGCTGACTTGATAGGGCTGTGATATGGAAGGTAGGTACTGAGGCCCCTCAAGTCTTGTAAGGATGGCATTTTCACAGCAACTTGCAGTCTCAGTTGTAATGACTAAAGTATGGAGTCCATCCAGTGCTCTGGAAAGCTGCTAAATTTGCATAATTCTATTGTTAAGATATCTCTGATTTTGGAAGAAGTGTCTATAGAAGTCATTCAACAATTTGTGAGGAGCAGCCCTAAAAGGGAGCCTCCAGATTTTGATTTATTTATTTTTAACATGCTTTTGCATTTCTGAGTTCTGAGGTGTAGAAGTAGATGCATTTGGAAAATCCTTAGTAAGTAAGTGTGCAAATACTGTTTGTTAATAGCTGTCTTACTATGGGGAACTGGGACAAGAGCTTGTGGTTTAACAACTGTTAGGCTGTTAAAACCAAGCATTCATCATATAAAGTTTAAGAGGAACAGATAGATTGGAAAATTGTCTCAAAATAAGAGTTTTGTTAGTGAAATCCTATCTGAAACCTGTGATATTTAAATGACTTTTCTCTGCCTTCCCTTTGGAATGGGAAGAGAAGAATGACTATGCGGGTTGAGGCACTGGTTTGGGATTTGAGGTGAGTTCAATTTTCCCTCTTCCAGCTACTCTGTATTTGACCTTGAGTAAGTGATCTAATCCCTGATATTACAACCAGTTAAACTTCTGCCTAGCTTCATTTATGTACATGAGTTGTGCCTTTGGAGAAGACTGTAAACATGTTAAAATTACATGCCTAGGAAACTTGGAAATAGCAGCTTTTATTTTGGGGGTTCAGTTCTGATTTGTAAAAACTTCTGAATCAGAGTAAAGCTCTAGCTGCAGACTAACATAAACGCTGAGAGTTTGCACTTGCAGAAGTATACCAGTGCAAATGCATGGTATCCTATCAGATTTCTCTTTCCTTTTGTTTTGCTGAGTCGCAGAGAGGCTCTTTCTCCCCTCCCTGCCCATTGCTTTTTTGGCAGTCATTGTAGTAGAAGTTCTTTGCAATTGACCAGCTTCAGTGATTGTTACATTTGTACTCGTGTAATATTTTCCATTGAATTTACTATTGTGGTTGAATTCTTAAAATTATATAAATAAATAAAAATAATTTGCCAATGCAGACAGAATGGAACTACTAAAAGAGTGGGTTTGCAAGACTTTTTGGGGCTGCTTTTAAATATGTTTATTTCCAGTTGTAATTCATGACCTATTCTAGTTATAGACCCAAATTGAAAAAAGGTACAGTAAATGGAACAGAACTAATTGAGCCCAGAGACTTGCCTGGTACAGAGATGAGGAGGGAGTAAGGATGCATGACAAACTTTTTCTTTATTTGAAAAAGAATATGCAAAGAAGCATCTGACATTAATTACATTTTGCTCTTACTGAGGAAGCAAGCTGCACCGTGGTAGCAAGTGATGGCAAGATATGAGTGCTACAGAAAACATGAATATTTAGGAATCTCTGGATCAACCGTGTTTCTAACTAGAGGTGCTAGTTAAACTATTGAATTCAAGGGAGAGGTTGGATTTCTGGTGTCATGGGGAAACGTGGGAATACTTAGTCATTAGAGATTGTTGTGCAAGTGCAATGCTTGTAGACGTGCTTGACAAGTTCCTTATTTCAGTCTATGCAAAGATCCTCACTGGCTTCAATGGTACTAGAAACTAATCCTGAGGTGGTACAGAATGTGCCTTCCAAAGAGCTTTGAGTATTTGGAATAAAGGTAAACTAAGTAATGGCCCTGGAGCCTGTGTGAATGTGCAGCTGGAGAATTAAGAGCTCTTTGGTGTTGTACTTGTTTCATGGTGACTCTTGCAACAGTGTGTCCTGGTCAACTTTGAGTGAAGTTAACCAAAGTTTTCAATGCAGAGTGAATTTATTTGTTGTTCTCAGTGCTGTTTCAGATCTCTAGCTTGTAAGAATTACCTATAGGGTAAATGGAAATCCTGTTCTTCATGTGATATTAGATAGATGCATCTGAAGTAGAGTGATCAAATAGTTAACGTGAAAAAGCTTGCCTCTTCTGTCTTTCAAATTGTCCTAGCAGGGGTTGCATTTCATGGTTGACATTATCCGTGCTGTTCCAGCTCCTGCTTCTTTCATATCCTGCTTTTCATCCCCCCTCCCTCCTTAGGTTTTTTAATACATATCTTATTCAATGTGATTAATAAGCAAATTTGTCATCTGCTTATTTTTGTGTTTGCTAACACTCCCCCCACCCTCCTGTTCAGACCAAATTAACAGTAAGCCAGTGAATTGAAGATAATGCTACTGTGAATTATCCTTTGCTGCAGGGCAGCTTTGCATTTGTAGTGCCAAGCTGACTTTAGTTTGTGTGACTAAAACCAGGGAGTGCAAAAAGAACTGGGATTTTCATTCCTGACAGGAGGGGCTCATGGGTGTTGAAGGGTAGTGACTGAGCTTTAGGAGGCATCTCCTTGACAGGTTCTTTTTGTGGGGACATCTTTGACTCACCTGTCTTGGCCTTGTCCTGTGAGTTGCTGCATGAATTGCACTTGCTCTTTACATTTGTAAAAAGGCAGCAGAGACAAATACAGCATGGTTACTCATTGTTGAGGGATCCTTTGTGAAGATGGGTGTCATGTTTTGTGAGGCATAGTGTAAGGTCCTAGTAAGAAAACAGTCCTTACTCTGAAGAACTTATATTGCAGCTAAGCAAAAAGAAACAAACGTAAGGACAGGCATCACTGGAGTGTTTTATTTTTTGAATGAGAGGATCATGATACCTTAAATAATGGGCTTGAAGTAAAACTTGTTGAAAAGAGAGAGGTTTGATCCCCACCTATGCATATTTTGTATGCACACAAATGATTTCTCATTAGGAGGGGAAAAAAGGGGTGAATATTCCTGTTATCCTAGTGGTATAACATGAGCTTTCTTTAGAAGAATCACTTCTGGGGTGGCCAGCGCATGCTCCATGAGCACTAGCACTTACAAATGTAGCAGTCCTTCCAGTTATGTTTTTTGTATTTGGATTATGCAACGTAAACTCTTCGGCTAGAAGGACAGTAGCTGCTCTCTGGGTCCGTGAAGTTCTGTGGCTCATTCTTTCTGTAGAGGCCTTAGCAGTGTGTATATCTTACACGCACAAAGAAAGAGGAAGAGAGTAAGGTCGGTGTATCTCTCCATTAGGCTTTGTGAATCAGACACACTTAGAGCTGTCAAATTGTGAGCTGTGCAGGTTCAGCTGTTCAGTTATACTTTGCTTGCATCCCTACTCCTGATAGCCACAGAGAAAGGGAAGTGTTAGGTAGAACCTCTTCCTATGCTTGGCAAATTGGCTCATATTTACTAAAAGCTTTTTCAGACTGTTGTATTTATCGTGGCGACACAGATGTGATAGGTGTGAGCATGTAAATAAAGTAGCTGGAGTAAAGACTCTAGTTTTTTCATCTCGAAGGTAAACAAGTTCCATTGTGGTACTGTTTCCATTGATAACTATTGCGCGCTAGTAAAGCTTTTCAGCCGGGTGAGGACAGTCTAGAGAATCAAGACTGAAGTACAGTCTAATGTATTTAGGAGCAAGGGTAGGATTAGTGTATTGTACAGGTTCTGGATAATATCTCAGTCACCCCTCTGGAATATTACAAGTTTTGCAATCTGGCTAATTATTAATGTTCTAAACTGAAATATGTCCCCTTCTCAAACACAAAATAACAAAATGTCAGAGAGGAGAGAAATCCATTAAGGTGTAACAGATCTATCCTTTTTAAGGAAGAATCTTGCTTTTTTCTTTACATGAAATAAAAGTGAAAGTAATAGAAAATGAGTGAGTAGAAATTAAAATCACTCTCCGTGCCCAAGGTCTGGGACTGTGGCCTGGGATATAATGGATACAAGAACAAATTCATGATATAATTATCTAGCCAAGCCTGCCAAACTGACTAAAGGTTGCTTCCAGTGATTGCTTCTGGATGCAATTGGTTTTGACAACCTTGAGTCTATCACTGTCATTCCAATAAAATGCGTTGCTTCAAATTAAGCAAAATAAGACCTTTCTTCTTTTTTATAGTCCTAGATACTCTTGGGTCTTATTGTTCCTTTCTCCTTTTATCCTGAGGGCTTCTAGGAGCAGTAGCAGTGGTGATTTGTCTCTGGATTCCAAGCTGACAAGAAGCTTTGCAATATGTCAGTTAATAATTGGGGCACTGTGAACTCTCAGCAGCAGATTGAATATCATAATTAGAGCTCTGTATGTTTGATTTCTTTGGAGTAATGTCATACAAATCAGGAAATGGCTTTATACCTCTTTACAGAAATGGGACATTTTTGTGAACTTTCATGACCTCAGGGATCTGGTAAGGTTAAGTGATGGTGGCTTTTGGGGGAGACTTCTAGGTTGGACGCTAATGCTGTAGATGTTGGATTATTTGAGCAGTTGGTTCAACTTCCAATGCCTGGGAGTTTAGTAGTAGACAGACCACCACCATCCTTTGCCATGTTGTTGATAGGCTCAATGGACAGGCAAAGGTTGAATCTGTCTCTGAAAACATGTCTATTTGCAATGAGACGTTCCTCTGGGGGTTGAAGGATTGAAGCCTATTGTCTGTACTTGCTTGTTGGACGAGTGGAAAGTTTCGTTCTCCAGGGTTAGGAGTCTGTTTAAACTTTCTTTAAGTTGGTAGTTTTCTCCTTCCCCTTCCTGAAAAGTCTCCTCTCATTCACTCCAGTCAATACCTCTTTGCTGTTTTGTCCTCATAGTACACTGGATGTCACATTGTCCTCAACTTAGCAGTCCCCCATGCATCTAAAAAAGGATGCGTCAGACAGACATGTGTTCAGTGCTGCATGTGTTGAATAAATGTGTTTCTGATTTTCAGTACTTATTCTAAGAGTTTGCCTCAAATATTTCCTTCTTAACAATTTTATTTTGTTCTTTAAATCTTAGGCATTTGGGTATAAGTTGTAAATACTTGTGAAATCAACTGTGCTGCTGGCAAGTAATCAAGACCTTTACTCTATTAGAGGCACAATACGACATGTTACCAACTCTCTCTAGCTGTTCATGGAAACCTGGCTCTTAAAAATTGCATTAGCTCTTAAAAACTTATTTTAAGTATTCATAGAACTACCTTGACTTTTCCTTGCCAAGACTGCTGATTTCTCACATTCATATATTCTTGTTCTTTAAAATATTTTCTTTTTACTTACAGCAGCCAGGTAAAATAAATAAAAGCAATAGAGACATGCACATCTGTCAGCTCATGAACTCTTAAAACATTCTTTTCTCTAAGGATAGTAAGTATAGAAATGTAAATGCAAAGCAAAAACAGCTCTTGAAAATATATTACTCCTTTCCTAAAATGATTCACTCTCCTGAGTGTTAAAGTGTAAGTGCAGATGTCAGATAGCATTCCAAAAACTGTTCTGTGGAGGCAGTATACAAAAGCTGAACTTTTATTAAACCTGTGTTATCAAAAGAAGCTATGTGTCTCGGGGTGGAGGCAGAGTTCTACTGGAGAACAGTGTCTGCAGGGGCAAGGTAAAGTAACTATCATTTTTGAGAATCTGACAGTACCTCCTTTTGTTGCTGTGTTTTCTTATGGACAGATTTCCTTTTGAAAATAATGACTCAGGACATGGTCAGAAGGTAATATCTGTGTTAAAAAGTTATAACTGAGATACTGCCAAGGTGTCTTAAACTGTAAGCCCTCTTTAAGATTCTGTAAAAGAGGTAGTTGCTTAATGTGTATTTCTGATTTCCCCACCAGACAGACTGACTTTTAAAAGGATTTTTGGTGGCTTATTGGATATTGGTTTTAAAAGCAACAGCTAGACCTTTAACCATGGATAAGGTACTCACCATGTCTTTGGGCA
Organism: Buteo buteo; assembly: GCF_964188355.1. Lineage (NCBI taxonomy): Eukaryota > Metazoa > Chordata > Aves > Accipitriformes > Accipitridae > Buteo > Buteo buteo. The sequence continues at coordinate 3,431,561 of NC_134175.1, forward strand.
AATTTAAACAACTAGTCTATGTTTCAACATTTCATTCCCATCCCCGCTGTCCCTCCCTGCCCCCCCATCCGTGCTGTCTCCTTTTAATAGCTTCTTTTTCTCTCTTTAGACTCCAGGGATCGCTAATTAAGAAATCAGCCTCTGGTTGGTTGGATAACCATTGGCAACTGCTGCAGTTACAGAGCTGCTGGTCTTCCCGAGTCTGACAGAAAATGAGTAAAGATAGGAACACAGCTGTAATAGAAGAATGGACAGATTACAAAACCACTGGGATTGGGTCTCTTCTTATCTGGCTGTGCCAAACAGCAGGATATATGTCTCAATGAAATCAGAATTAGGAAATGACAAAAGTGGAGTTTCACTCTTGAGAGATGCTATCGGTATCCTTCTGCAAAAACAGGATTTGGAAAGCTCAAGAAGCTATTCAGGATTTATGGCATTCATTGGTTGAGTTAGAGCTGTTCAGCCACTCTTTACTGTGTTTGTAATAAAAGCAGCAACAAAATCAAACTTTACGGTTTACCTATTCCAGTGTTATCATCTGTTGATGTTGAGTCAATTGAAAGTCTGACCTGTGAAAAACTGCTTTGACTTGTGGATTGTAGCTCAGTTGGCATGTATCATTTTGGTGCTTGTGAACATTATGATGTGAATTTGGGCTCTTCTCATTAGTTTGAATTTGATATGGCAAACAGCTTTTGCTTCTCTAATAGGATTTGGAAGAAATATTTTGCAGTCCTGCTATATGTCCCAAGCTGAGTATTATGCAGCCTAATACAAATACACCGTCTGGCTGCGTCTGCCTTTTCAGTAAAGGTTGTTGCTAGTCCTCTGCCTGTTCTCTAGGGAGAGGGTAGAAATCCCAGCTGCACAAGTGGGACCAGTGCATGCCTTTTTGTAGTCAGAGGCCCAAAGGCTTATGAAGTTCCCATGACAGGAGAATATTTGATGAAAGATGGATGATGCAACTTTAACAACTCTAGTAATAGGGAGAACTTATAATTTCTTCCCAATTTCAAACTCGGCGTTCTTGGGGTGATGAATGTGTTCATGGAACATTCCCTAGCGATGCAGCATGTCATTTCACAGTGCATGCAGCATGTCATTTCACAGTGCATGCAGCTAGTCAAAATGGATTCTAGACACCATTTGGACATGGTGAAGAAGCTGTGCTCTGCACCCAGATGTGGCTTTCCAGTGTTGATGCACATAGTTCCCTAGGGAGTTACGTTATACTGGCCTACGCCTTATATTAGTAAAGTAGAAAGGCTGCCAGTTGTGTTGTTTGTGGCTCCATCTCTGGGGCGTACTGTCTGGTGTCAATATGTACAAACCTTCTGCAAGGTTCAGGATGTTTCCTTTAAAAGATAGGGCTACCCGGAGTGGTATTTGTCGATCTAAAACCTGTGGGAGATTCAGATTTCCCTGTGATGCATTTCACAGCCAAAGTAGATAGTAACTCAGAGCTTTGTTAGATCCCTCAAGAGCTGCTTTGCCACAGGAAGCACCAAAAGTCACTAAACAGAACCAGAGGGGTGTATGTATGCATATCTTCCAGTCTGGACAAACGAAGCTCTGAATCCAGAAGGAACCAACAGACTGTCAAAGTGCGCTTTGCAAATACTGTAGCAATCTTCTCCGTGAAGCTTGCAAAATTAAGACAATAAAGGCAAGGGGGACTACTTGTTACAAATTGAAAATGTGTGTTTTATGTGAATGGACATGGCTTACATTTTTTTTTCTTGTTCAGTTCCTGGTGAAATGCCGTGTTGCTGAGTGGCAGAGACTCTTCAGAAGGCTGTCTGTGGCTAAGGTGATTACCTAGCTCTTGCAAGATCTGAGTTTGGTTGTCAACCCTGCCACACAGTTTTCTGCCTCATCTTACCATGTGCTGGAAAAGATGCAATAAGTCTTTAATCTTGTGTTTTAGATGATAGTTTTCCCTGCAGAAGGCTTATCTCATTCTGTATGGTGCCAGGATAGTGAGGGTCTGCTTTCTGTTTCAGAGGGCTTTAAATGCTGCTTAATTAAAAAAAAAAATAATAAAAAAAATCATTGGGCCCTGTGTTTCCCCACTCTTTTCCACACTAATACACTGGTAATTTAAGGCAGAGGTTCTGTTGGATTCTGTACTTAAACCTACAAATACTCATTTAGAAGCCAAATGTACTTGGGCTTGTGCAGGTGTGGAATGAAGGGTTTGCATTTTGCTTGCTCTCCCTTTGCATATGGAAAAGGGTTCAGTTCTCTGCCTGTGATGCATAAAATCTGAACACCTTTTATCTGAACTGTTTCTCTGAGCAGCCTCTTAGGTTGCTGAAATGACTCTTTAAGAGTGGGAGGTGGGGAACCGAACAGGCAGAGCCAGGCAGGTAAAAAGCATGTACCTCCTATGTTAATAGGGGCCCCTCCCGGAACAGTCTGCTTTTGTGCTTTACCAGCTGCTAGGTAATAGTTACATAAGTGCAATATTTGGAGGAGCACCATTTCTTAGTGCATGCATGTCAGTTCTTGGCAAGCCTGCTCCCTGTCTTTTGAAGGGTACCTTAGCTGAATGGTTCAGTGTTTTAGACCTATCTAACTTTTATTTTCCTTAAATGGATGGCCTTAAGAGCTGTTGGCAAATGAATCTTGCTGTATTCCTGAGAAACAAGGACTTGGTGATCTGATGGGAAAGCCTGTGATGCACCTGGGGAAAAGGTGAAATACAGCATTGTGGGCTCTTTTCATTGCAGCTTGCTTTCTTTTTTTTTTTTTTTTTAAAAAAAATCTGTGTCCTTCAGTGCTGCTATATGTTCTGGTAAGGATGCACCAAATGACAATAGCTTGAACAAATATTTCTTTATAAAGAACTCAAAAACCTGTGTCGGGTACCAAAGTGAGTCCCTGAGCACTGCAGCTTGCTTCTTGCTTGTAGTTAGTTCTTCAGGAGTCTAGTAGTAAATGAAACAACCATATCTCTCTCTCCCTTACCAGGATCTTCCAGTTCTAAACTAAAGGGGCCACTCATGAAATGAAGGAGGTTGGCTTATTGATGTTTATACGGACAGCTGTCTTTTACTGGAAGACTTCACTTTTCTCAAAGCAACACCTCTCTTAATTTGGTTTTACAAGGATATTGAATACTTCAGTCCATGCAATTTGTGTTATTACTCTTTGCTATTTTTCTAAATGAAATCATATGTATTTTTGTAAAATGCTTTATAGTGTAGCTTTGGATAGCAAACTCATGTTTCAACATGAACATGGGGCTGGGGGGTTGCACTTGCTGTCGAGAACTTGTTTCACTTCTCTGCTGGAACACCTTTCTGATGGTTAAAACAAGTTTTTGACTTACTGTGGATACATACGGGCATGTATCCAAAGACTACCTGTTTCTTAATTTATATCTGACTTGGGATTTTGTGACAAGCTGGAGATCTCTCATTCAATGCCTAAACAAACTTGTAGGTCCAGTTATACTTTGAAGTTGAAGTGTGGGTGGAATTTATTACCAGGTCTGAATGCAAGAGGTCTGAACCCAGCTTTTCATTATGTTAGAAGTTTGTCTTGCAGTGTTGCTATCCCAGGGAAATATTACGAGGGCTGTATCTGTGCTTCCCCTACACCAGTAGCATGTTGTTCCTCACGGGAGGCTAAAGTTCGAAGGGGTGTAGACAAGAACAACTTTATCTTGTGATCTGGATTCCAAAATACTTTGTCCACAGAGACTGTCCAGGCAATGTGTTGAACAGCAGAAACAGCCATGCAGTGGATTCATGTTATACGCCTCCTGGGTTGCCTTTGAGACTCAATGAAGATTCTGGGAACTGTGCATTAAATTGATCTCTATGTATGATGCAGTACACTTTTTAAGCTTGTACAAAGAACTGACTAGTGAAGGTTTCCGGTGGCTTCCCACAAAAAAAAAAGGATACATAGTCTTTTAGGGTTTTCTGTGTAGTTCTGTGGGAAAGTTGACATTTTGCATGTGCTTTGAAGGTAGACAGGGATGGTAGTCCCCACCTTTGTGCCTGTGTTTTATATAGGTCTGGAGGCAACAGGCACTATCGCATTCATTACAACGTATGTCTGACTTGTCATGGGCTGTGAGTTATACTTCTGGAAGCTGGAGTAGTATAGAGCAAAAGACCTTATTAAAATAAACTAAATCATTTTCACCACATCAGTGACCAGAATAATGCCATTTAATTAAAATATGTCTAGACAAATAACCTAGGGGGAGTGAGATATTATCTATAATAAGTGTTTGAGGTTTCTGCATAGGGACCATACTAAATAAATTTATGAATAGCTTCTTTTCTCTCCCAAGTATCTGGAGTCTTTGAGTACTGTAGCCACTGCTGGATAATATGGTGGTTTCTCGTGTAACTAGATCGGCATTCATCTCTTTTTTAGCGATTACTTTAACCTGTCTGTAAATAATATTTCTGTGAGGCATTGATTAACACTTGTGGCTATTTTTTGACCTAGCTTTATTATTATAGTGATGTACTTTTAAGAGACCACAAAAGGAACATCTCACAGAGGAGTAAGAATTGATTCTTATCTTATCTTAGAATGGTTTGGGTTGGAAGTGACCTTAAAGATCATCTAGTTCCAACCCTGCTGCCATGGGCAGGGACACCTTCCACAAGACCAGGTTGCTCAAAGCCCCATCCAACCTGGCCTTGAACACTGCCAGGGATGGGGCATCCACAGCTTCTCTGGGCAACCTGTTCCAGTGCCTCACCACCCTCACAGTGAAGAACTTCTTCCCTACACCTAATCTAAATCTACCCTCTTTCAATTTAAAACCATTACCCCTTGTCCCATCACTACATGCCCTTGTAAAAAGTCCCTCTCCAGCTTTCTTGTAGTCCCCCTTTAGATACTGGAAGGCTGCTATAAGGTCTCCGTGGAGCCTTCTCTTCTCCAGGCTGAATAACCTCAACTCTCTCAGCCTGTCTTCGTAGGAGAGGTGCTCCAGCCCTCTGATGATCTTCGTGGCCCTCCTCTGGACTCACTCCAACAGGTCCATGTCCCTCCTATGTTGGGGGCCCCAGAGCTGAACACAGTACTGCAGGTGGGGTCTCACAAGAGCGGAGTAGAGGGGGAGAATCACCTCCCTCGACCCAACTGTTCTCACGTACGTTTAGCATTTCTCGTTTTGTGGTGTTTGGCAGCTGACACCGTATCTGTCATGGTTGTGTGACAGCTTTATTGAAAATGAATTGAGTAGTTGTAATAAGAGGTCTGGAGTTGCTACCATATCCAGCCATTACTTAGAATGGTAGAAATAAGCTCACTTCTAGTTGGTTAGGAAAAATGCTCTGCTTTCTAAGGCTGTATGTTGAACTTGTTTCTTTCTTGCTTTCATTGTGAAGGACTGAAAGTCATTCTGTCTGAAAAGAGAGAGGGACGGCACATTTTCAGGCAGCTCATTCTCCTCCTGCTGCCTTTCAGAGAGTGATTTCACTGCATGTAGTTAGTGGACCTGTCCAGAAAGGTGCTTCTTTCCATATTGAGAATAGTGGACTTGATGGAATATAGGGGATTAGGGTCACAGGCATAGTCCTTTGACTTGTTTCTGGAGTTTATTGCTCTGGAATTGATTCTTGAAGGGACAACTCAGCCAGGATGATCACTTCATTAGTTTGACAGTGCACCTGTCCTTCACAATCTTAAAGGAGGATCTCTTCTCCTTCCTTGTTCTACTAGCAGAATGGGAACCTGTCTGCTTAATGTGGTATATGCTGAAAGTGGACATCTAAATTTTTGCAAAATTAATATATACAGTTAATCGTTTTCTAAAATGAGGACCTGACTGTCTGGGATTTTTGTTATAACATGCATTAATATTCAGAGACTATGGTTTTAGATGAAAATGTAGTTATCTTTAAAATGATGTTTGGGTGAAGAAATGATAAAGAAAAACTGATGTCACATTTTTAAGGGCAAATATTGTGCACATTTTTTTACCACGTGCCGTGTGATTGTGCTGGTGCCACTGATGCCAGAATAATTGTAGTGGAAAGATAGTTAAGCGTAATGCTCTGGTTTGTGTGTGTTCATGCCAGCATTATCAGTGACAGCACCTGGGTTGTACTGAGATGGAAGTAACATGTTTCTGTACATGTATATTTTTTTCTCTTTAGGACAGAAAATAGATTCATAAGGTTACAATACATGATTGGTGGTATTGCCTTTGAAAATGGATTGCCTGACATCTAGTAATGCAAATAAAGTGTGCTGGCAATAGTCTATTGCTGAGAAGCTGTTTTTTCTGTTGAATTGTGAAGGCAGTGTAAGAACACGTGACTTTGGGTCGCTTCAGCACTAAAACTCAGTATGCTGTTTAGCATTAGTTGCCTCATTTATGTGCTTTTATAGATGCACGTATGTGATGGTATTGGGGTTGTCATGTCTGCATGTTCTTTCAGTTGCAGAGAAACAACGGCTGTTCTTGTGGTCCCTTCTTTCTGTGGCTGCAATGTGATGTATGTAAATGTCAGCCTTTCCACTGAAAATACTCAGTCCCTGAAGAGCTTACAAGTTGCATATTTACTGTTAATCTTGCTATGAATCAAGGTCTTAACTTGAGGCAAAAATAACTGCCTGGGCACTTGGCCATTGTGAAATGTGTGCAAATACACAAAGATAAGAGCCATCTGCTGTCTGTGGGCTCAGTTCTTATTGGCGGTCAGTATTTTGAATAAGAATAATGGGTTGTTGCATAGTAGTCTTCTGGGATTTTGGAAAAGGACCTATGACACAATGGTCTGGATATCACTCATTATATTTTCATAACATCCTTCTGAAGTATTTACTGTGCACTTGCTCCAAATTATCCTCCTTTGTCAGTGAGCTCTGCCTAGGCCAGATCCATCCCTGTGCTGAAGCTGATAAATCATGTGAGACCGAGTCAGGTGAAATGTAGTGTTTGTGCTTGTGTTTGGCTCAGGAGTGAGTTTCACCTTCAAAACTTAGTGTTGGGAATTTGAGCACATCATTTGCTAGAAAGCACATTGTATCAGACCCATGAGTGGACTGCAGTGCCCTAACACAGTTCGGTTGGACTCTTTCTACTGGATGTGTAGGTGCATTGTCCTATAATTCCATCCTTATTCTGAAATTGTTACCTTTCTACCCAGGTCCTTTCTCCCACTCAACTTGTCAGGTGTCTTTTACTCAGCGTCTGCTTGAGTTGCACACTTGCGTAACCTCTGCAGCTATTGGCACTGGGTGCAGCGATTCCTTGGAGTGACCCGGTAACCAGCCCTCAATTGAGCTACTGAAATCAGTCATCGTCAGTGACAGAGGTACGCTGCTGCATCTGGCTGTAGTTCATGTCTCCTGCTGTCGCTCATCCTTTGCCATATTCAGACTGCCCTTTCTGCCTGGCTGTTAGAGAAGAGTTTTCTATAGGTATGAGCCATGGGATGAGGGGGGCTGTGTCCGCATGCCATTTTGGATGTGTGATAGCAAAGAGCCTATCTGTCTTAATTTGAATCCTGTTAGTGTGGGAAGCCCTTGAAATAATTTGTGGCAGCATGGGCTTAAGTGTGGTCTGGCAGCCAGAGGAAGTACCAGGGTCCCTAGTGTAATCTATGGACTGTAATGAAGCTTGTGTAACTACGTTACTGCTGTTGTCACTGCTTGAGCTAGCTGGGTTAAAACTAATTTGGATTTAGTATCTTGAAATGCTTCTCTGTCCATTTCATTATTGAGCAGATGAAATTCAGGCTTAAGCTGAAGCATCCATGTTTCTGGCTGGAGGTCCAAGAATAGTGGCTGCAAAGTGATGCTTTTTGCATGTTGATGAATTAAAGTTATGTTATCCCAAAATATCCTTAGGGATGATTTAAAATCTTGGGCATTCATGGAGCTCTTAATGCTTCCCAAGTAACTTTGAAAGGACTGGAAGCACAGCTAAAAGGATGTAGTACTCTTAGTGTCAGTTTGTGCTGAGGGAGGCTGTATTACCAAAATTTGCAAAAAATAGAGATTTTATTGGTAGTATATACTAGGTGGAGTGGCCAATAAACTTACATGTTGTGCAGCCTCTCTTGCTGTTTATCAGTGGGCCTGAGAGCTGTTGATGATCAGCTAAAAGCATCATGAACCTTGCCTTTCAATTCTCAGCTTCAGAAGTGGCTTGGAGAATGGCACTTAGACTGTGTATTAGAAACTGCAACATCTCAATGAATTGGTATGTAGCTCTCAGTGTGCAAGGTCATGACGTGACTTCAGCCTGCAGAGGCTTAGATTTTCAACAGGCTGCATCTCTGCCTTGACTTTGTGTGAATGTCATCTCTAAGTGCTATTTTGAGAGTGTCCTGCTCTGGAGTTTTGAAGATAATTGCACCCTGGGGAAAACAAAATCAGAGCCAGCTGTTTCAAATGGGCATTCCACAACCAACTTGATGCTGGCAGTAACCTCTCTTTTACAGTGTTTTTCCTAGGTTGTTTTCAAGAACTACTTAATTTTATAGGGGCTTGTTAATATTTATTGTTTTGTAACTAAGACATTGGATTGGGACTTGGAAATCTGGGTTCAGGTCATAATTATGCTGACCTGTCCCTTTGTATTGTGACTTCCTTGTCTTTACAGCAGAGGTGATGATACGGGTCTGTCCCTTGGGACAGTTGCAAGAATAGATTCCTTAACACCTGTGAGACTATAATATAGTCACATAAATAATTTACTAAATAACATGGTGGGGAAGGTTAGAAGAAAAAGGGAAATAATATAAAAGACAGAAGACTGTCAGTGTGGCTAAAATGCTTTGCTTGTTACGGACAGTTTGGCTGGTTATACTCCAAACCCTTTCCGAGGGAGTAAGTGGTATTGATGAAAACAAATGGTAAGGTCTTAGGACTCCAAAAGTCAACCACGTGCTTGGCTTCTCTGTGCACATAATTAAGAGTAACCTTTTTTCTGCTAGGTTAGCTGATCATGGAGTGGAGGATAACACTATGCACAATTTGGGCTATCAGTGCTTAAATCAAAATAGACTGATTTCTATAGATATCAACTTATAATGCCATAAATGCTTGTGTTTTAGTGGGATTTTCACACCTTGGGCATCTGTACAACCACTGAAATATTGTTAATTAAGGAGTAGAGAAGCAAATAGTATTCCCTGTATGCCATTGCTCTTTTAACAGTCAGTCATAAATATTTTAAAATACTTAATTGGAAGCCATTCCTTGAGGATGCTACAAAGTGCACTGTATTTGGAGACCCTTTCAAGATAATGGGTAGAAGTTCTGAGAGTCTATAGCCTAGCACAAGTTGGGCTGTGCTGCACTTGACTGAAATGGAAGGATGAGACGGATCTGGGCTGGGAGCCCAAGTACCAGTTGGTTCAAAACACGTGGAACCTTTTAGTATGAGTCACTGTGTCAGACTGTTGCACTTGGTAATGACTGATAGGCCTTTAGAAGTGCTTTGAGTGTGATGCAGATGGCTAAACTGGATTGCTGTAGATCAGAATTCCCCTGTTCACAGTTGAGGCAGCTGTAATGCAAGTAATCTCTGCTTTCCTCCCTCCCTCACACGCTCCTGTTGTTTTTTTTGGATTCGTGTGCAGGGATCTTGCTTAAGCAGAACTCTGGACTTTTCTAACCGAGTAATGAGGCTTTCTGCTGCTTGAATGTCTATCTTAAATAGTCATCAAGGAACCTTTAAACATGAGGGTCCCATAATTTTCATGTAGTAAGAGGGAGTGTAATAGGCCAAATGACCTCCTCAAGGTCATACAGTGGATTGGTGCAAGAGTGGAGCCTAAACAAATTTAGTTGTCCTTGAGTCCCAACACATTTCAAATATAAAGCTTCACTTTTTATAGCAATGAAGGGCAGATTCAGGCTGATTCTCGATTAGGGAATACAGTAGTTCTTACTTCATTCATGTGCTTAAGCTTAGGTCAGTATCTGGTATAGGACCTAAGTGCCAAAACTTTTCCGGTATTCTGCAGTTCTCCTGAAAGATGATAAATTTTCCCTACTGTTCTAGAAGGCTGGCATGACCAACTGCTGGATGTGCCTGCAGGAATAAAGGTGGAGTGGAGAAAACAGGGAAGAGGCAGTTATGTGGGCAAAAGTGTTTAGTATGGTGATGAAGATCAGATGTGGCAGAGGATAACTGATGTATAAACATGGTTAATGTATTCATATTAATTGCAGACAGAATCATTAAGACTGCATGTTTAGCTTTTTGAAAGTGTTAAGGATAACATGAGACAGAGGGTATCAGCTAATTACATAAATGAAGAAAAAGAGAGTGTTTATTAATGTATTTGTCAGCTATGCAGGAAGAGGTGACTTCCCTAACACCCATTACACGCAGTTTCTTGCTATGATTTCTATAGAACCTATAAGAAGGAGCTAAAGTGCATGGTGGAAGGACAGGAGGTTAACCTCAAGCTGGGGAGTGCTGTCACAAGAGCTGACTTTAGTAAATGGCTTTATGCAGAAGGGATGTTGAACTTGGGTAGCTGAGCTTCTGCAGATCATGCAGAGCTACTGCTCAGCTTTTTTGTTAGGAGAGCTCTCACATGCATTGAAGCTAAATATCTTTGTTTGAAGAGGGTTTTGTTCTATAGTTGGGTGTGTCATCATAATCGTGGGTAGCACGTTCATATTCATTTTTGACAGGTTTATGTGGGAGTTGGCATACAAAAGTGCATATATGGAAAGGCAAAGCATTGTCAGTGTTGTTTATGAATAACAACCTAAAAAGGAGAAGGCTGGTTCCATTCTGGCTCTGTGCTATTTGGAGGAGTGATTGGCATGAGCCTTCCGTAGCGAAGCACTGTAAGTCTGCTTCAGAACGCTGCAACGCTGTTTCCTGCTCACAAGCTCAGTGGGGTGCAGACAAGATCTAAGGCTTTCATGCATGCATCACAGAAGGCTGCGAATCTTTCTGTGTTGAGCAGAGCCCTTCTATGCTGCACTGCATTAGGGTGTTTATCTGCTCGGCAAAAAGATTTCTCTTTTCCTTCCCTCTTTCTTATTTCCAAAATAAACATATCCTAGCCAAGTGTCATCTGTAAATTCAGTGGGTGGCTTTATTTTCATTAATTTCTCCGAGTTGGGAGGCTAAAGACTCTCTGTGTTGCGGCCTCAGCTACAAAAAGCCTAAAGTTTTAATTCTGCATTAAAGATTCAAACTGACATGTTAATCAGTTTCAGAAAGACTATTTTTAGAGCTGCAGGCTTAGATTCCAGTTGAGGAGTTGCATATTTGTCACGTGATCAGAAGGGTGAGAGGTTTTTTTTTCTTTCTGTGCGTGTCAGCTCTTTTCTGCTGGGTTTGCTGTGTGCATTCTGCAATTTAAATTGTCCTTAAAGGAACTGCATGTCTGTCTGTATTTTACTTGGGTTTCCCTAAAAATGGCTGTCCTGTCATTTGCTTTTGTATTGTAGTAAACAGTCTGGTCTTCAGTGATGTTTATATTCTGCATGGAAGTTTGGCCTGATATTGCTAGGCAAGATGCAGGGGGTAGTCTGACCATTCTGGACCTTCTTCAGAAAGGGCTTCTACTTGAAGAGCTTTAAAAATATTTTTTTATGGCTAGTGAAGTCAAAGAATTTCTATGAAGCAGCTAGCTAGCATCAGTGGAGTGTAATACTCTTACTGTAGTTCTGACCGCTCGTCCAATGTGCAAATATCTATCAAACCACATTAGAAGTTGGGCACTTCCAAAGCAAAAGTTGCTTTTGAGGGAGCTTAGAATCTGCCAAAGCAGTTAGTAGAATCTTACAAATAGCTTCTCTTAGTATTAACTCATTGCAGATGTGAATTTATGATTACTTATGGTTTTACTAATTTAAACAGGTTTTTGGAAAACTGCTGCTTTGTAAGTAGAATCAAGTTGCCCGAAGAGGTTGTGGAACCTCCATCCTTGGAGATACTCAAAACTTGACTGACGTGGCCCTAAGCAACCTAAACCTGCTGTGAGCAGGAGGTTGGACTAGATGACCCCTGGATTTCTCTTCCAACCTACATGATTCTATGAATCAAAACTAACATGTGAATGATCTCTTACCTGCCTTTGTGGTGATGAAATCATCAAATATAGGTGTAGAACAAATGGCTTAATTACTTCGCCTTCTCTCTAAGGATCTCCAAGTCTTAAAAAGTAATGAATGAAGCTTCTCTCCCCCTTCTCCCATCAGTAAAGGACAATAAGAAAGAGTTAAGAAAAGACTTGATTGCGATCGCAGTGACAAGATGGGATTAATCTGGTGCTAAAGTGTATTAGGATGCGCACTTTGTGGCATGGTACATGTTAACCTTGAGTGTATCTGTAGGGGCCACACTGCTGTCTCAACCCTGCATTTCCTGTGTATGTGGCCTTGGAGGGTTGGGCCTGCAACTGGTGAATCCGTCAAAGGAGAATTTCCTTTATAATCTCATTTTTCTGAGTAGAAAGAAAAAATCATCTAGCTAATTCTGGAGATTAAGTCTCTCCCAGGCGTGCATGATGCAATCCAAATGCAAGTGTATGCAGCACTATCAAACCCAGTGTTTAATATCCAATTGCCTAAATGCTTATGAATCAGAGAGTCATTAGAGGTTTCTGGGGTTCACTTAGTATTCTTAATATGGAGTCAGCATATATTCTGAGGCAGCAAACAGCTTGGCAGAGGGATGAGAGTGAGGGTAAGCCTAAACAATCCTTGGTCTTCAGGCTAAAATCCTCTCTGGAGGAAAGCAAGAAATCAGGATACTGGGGAGGTAACCAGGAGTGTAAACCTATCATAGAAACAGGTGAGGTGGGAGAGGGTGAACGAGACTGGTTTTGGTAAATGCACAAATACCTATTTGTGCAGAGTAGGGTGGTAGCAAAGTCAGAGGATCCAGACACAATTCCAGGAAGTGAGAGGAAGGAGGGGCTGTTACCAGCAGTGATTGTTTCATTTAGTAATTAGTTCTTAAATCTCCTCTAAGTCAAATAAAGCAGAGGATGTGAGCTTCTGAGAACTATTCCCTCCTCCCCTTCCCCCCCACATCCACACCCTTTTTTGCACATGCTCTTTCTAAGTAAAGACTGTATTGATGTGGGATTTGATAGTAGGGAGCTTGCTGACAATGTAGAGCAGGTGCTTGGGGGTATGCAAGAGTATGGGGTCTTTTTCATGATCTGTCACTGATGTACTGTGTGACCTTGGGTGAGTTGTTCCTCTGTGTTCTTCTTTTACCTTCCTTTTACCTGGTAGATGCATTTGAAGGATGAATGAAAGGATCTAATACATTGTGCATCAGGATTTTTCTGGAGTATAGTGAAGAGGAAAATATTACAAGTCTCTGAACATTGAAGAAAAATCTCTAGCTAAATTGTTGCTGTGCTGGCAGATTCTCCCCTCCCTCCCCTTTGGAAAGGAGAATCGTGTACAGCTGGAACACAGCAGGGCAGCATGGGGTAGACCTGCAGCTGGGAGGTGTTGCGACCCAAGTTATCTGGAAATGACTGGTTTGTTCTGTTACTGTTTGGCACTCCTTGAGTGGTAGCTTTGTAAAAGGCTTTGTGGATAGGTGTTTATTTGCTGTCTTCTCTGTGACCCAGAGTGGCTCCTAACCTGGGTTAAGTGGAAGATTGTGTGTGCTGGAATAGAGACTGCGTGCATTCCAGCCTTGCCACAGTGTTGCCAGGAGGCAGGATGTGACCTGGGAAACAAATATCCTCTCTTCTGAAGGGAACCTTTAACTTTTATGAGAGCAGGGGATGTGTTTCTTGGTATCAGATGGTCTTTGTTCTTGTTACCAAACAGTAAGGCCATTAATGATTGTGCTTGAGAGCACTGGTGTCTTATCTCCACAGTGGACCACATCCAATACCAACAGACTTTTCTTCACCTCTGTAGGAGGTCTTTGGCATATCAAATGCATCACCACTTCTTCCTTGCCATGCTAGCTTGGGTTGGGTCTAGGTTGTGAACCCATTACTTAGGGCCTTATCCACCCTGGTCTTAAGCTGCCGTGTATATTAGCTCCTAATGGACTGTGTGTGTTCCAAAAGCCACCAACGACATGGGTCTCCCTCTGCCCTTCTAAGTTCTTGTAGAGCAAAAGACGTCTTCTTGAATACAAAGTAGTCCTCAGATTGAAGCATATGGCTGTAAACTTTCATATTCCTTTCTTGCCTTCTCTCCATTGCTTCTCCTTCCTGAGAATTGAAAGGAGCAGCCTCTTTACTACAAATAATGATTTGTAAAACAGTGATATTTGAAATTAGTGGCTGCTGCTGTCTTTGATGTTCTTGGCACTGTTGATTGCTACCCAAAGCAAGCTGGGAATTACGGTCTGTCATCCTCTTGCCTCATAGCTCAAGGCTATATTTAGTAGTTCAAGTTGCAACAGATCTGGAAGTTGTTCCCTTTAGCTGCAGCAGAAGGCTAATGCTGTGATAGAGTGCGTTGGTTTTTAAGTGTTGACTTCAGTGTGCTTGTTTTCCATCACGAGGACAACTGAACCAGTCTGTGCAGTATTGCAGGGATATCCTGACTGCCACTGTATGTGTCAATTTTAGAAAGACCTCCAAGCCTTTTCTCTGGAGAGAACCTCACAATCAGTATGTTTTTAGTGCTTGACTTTTGCCTAAATCTTAGAGCTTGATGCAGAACTTCTGCATATGATTTCTGGGATGCAGTAAATGGCATTTCATTGGGGTGTGTGTGTGTGAGATACTGTCATTTAAAACATGCAGTTGTCAGGATAAAATTATTGCAGCATCTTTATTTGCTGATTCTGCAATTGGATCTTTGCTGAGTGAGTGTTCTCTCCAGGACTCTACGAAACACAAAAGATAATGTCTGAATTTGAGTCGGTCCATTGGGGCTGGAGATCCATGCAAATGTTGAAATCCTCTGTCTGCACACAGAGTTTGCAGCTCCAGAATTACAGGTCTGAGAGCTTCATTGAATTGTCAAAGGATTTTAAAGCACTGAGTATCTGTTGATTTCAATGGAGTTTATTCTTAATTGTCTCTTTAGAGTCTAGGTATAAATGACTAAAAACAATAACGAAATCATATGATCCCTTTCCTGTTGCCAAACAGTGAAGGGAGGACAGATGGATTAGGAGTTAAATTAATATTTTCAAATGTTTTTCTTTCCAATAATAGAAAAGGGGTGAAGACTGCCTAATATTGTACTGCTAGCCATTAACAATGCAAATAAATGTGGAGAAAGAAGAGATTGTTCATTCCTTCCTTAGGAAATGGATTAAAATTTGCAAATGCAGGTTTTAGTGGTGGTGTCACTTATTCCTAATTTTCTATAAGTAAGATGGAAAGAGACTCATTTGTCCATTTGTTCTCCTCTCCTCTCTTCTCCTTCCTAACCATTTTTCCCCCCCTCATAATATGACACTGTTTCATGCATAGTCAGTTGCTTTGTGGCTATTGTGGTTTTTTTTACACAGCAACAAGGAAGACAAAAACATAAATAAAGGAAAATGTGGTTGTGGAACCACAAATTTTTATTGAGTTTGACTAGACTTCAGGTTGGCTATTTTAAAGCTTAGGGATTGTCAAAACCAAATTGTCCCTGTTCTCCTATGTAGGGACTTGAGGCCAGAAATCTATTTCTGCTACGAATCTACTGTTTGACTTGGTATAAACGTACCACCATATCTCCTCTCTGCCCATATTTAGACAATCCCCACTCTGAAGAGCTTTCCTGTGTGTTTGTACAGTGCCTTGTTCAAAAGGTTCCCAATTTTGGTTGGAGCCCTTAGGTAACAAAAATAATGTCTTGAGTATTCACATCAGTATGTAGTACTAAAGCCTTGTATTTAAGAGCAAACCTGGTGTTTTTGCAGTTGAATGATTTTCTATTAGTCAGCTCAGTTCCTTCAAGCTGTATATTAAAAGAAAAAAACCCAAACCCAGCAAAAACCCCAGCCAGTTCTCCCTGACCTGGGCAGCCACCTTTGTGAATATCCCTAGCTCTTCAGAATCATGAAACAAACCCCTTCTGCTAAGTCCTGGGAGTCACTTGTCCAAGAAGTGCTCTGTTGGTCTCTGCTGTCATACAGCCTTAGTTTATTTGGATCTAGGCAGAAGTGGAAGAGGAGAGCTCTGCATTTAAAGGAAGCCATGGGCTTGTAAACATTGATACTATTCCTGCAACTCTGATAAAGAGAATACTATGGATTAAGTGAATTAAGGTAAACTCTGTCCTTGACTACTTCTCTCTTGAAATAAGAGACTAAAATGGATTGAAATGTCCTGCAAGCTTGCTGTGTTGTGCGGGAGTATTTATGTACACGAGGCTTCCTGAAACGGGAATTTGACAAGTCCTGCATTTGAATGCTTGCATTTCAGCCCTATTTGAGCCCTTGCCTGTAGGATTAGAAGAATCCACAAGAATCTTGCTACAAGGAAGGCAGCAGTAGCATTTGAAGAGATGTTTATGCAGGGCTTCAGGTTTCAATAATTGCCGTACAGGGTGTGTGGTATAGTGTGGGATTCTCTATGCTGCCCTGCCTGGGGCTGCCTTGCTTCTGCCAGATGCTGGATTTAGAGTTTGCTCCAATTTGCAGATTAAAAAAAAAAAAAAGGCTTGAAAGGAAGCTTGTCCTTAAGGACTGCTTTCTAGGCAGAAGTGATTCATGTCCTATTGGGGGAGTGAGGGGATGGGAAGGGAGTCCTGTATAATGGTGACTCTGTGGGCTCCTGTTTTGAAGAGTGATGTTATTCTTACCATTAATCAGAGAAACCAAATGGGAAGCTAACTGCCCTGCATTTCATCTGTATCTCCTTACTAGAGATAACCAGACAAAAGTGTTGTAATAGATAACATGGACCATTTCTGTCCTGTCTTGTGGATCATCATCAACAAGAGAGAATCCATCATAGCACTGATTCACAACTGTGTCATCTTACACTGAAACTGCTGAACTGTAACAATGAAGCAGTCCAGCTGTTTTACCAAATCCTATAGTCAGGATTTCAGAACTGGCAGAGTCCAATGGTTCTGATTTTAAATTAAGTAATAAAGCACATGTTGAAACTGAAGCACCACTCAGGCTGGCTTCTGAAATGGTGATTCTTTTAAAATTTCTCATTTGACAGTCTCTTTGGAAGCCACCAGCAATGTCTACTTCTTCTCTAAAGACAAAAATCACTTTCTGAGAGATCATGGCCTTCTATAAACGAGGGAGGTTTGTTAAGGAAGCTGATGCAAATGCAGGGTTTTCTTAATCTTTGCTGCTTTAAATTGGAACTCTCCAGCTTAGAGCAGCAGTCCCCAAAAATACGGTTTAAAGTGCCCTGCTGAGAGATGACATTTGTAATTGGTTTGTAGACTTAGAAGCTGCCTCACTGGGGGCTTGTTGCGAAGAGTGCTTCAAGGCAGTAACTAATTACTCCTAGTAGTACTGAACCACTCGTTGGTTTTGAACCTGCTCTTTTCATCTGGATGAATCCAAAGGAAGCGACTCTGGTGTAGTCAACAGCACCATTGTTTCCCAATCCTGGATGGGATTTAGAGAGGCCTTCTAGAGTGTGTGCAGCTGTGCGGGCTACTTAGTGCAGGAATTACAGAACTAGAGGCTCACTTTGCCTCCAGCAGACCTGATAAAGGTCTTGCTGACTTAAAACATGATTACTTTACTTTCTAAGAGGATGAATGAGCACTGAATTGTTTGAAGAATTCAGAATGACTTTTTGTAGCTATAAATATATATATGTGGCTATGACTGGCTAATTTAAAGAATATGAAGTTGTTAAATGGGGGCCATATTGGTTACCATGATAGTTAGAAGAACAGAAATGTCTGAAGTAACTTCAGTTGCTGCTGAATTGGAAGCTTGGAATTAAGTCTAATGAAATGGGAGCATTTCTGTTTTCTCAGTAGTTGTGCTGTTTATATTTGGCTATGACCAGTCTTAAAGTGTTGAAATAAATGCTGATTCTGAGATACTGAGTCACAGTAAGTGTCTTCAGAATTTAAAATATTACGAAAACCCTTTGCTAGTAAAACAAATTGCTGATTTTATTCTTCTTAATTATAAGGGTTTGAGTTCTGGATTAAGCTTTTTATCAAGAAGCCTTCAGAATGGCTCCTAGCTGAATGCTGTATTGGCATTGCATCTGTTTAAAAAGGAATGGACTAGGGAAGGGAACTCAAAGCCACAGCTGGACCTCTGGATTGGACCATGTCAGCTCTTCCCCTGACGGGGCCAGACCTCAGCCTTGCTAACCATTTTTAAACCATCTTGGAGTGAAAGGAGAGAGGTATAGGGAGCAAGAGGGGTGTGTGGCTAGCAAGAGTGGGAAGAGAGCTTGAGTTAACGAAGAAGGTTGAGATGCTTGTCTGATGTACAGGAGATGGAAGGTTCAATATGAAGCTTGACCACAACCCCTTTAGTGCCTTGGAGGGAAGGTGCTGTGTTTTGGCTCCAAATCCAGTCTAGGAAATTGAGGTGATAGCCCTTTGCTGACAGAGTGGCCTTAAGTTGTGAACTGTGATCTCTGACACAGAGACTGCACAGCACAGCGGGATTTTAATCACCATCAGATCTTTAAAAATTGTGGTGGGATGGAAGACTCCAAAGTGCTTATAATTACTTTGTGCCTACTGATTTTGGATGGTTGTCTGGAAAGATACTATTCTACCCTTTATTTTTACTTGCTTCCTTTGTTCTGATAGTCACATATTCTTTAAATATAGAATACTTGTTGATACCAACATTTTAGTAAAAATTTGTATTTTTCCTGGACCATTTAAGAAAACTACTGTCCCTTCTGATCTGATGTAATTTCAAACCCTTGATTTTCTTCCTATTGTTTTTTTTTCCAGGGTGGTAAAGGAGGAGATCTCAGACGACAACGCAAAGCTACCTTGCTTCAATGGAAGAGTGGTGTCCTGGGTATGTTGGCTCATGTGTCTGTATGCATATGTTGTTTGATACAGTGGGCGCAGTAGCAGGGTAGTTGGAACATGGATCCTGATTTTTAGAAGAGTCTTGAGTCTCAAATTATATGGAAGCAAAGGCTGTTTTTCATTATATCTGTAACATCCTGTTATTAAGTAATTTATTTTAAAAATTAGACTGAAGCCCACAAAGGTGTGCAGTGCTGAAAAGGTGGTTTAAACACGAAACCTTTAATGTTAGTAACATGTTGTGTTGTCTTTTCTTTCCCAGTGTTGTCTCTCTTCCTCATCTCCTAAGTATTACTGAATCTGATGGAGGGCTCTGAAATAATGCTGTAAAACCTCACAAAATAAGGCTAGACTTCTAAAAACATTTACTTGCTTACCTTTTGTTGAAACCAGTAAGAGCCAAGCTCTAATCCTTGTTTAAAAAAAATAAAAAATTGTCCCACAACATAAGGTTAAATGCAACAGCAGGCTTGCTGTTGGCAGGAGAGTGGAAGCACACTTTTGTCTGTGTTACACAGTTAATAGTCAGAGTTCTGCCCAATCATTGAGTTTTAATACTGTCACTAAATAGCCAAAATAACTTATTCAAAACCAGCTAAACGTGATATTCTAGAGGATTTTGGTTATGTTATTTTAATTTCAGTGTATCAGCATTGTGGTAGTGCCTGGAAGGTTTAAATGGGGTTTAAATCTCTGACCTAAACAGTGTGCATGCATTCAGTAAAAAGACACAAAAATTTTTAGCCTTGGAAAAATAAGCAAGGCAGAGGAATTTGTGCTCTAAGTTGTCCAGTTGTAGAGGAAGTCACCGATCCAGCTGTTCATCCCAGTTACTGTGCTGCTCAGTAGATCACATCTCCCTTATTCTTTCTCTTGTTTGTTTTTAATGTGTTAATTTCTCCAGTATGCCATGATATTTGTTTGTCACCTAACTATAGTTATTAATTACTATCTCCTAAGTGTTACACAGCCCTTTGGGTTGCTTCTCATTTAATGAACAGGTGACTTGCACTCCATGCTGAGCTGAGTGCTGAACAGCAGCATACAATCTGTGCTGTTACTGTAATAGTTGGTCGCTTCTCCACAAGCCTAGTTCTTTAGGTACGTTATGATCTGCTTAATGGAGATGCAATAAAAGTCTGTTGCTCCCCAGGGTTACTGCGTGAAATACAGTAATTCTCACCTTCAGATTATGTTTGGAGCACAGATATAAACGCACAGATAAATTTGGTGTTTGGCAATTTCATGAACATATTTCTCCACCTGGGGATAGGAGGCTTACCACTGTCAAGGTTGATTAAAGTGGTTGTGCACCTTTAGGTAGAAAAGAGGGCAGTAGTGATTTAGATTTTAACACCAAAAAAGCATTTGGGACATAGTCTGTGATTTTAATATCCTCTTTCAAGCTGACCTTACAATCTTGAGTATCGGGAACACTAGAAAAGGACAAGAAGAATTGTCTGTCTTCCCCAAAACTCAAGTTTGACTTGAGGATGAAATGGTTTTTTTGTTAAGGGCTTGGCTTCAAGTGATGCAAGTAGGGTTAGAAATCATAGTGCCATGATAGGAGAACTCTGCTGAAGTAACTAGAAACATTGGACAGCCTTTCAGCTTTGGATAAATGTTTGGATATATGTTTGCGGTCTTCCTGTTTCTGGTAGGATGGAGGTAAGCAAGAAAGTAGTAGTAGTTAAGTAGGTTTACAAGAGTTTTTTCCAACTGCACAGTTAGGACAAGTGGGGCTACTTGGGATTCTCAGCTGGAATGAACTGCCATGTCTCCATCTATTTCTCCAGTCCTATGCTGATTTTAGGAATTGAAGATTTTTCTCACATGTTTAAAACCAGTAAGGCTAAAATATTTCATTATCCCAGTCACTGAAGTTATACAGGATAAGGAAATCTGTCTGGGCCTTGCATATAGTCATGCTGGGTAGCTTAAAGTTTCTAAGCCTGGCTTCTTGTAGACAGGATTACATGTGCTTTCACTATAAAATCAAATACAGTATCGATTGCATGCTGTTGCCTGCAGTAGAGTGCATGTGTGCATTCTATTATTGTGTAAGGAAAGTGCAATGTATCTTTTAAACATCAGTTTGATTGGGAGATTGTTCTTAAGTAATGATGCCTTGTGGTTCATCAAATACAGCCCCTGCTGGGTTCTAAGCAGCTGAAAACGTTGCTCATGTGAGGGCAAGGACTGGCAGGTGAATTGAGCTCAGCTGTATGCTACAATATTATCACTTCTTTCTGCTCTATTGATTGCTTTCAATTTTAAGGCACTCAGACTGTGTAGTCCCAACAGGTTCTTAGTATTAGGCAAGCAAAGCACATAGCTTTCTAATGCATGAACTTAACCTTCGTCTTCCTACACACCCAAATGTGTACAGAATATTAAGCACTTATTAGAGTTTTGTATTAAATTGAGTTCTTAAAAACTGGGAGAATGTTCTCCCTTCAGTCTGTACTCTCTTAAAAGTTAGCTGTTTCGTCACTGGAAGATGCATTCGGAAGGAACAGCTACTTTTTTTTTTTGTAGGACCTCCGTACCTTGTGTTTGGCCTTTGTGCTCCAACCTCTTGACTCAGCAGCAATAGCTGACTAATAACCAGTGTGACTTTCAAAGCTGTTCGTAGAACTTAGCCATATATTTCTGCCCAGCAGTGGGTGTTGGGCAGCTAAATGCCTTGGTTTGAAAACGGATGAGTGTTTTAAAGCAAAGTTATGCTGATACAAACCTGCACTGCTGGGCAGTGCTCAAGGGAAAGAAATGAACACAACAGGAACCTGTCTACCTGCCTTCACAAAGAAGGGAAGATCCTCATGTGTTGTGCTCCATGGAGGAGTAAATTGGTTGTCAAAAGAAGTATTCATTCTCTAGAAAAAAATCACTGGCATTAGAGAATAAAATTAATGTTTAAACAAACAAATGAACAGCTGTGGTCTTTGAGATGGTCCACCTAGAGTGCTGTGGGAGACAGCACAAGGTTTTTTCTTAATGAGGTTGTTGGCTTATGTCCATTCTTGTGTGGGAACTGAACATACAATGGTGTTAACTTCTCCAAGTCATGGCTGAACATATGTGCTAATGGCCACCGGTGTGGTATGAGGTCCTTTTTTCTTTGAAGAGCTCAATGCTGCTGAATATGCTACTTTCGGGATATGCTTGAGCTATGAGTGTTGGTGGTGCTGTTTTTGTCTTCAGTCCAAGGATTACTGTGGACTATAGCATGGTGTTCTGACAGTATGGGAATGATTGTACAAAAAGGGATTTCATGTGTAATTGACAAGCTGAAGAGAGCATCCTGAAAGCTTTTGATTAAAAAAGACTATGAAATGTCATTTATGTTGCCATAGTGTGAGAGCAGCATCTGTTTTAAAAGCAAAGGGGTAGAAATGAATAGTAGCTCTTATCAGGAGAGCAAATTAATCCTGAGAACCCCTTTCCTCCTTCTCAGTATGTTACACTTGCACTGTATTTGCTCCTCAGGGTCATTCCCTCCCTGTTTCTTTCCCCTTTCTCCCATGCTGCTGAACTGATAAATATTAATTCAAACAACAGGCTGATAGTTGGTTTCCTTTCTGCATCCCTGAACTGGGTCTCTTCTTCCAGATGCATTCAGGAGCATGGTAGTGTTTGTTTTTATCTATGCGGTCTAGTTAAAGAATATAACTTTTGCATTGGTGATTCAATACACCGATGATTCATTCTGAACTTGTATACACTATCCAGGCTCTTCTGTGCAGCAAAATATGACTCAGGTTGTTCCAACAAGGGCCAGCTTTCTTGAAGTTTAAGCAAAAACAAACCCCCAACCCCAAACTATTCCACATGAATAAGGATGTGGATTATTTCATTCCCCTTTACATCCCAATTCTTTAACCTCTTCCTCTTTCCCTCTCCCAGCCAAAAACCCAAGGGCATTTGATCTCAAGTTGAGAGCTGAATTCTTTTCCCAGCTTCTTAAATAATAAAATACCAAAATATATGCCTTTTCTGTTTTCCAGCTGAAAAACAGGAGAATATAAAGAACAGTAAGATCAGAACAAGAATATATACACACACACGCATACAAATGTTATGTTTTAATTCTGTGACTCTTACTATTTTAATTTCAGAGAAACGTTACAATTTCTGAAATGAGTTTTAAGAGTGAATTCCATTTATTGTAATTCCTGTTCCAGTATTGGTTTCTGGCTGCTTTCCAAATGTAGAAGAATGCAGAATCCTTGCTCCAAGGATTTGTACCTTGTTTCAAATCTTCCCACCAATTCCTATTTTTTACGTTACAGTTTTGCTTGGAGGCTGCAACCAATATCAATGTCTCTGCTCCTTTCTTTCTCCTTATGCTGTGCGCTGTACATGTGCATGGCGGGAGACGCGGTTGCTGATCCAGAGACCTCAATCTTGTATTTGTATGTCACAACTATTTGCTTTTTCTACGTTAAGGATGGGAACTGAGACAGAAGTATTTCATGTGGGTTTTTTCTTTCCCTTCAAGGTCATATAGAAAGTCTTCTACAACTGGCAGCACATATCTCATAGTCTGATTACTTAATCTTAAAATCTTCCTTCTTGCCAGTTTTTTAAAATGAGTGTATGGGCAAGTGTAAGTTGAGGGTAGCTTTTTAGAAAACGTAATGTCTTATTTTCTTGAAACTTTAATGGTGGTCCCGGTGGACAGCAAGTTGACTGTGAGCCAGCAATGGGCCTTTGCAGCAAAGAAGGTTGGCAACGTCCTGGGCTGCATCAGGAAGGGCATTACCAGCAGTTTGACAGAGGTAATCCTGGATGCCCTGGAGAAAGTCTAGTAAAGCGCCTTGAAGACAGTTAAGGGACAAGAGCATCTGGCATACAAGGAGCAGCTGAGGGAGCTGGGACTGTTTAACGTCAAGGAGAGAAGGCTTGGGGAGATCTTATCAATGTGTATCAATACCTGACGGGGGGGAGTAAAGAAGACTGAGTCAGACTCTTCTCAACAGCACTAGTGATAGGTCAGGAGACAATAGGCACAAATTGAAAAAAAGGGAATTCCATTGAAACATTAAAAAATCTTTTTCAGTCTGAGGGTGGTAAACCACAGCTTGCCCAGAGATGTGCAGTCTTCTTGCTTGGGGATATCTAAAACCTGACTGAACAGGACCCTTAGCAACTTGGTCTAGCTGACCCTGCTTTGAGCATGGCAGTTGGACTGCAGTGGACCTCTGGAGATTGTCTAACGTCAACTATTCCGTGAATGGATTCACTGCTTTTTCTGTAGCTTTTCTGATGCTTGCATCATCCTTTTTAATGATGAGACTAAGGCAGTCTGTCATCTACCTTTAACAGACAATATAAAGACAAATTTGGTTTTCCCAAGTCAGAACACAGTCCCTCCTTCATTTCTTATGTCTTTTCTTTAGGAGCAGAATGAGTTTCAATTGGCCTTTCTTCCTTAGGTGAAATAACATCAGTTCAATGATAAAAAGTGAAATAGTTTTTCTTCGTAATGCCAACCCAGGAACTTAGTCAGACTGAATTGAGTCTTCTGTGTTAAGTAGTCAAGTCTCTAATAGTGAGAATGGTGCTATTGCAAAGATCTAAAAGCAAAACGTAGATGCGTGGCTCTAATTGTTTCAGAGAAGTAGTACTGTAGAGCCTTTTGTGAGTGCTATATCAATGTAGGCTCTTCACAGACTCTGCTGCTCAGCAGCAAATGACATAATGCATTATAAACCCATCTATTTCAGCTGAGGCAGAGACAATGAGCACAGATTGTTGCAGGTAGTATGGATAGATACATTGCTTCAAAAGACTTAGACTCCTTCCTCCCTTCCCACCCATCAGCTTGTTTCCAAATTTATATGCATATCCCACTAGTCTGGATTCAGTTTATAGCTCTCCTCAGAGATCACATAGTGCAACTTTTGCAGATGATGTTGACAAGGGCTTTTGTTCACTCTGCTGAACAATCAGCTGAAACATCTGTGTCTGACCTGCATTACGAATTGCAAATTACTTTTTCCACACTAACACCCATAAAATTGCAGTGCTTATCTGCCTCTATTTGCTGCTAATTACTGGAGGAGTTTTATGTAAATCTTACTGTAAGTTAATTGTTCACAGTTTTGAACCCTTTAATATCCTATTCACTGGAACTTAACAGATAATTACATACATATCTTTCAGGGCTAGCAAAGTTGGTCTTTACCTTTTGGAAAAAACGTGGTTTGGGCAGGGCTATTTCCTTCTCTGCTTTTTAACATGATAGGCCCAAGCTTTCTTTGTCTCCCATGTTATAAAACGTGCATCAGCTGGTAGCAGACAGCTTGGGATTCTTTCACAAAACCATCTGTGATAATTGTCATCCTCACTATAAATTACTGCAATGTATATTTGTGTATTTCATATCAAGATGACATATTTAAAATTGGAACATTAAGTGCACACGATATAGCTTAGCTGTCTCTTCCCCTACAACTCCCCTCTTGACTGATACAGTGGCTACTTTGAAGTTTACAAGATGACTGACATTTAGAAATTTGAGATTTTCGTCTTTTTTAATAACATTTGAATCCTTCTATTTGTCACAGGTAGGACCTTTGATCTTGGTGTCACATGCAGGACTGATTTCCATAGGGGAAAATGTTCAAGGGAGGATCTGCAAGTCTTTAGTTGTTGCTTAGTTTCGCTGCCCTGGGAACTCAGTATACAGCTAGATTAGTATTGAATTAGAATCACTGCTCCTAATTAGCTATTTAAACCTCCTCGCCATCCCTCCTGCGTCCGGCTTGTTTTTGTCCTCTGCATCTTGTATCTTGTCCTTTCGATTTTTGGGGTGGTTTTGTTTTTTTAAAGACTAAATAATCTGGGACAGAGGGCTACTACCTACTAGATTCCTTTTCAGTGGTTGACCTTTAGGTTTTTCAACAATATAGAGACTAGCATTAATTGTGTGGCAGAGTTCTTAATCTAGTAGTAATTACTGTAAATGCATTTACACAAATAAATCTTCTGCAAGAAATAGCTGATACATGTGCCTGTTCTGCTAGCACACACACACACAAACACACAAAACATAGGATACAGTTTTTCTTGGGATAATTTGTTTTGAGTTCTTTGGGACCGCTTACCTGAGTGAAATTATTACTGCAATTTTGTTTTTTCAGGTTCAGGTACTTACTGGGCAATTTGGAAAAATAGCTTGTATGGAAGAGAAAAAGTTACCTTCAGGCTTTTTGCAAAAGCTTAAAATGTTTTTCTGTTCTCTTTGCACAGCCCAGGGACAGCCTCCCAGTGGAAGCTGGGAATGTGGAAAGAATTGGCTTGTGGTTGCTGCCAGATCGGAGCCAGCTGAGTGGCCTCTGCCAGCAGTTTGCACAAAGTCGGTTGGCTGTTATCTGTGTTTTTTAGGAAGGCTTTGCAACATCTGGGAACAATTCCCTGACTGGCTGCTGGGAATGTGCACTATTTCCTATTGGCTGGCAGTGATGTCATAGCCTTGTGTGAGTCTTTTTTTTTCTTTTCTATTATCTGGGTGCCAACAGATAATACTTGTCCTGTTTGTACGTAAGCTTTTTAGACCCTGTATTTGCAATTGCAATTAATATTGTTGGGTAGAACTATTTAGCCTTCTACCGTACAAGGCAACGCAGCAGCTTCAGGATTGTTAAATGATCTTTAGCAACGTGCATTGTTGCCTTTCGGCACAGAAGTGAGGCAGTGAATGAAAATTCACAGAAGCAGATTCTCGTTGATTTCTTATGTATAAAATGAACCGATTTCAGGACCCGATTCTTCTCTTCACAGACTATGTACACCCTCATTCATCTCCTGATAGTCTGAGTTATCACACAGTAGAAAATACAGAGCTGTGCATGAAATCTAACCCAAAGTGAAGAGTATATTAACATAATATTGTATCTTCTTCCATAAAGTTTAGAGCTTATAAAGAAGGGAGGCGGGATCACTGAAAACATTCCTAAGCTTTAAGGTACCTGAATGAGTTATTAGGGAAGGATCTGAGTCCTAGTATAGGAGAATGGAATTCCCCTAAGATGCAGCTGGGGCTGGAGTGCCAGACCTCTAGGAGAGAGATGGGGAAGAAGCAAACAGGTTAACATGAAGGATGGGGGACTTGTAGAAAAACTGAAAGAATGTGCTGAATGAGGAAGCTTCAAAGCTCTAAGATCTTATGGTCTTCTCTTTGCTAAAGTGATGTTGGGTGGTTCTGGTTTGAGATGCACAAGAATTCTCAAATTAGATTTAACCCAAGTTTGAATTGAAAGATGCTGTCCTGTTTCTAACTGTGATCGGCACCGGGTGGAGGAAAGGCTTGTAAGGAGATCTTACTTCCTTAGTCATGTGGCAGAAGTACTTGCTGTCATTTGCAGGAGCATGGGGACACTCAACCCAGGTCTCTGCATTGCTCTGATGTACACAGGTACCTGTTTTCAGCTGAGGTGAGGAATGTGTAAGCTCTCGGAAAAAGTCACCAACCTGCTGAAAAAATCTGGAAGGGTGAGACATGGAAATAGGATTATAGGACTGCAGATCCTTTTTTTGCCTCCTGTTCTTACTCCACGTGTTCTCCAAGAGGCAGGTAATCCTGTGTTTAAAGAGAACTTGCTGCAAAGTGTCAGTGAAACTGATTTTTTTTCACAGCTAGCCTGCTATACTGTGCCATAAACAAACACCTGAGATGCTTAACAGAATCTGGGAGTAATCTGAGATACTATATTTCATGAAGATACAATATTTTCTTCAAATAATAGAAGATGGCAGATGATAAAATCACATATAGAATTAACAATTTTGTTTTGAAACTCAGTCTGCATCTTTCTGTCTCTGAACACTGAAGAAGGTCAGCCTTTACCTGACAGCCACAGATTTCTTGAAGTTGTTCTTTTTAGCCTGTTACAGCTTCTGATTTCCAGGCTATATAAGCTTGATCCTGTATTCTCTGCGTAGCTATGGTCCATGGTTGAAGCAAACCTTGAACAAATGTACTGTAGTTTTCAGCAGGAAAAAAGGGGGAAGTCTAATCTACCCGGCATAGACAATTTCTTCGTACTAAAATAAACATCACGTTCCTGATAGGCTTTTGCAGGCCTTCTAGCAATGTGGAGTCTTGTTGCCTTTGACAGAATTCCTGGTGGAATAAAGGGCCTCATCAGTAAGTCCTTTTGTGCAATTGGTCCTTCGGGAGCAGCCTTCGTGTGGATAATGGGCCATGTCTCTGAAGCTTTGACTTGATTTTTGAGATGTCTGTGACTTTATAGGAAATAATTTCTTTCAACTTGTAGATGAATGTGGCTGTTCTGAAGTTGCTGTCAAAAATACAAATGGCTCTTTTGGGGTATTTCTTTAGTTACTGTTATCTGTCCCTCACCTCTCCCAGAGCTGAGAGGAATGCCAAGAGCTG
This sequence comes from Buteo buteo, assembly GCF_964188355.1. Taxonomy (NCBI): domain Eukaryota; kingdom Metazoa; phylum Chordata; class Aves; order Accipitriformes; family Accipitridae; genus Buteo; species Buteo buteo. Next base: position 3,459,843 of record NC_134175.1, read on the forward strand.
CTGCTGCTCTCAGTAACGGCGAGAATTTAAATATTGTTGTTTTCATGCTGATAGACTAATAAATATTTAGCCAGATGAGAATATGAGAGCAGAGTGTACCGATGTTTATTCTCTCCCCCTTCCCAGACTCATTCTTGTTGTCTGGTGTCTTCAGCCATGAATGTTGAGCAGACTGATTCCTTGAGCTGGCTTAATGCCTGTGTGGGTTTGTTAAGATGTCTGCTGAGTGCTGAGTGCTATAAAAGACAGTCCTTGCCACAATTAAGGGAAAAGCATAAGCAAATGTGGTTGTAGAGGAGAAAAAGCAAAACTGAGCTACAGAGAGGTGAAGCAATTGATCCAAGGACTCACTGGAGGTCAGTAGCAATAAAGGGAAGAAAACAGGCTCTCCTGCCACTGTAAACATTCATTGGCGTGGTGTCACTGTTTGGCTCTGACTGGGGAGCTTAAGTTTTGCTTGCATTTGAGTGCCTGGCCATCTTCCTACCAATTGTTCTTCCATCACTTGAATTTGCTTACAACTTGCAGAATAGACTGGTGTGAAGTTTGCTTTTGTGCCTGTACTAGAGCTTTAGATTGGAAGTCTGGTTGCTGAAGTGAGCAGAGTTCACTGTGAACTGAACACTTATTTCTGCAGATGACTTCCAAGATAACTTTCTCAGCAGATGCCTAGCAATGCTGGGTAGCTTTCTCTAGCGCAGAAGAAAACACGCACTTTTTGTCCGCAGGAATAGGCTGCATGTTTTGTTACTGCAGCATAGAGTAGCTAACTTGCACAGCGCACTGTTGTTTGTACTGTCATGAATTGGAAGTGCGTGTGTGGGAATCACTAGGGATATCAAAAGAACATAGGATTCCTTTCTAACATGCCAGGGTTGATATGCTTGATATGCTTTCTCCATTTCCTGGGAAAGATTTAGTAGTGAGTGTGATGGTAGGACCTCAGCTGAAAAAACCAAACAGCGTTCAGTATGATGAAATGAACTGAATCAACAGTTGCAATTAGTTCCACACTTCTTTATTAACTTCCTCCATGTCCACCACACGGAAGACATCCACATTTTGCGTTGAAATGCAGTCCTTTGGGGTGGAACCCAACAGCTGTTTTACAGCCCACAGGCATGCTCTTGAACAGCACACAGTACCAACACAGTGCAAGTAAAGAAATGGATTAAAATCCCACTGCCAGTCAAAACTGCAGGGGAAGCTTGATGGGTGAAATATAATTATCAGGGCTGGCTTCTGTCCAGGAAGCTGGGGTTAATACCACTTTTCTTGCAGAAACACAGTGAGAAGTCTATAATGCGGCAGTCCAATAGTGCATTATCTTCTCCATTCAAAGTGATGTAATATTGGAGGGTTTTATTCCTACCATAGCTTGTCAAAGAAAAGGGCACAATTTATCTTAAAGCTGATAGGATACTTAATGATTTACTGAGTGTCACTTGTTGGAAGAAAGGAATAACTCCTTGCTAGCATGGCAAAGCAGGGAGCAGCAATTCCTACACATGTAGTCAGGGCAGTGATGTGTGAATTCTGTCAACAAGTGTACACCCCCCACAGAATTCTTCCTCTTCTGCAGTCACCATCAAACCGTCATCAAATTCAAGGCATTTTGCAAGGTGCCTGGAAGGAGGTGGGGCTGCTAACTCACTATGAAGTTCCAGTTGGATCCAGTTATTCCATGGTGTTAGGTGTTATACTACCTTTCTGATCCTTTTGACATTTGGGAAAAATCAGCTAGACAGTGTAGTCTTAATAATCTTGCTGCATGTGCCATCTTCTACTGCAGATTTTCTTTTCTAGCACAACAGATGTTTTTCTAATGCTCTTTTGTGGTGTTTTTGTTAATTTGGTCTGCAGCCATCCATTTATATTCTACTGCTCTTGAACACAGAGACTGTAAGTCAAGAATGAAAGCTTTGATGAAGGGTGAGTGCTTGACTTGTAAGCAGACATAGATCTGGACAGTCTGTGTCTTGTTTTAACAATGTAATTGCTTCAAGCTCTCTTGCTTAAATCTCTGAAGTCAGGTCCTCTAGCAGGAGCTCCCAGGTCCTGGTTATCATAAGAGTAAAATCATGTTAGGCAACCTATTTAAACTGTTACACTCGTGGGTTTATTTTTTTATTTATTTTATTATTATTATTATTCCTGAGGGGCAAAATTTCACTCCAAAGGATGTGGCTAAATTATAGTAAGTGTACTTTGTGTGGAAATGCCTGAGCCAGGCTGCAACTAGTAGTACAGCCAGTACAGCATGGATCTTAACTTGGGAAGGTAAACATGAAAAGTTCTGCACTGGCCACTGCATTATCATAGCTGTTGTGCTTATGACTTACTACTTGAAATCTGAAAGAACTTTATCTAGGATTAATGAGCTACTTGGAAACAGGAGATATTGCTAATATAGTTTCTTGAGTTTGAATGTATCTCAAGTTCATTATATCTGGTAGTGAACTGATTCAAGTTTCAAGTGGTGTATTTCCTGAATGCAGCTGAAACATTAGTATGGGTAATTTCTGCAGCCTCCTTCTCTTTATAATGGTAATGGCATAGTCTGAGGCTGTTTGTGACTCTCATCCCGCTGAAGGTCAATAAGAAGCGGGTACCCAGTGCTTTATCCTTCAGGAAATCACAGCCCAGGGGCAGTATTCACAAAGGAGTTGCTTTGCTGCAGTGGATTTTGCTTCTGCTCAGCAGCACTCCCAAGACGATCTGCAACCTTGATCAGTACGGTGGGCTTGCCTTCGTAATGGGTTCTGCAGTGCCAAGACTTCTTCCTCCCGGAGCAGGGAAGTACTAAAGAACAAATATCCTGAAATATGGAAAGGATTTGTCTTGTTGGCTGATCTCTCTTTTTGCGTCAAGCTCATCTTTGAGACAGGTGCTGCCATAAGCAGAAAGGCTTAAGGAAGGAATATGTTTTGCTGCTTTCAAATAACTTGAGCCAGGTGCTTGTCTGCATAGCTTGATACAATTTAGAGTGAGAAGGGTGAGGGGATGTATAGATCTTGCCTACACCCAGTTTCTTTTTTTTTTTCTTTTTTTGTTCTTTTTATCCCTTTATTTGATTTTGTTAGTGAAAGCACTTGCGGAGGGATTCCTCTGGGGATGAGCCAGGCTCAGACACATTCTTGCATCTCCATAATGCCCACATGCTTTCTAAACATCTCCCATTAGCTTCCCCACCTGAAAGAAAGAAATCTTAATTATCAAGTTATTAGGAAAGCTCGTGTTATTTTTCCCTTCAGTGTTTCGTCTGTTGCTCTTGCTTTGGTGATAAGAGTTTGAATAATGCAGCTGACTCCATGTGGCGCTGGAGAACTGTTTTGTCTTCAGGCAGTTCCTTTTTGACAGTCTGTGTGTGTGTTTGCCTTCGCATATTTATGGTATATGCTTTTAGGAGTAACATACTGCATCCTGAATGCCAGTCCCCTCCTATCCTGTTCCCTTTCCTTCTCCATCCCCTTCTTTAACAGCTAGCAGCTGTCTGATGATTATGTTAGAATTAGTCCTTGATAAATTAACCAATTATAGTTGGTATCTCTTATATAGGGCTAGTTCTTCTACAGCTAAAAATAGAGGGAAGCTGAGACCTTGTTGCCTCTAAGTGAAAGGTAATAATCTATATCATTATTTGAGCATTTATTTAATTAAAGACCAATAATCATATTGTTTAAAGAGACTCGGCAAAGTGATTAGATGGCTCAGGGGCTTGGTAATAGGTTTACCTTTTCACCTCTAGGTTACTGGTTCAAGTCTAACTTCTCTTGGTAGTGGCCAGAAAGTGTTGTGTGATCAGTGGACTGTTGAAATATATGAATCGTTTTTAGCTTCCTTTCTGATTGGGCAGGGTTTTTTTCTCCCCATTCCTGCAAAAACATTCAAAATACAGTAAGGAAAGTATGGAACTAGATTAGAATGTGCAAAGTCTGAATTTGCTTTCAGGACAGCTATAGACCTCCTGTGGGAGGCTGAGCAAGTTGCTTCATTTTGCCTCGATTTGTTCTCAGGACAGTGGTATCGGCAGTGCTGCCTCCCTGTCTCTTTCTTGATCTGGTCTGCCTGAAGTGCAGGCAGTCCTTGGTGGGGTTTGTCTGTACAGGATGCCCAGCTTAATGGGAGACTAATTTTTGTACGGTCATTTAAAATACTAACCAAGTCTTTCAGTTGGTGGAATTCTATTTTCATTCTGGGCAAAACCTCTCATGTTGGTCATCTGCTTTCCTGGTTTGAATACTAGAGGACTGGAATCTCTTTGTCCACCATTATGCTTTTTAATAAAAAGTAACCACTTAATCTAGCAGGTTAAGTTGAATTAAAATTGGAACTGCTAATTGGGAACGACCCCATTCTGTTTGCAGAGATAAATTAAAGGGAATCTTGGATCAGTGCACGTTGTTTGTTTTTCTATAGTGGTGCTTTACCCAGTATACGGTGGTTCTATTTTAGGATTTAAGTTGCATTTAGGCATGTTAATTATTTTAATCTCAGTTGTGCAAAATCAGTAGTCTCCTGCCTTTCTGGGTTAGGAAACTGAGGCACAAAAGCTGATATTCTTATAAAAGATTTATTGAATCATTGGTAAAGAAGGGACCCTCTCTGTCTGGTTCCTGGCTGTACGCTTCAGCCAGGAGCTTTTTCCAGCACTAGTAAGATTAAAGAAAAAATTAATGTGGAAGAACGGTTTCACCTAGGTTTGTACAAAAGGATCCTTTAACACAAAGCATCACTGTCTTGTTTTTTTTGTTTGTTTGTTTGTTTTTTCTCTAATACAGAAAATTAGATACTAGCCTGGTAGATAAGTGGATAGAATCAGATCTTAGTTAAATGGAAGAGCCTCTGTCAATCAGTATATTACAATGAGCTACAAACCAGGAGGGTGGGGATAGGAAGAGAGACTCCTTCTTCTTTCTTTTGTCTGTTTATCTGCTGATTAAAGATGTCATACTAGGCATACTGAATGGAGATGGTCTTTCTGTCCTGAATTTATTGGAAGTAAGGTTGAGTATAGTAAGCCTTTTGTGTGCCATGACCACGCCTGTGATCCATTATCCAGGGCGCATCCCTACTAATGATTGAGGATGTTGATAGGAAATAGAAATAATATGTGCTGGCATTAGTTGTTATATGAAGAATTTACACCCTGCCTTGTAATGGGACTGGAATATATAATAATTCCCAAACACACTAGGCTGTATATAGATGCTTGGTGTTTGTAATGAGAAGATAGATTGTTGCAGCATATCTTCGATTACCTATTTCCGTGGGAGTGCTGTGTGTTGGGTGCTCTGCAGCCTTTCCTTCTACCCTGGTTGACAGGTTGCCAGGCACCTTCAGCTTCCATGAATGTAAATGTCAGTGTCAGAGGAGTTTTGAAGGTGATAGTTACAACAGTGTAGTATTATAAAAGTTTTCAGGTCGTTATGAATTTATAGAAGAGTGCACACTGCATATCCTGGTTTTCATGGCATGACTGGGAAATGACTTTTTCTATCTGCTGCTCTGCCTTAAGAGACAAAATGGGCACAAGAGATACAAGTATGATGAGCATCAGGAGTCTGGTCCTCCTCTGAAAGTATATAGCTGTTGAGATTTGGTGGATATTGGTTTAGTTCAGACTCTTAATAGAGAAGGTGGCAACTCTGAGATTTGGTGATTGGTCCAGACCATATTGTGAATTTTCAGGAGTTTTGAAGGTCTTTGTGTAAGAAGTTATACTGTGTTTGGGCTGTCATACTGTCAAGTTTCAGCTTTTGCTTTTTATTTTTGTCATGGCAAAACCAGACTGAGAGTGCAGTCTTACAATGTGCGTGCATTTTGCAAGGAATGCTGACAACTTGCATGCTTAGGCAACTCAGAGAATGCTGTAATGACAAGTCAGAGGAAAAAAGTGCTCTCCCTGCCTGGTGTACTTGTTTGTTCTGAGATGAGAAAAATTTTGTGGTGCTTGCAGGAATTTTGTGCATATCCTAGCTGATGATGCTTTCATGTTGAAAATGAATGTAACCTGATTTTATGAAAGTTTGGCAGGAATCCATGCAACTAGACACTAAGCACTTCCTTTCCTCTAGTTTCCCTTAGATCTCACAGAATATTTAGCAAAGCAGTGGCTGAACACCTTATGTCAGAGTGGAGAAACCTGTACAAGGGTATGTAATTCTCTTCTTTCTGTTCACAGCTGGTCCTGGCTGAAAGCTCCCACTCTGACACAGGCTCCCAGTGCACCGAGAGCCACACAGATCTCCCACCACCCATTGAGAGAACAGGCGGCATTGGAGACTCCCGGCCTCCATCATTCCAGTAAGAGCAAGCTGTCGTTTTTTGTTTGTTTTTTTTTTTTTAACCAAAAAATGCTATTCCTGTCTGTTTCTTCCCCACATTTCTCCCTGCTGCTGCAAACCAGCTATTTATTGTTATTGTTAGAAAAATAATATACTTATTAGAACAGAGGAATTAAAAGGGGGATGGGAATAAAAACCCCCTATCATTGTTAGAATTAAATATATATCCTGTATGTCTCATTTTGAAAACCACTGTGGAAGAGTTAAGTAGCGAGGGAGCCCAAAATGCTTTTCGTAGTGTATGGATGACAACTTTTTATTACTCTGTTATGTATAAATATGTAGTATGCAGAGCCAGCAGAACACTGATAGCAAGAGCAAAAATTTGCATAAGGAATAATGCCTCCTCCATGTCCATACAGAGGCTAGTAGCATGAACTGCGTATAGCCAGACTGGGAGTCATCTGATTTAATGGTATCCTTGTTATTTCCTGTTACGTGTGCATAGCCAATGTATATCCTTACATTACCTTCATTTTCAGGGAGGCCCTCTGAATTTACACAAGGAGGATTTAAAGCAGGACCTGGTTCTAGCTGTGATCTTAGTATATGTTCAGAGAAGGAAATGTGGTCTTGTTTGCCGGGTGTCACGCGTTTCCATTGCTTTCTGGGATACCTATTGCCTGGAAGAGCTCTTCGTGTTGTGTATGAGTCTTTTACAGATAAATGCCTTCTAGAGGGGACAAGAAATCTTGGGAAATACTAACCCTGCGTGACGCTGTGTGTCTTGCAAGGGCTTTACTGCCCTCGTGCGTTCGTGAATTGCTTTATGTTGACGGGGAGAGGCCTTATGAGTGCAGTCACATGGCCTGCAAATATAACTAGTTCTTTGTCTTTCTGACCTGTTCCTACATGTAATAGCTGCAAGATCAAACTTTATTTAAAAAAATACACTGTGAGCTAGGCACAAGTCTGTGTTTGTGGAACCACTCGCTGCTAATAACTGTAGGTACTCAGACCGATGAAATTCAAGCTGTGCTCTGCTGATGCACCTGCTGTCTTCCATAGTATTTTAAAAATCTTGTCTGTATCTTCATGCTGTCAGTCAGCACAGGGCTGCAACTGGTGGTATCTTCATATTACAGAGCAAATGTGGGAATCCTCAAAGGGGTGAAGTAACTTACACAGGTCATGCTGAGGCAGGGGTAGCAACACGGGAGGTTGTGCTTTCTGGCTTGTGTTCTCATTCCTAGATAAATCAGCTTCCTTCTTTCTCTCTCCCCTACCCCTTTTTGCTTTCATGCTTTAAACTGCAGTGGAGAATCTGGCTTGTGGGGAGGTCTTCTGGACTAAAACTTGTTCTCCCTTAATGCCTTTTTTGGTTTTTCTCTTCACAATTGAATGTCTTAATTTTTGCAGTGTTTTTTGCTATTGTGTTTTATTTTTTCAATTCAGAAAAGAGCCTAATGATGACCTAAGTTTATTTCCGTAACACAGGGCAGAGTATTTCACTCAGTTATTCTCAATGAAGCCCTTAATTCTGTTTCACTATTAGAATTTCATTTTAACACACCCACTCTAGGTTCAAAGATTCCAAGCGATAGAGAGTTCACTGTATTTTGAAATTATTTGTTTCTCTTGGATAAACTAAATAAGTTGAGCTGCTCAAGTTTTTCATTGTAAAGCGTGGCTTCCAGAACTTGAACCATGACTGTAGTACTCTTCTGATCACTTAAAATTCTCCAGAAATTTTTGAAAATTATGTTTCTTGGGATTTTGGCATGGTGATTCTGCGCAATAGTGTGTTCAGTGCCCTTTCTGCATACTGTCTCCTTGAATAGTATTTCCGTTTAAGAGATCAGTAGCGCAATCCTGTAACTTTCATAACTGTAACTTCAGTATTACTGTATACTCGTGTTTACCTCCCCTTCTGTAAGTGTGACTTACCTTCTTGGTTCATAAATTCCTGAGGTTTTTTTAAATGCTATTCAAACTATCAGAGATCTGTCATCTCCTGTCTTCCTTCTTCAGTGTTGATTGGGGCCTTATTTATGCAAGAAGCCCAAACTGAGCTAGGTGGTGTATAATTGTACAAACAGAAATGTTGCTGGACAACAAAGTATACAAGAGATAGATGAAGCAGACGGGTCAGCAGGCAATATCATGCAAGGGAATGAGATCCTTACCAGAGGTGAAGTGGTAATCTCAACTAGCTGCCTGACAGCATTGATTTGTCATTGATTAGATCCAAAGAAAATTGACTTTTCCCTTCCTGATGAGGGTTCTGAAGTTCATCCTGTATTTCATGCTCCACTGCTTCTGTTTAGTGGTTGCCAAATCCATGTTCATCTGAATGGGTGAGGCTGCTCCTGATTTAGTGGTGGAGGTGCATGACTGAGTTGAGAATAGTGACCTCTGAGCTACCTTTCTTACACAGCTCTTGGGTATGTGCACTGAAAATTGAATTGAATTTAATTGGCTCAGCAATGAGGGAGGAAACAAGCCAGCTGTGAGCTTCCTTTTGCACCCTTCGTTAGGGTGTAAACCACCTTTTGTAGACGGGTTTAGCCTAGGAAGAGATTTGGTAGTGGAAAGTATCAGCAGTAGTCACTAGATGGTGGTGCTGAGATGTCCGAGAGCCTCACAGGGTGACTTTAGGAAACTGTCACCCTCTTTCCCTTTTCAGTCGTACTAGACTGAAACAAGAAATACAAACGTACTTGTGACCACACTTAAATACATACTCGGATTTTGGTAGCTTCATTAGGGCTTAAAATGTGTAGTCAAATGTTTTCTTGAATAACAACCTCGATTTCCTAATTTGTGTGGTGGGCATGTCAGTACATTTCATTAATGCAGAGAAAGTGTGTGGGCGTGCAGAAAGCTTTTCAGCAGTCCTCTTAAATGTAACACTATAGAGATGTGCTTACACATATGCCAGTTCTGGGTCCAGCTTCCACAGAAGTCTGTGGGACCAGCTGGTTAGATTGTTGGTAGTTTTAATTCCCTGTGCGAAATGTTCATGGCAGTGTACTCCAGCCTCGTGGAATTCTAGGAGAAATAAATTAATGACTCTGATGCATTGGTGTAAGTATAATGATGGCCATTATACACTCTGTGTGCATAAGTAGGACGTCAGGCATAAATAACAGGTACAAAGGGCAGATGTGAATTGGGACTGCTTTTTAAATGGGTGGTATTTATGGGACACAGAGGAAGAGTATGACCAGTAACTTTCTAAGGGAAATCTTTCACAGGAGAGCATTAGCCCACGTCAGATCACGTGCTATTGTATTTTCAGGAGCTTTAGATCAGTTTCCACAATTTAGTCCGTTAAAATGAGCTGTGGCCTTTGCCAGCAATCCAAGAGGCTTTTCTTATTTCCTTCCACGTGAGCGCTTCAAGGTAGCTTATTAAATGCAAGAATAGCAGAGATACATAAAACAGATTGAGCCTGAGGGGAAAAATAAATAGCTACGCTAGTTCTGTTCAGCAGGGGAAAAAAGAGCATCTCCATCTTCCTCTTTGCTCCAGCCAACTCTGCTTTAATATGACTGTTTTCTTTTCCTCAGCAGAGATCTTGAAACAGATGGTTGCAAATAAGCAGTCTTACATATTCAGTGTTCTGTATTACAGTCACTGCTCTTCGTTAGCTGACTTGACTTGTCTATTGGAATTAGAAGTGAAAGCCAGCCTGGTTTATGTGAACTGAGAAATGGCCTTTTCTCAGTGCTTGGAAGTTCAAGAGTATAGAGCTGTCACTGCTGTTTGTTTAGATTCATCCCAGAAAGCAGCCCTAAACCATGGGAACAAATTCTCTACTGCCTCTTTGAAACCTTTTGTTCTGGTTAATTGTAGTAGTGAGAAAGTGACTCTCAGCAGAGCCCTCACAAAAGCAGAGTGGAAGAAATCTGGCCGCGGAGATCATCATCAAGATCTTTCTGATTTTTGCCCAAAGCTCACTTGCTCATAACGGTCCTTCACTGGGGCTTACTAGATTAATATTGTGCTGGTATATCAGTGTAGCTTTCAAACAGTTGAGAACATGGGGAAAGGACCTGGGGTCTATTTGTACATTTCACAGACATGCACTTAATTATTTTGAGCTTTGCTGTGACTGGGAAGACTTCAACCTTCAAGGTCAGCACTCTATATTAAAAGTGGCCACAGCGAGCTATAGCTTCTGCCCTTTGGCTGTCAGCATGCCGCATATCTACCTTGGGTTATTGTCAGGAAAACAAACCTGTTCAGGGTGAACAAGCACTTAAGGAAGTGAGCTGAAACACTGGGTTTGGTTTAAAAAAATATATTTATGTATTGGGATATTGTAGAAAAGGCAACTGAATTCACAGGCTTGAGAATAAGCCCTTGATAGAGCATGTCATCTGTTGGCATTACTAGAGGAGCTCATACATGTATAGATTTCTCAGATCTGTGATCTTCAGAATGAGCATGGGAGGGTTTGAGAGATGCACAGGAACTTGGGGTGTTTTGGAAGCCGAGATGAGTGTTAGGGTCAACAAGTTTTGTTCTTCCAAAAACCAGTGTTATCTGTTTGTTCTTGTGTTAGGCAGGTATGCTGCATATTTGTGGTATTAAAGCTATCATAATGGAACTGTGCTGAAATCCCATTTCCTTTGCAAGTGTGTTAGCAGCTAAAGCTGTCTTGTAGTTAGTTGTCGTCTTGCTGCATGCTAAAATGATCCCTTTTCTTAGCCCACCGGTAGGCTTTTTTCCTATGGAAGTTTCATACAACAGTCTTGTGGCAGCTTTTTCAATGGCATGATGATACTACTTGTGTGAATAGCGCTGTGTCTCAGGGCATTGATATTGAAACTGTCTTTTCACCCTTCAGGTAGTTTTGGGGTGAGCAGAGCAATCTGAGGAAGCTTGTGGTGCTGCAGCAAGACTGCAGCTAATATGCATAGTAGTTTTCTGGTTTCTAAACCAACATGCTCATGACTACAACTGCTTTTATCAAAAAGAAAAAAAGAGATGACTCCACTGTTTGTTCCTATTTGTTCTCTAACAGCCCAAATGCTGCCAGCAGCCGGGATGGCCTGGACAATGAAACAGGAACAGAGTCAGTTATTAGCCACCGGCGAGACAGACATCGACGGAGAAATAGAGAAGGGCATGAGGATGGTGAGTCCTATTTCATTTTTCCCCTTTTTCATTTAGAAAGAACAATTCTTCTGATAATCTTTCAGAGCAACAGCTACACTTATGTGAATACCGCAGAAGAGAAACGTGTCTGCATTCTTGTGTGCTTTCAGGGACTATTATTATTTTAATGGAATAATTTGATAATTGCTTTGAAACTCTTTGAAGCTCAGCATTTTCTAAGAGGTCTGGACAACCTACAGTAAAGTGTCAGAGAGATTGTTTTTTGACAATATACAGAACTTTCTGTAGTATTAGATGATTAGCTCGGAGAGGAATAACACCACCCAATGCTGAGCTCCATACTGTCATGGCTAGGCTGCCTCCATTATTCAAGTTTGCTCATTTAAAGGTAGAACATGTTATCTGTACAATGCGTTGGGAGCTAGCAGTGTAGACAGTTTAAGGGTCTTAGTATTTTAACGTTGCAAGATCTGAGCCAAAATCCTCTGAAATAATTTCTGTTGATTTCTCTAGGCTTGGATCAGCGGTAGTGTTTTATGCTGGTATAACTACAGCACATTGGCTCTGAAGATCTTCTTTTATACATAAATACACCCAAAGTACACATATAAACTACAGAACTTCATCTCTTGCCTCTAGTCTGTACATCAAAGTAAGCTTGCTTTTTTCATTTGTTGCCAGACAAGAATTTCCAGGCTTAATTAAGAATTAATAGGTGCCACCCATTGAGTTTAAAACAGTCCAGAATGTGGAATACTTGGGCCCAAGTGATGCCATCACAGGCTTTATTCACAGCTCCACCCACTAAAGTATTTGCCTCCAGTTAGAAAACCAGAAGTCATATATATACTGTGGGTTAGAAGCTGGTGTCTTCCTGTTCATTTAACCCTTCCAACTTGCAAGTGACTCAGAGTGAATGAAAGTTACTCAGTGGGTGGAGCAGAGAGCTGTCTTTGCATGATCCTGCCTGCAGATTCCTTTGGGAAATCACAGAAAGAGGCAGAATCTTCTAATAGTGTTGTGTTAAAAACTTGTTACAGGAAGAATGTTAATGGTGGTTTGTTTTTAACATTAGTTTAAACTAGTACCAATGCATGTTTTGCCATGGACATTCATGGCAAAAGAGCTGGTTGTTCAATGGCTAGTTTACAACCATAGTCTAGATTGCTCATATGGGATTGTTTGAGCACAGGAGTTTCTGCTTTCTGGTGGTCTGAAACTAGTTCGTACTTTTCCCTTTAGATAGAAATGGGATAAAATTTTCTCCTTCTTCTGTCAGTCTAAGCTGTGCTGAGGCAAGAACATGTCACTCAGTAATGCAAACATTACCTGTTCTCAAAACGATTTAGGCCTCCTACCTGAAGCAGGCTATACGCATGAGCAAGATGTGAGTTTTGGTAACGTGCATAAAGCGAGGACAACTGATGTATGATCTTGGTCTCATGAAATATATTATTTAATGTCCATAGTGTTTCTGTGGTCATAATAATATTTTATTTAAAAAACCAAAACCACCAGCATGTTAATTTCAGTTGAAAGCATGTCTCCAAAATGCACAGTTCAGCACCTGAACTGCCACTTAAAAAGATTCAAAGAGGTGAAATACACTTATCCTGGAGAAGGGTTTTAAGGCCTATTCATAACAATGGTCCCACATTAGCAGAGTCATTCTTTTCTTGAGTTTTTGTGTCCTCTTTGTCTGGAGCACAGCTGGATGTAAAATGGGGGAACAGTCATAGGAAAAAGGGCACAAAGGGTGGAGGAAGGGCAGCAAGGTTGTGACACCTGGTTCACAGCAATTTCAGGGACAGCAGCTGTGTGCTCACTTGTCATTATGAAATAGTGGTACATCCTCCTTTCCCTGCAGAAAGAAGGAAATTCAGTTAGAGTGTTTGATCTTGTGCTGTAGAGACTTGTTTAAATAATACCAAAATTACAGCTCTAGTAGTTCACAGAGAGGCAGGATGAGGGATCTTCATTGGAGCACTGCATTACTCATAGGTTTGTTCCATAGGTATTATTATGCAGAGTAGCCAAGACATATATGTACAGTATTGCCAGCTCACCAAACTGTACAATGACATGTACATGTAGTGTTTGTAACTGTTTGAGCTCATTATTGGTATAAAGTGAATGACAAAGAATACCCACCCTGACAATGAGGATATCCCTGGATACTCTGCGAGGGGAAAGAAGTACTCATTCCACAAGAAAAAATGAACAGTGTATTATAGCCTTCATTTCAAAAAAGGTGAAGTGAGAAAAGGTGCTAATGAGCCATTTGGGAACTGCATAGATGTAGACACATTGAGCTAAAACCTGTACAGGTCAAGCAAGCTTATTCCATTGATCCCTGATCACTGTGGAATTGAGAGGTTCAACAGAATGAGGTTCTTGTTCTGACTTGGGAAAACCCAGGGCAGGGAAGAGAAGGGAAGCAAAACAAAAATCTGTTGAGAATGTAGGTAAAATGAAAATATCCCAAAGTAAATGTAAGTAGAAAAGCAGAATTCTAACTGTGAGCTGTGCAGAAATATCTCTCTCCTGTCAGCCTGGCATTTAGGGACCACTACTGTTTTCAGAGCATGACAGAAGCTTCCTTTTAAGTTAGCCACTAGTTTTCACTTAAATGCCCTCCAGCCCCCACTGTACAGCTCCATCATGAGTAGATGAGAATTTCATCTTAATCTCCCAAATGGATTTAAGTTTTATCTTTTAGAAAGATTAAAATAATACTCAGTAACGAGCAATATTGGTACCATTAGTTGTAGGCAACCTTTTATTCCTTCTCGTTAAGGGTTAGACCCACGAACCTATCTGTGCTGCCCAGTCATTCTACATAGCGGTGGAGTCCTTAAAGCATAATCTTCCCTCTCTTTCTTAAACCACAGGTTTTAATTCATAAAAAGACTAGTTTAATGCTCAAATTAAAAAAAAAAGGTCTTGCACAGACCAATTATTTGGAGTAATGGTGTGAGAAAGGGGTAAGAGTGAGTTGGCAGGAAGATGAAGGGTTAAGCATTTTTGTGTGTCTGTGCATGAGGACAGTGTATGAATTAAAAAATGTTTATTGCCGACCTGTTTCCTCTTTGTTTTGCAGTGACAGCTATTCAGAATGCTTGCAGGGCAAAGTGTTATATGGAGAGCTCAGAACAGACAGATGCTTTGTCCTGAAAAGCTAATGGTGGAAATATCTGAGACAAAAGCTGGCAGGGAAAACAGGAATGGGAAAAAGGGAGTTTTTCTCTCTAGCTACTGTTGATATTGGCGGGGGGGTGGGGAGAAGGATTAGAACTGCTTAAAGAGTTAAAAGTTTCTTTGACATTTCTGTCCTAATGTCCATTTTAATTTGCACAAATTGTTTCCTGCTTGTACAGGAGACTGGAAAACTGTGTCAGATAGTTCAGTCTGACAGCCTGTGCTTGAACTGCAACAGGTTTCTTACAAAGGCATTCAGTTTTGATTTGAAGAGTCTAGGTGATGGTAAACTAACCAGATTCTCTGATGGCTGATAATTAAGAGTGTGTTATCATGAGCAGATTGGTCACAATTCTAGCCTGTATGCTTTACTTCATTGTTGCAGGATTACTCATCATAGAAAAACTATTTCTGCTGAATTGCTAATGGGCAATTATAGACATACATACAGAGGCCATTATAAATATTGATGGCGTACTGCAGCCAAAAGATGTGGGACACCTCTTTCCATTGAAAATGCAAAAGGATTTTGCTGCAGAGAGGCTGTGATTTACTAGATGGGATTCACTCTGACAACAACACAGGCTAGGTCATTTGCAAGCTCTTCCACCCATTTCCCTTAAACTGTGCTGCTATTTTAAGTGCAGAGGCAATGAATAGCTGTGGATGCTCCTGTGCTTATATCTTCTCTGATTTCAAAAATATACCCACAAAGAGAATGTGATGGGCTGAGGAACATAATGAAACTCCTTCATTCATCAATGTGCATTTGAAGGTATGTGACATTTCAGATACAAGCACTAAGAAAATCATAAGAGAAACTGATCTGGAAAACAAAGTGCATTTATAATTTTATTGGTGAAATGTCTGCCAGAGATTGGGAGAAAAATGAGAAGGGGTGTAGTTTCTAAAGAATTATCACCCTGATCATACTATACTTAAGAGAGAGGAGGAACTTTGTTACTGTTTTTAATCTGTCCTATGCCAATGTTTAGAAGACTTTCTCTGGTGGCACTGTACAGCTGATGACATCAGGGAGCAGAAGTGACTCAGTTGGACAAATTCTGCCTAGCATGAGTCTTCCTTTTTAAATGGAGAATGGGAGGAAGGTTAGCCAGAGGGGCAGTTATCAATGTATCTGTCATTTCCTTCCTTACCTACTGTAGATGTCCAAACACACAACATCAGCAGAGCTTGCTCCCAGCCTCATCAGCTGTGGAATGCTCTTGGTTTTGTTGTTGGCCCTTTTGTCACTTAAGCACCTGCTTAACTTTCAGGAAGTATGCTTAAATCCAAGTGATTTTGGTCAACCTCAATTATGTAGTTAAAGTATGTGCTAAGATTCTGTGTTGAACTGAATGCCTAATAGGTGCTAGGAGAAGCTGCTTTCTGGACTTTTCTCCCGGACCTCATTTACAGCCGTGTCAAGGCTAAGGAAAGCTTTTCACTTACGTCATTCCTCTGCCGGAGCTTTGGTTATTTGTGCATAGACCTGTTACCTGTAACAAGAGCACCAGTTTATAGGGTCTCCAGTTTTTCATCTTACTCTGTTCCTTTTCAGTCATTTTTAGTAGACCATTCTCTGCTAATGGGAACTAGAATGGTGTATGATGTCATATATGCAAAGCACATGGTAATTCTCATCCACAGATGCTCAGTAAAGCTGGGGGAACAATGAAGGAACAACAAGTAGAGATGTAATTTTTCTCCAGGGAGTTGCCTAAGTTTAAATTTGCTGTATTATTCTCACGCGTTAAGCATGAGGTTTCACACCAAGAGTGCAAGTAGAAAGAGGTTTTGCTCTGATACTGCTGTTGTATTCTCAGTGAGGTTAATAAAGTGAACTAGCTGAGAAAGATGAGCCCTGTGAGGTAAGCGTGGACAAAGGTACCTTCTCTGTGTGTGTATGTATTTTAAGGTATAATGATGGTTATATTGTGGAAGCTACATATGCAGAGAAATTAAAAAAAAAATTTTTTTTTTGAGAGGCTTTGTATTCAAAGAGACTTTTGTATGAATTGGGGAATATGTCTTTTCCTGATCACCTTTCACACTAATTAGTAGCAAATCTATTCCTGGCATAAGCTTTGTATAAAATTAATCTGAAAGAGCTGAGCTGTCAGTATGTCAGAGCTCCACTTTCTCTCTTAAATCAACAAAAGTCCTTGTTGCTTTGGAAAGTTGACAAAGTCTTATTAAGTGAAAGTAGAGTGAGGATCTTAATTAGAAATGTGGGAGGTCTGCCTGGCACATGTTCTTGGGACCCCTTGCTGTCTAGAACAAAGCTCCCATGTCAAGTTCCTGAGGAGGAGTGGGAAAGGGGACTGTGGACGCTCTAATTAGGGAGGTAATTAAGGGACAAGTTTTCTTTGGCATTGGAGAATGTTTTATAGCTACTGCTCGGTTTCTGACAAGTCTGCAGATGTCAAGTGTCGACACTAGTGCTTCAACACTGAGTTTGCTGTGGAGCGAACTTAACTATTGTCCAGCCAGCTGAAAAATGCCAGATAATGACCTGTGCTTGGAGAAGCTCTTAATGTGGGCACGCTTGTAGATCCCCAAAAGTTTGGGAAGAGGAGCTGTTGCGGATTTCCAGTCATTGCTGCAGTATATGCATTCTTTACCGTAGTGTGTGCCAAGGAATCTGAACAAAAAGGGCTGGGACTACAAAACAATGGGAACTTTAACAACGGTAGCTGAAAATACATTTCTCAGCAATTGTTGCTCTTTAAAGACTCTATCATGTATGAACAACTATGAGGTGGTTGGTGAGCCCCTGAAGTTTTGAAGTGACTGGGTGGCCATGCATGGGATACTGGCAGTGTAGGACTGTGTGCCCTTGAGAGCAGGAACTTTGTTACTGGTTGTAATCTGTCCTATGGAAATGTCTGGAAGCCTTTTTCTGGTAGCACTGTAGAGCCATTGGAGAGACTGTTCAAGGGTTCCAAAAAACTTCAAGCACAAGACAAGTCAGGGTGTATAACACGCGGATGGATACAAGCGTAAAGCAGGAGCGGACAATGTAATACTCGCCATTCTTCCCTACTTAGGTAGCAGAGGCTGTGACCCCTGCACACAAGTGAGCTGCACAGATGGGGTCGCAAGTCTTCACTGAAAAAGTGGTAACATCCTTCCTGTTAATAATTGGTAAAGACTTTCTGCGTTGGTGGGGATTGGAAGCTCTGTTGTTTTTTCTCTGAATTGGGAGCTTGGGGATGACTTCTTCCTGAGACACTCTCACCTTTGTTCTCTTGCGGTGTCACGGAACCCTCTTTACAGCTTCCTTGAGCAGATGCTGCTCTACTCTTTTCCGCTTTCAAGGCTTATTTGATTTAGTACTTTGATGTGCTTTTGTCCCTCAGGCAGGGCCTACTCTGCTGTTGATAAAAGTCAAGGAGGACATATTTTAACCTCCTAGGCTATGCTTTATTCTCATCTCTGTGACACATTGAAAGGCTTTTGTCAGACAGTCTCAGTGAACTCTGTCATCCTCTAATGAAGAAACAGGAGCAGGGGGTCAGCAGGGCAGAAAGTCCCTTGTTATTAGTGGGAGAGGCATTGAACCAGAGCAGGGAATGATTCTTGTTTAGGCTAAGGACTTGGATACCTGGGAGTGTTGTATGAATAAAACTCTTATAATCATGGTTTGTGAAAGTACTCACTCAATTATAGTAATGGATTCCAACCCTCATCCCCCAAACAATGCTGGCCTAATTAGAAAAACTTAGAAAAGGGAATTTTAATTGGGTAGAGAGATTACAAAAACTTTATGGATTTAAATGCACACCTTAATTACACAGGAAACCTTTCCTGTGTTTTCAAGGCTACCTGGTGCTGTTCAGGAGGTATAAAACATGGTTAAAATTGAAGGGTATTTGCATACTGGTAAAGCCACTTTTATCTATTGGAGGGGTGTATAGGAGCTTTTCTATAAAAGATCTAGTTCAAACAGGAAACGTGAAATTGAATGCATTTTTTCTGTTTAAAATTTAACAGAGAATATGTAGCTGGAAAAAGGAAAGGGAAAAAATGTAAACAGAAGGCATTATTAGTATAGTGCACTCTTCTGATCTAGTATATAAACCAGGTGTATTTTAGTTGGAATATCTAGAAATACGGATGTTGATCTCAACTATCAGTGCCTCTTCAGATCTGCAAAATGAGACTAAAAGCCCTTCTCTTTACCGCACATCTGTTTACCCATTCCAGTTCCAGCTGAATCCAGCTGTGCCCTGGCTTTTAGGGAAACAATGAAGTGAACCTTTTACAGTGCTCAGAGAACAGTTCACTTCCATTTTTAGTTTTTATTGAATGATACGAGAAAAGCCATAAATTGAAGGTTTAATTTACGCAGGTAGGCCAACGCACTGCTAATCAGAAGTCTTTAAAAATATATCTTTGTATAGTAAATATATTCAATTACTATTATTATTATTATTATTATATGTTTATATTTGATATAACTAAGTCACTACAGAAAAGGTGAGAGTTAAGGAGGAAAAGAGAGGGAAACTGGATTTAGATATGGGGTTTTCCTTCATTGGGGTCTTCCCTTTGCATCTCTGTAGTGGGACCGAGTTTGTTTGCTTGGATGTGGCATGCAGAAAAGAACTTAGAAACTGACACCATGTTTCAAAAGGCGCAGGTTTATGGTCCTTTTCCATTTCCTTCTGTAACTCTGTATTAGAAGCGTTTTGGCTGTCTCTTTGGCTGTTCGGAATGGGCTTAAAGGCGCCAATGAATTTCTGCTGCTGATACTCAGATCTGACTGCAGCGTTCCAGGTGCAGTCCTGCTGCAGGCAACAAAATCCCATGTCAGACTGAGTCATGGCAGACAGACAAAATATATACATTACTGCCATCATTCATCCATCTCAACTTGTCTGTGCCTTTCACTTTCTTTGTACCTAATGCTTGCGAAGAATCCGAGGAGCATGTAAAATACCATATAAATCTGTGTCTTGTCTCCTAAGCGGTGTATGATGCCTGCTGCTGCATCTGATTTCCCTGGCAGTGCTTTACGTGTGAGAAATTTGCTTTCCTTCCCCATTAGATGACAGGGATGGGACGGGACAAAGTTTTTGTTTGCTTATTCTTTCTGGTGGGTCTCCTGAACCTACAAGACAACCCTAAACCACATGCTTTGTGTTTTCTTTGTATGCTGGAAATGTGATACTCGGCAACTCCAGATCCCGCGTCAGTAGGACCGTCCTTTTTATTTTGTTTATTTTTAAGGACAGCCTTGCTTCCCCTAGAATAAGTTGTCCCAAGTCATTCAAGGCGTAGACGTAGCTTGCCCACCCCCCGAAGGCATTCATTCGCGGGGGAGGGTTTCGCTTTCGGTGAGCGGTTTCCAGTCTCAATGGAAGAACTCTTAAGCTCGGTGCCCGCACGCAAAGCTGAGGTAACGCGGGAGCCCACGGACGCGATCCCCACGGCCTCCTTTTGCGTGGGATCGCGGAGCCTGAGCCTGCCGGCAGGACAACCGCCTTCCGTGACCGGACCGGGCCGTGAGTACCGTCCGCGGCTCCCCGCGCTGCGCGGGGGAGCGGTGGGGGCCGGAGAGGGACCGCGCCGCCGGCTTCGCTCCGGGTCGGAGGCGGGAGAAGGTGTTCTGATGGGGGAAAGGATCAAGGGGTTTTCTGTGTGGCTGAAAGTGACCCGAGTCTCGGGGAGAGACCCGGGGAGAAAGAAGATTACTTCGACATTAGAGACGGTGAAGTTTTCCAGGAGCGAAGGTGCACTTTCAAAACACTATTCCCTATGAAGCATTAGAACTTCATAGAGACTCGTTAAAAAACACGGATTCATTCACATCCAAGTAATCCATAATAGTGGGACAGTCTCCGAGTCAGATGACAAAACTGACCTGGATGATGTTAGAGAACATTTACTTTTTGAAGAGCTCAGGTTAAAATCTTGAACAAACATGGTAAATCTGTTTTAAATTTAGCATCTGAGGTACTAGCATCTGCCATAACACAGCATCTTGTGTGGTAACTCCACACAAGAATGCTGAGACCACTGTGATATTAAACCTTGCTGCTGTTAATGGTACTAAAAGCAAACACTAATTTACCCAAAGTATCACCGTCTTGCATTTGTCCCGATTCCTTAGGCTTGTGAGGAACAACTGGCAAGAAAGGCTAATGAAAAACTCTCGGGGAAAATGGGGAGTTGAAAGAGGTTTCTGACACAATTGTAGTATCGCTTGGAAGGATGATCTTTTTAAATGTCCTATCTTTAACAAATAAATGCCATATTGTATTTGTTTTGTGTTTGCCCTGAAGACCCAGTCAAAGAACGCGAAACTGTTTCTGAAATGTTTGAATGGCTGAACCTTGAGAGCAGCTGAGCTGTTGCAGTCCTTATTAAATTGCACAGAAGCTGCAAATGTTCATAGTTTCTGAAGTTTTTGTCCTTCTGTAAGAAGTTAATAATTCAGCAAACACTGCTTCTGTGCTGCGGTACTGAAGTGCACACTAGAAATGCCAGGGCATGTAGTTTGAGAGAGTATTTGAGGTATGTGAAACAAAGTTCTCTATCAGTTGTTAGTCAAGCATAGATTTCACCAGGATGGACAGAAACCTCTGCTTGATACCAAGGTGTGGTCTGTCCCTGATTCTAAGTGAAGACCTTAAAATGCAAGTCTTGGTGAACCTCCACTAGACATGAGCATGCACGCACATGAGATCCAACATTTGTTTCTATAGTGTGGTTGTGGTTTGCCACGTGCCGAACTTCAGCTGATGTTGTGAAACTTGTCTTCGTTACCATTTCATATTTAGGCCTCGTAAACTTTTACAGTGTTGCTGCTTTAAGTGGTTTGTGTCCTGACAGAACAATCCATCTGCCTTAGACTTTCTCTAGAACAAGTGGAGTTGATCCATCACTGGCATTTGCATCAGGTTAAGGCTGAGAAACATTTTGCTCTTCGTTGCTAGCAGAAATATATGGAATTTAATGATGAGAAACACACATATGTGTTTGGGGATTTTATTCTTGGGTGAAAAATTCCTTCACCTCTATCTCCAAAAAAGAGAAATTTTATGAGGGACTGGAAAACCATGGATTGAGATCTGAGACACATTTCTGTAATACATTAAAATAAGAGATAATTTAAAAGAAGCCCCAAATCAGTATAATCTCTAGTAGCCTGACTATATTCTCAAAAGTAATTATGCAAATTCCAAAGGTCTATTTATGTGTGGTTTATTGGGATAAAGAGAGCTATGTCATATTACAGGATCCCATTAAAAATGTGGCTACAAAAAGATCTGGATTTTCAGAACAGATCCATGAAAAAGAGTGACTCGTATCCAGCAGATGTGATTACAAAGTGTGTTGTGGAAATGGCAGAGTGGCAAATGGCAAAGTCAATGCAAATGATTTTTGTTCTATTTCCCCAGTCCTTCAAGATACACTGCCTACCAGATGCGCTGCCTCTTGGGCACAGGCTTCCTTGGGATTTTGTCATGGAGGAAGAGCATGCAAAAATATATATATATTTCATAATCTTTGAGTCTTCAGGAATGGAATTTTCTGGTGTCCCAGGAGGAGCCCTGAACTGGCTCTTTTTTTTCTCTCACACTGTGCGTGAAAAGTAACTACTTGTGGGAAGCTCCATGTACATCTGGATATGTTTGTTGGACTTGGACAGAGTGATAGTCACAGTGCACGCTGGGGATTTCCTTAAGTGGGCACAGTGCGGGCAGGGAAATGGTCACTCCCACGTTTTTGAAGTGTTTTGGTAGGAGCCAGCCACAACAGGAGAGGCAACAGGAGCTCCACTCACAGCAGCGTTCCCCTCTGAGACCCGCTCCCAGTAGGAGATATTGTCACAAGTGGTGTCACCACCTGATGAGGCCATTGGAACCAGTCAGATGTTACCCAGAAGCACAGCCCCACATGTGTCGCTGTAGGTATTAACATTCATTTCAACTGAAGTTTCTAAGCAGTCAGTGCCATTATTTTGTGCAGGGAAACTGAGGCACCCTGTATAAAAATGAGATAATGCACACCAGATCTAAAGGGTGCTTGAAAGTTCGGGTGGTTATTATTGGGCTTGGGGGGGGGGGGTTATGTCCATCCTAACGTATTGCAGCATTGATGAAATCCTCAGATGGATGCTCCCCAATCTCCTGAATGTGGATCCTGCCGTGTTGGACCCGTTGCTCTTGAGCATTCCTTGGGATTTGTAGGCTGCAGCACTGACTCTGTCCTTGATTTCTTGGGCACAAGCTCTGTTACCTTTGCACAGAAATGGGACCTTGCATATCCATTGCCTGAGGCCCTCAGGACTACGTTGGTACTGTAGATTCTCAAGTGAACTTTACAGCAGTGTTCCAGCCATGTGAGTTGTCAGAGTTAACAGTACATCCCTTCAGGGACTGCCAGCCAGTCATTCAGACATAACCCATATACAGGCCATGGCACTGTATCAAACTGCAGGTTTTTTGTCCTTTAGTTAACACAGAAAATGTGCAGGCTTGAGGGGAAAATACCTATGGATGCCATTTCCACGCTTTGGTTTCCTCTGTATTCCTGATTGTTTTCTCTATGCTGAAAAATCCCTAGTAAGCACTAAGCATCGCTTGTCTTAAACTTTCTCTGTTACTTTAGTTGAAAAGCAAATGAGTGAAAGTTCAGTGTTTTCACTGCCAAATGCAGGTGATCTAGCAGCGTAACAGAGGTACTACAGAGGTACTGCTGTTTCACTGAAAGGGGGAGTGCTAAAGAAAACACTCCAATGGTGTGTTTTTGCACAGCACATTTGAGGCAGCCTTCAGCTGGTTAAAAATTCTATCTGGTCTTAAAATTGTCCTCTGTGTCAAAATTGCCCCTGAGAACTAAAGAGCATTAGAGAGATGTGGGCCATTAATTCTTCATAATGGTTGTGAACTGATCAAGTTTATGTGTGGGATAAATTATTCACCTCATAATGAATGAGGAAGCGGTTTGAGACTCAGTATTAGACATGAGATTAGCAGTCCCATTCCATCTGATAGGAACACAAGTCCTAGCTTCAAGTTTATAGTCTCTGAAACAACAGGAAACACTTTAAACTGCAGAATGTTCTGGGAAGCCAAAAGGTTTCAGGTCCTGTCAATAATTACATAGACTGCAAAATAATCCCACTTTGTTGTGTGTGCCTGCTGTACTGTAATCCTTCGTGCATCTTAGGCCAAGCAGGAGAGGAAGAGCATTTCTTGTAAGAAATGATGATAAGAACAATACGTCAGAAAGCTTGTATTTGAGCCCAATGCTAAGCAATTAGAACTGGGTGGCAGCTGAATTACTTTAGTGGCATAAATATAAATTTTGAAGGAAGCTTCCTTAGAGATGGCATGAGCGGTCTTTTAGTATGCTAGCAGGAAGCAAATTCAGATCTGGAGTTGAGAAATTCCTTACTAGTAGAGAAAAAACACTCAACTGCTGACCATGGTGTCCAGTGGTTAGAGACATGAAAAACAAATCAGATGAATTACACACAGAGTTTCATCTATTAAAAGTATTAGGCAAATGACTCTGAATTGCAAATTCAATAAAATAGCTATCTGATTATAGAGTTTTTAAGGACAAAAATTTTCTCAATAAATAACCCACAAAGGATGAGATGTGACTGTTTGAAACATGTCCTGGTTTCACAGCAATCCTCACTGCCAGCTGTGCAAGGTCTGGTTGAGAGCTTGGAAATTGCAATCTGTAGATTTTTACCTTTAATGCTCCCTAACTGATGACATCCAGAATTCTCAGCAGAGAATTGAATGCAGGATGGCGTTTTAGAGCAGAAAAGGTCCACAGGAGTGAAAGCTTTTAGACCACCCACTTGGAATGAAATGAAGAATCTGCATTGTCAAATAATCATGACCTGCGATGGGAGAGACGGGACTGGTGATTTCTAGTGGGCACTTGAGACAACCCACCTATTGATGACCAGAGGCGCCCTCCCTCCCTCCCCAGCTGCATAAACAGACTAGTTTTGCAGAGAAAGATTACAAAATCATGCTGGCAACTTTCTTTCTGGGCTGTATACTTAATAATAATCAAAGCCAAATGTAAATAAAGTATCTCTGATGAGAGAAGCACACTGCTCAAATTTGCTTCCTATTTATACCAGTTAAATGTGGATAAAATCCAGGTCATTATTTTCTGTAATCTACTACCCACCCAATCCGAGCTGGAAAGCTGCTTCTGAAAGGGGCTTGTTTTTAATATCAGGGCTCTGTTTAACGTCAGCTTCTCTAAATTAAATCAACATTATCACCCAACATTGATGTGATTACTTCTATAAGTTGCAAGTCATGAATAGCAGAGGAAGGCAGGAAAAGAAACATAGTAGTAAATAAGAAGGGATTTTTCAAGTGGAGAAATGGAAGTCAGTTTTCTCCAGGGCTGATGTTTTGACTTCCATCCATTCTAGCTTTTATACTGCTCCTTTATGAAAAATAGAAATGTAAAACTCAGAAGCGGCAAAGATAATAGATGTGTTGTAAATTGTGTGCTAGCTAGTAAATTTCTAAGATTTGCTGTCACTTCCTGTTGAAGTCAGAAAGGAAACATCAGTGGAAGCAAGACTATTGAGTAATCAGCAACCAATTCAAAGTTCCTTGGGACTGTGTTGGATTTGCATTTGGTGAGAGTCTCTGTCCATCATAGCTCAGAATCATGAGTGCTTTGCCATAAGCTGTTGTACGTATGTCACCACCTTTTCTTGATTGTTATTCCCTCTTCAGGAAAACTGTGCAGAGCTTGTAAGGGTGATGGTGTTGCATGCGTTCTGATAGTCCAACACACTGATTTTTGGTGATGATACTCTTGCAAGCTAACAATTGCTCCTGAAATCAGGTTTAAAGCTGAAGTATGTTTAGAAGAGAGAGAAGGGGTTCATGTGATCAGAGTATGGAATGCTTTGCTTCCTTGAAAGTTATCTGGCTGCTAGATGGTGATGCCAGTGTCAGTTGTTGGCTGTTCCAGTACTGTTTCCAGTGAATGCATATTTGGGCTATGCAATCTGTTGGATTAAGAGGCTTTAATTTGCTCCACAATTTCTGATGTTGCACTGTGTAGAAGCAAAAAATAAATGGACAAGGTGGCTGGACTTGATTTTATACTTAAGCTGAGGCTGAAGAGATTGAGTTGAATTTGTTCAATGCTGTGATTAGCATCCAGGTTTCCAGATCTAGTGAAATATTTTGAACTCTAGGCTGCACTATATAAAGACTTAAAAAATGAATAGGTAGCACAAGAAAAGGAGGAATTTTAATTGTTCAAGTCTGTGACGCTCTCCTTAGTCTTAAAAGACAGTCAGAAGACTGTCTAAAGCTTATTAATTTGCTGAAAAGTGCTGTTTTCTCAGCTTTAGAATGTGGATGTCTTTTCCCTTTTTTTTTTTCTTTCCTATTTTTGTTACAGATGAAAGTAACTTTGAAAGAAAAATTGAGGGTTTTTTAAAGCCTGGATTGAATATTCAGGGACTCTCTAGAATGGATTACTTGACCTTGACTCTCGAAGGTCAAAGTTGCCTGTTCTGGATGGGAAGAAACAATGCAATATAGTCTTCACCTCCTCAGTAATGATGCCATAAACAGCTGTATCAGTTTGTGTCTGGTTGAGATACTCCCTCTAAGCTGTTAGTGCCAGCTTAGAAGGAGTAAAATTTGGCCAGCCTCTGTGTTTCTTTCTAGCTGTATACATCTGGCATATGCAAGCGTAATTGGCTGCTCCTTAGAGTTTAGTTTAAAGGCAGAGCTAGGAGACTATTTGAGTGTGGATGTGGGATTCCTGAAGGTAGTTATTTTCACCTAATCATCTGTAGTACTGAAAAAAACACATTAATAGACAGTTTCCAGTTTATATTAGACTGTAGATTTTGAGGAAACTGATGAACGCTCATTTATTCAGACAGAAGTGAAAGTTCAGGCCTTTAAATGTTTTCTTCCCACTGTGTCTATGAAGAGTTGTCGTTCTGCAGTCTCGACTTGCTGTTGACAAACTGTTTAATAGTTTTTCAGTGAGATCTAGTGTTACCATCCAATACTGGGAGCACATTATGGTAGTTGTGACGACCAAATTATGGGAGGAGAGGACTTCTATACTGTAGAATGTGCAGTCTAAAAAGCTCTGGCAAATGCTGTTCTGTCTCCATTTTACACATGAGGGAGTGAGAAATGGAAATGCTAGGAGTAAGGAGCTCTGGAGACAGAGCCTGAAATTGAAACCTGGTAAGCTTCATTTTTTTAACACCACACAGCCTTTGACTTTAAGGCAGCTCCTAGAGGACAGCAGTCAGTACCTGACTCATTATTACTAGTATGTGCTAGTTTCAGAAGAGGCTTGAATAAATGGTGTCATCTCAGCTGCCCTTCAGCACATGGCAGGATGAAAAACAAGTATCAGTTCTGAGAAGGGTGATGAAGGGTTGGTACTGTTCAGCTTCTCTTCAAACCAAAGCTCAGTGCTATTGCAGGAGGGAAGGAGCTCTGTGACTTGAAAGATTTGCTTTTCTTGGGTAGCCCACTTAAGTGTTTTCACAGTCATTTTGTATACCTACAGATGTGCCTAGAAGCTGGGTGATCAAACGCGATATGGAAGTGACATAGCAGGAGAATTTGTTACAGCTTTAAGCTTCAATTATTTTTCTTTGCAGAAATGAATGGTTTAGATACATGTATAAAAAAATGAGATGAGATCTTATGTAACTCTGTTACCTTTTACTGAATCTCTTAAAACCCTTTATGGACATAAATAATTAGGCCCACGTTCCTCAGGCAGGAAGAAAACTAATCAGTTTTTTTATTTCACTGCTGAGCAATTTGAAACAGAGGAGTGAAGGCTAGCCACAGTGGATTTCACAGCCGGGTATTTAGGGTGGCTCTTGGTTTTTCAAACCATGTTACTTTAATAGTTAGCAAGAGCTGTCAACTAACTTTCAATGTGTACAGTTGCACACCATCATGTATAATTCCTACTGCAGACATTCCTCCTTTATGAAGGTTTTCTATTCTGTAATTGAAGAGCAGATCCCTTGGACCTGGGAGGGAGTTGTGAGTTTGGAGAGTGTGTTTTAAAATACCAGTCTGTCTTTGAAGCCTGTTATGTTTATTTCTTGACCAGGTGCCTTATCAAGCTGATCCCTTCTTGTTTCAGGGAAAGGAACATTCTTGGCAAAATAGAGCACTTAACAGATTATGGGTCTTCTAATGAGAAGTCCCTGAAAGGAATCAGGGAGAGGAGTTTGCTTTGCAGAGGAAAATCCATAAAATATCTCTAGAAAAAGATGAATCACTGCTGCTTTCAAGTAAATGGCATTCTTACTGAGGGGATTATCTACATGAATGTTTGTGTCTGACAACATTCATACAGCTAGGGATTAGTAAGAAATTGTTCTGAAGCATCTTATGCATGTGAAATGGTCAAGACAACGTGACTTTGATAGAGCTGTACTGCCCAGACAAGGTGGTGTAGGTATGGGGACAGGAATGTGTAGCACAGGTTGAGGAAAAGGTGGTTTTATGGGTGAGATATTAATAGAATTCATTAAGGAATGCTGTTTAACATTTTCTGTTAATCTGCCTATCCATACTAAACTCAAATTGTGTTATCTGCTGCTTTTCCAAGATCTTCATGTGTACCTTCCTATTGACATCAACTTCTCACGGCTATTCTAATTGATGTTCTGATACCATTATACTACTTGTTCATGCCTGCTACTTCTGCATTGATCCATTTATGGCTTGTCCATGAACTGAGCCATAGAAAATGAAAAAGTTAGGAAAAAGGTAGGTAGGCAGGCAGGCGGGCTGGCCAGGGGCAGTAGGCTTTCCAGCTGTTGAATGAAATCAGGTTCTGCAAAGAGCTTGGTTTCAGCATAAGGATCCCCCTGCAGAGTTGTCTGCAGCTGTCAGTGTGAATGTCACGCTATTCGCAGTGCCACTTCCTTGCTCTTCTTTGACTGGTAATACTCCATTTATTTTGTTTACAGTCCCTCGGATCAATGGCCATCCAAAACTGGACAGACACCGTGAGCATCCTCCTGGTTATGACAGCTCTTCTACCATGATGAGTAGTGAGCTGGAATCCAGCAGCTTCATTGACTCTGATGATGATGACAACACAAGCAGGTAGGGCATTGGCATGGTGACTGAGCTGTTAAATGCTGTTTGTATTTGTTTCCCAGCCACTTGACTGTATTTCTGGCCTTCCTGAAACATGCTGACTGGTGAGATGAGAAGATTTATTAATTTTTTTCCATTTTCTTTTCTTTTTTTTTCCCCTGCTACATATGATTTGAGCACTGATAATTGATCAGTAACATCATGTTCTCTATAATCACTGCTCTGAGAAACAAGCTTAAGTTATTGGGCTCGCTGTCCAAGCTGCCTATAGCCACTATTCCAATTAAGAGAAAAATTTTGTTCCTGTTCTTTCCTTTTAATAGCAAGAAGAATCACATTTTAAGATCAAAGCGATGCGCAACTGTCTACCTATTTATAAAGTGATGTTGTGAATATTGTAACAAAATACCTTCAGCACAGATTCCTAATAAGTATGCACTTCACTAAAGCTGAATTGTAAAGGAATGCCTGTGTAATTGCATAGTCTGAGGCCTATGAGCAGTACAGGGATTCATCAAAGGTAATGCTATTGCAAGGGCAGGCTGTAATGCCATATATTTATGACTTCTTAATTATTTTTTTCTTTTTGTGCAGACGGAGAGAATGTGAATTATTCCTTTGCAAAAAAGCTCTCCATTTCAAGACATCCTTGTTAATCTCTAAAGATATTTTTGTTGTTCTGTATAAGTTCTATAAGCCAATACATTTCTTGGATTCAAAATACCTATTTTTAAAGATGTAAAATCAATCAAAACCAATACTCTTCCCTTTCCCGGCTGCAGTGACAGCATTCTTTGAACACTGTCTCTAGAGCTGTTGCTCATCCAAATAAGCCATGAAAATCCATTACAGATTTCTATTAAATGTCGGAGAACAACAAGATTACAGATCTCTGGTGGTTCATAGAGACCTGTGGCTAAAATAAATAAGGTGCAGTGTGATATTCTTAAATTTTAGGTAGAATGGAAACAGCAAAGAACAACTAGTCCTGGAGATACTTAAACATGTGCTATGTTTGCAAACAGATTATTAGCTTATTGAACTCAGTGGATCTATTTGGTCTTGCAGTTAATCATAGCTTAAACCTGTTGAAGAGCAGCAGTTCCTTCAAATTCTGTTTAAAGGCTGGGTGTTTCCAAAGGGTTGAAAGGGTAACTAAATGAACATTGAAGATTTGGTCCTGAATTAGTTTCAAGAACTTATTTTGCAGTTGCAGTGAAGTTGCCAACACCTGAAGATACAGAAAATTAGCCTTCTGGATGCTTTGTACTTCACCTGGATATTCATGTGCTTAAAGGGTTGGCAAGATCAGTAGTTAACCTGAATGTACTCTAAGCCTTCCTAAAGCCTTTAGGGCTTCCAACCCTCCTTCCCTCCCTAAAAAATCAAGCCCACAAAAACAACAACAACCCTGCAGCTGATTTTGTTTCTTGTAAATACATTAATCATTTCCATGGCAGCAAGATATGCAGTAGGGCAGGATTAGCGCAGTCAGGGTGGCCACTGAAGCACATTATACTAGACCCAGCTAGATCTTTCTATATTAATAAAGTAAAGCTTCCTGCGTCTGACCTGAGAAGAAAGAGACTCTTCGAAGCTGCTGCACAGGCCTTTTCCTTTCTAGGCTAGGGCAGAAGCGTTTGGCACGGAGAATAGCTGCCAGGCCAGCTAGTCAGGAAGAACAACTAAATGGAATGCTCCAAGGTATGCTGTTGTGTTACGGTGATGATGTTCTCAAGCAGCTGAGAGATTGTGCTGGCAGGGAAAAGTTTTCTTTAGAGGCAAATACAGCCAAATAGAAAATCCAGCATGCTCCAGATCTGCTGGAGACAGCGGCCTGGGGAAAAAGAGGTTGAAGGGGGTAAGTTTGTTTAATAACATCTGGTGAACCCTGGTGTCAGAACCTGCATTGTAAAGGAGATTGTACAGAGGAGGTCACTGAGAGAAATCAGGTGTGAAGGACGTTACTGTCTTGGAAGTGAAGAGGTTGTAAGGTAGAGGATGCTTTTCTAACTGTGCATTTGACATTGGTTTATTTTATTTTTAACTAGGAGCAGGGCAGCAGAGTTGGTTGATTTCCAGTCCAAGGAAGTTCTATAGCATTTAGTTAGAGAGAAAGAATAGTTTTTTGTTTCAGTGAATTAATTTGTTCACAGATACTACAGGACAGTACAGAATCTTTCAAGTAGTGTGAGTGCAATAATTTATTTCCTTTGTTTTCAAAGTATGATATAATTGAACATTAATGTTATTTGCAGGTAGGTTGTATTTTGAGTACAGATTGATATAGGGAGCTCATGGTGAACTTTACAGTAAGAGCCTTATTTCTGTCTTCTGTTAAGCAAGTAAAGGTCTAGCAGATATGACATCTGTAGCTGTAGGTTTATTGTCAGCAACTTGCAATTAGTATTCTGAGTTCAATGTAACTAAAATAATTCCTGCAAAAAAAATTGATTACGTTTATTTCCAATTTAAGAAATTAACATTAGTTCTTTTTAAACTGTATGGATAAGTTTTCTTTAACAAATTGGTACCTTTTTTTCCTTCCTTTGGGGAATGTAGATTGGACAAATTATTACTATTCTTTTTAAAAATCTCTTCTGTGGGATTTATTAGACTTTCTGTTAGAAGTGCAGTCAGGGTTTTGGCCAGTAGCTAGTGCAGGAAATTGGTAGTTATGATTCCAGATTTGTTTTTCATCTTTGCACTTTATTGTTCCCAAAAGCTCAAATATACCAT
Organism: Buteo buteo; assembly: GCF_964188355.1. Taxonomy (NCBI): domain Eukaryota; kingdom Metazoa; phylum Chordata; class Aves; order Accipitriformes; family Accipitridae; genus Buteo; species Buteo buteo. The sequence goes on from NC_134175.1 coordinate 3,491,311, forward strand.
CTTGTTTTGCTCATCAAATTGTAATAATAACTTTTACTCATTTCTGGGGATACTTCAGAGATCAAAATATTACTCCTCATTAGAATAGGTTTGAGCTGCTATTTAGCATCCAGATACTCCTAGAATATGAGATATGCAGTGTTTATGAATGATTCAGCAAGGATGCATTAAGGCTATGGATTTGAAAGAAATTACAAGAAGACATGATGAAGTGTACCATAGCTACATGAAAATAGATGTAGGCTTGACTCCTTTCTGAGAAATTGCAGAGACTGTGAAACCTGATGTTTACAAATATGCTTTCACACAGTGGGGGATTCTTGCTGAAACAAGCTGTCTTGCCTTCTACTTACACATAGGCTTATTAAGGCAACTTAAGTCATTGTCCAGCTTCCCCCAAGAAGGGATGAAAAAAATTGAGTTAAGCGAGCTCTCCGTGTATGGTTTTTCCAGTGTAATAAGTAACATTTTCTAATGCTTATCTGTATAGAAGCCAATGTATAAGCACACAAAAATGTTTCTGCAGCGCCTTCTGATCATCAGTTTTGTGCAACTAATGTGAGAGGCTGTCTTAGCTCAAGTAGTTACTTTTCTGAAATACTGTCCGTCCTCTTGAACTAAACCTGAACTGTGGCTTTTCCAAGGAACTGATTTCCATTCTTCCAGTCTAATGCTGAGTAGAGGGAAAAGGATACTGCAGAAAGAACTTCACTTCTCACATATTATCATCTCATAACAGAAGTTCAGATATTTGTCAATACTTTGGTTTTTGCTGGTTTAATTTAAAAGAAAAATTCAAAATGTTTGCTGCCTACAGAGGAATGTAAACTTCTGGTCATATATTGAAATTGAATAAATTTTCCAAAGTAGTCTCACCCCCAAGTTGCCAAAGTAAATAGGGAGGGCAAAAGTGAAGAAGAAACAAGATGCTGATATGAACATAAGCTAATTGTTCATACCTGCATCACCTAAGCTGTGCTCTGTCTGCCTTTCTGTGGTCTACTTAGACTTTTCTTCTTTTTTTCCAGTCCATCTTTTTGAACTCATCCCTGATATATCTCTCTAAAGGTAGTAATGAAGGTATTTTTATGTCCTGTACTTGATGGTTGATTAAAATATCCCTTCTAAGGACTCAGAGTCAGAGAGCAATTTCTGTTTTCTAGCTATATTCATTGCTGGCAAAAGGTATTTTTGTCCAGTCCAATTTTAGAAAATCAGACTAAAAGCTGGAAACAATCATCCTTTTGTTTTTCTGAGCAACACCATATTGATGTGCACTAGAGCTGGAGGAAGAAATTGGCATAGCCAGGCAACCTTGGCAGTCAGCAGACCTTATGTGCTGTCTGTGATCAGGAAAAAATATTGACAGAGGAAGTATACTAACATACATTGGAAGGTATTTTTAAGTTGCTTGCTTCTTAGGATGTAAAGTGTGATGAAATAGCACCAGATTACTGCCAAGACTGCTCGAGACAAAGAAATTCAGTGAACTGTCTGCTGAAACTACTGTTCCTACCCCTCATTTCCATAACTTGCTATGCAGATAAAACGCCCATTGTCTGGAAAGTGGAGGAAGAACTTTGCTACTGGGTGAATTCCCATCGTGGTCTCCTGCTGCAGGCAGGTGTGGCTTTCAGTATAGTTTTTCTCTCCATTTTCTTTCTCTGCTATATGAACATTGCTAACTTAAAACTGCTTTTTACAGTAGGCGATGTTAGCCAGAGGCATTACTCCTTTCAGGAACGTAGTAATGGGAAACTGAATAAGTGAAATGACGTGTATGAATTTAATGAACTCTCTTTATCCACAGTAACCATTAGAGGATGCCATTCTAAAAAAGGTTGGTGACAGAAAGTACTGCATACTCCTGAAGTGATGCACACTGGGATAAAGCGAAAAAATATGATGCAGCAGTAGGTGAAATATGTGTGTAAACAATGAAAATCTATTGCCTGGATGCTGTGAATGACTTGGAAGTGTGATTATAGTAGCCAAAAGGACAGATAAAATGTTAAGGTTTTGTCCTTTCTGGTATGGGCTAGCTCAGCTCTCTCCAAAACTAGTGGAAAGTCTTGCCTCGTCATGTGAAAGAGCAGGGCTTGACAGAACACCATTGTGTTCTGTCTGCAGCAGGGAGTAGAGCCTGTGAGCAGAGGGTTTGTTTGCTTGGAGTGTGAATTTGTATTCTAATCAGTGGAAGAAGGGCACTCGCATCTCTCTCGTAGCCTTTGAAGGTATCTTGTTGTTTGACTTGTGTATACGCAGAAAAGTTCCCCCGGTCTTTTGCCTCTTTTCTTTTTGCTGCCCTTCTCAAAGAGCAGGCAGGTTCACTGTGATGTGAGCAACATGCCTTGCCTTTCTTCAAATTCTCCCTAAACTGTTGTGTGGTGGAAAGTTTTAGCTGAATCCTATCAATGAGATGTTCTGAGAGAGAAGAATGAAACCAGAGAGGAAATAGGAAGAGAGAGAATACTGGTAGTAAAATGTAAGAGGAGGTTTTTGTGTCAATCTTTGCTAGTACTTTCAAGAAGAGTGGTGGATGTTGAACACGTCCAGTTTTGGGAGCCCTGCATCTGAGACACCTCTTTATTTTTCATGTTGTAAAGGTAAAGCCTCAGAAAACCAGGTGATGTGAGCTGTTTCCACAAATTGAGAATTATCAAAATTTTGATCTCTTTTGAAAATACCACCTCTTGTCTCTTTAAATTAATTTGCCTTGCTGGGAGGGAAAAAAGGAGTGTGTGAGGTTAACATGCCTGAAATAGTTTTGTGAACTCAAAGAGAATGTCAAGAGGTTCACACCCTCTGAGCAGTTCCATCATCTGTAATATTCAGCTCAGTATGGTTGACTAAAACACACCTACTTTATGCAAGATGGGTTTCCCAGTGTGGTGGGTTGTAATCTCATGACAGCAAGATCCTTTTTGAGGTTGCTCTATCAAGTTTTGCTTGAGGTATTCTAGCATTCCTGCATGTGGCTAGAACTTTGAAGACAGGGACATGGAGACTGGGGAAAAAGACTGGCACTGTTTTCTTTGTGACGGTGCCAGTTCAATTGTTTTGTATAGGGTTGGATTTTTTTTAATCTTGGTTAATGATGGAGCATTACTTTGTCTTTTTTTGCCATTCTTAACATAATAAATAGAGGAGAGATGTCTCTCTGGTGTTACACTGGTATCTCTGAAATCTAGGCTTTGTCCCAGGCTTCTGAAATTAATTTGGGCAAATCCAATCTGTGTCTCAGTCCACTGTCTGTAAAATGAGAATGATTAACGTTCCGAACTCTTGGGGGGACCTTAAGGATTTATATGTAGAGAGTGGCACATTTAGGTTCTACAAGTGTGAAGAGCCTGAAAAAAAACCACAACAAAATAAAACTAACAGAATATGTAAAGGTAAATGACATTCACTATTCCTCTGCCACTATTCGGTAGTAGCTATTATCAATTGCTACTTTATTTCATTGAATTCAAGCCCCAGCATTAAGATCCTGGTAACAGAGTAGATAGCAGGAGAAGAAAATAACAGGACCATGACAAGACTCACAAAAATGAATATTAAGAGATTCTCTGGGTTGTCTGTTGTTCTCTCAGAGCAGAGATTAATATCATTGTTTAATGTACGATTGTTCTTGGAGCGTGCATTTTTCTTTGATGGGCCTGGAGTCAGGACCACTTTTAAAGTAGTGGAAGATGGCTACTTCTGACCTTTGGGTGGTTAAATCAGGGTAATACATGCTTTTTGAGATGTGGGTTGCACTCAGTCTTGCTCCCAAAAGAAAGCAAGCCAGTAAATTATACGCTCTAATCCATGCTGTAGTTTAGCTGGTATCTTCTCTGTGCTCCTAGGCAGAGGCTAAGGTACAGCACACACTGGGATTGAGCAGCAATTCAGCAACAAGCTGAGCGATATGTTGTAAGCTAGCTGATGGTGTCTGTACGATTTACTCTCTCCTGCATTTGTAGGAACCAGCCTTTTTTTTGGCAGGGTGCAGAGAAATGCAAATGGCTCAGCTTTACAGAGTTGACATTTGCTCTCAATTTCCCTCAGGTTGAGTAGCTCCACTGAGCAAAGTACTTCATCCCGGCTCATACGGAAGCATAAACGCAGGAGGAGGAAACAAAGGATGCGACAGATTGACAGGGTAAGGTTGGCATCATAATTTTCCAAGGAGGTGAACTGTGATTTTTGAGTGTAGCAGGTGAACTAGGAAGGGGTCCACAACAGGTCTGTGCCCTGTTGAATTCATTGGAAAGGCTCCCTTTGGCTCCAATCTACCATGGACTAAATCTCTAACATTTGAAGTTCTGCAGCTCTAGAGTCAAGACTCTTTTTCTCCTCTCCCTTTCTCCTTTTTACTGTGAAGTGATCGTATTTCTTGTTGTCTCTTTCAAGACCGGCCTCTGCAGGAGAACCTCCATTATGCTACTGGCTGATGTGGGCAAGGGGTGTCTGTGGTGGTAGACATCTGATGTATAAATTGCTGAGACTTGCATTCTGCTGAAAGGAGAAATCTACATTTAATAGGAAATCGCAAATCTTCTCTCTTGCCCTTTCTGTGCTAGTCCTATGGTGGCAGAGTGAGGATGGTCCAAATGACATATTTCTTGAAGTAAACATTGTGTTCTCTTACAAATATCAGTCTTCACAGATTAAAGAATGAGTATGCATACATTTTATCACAAGAACTGGAGTAAAGTTTTAGAGGATATTTGATAAGCATGTTTGTATTTTATTTTGGAGGGAGGGAGTGCCTGTCTTCTCACTTCCCAAAGGATCCTGTGTTGTTCGCCCCTCTCTTTAGGGAGGAGCCGTGGATGTAATAATTCACACTACACACTACACCGGGCACTTTAGTATTTAAATGTCTGCCTGTCAGTCGTACGGTCAGGAAGCAGAAATGATTCAATGTGAAGTCCAGTTGAGAAACCTTAATATAGGAACTGGGTCTGTGTGTTTTGTAAACAAATCTTTGGAGAAAGTGCAGATTGTGTTCAGATTTTTTTTCCTTACAGATTCTAAATGAAGAATAATTTTGAGGAGGCCACAATGGTTTCTGGATGCCTTGCAAATGGAAACCTATTAATCAGTTCCCAATGAATTAATCCTCAATAGTTATTTTTATTGTCTTATTCTGAGCCATTTAAAACCTTGAGAATTTTCTGTTGTATTTTGCAGTCGTCTTCGTTCAGCAGCATCACTGATTCTACCATGTCCCTAAATATCATCACTGTCACACTCAACATGGGTAAGAGGATAAGCAATGTTTTTTATGATGACTTTCAAGTGATACAGATGTATTTTGTTATAGTGTAGTAGCCTTTGGAGCCATTAGAAAGTTCCTTGATTTGAAAGGATGCCAATTGAACTAAAGGGGATGGCAGCTAAGAGTTGCTACTCTGTTGACTGTGCCTGGATTCCTAGTCCGGTACCGGATAGTTCTGAGCCATTTGCACAAGCAGATCAATATTCTTCCTGAGAAGCCCAGGGCAGGAGCTGGAACTCCAGGATATGGAGTTCTGCTCTTATTTCTAGAAATGGTAAGGGGTCAGACATTGTTAGGAGCAAGAGCAGAAGGGCACTGGAAGTTTGCATTTCTGCTGTTCATGCGTTTCATTGTTTAGCCAGATAGAAATGTGCAGGACTGCCAATTCAGCACCTTTCAGTAGCACCAGATTCTTCCTGCCACTCTGACGTGTGGAAAAAACATTGCCTAATGCTGATCGGGTGCCTAATTTCTAGGCGTAGACATGTCTTTTCAATGTTGTTTCTCTTGTTGATTTTTTGAATGTAACTTTTCTGTGTCATGTATGAAAAAATAATGTCTTCAGCAGCGTTTCCCTGCTGCCTTTCCCTGAATGTGCCAGGCAGACATATGCCAATAGGGTAACCTGAGATAATTGCAAGTCAAACATGGCCCAGCTGATGTGTTCAGAGAACTGATTATTCGAGACTGAAGTAGCCTGGTAATAGCTCTTCACTATTATTCCAATCATTTTGTTTGCTTTTTCCCCCCCCACCCTCCACTTTCTATCTGTATAGAAAAGTATAACTTCCTGGGAATCAGCATTGTAGGACAGAGCAATGACCGGGGTGATGGTGGCATATACATTGGCTCTATTATGAAAGGAGGGGCTGTGGCAGCAGATGGCCGAATTGAACCAGGAGACATGCTTCTGCAGGTTGGTCCGTGTCCGAAAATACATGCTGCTGGCTTGTACATTGGTGGCTCAGCTCAGTCATCCCACCAGATCCATGGACTTAGTAATCAGTTAACAGAATTCATTCACACTCAGAGAAATGTGTCACAAAGACTATTTTCACTTAAATCTATAATTCATTGAGAACTCTGCTGGATAGTTGATGTGCTCTGAGAAACGATATTTCTGCAGTCACTCAAAGGAATGGAAACAGTTATAAGGCAAATAAATTTGGAAACAAATAATTAAAATGTCTTTAACTTTGCTGTTGCAAAGCCTGACCTTTGCTTTTTGCAATGTTTCAGGTGAATGATGTCAATTTTGAGAACATGAGCAATGATGACGCAGTACGGGTTTTACGGGAAATAGTCTCCAAACCAGGGTGAGCATATTACAAAATCTCTTGCTACTTATCCTCCATATGTAGTTATTGGTATTGGGCAAACCTCAGAGAAATCAACATTTTGATCTCAATAAACAACCAGTGTGACTGCTGATCTCAACTCTGAACTGCTCAGTGTAAATGATGAATAGGTGAGACTGGTTCCAATGTACCAGCCAAAGCCAACACAAACTAGGAGTTGCCTGGTTTCAGTAGCACTATTTTTTAATACGATGAGTGTTTTAATATCTTCAGAGCTCATAATTTGACAGATTTCACCAATAGTGCTCATGATCTATGCAAAACCAGAAACACCCTGATACTGGTTCATACTGAAAATACTTTGACAAACATCTCAAAAGCATCCTCGGATGTATTTGACAACTGTTGGACAGGAATAAGTTTGTTTCAGAGAGTTCATTGTAGCAGTTACGTCTACAGGGAGGGTTAAGAGTCACCCTTACTTGTTTTCTTTCTTCCTAGACCTATCAGCCTAACAGTAGCCAAATGCTGGGACCCTACTCCCAGGAGTTATTTCACCATCCCCAGGGGTGAGTACATATTTGTGGTCTTTGGTAGGTTCCTGTGGAGCCCTCAAGGTCTAGAATATTTTCAGCTATTTTAGCATCTAACAGATTTCCGTTCCCTACAAGTTTGATACTTTTAAGTTTGTTTGTATTGTTTATGTTTTGTTTTGGGAGGCAGGGGTTTAAGATACTCCTTCTGAGACTCCAGTGCCCAGTGAATTCATGGGAGTTTTTCTTTTGATTTACATGGCTTTGGATCAAGCTCTTAACCTTTTGGTGGGTATATCCTCGTGATCTTAACCTTTCAATTGGTAGAAAGTTTGGAGGATAAGTATACTTAAGTGTTAAAAAGACTCATTTTGTCACATGTACACTTCTTAGGAAGAATTGAAACTGAGTATTTTTAAAATTTGAGGCAAACAACATTGTTTCATATTCATAAAACCTCTTGAAAATGACCTAGTTTTAAAACTTCTGGTTTAATAAACCTGTCAGTAGCGATAAAAGATCAGTGCTCATGTGACAAACACAGCTGCCTCCTACTGGTGAGCGCTATGCTTCTGATACTGAAACCAGCTTGTTACCAGTCATTCTAAGAAGATGAGGATAGCATTGTCCATTGAAATTAATGCAATAGACTCGTGCAGACTATGGGAGCTCACTCAGTGAAATCCTTAGGAACACCAGCATAATCAAAAGAAAAAGCCCACAAATCACATCAGATTTGCTACAGGGAGAGCTTGTGTGTCAGTTAGTCCTTTGTTCAGCGAAGGTGCATGCATTATTATCCAAGGCAAACAGCAGTGTATCTATTGTAGGCTAAACTGGTTGCAATAATGTGTGGGATATTTTATGGAAATACCTAACATAGGCAGAGCTCTTTTACATAATTTCTGGTTTTAAGGCAATGGAACAACAGCCACTATAATTCAGAAGAAAGAAGTAACCCAGATTATGGGGAAAATAGAGTTTTATTCTCAGCTTTAAAAATTACGTGCTATGTGGCTCTTCTTAAGGTCTGAGTGTATGTAATTTTCACTCTTCTCTGACACCAGTCTCTTCAAATGGTCTTCATATGTCTTGTCTAGTTATTTTGCAAGACTATTCCAGTCCTAAAAAGTTTCATTATGGCTGCTGAAAACACTGAGAGGAGAATTCCATGATGCCTCATCTCTGCAAATACAGAGCTCTAGAGTTACTGTTCTGATTCACCTTCAGCAGAAGATTCACCTTCTGTCTGAGTGGTTATTTTGGATCCAAGACCCTTAGAAGGAGGGAGAGATCTTCCTGTCAACTGGGACAAAGCATTTGGTAGTACTTCACATCATAGCAAAATGAGAATCTCTATCTCAGTATATAGAATGATAGTGAAATAGTATTACTGGACTGGTAGCTTCTTTCCCACAAGGGGAAATATTTCACTCCTACTGCAGTTACAGGAGCAGGAGTGTCATGATTTTATCCTATTAGACTGGTGTGGCAATTGCTAGAGGAAACCAGCTACTGCTGGCAAGGTGCTTTTTGTTACCTTGTGCTGTGGCTATCTCAGTTGTGCTGTCAAAATGGCAAGAACTTGCACACCCCTAAAAAATGCCTTCTTACTCTAGGTCTTAGAGTTTACTGCAAATGTGATTCCATTTGTCTTTTTCTCGCTTTCTGGTTGTTTTGCAGCTGAACCAGTGAGGCCAATTGACCCTGCAGCCTGGATCTCTCATACCACAGCCATGACGGGAGCGTACCCCCGTTACGGTATGAGCCCCTCCATGAGCATCACCACATCTACCAGCTCCTCACTAACAAGCTCAATTCCCGATTCGGAAAGTAAGTCACACTGCGGCCAGCACAGGGCAGGCGTCTTCTGCTCGGGGCCAGCAGTGCAGAGCTGTGCGCAAAACCGACCCCAGCCACAAGCACGATGAAAACGACAGCCGCCACAGAACTCTTGAATGCTTTCTTAAATTTGTAATTCTTATGGGGAGCATAAAACTTTTTTCCAAAGGTCAGAAGTTAATGCAGTGGTGTTTTGCCAGGTTTCACATTCAGGAAAAGGTGGCTTCTAATCTCTTTTAAAGTTACAAGGCAGGTCTCCAACTTTATCCCCTCAGACGAATGCGAGAGCTTTCTCCTTGCACTTGACTGTTAATAAATTTAAATAATTTACTTCAGGTAGATGTCACTGGATAATAATGTTAGCGTATCATTTAGGAAATCTTCCACTGATATTCGCATATCCTTCTTTTATACTTTTTTATACTTCTAGAATTTATTGAACAAGGAAAAAAAAAGATGTAATGTCCCACGTGAAATTATGGTTACAGTTCAGCCTTCTTTCCTGATTTGTCTATCTGTGGCAGTCTCTAAACTAGTTGTATCCATGTAATCAACAAGTTGTCATGATTCCTTATCTTGGAAAGTTTTGTTTAAAGAATATAAACTCTTCCTTTCTTTTACTCTTCCTTTGCTTTCTGATGTTAGCGTGGGATAAAAGCTAGTTTGAAATACATGGCAGTAAGGCAAGCCAAATAAATGAGGAGCATGTGTTTCTGAGAACACTGTCCACTGAAGTCCTAGTTCAGGAACGTGTTAATATTTAAAAGAGCACTTCTGTTTACTTGATGTGAAAGTTTTGAGGTACTTTACACCTCATTAGCATGCATTTGTTTCCTGTAATATTAATATGGAAGAATTTCTCTAGAGATGCAACCTTTCTATCAGATTTGTTCATCTGTAGCAAGAAGATTTATTATATTTCTTTATACACACATAGAAATCTTGAAGTAGCTTTGAAGTTCTGAGGAGATTATCTCATTTGTGGAACAATGCTACCTCAGTATGCATTTATTGAAAGCCAGATAAATACTACATGTTAACAAGGGATGCTTAAGTGTCTGCTAGATCTGGAGTCTAAATTTAGGACTAAATAACTTTCTTTTCATTTTGTAAGATTTTTCCAGAGAGAAAGGGAGGATATCATTTAGAAAAAACAACAAAACAAAGAAGAAAAACAACACTTTGAGGATTTTAAAGACCAATGCGGTGTTGGTGACTGACTAGTGACAGAATCTTCCCTGGAGAAATGCATGGCTGAAGCATGAAAGTTGCATTTGCAGGGACCAGTTAAGTCCTATCAGACCATGTAGGTGTCTGCCTCTTTTTCTTCTACCCTCTCTCAGATTTTATAAGCACATAGTTCCTGGAATTACACCTCACATTGAATTGAAAGGGCAGTTATCCTTTTTGTAGGTGTAATAGTTCAGTGCCTTTTTAGATAGTAGGCAGCACCACTGATGGGGAAATACATCTGCAGTAGAAAGCAAGTGAACTGCTTACCTGATGACTGCTTTATCTTGAGATGTGTTTTCAGCCTTACAGGTACTAAGATTGCTGGAATCAAATGTATCTGCTGATTGCTGTCAAACAACAAGAGTCTGTTACTCTGCATTCCTCTTGAACTATTCATGTATCGTGTGCCTTGATATATAGTGATGTGATTGGGAAGTGTGGAACACAGATGACCTCTCAATCATACTTTTAAAATAAAGGTTATTTGGGAGCAGAACCACGTTTCTGGAGACAGCTTCTCATTTCTATGCCAGTGACTTACAGTGTTTCCCAAATGCAAGAGAACACGGAGTACCCCTGACCTTTTTTGTGACCTTCTGCTTAAAACTCCTTCCTTCAGTTGAGTCCTGTTATCCCCCCTCCCCGAACACGGCAGGCAGCACCTCAGGGCCCTAGGTACAAAGAGTACCTGTTGTGTGAACCTCTTTGGCAGGAAAGACAAAGTCGGGGAGGAACGGAGGAGGAAAGAGGCGAGGAGAGACTGCGCATTGATATCTCAAAGAAAGAAGAGCTTCATGCAAAATGGGGCTTTCTATCTTTTCATGTTCCAGTGCAAGATTCTCTGTTTCAGTTCCTCTGAGGCTAGAGTCACTAGTATTTGAAGCGAATATAGTATCTGTTCTACAGTATCTCCTGTGAAAGTGGAAGCAGTGAATTAATGGAGTCATCTTAGACAAGTCTGTTTCATGGTTCCTTGTTTTAAGTATTGTGACTGTCTGCTGTTTTACTCTGTATAGCGAGGCCAGGATAACGTAAATGGACTGAATAACTGCTTTCCTTCTGACTAGCATTCCTTTGCTCTCTAGCCTCTGGATCAAAAGTGAAGTTCTGATATCTGAAGCATTTGCACAGCCACCATCATATCGGTGCTAGTGATTAAAGTAGCTGAGATTTTGGGGCCATACAAATCACCACCACACAGTAGGAATTATTCTGTGTTAGCTCTTTATTTTCTCAGGTGCATTTCTTCAAAAACAAGACTATGCGAACCAAGGCAGACTGAGGTGCTTCATAGTAATTGTTGCTTTAAAAAGTATCTTGTTCTCCAGCAATGTTCTGACTGATGCAGGAGAATATTCTCTCACAGTGGTTTCTGAGTGTTGGGCTTGCTGCCTCAGTCAGTGCAAACTCTGCTCCTCGTTTACTCTGCTAAAGGTAGATTTTTCCAGCCCCTCTTCTGCCACTACAGGACCCCTTTCTGCAAAGTAGTGCTGACCTATTCCATGAGATTAACGTCAAGTGTTTCAATGTTTCTCGAAGGTCTTGCTGTTTCAAAATGCAGTCTCCTGACATTGTTGGAAGGTTCTCTTTTTCTCTTGCATGGACTTCAGAGGATTTTTGAATTGAGACTTCAGACTATTTCTGCTTAATAGTGTTCAGCCTGAGGTACTGCGGGCCTTTTTGTTTGGGCAAACGTGTACTTCCTTACTCAAGTAAGGATACAAGGAAGTGGTGATATTACATGCGGTAGGACTTTGCTTTCCTGGAGTATACACCTCTTTTATTACCAGGATCTGCTAATGGGAAAAAAATGCCACTCAAAACTGATAACCAAAGCCCTGAGAAAGAGCTTTGCGGTAGATCTGGTTCCCCAGAAAGGACTTACTGTCTGTGCTCTTCCTCAGATTTGCACATACCTGTAAAGGTGGTCAGGTAGTCAGGCCTACAGTTGACTGAGTTCAGACCAAAGTGGGTGCATTTTAGATGCATCTTAGAATTTTTCTTATTTGTACAGCAACTAGCAGACTTAGAAAATATTGATCATCATTTGGCCAGTGTTGTTCTTTATATGCAGATCGCAGGTCTCCAAGAAAATACAATTTATTGCTCCCCACAAACTTTACTTGAATATTGGTTTGTTGTTTTTTTTCCCCCCAAACAAACATGCTGCTTTTTGCCACTAACCAAACTAACTTAAAGCAAAAGCAAAATTTCAGTGTTTATTCAAACTTTGTAAGTATTGAAGACGCATGCATAGATGGTCTGGGATATTTTCATGCATATTAGCAGTGCATGTACTGAAAGAAGCATTTTCAGTTTTCATTGTTGCATGCTTGTTGTACCTTTTATCAAAACTTTGGGTTGCTGGAAAAAAAATTGGTTCCCTTGTGCTTTTGAAAGGTGGGTGATATGGGGAGCTGGGAGAAGGGAGGGGAGGAAGGTTTCTGAATTCCTGCTGGAGAAGGGTCTGAACTACAAACACAGGACACACATGCTCAACATGAATTTTCTAGGGCTGAGAAGATGGGAGCAGGAAGGAGGACTGGGTGCTGTATCCAAAGAATATAGTTGTCTTACATATAAACAGGATGATTGAGTTCTGCACAGAACACAAGAAGGCTGGTAGACTCTTGGACCCAGATTCACCCCACTGGGCTTTCAATATTAGATGCCACTTTGCCTCTATGTAAGGTAGAGAAGGAGTTTCTAAAGGAACTAGACTCCTGCGGTAGGCACCTCAGTTCAGAAGGGTGAATCTCAGCCCTGTTGTTCTGGTTTTATTATAAAAATTCATCGGGAAAGTATGAAGCCTCTGGTGAGCCAGGTCTGCCCATAAGAGTGTGTGAAATATGAACAGAGCAGTGATGGCTGCTGAGGCATTTGTGAGTAGCATTTTTTAAAGTGTTCTGCAAGAAAGGTGCAGGGCAAAGTAATGCTGGGTTAAATGACATGTTAACTTTTAAGGCTGCCATCATTGGGATCCTGGAAAGTTTTTTTGGTTTTTTGGGGGGTTTTTTGTTTGTTTGGTTTGTTTGTTTGTTTGTTTTTTTAAGGAAACCACCAGCTTTTATCCTGATGATGGAAGCTTTCTTTTCTAATTTCAATTCTCCCCAATTATGCTGATGTCCAAATCTTAAGAAAACAAATGAACATTGATTGAGACATGGTCATCATCTTTGTCCATGCAGATGGATATTATTCCTGACAATTAAACCGAAAGTTAAAGAACAAGCCAAAAAACCTTTTCCTACAGAGTTTTGCATACAGTGCACTGAACTGTTGGGTGGGTAGGGGCTGTTCATGGCAAATTGAAACGGAAAGCAATGGTCGCAGAACTCCTTGGGTTTCCTTTTTCTGCAAATCTCAATGCAGTGTGGACTGAAAGAGTGCAGTGCTGGTAGGGACTCAGAATCTCAGTGACTAAACTGGTTGCACTGAGCACAATCTCTGAAAAATTGGTACAAATGCTATAATTTATGCCATTGATGAGGGTGCATTTGGGAGCCTTTGTGTCTTTTTTTGCATGTGTTGGTAAAGCTGTGTCTTGGAACGTTTCATCCAAATTGGGAGCTGAGAAGTTCCTTTTCAGACTCGGTTCATTTCAAAGAAGCATGTAACCTTTCTTCCTTTTAGAATTAGAAGAATCTCCCTTAACTGTGAAGAGTGACATGGCTACTATTGTCAAGGTTATGCAGCTACCAGACTCAGGCCTTGAAATTCGGGACAGGATGTGGTTAAAAATTACCATCTCCAATGCAGTGATAGGTAAGCAGATCAAAGGAATGCTGAGGAAAAAAACCCAGTGGCTTTTTGGAAATAGGCAGAAGAAACTATCTTTATATGAGGCCCCCCACCCCCCCCCCGGTCTATTATGTCTTATAGTCCCTTGACTTGGTATTTGTGAACAACTCTAAGTGTGACAGGAAATATCTAATAGCTCTTGTTTGAGCCTGGACAGCCAAAAATACTGCACGTTTCTTATGCCCCCACACAGCTGGTTCTTAACTCTTACTTGTTGTATCTCAGGTTTTCCATGTAATTACTTGTGGCTCTAGCAATCTGGCCAAGTTCAGCAGAGCAACAATCCTTGTAATTCCAGTTCCACACAGCCACACAACCTTAATAAAGCATCTTAATTACATTTAAAATTACCACAACTAGTCTACCTTTGATTCTGACTGTCTTGTGAGCTCAACTGTGCTAACATTTAGTCAATCTAGGTTGTAGTTACTTTTTGCTGAGAAAGGTATTGGAACCTGGGTCTTTTGACAAGGGTTGCCCCTTGACAAAGATGACTCTCCCAGTCACTTCTGTTCTGTAAATCCTGTGTCATTTTCATTACTGCAACTCAGAACGGGTTGAACAGTATAACTATAAAATTTTCTCTGTGTGTATTTGGTGTCACTGTTAATGTAGTGTTCAACTGGGTGCAAGATAATTCTTTGCTTGCTTTATTGATGTTTGGTGGTAACTAATTTAGCAGTTAGGCTGAGTTGTAAAAATAATATTTTGAGCTCTTTGCAGCAAGATTGTTACATATTCATATTCGCATTCAGTATCTAGCACAGTAGTACTAGTGGGCTATGTGATAATGTGAAGATTAAAAACCAAAAAAGGTCAATTTGGCTAGGATGATCCTGTGTCTCCTCTTCCTGTCCTCATTTTAGGAGCAGATGTGGTTGACTGGCTTTACACACACGTGGAAGGCTTCAAAGACCGACGGGAGGCTAGAAAATATGCCAGCAGCATGTTAAAACATGGCTACCTCAGGCACACTGTGAACAAAATCACCTTCTCAGAACAGTGCTATTATGTCTTTGGAGACCTCTGTGGCAGTAAGTTCCCCGTCTGCGAAGGGCAAGGCTGCATGTGTGTTGTCTCTTCTGTGCTCACAGGATGCACAGAGGAGAGTCCTGTAGGATTTCATAAGTGGGTATTTCAGAACAGGCTGTTATTCTGAAGTTGCATGACAAGTGGTTGACGCTTCCTGTTAGACCAAGCAATTAGACCACTTGGAAGAGCAGGATGAACTCATCAAATAAGGCATTGCACTGAGGTTGAAGAAAGGAGGGTTTGTTTCTGGTGATGCCACGGACTTCCTGCTTGTCAGTCACACTCAGTTTCCAATCTGTAAAATGGGAGTGATTCCTCCTTGACTTATGGAAATTCTGCAAAGGTACCTTGGTGCTCAGTGGGTAAATACTGATGTCTGCCCTACCATGTGTGGTATTTAAAATGAACTCTGGGGGGGGAGTCCATCTAGTCCCTCACCGCACTAGGTGCTGTGTCAGCCATTATTAATACGCAGGAGTCAGCTGCTAGGTAAGAACACAGTCTTGACCTTTTCTCTCTTTTCCAGATATGGCTGCACTGAACCTTAACAATGGTTCTAGCGGAGCCTCGGATCAGGATACCCTTGCTCCACTTCCACATCCTGCTGCTCCCTGGCCATTAGGCCAAGGATACCCATATCAGTATCCTCTGCCCCCTCCATGTTTTCCACCAGCATACCAAGACCCAGGCTTTAGCTATGGTAGTGGCAGTGCAGGGAGCCAGCAAAGTGAAGGTAAGATGGTTAATCTGGTACCTATTTCTATAGCTGTCATTATCCCTAACCATTTGCTTGAGTTCCTTTGTACTGTCTGTGCTCCTGTCTTGTGGTTTTGTATGCTACCTGCATGGATTTGGTGCGACTGCACTTAATCAAAACTGTGTATGTGATGGAGTGGGTTAGCCTTTCAGCTCTGTATTGAAACTGCCAGCGATGTTTTCACTGAGTCAGTAGAATAGAATAGAATACATGCTGTTTATCATTATGCTGTAGTTCTGTACCCCGTGCAAAATGCCAGTGGGGAACTAGAGCCAAGCTGTTTGTCATGTCCATGGTGGCATGGGCATCTGTACTTTTCTTACCCAACAGCACCACACGGTAAACCTACTGCTTAGATAATGCTGATCAGGCCGACATTAATGACTCAGTTGTCCACCCTGTTAAAACAGATAAACTATTGCCCCCCTTTTTAGAGGTCAGAGCCATTGCCAACAGTGGGGCTGCAGCCGCTTGATATTGCTACAAATTAGGCCATTTCGTTGCTGATGGAACAGGGATTAGAACCAAGGTGCTCTTGGCTTTCCCTTCAATGCTCAGTACAAAAGGAAAATCACTCTTTGCTTGTGTGAAACAGGCGTGAGGTGGCCAGCCAGATGGTTTACAGGGCTGAAACACTGCTCACAGGGAGGAGAGTCTCTTTTGTAATATATGACAGGGAAAAAAAAGATAATACTGCATGGATTAAAAACCTGACCTCCTCCTTTCCTGCGCCAGGATAATTTTGTGGTTCATTTTTAAACCTTAATAAATACAAATTATGTATCTTTCAGCTGTACAGATTTTATTTTTTTTTTAATCACTTCCAGAGTGAGTTTTGCTTTTGGAAATGCTGCCAGTAAAGAAAGGGTGAGGATTCTCTGTGTTTTTGTGGTGAACATCCAGTAACTTGGATTTAACTTCTTGTTTACCATAGCCAGTTAGATTTTGCAAAAATTGCACAAAAGAATTTCATAACAGGAACTTGCTCACCAGATTTTAGCACTATTGCTTCCCACCTTATCTCAAAATAAGAAGTGTCTGTGAGGAAGCTCATGGTGGTATCCAAAGGTTTTAGAACTGAAAGCTGATTGTGCTGGAAAGAATGCGATTATTTTTTTTGGCAGCTGGTTCTGTGGGCAGTAGAATATTAGATCTCTGCTGCTGGAATAGGAAAGGTATGGTATTTTATCCATGCGACCTGTGTTACTGGCTAAAGAGAGCCTTATGAAAGGTGCCAAGGTGTTTAATTTTGAAGGGTTTCAACACTTTCCTTGTTCTTCTTTTGGAAACTACACTTCTGTGTTGTTTCTTGTTTTGTAACTGTTATTCCCTTGTTTTGTTCTGAGCAAGCATTAGACTGAAGGATTCATAGAGGAATGGCTGACTCTAGGGGATTGGTAAGCTTCAAATGCCTCCATAATAATAATGAATTCACAGCATGATCATTTAGACTCTTGTGACCCAAATGTTTAGCTGTACTTTTTCTTTTTTTTTTTTTTTCTTTTTAATTGTCCTGGACGCACAACCTGTCTCAATGCACAGTAGTCCAATAGCGTGGCATTAGCATATCAACCTGTCTGGCCCCTGTGTGACTGTGCTGCAGCAGCTACAGAGGGAATGGCATCAGATACCTCACTGTCAGCTCAGATGGGAAAATCCTATCACCAGTCTCTTTCACTGTTCTTCATTAAATAAATAAATAAATAAATAATCCCAGCTCCTAATTTATTAGTCTGATGTCAGCCATATGGATTAGATTTATTTACCAGTGCCCTTCCACTGCTCATTTACCGAAGGACACTTGAGCACTGTCCAGATGTCTCAGGCAGGTAAGAGTACTGGGACACAGGGCTGCATTGGTCACTCTCAATATAGACTATTAGAATTGGGTTTCTTGTGGAGTCTCTCTTTTATGTGTGAAGTTAGATCGTAACTGAATTCATCTGGTGAACAAGAGCACTGCTCCAGAGCCCAGTGAATGTCACGTTTTTGAGATGAATGCAGTGTATTTGCTGATGATTACAGTCAAAAGCCTAAGATTTGGGTCAAGAGACAGACTGAGACTGTGTTCTGGCAGGCAACAAATGGGAAGGGAGATCTAGCAAAGTTTTATGTGATGTTGCAGTTCTGTTAAGGCTCTGTTCCAATTTAGGTTGCTGCTTGCTTCATCTGAGCCACATCATCTGTCCCTGCTTGTGGTACCCAGGGCTTAGGTTATTTTTAAAGGCTTGGACAGGTTTGCTGTAGGGAATGGCACTGGTGTGAGGACCAGCTCCTCTGCAAAATATCATCTCTGTTACCATAGTGTTTAGGTTAAAGTCACATCCCTGTTCTGGTAGATGCTAGGTGGATAGTGAGAGATCATCAGGTTACAGTCTGAAGAGATGAAAGAAGTAGGAAGGATGGATTTGTTCAAGCTCAGAGGATGTCAGTTGTTGAGACAGGACGAATAGAAGTGTCTTCAGAGCCTCTCTACACTGTTTCTGGAGGCTCTCCTGCCCCTGTCCAGGAGGATTCATGTGGAAACTTCTGTTCCCATGAAATGAAGTATTGAGGCAGCTGGAGCCTCTGTGGCTTTAGGGGGTGGAAGTTTGGTGTCCAGCAGTAATAGAGAGTGAAGGCTGATAATATGTTGTGGCAACGCAGAGTGCAGCTTTTCTAAGCATTTGAAATGCAGATTCTTTAAATCCATTTTATGACACTTAGGTTTAAAGTTGGCCTTAGATGGAAACAAACACTGCTGTGGTTGTGTCAAGTTAGCAGCATTTCACACCTCAGCCTTAGGTTGGGCTGCACGTCTCCAAGACAGGCCAGTCCCCAGCTGCCAAGAAGGTGATGCTCTTATTAGTTTGCGTTTAAACTCAAGGCTTAGAAGGACTTTCTGATTGTGTGTTCTGTGACAGGATTTAAAGGCATGTCAGGCAGAGAGTGAATCTCAGCATGACCAGAGGAGAACGGCTATGCTGCTGATTATTCTTAGATAAGACTGGTGTAATGGTAGATGGTTTCTCTATTTTCTTTCTGCCATGTAATCAGCTTGGAGTGCAGCTGCAGAAAGCCAGGTTCTTCCAAGATAAGTCTGCATTAACCGCTTGACCTCTTGGAGTCTTGGCAGATCAGCTAGACCTGGTACTCCGGATATACTGAAGTCTGGAGTAGCAACGTGATGGATTGCCACAAGGCAGTCTCAGTCCTTCTGACTGTGGAAGACCTCTCAAAATCAGTAATAAACACTTTCAGTGCAGCTTTCTTTCTCCCCTGCATGATCTTTACTCAGCCACAAGCTATGGAACTGGCAATGAATTCTTGTGAATGGGGAGCTTGCACCAAAGAATAATGGCTTTGGTAAGGTTTGCAGGGTTTGGATGGGTAGCAACAGAAGGTTGGATGGGTAGCAACAGAATGTGTTGTGAGATAAATGCAGAGGCATATTAGCTGTGGAAGGGTTAAAATAAAATGTCAATTTTCTTCCACTGTGAGCAATGTGCCACACTGAGGAGCTTACAAAGATGCTTCTTGGAGATAATCTATGTTCTTTGGAGCAAAGGCTGTAACAGTCAACCTGCTAACAAGTATTTTCTCCTGCCTTATTTGTTTTTACAAGATTGTTATGAAACATTTGAGATGGCAGCTCAGGGAGTACCTTACCTCTTCAAAAACCTCACCTTAATGAATCTTTGTAGTATTTCATGGAGGCAGCTGAACCCATGTTAATATCTCCATTTACAGATGGAAGAAAACTGAGGCACAAAGCAGGACAGTGTTTTTCCCAGAGCAGAGAAGAGCTGATAGGGGTTACAATCTGCAAACACCACTTCAGAGTCCCAGGCTCAGAATACTAACTTCAAGTCCAGGGATTTTATATTCTGTGTTTTCCATCTATCCCCAGCTTTTCTTGCACTCTGCAGGGGAATCTAGGCTTTCCACTATACACGCCAGGTCAGTCTAGTTTTCCTGTCTCTTCTATTTGCCTGCTCTAAACATCAGCTGGAGCAGACAGAAGTTGATGATCGTCCGTAGTTCAAGAAAGGAGCAGCTCAGAATCATTCTGTTTTTCCCATTTTCAGTGACCCTGGTGGCTCATTCAGACTCAAAAGCTGGTCCCCTATTCTGCTGGCTGGGGATCCTTTTTGGGAAGACAATCTTGCACTAAGATGGCATGAACTTAATGAGATATTCTGTGGGTTGGTTCGTAAGAATAATTAAATTGGAAATGTCTGCTGACATCATCCTAGCCTATCTCTCAGAGGTAACAGATAGGTAACAGAGCATGACCTTCAACTTGAATGTAAAATCAGTTCTGAAGTTTAGTGAAGCTTGTATGTAGCAACAACTCAGCTTATGCACCAGCAGCAGTCCTTTGTTCTTCCAAGTTGATTTAGTGGCCTCCGCTAGGAACATCCTGCATGCTATTGATTCGTCGTAGAGCAGTTCAACAGATAACTGGTTTTGGAAGAATTCTCCAACCCCAGAACACTAGTGATGAATTTTAAAAGAATCTACATGCTGAAGCCAGCAAAAGGACATCTGTTAACTTCAGGTGATTTGGCCCTGGGTGTGAGTACGCCCAGTGCGACCAAGGATGACAGAGAAGGCAAATGAGTTTCTTTCTGAAACCTTTCTGCTGATAGAAGATAGCAAAGACAGCGACAGTTACAATTCTATTGAAGCTCGTTTGCTTGAGTCAAACCCCAAATGCCTGCTTCTTCCTTCCGTTTTTGTTCCTCCCCTCCCTCCAGGCAGCAGAGCAGATGGCTTTCAGCCCGTAGTTGTAGGCTAGCTGCTGCTTTCACTGTGCAAGCTCTAAGGTGTCTACGTGTACCTGTGCATGGCACAACCTTGTCGGCTTTGTTCTACCGGTTGTCATCGCTAAATCCCATAAGCCACCAACAGCACGTTCAGGCCTGGTTTTGTCATCGTTGTCACCATTACAATGGTCGTACCCGGATCTGTGGGTTTTGGTAGGAGAGCTGATGTGGGAGACGGCAGCGGGACGTTGAGCTAATCCTGCTTTTTTTTTCTGTCTGTCCTTTTTCACCGGCGGCCTTTAGGAAGCAAAAGCAGCGGCTCGAACCGAAGCAACAGCGAGAACAGCAGGAGAGCTCTTGGCAGAGAGAAGGACCGCAAGTCGGCTGGCAGCGGCAGCGAGTCTGACCACACCGCCCGCAGCGGCGGCGGCGCCAGCGTCGTGCGTCGGGAGAGGCCCGTCAGCCAGCTCAGCCACCGAAGCCACGTCTCTGCCACCCACAGCGAGAGAAGCCACCACAGCCAGCATTCTTACGGGCCTCCAGGAGTCCCACCCCTCTACAATCTCCCCAAGCTGGGCTCCAAAGTCTATGGGACGAGCGGACCCCCCGGAGGACCCCCCGTAAGGGAACTGAGCTCTGTTCCTCCGGAGCTGACGGGGAGCCGGCAGTCCTTCCAGAAGGCTATGGGCAACCCTTGTGAATTCTTTGTCGACATCATGTGAGAGGAAGTGCCTTCAGACTCTGCTTGGGGAAGGGCCGGGGAGGGGATTGTTTTGGGGGTGGGCGAGCAGTTTTGGTCATTGTCAAACACTTCACAGAAGAAACTCGGCTGTCTTGCATGTCACACCTTCCTGGTTTGCAGTTGCGTTGCAGAAAAATCAAGAAAATGAAACAAAAAATACAACCCCCCCCCTCCCCCAAAAACGAACAACAACAACAACAAAAATCTCCTGGGATTGTTAAATATCAGCAAATCGATGGCATCTTTTCTTTATCCTCTCTTTTTTTTTTTTTTTTTTCCTCCCCTCTTGTTTTTGATTGTGAATGGCTGGTGTATATTCACATCTTAATAAGCTTTGGTAATTGTGGCACCTACTTAAAATGCAATTAGTGTATCTTTTTGGCTGATTCAAGGACTATTATTTTACATAACAGTGAATATTTCACTTCTAAATTTCCAATAATGCATAGTAGCACTTTTATTTTTCCCTGCTTTTTCTCTTACAAGGAAAAAATGACCGTTGGCTAGTATCTGTGATACTGCCTTGTAATGATGTTTCTTGGATGCATCAGTCAGCACTCTAAGCAGACATGGCACCCGCAAGTGTACAGACAACACATGCTTGGAAAGGAGCAGGCTCAAACCAATTCCTAGCAGAAGGCAAAGTTGTGGCTACCTTCTTCTGCTGACTAGGGAGTATAAATAAATCAATCTTTCTTTCTTTTTTCTTTTTTTTAGATATTATTCTATCAAGGGAGTGGTGGAGTCTTGCTACTGTATGTGTTCATTGTGCAGAACTTGTAAAGTTATTTCATTTAGTATCATGATAGTGACTTTGTAGCTGCAGTCCGTTCCTGGGCATTTCAGTCCCATCCCTGCTGACAGATGTGTCTGTTTCTTCTGGTTATAATGCGCACTTGCTTACAGGTTTTCAAAGTTGTTTCCACAGAAATAGGACAATTGCTGCTATGCGATTCTGTTAGTGTAGCTGCAGCTTTTCCCTTTTGAAGGGGATATTTATCCCATTCTAGCAGAGACATAGGTAAACTCTGGCTCCCACTGGGACATGGCTATTCATTTTGATCACCTCTTTTTCTGTTCTTAATTTCTGAGCAGTATCTTTCTCTTTTTTTGAAATAGAAATCTGGAGATGTCTAATCCCAATTGCAGTGTTACCCAAAGGAACATGTTCTGAACACAGATGGGGGCTAGCTGGTAGCAGAGAGGTGAGAGAGTGTTTTGAGAACAGTTCGTAAATGGTACAATGAATGAATCTTTATACCTGACACAGAATGAGACCCATGCTAGAGCTCCTGCTGAGGAGCTTTGACTTAAGCAACTGCTGTTGTATATCCCCAAGATTTCATTACTGTGTATTTTTTGCTCTAAGGCTATGGACGCTTGATAAAGTATGTTCAGGAACCTTCACTGACGTTTAAGAAGCTTTTTTAAAGTATCCGAATGAGGGCATGGTAAGAGCACACCCCCACTCTGTTATGGTGGCTCATTTAATGGGAAATATGTGTTAAGCTGCAGTCACTTAGTGGCATTTGACCATGGGGCCATGCCTCAGTTAAGTCCTCTTTTGTGAGATACCTGCTTCTGGCAGGTTTTAGGACAGGTGCTTTAAAATCAGTCTTTTCTGTATATAAGCATTTTCTTCACTGGTAAGAAGCTTCTTCTTGCTATGTTCCATGCTTTATGGGCAGTGTGAATATCTGATATGAATGTCAAAAGAGAACATGTCTTTCTCACTATATACATGTAGTTTCATATTCCTTTGTCACCCCGAAAAAATTACTCTTCAAACTGTCCATTTTGTATGTTGTTCATTCTGATAGATTTTTCACTACTTCTTTTCTTATTACAGGTCTGTGTATGTAAACACATCCCTTTTACAAAAGTCAGAGTAACGTTTTCAAATGTCTGTGTTAATTGGAGACTTAAGTCTCACTTTCAAAAGGGAGCTAGGCATTTAGGAAAGTGTGTGTCACTCAGACTAGGTACTCCAATTACTGGGCTTCTAAACTAGCTGAGAGGTTTTGGACAGTTTAGTTTACAAAAATCTCCCCAAAAGCTACATAACATTTCTGAAAGCGGTGCTGTCATCATAATCCATCTAATGGGCTAGCATAGATTGCAAAGTTGGTGATGGCTTCAAAAGAATGGCACTACCTAAAGCTTGACTGTGCAAGAGTATCCTTACTTTTCCTTTCCTCCTCCCAGTAACACAGCAAAGATGCTAACTAAACTCAGTAAACTATTTTGAAAGATTGACATTTAAAGCAAGGAAATAAATCAGGGTAAAATAATTCTGTAATTCTGCTATGTCTCCAGGAGACACTGTTAAGGAGTCTGTGACTTTACTGACAATCACTAGCGGTTCTACTTTTAAAGTAATTTTAACTTTTCTGGTCTCTTATATATTACAGTTTTTCTGGCCCGCTTTGTCTTAAGGCAGAACTTACAGGGCTGGAGGAAAAGACTGTCATTTTAATAAGATATTTCCAAAAGGGATTAAAGCTGGGGGCTGAGCTTTCACCCATGGAAGAAATGTGTTTAATTTCCTTATGTCTTTTCAAGAGTTGCAGTTTACACACCTGCTGGGTTTTTTTTTTCTTGTTGTTATGCTGTTGGCAGAAACTGTTCTGTGTCTTGCTGGTCTTTGCTGCTATGTTGAAACGACTGTGTTATATACTTGCGTGTTTGTGGGTAACTCTGGAATGAGGCTGATAGTCCGTAACATAGGTGTGGGAAAGCGTTCGTCTGCTGAGGAAATCAGGCTGCTAAATCCAGCCTGAACTAGCTTCACCCACAAACAGGCATCCATTTCAGGCAAATAACGAGTGCTCTGAATGTACTGACAGATGTGCTAGTTGGTTAATACTGTGTAGCATGTAGAACCTGCTATTTACGAACAGCAGTAGGAGAATGTAAATGACCCTTCTGTGAACGGTGCAATACATAATGGCCACTGTGTGTAAAACAAAAGCTTGATTTCCCCCCTTGTAGTGTACAGTGGAGAGGCTGGTTTGAGTGAATGGAAAGTTAGGCCGGAAACATTGCTAGCTCTTAATTTTCAGAAGTGAATGAAGACAGGAGATTTCCCAAATCCCATCCTTGGCTTTCAATGCATGTGCATGTGTCTTTGCAACAAGGGGGCCTTGGGGCCTAACTGTGCAAGTTTCTCCTAATGGGTGCAGTACTACCTGCAGAAAGAAGTGCCACTGATGCCAACAAAACTACTTACAATAGGAAGTACTGTGCCAGGTGGAAGAAAGTTTGAAGGCTGGAGTCCTGCAGAACTGTCTGTTTCTCTCACCAGGGCCTGAAATTTTTCTCTGATGTTAATGTCAAGTAACTGGCACTGGCTGGGCTCTAGAATGCATGACCTATGCCTCTAACTACGATGAGAAGTTATGGGTTTGCTCTATAGGGCATTGAAACAACCTCATAACGGGAGCCTTAAGTAGTTGACATTTTTATCCTGGAAGTGAGACCCTCGACATCTGCCTGTGCTCTGCAGCTGAGCTTAATGTGCATGCATACCTGCCAACAGCTTTTAACAAGGACTAACAGGTATGTTTGGAAGATGATAGAAAATGATAAGAAAACAGTTTGGGATGACGTCTCCTATCCAAAGGAGGTACTATCTGTAGGGGTAGTGTACCCACCCAGTACGTTAACTCTGAGGAGTAAGTTTTTTGGCAAATAGTCTTAAAAGCACTGCTGTTGTCTTTTACCTCCTGTTAATAAATCTACTTTTCAAAGGTAACAGTCCCCTGGACACTTTATCCAAAGGTATATTGGATGGCAAGCAATGATGCACAGACATTGACTTTTGATATTATTTTTGTTCTATTCAAATGGGCAGTCCCATCTTGAGACTTGACAGCTCATGAGTTGATGTAATTGTTTTTGTTTTGCATTTAACTGGATTGTAATAAGATTGACTTAAAATTATTAATTCTAATCAGTGATTAGAAATACATGTAAAGAATTTTATGTACAGTAGAGGAACAAAGTTACATGATTTTAAATAATGAAAACCCAGACTATCACCTATTCTAGAATTGGTTCTACTCAAAGAGTGACCTCTTACTAGCATGGACTGCACTGTTCCTGTTAAATGTCTATTGCATAATTGAATTCTTTTTTGTAGATATTGTATTAAAACCCAAGTGTCTGTATAGTTAATATATAGCTGCTTATGTGTAAATGCTATTTTAAACACTAAAAAGCTTTTAATTTTATGTGATAACCGCAGTCTATGTCTTCAGTTCTTTCCATTACTGCGTTATCTTTTATTCAAGAATGATGAAGTATTGGTTGAATCTTACTCTTTTTTTTTTTTTTTTTTTTTTTTTTTCCCCCTCCCCTGCCACACTGAAGTTTTGTCCTCTGGACAGGAGAAGGTTGTTCAGGAGCTAATGATAGGCAGCTGGGAGTTCTGTGATTTAATGGTGCTTCAGAAGTGCTTACAGTTCAAAGTATGACAGGAACCCTGTAAATGTTCACCACTAAACTGGGTCACAGATGATTGAAGTGCAAAGGCCTGACTCTTCCATGCAGGGTAACGACATCTGACTGGAAGCACAAGACCCTGCCATTTATCAGAAGTGCTGTAGCTTTGAGCTAATGACTAATACATTGGTGCAGAAATTGTGCTTTCCCCTTAAATTGCCCTATCTCTTAATTATTGAGCTTCTCCCTCTTGCAGCTTGGCAGGAGTAGGTGTACAGCAAAGGCTGAAGAAAGTTTGTGGAAGTAAAAGACAGCTGGAGGATACTTGCTGTTACAAAGACATGAGCTGGAACAAGTTTTCCTGCCTGCAGACCCAGGAGATGAATCTGCTGGTAGAACCCATCAATATTTTCAGCTGTTTCATGTGAATATTCCCTTTTTTGGGACTCTGCACACAAACTCCAGCAGAGACAAGCTAGGATCATTAGGACACCACTTTGCAGACTAACTGGTAAGCCTTAAACCACGGTGCATTTGTTATGCAACATGAGGGACACCAAACCTCCCTGTAAGGTCTGAGTCGTTCACGGACAGAGAACAGCCAGAGCTTGATGAGGCAGATTCCCTCTTCTTAGCTGGCAGAGATCAAGCAGCAAAGGGAGAGACTAAGTAGTAGTTATTATGGAGGCACCAGTTATAAGTGGCACAATTCTGCAGCAGATGTATATAAGAGCCTATGAGAAAGTCTTGCAGAGTTTCCCATATTCTCCCTTTCAAACCATATTTGTTTACATGGGATGCAAAATGGTCTAGCCAGCATGTTACCAGTTAGGTGAATATTAAATGATCAGAATTTTGGACATGCTCTTGCAGCCTTTTACTGCAGAGCCTGATGAACTCCAGCTGACCTAGTATAAATTGTCTGCAGGTGACTGGAACTGGCTGAACAATTTAATTAGCTACTTTTCCCTTCCTCCCTCTTCCCCCACCCCTTCCTTTGCCCCTAAAGGAAAAGAGAAATCAGTCTATTGTGGCTGTACCTCTGCAGCTAGAAAGAGAAGCAGTAGAGGTAAATCAAAGTTTTTCCTTCTCTGTTTCTGGAATGAGGATCAAAAGTTACTTAATGCTTCTCTACTATGAAATCACAGCACTGAAGTGAGGAGTACTGCTGAAATTCTCAGGTGCGACATTATGCTCATGAAGACTTGCTGCAGTCTCGAGAAACAAGGACTTCCAGTCTTCAGGTCAGATTTTTGCTGTCTTTAATCACACTGAGGGGTACTTTTGTCAAATGTTTCATGTTTCTCCTTAAGTACGCTGGGAGAATTTTATATGCAGGTGACCTCAGAAATCTAGGACAACTAGCTTTGCAGCACACCAAAAAGCTCTTTTTTTTAAGAATTAAAACATTCCCTGGTTTAGATTAATTTGCAAATTCTTTATTTGAGCTGAATTGATGAGTTAACTGCCAATACCACATAGTGGATAGGTGGAAAAACTTTAATGTGGGGAATAAAAGAGCAGTGTAGTTGCTTGTCAAAGTGGATGGGGAAAAGAAAAGATCTTAGTGATTTGACTTGATATTTACTTGCTACTGTTTGGTAGTAATGTGAAATAATGTGGACGTTTTTCCATTTTCACCCTTCCTGGTTTGCTACTTTACACCGACACAATTTTTTGCAAAATGAGTGTAGAATAAAGATTGTTTAAAGGATAAAAAAAATTACTGTGAACAACCTTTACTAAAATATTTCTGGTTTTGCTTTGAGAAAGTACTTGTTCTTTGCTAGTTGCTTAATTTCAGTAACATGAAATCAATTTTTTAACAATTGCGTTAGAGTCTGATTGTACTTTTACCAGGTTTATGAAGGATAAGTGTGATGGCATTGGTTAAAAAGTGTTGGATCAAGTTGTAGCCTTTGCTTTTGAACTGAAGGAGAGATACTGTCATCATTCCTCCGTGATACAGCATGAGAAAAGACAAATCTCTGTACTGTATTTCATCTGCACTGTTAGGAAAAGTAACAGCAGAGTGGTAGCTGCCGCTTTTCTTGACATAAAGAGGCACTAAGTGGCTAATATTTAATAGCAACTATTGGCTGATAGTTGGTAGTGCAGTATACCTAATTAGCCACCTCATATTACACTAGTACACATGGCAACCTTCACGGTATATAAGTGGACATTGAGACACTGTTGATTATTGCTGTGATGCTGTGTAGTTCAAGATAGTGTCTGTCTTTCCTTGCTTGGTCTCTGCCACAGGTGTCTGCTCTGGGCTGGCTGGTTTCTCTCCAGCCTTTTGGAAGTACAGAGGTGTGTAATGAAAAGTACATAGGTGTAATAAATGTGGATTCACATTTATTACAAAAAATATAATGTAGAACACAGTATTATAATAAGGACCGAAAGTGCCAGACATCCTTATCAGCTGCAAAAATAGTTAAGACAAAAAGGAAATTGTGCAGCTGGGACTCTGTTAGGCAGGGGTAACGATCCTGCAGCCATGAAGATGAGCAAAGCAGACCCAGTTCATCAGCTTGTATCACCTCTGTATGCAGCTGCATCAGGTTCGCTCTAGTAAATCATAGTAAACACTTCAAAAGACCTAGAAAATTGAGATGAGTAAAGCAAAGCAACAGCAGCTTCTGTACAGCAGTGTTGTGAGGGTGACAAGTGCTTCGTGATCCATAAATGTGCTCATGGAGAAGCACAGCTGTATTACCTCACCACCCTCTGTGTTCTAAAAGTAACTGGCAGGAGACACACTGGTAGTAGCAGCAATTTACCTTCTTTTGTCCTGGATTATAGTCCTTTGATTATGTGGACCCTAGAGTCTCAAATGGCAAGAGGAGAAATAAAATACAGCAGGCACAGTGGGACAGAGGAGGGAATAGGCCTTGCCCCTCAGATTGCTTGGGGTCTGCAGTTCTAAGCTGCTTTTTTGAAGAGTTCAAGATTTGTGGTGACCTCTAGAGCTGCAGAGTCGGCTTTGTTGTGCTCTGTGTACTGCAGTGTTGGTTTTACAATGCCTTGAAGTTGGCAGGGTGGACCTGGAGAACAGAGGAATTTCCACACCTCAAGAACAGACAGGAATAACACTAGTAGTTGAACTAGTCTTATAAAAAATGTTTCAGTACAAACATACTCTCCCAGCAGGAGGTGGGTAAGGCTTTGTGTAGTTTTCCCATGTTTAGAAAGCTGTTATACCCTGTGCATGCGTGAAGCAGTAGGCCTGAAAATGTCCAGGTTGTGTGATGCTGACAGAAGCATTTGCCCTTCATCTATTACTTGTCCTGTGTCCAGGTGCTTAAGTTGTCTGTAGCTTTGGCACTCTTGTATTTCTGAGGAGCAAGTGTAAGGGAAGTGATGTGCAAGTCCTGCTGCTTTGAGCCTCTGCTCTCATAGATTTCATTTTCTGGCACACTCGGGCTTTTGCAACACCTTGTCATGTCCTGCTTCTGCGTTATCTGCACTCTTATCAGCAGCTTACTTCAGATCTGGTAGCATTCTGTCCTTCCAGCAGAGTAACTTATTCGTTGTCTTCTGCTATCTTCTGCTGGAGTTTTTACTGTGAGGCTTTAACATTCTGTACTTTCAGAAAGCTCGCATTTCATGTGTCTATGGAATTTGAAAGCGCTACTTGCTTATTTCATAGCAGGATGTTTTAGGCACAGTTCTGAACAGCAAAGCACTTTGCAGCCAGGGAAATGGATCTTCCTTCTGAAAATCAAAATACTTTTATCGAGGGCATAAAAAGAGCTTGGTGCATTGCAGAGAACTCCAGAGATGCCTTGCACTTTCCATCATAGGTGGCAAACAAATTCATATGCCAAAACTAAGCCTGGTCTCCGAGCGGGGCTGCTGGGAGAGCTCCCCTGCCCCAGTCCGTGCAGCAGCTGTCCAGGATGGGGGGGATTACGGGAACAACACAGCCCTGGAGGAGAATGGATCTTTCCTACTTGTCCTCTGCAGCCTGAAAGAGAAGGAAGCTCCCACTTACATCCATGATGCTTCCTCTCCTCCCCTGAGGTGAGAACCTGACAGCAGGGAGCAGATGTAGCTTCAGACTCTCACTGGTGTTCTGCTGTAGCTCACCAGAAGTCCTGTTGTTAAATGTTACTTGGCTATTGTTTGGGCTTAAAACTAGACAGCATGTGTTCAGTAGGGAGGTAACCCTTTGGAACAAGGTTTAAAAGCTGTGCAACCCATTCCTTCTGCCATTGATCCGATCAGTAGGAATGACAAAAATGAAGTCCAAGTCAATTGGAAGAACAGACTGACTCAAGCGTAAATGCCCAAGTCACTGACTAGCAAGTAAAGACAGACCTAGGAATGCTTCTGTAACAGCTTACACAATTCGGTGGAAGTTTGTCTTCACCTGCAAAGCTCCTTGCTCCATTGCATATCTGGTTGCTTTAAAGGTGGTCAGATAGTTGCCTACATTTAAGTTAAATGAGGTTTTGTTATTGGCAGCAATAGGAGTTGAGTTCAAGCCTTTTGTCCTAGCGATTCTAGAAGCAGCACTTTTCTAAGTAGCTCCTAATACACAGTGTGTGGGGGTGAGCTGCTGTCTTAAATGGTGCTACCACTGTCAGCTGTTAGTCGTATGTAGGCCACCAGCAGTCCAGCTGGCAGGAATTGCTGGTCCCCTTGGTGTTAAAATGGTTCAGCTGGTGGCCATTTCAGTTCATTTTCCATGTGAGAGGTGGTATGTGGGAGTGGAGGTAGGAGCCGAGCCTGAACTTGAGGCAGGAACTTGGGAGGGTTTTGTAGGTTTGAGGAAAGTACTCCAGCAATATGTGCGTGATGGTCTAGAGGGACTATGGGTATGCTTTTTTGTCACACACAGCCTAGCCAGACACCGTCAGTAACAGCTGTAGTGCAGAAAGTACCTGCTGTGGATTATAATTGTGAATCTCTTTCCTGGCTTTAAGCAGCCTTTAGGCCCTATCTGATTGGTGACACCTTCAAGAAAAGAGAGACGTCCAGTGTTGGGTGGAAGGGCCAATTCCATTGCTAGGAAATGTAAAGGTAGGTACAGAGAACAGTAATGGAAATAAGGGGTGTTTCCTTTTGTCTTTGTTTGGGTTTGAGTCTAGTAATTCATCTATGCAGAAAGTCCTGTCTAGGGAGTATGTCTGTGGCTAATAGGCAGTGAGGGGAGTCTATCCGATACAAGCAGGTAGACTGACAATTAGAGATGATTTTTGCATACGCAAAAACAGGCTTGTGAAATTCTTGATGTACAGCACTCCCTAGTGGCAACGAGCTTGCAGGATTTACAGAGAGTTAGACCCATACGTTTCCCTGAGCCTCCACGCTCAGCACTTTAGAGGATCGTCATTTGTTCAGTAACTTATGTGTAAACCTTCATATTCATAATATAAACTAGATAGTAACTGGTTATAGTTAGCAGGCACCGTTTGGGAGAGAGGTAGTCTATGTTGTTCTTGTGTGAGTATTTCTTTGTCGTGCCTTCTGAAACTATCGCTATTACCTGTTCTTGTAAATCAGATGCTTAATGGGGCAAACTACTAGCCTTTCTGGATATGAGAATTCTCCTGCTGTTCAGCAAACAGGGGCCATGTTACATGTATGAATACAGGTTAGAGATATTTCTTATTCCTCAAAGTGTTTGATTTATTTTGTCCCCATTGCAGAATGTCCCACTGGGTAAGAAATGTTTCTCTCCGGTGATATTTGCATGTTTTTTGAGATGGAGGAACTTTTTGCTATGACTTTGGATAGTGTGATTTGCACACTGTTCATTTCCATGTGTCTTGTCATTTCCATGTTCTTTGCAAACACATGTTAATGAAACACAAATGAGTGAACTGAAATTTGAATGGGTAATATACTCTCTATATCATGCATACAGCTGCCTTTACATATCAAAGTGGTTTCTCTGGATTTTGTGACAAAGCGGTCAAGAAAATTAAAAAAGAAATTTTTTCCATAGAAAACATTACTTAACAGAAATTTAAGCTTTGACTTTGGAAAGTTCGGCTTTTTGTTTCACAACAATGATATCAAAAGTGAAATTCATATTGTAAAAGAAGTGTGAAATTATGATAAACATTTCCATTATGATATCTAAACTTTTACAGTATAATTTATCTGAAAAAAATCTCAGTTTTACTGAGATTCTGGCTTGAATAACTACAGTTGTTCTGACTTGGAATGAAATTGTGAAATCTCTTGAGAAATACAAGTTCTTGCTTGTGTTTTGTTTCAACACTCAGTGATACATAAGGACCAGTTCTCAGTTAATATGCTGCAACAGGGTACTGATGATATTACGAACTAGAAGAGCAATGGTCATCAGAAGCCTTGCTTAGCCTTTCAGTCTTTTATTTAAGAGTCAAAGTAGTCAGCCCTTCTTGATCTGAACACAGTTGTTTCCTCGTACTTCAGTTTGTGTATGACCTATCAATTTCTTTGTGTACTCTTTGCCTATGTTGTTAACTTCATGTATACCTTTCCAGGTATCCTCTAAATTTCAGTCAAAAATGAGCAAAACTTACTTGGTGCCATGCTGATAAGTTGGAGCCCTTCTGTTTAAATAGAAAGAGAGGGCAGCCCAGAGGATCAATACGTTCCGTCACGGAATCTTATTTACAGGGAGAATGGGGAAAGGGTTGTCTTAAGGATGCTGGTGGCTGTTAGAACCATACAGTTTCACAACCTAGACGGTGATAAGTTTGCATTGACTGTAACCATTAAAAAAGAGACCCAGAGCTGTAGGATGTCATTGACTCCACTTTTAATAAAGCAAGTGCACAAACACGCATAAAAGTGTACAGACTGCAATTACAGAGCAGTGTGCAGGACCTTTGGTTCTCTCTTGTCTATTATCTCCCTCTCGTCATCTACCTCCTGTATCTACCAGGAGAAGACCTGCACAGGAGCTGTGTTTTCTGATGTTGCTCACTAGAAGGGCTTTATAGAGGATCCTGCATAGATAGGTACTCAGTATCATTAGTTAATCACAAGGATTTCTATTTGTGGTCTATCTCATACCTTTTCAGATGATTCCCTTCTGTTTTTCTAGTTATTATTTCGGTCCTGTTGAATATATTTGAAAGTTCTTGTAAGGCCTGGGAAAAGATTCGTGGTTATATCTCTGGAGCGGTTATCTAGTTGTTAAGAAGTAAAAATCATGAGCGGTCTTTACAGGAAAGTGGCCTGGGTGAGCTCAGATTGCCAGACCTGAGAGATTCATATAAAGTATCAGTACCATAGGTTGCTTGCTTAACCAAATGTGCTTTTGGCTCCTTGTGGGTGATGAAACAGGTGGTTAGCCATAGAGAGGATGAATACTACTCTGCCGGGGGCATTTTGCTTTAGCTCATTGAGTAGAGCCCTGTGCTTTTGCAGCTTAAAAATTCTGTTCCTAGTGTTCAGCCTACTGGATAAGACTGTATTTTATGTGGTGATTGTGTGTGGGACCATAGCTTATAGACTCATCATAAACAGAATTATCTTATTAAAATACAGCCAGCTTCTACTGCACAGCAGGTGACAATGGATGTGGTTTATTGTCTGTTTATTGAGTCCTCCTCTGGCTCCTCTTTGATGGAGTTCTAGAAATAATCTACCGTGTTCAGATCAGGCTTAAGCAAGATGATGTAGCATTTAGGGATATAGTAGGTCCCCAGGATACCCAGACTAGTTGACAAAATGGTACCAATCTGAGTAACAGACCTGAGGACTGTCTTCAGCGTGACAAAAGTAGCAATGAAGAAGATCCAGATGATGAAGTAGATTAGGATGGCAAACGTGATCCCCCTGGCAATATTGTACTTCTTACCAGAAGTCTGTACCATGAATGTGCACAGGAAGCAGACAAAGGCCAAGAAGCCGTTGTAGCCGTGCACCAGAGCAAAGGCAAACCAGGACTCAGTGTTACACACAAGCAGAACTTCGGTGGGCAGTGACTTGTAGTCAGACACCAGATAGTCCGGGCCCAAGTGAAGATAGCAGAAACAGAACAAGCACTCGGTGAGGAGGCACAAGGCGACGAGGAGCCAGGCCCTTCTCTGGGTCACCCAGTACAAGAAGGTGGGGGCACAGCGGGGGAACTCTGTCACAAGGGTGATCTCAAGGGATTTGATGAAGAAGGTAGAGAAACAACCGTTGAGGCACAGGGCATAGACTACCTGCTGGCTCATACAAAGGTTGTTGCTGGGCTTCCCTATATAGAGGCAGCAGCTGAGACACAGCAGCGTGAGTGCGAACAAGGCAAAGAGGTTCAGTTTGCCTCCAGAAGCCTGCACGAGGGGAGTCTCGAGGTTCTTTAGAAAGAGCACGGCTGTCAAACAAGTCAAGGATATGGTGACGGACATCAACGTTAGCAAGGCAATGGTGAGCGGCTCATTCCAAAAGAGGTATCTCTCGTTGCGGTCATAACATTGTGTGCTCCGGACAGGGGACCACTGATGCTTTAGGCAGGGAGTGCAGGTAGAGCTGTCTGCAAAGCAGCAGTGAGAAGCTGATGACCACCTTGCAGCGGAGTGCTGCTACCCTGCTGCAGGCAGTCCTTGAGGATGGATCCACAGTCATGAATTAGGTAGCTGGTTTGGGTGCTGCTTTGCCTACTTCCCCCCCGCCCCATCCTAAGTGTATTGCATTGCCAAAGCTTGTGATAGTTCAATCTCTTTTTCCCTCTACTTCTCCACCATCCCCCCAAAAGGATCCACATATTTCCTGGCTCTGTTTCCCTTCCCCATGAAGGATCACCAGCTTCCAAAAGATCCCAGAATTTCATCGTATGCTTTTCTTCTACCTATGACCCCAGAATTTGACCATACCCCTCTCTCCTACCTCTTGAGGTAAAACATAAGCATTGTCCTTATGCATTCCCTTTGGGATCAACAGAGGAAGGTCCCCCGCTGAAGATCTCCAGAGCAAGACTGAGCAATGCACAGCAGAACAAAATGGAGGCAAATACTCTGCACTGGCAGTGCTTCATGGAGGAAGAGCTCACAACTGGTCGTTACCAGTTCTGTGAACCTGTGTGACCTTAAGCAGTAGGTAGACATAATACAGGCAGTTAAAGCCATTGAATTTCTCAGACCTCACCTTTAGTGCTCCAGAAGGTGTTTTCTGGACAATCTGTGCAGTCGTAGCAGCAGAGGTGGAATCCTTTTATTCGTCTTAGTTGTCCTGGTTTACAGTGTCTGAAGCACTCTGATGTAGGCTCCTAGACAAAAGGAAGAATGAATGTCAGCCGTATCAGGAGAAGCACCGTATCGCCAAACGAATGAGAAGAAACTGGCTGTGCTGTGCTGGGATCAAACCTGTGTCTGAATCTTAAACAGTGCTGGGAATACCTTCTTCTAGTTTT
This sequence comes from Buteo buteo, assembly GCF_964188355.1. Taxonomy (NCBI): domain Eukaryota; kingdom Metazoa; phylum Chordata; class Aves; order Accipitriformes; family Accipitridae; genus Buteo; species Buteo buteo. The sequence continues at coordinate 3,526,355 of NC_134175.1, forward strand.
GCACAATGGAGGTGGATTACATGTTTGCAGAGGAGCAAGAACTGGGTCCCACGCAAATCTCGTAGGAGTAGCACGCAGGCTAAAAGCTCCTTATGAACAGTCCTGATGAAGCAGCAAAAATGTTTACTTAATTTTGTGATTGTTTATGCTTTTGCCCCCCATCTTTACCTTTTGATCTGTAGTGTGAAACTGAATCTGGGACTTATTGATGTACAAGGACTCTTCATAGTTGCCTACAGGCAGGTATGTAAGGGTGCCATTTTTCCAGGACCAGAATATAAGCTTGTAGCCAGTGTTTGTGCCATGGAATTGATCAAAGCTGAAACTTTGGCCATTCACCTTGAATGGGAGGGTATTCATGAAATGCAGCAGCTGAGGAGAAAATGAAAATTGACGGTAAATATTGGTACAGTTGATGTTCTTGCTTGGAGGATGATAATGCAGTGAACTAATTTCTGGCTGAAATCAGTTGTCCCTTGCGTGGGCTAAGATTGCGACTATCAGCCTTCTGGCTATATTATCAACTGCTTTATCTATTGTGCCAAGCCCAATTAGCGGGAGCCAAAACATAGCCCTAGAGAGGGGGATGCAGCCCTAGCCAGCGGCAGAGAAGGTGCAGTGTGCTGGGTTGACTGGCTAAGGGAATTGCCAAGGTTGTATCGCTACCAGGGCAGGAGCACAGTGCAATGTTACCCTCCCACCCTCCCTGGCTGTGTGCAGCTCCGATGCATAGATGAGATAAAAAATTGTTGTTTGTCACCCAGACCTGACCTTTACTCACCTGCCAAGATCTGATGGATGCTTTGGGACACCCTTGGTGGGTGCACCCCAGCGCTCTGTGCAGTGCATAAGCCACGCTGTAGACTGCGATGTAGACTGATTGTATTTGCGGGAGGTTTAGCATGGATGAGATGTCACGCAGCGAGATGTGGTCACACTGTTTGCAATGTGTGTCCAGCACATCAGAGTTCATGAGCTGGTTGAATTTTCTAGACTCCTGGCAAAATTTATCCTGCTGAACAGAGGTAAAGAGGTCGGCAACATATTTCCGGAAGCCAGGGACTGCGCCTGCTTTCATAATAAAGCCTAAGACTGTCCCAATGCTCTGAATATTTGGGATGGAGGCAGCTATGTCAGACAACATCCAGGCTTCAGTGCCAATCCAGACTTTCTTGCTCAGTCCCATCCTGATGCTGTGTTCCAGCAGGGCCTGGGCTGACTGACTAAAGGCAAAAAGGACAATGATGTTGACTTTGGTCTTGTTAATTAATTTAATGGTATCTTCCAGTTGGTTTTTGGCTTTGGGGTCTGCAAGGTCTGTAGGAATTAGTCCCTCGAACGCAATGCAGATGCTGTGATTTCCAGCTATGCTTAAGAAGAGCCTCTGAGCTCCTTGGCCATATTCATCATCGCTTCCAATGATGCCAATCCAGTTCCATCCGAACTTGTTCAGTAGCAGGACCACAGCTTCCACCAAGTTCTTATCACTGGGAACAGTACGGTAGAAGGATGGGTACAAGTCTGTGTTGCTGAGCTTCTCACTGCTGGCTCCGTAGCTGACCTGCAAATTAGAGGATAAGAGAGAAAGTGAGGCAAAGAGTAAAGCTGAGAGAAGTGTTCACAGTCCAGATCACTCTCCACCTTCTTTGCTTAGTCTCAGTGCACTAGATTTTCAAAACTGCTGTGTCAGGATAGTGGGAAGGAAGAACTCGTCTAAAGGGATAGGTCCATCGTGGCTGCATTTACCAAGAGAACCGTAAACTGGCCCGTCATTTGCCTCTGCTAGCATTGTCCCACATGGCTGTCTCCTTCCACTGCCATTTGTGTCCGTCATCACAGCACCAGCCCTTATCGTTAATGACAATGATAATTAGCTACTTTCTACAAAGGGTGACACACCCAAGATTCAGTAATATCTTAGCTCAGGGCTAGATTTACCTGACCATTATAGCTCTCTCTCTGTTGTGGTAACTGTGTACTTACAGCACAGATGTATTTTCAAGGGATCCTCGCAGTTTATGCTGGGAACTCTGTTTATTCCCATTTTACATTGATCACAGAGCAGCCTGAGTTATCCCTCTTCTCTCCGGGAACTTAGACACTGGAGTGTGTTCCAGGAGGGAAGTTTAATGACCTGCCCGAGATCTCTCAGGAAATCTGTGGCAGAGGAAAGACTGGAATCTGCGCTTTAGCAGTCCTGGTTCAAAGACCTAGAGCATAGAGAGCGTTGTTGATCCAAACCCTTCCCCCACCAAAAAGGAGAATTCTTGCTTCTCCAGAGAGTTTCTTTACCTGTGGGATCAAGAAGAAGCTGAATAGTTTGGCTGTTACCAGGCAGAGATCTGACTTATGTGGTCCAATCACAGCAGTCACACGAGGCTGGTAGTCGGTGTAGTTGCACAGTACTCCGATGCCTGTTGTGCCATTTCGGGTCAAAAATAGCAAGCTGGGCTGTAAGGCCACCACTGGCTCAAAGCAGGTGTCATGCATGTCATAGCCCAGCTTTACTCCTGGGAGAAGTGAAGTGGAATTGTTGATCTGATCGATAGCAAACTTCATCCCAAGAGCCCATATTAGCCCACCTACAAATAACCTGTAATAAGAGGAGACAGGGAATTACGTGATCTATTAGTGCTGTTACAATGGTGATCAGCTTATTCCACGTTCTTTGACATCTTGGCATCCTGTGTGTTGCCAAGCCAGATATACGTGGCACTGTTAGCAGAGCATCCCTGTACCTATACATAGCCTTTGCAAATTTTGTACCGTGAGTAGAGAGGCGCTGAGCACCTTTCAAATCTAATTAATCTTGTCTGTCAGCAAATATATTCTCTGTGCTTCACAGGAGAAGAAACAGAGGTATAGAGAGACCAGTATGTTTAGCTGTGAGGAGGGTCAATGTTCGGACAACCTCCTGCTCTTAGGTTTGTGTACTTCAGCCATGAAGCCAGTGGTTCCCAAAGTGCTGTGCGTGCTAATTCAGGAGAGATGTTCTTCTTCCTGGGATTTTCCTCCGCTGTATAGCTCAGTGCACTGGGCATATTCCCTGCCTCATGGCCTGTGAAGATGAAAAGAATTTGGACCGTGCTTTTCCATGCTTTGTTGCTGCCAAAGAAGCAGGACACTAGCATGTCTTTTTGTACTGAGTGTCCTTATATCTCGTAAAAGGCAATGTGCCATCTTAACGTGTGTCATCTGCCTGCAGAGTGCAGTGCATGCTTCTCATTCCATCTGGAAGCAAAAGCAACATTTACACCTTTGTGTAAGCGTTAGATTCCAAACACTAAGAAAACCAGTGCCACTAAAAGCTTTCATCGAAATGGGGTTGGTTGCATCCGAAGTTTGCCTGCATAGTAGCATCCAGAAAAGACAAAAACATTTTCCATTTCAGGATCAGAAATTGATGGCACAGCACACCAGCGCTCCAGCACCTTAGAGCTAATCTTTGTCTCTGTCTTACCTTTAACGTTCGGCTGTGAGACCGTCAGCTGCTATCAGAAGGATTACTTTCTTTTCCTTTCTCTTCCCAGCCCAAGTGACCAAACTTACCGTGTACTAATGAAGCTAATGTTCCTCTTACCTTTCACACACAACTAACGTGGGCTCTGATCGTGCCGTCAGGTTTACGGTGTCCGTTCCAAAAGGGAACAAGCCTCCTATGATATAATCACCAGGCCTTCTAAACTGGGCCGATAGGCATGTGGGTTTGAGGGCTGCTGCATAACCAAAGCTCAAGCACAGCAGCAGGTAAGGGACCATTATTTGTCTGGTTTGGGGAAGATGTTTCAAAGAAATCTCCAAGCGAATGTGGGAGAGGGAACAGGGGCAGGGGATCCAGTCTCATCAGTTCCTGGGAAGTCTCTTTAAATAGAACTCGGAGAGATGAAAATAACGGGGAAGAATTTGTTTAGCAAAATATGTTAAATGTGTAACTCTGTGCTTAGTGGATGATAGTCAAATACACATCAATACCCTATGAGTGTACTTAGTTGCAAACCACTGGCCTAATCCTGGTTTCCTTTGCTCAATGAGTAGCCTTTACTCAAGCAGTGACTTACTGAATTCATTGTCGCAGCTCTAGAAATTTGACTTCCTGTAGGATAGGTGGTAAACTCGGGTGCCCACCTTTAATTTGGACACGTCTTTGGCATTAACTGCCCCCTGCCCCAACCAAGCGAGAAACATCATCTTTAATGGAATGTGTTTGTAGAAACCATCCCTGTTTACAGTTTTCACAAACAGCTGCATTTGTGACTTGTCTAATGATGGGAGCAGATCTTGATCAGTGCAGGCTGCTCATCTAAAAGCATCGCCAAGGAGAATGCGCTTTGACAGGAGCGGAATCCAACAAGCCAAAGTGTGCCTTGTGGAGAATGGTGCCTGTTACCGTAATACAACCATTACCCATACAGAGCCTGAGGAGGAAAAAAAACGACTTGCTCACCAGCGTTGCTTCCTGCTGTTACCTGAGGTTCTCCCCGGCTTGCGTGCTCCCTACTTAGAAGTAGCCTGTGCTGAAAGAACGTCACATAGTTTATTTTTAAATGAACTTCAGAATAATACGTGGAATTGTCTGAACTAAAGGGTAGTGATAAGAGACTTACACTGCGGTTTTTGTTTTTTTGTTTTTTTTTTTAAATTCAAGGTCACCTCATCAGGAGATAACCAGGTCTTCCTTAGTGCATTGCAAGAACTTGTCTGGAGCAGGCCATTCCTGGATTGCAAGGTTGGTAAGCTATTACTCAGCTATACTGTTATTTTTAGGAAGTTGTTATTGGCGGATCTAAATTTTTCTCACACTGAGCTATGAAGTTAACTTCAGTTTAAAAACTTTGGTTTAGGTACAAGTTCCACAACATAGTAATTTTGGTTGCGTCATGGTTTGCATTTTTTCTGTCAGGTTTGTATTTTAGAAAACAGGATAGCTCTGAATTGGAAAGTTCAATTTACTGCATGTTATTGGCTTATTATGTATTTATACTGTATCATAAAAACTGCTTATACTGCCAAACTGATACACCACTTTTGCTACAAGGCTAGAATATTTTTCCAGTATGAAGAGAAGCAGGTACACTGTAGAAAGCTAAGTATGTAAGTACTTCAGGCAAGCAACAGGTGTAGATTTCTATAGCTACGTTATATAGATGTGTTTATACTGACATTCTTTTAAGGATACCTTCGCCCTAATGGAATACTTAGTGTTAGCTTTAACTATATAACTTCTCTTAAAAAGTTCTAAATACAAATTCAGCTTCACAGAGAGGAAAAGAAAAAAAGCTGTTTGAATGGTGTAGGTCACACGTATGCACTTATTTACTCCCACCCATATTTTCACGTGAAATCAAGTACGCTTACTGTGGCATAGGAGGTAAGTTTATGTGATGGACTTTTGTGCAAAATACTCAAACTCCCTCTAGCGAATCTGTATGTTATTGCAGCTTTCAAGTACACCCGTCACTGTAGCTGAAGGTTTTAAACTTCTGTATTTGGCCCCATTAGTGAAAGCTGCCAGACTCTGAACTTGCCCAAAGCCAAGTGCAGGACCTTAGTTTTACTCAGTGGTAACTAACCGGGGCTGTTAAAAAGGTTCCCATTGTTTGGAGACAGAGCAGGACACCAGGAAAATAGAACTACCGTGAGGCAATATCTTGTTTAAATGAGAGCGTGCAGACTGATGGAAAGCTGTATTTTACTTGAAGCATACTTTGCACAATGATCGGTTATAAACTTAGAACAAAGTTTTCTCCCTACTGAGAAAGTCTGATTCTTTAATGGTAAAAATCAAGTTCACCTTCAACACTAATGTTTATCTCATAGGAGGAATAGTTGACAATGAATGCGACAAGGGACAAAAAGTAATTCTCCCATGTAGTCATGCTACCATTTCTGCGTTAAACCTCAAGAGATCTGTTAACATTTTTTCACTTGACACACAATGCTATTTGACGTAATTTAAGGCATTTAATACGCTACACAGATTAAATACCAGCTGTATCTATATCGGACAGCAAGGGAGGCCCAGCACTTTGTAGTTTGTAACATGGAACCGCTCCATTTTGATATATGGATTTATCCTATGTAACTATGTGATCATTTAAGGTGGTCTTAGCAAGAAGGGAATTATATTTGTGTTTTCACAGCATAGCAACTAAACCTCCATTTAGGATATTCAAGGAAATTCCATTTCCTGTCTTCAGGCAAAAGATAGTGTTGAGAGATGCGAGTAATCAGAATGGGGGCTCACTGCACAGCATCTAACTTCATCTGGGTTACTCCTGACAGCTGGTTTCACATCTGATCACTAGGTAAACGAAACAGACTCTGCTAGTGAAAGACAAGATATAAAAAGATAACACTATAAGTGGTGTTCCTGCCAACACCACAAAACCAGACAGCATTCCTATAAAGGATACTCTTAGAAGCATGTTAGTCACATAATTTAATGTCCAGTTAATCTCCATGAGGTAATAGTGATTTCCTGAATCACGCAGTGTTACATTAGGCCAAAGTGCCTCCTATCTGAGATAAAATCAAAACATGTTACAGCCTCTGGGATTCTCCCTCCTCCCCCGAATATTCATGTCATCCTGAACTAACAATGTAGTGCTTTTTCAGCTTTCAAAAAGCTAAGTAAACTCCATTTTACATACTTTGTGGGTGGGTGTGCGTATACACACACACGCGCGTGCACACACACACACAACTGGCTGTTACATACAGTGATTTGCAATAGAAGCAATAAGCCTCACAAAGTAGTGACTTACAGTACAAGTTCAGATTTCTCCCCAGACAATCAGAGAAGTCATTTTTGTAGGCATTTGACACATTAATTAAAAAAATCATGAGAACACAATTTAGAAGCATGGCTGGAAAACAGGTAAGGTACAGTCTGCAGCCTTAGCTGGATGTATAGGATTGTGCAGTACATGCTAAAACCAACAGATTAATGGGTAGGGGAGGCTACACAGAAGGAAGGTCCTGCTTAATGGATCCATGCACAAAGGAAGAACAGGGTCTTACAGTAACGACATACACCAACATTTCCTTCTTTAATTCTAGGGGCCACAGAATTAGCAGCAGTAATCAAATGAGTCTGTGACCACAAGGAAAAGAGCTTCCTTTCAGACACGCATTACTCAGGATTATAGTTTCAAGGCTGAAGCACAACAAGAGGGCAAAACCCCCCAGATCTACTCAAGGGAACAGCTTGTAAACAAAAGTGGCAAAGTGAGCTCACTGTAGTGTTAAGTGTGTTCAGACACCACATCGGAAAGTTGTGCTGTCTCACCAGGTCCTAACTATTAGTGTAAACGCAGAGGTGCTGCTGAAGTTGCAGAGTTTGGCTTAAAAAAGAAACCTACCCCCCTCTCCCCAGTCTAGCTGGAGAGTTGAAGGTTAATCCAGGTAGAAAAAAAAATATCCCTTAAGCATGCTAATAGTGGGGGTTTTTTTCTTACTGTAGAGCCGAGGCTCTACACACACATAGACAAATATACATGTAAAAAAAACTGGTACAATTTTTTCTCTTATAAAGTGAGGCATCCTGAATAGCTTTGCCGACTTGTCAGCTCCCTACTGGAAAAGGAAAGGGAGGGTGACGACGGACAGAGAAGAAAACACACGGTTTTCACCCGCTTCATCCTACTTCTGTCAGGACGTGGCATGGCTCTTGAGCATCCCTCCCGTCAAGGAAGGTCAAGCAGCTTGTGGTGGGCGAAGAGCTCCTGGGTGATGCCGTAGACGTCGCAGATATAGGGTAAGGCCTCGCCCAGCATGGTGACGGCTTCCTCGGTCGTGCCCACGTTCATGATTTCAAGGAAGGCGTTTCGGGAGGGTAGCGTGCAGAAGGCCACCGTGGCAGCTTTGCGAACAACCCAGGGGTGGTAGGTGGCCAGGGAAGCGTTGTAGGAGTCCGTGCAGATGACAGACGTCCGGGAGTCCTCCCGGCCGGTTCTCAGCCCCTCCAGGAAGAGCTGCAGCCATCGCAGGGCCCTGTGGAGACGCAGGACGGTGCGGCAGCCGGAGTCGGGCCGTCCCGACCGCTTCTGGAGATCCACCAGCCCGTTGGCCAGCTCGTACTCCACCATGGACTGCAGCGACACGTACTTCTCCCGCTGCTCGCCGCGGCAGTAGTTCTCCATGATCTGTACCTTGGCCACCGCGTCCTTGGAGACGAACGAGAAGATGGAGCCCAGGCTGTGAAGGAACCTGCGCGCGGGGAAGACACGCTCCCGTTAGCCAACGGCAACCCGGCCCCGGGCCCGCGGGCCGGCCGCCGAGGGCACTCACCGGATGAGCCCCCGCCAACCGCTGAGGTAAGGGCCCAGCAGCACCTCCCGCCGCTCCGTCACGCACGTCTGGAAGGCGGCGAGGACCTCCCGCAGGCTGAACGCGCCCTGCCCCGCCGCCATCTCCCTCCTCCCTCCTCCTCCTCCGCCGCCGCTGTCAGTCACCCGCAACCCGACCAATCGCAGCGCCCGCTGAGGGGAGGGGGGGCGGGTCCCCGGGCGGTTACGCGTGCGCTGAGGCGCTGAGGTAGAAGGCCCGGCGGCACGGTGAGAGCGGGCGGGCCCCGGGCGGGCGCTGCTAAGGCCGCGGTGGGCGGGAGACCCCGCTGACGGGACCGGGGGGGCTCCGCTGTGGGAAGGGGGGCGGCCAGGGGGTCGGGGCCCTGCGGGTCCGAAGGCCGTCGGGAGAGCCGGGGCCCTCACGGAGGTTTTTGGGTTTGTTTTTCTCCCCTGAGGGAGGGCAGCGTCGTCTGCGGTCAGGGCTGGGAGGGCGGACTTGGAAATCTGGTGGTGTGAGTGAATAAATAAATAAATACCGCCGGCCGAAGGGCTTGTGGAGCAGGACCCCCCCGCCCCCGCCTTCCTGGGCCGTGTTTACTGGTTCTTTGTGGCGACGGTGATTACCGAAGCTAAGCAGGCCTGAATTTCCAAGCGTTGTTAATCATGTTGATCTGACTTGTGTTTTCTGACTGTCTTCCCTCTAGGTAGAAGTTACACCTCTGCTTAAGTCTTCTGCCTGGTACTGAAAAAGAACTGGAATGGCAGCTGCAAAAGCGGCTAAAGCTTCTCTTCTTTTTGTGGCCCCCGTTAGACTGTTTCTGAAATAATTTGCCATGTGGTTTGAGATTTAGTGTTTGTTAAAATGCCTGAAATAAAAGTCACTCCCTTGGGTAAGTCCAATCTAAAATCGTCCTCAAATAGACACACTGAAAAACTTTGGAATTGAGAATTCAACGTGATATGTGTTAGACTGCTGGAGACATACGTGCCTTTCCGTGCCACAGAAATTGGCCGTGGTGGTATACTGCAATACATGTTGCAGTTGCACAGCATCCTAACTTGATTCGTGTCAGTATGTCATTGTCCTCCGTTTGTCTTTCAAGCAAGTAAGACTCAAACACTCTTGATAACTCTGTTTTGATGACAGGATTCACTAATACATACTGGTAAAGGCTTTGTAGTATTGTACAGTACAGCTAAAGCATTAGTTCACTTAACAGTGCTAAAGAGCCACAGAAGGCAAATTTTTCTCTCCTTTTTTTTTCTTCTTTTTTTCTGGGTTGCACAAAAACTGTTGAGATGCATTTATGTACTGAGAGGGCGAGGATGTGCCAAGCAGAACTGTTTATTCTGATGGACAGTTTTCTGCCTTGGTATAGGCTTAACTAGAGCTTTTTGAAGGTCTGTGCTTTCAGTGAGAGGCAGGGTACTTGGGGAGGTCTGGGGCCCTGGGGACTCTGAGTTCCTTGCTAATCCTTTCCAGATAAGAGATTATTTTGCTCTTACTTGAAACTGCGTAGCTGTGATTGCACAGCAGCAGGCAGAGAACAAACATGCCCTGCATCTGAACTGCTTATGGGTTTGGACGCAGTGCTGTATTTACTGCAGTTTTGCAACTGCAGCTGGAAGGCCCTCTCATAAGCTCAGGGAATGGGGTAAGTCAGTTCACATTTGCTCACTCCCCCAACAGATCTGCTTGCTTGGAAGAAAGGACGTAGTCTTTTCCTGAATCAGAAAAGGGCTAGGAAGTTTTTACGGACCTTTAAATGCTTCTCTTTTGAAGTGATTGTAAACATTCCCAGAAATGTCTTACTTGTCTGTCTTTTGCTTGGTCCAGGAGCTGGCCAGGATGTGGGGCGCAGCTGTATCCTTGTGTCTATTGCTGGAAAAAATGTGATGCTTGACTGTGGTATGCACATGGGCTACAACGATGATGTGAGTATGGTGGAGAAGCCCTGAATACTGTGTAGAGATGCTTTCAAGGTGCATCTGCCTGGCCTTTCCTAGCAGGGCTCCTGGTTCATTGTTCTGCTCTGTTCCCTTTTATTTGAACTTTGCCTGACTCATCTTACGTGATGTAGGGGTAATATCAGATAGGTGTGCATCATTGGGCACCTGTATCAACCACTGCTGGAGACGGATTATGGCAGAGAATGAACTGCTATTGCCCATTCAAAATCTTGCCTTCCTGTGCAAGAGGTACATCCCTTCAAGTATTCCTGGTCTATGAAGTGCCACCATCCAGCTGTCCTTTCCCTGAGTTGTGGACTCCAAAAAAATATTAAGCAAGCTGTGCTGTGAATGCTCCATTTCTGGTGGTTTTGGGCTTTCTGTATTTCATATAGGCAGGTATCTTCTATGCTTTAAAGCATTAATCCTGTCATTAGCTAGACTGTTCTTGACATGATGCTTTGTTTGGGGCAGTTAGTTACTTGTGGGATCTATACCACGCATCTAGAGATGCTTTAGAGAGAGAGCTAGGAAACACTCGTGATGTTTGGTCACCCGATACTAGTAGGAAAGGAATAACGGCAAAAATATTCTGCAAGATAGAATGAATTGAAGTGTGACACGTAGCAACTGTGCCATTACAGAAAGGTTTTGAGGCTTTTCTGCCTTTAATGCCTGTGGGTAAGCTAAAACACGTTGGTCGCCTGTTCTACTTTGAAGATAAAATTGGCTGTAATTTATTTATTTGCAAGGTCAGTTTCCCTGTCTGTCCTCTGGCAGCCCTCCCATCCTTTTTCTCTTTGGCTCATTCCGCACATGAGTGCTGATGGTGTTGCCTGCAGCTCTTACTGCATTGCTGACACTGGTGCTGTCTGCTGCCTTATTGCAGTTTTGCCTCAAGGTGGGTTACCGCACGCTTCCAGTGTTGCAGGTTGTTCGCACCGTTGGTTTGTTGGATAAGTAATGTAGTATTAACTGGCTTTGTTTTGTAACATACAGTCTGTTTTTTCATGCCTTTGCAGAGACGCTTTCCTGACTTTTCCTATATCACTCAGAATGGAAGGTTGACTGACTTTCTAGACTGCGTGATCATCAGGTGAGGAAGCTTCCTTCCTTGTCAGAGCTCAAATGGGAAACAGGAAATCTTTGTATACTGTCCCTAGCAACCCAAACATGTTGTAAGTTCATCATTCATATTTTGGCTAGTTCCTTTATGTCATGCAGTGCTTTAAAAATCTGAAGCAAGGTCTGAGAACCAGGCAAGCTAAGTTCCTGTGCAGCATCTCCTTTATCCTTTGTGTCTTTTTGCAGCCACTTTCATTTGGACCATTGTGGAGCTTTACCGTATTTCAGTGAAATGGTCGGTTATGATGGGCCCATTTACATGACACATCCTACCAAGGCTATCTGTCCCATCCTCCTGGAGGACTATAGGAAAATAACTGTAGATAAGAAAGGGGAAACTAACTTCTTCACTTCCCAAATGATTAAAGACTGTATGAAGAAGGTGGTTGCTGTGCATCTTCACCAGACAGTTCAGGTAAATGATCATTTCTGCATACTCTTGGCTCAGACCAACTGGATCATTGTAGAAGGCAGAGCAATTTTTGTTTTTTAAAATGTGTGCGCTAAGGCAGCGTTTGCCTGTTTGTGTAGGTGGATGAGGAGCTGGAGATCAAGGCGTACTATGCAGGCCATGTGCTAGGAGCAGCCATGTTCCAGATTAAGGTTGGATGCGAGTCTGTTGTGTACACTGTAAGTATGCACAACAACATTTATAGATACCTACATCTCCTGTTAATGGCCTGTCCTGTTACCTTGAGAATATTAATGGATTTCTCTTCTGTCATTAGGGTGATTATAACATGACACCAGACAGACATCTAGGGTAAGTAGGAAGCCGAGTTTCTATGAATTGTGTATATTTCTGACAGGAAGATTTTAGCACAGCTTCTGTTAATACTAGGGGCTTATCAGCATTGATTCTTTGTTAGGAGACTGGAACATTTAATGATGTCTTTGCTGGAAAGATAAATGCAATTTTGAATTATGAGAATGAACAGATTTACATTGATTCTTCCAGATAGACCTTAATGTAGTCATCTTCTGTACACTCGTATTAATCTATTTTGAAGGCCGTGGAATAATGGAAATGTTTATTGTCATGGTATCTTCTACATGTATTTACTGTCTAAGAGAGTGTCAGTCACAAACTTCTAATGTTCATTTTATTTTTACTTGGCATATATGAGAGGTTTGTAATATTCCTGCTATTTAGAATATTTTAATGCCTTTAAAAAAAGTAATAGACTGGAGAATAATTGCTTTTCAAAATCTGTAGTCTCTGTTCTGAGCAGGATTAATTTAAAGAAAGCATGGCCTGCAAAGAGAGGGGTCCTGATGCCGCCATAGAACTCCTAGGTGACTTTGGGCAAGCCAATGTGCATCTGTGTACATGTTTTCCTGTCTGCAAATGGAGACAGCGACATTCTCCACCCATCTTTGAGACCTGCAGATCAGAAATGCTAGATACCATCTCTTAATTTGATTGGTGGTTTTTTTTAAATTCCTTTTGGTTTAGTGCTGCCTGGATTGATAAGTGTCGCCCGGATTTATTAATAAGTGAATCCACCTATGCCACAACTATCAGAGATTCCAAACGCTGCAGAGAAAGAGACTTCTTGAAGAAAGTTCATGAGACTGTAGAAAGAGGAGGGAAGGTATGGCATTTTGATAATCTTAAGTGATGTGTTTTTTCTCTGTGTAGCTCTTGTTGGCTCTGTAGTGCTGTGTAACTATTAATAAACTCAGGCACCTATGTATGACCACTACATGAAACTGAAGGCATTTTTATATTCATCTGTACTTCAAAAGACAGAATATTAAACACTTCAATTATGCCAAGAACAAAACCAGACCATGAATTAATGAGACAGTAAGGGAAATGCTGTGCTTACAGTCTGTAAATATGGAGGATAAAGGCAAAATTAACTTGATTTGCATCTTCTATACTGAAGCATTCTCTTAGTCATGTAAATTAAGAAACTGACTGTTCAATTACTGCTTTTAAACTCGATCAGAAATTATTTCCAGTGTAGCCAGGTGTGTCTGTTCAGTGTCCTACTTTGTGCTGTTCAGCACTGTGCTGTTACCATAAAACCCCTCCAAGCGCATGGAAGACATGTGGTTACCATGCAGTAAATGATGCTTCAGTACCTCGTTTGTGGCTTTCACTTGCTTGGCTTTTGTGCTTGGGTAAGCCTGTTACAGTCCAGCGTGATTTGATGTGAACAACTTCAGGTAGTCACGAAGCACATGGAACATACAAGGATAGCATTGTAACGTGGCCATTAGGTTTATCAGTCCGTTGTTGTTTTAGAATTCCAGTCAGTCTGTTTCTCAGAGCTTAGCCCCTATCTTTGCTAATATGAAGCTTTATTTTGAGATTCTCTTATTCATTAATACCACATTTAGAGCACGCCTAGAAAAAGACATTATAAAAAGAGACATTTTAACCCCTCAGAAAATGGAACTAGAAGTAGAAATTGGGAACACAGGAAAGTTTTACTGATTTCACTGTAGCTAAGGATCCTAGGACTTAGTTCATTTAACTCGATTAAATGGAAAGTTAGTCTGGCTGTTGATTGTACGTGTAGAGCTTGAACTGCGTTTTGGTTAAAAGTTATAGTAGTTTGTCACCTGTGACCTCAAGCCCTGTATTTTATTTGCTGTTCTTGTCTTAGTAGGGACAAAATGTAGGCTTGCTTGTGGAAGAGAGGGCGAGTCTCTTGTTAATGGATGTGGTTTGCTGAACAGTTCCATTAAGAAGTAGATGATGGCTTTCCCACCGAATCTGGAAAACAAATGAGTAGCAGTAAACTCTTTGCTGCCAACTGACAGCACCTAACTGAAGAGAACATTGGAAATCGAAACAGCTGTATCTTCCTTCCTCCAGTGTTGCCTTAATTTGGGGGGGGAGGAAGGCAGGCCATAATTGCTCCAGCACAGACAAAGTGATCAAGGACAGAAATGCTCATCTTAGTGTCTGTTTCCATAAATAATTCCAGAATTGTTGCTCTTAACAACTTGCTTTCATATTATCCAGGAGAGAACAGAACTGCATATGTTCACAAGCACCATGCCCCGCCAGAGACTTAGTCCTCAGTATGTACAAACTGAGGTCTTAGTCAAGCAGATAGGTGCTTGTCAAATATCAGTGCCTTTCATTCCAAAACTGCAGAAGAACACGATCCTGTGGAAAGAAAGGTTGGCAAAAGATATCTGAAAGCAAGAGGGAACCAAGGGACTTGTCCAGAAATGATAATGCTGCAGTGACATTTACATGCTGTTTGAGTTTCAGAGACCGTAAATCATGCCTCAATTGCAGGTTCTTATCCCAGTTTTTGCCCTTGGACGTGCCCAGGAACTTTGCATTTTATTGGAAACCTTCTGGTGAGTGCAGTCTCTTCTGTGCAAGTACGACCTCCTTTTTGTCCTCCTCATGTTGTGGTCCTGGCAGGTTTCTGTGATTCTTTCATGTCTGTTTAGTACAAGTATTCTCATAAGTATTCCTCTGCATGTTGGCAGTTGCGGAATTACTTCTTTCCATGTATTTTCCATTGTTCCTGACTTTAAGCAGTAACCTAACCAGACTCTTTCTCCACTCCTCTCCCAAACATTCAGGATGAACTGTCCTTTAAAAAATTTGATTGTGTCTTTCCCACATTGTAAAACTGTTTTCATGGGAGGGGGGAGGAGGGATGAACAAGTATTAAACTTACATATAAGCATTGTGTGGAAATGTTTTTGATAATACCAAATGATGCTGCTTTTAATTATTTCCTATAGCAGAACGATTAATATTTGTAATGGAAGGAAATTGTCCGTAGTGGGTGAGAATTGGATTAAAGCCTACTTTATATTAAGTTAATGCATAGCGATGTAGCATTGTTATAATACTGATTTATAGCTCATTGAGAGTAGGGTGTCCGTGAAAAAAGTCTTTGGAGACTACTTAGATTTATGGACTTTGAGCATGGATAGCCAGGATCCTAATCTGGCCCTCACAGGTCTCTGGAATGCTTCTCTCTACAGGGAAAGAATGAATTTGAAGGCTCCAATTTATTTTTCCACGGGACTGACGGAGAAGGCCAATCATTATTACAAGCTCTTCATCACCTGGACTAATCAGAAAATTCGGAAAACATTTGTGCAGAGGAACATGTTTGAATTCAAACACATCAAAGCATTTGATCGGGCCTTTGCGGACAATCCAGGGCCTATGGTAGGTGGGCACTAATAAGGTAACAGAGCAGATGTGTAGTGTCAAGGAGCTATTTTTATACCTCTTTATTCATGGTGAAGGCAAACGGGCAGTCTGCAAAAGCTCAGCATCTTCTACCCCATTAATATCAGCATCCCGTGTAAAATCCTTTTGCAGCCAGGCCATCTGAATGCTTCTATCTTTATTTCAGTAAAGGTAATATGCCCAGAGAAAATAAAAAAATTGATTGTGTGTTCGTATAATAACTCTGGACCTGATTCAAACCATAATTTTTACAGTGTATTCTTCTGACTTGTTCAGGAGACAGGTGCTTTACAACACAATCTCTTATTGCTGATTTTATTTCTGACTGGTTTATTGGGCAGTAGCTGAAACAGGAATCTGTTGAGTATGATTGTACCATTGTAAAACCATTCAAAGTTTTTATCGGACACTGTGGATGCTCACAAAAATCTCCTGTATCAGTAGTTCAACTTATGTGAAAATTAGACAAGCTGGGAAAAATAAAATAGCAAAAATCTCCATTAGAGCTTTGATGTAGTGAGTATGCTGTAATTGTATATTAGTGGATACTCTCCCCAGTTTTAGGGTATTTATGTATTATAAGTAATGGAAAGAAATGTGTTTTCTCTGGTGATTCTTGGCACATCTTTCAACTCTAGGTTGTGTTTGCAACCCCTGGTATGCTTCATGCAGGACAGTCCCTTCAAATCTTCAGGAAATGGGCAGGAAATGAAAAGAATATGGTAAGAAATTCTGTTTCCTCACATGATGTGTTGTGTTAATGTGATAGTGATATACTCATAAGAACAAAGTTTACAGGAAAGCCTTTCCTGAACATCTAGGGTTAAATTACACAACCTACAACCTCTAGTGAACCAACCCTGGGCAGAGCTCTTGCATGCTCTGAAATTTTTTTTTTGGTGTGCAACAGGGCAAGCAGAGGAGATACATGTCTTAGGAGGTTGTGGGAGACTTTCAGAAGTGCTTTCATTAATTGAAGCATCTTCAAAGACATTTGTAACCTGCATTAATTCTTATTTAGTGGTGTGTAGACTTCAGCAGCTTGCTTTCTAATTTAATTTTCATGTGTTTTCTGGAGTTGGGTATTTGCAAGCTGCAGCACAAAGCAAACACCTTTCCAGTGAAGGATGGTCATGAGTAAGATGGGAAGAACACAATCTTACATCAGCATTACGCATTTGTGGCTATTTTTATGTTAACAACAACAGCTATGCTACGCATGGTCCATGTGCAGAGTTTGTAGATTTTTCTGGTTTCCTTCTCAGGTCATTATGCCTGGCTACTGCGTGCAGGGAACTGTAGGCCATAAGATTCTGAGTGGACAGCGCAAGCTGGAAATGGAAGGAAGACAAATAGTAAGTCTTATTTTCAAGAAGGAGGATCATTTGGGGGAAGTTCTTCAGAACTTTAGGTGGTAGTTAGACACCATGTACTTGTAATGGGAATATACCGCACATGACATTGAAAATACCCAAGTAACATTTTCTTTGGAGTTTTTTTTCCAGTTTGCATTGCCAATAGCGTGTCATCTTCTGTTGTAAGGCTTTGTCGGGGCATATTTGTAATGTTTAATAACTAGGCCCTATTAGACAGGTAAAAATGATACATTTTTAGGCAGATGGGGATATTAAAAAAATGATACCGGGGTCCTTAAGTATTGATTTGTTTTGGCAAACGTGCAACAAGTATTGTGCTCTGAAATTGGGCAATTTGATCCTGTAAGTTACTGAAAGCATTCTTGTATAGCATCATATTCAGTCTCTGCTAAGGAGCAGCTCTCTCTAACCTCATTTTCCAATTCAGGTGTTCTGCTTCCTTTTTTAAACTAAATACAGAGAAGTTGGGTCTGTTTGTGTGCAGTGTACAAGCTGTAGCGAGCCAAAACAATTCCTGATTCACAAAGGCTGTGCTTTCTGCTCCTCCACAGTTGGAAGTAAAGATGCAGGTGGAGTACATGTCCTTCAGCGCCCATGCAGATGCCAAGGGAATAATGCAGCTGATTCGCCAGGCTGAGCCACGAAATGTTCTCCTGGTGCACGGTGAAGCAAAGAAAATGGAGTTTCTGAAGCAGAAAATAGAACAGGAATTTCGTATGTATAGTATTGGTACTGAAGAGGGAGTGGTGGTAGAAAGAAGGCATTAAAGTTCACATACTTCATCCACTGGACCTCAGCATAGAGTTAGGCATAATGTAATTTACAGGACCAGTCACCCTCAAGAAACTAGTATCTGTAACATATCTTACTTAACATGTTTTAAGCCTATTTAATTTCAGTGCCTCTCTGGACTTGAAGTAAAAGTTACTTTGTTATGTTTGTATCGTTATAGTGCAGCACTTACTGAATTTATATTTCTTTAGACTCCTAAAAGAGGCCGATGCAGGCAGGGTACATCTGAAACTGTAAGTTAGCAACTACATAGAGGGGAATGAGCTCCAGGGAAAAAAAAAGTTAATCCCTTGGAAACAGCTAGCTCTTAAATGATGAGTGGAGAAAGCACAGAATTCACATGGGATGGTTACTTACTGTCTGCATATTTCTTTGCAGTAACTTGTTATCAACATCAGAGTACAGGCAGTTTTGTTGCAGTCTCTTTTTCCCCCTTAGAAGGAGTTACGGATAGCTGGGCTAGTTGGTATTGCCCCATTGGGGTTTTGATGATTCTTGCAAGGTTGTTACCCTTAAGTCTGAGCAGCAGTTCTACTTTTCAGCCTCTTTCAAATCCCTGGTATTAAGTTTCAACAAATTGCTATTAAACTCAGTTCCTGTCCTGTCCTGAACAGCTGCAGCAGGCTTCTGCCAGAATCACAGCACCATCATCTACTCGAGGGACGCTTGCAGACTGCTGGTGGGTGAAATGACAGTCTGGTTGTTTACATTGCAGATGTCAGCTGTTACATGCCTGCAAACGGAGAGACCACAACAATATTCACCAATCCCAGCATTCCAGTGGACATCTCCCTGGGACTCTTGAAGAGAGAAACAGCAATAGGTGAGACATTTTGAACCAAGAATTTCACCTCTCGGGCCCAGCCGCTTTTTTGTATAGTACATATATTAAGTGGAAACAGTGTCGCAGTGGTGACTTAGAAGCAGTGCTTCCTGTAAAAGAGCAGATTTTATCAGCATTTATTTAGTGGTTGACAAGGCTTCCTGTGAAATGAAGCAGCTACTATGCTGTGAATGTATATTCAATAATGTTTAAAAACAAACACACACACTACCTTGTTTGCTACTCGTTACCTATTCACTATGAAAACAAAATCCATGTATACTTTTACTAGCTAGGTCTGTGAAAACTGGAATTACTTTTATAAACCCAATTTAAGACAAATCAAAACCTCTCAAATCAGGAAGTGATAGGGGAAAAGAGGCAGTTGTTCTGTATTACTAAGCATGTTTTTTTAATGTGCCTAGATTTCTGATAATGGTTTAAGCACCATGCACTTTAATGGACAGGAGAACATAGATGTAAAATCTTAGTCTCTGAACCTCAGCAGGGACTCAGAAATCCAATCCAAGTCCTATAGCAGTCATCTTGTGTGAAAAGCAAGCACATCATCATTAACAATGTTGTCTTTCTCTTCCATTTGCTTTGGCTTAGGTCTCTTACCAGATGTCAAGAAGCCAAAGCTAATGCATGGCACATTAATTATGAAGGATAATGTAAGTTAAAAAGTCCTTGTGTTTGTCTTGTGTCCTCTGTATGAGTGTGTTGTCATCACTCATACATGAGTTCTGGGGGAACAAGGAACTGAAATAAAGATAAGCAATCCTAGTTTCTTGGAAGGAGCCCAGTGACACCATACCTGGGAAGATTAATCTGTAAGACAGCCTCTTTAGCTTGTCAGTTGTCTTGACTGATAGTCTTCACTAGTCCCACAGCTTCAGAATTAGTATCTTGCTATTCGTGAGCAGGGTGTTGTGGTAGAATTTTTACTGGTCAGGCTCACGAATGCTCAGAGTCACAGGGAACGGATACATTTGAAGAGCTGCTTCTGTTCAAAGTCTGGTTTTTGCCCTGGCCCCCTGCAACCTACCGTGTGCAGCTACAGGCATTCTGAGGAGACTGGTTTTCAGCTTGTGAATCCAAGGTGTTTCTGATTCACTGTGCGGGTAAAAATCAAAAGAATCAAGCAGCAGCCTGTTGTTGGTAGACCTCAGTTTGTTGGACAAAGATGGAGAGGTGCCAGGGGAGGAGTTCTTACTGTGTAACCTCATGTTTATATTTAAACAAATCATTCCCCCTAATAAAGACATTAAACCAACTCCCATTCAAAGAGCAACTTGAATTTGGGGAAAAAAGGAATGGGTATGATATTTTGGTGGACATTTTGCGACATCTTACCTCTACCTTTACTGTCCATCATATGCTCATGCCTAGCTGTTACTGCTTGCAGTAGTAATTGAAGTGTGCTGAGATGTTTCAGAGATTGAAAAGAAATGATCTTACCTGCTAGAGTTTTGCAGTGATGAACACACACCTGTGTGCAGCTGACCACAGAGGAGGAATAAAACTTCAGACAGCACAAAGAAATAGCTTATAATGGATCTGTACTTTTCCTCTGCAGAGCTTCCGTCTGGTTTCTCCTGAGCAGGCTTTGAAGGAGCTGGGCCTTGCAGAACATCAGTTGCGTTTCACCTGCCGTGTTCACATTCAGGATCCGCGGAAAGAACACGAGACGGTGCTTCGTGTATATAACCATCTCAAAGGGTAAGTCCGTTCTAAGTTGTGCTTGTTTTCTTCCCCCTAGGGATGGACTTAAGAATGATAAGCTCAATATAGGTAGTACAAGTGCTCCCTCCTTTCTGGCCTTCCAGACCAGCCCCATAGAGTTAAGAGAAAATTCTCTGCAGCCCCGAAGACACAACTGCTCTAGATTTCAGTCTGTACAGCCAACGTAACCAGAGCAGTGGCAGTAGCAGAGGCTGGTAACCAGCCTACAAGCTCATGGTCTTTGCCAGGCTAGAGCAGTCCACCTGAAATCTTTGTTCCTGTTGTCACTGTTGCTTCTAGCTGAAGTTTGTACAATTGTTTGGAGTGAGACCCTCAAGCATAGGGTCAAGACACCTCTTAAAGCTATTCAAAAGCTAGCAGCAGATGAACCTTAAAAGCTGTTTTCTTCCTCGAGGCAGCTGGTCAATTCTGTGAGTAGTCCTTTGCTCAGATGAATGGGGTTCAGACTGGAGCTGCTATCACGAAAGCCAGAAATAAATTCTGTAGGAAAACCTGTATGATCAATATAAGCACTAAAACAAGCAAGCTCTGCACCAGCCCCATTCTCCCTTCCTTGGGCAGTGCATGCTGGCTCAGAGACACTGCTACTAGTAGTACCTGCTGGTGTTTGGGATTCAAAGATACAGGGGATGACCCACCCTTCAGCTCGTGTGCATTTCCCACCCAAAAATCAATCGCGTATCTTCTCTCTTACCAGGGTCCTGAAAGATTATTCAGTGCAGCATCTCCCTGATGGTTCTATAACAGTGGAGTCCATTCTCATCCAAGCCACGGCACACTCGGAGGATCAAGGAACCAAAGTTCTGCTCGTATCCTGGACTTACCAGGTAGGAATACTAGAAGACATACTTTTCAAGGAACTCTGATCTTAACTCCTTACAGTCCAAAACCGTCCTACAATGTGGGTTGCTATTTTAAGGGTGAGTCTTCATCACTGTTTTTGAGGTAGTTTGACTGGAAGAAGATGAGGTGAGTCACTGCCCTTTTCTTTACCATTTTAGGTTTAGTACAAATCATTTTACAGGAGCTCTACTGAGTCAGTTTTTGCTGGGGCCACTGAACTCAAGGCAACTGATCTGGAGTAATTACACTTAATACGATTACAGTTAATTACAGTTATGTCTATATTTTGAATTCTCAGCTGTATCACTACTGCCATACAGTGTGTGGAGGTATTTTATATTGTATTTCTTGGGTGTAAAACTTCAAACAACAAACAAGCAAAAAGCTAGCCAATACAAAATTGGGGTAAGATTAGACCTAGGCATTATGTTTTCTGCCTTTCCAAAGTATACTTTCTATGGCTGTATTTTTAAATGTTTCCTTTACAGTAAGGAAATGCCTTCTTGAGGACAAAGCAAAAAAATCAATGGTTTTTTATTCTTTGCTTTCAAGAAAAATGGTCATTTTTGTCAAAAGAGACACCTCAGGTCCAGACACCTACTTTGACAAATGGTAGTTTTACAGAGGTATTTCAAAAGAACACCAGAAATGCATTTGTGCTAACTGGATTGGTTTCCATTTTTGAACACTGCTAATATTAGAATTTGCTGGGCCCAAGAATTATTTCAGTCTATTTCTACGTACCAGAGTTGAATTTACTGCTCCAAATCGGAAGGGCAAGTAGAAGATTGCTTTCATCCTGTTTTTCTTTATTCTCTCTAGGATGAAGAGCTGGGCAGCTATCTCACATCCCTTCTGAAAAAAGGACTGCCACAGA
This sequence comes from Buteo buteo, assembly GCF_964188355.1. Classification (NCBI taxonomy): domain Eukaryota; kingdom Metazoa; phylum Chordata; class Aves; order Accipitriformes; family Accipitridae; genus Buteo; species Buteo buteo. The sequence continues at coordinate 3,548,358 of NC_134175.1, forward strand.
GTACGTCATGAGCAACAGAGCAGCAGGCACAGTGGTGTTTCAGAGAGGTTTAGATTTTATTTTGTATACGTTGTCAATGTTTTTTTCCTGCTTTTGTTTTAATAAAGGAATTACAGTGTTTGTCCAATTACTGCAGTGATAGTGTGTACTGTTCAACAGTACTGCAATCTTCCCCCACTGGAAACCTGTCCATGGAGTCATTAGAGCCTGTTTTTAAAGAGTCTTGAGGAACAAGCTTTGAATTGCTTACCCAGTAAGGTAAAAGATATTCAGCATTCTTCCCCTCCCACAGCTCATTTCTCTTAAAATTTCAGCACTGCTGAGTGAAACAAGAAGCTTTCAAAGCTTCACAATTAAAATGCAAAGTATAAATGGAGGCAAGCAGATAAAGCCTTAAATGTGCTATTTACCTAGCAGCATAACTTTTTAAATTATCCATACTTCCCTCAATGACAGCTGACAAGGCTGCAAGAAAGCTGCACTTGTGGATGGAGTCTCTAATAAAAATTTTTCTTCCTTTGTCCAGAACATAAAAATTGTGCTTAGTTTAGTTGGAAAGAATAGTCCCTCTAGTGCTGGGAAGTGTTTCTATAGCCTATAAATGGGACAAAAATAGCAGTCTCTCGCGAAAGGTAAAAGATTAATTTGTCCTAATACTCCCTCAGAGGCTCTCCTCGTCTCTCCATTTTACAAGTGCAAGGATTTGCACTTGTCTTACCAAGCCTGCTCAAGCAGAACACAGGAGTCATTATTTTCAATATTTTAGAAAAGTTTGAGCAGGTTTTCTCACTGATACTTAAAAATTCCTCCAAGCTAAAAGCAAAATACAGAAAGGGAGAGGTCAGTAGCTGACCCATCATTAGTATCTATTCAACACGATTCAAACTGCACGTAGCAGTAACTAATGCAGGTCAGGCCCATCCTAACAAATGCAATACTACACCCGCAAACACCATCTATTACAAAGCTTTAGCTCTATTATAATAATTTCAGATTTGCTCATGGTTTGCTTGCTGCATCCATCTCAGATTGCTGAAGTTGTTTCATTGATTGGCTTTAACTGATAGCTACAGCATCCCAAATCCAAGACCCTTGCTTATCATCATAATGCGTGGGTTTTTTCCTCCAAACCAAAACCCCAACATACCCCTACACCAGTGCTTCTTATTTTCCAAATCTCTTACCTCCTGTCCTTAACCAGAACATAGACTCTGGCAGCAGCTGCCATCAGAAGATTGGCCGAATATGGGCAGACACTGCAACATCCATTGTTACGCAAAGAGAAGTTACACATCATATCAAGACACACAATCATTTATCTCGCACACCATTCTGCCGCAGTAATCCTACTCCCTCCCTCCTTTAAGGTCCACGGCCGTTCTTGTTCCAAGTCCAACAGCACCGCATAACCTGGGAACCCCAACCATCTGCTGCAGCCTGCCAGGTCAAAGCACGACTTCTAGCCTCCCTTTTGCACACTTGGAAATGGAAATACAGATTTAGCACATTGCCACAGTTCAGCATACCTCATTCCCTCTTAAACAAACCCCATCACAATTTCCCTTCTGTTCTCGTCTGCTCAGCCGTCTTGCATGCCTACAGGCCAACAGCATGTACACACTTCATAAAGTTTGGGGGCAGCGTGGGAAGGAACAGTATATCTGTTACCAAAATCACATTCTTTTAAGTAAACCCTTGGCTTTTAAGCAGTTTATCAGCCGGGCCAGTGGTTTTCTGGTGACTCTGATAACCCACAAATGGTAATTTCTCTCCAAAGTCTTGTGTTTCACAGGGTGGGAAACTCGGCAGTTTTCAGAAGCTGTGTGGTTCTGTTAATACAAGAGAAGGGGTGAAATAGGTCAGATATAAACGCGATATCACAAAAGGTGACTGAAAAGAGAGCTTTAACATTTGAACAGGACTGGCCTGTGTAAGGAGTTGTGCCAGCTCCTACAGTAGCTTCCCTCAACGACCGTGTGGCCAGAGGAGCTTGTTTACCACTGGTCCTGCGCAGGGTTAACTGACTGATAAATACTTCGGATCTACGATCTTCCAAACTTGCAGTAATAGATGTCCAGCTTGAATCCATAGGCATGCAAAGCTAGAAACCCTGTACTGAAATACTCCTCAGGAAGCCAATCAATTGATTCACAAGAAGGGAACGAGATGCCCTTATTTGGCTGCGGAATGTAGGCAGAAAGCAGTTTGTGAACCCAGCTGGCTACAGGGTGCCCCCAGGGAGAAAAACACAGGATCCCTCCAAAATAGGGAAAAGCCAAGCAGGACTGCCCCAATCCACTCAGCTTTCAGCTAGTTAGTGTCAATTAGAAGGCTGGTTTCTTCCAAGTAACCCTTTCCTGGGCTGTAACTGCTTTCCAGAAAAGCCCTGTGTTGTCCTACCAAGCCCAAAATTAAACAAAAGGAGACCAAAACATCAATTTACGTGAACACAGCATGTTTTGCCCTGTGCTATCTAGGACTGTCAGAGAATACAGCTCCCCCAAGTACTGTCCTAGTTGGCTAATAAAAATATATAGCTGTTAGGCACTTCCCTCCACCATTCCCTTGCTATAAAAGCCACTGTATGAAAAAATGGTAGGTTTCACAGGTTTGTTTTCAAAGAAACAGTTGGAAAGATGAATACTCTACTTACTTTAAGTAGATCAGTTGATTCCATCTCTGTCTTTTTTATTTCCATGTCTCTGTTGTAGTTTATAAACATAGGAGGACTCCCCACATTTCTGGTCACAGATGGTGTACACCATTTTAGACCTGAATCTGAGCTTGAAGTTGAAGTACCAATGCTTGCTGGAAGAGGTGAAGTAGTACAAGAGCGGGTTAAGGCAACAGTTGAAGCTCACTAGGGCTAAGGTGACTCTTCGCATTTTGTAGATCAAGCTGGTAAATGACTCATTCTGGATGACCTGGATTCTCATTAAAAAGTGGAGCAAGTGAGTGAGATGATACGGGAGAAAGCACAAAACACAAATGACCAAGATGATGTAGATAGTGCTCAGGGCCTTCCTCTTGCGAATGCTGTGTTTGATCTGGGAGATCCTCTTAGCAATGAGAGGATAGCTGATTAGAATGATGGAAAATGGGATCACAAACCCAAAAACTAAGGCCAGGATGTTGTAAGGTGCCATGCGAGAAGTCCAGCTACGCGTAGCAAAGTTCTCAAAACACGCTGTCATGTTCCTCACATCACTGTTGTGGAGGGGACCTCCAAGGATAAGCGGAACCATGACACTTAGAGCGACCACCCAAAGGATTGTGACCACCATCACGTAATGGATGACTTTGATCTGGATGTACGTGAAGGGGTGCAACACTGCAATGTAACGATCGACGCAAATGCAGGTGAAAAAGGCAATGCTGAGATAGATGTTGATGTAGTACAAAGTCCCAGTTATCCTACAAGCCATGTCACCAAAGATCCAATTGTTCCGATTCAGGTGGTAATGAATTTTAAAAGGCAAAACACAAACAAACAAGGTGTCTGCCAGAGCTAGATTAATGAGGTATACATAGGAATGAGAAGTGTGCTTTACTTTGCAGGACAGGAGGTACAGAGCCAAGACATTTTCTACCAGTCCTAGCACGAAGACAATGCTGTAGATGACAGTAAACAGGGAATACTGGAAGTCTGCTTCCAAATTGAATTCTGAACTGGCATTGGCAACTGTCTCGCTGGAGACTCCTTCAGTCCAGGAAATATCTGCCATGGTTTCTGCTGGAGTGTAGGGATATCCAACATGGGATAAAAGTCTTAAGCCATCCCTTACCTCAGGAGGTTCTTGAGTTTTACTTCATCTCGAGTGGGCAGGAGCTAAAGCTACACAACTGAGCAAAGTTCCGTCTGGTGAGGTCTGTGGTTCAGAGGTCTGGGCTTGGTATACTTAGATGGAAGGCGGTGTTGCATGTTGCTGTAAGGGAGAATAAATCATTTAAAACACAAGCATTTGAAGTTTACACAGTAAACAGAGCATTTACTGGCATTAAAATCATCACAAGGTGACAATACTGAAATAACAGAGGTAGCAATAACCCCTGTGCCCTCCAAAAAAAAAAAAAAAAAAAAAAAAAAGACATGTAGAAGGCTCTATCTTTAGCTAAGGACAGGCCAGCAATTGAAGCAGTGCAGGAGAACTTCAGCAGTGATATATCTTTGGAGGTCCTGTAATTAATTTCCCATTCCTAAGCCCTACCAAAATTCTTGTGTCACTGCTGAGATGTATGATGTTGTTACCCTGTCCTTAAAAATTTGCAGTGATGGATTGTGCAGGCTTCCCAGGAAAAAGAAAAGCAGTAGAGGCAAAAATAGAAGCAGGACTGCTTTTTCAGTTACTCCAGTGTGACAGTTAACCCAGTACTCTGTATACTGAACTGTTTTATAACCTTGCTGCTGCAGCTTTATAAAGAGCATGCGTGGAACCTTCCTGTTAAAACTAAGAAATATTGTTTAAAGCACAGGACTGAAACAGGTAGCTGGCATCCATACCAAGCTGTTAACCAAATCATAAAGCAGCAGCACCTATCCCCACCCACGTTTATGAGTGGTTCAGGGTGGATGGTCAGTATAGACATCAACTGTTAACATAACAGTAAATGGAAGGGTTCAGCACTTCAGACAAGATGTGCCAGGTCTCTTGGAACAAACATTCATTTGCAGGGGAGTATGTCGTACTGGACACAGTCCTCAGTCATCGTAAGACCTGGTGACATGCATGAAGACAATCTGACAGAAATAGGGGGTTTTCCACCCTTCTCACTCACACTTTTACACCTTAGTTGACATTCATATATAAGGGGGAAGGCTCAGCGTAAGCTGTTGGGTGAATTTACGGCACCTTGAACCTACTCTGCAGGCACATTGCAGAGGGGAAACCACCACTCACCTCAGATACAAAGGAAGCCTAAAGGACTAGTTTATGTGTTCAAAATTCGGGAAAGAGGCACTGTGCAAGTAGGACTCCTCATCTAAGTCAGTCACGTCACGTAAGCAATAAACTGCACTCCAACAGTGCAGATTCCCTCCATCAAATACAAAAGAAATCTGAGCAACTAAGCCAAACATAGACACCTAAACAGAGGCCCTTAAAGGCAGTGGAGAAATTAAACCCAGCTACAATATGCACAACGTTCCTGAAGCGGAGCCATTGAAAGCACAAAAACACAAAGGTTGTTGGGTACTTTCCAAAGGAAACTCTGAAATCACACTTCCTCCCAATAGTTGTTTATCTAATGAAGTCAAAAGCACCCAAGATAACTGGAAGATTAGAAAGGAAAAAAAAAAATGGTTTCACTTTAAGTAGGCAAGTAGACCTATCTGCTTACATAGGTCTTTCACGTAATGGCAAAGGGTTTGTACACACACAGGAAAGTTAATACAAAACCAGGCATGGCTACGCCATAACTTTAAGCAGCATAGGACTTGAAACAACCTTTATATCTGACTTTTGCCAGAGCAAGAGCCCCCAAACATCTATCTTTTCTAGGGTCGGAGTATAGTGTTGCAACTGAGGAAAGATAAGGCAGAGGCCTGTAAAGCCATTAAAGGGGTAGGACAGGCAAAGGAGACTGATTAGCTACTGCTTCTCACAAGACTAGCACAGTAAGGACATCCGTAGGCACTACCAGGTAACAGCTCCAGAACAAACAAAAGGAATTTTTCCAAACAGCACATACATCGTCCCAAGATTCTGTAGAAGCCAGACACAAGAGTTTCTATATGCTTAATGCTGACTGACTGCTGTGAGATGGCAAAATGAATCTTGCTAAAGGACTGCCTAGAGAACTGATTCCACTCAGATCCCCGGCAGTACGGTTACAAGGCCTTACAAAGGCACAGAAGCTGCTTGTACCACGATACTACACTAATATAATTTCCTTTCAGCACTTGTAGTCTCATTTAATCCCCTAAATCCCTCCCCATCTGAAATAGGATCCCACATTATGTCTCTCACTCTTACAGTGGACGGTGAGTGATGCTAATACCTCAATTGCTGGGAAGTAACAAGTGAAGCTCCTCACAGAGATGCTCGTACCCACTAGCGCTCACAATCCCTAGATGCAGCCCATCAAGTAGCATGAACCCATTTAAGCTTAACTACAGCAGAAGTCAGGAACAGCGGAAGGGAGGGTGGAAATAACACAACACTGACACAGAGTATTTTACAAGTCTCACAAGTCCGTCTGCTACCCAGTTCCAGTTATATAAGCACTGCAGGACCCCGCCACGTACATCGATCTGTTTGAAAATATTTTCATTCCCTGTGACAGAAGTGACAAGAGTCTACAACTAAACGTGTATTTTCCAAGTATATAGCCACTTCCATCTCGTATAATAATGTAGCATTTAAAAAAATATGGAGTCTGATCAAATTCCAGATTCAGCTTTGCTTCCCCAGAGTTGTTTTGTTTTGGGGTGGGGTTTTTTTGGTTTGGGTTTTCTTTTTTGGGGGGAGGGCTGTTATTTCTTCCAGAACCAAAAAGCACCACTGAATTTCTCTTTCTGTACAAAGTTATTTGATTTACAAAAACGCAGAAAAGCATACATCAAAGTTTCCACTGGATTTTGAGTTCATTAGACTATTAGAAATGTTTTCATATAAAACCAAGCTTGAGTCTTTGAACTCTGGTCAGGTATGAGGTTTTTCTGGTTTTAGTTTTAAAGCATCACTATCAAACAATCAGAAAGACAGATCTCCCCATGTATTGGATGTCCAAACTGAATTAACTGAAACAAATTAGTAATGCAACAACACAAGAAGGAAAAGAATGCTAAGTATTCATTGATAATAAGTAACAAGTATTAATGATGGACATCAAAAAAAATGATTCAGACTAGGAGTTTGTACAGAAGTTCTCTACTGATAGTACATTTTATGATGCTAAGACAACATGTTCTTTAATTAGATGTCTTTAGGTTCTTTTTAACAGTTGCTCTGGGATTTAAAAAACAAAGCAAAAACCCACAACAGTTCTTTGTGCTAACTGCAGAATTAGCCAGTTTGCCTACTTCTAGACTACTGCCTGGATAGCTGAACCTGGGTTGCTCAGTTACTGGATTTGATAACAAGCCCATCAACACAATAGGTTTTTATTGTAACCAGAAGTTGGGAAACATTTGCAGAAACATCAATAGCAGGTATTTTTGCACTGTGACTATTAAAAAAAAAAGTGATACCTGAGCCTGCAGTAGCAGTTAGCTTGATTAACACCCAAACAGCATTAGCATTTTGTTTGGTTTTCTGTCCCGTAAAGACTTATAATAAATTTGGTTAGAAAGTTAACTTACCAGAGCTCAGATCATCATCTCATGCAAAAGCTGCAGATGAGTACAATGGCTTCTCCAAAGAGTCCTCACAACTACGAGGTCACTGCTAAGCTCTTCTGCACAGACTTTTAACACCAGAGCAAACTGCCCTGTAAGACACACTGCAGAGCTCTCCCACACTGTTCTACAGAGAGAAACCACAGGAAGTGAAGATGAAAAGCTGTCGCTCAGATCCAAGACAAAGCACTTGCCCCACTAGTGAAGTGTCCCCCCAACAGAACTGCGGAGAGTGCACAGCACACAGCCAGCACTAGTGCACGCTTTAATTCTCTCCATGTATCCACTGCACGAGGGAGGCACGATGCTCCCACCCAAAGCCACCCTTGATCACCTCCAGCCCGCCCTGCCCTCCAGTCCCAGCAGTCTGCAGAGCAAGGCTTGCCTCTCTGGAACCAGGTACCAGTGCTTCAGTCTGAGAAACTTTGAAATAGGCCTGTAGCTGCACTCTCACTTCTCCTCAAAGGGAGGAAGAGCAAGACTTTGATGCCGTTCCCTTTCAGGCAAACCGCTGCCCAAAAACATATGGGCACATTATGGTTTGGAACACAGATAGACAAGCCCACTGTTTGTGCTGAAAAAAATCACTGCAGTGTGTTACAGCATCCCTACCTCTGGGTACTTATCCAGCAAGGCTGTACCAGAAAAGCACAAACAGGTACCACGCTAGCAACACAGCAGCTTCAACTCTTCTTTTCCATGGTAGAGACCCAGGACTCCTCCAAAGTTCTGTCGTCTTCTTTGGGAATGAGTCCCTAAGGTAACAAAGCAGCTAGCAGTCAGCATGCCCCACAGGAAGGAAGGGAGTAACCAGAAGTATCTTGCCTTTCCTTCCCATGCTGTCAAAAGTAGGTCTCTAGCAAAACTGCTACCTGGAATAGAGTGAGGAAAAGATGTATCACTTCTCATGAGGAGACATCCAGAAACGAGCTGCCCTCATATTCTGTATCAGAACCACTCACTAACTCGATCCCCACAGCCAAAGACAAGGTGGCCTTAAGAGAGGTGAAAAAGAACTGCTGCCTCCCCCTCTGCCTACCTTGTGGCTCTCCACCATGCAAACAGAGATTGGAAACTCCACAGCCTCTCAAGAGGCTACGAAGATTCTTCCTTTATTTATCTGAACGCAATAGTCTATATCACTTTGAATTGCCACATAAAAAAAACATCCTCTTACCAGATCAAGTCAGCTGTCTGCTCTGAGAAACTGGCTTTGTCTGTAATTCGTCTCCTCCTCTCACAGACAAAGGGGAGATTAATTATGGTGGTACCAACCATCTCAGCTGGACGTTACTTCCACTGCAGAAGTGTTTAAACTAGGTATTGTTTCTTCTGTGAACTTCAGAAATCAAATTTTTCATCCTCTTTGCTGTAACCTGGCACTCTTAACAACAATTTTATAACCAAAACAGGCAGAGATTCTGGTGTCATTCATGAGACAAAAACCCCACAAGTTACCCAATGTGTATTTTATTGATTGGGCAAGCAGGCAAAACCTGAGATCAGTGTCATTTAAAAATAAAAAAAATAAATAAATAAGAGTTATCTCGGCTCCCTGCTCTGCACTACGATTCACACACCCTTAGATTGCTGACAGACTAGCATGCTCTGCAGCACTGCTGCACCAACAACTATGGAAGAGCAGAAGGCAACAACAAGAAAATTGGAGCCCAGCAACAGCGGGGCAGCCACCTTCCAGCTACAGAGCCTCCACTGCCAAAAGTGCTAATCATTTCATGATTAGGCTGACTCACTCATATAGTTGTTCCTGTGCTATTAGCCCAGTCTGTGACCATTAAAACAGGTTTCAAGTGACCTCAAAGGAACTTTGTTCTGTAATATGCCACATCCTAAGTGGAACAGACATAACTGTACCAGAGAACAGGATAATGTAAAAGGCAACATAGTTCAGTAAGAGAGTGATTGTTGATGAGGAGAGGAAATGGCGAGTACTTTCAAAGGCTGCTTCTGTAAGTCACTGCATCAAAGAGTAACAGTTGTCCCTTGCGCTATGTTGCACAAAGGCAGGGTTACAGAGGAGAGGGGCAGAGAGGAAATGCTACTTTCTCCCCCGTTCTAAGTCTGTATCCCTCCCACACACACCACAGAAGGAAAAAAACAAACCCACCAAACACCAAAAAACCCAAGCCCCACTCCTTCCTTCTTCTGTTTGAGACAGGCACCAGAATTTCAGAAGAAAAAGCAGTTCTGAAAGCAGTACGGAGTTGTTCTTCTTTTCCCCTTGGCAGTCTCAGATGTCAAGAACAAATGGTAGGAAGATGCCTACAGTCACAGTCAATGATTTTTATTGAGACAAGACCGCGTATTGTGTAGTGCGCTTGGCAAACCTCCATCACATATCCACAACAGTCCTTTCAGACATGGCTGTATCTCATAGAGCTGCTATTCTCCTGGGCCAACTGTAGCATTCAAATCTGAGAGAAAAAAAAAAAAGAAAACATTAAATTAGGGAGAAAGATGGCACTGAAACCACCTGAAAGCACTTAATCTGGGGTCTTCATTTCCCACCTGGGCTCCCTCCCCACTGGCACAGACAGCTCCACAGCCAGCACTATCAGAAAAAGCACCATTGGAGAGGGCCAGCACCAGGAAGCAGCAGCTGCCTTTTCAAGGCTACGCCAAGTGCTCAGAACTACATTCAAGCTCCTTGCACTGCTCTTTGCTGCTTGCCTTTCCCTTCTGTCTTCTTTAAGACCCGGTGTGTGCACTGCTGCTGCACAGGAGAGCATGCTCTAAGCCCACCTGTAGGAAGTCTGTGGTTTGGCTGAGACAAGGCAGCCTGGAAAAGGTCTGCAGTGTGGTGCAAAGTCCTCTGTATCCACTTTTCACGAGTGCTGGATTAATCAGAGACAGATTAATCCTTGCAGCTTTAAATACCTGCTATTCCTAGCAGGGATGTCAAAATTCTGTGACATCCATTTGCTATCTTCTGCAAATTTGCCACATACACCCCTTTTTTTTTTTTTCCTAAGCTAGAAAACTTCAATAGTTTAGATGAGATGCTGTTATATTAAGAGAGCCACCATATAAGCAAAAGGATGATCTGTTCTCCAGTCCATACAATCCTCTCGTAAATACCAAGGGAGAAGCAAGGGAACAGAAGTGGATCTGTAGACACCTAGATACCACAGACAATTTGGTCTTTAAACATTGTCCGGGACAGAACAAGCATTTATGCTAACGGAAAGTATCATTCATGTTGAGATCTCAGTCATTGTCAACACAACTTCTTTTACTACCCTGCAAGTAAGAGGAGGAAATCTACTAGGAAAAAAAACAAAATAACAATTTTTCCATAGCAACTGCTGTAAACACCTCCACAGTCCAGGGCATTCACTGTGATGAGGGTGTCAATGAATAACACTGTGAGCCATAGGTCAGACAGCACATAAAGGAAGACTGTGGGTGTTACTGCTCCCTTCAGTATTAGATCTGACTCCTACAAAAAGAACACCATTCCCTGCATTCACGTACCTGCTTCATCGTATTCCACTGATTTTAGAAAGAGTCCAGATGGCGGAGCCATGGCATTTGGTGGAAAAGCCCGTGCATCTTTTATCTCCAGTAATTTCTTTATATGAAGAGGTGTTAACTTTCCCTGGCCGACTGCAACTAAAGCCCCAACCATTCTTCGGACCTGGAAAACCAGAGAACACAGCTTAGGAGCTGCCCTTGTAAAACTTAAAGAGGTTAGGAAATTCTGTCCAGAGTCCTACACTTGTGCTATCACCAGTATTATAGCAGCCCTCAGTTACCACTGATGGCGAGTCAAGCTAGAAACCTAATCAGAGAGTTCAGTGCCTGTCACTTGGGAAGGAACGATATCACCATGATTTCTTAATATAAGCCTGCTCCTGAATATAGGTACATCATTATTATTAAACCCATAGTTTGTAGAAAGCCTAATTTCTGGTGTTCCTCTACTGCTCCTAGTACCATCAGTTCCTAGTACCATCAGTGCCATGCGCTTTTCTCCTAGTCCAGCTGGGTATTAAGAAAGAAGCAAGCATCTCCCCACATAAAGAATGCTTTGACCCTTGTTTTAGGTGCCACTGAAGTATCCCAAGTCATGCCCCAGACTCACTCATGAGGGTTCAAGCCAGTCCTGGCTGCCCCTTGTACACCTTTGGTATCACATACCTTCAGGGAGCATTTCCAATGTTCACTTTATTTCTTTGGAAAGATCATACTCCCTTAGTCCCTGAGCACGCCCCAGCAGTTACATTCACCCCACAGCCTACGGAGGAAAGGTGTTCTTTCCACTTTTGGCAGGGATGCCAAGGGCTGCCTAGGTTCTGTACTGATTGAGGTGACATGACAACATGGAGCAGCTAAGCTTGTCTGCAATGCGCAGAGGCACAGCATCTTCTAGTGACCAAAGCTGGTGGTAGGGAAGGGAAAAGAACTAGCAAAATTACCTCGCTTCCTTTAAGTCTTCCCTCCCTACAACTAAAGGCATTAGTAAGAATGAGATGAGGACCTGTAATATAATAACCTCCAGCTACACAACACTGCCTTGGAGCAGGGCTTGGTCTCGTCACACATGGGAAGCAAGCTGAGCAGAGGATGGTTTCCGTTTCAGAAACAACAGCAGCACCCACACGTCCGCCTGTGGCAGGAAGCTCACATGCTTGCTGGGAGAGCTGAGTTCACAGGTGGTTCTTAATACATAAGCAACACTGTTTGCAGGTGGGGGACTATGTAGGGGCTTGCTTCTCTCTCAGAAAGCCAAAAAGTAAGAGGAAAAAAAAACCCTAAGCAGGACAGCCCATAAGACAACACCCGCCCAGTGCAGCAAACTGGTATTTCAAACACCTCTCCATGTCACAACTTCCCTTCCCTCCCCTCCACGCTCAGCAATTCCAGACCTAGTCAGCACAAATTTCACACCACAGTGCTCACCGCCTGTGTAAACACCCCTCACACTTCAGAATCCCTTTGGCTAAAGGGCGCTCTTTCCTTCTATATCCCTAGAAGACATGTTGTTCCAGGAGGGCCAAGACTTGTATCTGCCAACGACACCTGCACACCAAAAGCTAGTTCCCTATGGCTAGCTATCTCTTACATCCCTGTGTGGTGGCTAAATTTCTCTCCACCCCTTTCACAAGCTGAAGCCATCCTTCTGAAGGCAGAGTACTGCTCACTAATCCTCCTGGTACTTCTTATGTCAAGGCAGCCGCATGAAGCTACTGTTGAGGAATAACTGACAAGTAAGAGCCCCTCAACTCGTGCCAGAAGTACTCTCAGCAAGGCACTCTTAGAGAGACTTTTATCCAGAGACTAGTATACAGGTGATTACCTACTTCCCATAGGCATCAAGAAAGCTTGAGCAAGAAACATCTGGGGATGGTTCAGGGAAACATCTATTTCCCTGGGGAAACAAAGGATGAAACAGAGAAGGGCCGTCCTTTTCAGGCTTTTTGTTCAGCAAGAGATAAATCCCAAGGAAAGCTAGGCCCTGTCCCAGTGCTCCTGGAGAAAACAGGCTTGTGTGAACAGTCCCATCGTGAGAAACGCCTCTCTGAGGGGAAAGAAATAGCACAACGCAATGAACTTAACCAGCTTGGTGGTGTCCAGCGAGGCAGGAGCTGAACCCCCTTCCAAAAGCTGCCAGCACTTTGCTTGGGCTTGCCTATACTCATTTTCACAGGAGAGGTCACACGGCCCAAGGGAACATGCCACAGATTTTCTGGGCCCGAGTCTTATCTGACATAGAGAAGCCACACTGAAACCCAGCCCTTGCCATGGGCTGATCCTCAGCCACTGCACTTTCACCATTTCCTAGTCATTCTTCTCTGTCCGCACTGGAAGAACTGTCCTCCAGTCTCAAATTTTACAGGCAACAGCAGTACCAGCCCATGTGGGGGAAACTGGTCAAGCAGACACCGTCCTGTCTGATTCACCTTCTCATGCTGCTGCCAGAACACATCCCCACTGGTGCAGGCATGATTAGTCATTTGGCCTAAATAAACATTCATTCTATTCATGACCTTTCAAAGCACACCAAGCTCTCCAAAAACTTAAATGTAGTGCTGTGATGCAGCATTGGTCAAGTTTCTGATCCATTAACATTTACAAAAGAACAAACCAAAGCCCACTAAGCAACCTGATCATGTTTATTACCATTAAGAAGAAAGGTCCAACAAGCCAAGATATATTTATCCAAAGGCAAGCGCTGTCTCTCCTTATATGCTCTGATCTTAAACTGCACTGTGAAGTGCCAAGAGCCTGCCTTTAAGCAGATGGCACAGAGAAGCAGCACAGATCCTTGGCATATGTTATTTTATCCATCCCTCACTAGAGGTCATTGTATGCTGTGACTTTAGCTTTGATGTCTCCACACTTGGAGTTAGCTAGTGTAAATGCAGACTAATAGTACGCATCTGAAATAGCCATGTGCTTGGTGTCTCCCCCCTTCTGCATGCTGTTCCACAAAAATAAATACATACAGCTTCTGGGGCTGTTCAAGCCTTTTCTCTAATAAAAACATCCAGATGTCAATACTTATCATAGCAGCTATACGAGATATGAAGTCCATCTAGCCTAGTCTCCTCTTTATGATGGAGGGCAGAAGAAGATGCTCAGGTAGAAGAGTGCAAGTTCAGCACGTACAGCCTGTTCCTGCTTCGCTGCTGCCTGCCACTTCGCTGTAAGGCAGCTGCTGTGAACAAGGTTCAGGGAGGGCATTAGGCTGAGCTGAGTATTAGGGTAACTGTTCTCTCTGCACAACATCACTAAGTAGCATTTCCGTTCTAATGCACTAAATGGGTTACCAGCATTTTCTCTTTGTCACAAGAGCATCTGAAGCAAATCCCTGCTGTATATCAAGCCCTTCTCAAGCATGTTGTTGATCTTCCCTTGCTCATATCCAGACACCCACTGTCAGTGAGCTTACAGAGCATTACTTGGCACAGGATAAAAACAAATTTGGTTTGTCAAAACAGAATAACAAATAGCTGCTTGCTGTTCCCACAAAACACCCCCTCTCTCCTCCAAAAAACAAGCCCTTTCTTGCCTGTTCTCTGTCTCCAGTGCGACCATGGCCAGGATAGACAGACTGAGAACAGCCAACTCTTTCCTAATGAGGTGATCCATTAAGTTGTGGAGAGAGCTGTCTCCCCTGAGGATAGCAGCAAAACCCCACTGGAGTTATTTCAAAGAAAACCCAGTGGAGGCTAGACAGCATGGCAGAGGGAAAAGATCCTGCAGTTATGCCTGCACAGCTGAATCAGGTCTTCCCATCTCTCCTTTGTGCAACACTGAGAATTACTTCATGCTCCAAAGCCAGAAAGTAAAATTCCAGGCAGTCTTTGCTGGGCCCAGTGCCATTCAGCAGAGCAAGAACATATGTCTGTTGGTTTTTACCACTCAGACTGCAAGGACAAAGATTGCGGAAAACAAAACTTTCCATCCTCCCACACGATTCTGTGACTTTGGACATACATTTTAGACACAAACTTAAGAGATTCTGGTTCTACTGGATCAAACAAAGAATAGAGAACCTTTCCTCTCTGACGCTAGGTCCCTGTGTGTGTCACGCAGCTGTAACACCAGCTCTGCAACACAGATGGCACTATGCAAGGACACAACATTGCTAAACCGACCAATAGTTGTAGTGATAGCAGCACTTTGGTTTTTGGAGGTAAAGTGTGTGCTGAATACAGCACCAAACAGTACCTGTCGGTAAACAAATGATCTGCTCCTGAACTTCAACTCCCAAAACTCCAGTCCCCTAAAGAAAGGAACAAAAAAAAAAAAACAAACCAAAAAGTGTTTAAAATCACATTTCAAATGGCTCTTTTACCCACAGAAGTATATATCACAGGTGAATGCAAGTAGAATGAGTAAGAAGCTGCACAGCCGCCAATTAACCTGAAACAGCATCATGAGCTTTCAAACACCAGACTGCTCATTTGCTACTCAGATGCAGACATTTTCCAGGGTAAAACAATTCCTGTTTTGTACGTACCTAGTTTTTAAGGGGCATGATCTTCCTTTTGCCTTATACCCAAGTATATAACCATTCAAATAAAAGGGAAAGGGCAACATAAAACAAGGTGCAACTCAGCAGTCTGCTAAAGGTACTACTGATTTGAGGAATACAGTCCGATGCCTCCTGGAGAAAGGAAGAAAAAACCAACCATAGCAAAGCAACTCTACCATTTCATTTGGAGCTGGCTTGAGAGAGTCACATGGTCCTTACAGGCTTTGCAGAATGAATTTCAACACTCTGCAATGCCTGCTGCAACATTCACATGCTACTGGAAAGGCCAGGACAAGCAAATCAGGACACAGACATGCCCGAGGAATTCAGCTGCAGCATCAGAACACAGGTAATGGCAGACAAGGAAGCACTCCAGGCTAAGAGTGAGCAGAGCAGGAAACGGCAGATGAATATTTGGGGGTGGATGGATGGATGCTACTAAGCAAAAAGACATCCTTTCCCCTCACCAAATCTGTCTATTCATTTAGATACCATTTTCCAGAAAGTTTTATTGTAGTAACCAATATTCCTTATCAGAACTCTACTGAGGCTAACTATTCCAACACTTCACTGACACTCGCATCCTCTGCTAAATCTTTACAAGTTGCTTTTTAAATATTTTTATGTTTTTGCCGATGTTCCAAGTACCACCTCTAACACTAAAACCCAAAGCAAACCCATTCTCAGGAACAGTCCTGTGGGGAAGAACCTGTATGCACATTTCCTTCCTACAAATAAAAAAAATAATCTGATATGCACATTAGATATATATAAAAACAAACTCACACACGTGTATCATACATTAGATAGGCCAACTGAGCACAAAGATGAGCAGGTTTTCACTTCAGGACCTGCATCCCCAAACTTCCATGCTACCAAGCAATCCTAGAAGTCACTTTGATAAAAGCAACAATAACATAACAATAAAAACTAAACAAACTCACTAACAGTTTACAAGTGCTCCGTATATCCCATAGCATTCCTACAGCAAAAAGAGGCAGAGCTTACCTTGCATAATCCAGAAAAGCAGATATTTACATGCAAACCCTCTCCTCTCCTCCCCTGCAATGAGCCCAGTAACCAGGTAGCAAAGGGCTATGGAGATGTGAATCAGCTGTGATAAAAGCACAGCTGCAACATATTTGGCTGGAGGGTTCAGACGGACAGGCTGGGTTTGCTGGAAAACCTGAATATCAAGGAAGGGGCTGCCCATTCCCTGGGAGAGGAGACAGCTCTTGCGAGCCATAGAAGAAAGGTGAAGAAGGGACATCGTGATTCACAGGCCCACGCAGGGCATCAGGGCAGGGCTAGCAGGAAGAGAAACTGTGAAATAGTCATTGTAGGGAGCAGCCACAAGCTGTTTTCTCACTGGATTTACAGATAAATCACTGCTTTTAGCCTTCCCTGTCGTGTATGTTGGCATATGCAAAGGCAGCTCCTGCCTCCGGATTCCTCTTTATGTCAGGAAATGACAATCTTTCTATCACTTACGTACGGTCTGCTCTCCCCCCAGCTCAATGTACATGGCATACAGACATGTGTGTTGCTACACACATGCACAAATACCCAGCACATCGAGGTCATAATTCAGCTCAGCTCTTCAGCAAAGCACAAGAGACAATTTTTTTCAAACAGGGACAAATCCCACTCTCATCAAATTGCATGCACCTTCTTTAGCCAGGATTCTCCTCCCGTCTCAGTTATCTTGACAAGATATATTAAGCTACAAAAGATGGGTTGAGATACTCAGGAGAAGTATCTTGTAGACTCTGAAAGCGAGCAAGGTAATTTTCTTTAAGAGGCAAACTTTGTTTTTCTTGTCAATCTCACAGATGATTTTGCTTACCAGCAAAAAAATCCAGCTGCCTCTTTTCCACTTGGCAGCAGAAGCCAGCACCTTGCAATGACTAACACATATTCTGCTCGAAAACAGGTGACAGAGCCATCACTCCTTAGGAATAAGTGATAGGGCTAAGTCTATGAACACATCCTTACTTAGTGTTCAAAAGCATTTTGTATGGATGGGACGCTAACTCCACTTCCACTGTTGCTGAGCAACTGAGTTTGATGGAAGGAATCATTTTAACAGTTAACCTTTTAAACAGACAAACAGTCAATTCAGAAGATTGGTTTAAGTTCAGAAAGGAAGGAAAGAACAAGAAAGAAAAGCTGCATTATTTGACTAAGAGACCACGGTTTATCATTCTACAGATTCCTCCCTCTGAAACAGAAAATAAACCTCCTCAGATTAGGCTAAAAAAAAATTAAAAAAAAATCTATTTATAAGCTTTCACTGCTATCCCAGCCCTTTTACTGCAGGAACAGTTCATCCTGCTACTGCAGCAAAGAAATACACATGCACTTCAGGCATATTTGCTGTCTTATTTGCAGAATGGGCAAACAAACGCTAAGCTCCATGACTGCAACTGTTCCCACAGTTTTAATCTGTGGAACTCTCCCTAACTAGGACATTGTAATTAAAAAAAACCCAAAGAAACAAACAAAAAAAACCCCCAACACCACCTAGCCTGTCACAAAGACCCAAACCCCACAACTTTTTTCTCTAGATCAGAAAACTCATGGTCATGATTATTACTAACAACATATTCTAAGAGAGTTAAATACCATTTTGATGCATGGAAACTAGGCTTCTCAAAGCCATCCCCTTCAGCCTAGATATTCATTAAATCAATTAATATTGACACATTATAAAAATGACTCGCTATAAAACACAAGTTTGGCTGCCTGTGTTGCTAAAAGCAAAAATATTCCATCAGCAACTAGCTTGATGCTTTTGATCCAGTTTTTAGGTTTGCCCTCTCCCTCATGAGCTGTTTTTGGCCTCATGTGGGATGGGTTTATGCAGCAAGTTATGCAAAGAATGACAATTTCCCTTTTTTACATTAAAATCAAAGACGTAAAAGAAGAGCTGATTCGTATTAAATCTTAGATCAGTCAACTGACAACAGCAGGTCTGGATTTGGAAGGTAACCTGGTCCATATACACTTACAGGTGATCTCCACAAGACTATTAACAGTTATTTTCAGGTTAGCTCAAGACACTGCCACTTAAAATGCTACTCCTCATAAAGGACAAGATAATCTTGTGGATGAAGCATTTCACTGTTACTTGTGTCCCTAAGCATAACCACACTTGACGGAGGGAAGCCAAGCTCTCCATTCAACAATGGTAACCCAATAATAAACAACAGGAATGCAGCCACACGACAGCACCTATTTTCCCCTCCAGCTTTCCTTTTCCCATGGGAATGGTGTTTCTTAGCTGCAAGGTGGGAAGTAAGCATTTACATCTGGCACTAACTGCCCATGCCTTTGTGTGCGGAAGTAACGGAGTCACGCAGTTGGGTATGGCAACGTGGCTGTGTATTGACAGGCACCAACACTGAGCAGGAAAAGCAGGAATCGGAGAAGATGGGAGGAACTGAAAGACCAGTGTTACTCAGAGCATACAGATATCTCTGTTTTTTCAGCTCCCTTTCAGTTTTTATCTTACGCTACTGCTGGCAAAATACACCATTCTAAGACACAGGGAAAGAAACAGTGGGCTATTTGCAAACTGCAGCGAGGCTCTACCAAAGCTTGGAGCATGGCACTTATTGTTACAGACAGCTCAGTAGATATTAAAATCTAATGGAGGGTTGTCAGGGAAAACTACAAAGAAAAGGGTTTTCTCCTAACCAGAAAGCAGGAAGATGTGGTTTGGAGACAGACAACAGCAAGGTTTGCTTTCAAGCTGAAACACAACAGCCATGTATCTGTGAAAGAAGCCGGCAGGAAAGCAAAAGCCATGTTCAGAGGATAAATACCCATGATCTTTCTGGGGGGGGGGGAAAAAAAAAAAAAAAAAAATCAGTTTCTGCTAGGGAGAGAATACATCCAGCCACTTAATTTCAATACTTGCAAGACCTGGTCCTGAAAGAACCTGACACTCAACAATCTTTTGTTTATGTAAAAACTGAGGAATATTGGACTTTCCTTCATCAACATCCCCTGGGAAGACAGTAGGAGTTACTGGTGTGAACTGAGCAGATCTGCATAGCTACAGCAGTGACCTAGGTGTCAGGTGGGGTTTTTTCCTTCTATTTGCATCCTTTAGGCAAAGCTAGGACAGCAGCGGGGGGGGGAAAGAAAAATCTCATCCCCTGGCAGAGCTGGTCTTTAGCAACCAAAATGAGAGTAAATGCTGGAAGCACCTCATAGGAATTACTCTGTGCCAGATTCCATACAGCAGTTTATAACATCCTGCCTTTTAATGTACAAAAAACTGGACCAGTTTCCCTGCCCTCATTCCTGCCCATCTTTCTCCCTGAGGACATTGGGGAGGAGAGGGAAAGAAATGTCCTTTCCAAGCTGTCACTAGGCAGAACCCTGCTGACACCATCACAGGACTGTGAAGGCAATGCACAGCAAACAGGAGGTCAATTCTCAAAGCAGTGCTGGAAAGCAGCTTTCCAGACAAAGTAAGCACTAGCTGATCAGAGCAGCTCCTCAGCTGAGTATCTAGGCTCTCACCTGTGTTCATAGTGGTGGGACAGGAAACCAGAAGAAGGTCGGATGTCTACCTGGAGGATGGTTCTGACTGGAGACTGAAAAGGCGTTTCAGAGTTAAGTGAGCGAAAGGTGCTGAAGTCATGGGTTCCCAGCAGGAACTGTGCTGCATCCTGCATGGCAGGCACATTCAGGTAGCTGAAATTAAACACACAGAGCATAAGGAAAGGAGCATCAGGTGTGTCAAAGTCCAATTAACTGATGAGAGGTTTAAACCTGGTACACAGATTTAACATTGCAGCATTGTGGAAACACATTTTACAAGATGGAGTTCATCTTGTAATGGCTCAAACCACAAACCAAGATGCCAAGTGACCTGAGGCCTGAAGGCATTCAAAACCCCGGGCTAGATGAAGGGTTGGCAGGCACATGCTTTTTATACAAACCTTTATCCTGCTGTGCTTCTTATAACAGTTTAATTCAAATAACTTTATTCAACTTGCTGGCTAGAGCACAGGGCAAGAGAACCAAAATCCTTTGCAGTATCTGGATCTTATAAACTGAAAAAGATGTTGCCAGGTAAGAAAATATCAAACACTATGATGGTTTTCCAAACCTTAGATTTGCAACAGCCAGAAGATTAAATTAGGAAGTAACAGAAATGGAACGAGTGAGCAAACTGTCAGACATGAAGCCAGTGTAAACCCAAGGTGGAGATACAGAAGAAAGGGCCAAGGGTAAAACTCAGAATGCCGCGTATCATTCAGATTTCTTCATTTGAATTATCTAGGTCTGTTCAAAATAGTCTCAAGCAAAGGAATTTAGACAGATTTACTGATATATTTGCTGAACAGATGCTTATTTTTATTCTATTTTTGTAAATTTCTCCTAAGAAAAGCCTGAGGAAGTATACATGACCTAAGGCTTAAGTTTTTCAGGTCTCAACAGAAGTAAAAATGTTTCTGAAGAAAACAAACAAACAAAAAATCGAAGATTTTCCAACATCATTAAATTTTTTCACTGTGTTCAAGAAAAATGACTAGCACTTACAGAACCCTGGTCACACTGAGAAGCACTGATGACACCCAGTAGGCAATTCAGATGCTTACAGAAGTTTAATGTGTACTATGTGTTTTATATACCAGATGTGCTTGGTAGTGTACACACTAGGAGCTTCTCCACTACTAGCAGTCCAAATATCCCACCTTTTAGTAAGACACGTCCCATTCAGAATTTGCAATATGCTCACCCTAGCCTTTATGTGGTATTGCCATTTGAGAAATTAACTGCAGTGTCTGGACTAAACTAAATGCTATTTCGTAAAGCCCGAGATTAAGGCACATAAGGCACATCACATCTAATTTTACAATGTCATATTTATTTTTCCCTTCCACAGCCCACAGAAAACAAAGTCAGCAATTTAATGTTAGGACAATGTCATCTTCATTCCTCTGCTAGGACAATCGAGATTGCAATTTTTTCCATTACCCACAATTTTTATTCCAATAGTGGTGATGAAATAACTACAACTGGCTACAAACCTGTTTTTGTATATTGTGGAAAACTCCAGTTTTCTTGAATGTATGTTTATCTCAGTACAACATAAACTAAAAGGACAATAACAAATTATCTTCTGGGTTTTGTTTGTTTTTTCCTCACCCACTGTTTATCATGGGTTTTTTGGTTTTGTTTTTAAATGGTACTGAATTTGGTTTTCTTCCCTTGCATATACAAGCACTGATTTGTTATGACTCAGTGGCTACTCCAAGACGACAAGTGAATACTGAGCTAGATACACTGGTTTGTTATTGCAGAGCTGCTCAGAGTCATCGGCTCTCACTATTCAAACATACAAGCACTCGGACAGGGAATGAGAGAGCAGAGTTACATGCAGTCCTGACCAGAAATAGGACTACTGGGGGGACGGGGGGAGAAGAATTCTCAGCCTTCATTCTTGCCTGCCTGTATGGTCACACCTAAAACTCTCAGATCTGCTGCACAACGCATTTCTGCCTGTCTGCATCATATCAGAGCACTGTTCCTTCAGCCAGCTGTCCAAATGGGTTTGCTGTATGAATTGGCAAGGTCATCTGAGGAAATGCTCGTTACTTCCATAGGGAGGGACACAGAAAGTTGTTGATGGACTCTACCCAGAGTCATTGAGTATTTCAATAGTGCTAAGCATGTTTATCACAGGTACAACTGAGAGTACAATTAAAAAGAACTGCAAGTCTCAGGTCTCAGTGAACATAACTCAGTGCAGTTGCACCAATTTCAACAGGGAAATCTTGTCAATACAAGTGGGGAATCTGGTCTCATATGTGGAAGTTAACCCCTCCTTGCTTCCCGCAAAAGCCAACCCTTTCCAGAGTATCGATGAGGTAGCTCCCCAGGGAGCTTTAATGGAACACACTTACCCTCCCGCAGGAGCCCAGCAGAGATCCTTTTCGAACACTGGTATTTCAGAATAATGAGTGCAGCCCATCAACAGACGATAAATGTAGGTTCTTGACAGTGCGGAGAAGCGTGCATGGAAGCTATTGGTCACTCGATAAGCATTCAAAATGCTGTTAGGACAGAAGAGAATGAGTGAAATGGAAAAAGATGTCATGCACTAATTCAAAAACTTTTGCCTGGTCACCACAGAGATGTGAACTGAAACATGCAATGGATTCTTTGAGAAACTGCACTTACAATTAATTAAATATCATTCTCTCTGGACAGCCTATGGCTAACCGGTGATCAAGGATTTGCACCTGTAGGCTGCCGCAGGCATCTGTCAACTAGAAGGCGGCAGAAGAGCCTTGGCATCACCCCTGTCATCAAATACACAGTGAAACTGAGTTTGGGTCATCTAGCAACATGTTTTGGGGATGCTCACACCATCACAAGAGGCTAAGTCCTTCAGTTGAGAAATGGCAACTGATCATGTGTGTTCTTGGCTGCCCAACGAAACCAAACACCTCACCCAGCCCAAATTGTATTGCATATCTGGCTGAGGGCACCTGTGTTCCTAGCCATGCTTAAGGTAAGAGGCAGCAATTTCCCAATGCAGGCGGACTCCTTCCATCTCCAGCTGAGGAGCACACCTTACGAACATCGTACCCTTCTGCTTTTGCAGAACCATGGTCCCAAATGCGAGTTGGAAGAACTCCCCCAACAACAGAGTTGTGCTCACTGTCACAGGCAGCTCATTGTAGCAGATGGAGATAGTTGAAACTAGGTCACTTCCCTCCCACCTCCCCCCACAACCTCCAAGACAAACAGGACTTTGCTGCAGCAATGAAAATAAAGGTGCATCCCACCATCGCCTAGATTGAAAACATCTGCAAACAGCAGAATGCTGCATGCAGACACCTCCTGGGAACCCTCACATTTCACATCTGCAGAAAATGGCTTTTGGGAATGTTCACGTCTACTTGTCTTCCACTGACTCCGGGCAGTTAACTCAAGAAGCAGCTTTCTAGGCAGCCAAACTCCCCCGTTTTCTTCTATAAGCAACAGGGACAAATTGCCTTGTTTCTCTAAGCCAATGCCACCATTACCATCAAACACAGACAGCTTGGTAGCCAGAAGGGAGGGTATGAAGGCTGTCAGAGAGGAAAACACCCTTCTCTCTGCAAGGGAGAAAACAGAGCTTCCCAGCGTTTCTACACCTCCCCCAAAGCATTACCATTGATTTGAAAATGTCAGCAGCAGTTTTTACTGGATTTGATTTTCCCTTATCCCAGAGTACTGGCTACTCACCACTGCAGGGAGCATGCAGCAAGGAGTCACTATTACACAGGCATAATCTCTCTGCAGGTGTTACTTTAGAGGATAACTCTCCTTAGAAGGTAGTTTTTCTCCTGCTGTGTCCCATTCTGTCTTTGGAGTTTGGCACAGCGAGGAGAAGGGACCCAGGGCAACCAAAAAATACGATACCATTTGAGGCCAAATAATAGAAAAACCTATTTATTTACTTTAAAAAGGCTGGTGCTCCAGGGATTTTTGCCAGCTCAAGTGCCTCTAGCTCACATGCCTTGACTGCAAAGGCTCAGACCACAGAAGAAGAAATTAAAGCTGAGCTACAGGCCTCCACAAAGATTTGCAATAACAAGCCCAGGAGATTGCTCCACTGCTATAAACTCTCAGTAGAAATGCAAAGTACATCCTCCAGGCCTGCAACAGAGTTTGAACCTAGGACCTCCAGCCTCTTCTAAACACAGTAACATAATTATTACATTTATTTTCCTCTGTCTACATGCCTCCACAAGCATTTCATCTATCTTGAGCTTCTCTCATTAACGCTTACGTGATTTTTATTAAATAATCATCCTTTTACTCCCTCTGATAGAGTGATTCTTTCAGAAAAGCCTATTTATGCTCACATGATTCTTCAATGCAGGCATCCTCTCCTGCCTCTCCTAGCAGATGCAATTGCTACCATACACTCTTTCCAGCTAGGCATGTCTTCCCAGCATTTATTCCAGCAGCTACATTTCAGGCCTTGTTAAGAACCCATTTTTTGAAAGACTACTGGTAAATAAAAGCTTATGATATTCTTAACCTTTTCAACAGAGCCTGAATTTCAGAGGAGGTTGAAGGAAAAAAAGCCTGAAGACATCCAACTAGAAATGGCAATGTATCAGATACAAAGATGTCCTCCAGAAGTACATCCTTCTCTCTCCACTGACAACAGAAACTAAATGCCACCGTGCAGGAGGTGGGAGCAATCCCAGCTCTGTCTTGTTGTCACTCAGACAGCTTTTACTGTGCGCTTACAAAACTGAAACCAGACATCAGTGTGAGTCTACTGTATTACCATCCCTACTTAAGGGACAGCAAAGTCCTCCTAAAGTTACCCCATCTATGAAATACACTCTGATCTTTGTGGACAAGATCCTTTCAAATATGCTTTGCAAATCTAAAAGACATATCAGTTGATAGAAGAGAACCATCATGCTACAAAGAAGGTTATTATTGCTGATAATACAGTCAGCCAGCTTGGAATCTTGTTTCCCTTCCAAGCTCTATCAACAATAATGTGTTCTCACAAAGATCCCTCTCTCCATCACCCCCTGCTTGCAACCACATGAAAGTGCTGAGTTTTCTCTTTAGCATTAGGAGAGAATTCTTCTTGGCAAAGTAATATTTACAGAGGGAAAGGATGGTTGCTGAATATGCTTACACTCATGCCCATCACCAAGTTCCTTAATGGAAAGCAGCTGAACAATTTTTAAAAGGTTCAGCCCAAGGGAGGAAGGAGAAGTAGAGCTGACTGCTTCCTGATAAACTTAAATTCTCTAACTGACCAGGACTGTATTGCATTCTATCAGAAGGTATCACCTCCCAATACATACCTGTCACATCTTAGTGCGAGACAAAAAACTTTTCCCGTCTGCGAGATCCCACTGCTGCCTCCTTTTGGAGATACTCTCTAACTTAAAACTTTCTTCAGCTGCAATCCTGTTTCCTCTTGGACTGATTAGTCAAGGTATCACAAAGCTAGCTGTAACTATCTATCTGTATGACTACTAGTATTGAAAATGGCTGGGTCACAACAGTAGTTTTAGCTCTCTAGGACAACTTACTCCATTAAAGCTAGACAACACAACTCACAAATTATAAGCCTGAACTCAGGGGAGAGAGATTAAGATTCAGTGGCTGGTGATGCATAGAACAGACTGATTATTGCAGTGGTACCCTCTGGCTGTAAAATCAGCTAGTTTTGACTCCCAAACAACTGCTTTAGTCTTTAAGGAAGGAAATTAAAACTATGACCTACTTCATGGTCCCTCTTACTGCTAGAGCATCCAGAAAGGATTTGATTTCCAGGGTTTATAGATTCTGACCTAGTTTTCAGTCTGAGCAAAACCAACAACCAAAACCCTGCATAAGTCAAATTCTATTTCAGGTTTTTTTTTTAAATTGACACAGCAGTCTGAAAAGAAATCATCTCCAGCCCCAACCCACAGCAGCTGCATTAGACTCTTTACATATATGTCAAAGAACGTGAAAGCTACCAAGGGACAGTAACTCACAGATGTTAACCATGCAACTTAGCTAGCTTGAGAGAGAGATGTGCTTTGTGTTCTGGCCTCTCACCGCAGAGGAATCTAGCTGCTACTTTAAGAGGCCAATGGAGGAACTGGATTTGTAAAGGCAAAACTGTCAATCCTGTATTATCATGCTAATATTTAATCTCAGGTTTGGGATGCATGATCTGACTTGTTACTGGATGGCTGTCCGTGGGCTGTGTATTAAAGTAATGAAATCCGTATTTGCTTTTCTTTCAGGTACCCACTTTGAAACCTTTGCTTTCAGAGAAAGACTCAACCAACTGTGCTAAAACACATTTTTGCAAATAAGAGGCGAGGGGGGAGAGAAATTTCCCTTACAGATTTCTGGGGACTGACAGTCATGCATTTCTAATGGCCACCACACTCTATATAAAGCCCAGGCAGCATAACAGTCATTTCACACTGCCCTTAGACTGAGCTGCTCACCCACTCCAAGACATTGCAAGAGGGTCTCACGGAGGGACAGCAACAGCTAAGCTAACGTGGACAGTCAGAAGACTGTTAGGATCAAAGGGGAAAAGCAGTGTGGCCTTACGCTGTTCCCAAAACTGTCTGAGGGCTCTCAGAGGTACTGTAAACATCCAGGGAAAAAGGTCAGTTAAAACAATATAATAAACAGCCACTAACAGGAACTATGTGCCTCTAGTAATAAGTGCCTTCCTGCCCTCCTTCCCGAGCTCTGATTCCAAGGATTTTACTTCCTCTTCCCCTTCACCCTCTGATGGCTCACATCTGTGGATTAGCTGCCTATCTCTACTGCCAACCAGAGGCAGGCAAACTGCTTGCTTGCTTCTAAAACAGTTGCAGACACCTTGGGAGAGTCTGATCCTGGGGGCATAGTTTCCAGAGATACTGAACGCCCACCAGCGTAGTCAAAGCTAGCGAAGACTCTGCCACTTGGGATTGCTTTCCTCAGGTTCCTTCCTTTGCTTAAGGTTTGAGTGTTTGCAATGTGCTTTGAAAAAGTCAAAACAGCTGACTGAATTGCAGATTAGCACCTTCTGCAGAGCATGCCACACCTTCAACCGACTTGTACTAACTCACTCTTTGCTTTATACAGCATGTGGACCATGCATGAAAGACCTCCTGGAGAAAATTGACACCATCATTCATCTCTCCTTCCCTCAGACCCCAAACTATTTGAGCACCTGCACATTTAGAGCTGGATTCACTGTTCCCCAAGCCCTGAAGAACTAGAATCCTCCCTTGCAAATCCAAGAACAGATGCAAGTATGATGTCAGTCCTCAAATCCCAGGCCTTGCTATGTCAGCATTTGGGTCAGGCCCTGTTTTACAAAGAGATTAGAAAATAAAGCAGACTGGGTGAAGCAGGAAGGGGAAGTGTACTTCATAGTAATGTTGCTATTCTTACAACAATCCCTTCATTGGGGTGGGAAGGGATGTGCCTTTTTGTCCTGGGCCCTTGCTCTGGCATGGGGAATTTGCCTTCATAATCTTCCTTTATGTTCATGCCACCAGACATCAGAAAGACTGCAGTAACATGAAACAGAGCAACCCTGGCCTCTGAGTAATTACCAATTGGCATCTTGCATCAAAGTTCTTTTGCTCACCTAAATACCTCCTATAAATTACCCATCTTCTTGCACAACACTCTGAAGTGCTTTGACACACTCTTCAGTAGGGTACCGCACAGGCATTCAAGACGTATTGTGCCAAATGCTGTATAGACAGTCTGTGCCTTGAAGAGTTTTTAGGTTATGCAAATAAGACAAAGTAACACAAGAAAGAATAGAGCACAGCAAAGCAGCTGCTGGCAAATGGCATGTTGATTCTATGACATAGCACAGATTGGCTTTTGGTCTAAAAACCCCAATGTTTCATTCAATTTACACTTTATCCATAAAAATGCACCTGTGTCTGGTGAAGAACACAGAAACTGTTTGACAGCTGACAGAGAAACTGCACAACAGCTTGGGAAGAAAAGCAAAGAACATGAAATTCAATCCACTTTTTGAAAAATTCACAGAGTGTAGTAATTACTTACGTAATTGATGCAAATTCCTAACAGAAACTGTTGGTTTTACGACCATTTTTTTCTGCCTTTGAGGGTAGGCATTTAGACCTAGGTCTCATGCAAAATAAGCTCACTCGGAAATTCTGCAAGAAGTAATAACTCTAACAAGAAGAAAGAAGAAAATAGGAAGAGGAAATGCCTGTTCTGCTCTCTGTAGACTGTTGTATTGAGTACCTCACTACATTCATATGCGACTCTCCCTACTCATTAACAGTTGCATGTAGTATGAAAAGGACTTTATCTATCCCATTGAGTAAAATATCAAGTCTTGCTACAAAAATATTAAACCAGAGCTTTTGATGTAACTTCTCTAAACTGTGTCAAACGGTAGCCTTGGTCTAGAAGGCTGATCACATGGGAAGGGAGGAGTAGACTATGCTAACACTAACAGCAATTTTGTTTGCTTCTTCTTCACCTTTTTGCATAGATATAGGTGAGAGGCAATACTGCAGCCAAGTTTTTGCTAAGTGCTAATTCAATAAACAAAGAAAATTAGGGCATTTGGGGAATAAAGCAGCGCTGAAAGTTAACATACTAATGTTCTGGCTCATCTGTGAAACTAGAGTCATCCCAGTGGATTCAATACTTATGTGATGACCCCAGCCTCACAACTCCTCTTGTTTTAGGGGTACCAGCATAGATTATCTCCTAAGAACAACAATGGTGGAACAAGACTGATCTTTAACGTGCCAAGGGTCTGGCAGCAGCAGAAATACACACGTGCAAGGGAGTGGTTTGCCAACACATATAACGGGAAAAACATATCTTGTGGGTTAAGATGGGAGATCATTGCTGCATTTCTTCCTTTCTACAAGGGCAAAATAAAAATTCTGAATTGCCACCAACTCACCGGATTGGCTCAGGCTTCAGGTGGTAATTAAGAGAATAGATGAGCTGTTTCTCACTCAAAGCTGGCTTCCCCGGTGCCCTCTGGATGTCAAGGTGAGCTGAGTTGCAGAGCGCATGGACGCCAGCATCTGTTCGGCTGGAGATGCAGAACTTGATGGGAACAACGGGTTTTAGGTTCTGCGCTGCCTTCTGAAAGCCAACACAAGATGGATTCATGAATAGCTGACTCGCTTCGAGCTAGCTAGGAAAAAACATCCTCCTCCTTGCTAACCACATGTCTCCTTATTGCTCACACAGAGAAGTAATTGGGAGTTTTACTGTGGGCTGCAAAGAAAGGGATGGAGAGGAGGCTGTTTGGGGGACTCCTCCTAGCACCAGTGGCTTTTCACCTTTTGTCCTGAAATCACCTCAAACAGAATATCCAAAATGCCATGCGAGCTTCCTTACGTGTAAAAAGTAAAGCAAAAAAAAAATTAATCTCCCTATCCTTTGCTTTATATCATTGAGAGAGTGGGAAAGAGGACAGAGAATTACCCATTTAAACCCAGACACCACCCGTGCAATTTACTGCTAAGAACTGGACTCAGATTGCTTTAGCTGCTCTTAAAGAGCTGCAGAACCCAAGCCTTAAAGGGATGGAAACAGCACGTAGGGATGTCTTGAATGACATCAGCCAAGACGCCTGAAGGAGCTCAGGCTGCATCCTTTGCTTCCAGTGCAGGTCAAAATGGTGTAAAATAACTGCAGCTTATTGCTGCAGGCAGAAGTTCTTTTCCATCCACAACGGGAGCACAGCTACTGAGGGCAACATGCTTCCATTAAGTGTTGTGAGCTGAGGAGAAGCCAGGGGACCAGATGAGTAGTAGCATAGCACTGATGTAATGCATTTATTAGTCCCACTGAGAAATATAAATATAAACAGATCTAAGACTCAAGACACAGCTTTCATAAAACATACCAGTAGTTGAGGAGCTGACACTGAGCTATCCCAGCAGGTGCAAATAACCACAGGACAAACACACACCACCAGCAGTCACAAGATGGGATTTCCTTATATTCACTGCTTCCACAGTTGCATTAATGCAGGACTTGGCTAATCCTGAAGAGTACTGTTTTCCTCAGGAGCTAGAGTTGCCTTAATATTCAGGCAATACCTCATTCACACTAAGACCTCTGCCATAGCAAGACTAAAGCAGAAAACAACAAACAACATTTACACCATCACAGAGTTCAAGTTTCTCTGTCAGAGTTCAAGCTTATTGGAGCCAAAAGGCCCTAAAATTACACTGCAGCTGAGATGCACTTTAAAAATTAGTTAGCAAACTGTATTGCAACAAGCTGAAACTTACTGTTCTTAATGCAAGGGGAATGACAGCAATTGACATCCTCTAGGTTCTGCATACAGATTTTGGCACAGATTTGTTGCAGAATCCACCTGTGGCTAGGATTGTCATGTCCCTTTCCCAACTGTTCCTCCCCACACAGCTGGCTTTTATCCCCTCCCTGTTTCTGCCTTTCCATTCTGCCCACTGACAAAGGGCTGGAAAACAACTGGGTGAATTACTACAGGTTCCTGCTGGGAAAGTAAATAAAACCCTGCTAAATGAGTCATTAATATGGTGTCTTTTAATCGAGGTGCACACACAAGAGAGAGAGCAAAAGAGATGCTAACAAGGTTAATTAGATGCTATATACTTAAGGGTCTGTCTAGACTGGCCTAAGTTTAGCAAAGCCAGGGTGGGTTTTGGTAAGGGACAAACACTGGTAGGTCAGGAAGTTACTGGAATACCAACGTTTCTAATGCAATGTTAAGAGCATACTAGGTCTTACCTACAGTAAGGTTTTAAAGTAGGTTGCTGGAGCACTGCAAAATACAACTTTTTTCTTTGTGAGGACAGGCCCTTAGACAGAAAATCCAATGTAATTTGTTACAGGGAATGAGTGAAGCATATCTGAAAGACTGAAAAACAACAACAGCAAAAAAGCAGAAAACCAGATGAATGACTAGAAATTTCCTTCTCTTTCCCATCTCCACTCCTGAACAGTGAACCCAGCAGATGTCTTCATTAGATATTAATTTGGTACCAAGAGTCAATAAAGCTGGAACTGCTGACTCACAAACACTTTCCAGACTCCTACTATCTAAGCAGACAGGATTCTGGGCTCTCAGAAACATAACGTTAAAATGCACAGGGAGGCAAGGAAAAAAACGTAACCAAGCTGCAGGGGAAGGCCTGGGAAACAGAACAAAAATGACCCTAGCCTTTTCCCCTTCCTAATCCTTCTATTTGGAGTTCACATGTGGTTACAATTAACAATGAAAATCTTTATTTATCACCCTTAAGCAGAGAGAACCAGACAGAAATTAAATAGTTTTCTGCAGTAGACCTTGGCTTGTGCCTCAGCAATTTGTCTTAAAGCAGAAGCTGCATCTTAAGAGCAAAGTTTCTGCAAAGATATGTTTGGGTTTTGCAGGCTTCTCCCTTCCTCCACCCTCTTCTCCCTCTCCTTTCTCATCAGGCAAAAACCAGCCAGTGGGAACATAGTTGACTGGGGAGAGAGAGAACAGGAGGGAACATGGAAAAAATATCCTCCTTTCTTGTTATGGGCTTGAAGAAGTTTGGATGCAGCACTCCTTTGGATCCCACACTGCATCTCATTTCAATCACTGCATCCAACAAAGCTGGATAATGAGAACACTGTTTGGATCTCTTGTCCTCTGCCAGCAGGAGTTGAGCCCTACTGGAGAGCAGACTGGAGAGGAACAGAGGATTGCTGACTCTAAGGCAAATCTGGTTGTTTCCCCTGCTCAGGTCAGCCAATGAATCCACAAAGGTGCAGGACTGAATGACAGGTTCAACAAATGGTATTTTCACAGCTGCCATTCTCCAGCACAATTTTCTCACAGGCACACCTCTCTGGAGAGATGACTGAAGGATATATGTGCTGGACACCAAGCTGGAATGTGACCACCATCAACAACAAATCTCAGTTTGTGAAAGCTTTGTTTGTGGATTCTTCCTCCAGCCTGACAGGCATGCAGCTGATAATATACTATCAACTGCTGCCTCCAGTTTCAGTTTTAGTATTTCATTTATATCCCATCCTAATTAATCTCCTTAAAAAGAGAATTTCTGAACTGCTGAACTTCTTTGCAGGCAATTCAGAAATGACCCCTTCACCTATACAAATGTCTCATATCTGTACCATCCAGACGTCCTTTCAGCCTATAGGCACCCGATGGGTTTCCTCCTCTGGTTCCTGTATAATCTGTTAATATCACCCACACTGAATTTCAAAAAAGACCTATTATTTACATTTAGTAATTGCTTGGATAGCAACCAGTTTTTCCTGCCCTTTCAGAAAAAACAAGCCCCTAGAACAAGCAGGCCTTTCATCTGAAAAACTCAAAAGCCTTTACTGCTATTAATCCAGATCCCTAGCCTGTTGGGTATCATCTATGGATTCCTATAGGGGGAAACTGACGTGGGCAGAAGTTAAGCACTTTACCCATGGGCACCCAGCTAAAAAGCAATATAGAAGATACAGGAATAAAGGAGCTGGGTTGTCCTCCCATGCGCTCTGAGTTAACAGGTCTCTGCTCCCTTCTTTAAGCCACAGAGTATGCAAATACCCTTCTTTTTAGCAGGTGTTACGAACATTGAAATCTTGGCTTGACACCTGCTGGAGACCTTTCATTGAGCCAGGTGTCATCCATTTTCATTTAACCTTTACTTCCTGAGTCACGGTCTTTCCAGATAACCATATTCCTGGAGCAGCAACAAGCATCCCAGGGTCTCAGTTTATACCTCTAACACTCTGCATACCAGTGATGCAGGGGAAAGTATTACTTGCATTTAGTAGGTCTGTTCTGATAACAGGTTTCATTCACTAAGCAATTCCATGTTTTGAATCATATTGAAATTTCCACTGTTGTGTGCCAGAATGATATGAATCCACATTCCAGATTGCTATTATTACTCACAGCTCAGTTCTCTTCTCACTTTGTACAAATGCTGGAGAGGCAAGATGAAGAACAGGCCCATTAATGTATGCCACCTATGGCGGGGAAGCAAAAATTCATCCACTTTTCTCCCTGAAGTCTAAATAAAAAAATCCTCAAGATACTCACCCATCTATCTCTACAGAGTGTCTGGGAACCACGAAAGGAACCTGTGAAATCAATTGTGGATGGGCGTGTCCAAGAGAAACTATGCATTAGGAATGTTTTGGAAAAATAAGTGTCTATTTCTCTTTCACAGCAGCTGGATTGCTTACTGGTTTCATCATGCACAATGGCATTAGTTGCACAGACACAAGGGATTGCACTGCATTGCCAGGGACACTACATACTAAGTTGCTGTGTTCTAATAAATAATAACATGCAAGCTTCTGGTTGCAAGTCATCACAGCCTTGCTGACTCAATGGGTGCTATGTCAACTGAAACTAATTAAAAATCTAACTCATTTTTAGTGGAATAGATAAAAGTTGTAGTGAAAGCCAAGAAGAAAAAGCTGAGAAAGTAGCTTCTGCTAGAAGAAAAGGTTTCCAAAGCAACCTCCTATGCCACTGAAATTATTATCCAAACAGGGATTGAAGATGATAGCGCTCTCTGTCCATTTTCCTTTCTTTCTCCCTTTTTTTCTGGCAGGGGTGGGGGTGGGGGGTGGAGGGTAGGAGGTTGTACCAAAGCTGCCTTGCGGAGTAAGGAGTTTGTGTATGTTCTCTTTCTCTCCTCTCCTACTCCCCCTTTTCCTTTCATGAGGAATAATATCTGGCCTTAGCACAAGGCTGCTGGCCAAAACAGAGCTTCGTGTGGGGAAGATTAGTTTTGGGCAGCATTCACCAGCACAATGGGAAACAGCACACTCAGGAGATGGTTCAAACCAAACATGAAAGGGAACTCAGTTCTGTAGATCCTAGCAGGCCTTGCATATGGTGCCTGTTAGTACAGGCAACAGCTACTCACTTTAGCAAAAGGTGCTACGCAGGAGATTGTCCTTTATAGCAGGGACATTGGTAAGAATTGAGACTAGAGCATGAAGTCCTGCATCCACAAGGATTCCACAAGGAACTGGAGGGAGCCAAGTCACACGACTCAAACTTCCCCATCTGGGGAAGCAAGGTCTGGAATTTTGTTTTGGACCCATCAGTAGAAAGCTGGGCTTCCAAGGGCTTCACAACAAATACGTTGTCTCCAAGAAAGAAAGTGTTGTCTGCAAAGCTCATCCCCCTCAAAGATATATTAAAAGCTCCTTCATCTGTCCCTGAACTAAAACAAGTCTCCATTTCCTCCAGACAACCACACAGCAGTACTAAGAACTACAAAAGCTTCCATGTCCTGTATGATAGATACAGTGCTTTACAGTGACAAAGGGTTATAGACAGGCCTTCTACTCAGCCCCAGTCCAGCAATTTTACCTTATCATAGAGAGGGCTGCAGTACACACACACACAAACCAGCCCGTTACACTTTTAATGACACAGTTGTTGAAACACAAGGTCTACACCTCACAGGTTATTTACTTGCTTGTAACTGCAAACAAATGTCTGAACATATTTAGAATACAATAAGGATCTCATTACAGATTTAATTTTGTCCTTCCCTTCAGTTGCCTTCCTGGCTTTGGACAGTTGCGAAGTTCAAGGCTGCACAGAACTGGAGGAAGGAAGATAAATTCCTACAGGCCCCAGAAGTTTTCTATTAAAGTTGCTTTAAGACTTCCCATGTGGTTCTAATAGACACAGCCCTGCTCAGCAGTGCCCAGCATCAATACCACCACATGAAAGCAAAGCACATATCCCAGAACTGGCCTGCAAAGTGCTGATATTGTGAAAAGACAACACCAAATAAGTTTATCTTTTTCTTTTTTATTTCTTCTTTTCTCCTTTAATCACCCATCCTACCCACTCGCCTGTTAAAACAAAGTTACTCGGATAATGCAAAACAACTGCTGGGCTCACCCAAAGTCCGGCGCCTAGGGCTGAGACACTGGATGGTTCAGAAGATTAGATAAATGAGATAGAAAGTCCTTTGGGGCTCTTCTTTCAAGATCTGCACAATATTTATGCACTTTCTCCACAATGGTCTCAGGCAAGAAGCCATACAAATGCACCCTAAGAACTCTTACTCAAACCATAATTCATCCCACTTTTCCTTCTGCAGACTGCTTAGCAAGAGCATGCAAGAACTATCACCCTCACTTAGTAAACCAAGGCACAGCGTGGAAATGTCTTGGCCATGGACACAGAGCGGCTGGGTGGGACAGCAAGCCTGCTCCCGGACCAGCTCTTCAACAACTCCATTCCTTCACACCACCAGGATTGTAGCTAATGCAGGCAGAGCACAGACTATCACAAACAAGCACGGTGGGCGCACCACCTTCAACCTGCTACAGTTTGTGATCTCAGGTTAGACAGTCTGACCGCAAATGAGAACCGAGTAACAAAAAGGTTGGCTATTAATACATCGGCGATCTGAACTAAAGCAATCAGCTTCAACCTCTTCAACAATCTCTTATCTTTGAAACGGGCACAAGTTTCATTTCTAACTACATGATGCTTCTAAGACGAGAGAAAAAATAATGCAGCTTCCTTTTGATTCCTGCCCTGCACAGGAACATGTGCATTCACCAGCACTGCTCAAATAAATGCAGCTCAACAGCAGCTTGTAGTTAAATTGCAGTTGGGTTACACAAACATCCAGGCGTGCTGAGCATTTTCCCTATGCAAGTGACCCACTTTCTACTCACTGGTGTAACAGTGGGTCTTTTGCACACTCACTCCAAGCCCAAACCACCCTTGGGTCCCCAAAGCCATTCTTACATTCTGCAAAGTCCCTGGGAGCAGCGCAGGAACAACAGCAATGACAGGATCGTACCTTTTTTCCCCAGCATACTAGAAGAACTCCAGAAGAATGGAAACGAAGCATTTTTTCTTTGGAACAATGGTTATCCTGCTGGGCTTTGTTCTGAACAAGTCTATCAGAGACATCCTCTCTCAGGAGTATGCAGCATTTAGTTTCTAAATCTATAAAGGCCTTAAACATGAACTAGAAGCAGCACAGTTAAGCTTGCTCAGAACTGCAGCAGTTCAAAGAATAAGTAGAGGCAGAGCCACAAGTGCTAATGAGGCTCACATGCTGCTTAACTACCTTCAGGTGGGCCAGCACCTGAGCAGAGGCTCTCAGAATCACAGTTTTGGACTTGGATGCCTCAATTTCAAGTCTCATCGAAGGGTTCACATCTTTTTCAGGATCTTAATGTCTCTGACTTCACCCTGACCTATTTCTCCTGCCTGTATAATGACATCATTTCTAAAGCACTTTGATAGTTTTGAATATTATAGTGTTTAACACTATGCAAGCATCTTCAATTGTCAATCTAAAAAGAATATTTATCCTTGAGAATACCTGTAGCTCAACAATGTGACCCTAGAAGTTTCATTTTAATGACAATATGATTAGCAAGGACCTACCTCCAAATAATTCTGGACTCCAAGCACTGACTGATGATTTGAAGTCTCCATAACCCCACTGCAAAGCAAAACAAATACAATAGTTATTGATACGTATAAAGACCCAGGAACTTGATACAGAGTCCACCAACACATCCAGAAGTTAATGGGGGACAGTCATCAAACTGTTTGCTGTTGAGGAACCTGGATCTTTTTACAGAACTTGCAGGGACCAAACACTTTGATGAACGGACAGGAAAACAGATGCAGCGGTTATTTGCAAGAAAGGAGGCTGGAAATAAAAATCATCCTTCAAACACTGCTCTCTGGACTAGCCCTTCAGATGGAGGCTGACGGGAAGGGAAGGCAGACAAATTACACTAGAAAAGAGTTTGCAGATAAAACTATTTCAGGGCTAGGAGTTGGTTGCCAGTTGCAGGTCCCTTTCTTGCAGGCCCCGTGGATCTCATAAAGGGACTAAAAGACGATGAAGATGGTTTGTCACGAGCTTCTCTGACGAGCTTCCTTCTCTACTACAGAAGTCACAGCCATTCACAAAAGCTGCTGAAGTGCAGAGAGATACGTCCTGAGGCTAAACCCAACCTGCCTGTAACTACTCCAAGTAATTTAGGTCAGTACCCACAGTGACACAGACCATGCACTGCAAAAGAACTGTGGGTTTTGGCACATGATGGTATTATTCTGTAAAATCCTCATGAAGATAGGCACAATTCCATGAGTTGGAGCCGCACAAGTTCTCCCACGCACCTTTTTTTTTTTTTTTTTTTTGATGTAAACAAGCACAGCTACACACGTGGGATGTTTAAGGCCTGGGGAAACCCAACCTCAGCTGTTCTCCGGCAGGACTCACAGCCCACAGATCACTTCACCTGTAGCGCAGGTACCTGAACCACGAAGAACCGGCCACACCACCGGGCACCCAACAAACCGCCACTGCAGGAAATACAGCAGCTTTCCCCCCTCCCCAGCCTGAGATCACAACTTTGCCGCCTTCTCTGTCCTTTGATTGTTTTCTCTTTGCCTATTTTATGCGTTTCCTGCCCAAACCATCCCCTTCCTAACACTGCCACGCCAACAGCAGGCAGCAGAATCCAGCTCCCTGTCCGCTCTCACCTACTCAGTGAGGAATTTATCCCTCAGAGGGGGGTTTATCCCTCGGGGGGGGGTTTATCCCTCAGAGGGGGGGTTTATCCCTCAGAGGGGGGTTTATCCCTCACCGAACCCACTGCACTCGCCCGTCCTTTCCCCAGCCATCTCCCTGGAGCTCTTCCCTCACCGACCCGTGGCTAAACACCCCCCCCCCAGGCTCGCCACAGGCGCTGGTTAATTTCCACCCCACGGGGCTGACGAGGCAGCGGAGGCACCTACC
The DNA here is from genome assembly GCF_964188355.1 of Buteo buteo. Taxonomy (NCBI): domain Eukaryota; kingdom Metazoa; phylum Chordata; class Aves; order Accipitriformes; family Accipitridae; genus Buteo; species Buteo buteo. The sequence goes on from NC_134175.1 coordinate 3,586,000, forward strand.
TATATCTAGTGCCAAAGTACTGAAAGAACACTAGGTATCGGGTTGGGGGAGAAACCATCTTTGCTGCCTCTACGGCGGAGGCTCTAGATCCGGCTACCGCTCCGCCTCGCCGGGCACCCCCTGAGCTCCCCAGCGCGCTGTTAGCGGCGGGACCCCGGCGCAGACCCCGGGGCAAACCCCGGGACGAACCCCGCGGCCTTCCCGCCCCTCCACACGGCGTAGGTCAGGACCGGGCCGCGCTTCTTCCCCCCCCGCCTCCGCCTTCCCTCAGCCGGCTTCCCGCCCAGCACCGCCCGCTTCCGCCGCCGCCGCGCTGGGTGGGCGCTGCTGAGGGCCGGGCCTCGCTGAGGGGACGGCGGCGACGGGAGCCGGGGTGGTTGTGGAGATCGTGGCGGGGCGTAGTTGCGGGGCCTGGCTCCGCTCGCCCGTAGGGCCTCAGGGCCCTGGCGGCTCGCTTCTTTTTGGCCGGGGAGAGCTGTGGCGGGGCCCAGCCGCCTCCGTTCTCCTGTCCCCGGGGCACCTCACCCGGGCCTCGGGTTTTTCTTTAGCCTGGAGGGAAACCGAGTGACGGAGTGAAGGTGACCCAGGCAGCGATCGTGAGGGAAGAGACCCCTCTCGAATCCTGTCCTTTACCTTCTCGGCTGCTCTCCAGCTCTTTACAGCAGGCAGCCGCCTTTTGGCTTTGTTTGCCTTACCGTTTGTCATTCGAAACCACCCGAGCTGCACTTTGGTTTTTTTTTTGTTAATTTCTAATGGGAATGGGTCCCTTGGGCTACTCCTAGCACAGTCCCAGGGGCTTCAGTTGCCCCCTGAGTCAGACAGGCATGTCAAAAAATTAAAAGTGCCGGAGCAGGGATGTAGCTCCCACAGAAAAAAATGGGGCCTTAAGTTTACAGGGCGAGGCACTTAGGGTGGTGAGTGGCCCTCCACCCTCTCCTTCCCTGCATTAGGGTTACTTGTGAGTTCGGGATTGTTGACTCAAAGGCTCCAACGTTCCCAACCTCCAACGAACCTTACCCCGCGTGAAGCTGCTCCTGCCAATAGCCATGTCAACGTCCCCGCAAAAACCAGCACAAGAATTTCAGGCGAGCCCGCGTTCATCTATTTCAGCCTGCCTATCAAAAGAGGCGTGCAGGCTGCCACTTGCCGAGGGTAAATAACAGCTACAGGGACAAAAATAGGCTAAGATACTGGTAATAAAAGCTGCAGATGTTCTTCATGACTCTGTATTTTAAAATCTTCATTCATCTTTCAACATACTGAACTGCGATATCTGTATGTACAATAGATAGCCTAAAAACAGTATAAACAATCGCCCAACTCATTAGCAAAACAGGGAGAGCAACAGAAAAATCCCTGGCCCTCTCATACAAATCGGAAATCTGTTTTGAATGGAAAAATCCAACCAGCTTTCAACTCACACAATGGCATCCAGACTCTATTATAATGAAACTGATGAATCTCAGCTTTAAAGAGAATGGTTAATTTCTAATCCCTGAGCCTGTGCATACACACGCAGGCAGAAACATCCACACACCTTCATCTATGCTGGAAGAACCAAAGAAAATAAAAATCGTATTGATTTGACCTTTATGAAGCCACATAGAAGAGAGGCCACAAGAGGTCACCTTGCCCCTTCTCCTGGACCGAGGCGATCCGTGGAGCTAATTCCTTTTCCTGCCTTCCTCAGAACCCTCCAGCATCTGCTCACTGTTAAAAGTAAGTCAGACTTTTGCTCACACAAACATACTCTTGACTGTGGCTGATAAATCGAGCAGGTCTGGGAACTCAGATGGAAATGGGAGCCTGATCTGGACTGGAAGTGAATCACAGCTGTAGTTTGTGTACAGAAATGGCATTGAACATATTATTTCATCATGGTTCTGTTCATGGCTGAGGTAAGGCCTCATCATGACGTTTTGTCGTGGATTCAGATGTCCCTGGCCCTCGTGTTCATCTGACTCTTGGTTCTGGTTTAGGTCCATATTACACAGGATGCATTTTCTTAAAATGTGGAGATTTACACTTCAGGCCCTTCTCTCAGGCCTAAATTCTTATAAAACTTGCAGTGAATGATGCGGTTTATACTGTTCTTCTGTGCGGTGGTCGATGAGTGGAGGATCAGAACTAAGCCCATTGTAATTGGCCTCATTTATCCATGCCACATTACATTGCTATGTCCCGCAGAAAACGTGATCTGTTCAGCTGGACCCACAAGCCCAGATGTCTTCCTTCCTTGGGTGATTACATTGGCTTCAGAGGAGTTACTGCAGATTTACTGCATGGCTGATGGCAGCTGCAAATCCACTGCGTACAGAAAATTAAAAACTAGCTTAAGTAGTAACAGGATTGATGCCAATCCTTTTGACACTGCTGGTATAGAATCGCACTGTGCATCCTGGACGCTTTTTTTTTTTTTTCCCTCCCCTCCCTGCAGTGCACACAACCTGGTGGCAATCCTACGTGCAAACGACCGGCTGCACCTCCGGCTAATCGCTCAGCCACACAATTAGCCTGAGCTGGTGGACGAGGCGGTGGCCGCTGTCACAACCAACTCAGCCCAGAAACCCACGCATCCCACCGCGTCCTGTCTTCCGACAACCCACCCTCACCTGCAAACAGGAGAAAGGAGAGGAGAAGGGAAGGGAAACCGTGCTTCCCAGCCCACCGGAGCGGCGAGCCCAGCCTACGAGCTCACGCACCCCGAGAGGGAGACCCGCGGGCGGGCGGACGGCGCAACAGCGGCCCTGCCCCTCCGCTTCTACCAGCGGGCGGTCCCCACGCTGGGCCGGGGTCAGGCCGGCCCTTCGCACCGCGGCGGCGGCGGCGGCGGCGTGTGTGCGCCGGGCGCGGGGGGGCGGGCGCTTCTCCCGCGCGTCCTCGGCTGCCGGCGGGCGATGCGCTTCCTCCGCTGAAACGCGCCGCGGGCTGAACCGGCAGGATGACGGTGGAGTTCGAGGAGTGCATCAAGGACTCGCCCCGGTTCCGGTAAGCAGAGCGGCGGTCCGTCCTACCCCCGATTACCCCCCCCCCCCCCCCTCCCGCCTCGACCGTCCTCCACCGGTCGCGCCGGGAGGGACGAGTCACGGACACGGGACACGGGAGACGAGACACGGGCAGGGCCTTACCGGCTGCCCGCGCCCGGGAAGCGGGGAAGCCGGCCCAGGCGACCCCCGGGGCTGGGGGCTGCCGGCCCAGCGGTCTCCGCCGGCTGCTGGGGATGCCGGCGGCCTGCAGGCTTTGCCACCCCCTCCCGCCCCAAACCCCGTGGGCTGCTGCGTCCTGCCCTCCTCGCCTGGTTGCACCGCTCGGTTCGGACGCTTTGCAGATGAAAAATGTACTTAATCGTGGCATCCAGCGGACAGAGCCGGATCCCGGTCGTGACAGAGGCAGCTGGCATCACCCTACGGGGATCGGCTGGACGGTGCTGTTTTTAAACCACCCGAAGAGCCAGTGCTATGAAATACAGGCATTTTCCATGCAGTCACATTCCCATCTCTCGGAGGGTGGATTTTTTTAGCGGTCTTGAAGGAATCTGGGCTATGACAACAAAGACTCTGCTTGGCCGTGCTGCATTTAAATCAGGCCGTTTCAGAAATGCCCAGGGCTGGAGAGGAGCTTCCACATTCTGGGTACAGGTGCTCCATTGTGCCAGGAGCATCCTGGCTAGGTGTCCGGATGGGCTAGGATGTCCTGATGCTATAAAGGGAAGATCAGAGCTTCCATAGCTAACAATCTCCTGCTGCTTTCAATACTGTGCCGGATGGGGACAGAGGGAAAGAAAGACAATAGCCTGCAGAAGCAAGTTGGTTGGCTGTGTGTGCAAGGGAAAGAGTTATCACGGGGTCTCTCCTTCCCTGCAGACATTTCTGGTTGCTCCTTCTCAAAACCTTTTTGTTTATTAAATAGAACAGTTTGCATTTCCCTTTAAGTGCATTTAAAAATAATTTCTTGGAATGCTAGATTCATATGAAAGGCTGCAGTGGTCTGTTGCTGTGGCTACTCTGAACAATTGTAATTTTGTGTATGTGGTTGTGTACAGCTGCAGGTAACACAAATACCTGGGCAAGTGCAATCTTCTTTATCCCTGCATATGGGAATATGTAGGGCTGTGGAAAGGGTCCTCCTCCACACGTTTTCATTTTAATTGCGTGGTAAGATCCTGCTCTTTCTTGTTCCAAAGCTGGTTCCAAAAATGTAATGGACAGTGTCATGAGAGATGACAGGCTCGTCTTATTTGTGTGCCTGGTTGGCATTGGAATCATGGGAGTTTTTCATCAGGAGAAAGTTAGATGCATGGGCAGGTTTGCAAGAAGGTACGAAGCTCCTTCTTTAAACCTCTGCTCACTTAGCACCAATTAGAATTTATCCGCCCCCTCTTTTTCTTTTTTGACTGTCATCTTATCCTATTGTGCTGCAGAGCATGTGAACTGTTCAGTGGCATCCTTCCAGAGCAGTGACTTCACTGTCCAGATGTCTCGTTCCACATGGCAGTGACCCTTTTCCTGGTGACGTCAAGATTGATTGATATGTTTATTTATTTATTTTGCCTTTGGTGTGTGTGGGCTTCAGGCCAAGTTTCTTAGTATGCAGGCAACATCATTCTGCTCTGTCTGCTCCATCCATAAAAACAAAACAGCTCTCAGAGCACTATGTTGGACCTTTATCAAAAGCCAGTTATTTAAGCATGGAATTATGAACTATTTCCCAAACGGCCGAACACAGTCTGCCTGTTACAGGGAGAACAAGAGATTAGACTAGAGAAATAAGCCTGTATATTTCAGGAGGGCTGAAATATATGTAGCAGGGGAATATATAAACTACGAACACCTCAAACAGTGAGAAAATACTGACATTAGCTGGCCTATGGCAACAAAAAAAAAAGAACAAAATAGAATTCTTCAGACTTTCTCAAAGGGTACAGATTTTAGCCTCCTTGTATGCTTTTCTTCCTCCCAGCTCTTTAATTAGTTTTTCCATTACAATTATTTTTTTGTAATACAAGAGAATCCTTAGATGCTTGTGAGGGACAGGACTTCTTCCATAGTGTATGGCAGAGATGCTTACTAACATGTCCCTAAAATCTTACCACTATAAAAAAAGTAAAATACCATACAAGCTAAACTATATACAAACAATAGGTAAAGAAGAGGTGAGAGAAGGTTGCATATAATCCACTTTCTCAACAGAGACTGAGACAGCAGTAAGTAAAGTCACTTGCCATAGGAGACATCTGTGGAAGAGGCAAAAATTTAATCCAGATTTCCCATACCAGTCCCTTAGCTGGGAATCACCCTCCCTTTCTTGCTGGCACCCACTGCTGCACAGAGCCCCTTTGCGCTTCCCAGCGAAGGGTTGTACCATGTTTTACTATTGGCTTATTCTCCTCAACAGTGAGCCATCAAGATAATCAAATTGTTTTCTGTTTGTTTTACACAGGGAGGAAAAAAAAACCTTCAAAAAAATATTGCACAGGCATAAACAAACACTGTATTAAGCATCCCATAATAAGGCTACCAAACTAGTCTACTTCAGCAATCAAATCCAATTACATGTCAAAACACTCCAAATCAATACTCAATATACACTCAATCTATGATCACTTCCTGCTTTATAGGGACTAGTTGCTACAAAGAAAACTATTTTTTTTTTAAAAATTACTTAAATATGTATAGATCTTTAGATTGGTAGATAAGCCTTATTTCTGTAAGGCATCTTGTAGAGACATGTATATTCAATTCCAGTAAACAAGTATAATTACCTTGAAAGACCAGTTCTAGCACATTTGAATGCAACCCCAATAGATACTGTGGCTTTCATCTCCCTGACATGCAGAGCCTTCTGTTTAACTAGCAGTAGTCTGGGAAATCTAGGAACACGTTTCTGACTTGTTCCACTCAGTCACGGAAACCCGTGGTCTGGAGTGATGCAAAGAAGAACCCATTACTGCCCTTAGCCTTGCAGACCTGTTAAGCAACAGTGCTAGATGAGTAAATTTGGCTCATTCTTGCAAAATGGAAGTCCTTAGGTGTACTGCCAGCTCCCAAGGCTTACCCCCTACCTTTATTCCCTCCTCGCTCAGTGAAGACTCGCTTGGGACGGGTAGGGACTTTGTTGCTCATTCTGGGTGTAAATGCACTCTAGGAACAATCAGGAGGACGAGGGAAGAATAAGAACCAATTGCAGAGGTTGGACCTGGCTGTAGCACTCTGTGGGTCACAGAAAACCCCAACTACCTCAGTGGTAATTCCCACAAGGGAGGGAAAGAAGCAGTTATTTCTTTAACTAACGTTGCTATTGTAGATGTTGTTGCTATTAACTAACCTTATTAATCAGACTTGTGAGGTCGGGGTTAGCCACTGCAGAGCGGGCTGCGTATGTCAGTGGGGTGAGCCAGGAGGTGCTGTGCTCTGACCGTAGCGCAATGACTCAGATGCTGGAATCTTCTCACGAGGAGCCCTTACAGCTACCAAGACCTAAGGCAACAGACAGCTAACAACATCCCTCCATATACATCCAAGCCCAAGGCCACTGAGGGACCTCTGGGCTGCTCAGCAGGAAAGGGAGACCTGCAATTGAGGCATAGGCTACACAAGACCATGTATATGCTCAGATTCGAGGGTGCCAGTCTTCACCTCCCCCATGCCTTGCAGCCTCTTGGCTGGCTGTAACGCAGTAGTTCAGAAACTCGCACAACTCCCTGGAGCAGCACTGTCATCAGGCAGTGACCCAGCGACACAGGCAGAGATGTTTGTTCTAGCGGTGTGCAGCACTGTCTGCACGTTATTGCGGCTTTCATTAGGCAGAGAAAAAATGCAGGCGTGTAATTCTAGGTCCATGAAAGATGCAAGAAGAAAAAAATTGTGATTTGCCAGAGCAGAAGAAAGTGGAAAAACAAGTACATTTAGAAAATATTTTCTAACTCTTTCTAGGGTGTTTCGAACAGAATGGGAAGAATTAAAACCCTTAGTCAAACTGATCTTGCTAAGTCTGATAACAGATTGAATTAGACAAGTTTAAAGCTAGCATAACCAGTTTTAATGCATCCATGCCTTGTGAATGTGTGTTAGTGAAGGCCTCTGCAGAAAAAAACTTTAGCGGCTTCTGTGTGATTTGTGTCAGTTGACATTGCACACCACTGATGTGCAGTTTGAGGTAAGCCAAACTTACTAGCTTAAGTTACTTAAAAGCAAATTTAAATTACACCCAGAATGGCCAAAGAAAGAACCTTCATCCGTTTAATTAAATCAGTTTAACAAAAAGAGCACATGCATTGATTTGAAATTGTTTTTTGTTACACAAGACTTCTTATGTAAGCAAGATCCCTGATATTGCGGTTGCGTGAAGATACGCCTACATAGAGAGCTTCTTTTTGAATCAGAGACTAATGAGTACAATTGCCATCACTTGCTGGTTTAGTTGCACGAGAGAGAAGATATTATCACAAAAGCAGCATGATACTATCTGTATCAATCATAATACCTGTCTTTATCTGTTTATTCTATTTCTTATCTCTTTGACACTGCACTTCTGAAGTCAAAGAGTCTGAAGTATCTAAAGGGAGAAATCAAAGAGTCTGAAGTATCTCAAGGGAGAAGTCAAAGAGTCTGAAGTATCTCAAGGGAGAAGTCAAAGCAAAGATGTCACCATATAGTTACTTCCTCTCACAGTACCAGCCAGGAGATGCTCTCCCAGTGACAGCAGTCCATCCTGTCCATTCAGCCCCTAGATATCTATACATCAGTGTGGTGCTTTCCAAAGGCAGTGAGGCTTTGTTTCCTCTCCTGGCTTCCAGCCTCCCTTTTTAAGCATCCCTTTAAAGTGACTCCAAGTCAGTAATACAGAACCACATCTGGCCTTTACAGGGGTTGTACTGGGGCACGGTTTGTAGTGGAGTCCATCCCTAATCTATTAGGTTGGCTTCTCCCCCACATGCGTATTTGTGGCAGTTTGTACCTGACGTGCCATACCTAGACTGTAGTTGTGACAACTTGACCCAAAGGGGCCTCCTTTGCGATCGAGGCTGCATTACATTTCATCTGCTCTTGTGTCAGGTGAGTCATGTTCACAGCAGATCACAGCAGGACCCTCGCATGGCACGGTTTTCTTTTCCTCCATAGGTGGTATCAGAGAAGTACATGGAAGCAGAAGTCCCTTAATCTGAGGTTCCCTGTCATCAAAACTACCATGTGAATCCTGAAGTACTTAGAAAAAAGCTGCAGTCCTTCAGCCTGCATTACTGTGGGCAGATGTGAAGGTATTTATTCAATGTGTAGTCAGGGAAAATCCCCTGTTATGAGAGAACTGACTAGGTGACAACTGACTTGAGATCTCTGGCTTGGCTTCGTAAATGGTATTTTAGGCGAGATTTTTGGCAAGCAGTTTCCTCCGTAACTTTGAATTGTGAACTGCGTAAGCTGGATATCCCAAAGGGCCAAGGTTCTGAAGGTAAAACCCCACTGATCCATCCGAATTCTCCAAATTAGAAAAGGATTTTTTAATTATTTTTTTCCCCAAAACAAAACTTCCCAGACTTAGAAGCTGTGAGTTTGCAATGGATGATACTAAACTCTGAAATACAATCTCTCAGGCTGCTCATGGGAGCTATAGCTCATAAGTTTCATGGTGTAGCACACAGACAAGCGAAATTTTGGTATTTCATAATTTGATGATTGACTTTGTTACCAGAATAACACTCCTGTAATACATCTTGCTTTGTAATTGTATGTACCCTGTAAGAACATCTGCAAACTTTGAAGTGTTTCTAGTTGTCTAACAGATCGGTTTCTGAGTTGGGAGTTGCTTGCTTTCATTTTCAGTAGCTGTTCCTCTCTGTTGTCTTTCTGCTGGCTGGAATGTATGTGGCTACACAGAGATGAAAATAATTTCTTTTGTCAGTGATAGCCTTCTGACATTTTTCTTTCTCCATGGCTCTCCTTCTGGTTGCCATGAGATAAGTGTAAGGAGAAAGCTGTTCAACCTGAATGATTTTGCAGGAGAAGTTTTGCGAAGTGTAAAACTCTGGCTGTCACGTGCTAAGGATGTGAGTCTGGACTGCTTTCTCTCAAAGCCTCCCAGAGGGCAACACCACAAGGAACTGTGGGCCTTGTCCTATTAGGATGGCCAAAAGCCACCGAGAAAGCCAAGGTCAGGGTTTTGGTAGCTGCTAGTTTTCTAGCTGTAATAAAGAATGTAAAAGGGTTGGAAGTTAGATGACAAAGCTTGCTAAAGGGAAAAAACCAAAAGAGCAGTAACCCTGTGGTGGAAGAGGGTAATTAGACCCAGAGGTAATGTGGCTGAGAGATGCTGATGTTAGCTTATCTGTGCTGTTGAAATTATCTGTGGGAGAGTCATCCATTCCTCCTCAGAGAGTGCCACATGTCTTGATAATTGTGCTTTGCTGGTTGTCTTGGCACCATGCAGTGTCTCTGGATTCCAACCCTGGTCCTCGAAGGACTGCAGCATGGCCAAGTGAGCACGTAGAGTAAGAATTCAATGAAACATTATTTGGCGTAACCTCATTCATGCGGACTCTAGACAGAATCCTGTTGAAATGTGTGTTACTGCAAAGCCAGCAAGCTTTGCATTCTAGGGATAAGCCAGAGTCCGTTGTCGCTCACGCTGCTGAAGCTCAGGAAGCTGGAAAGGTGCCACAAAACCAGTTTCGTGGTGATGGGAAACAATGGTGTAGAGCCTTCATCTGAAGGAAACCCAGGCTGTCTGCTAGCTAGAGTGGAGAATGGGGAGTCCAGGGGCTGAGGGCTACTGCTTGCTGTGGCACTCGGTGATTGTGCGACTGAGGAAAATCCCATTTATTCATTTCAACAGCTCCTGTGTTTCATTTTCCTTAGCTTAGGGAGAAGGACAGGATGGAAGGGTCACACTGTGTACCTGCATCAAGAGCCTGTGAAATAATTGATGTTTGTCATGACAAAGCACCTTCAGTAATGTGATGCCATCAGCACTGATTGATTAATCATTCATTTCTGGTGATCCCTTTAGGTAGGAAAATATGGCATTCCAGCACTGGGCTCCGAGGGGAGGAGGGCTACGAAGGAGGGCAATGTTCTGCTGCTACACACACCAGGGACCTCTCCCAGCCCGTGTGAGAGAACCCATCCATTTACCTTCATTTCATTATGCCTCCCAGAGACAGGAAGGCAGTGCAGACTCCTGGAGTCAGGGTGGGTATTTTTTGGTCTCAGTGGCATTACCAGGGTTGCTCTCCAGTCTGGTTAGGGAGAAGGGATGCAACAGCATGGTGGAGAATCCTTTGCCTGGAGAAGCTTGGACTGCGTGTCTGGCAGCTTTCGCTGGCTGGCCTCCCCTATGCCAGACATCCTGAGATGGGAGCTTGTTGCACGTTACCATAGTTATCTGTGACATAGCCTCTATTAATCTGGGTGCTTTTGCAAAGTTTTGCACTGTCAGTAGGGCAGTTCAGCTTTGACCTATAATCACTGGATAAGCAATAAAGCACTGTCTCATCTGCTAATGCACAGATCAGGGCATTGTAAACTCTGCTACAACTTCTGAGTTAGTTAAATACATGCTGGGGGATCTTGCAAGTCCCTTTCTCCAGTTAAACGGTATTTTCTGATTTGTAGGGCACATATCCTGGGGTTACTAACACAGGTATAGTGAATTGAGAGACCGTATTCAAGTCATAGTGCATATAAGCAGGCGGAAGACTTTCAGTTTGGTATTAGGACTCAACAAGATAACAGATGAATTCAGGATGGAAAGTGTGTGCATGCTGTATTATTTGAAGTTGGGAACAGCATGAAGGCTGAGACCTGTAATCAGAGCTACAAGAGTGACTTTGGGTCTGGATGCAGCTGTCTCTAGTCTGCATCCGTACTGTCTCACATAGTTTGTCAGGTCAAATGTGCACCTCTAGCCCCTGTTCAGATACATGGGGCTGGTGAGTGAGCCAGTTTCCCACTACCTAAAAGCTACCTGAAGCTGCTAACCCCATAAAGCCTCGGCTCTAAGTGTCCTGAACTTCTCTGTTCTCAAGGGGCAGTGGAAGAGCAGGGATGGGAGGGAGGAATGAAAATCAAGCACAAGAGCTTTGGAATCCCAAGCGACGGTCCCTTTAAAACCTGGTTTCATAACACTATGAAATTTCAGCCACAGTATTAATTTTTTTGCAGCATGAAGGCCAGTGGAACCAAGAGTTCTTCTGGCTTCCTAAGCACTGGCTTTACTTAAAAAAACAGGCTACTGCTAGCTTTGTAAGTTCGGTTATCTGGGATAAAGAAAAGAGCCCTAGAAACGGACCTGTAATCCAAGTTTGGTTCAATTTTGGGGATAGGACAGAATGTTTCCCTGGAGCCAAGAGTGCTTCCTTGCTTGTTTGCTTGCAGTTCTCTACATCAGGGCTGTATTCTGATTTCAGACATTCACAGTCATTCCTGACTGCTCTTTCCCAAGTGTTTGTTACACACGCAGATTGTTAGCTCTTCCCATAATTAATGTGGTTCCTGTCTAATGTAAAGCTTGCTTTAAAAATGAAGGTGGAGGAAAGGAAGTAGGAAAAAAGAAAGTAGATTTGGCTCCGTGCTAACACGATGCCATGCTAACTTTTCCTGTGGGGAAAAGAAGGGGAACCAAGAGCAGAATTTTTTCCTCTTTGACCAGCAATTGCAGACTTGGAGGAAGAGGGGGAAGCAGGCATCACAGCCAGTATGGAAGGCTGAGATTTTTACCTGCCAGTAGCTTCCTAATGGCTGCTTTATCTTCTCTGAGGCACTGCAGAGCCTGCTCTGTTAAGATCTTGGAATGGGCAAGACGAGGAATTTGAGCTGCAGAATTCCCTGCATGGAGTATGTTGGAGCACCAGGGAGCTGTATGCCTCAATCCCAGGTCAAGGGGATGGACTACATGGCTTAACTGCAGCCCCAGGGAGGTGTGTATATCTTCCAGGCTGCATGGACGTGAATTGTGTCTCTGCTTCCCAATACACAGCAGCTAGAATGTAAGCTGCCAGCCTTCCTCTCTGTAAGACTCCATAGGATAGGGAGCAGAACGAGGAAAATGAACAATTATTCCTGTGGACTGCAAGGAGGGTGGAGGCTGATTTCCTGCAACTCCACTGCATCCATGCCTAGCTGCAGCCAGACTGGCCCGCAGCCCAGAAGGAGCTGCCCGCAACTGCAGTCACAACACCCATCGTGGCTGGCCATGTACCAACAATACCAACAAGGGAAAAGCATCATGCTTAATGTTCTGCCCATTGCTGTGTGAGCTGCTAGAAGAAAGGGAAAAGTGTTTCTGCTTCTATTGCAACAGATTAGAAAAAAGGACAGGGTGTGCTGGAGACTATTCCTCTAGAAGGATTGGAGAAGAGTCTTTATGTGTTTCTTCCTGCACATGCTTGGTGGTGAGGAAAATGGCTTTGCCCCCTGTCCCGTGCATATGAACAGAGCCTAGGCATGCATGTATCTGCCCTGACAAACTAGGTGAGGCAGTACCAACACAGGTCAAAGAAGCAGTGAGTAAGACACACGTGTAGCTGCAGGAACTCCTCTGAGCCACTGTTCCCAAAAGAACAAAATGAGGCAAGATAATTGCCCCTACACAAACCTCTTGGCAAAATGTTCCATTCTTTCCAGTTGGTGGGGTACATGTTTTAGCTTACTGGAGAGGGTTTGTTTTAAAGCAGTGCATGTACAAATCTTTTCATTTTTGCACGTTGCTCTCTCCTCTGGCCTCTCATTTTGTAAAGAAGGGAATTCAGTTCAGAGACACTGATTTATAGGAAGGAAGAAAGGACCAGAAAAAAATAATGGAAAGGATGTATGTGTGTTCTCAACAGCCCATACCAATCCACTGAACACAAGGTTAACCAAATACAGTGTGGTATACTTACAGCAGAGTGTGCCCATGCACACGTTATGTTCTTGTCTTGCTTCACCTAATCTGCAGAAGTTTACTTTTCTTATGTGCCAGGTCTCTTCTTGAGGGAGGCGGAGAACATTCTGTTGCTCTGATATAGTTAACCATCACTTAATTCACTGTGGGATAACATGCACACGTGTACGTGGTCTCTGAGAGCAATCGTTCTAATACAGAACTTTTACTGGATATAGCAGGGGAACGGGTAAAAAGCAAAGCAGTATATTCATTACAGTGGATTAAAGAGATGATGTCAGAACTCATGGGTGGCACATCCCAGAGAAGTGCTCATTCATTCCTTAAATAAGCATAAAGTGGCACAGTCTAAACAGATTATATAATATCAGAGAGTGAGATAATCCATTCCCTGCATACCCAGTCTGCTTCATCACACTATAGCAGGGCTTAATAATTTCCATACTCTTTATTAAATGCTAATAGAAACAGCATGTGTGAACATGTGTGTAAATCGTATGTGCACATACAGTGTTTCCAAGGGTTGGATACATCTGCCTGTTGATAAGGTAAGAGGATATTTTATGGCAATAAAATTTAGCTGTATGGCCCGCATGTACATGCATTCAGATGCACAGAGATACAGACATAGAGCTTATAGTCCTTTCTAGGCAGGTGTGCCAGTCTTTATTTAACATTACATAAAAGAGACTGCTAAATCTCTGACCGTTGGGCTGAAAATGCAGTATACTAAGTGTATAGATTTTACAGACATCGTCCATGTATATTGCTGCAGTAAAGTGTCTCCATGGGCATAGGGAGCAGCTAAAGGAGACTTATCTGTACTCCTACGACAAAGGAAAGTTAGGTTATGCAAGGATACACACTTGTGGCTTGCTTTGAGGCCATTTTATGCCCATGCACTTGAGAAGAATACCAGCTTAAACATCAGCACGGTCCTGCTACATTTGCAATGTTGGATTAATGCAGAAATCTCCATAACTATTTTGAAGAATGGCTATTTAAGCATGTCAGTTGTTCCTGCTCCATTCTAGCTCAGTGAAACAATGCTGTTTCCCACAGCTCGGTTTCTTTTCAGAATATCACCCCTTTGTTCTCTCTGATAAACCCAGGTTTTGGCAGGAAGTATGGATTTGTCCCCACACCATGACCTCGCCCCAGGATGTAGGAAACTGCGACTGTGATAGCACTGACATAGCAGGAGGCCCCTTTCCCTTCCCTTCCCTTCCCTTCCCTTCCCTTCCCTTCCCTTCCCTTCCCTTCCCTTCCCTTCCCTTCCCTTCCCTTCCCTTCCCTTCCCTTCCCTTCCCTTCCCTTCCCTACGCTTCCCTTCCCCACACTTCCCTACGTTTCCCTTCCCCACACTTCCCCACACACCTCTTCCCACATACTTTTCTTCCCACACATTTCCCGGCTTTTCTTGCTTGCACCATCTGGAGGCTGGCACTTCAGACGGTGCTCTCAGATTTGCAGAGAACAGCCTACCTGAAGGTTGGAGGAAGAAGGCAGCAAGCTGACGTTTGTGGAAAGACGCCTGCTTTAAGTTTTCAAAGAGTGTAATAAAACCAGTTCTGCCAGATTGAGTTTAGGAGTTTGGAATAACGCAAGCTCTTGATGTACCACTGACTCATCTGAATTCAGAGATAATGCACAAAACTATGGGACAATGCCAAGCTAGTAAACAGGACTGAAACACTGGAAAACTCCAAGCTGATATGTGTTGATGGGATGGGAAGAGGCTTCTCTCAGAAGTCAAAATGCTATAGCATCTAGCCTCATGGACTTTATTTTTTGCTTGTGTTCACCACAATTATTCATAGTTTAGTACTCCATACTTCTCTTTTACCTGCAGTTCTGAACTGTGTGGGTTGAGATGAGATGTGTGAGATGCCAAGAAATCAAGAAGTGGAGGTTTCTAGCTAAATTTTCAATACGGAGGATGAGTATCTGTGAATCCTACAGGGCTGAACCCTGTTGTTCTGACCCTTGACTTTGTGCTTCAATTCTTTTTCTGCTGAGGCCAGCTTACTACAATGCCAGCTTGGTTCTCCCTTGCCTGAGCCACATCATTCAGTAGAGAGGACATACTAATTTTTCCTACAGGCAGCACTGGTCCCTGTTTCCTGCCCAATGATTCCCTCTACCCCAACATTTTGGCTTTTTGTCTGAGCTAGGGAATTTCCTCCTTGTATATGAACCTAACCATCCGGCAGGGTCCAAGACAACATCGAGTATGCAGCAGGACATAGGTTCATCCTGCAGGGATGATTTAGTAGCTCAAAGGGATGTGACAGTCCATCGTATGGCCACAGAAAGCAGATAAGCAATCTGTAGCTGGTAAAAGTCCTGCTAGCTGTGCTCAGAAGAATGTCCTTTTCTAAAGCTTTATGACTGAGACACTAATCCTTTACATGAGAATTAATTCCCCCACCCCAGCCACATCACAACAGTTCTGTTCCCTCTGGAGAGGTGTAAGAGGAAGTCGGAGCTCAAAAAATGGGACCATACCAAACTCTTGAGAGTAATAAATAAAAGCAAGGGATGAGTATTGTCTAGGACACTTATTCGTATTTCCCCCAGCAAGCTTCCATGCAGCACCAGCTGAAGTAGCACAGCTATAAATTCTCATCCCTTTAGGAAAGGGTTGTGTTACTTACTGGTATCAGTACTCTACAGGAAAAAAAACCCAGTGGTTTTGTGGCACCGGGACACAGCAAAAAATATTTGGCATCTCCGGGAGGGCGCAAGCGACACCCATCTCTCCCAGGGCAAAGGAAGGGGCAAGGAGTCTCCCTGATTGCCCCCAGGTTGGTTAGCAGTTTCAGCATTTCTGCTGCCAGAGAGGGCAAGACCTTTGCTGTGTTTGGCAGGACACGACACAGGAAAAGCCTTTCAGGCAGAGACAAAGGGAGCATAGAGGTTGGGGAGCTCCAGTTCTGAGCCAAGGCCCAGGGGAGGGAGAGAAAAAAGAAACAAGGAGCATTTAGTGCTGAAAGAGATCCCTGCTGGGGGAGGGTGGACTGAGCTAAACTATGGACTAGGGGAAGTCTCAACAAAGCCTGCTGGAACTTGTCCAGCCCTGTTGGTAAATGGATGTCGCTGAGTTCACTTGGGGAGAAGACGGAACTGTTTGATACAAGTTTTTTGATAAATCCATTTTGCTTGTAAAAGAAAGCAAACAAATGTCATTTGAGGAGTCGCATGCCCACATAATGGTTCTTTCTTCAGCTCAAAAAAGAATATTCCTGTATTCAGTCTTTGCTGTGCAGTTTCCATATTGCCACTGCAAAAGCTCAATCCTTGCGACCCAGGAAGGGAAATGCCTTCTGATGAGCAGACAAGCAATCTCTGCTCGAAAGTCACTTAGCAAGCTGGAACAAAGTGTGTAGGAAAGAAAAAGTATCACTCATGGTGCAAATGACCCACCCGATGAAGTCTTGAGAGTGGAGAATGTTTGGTCATTAGCATGCCTGTTTCTGGGCATGTGTCTCACTGGAGTCCTGTTTGTGGAACTTGTCAGATGGATGAACTAGCTCGAGAGGGTCAAATAAGGCAAGTTACCTCTCTCTGTGGGAAACACAGCAGGCCCAGGACAGCACAAAGCAAGAGCCAGAAGTTTGGTTCAGGAGAAGTCACTTTCTGGCTGCACAGTGCAGTTGGACTGGCAGGTGTGTTGTGGTGTCTGCTGCCTCACCGAGTTTGCTCATCATGAGTCTCTGGATGGTATTTTCTTCTCCAGAACTCAAAGACCTCTCTTGCATCCTTCTTCTGAGTGACATTCCAGGAACTGAACTGCATAGTGTGATGCTTGGAGAGTCCTGGAGCATACTGAACTGCAGGAGTTCAGTTGTCCATGCAGGTTTCAGATGCAGAGACCTGTATCTCTTCCTGGACTTTTCTCGAAGTGTATTAGAGATGTGGTGCTAAGATCTACTGCACATTGAACCAGAGAGGTTGAATCTTGCAGCTGTGTCATTCTTCTGCGGAACAAATATTCAGAACAGAAAGGAAGGTAGAGATACATTCAGTTTGATAACCAGAAAAATTACTAGCTATCAGCAGGTATAGTGCTATGCTCTGATGAGCTAAAGATTGAAGTTGCTGTGTGGTGGTTACCAGATGATCTTTGTCAGCTGCTCTGCCAGTTCATCAGCATTAGTGCACATGGCTGGCCTGTGAAATGGTCCGCATGGAGAATCCATCACTTTGAGGTGCTCAGCTCAGCATTTTAGCTGAGAAATGGCTTCCAGTGAACTGAAGGGGTCAAGAACAATGTTGAACAAGAAATGGGTAGTCCTGACTGCTCTGGCAAGCAGAAAACCCCCTTTGCCTTTTTAAAGTCAACTGTCTGATTTACTGTCAGTCAGACTGTAGAATCCCTGAGAGGTCGATGTTCCTTACTGACTTTACCATAGTTTACACAGATATCTGCATACTGCTGATCTGAAACCACCAAAACCGCTGTGTAGAGAAGAGACACTACCCTAGCCAAGCAGTCTAGTTCAATGCTGTTTCCTGACCTGATCTATCTGTCCTCACCAAGTCAGTTTTCTAATGGGATTTTCCTTTTCACACACACTGAAATAGCAGTATTGGAAGATTAACAGTACTATGACATTGTTGGGCTGCTTCTCTTTTCTCTCAAGATTTGAGAAGCTGCTCAAGTACTATGGGAAGAAGTAGGAAATAGTTTGCTGCAACTTCTATCAGAATTTCCCCCCTAGGCCGTAATGATGAGTGGTGAAAAGTAAACTGCCTTCTGTATAGCATTTCCTCTCTGCTTTGTGTACACTTTATGATCTGCAGATCAATCAGGGTTGGACAGTGAGAGATCCAGATGCTCAAGTTGCTATTGTCTGCTTGAACACTTGGCTGTGGGTTCCAAAAGAGAAGCTGGGGGAAACCTGTTATCATGAGATACATTACATAAGGAGTGCATTAAAAGAGCTAAGGAAGGATTTCATCTTTAAGCCATTAAATCCTAGAGTAATTTATGTCGGAAGAGACCTCTGGAGGTCATCTAATCCCATGCCCTTCTCAAAGCAGGTCCAACTAGGATCAGGTTGCTTAGTGCCTCGATCTACAGGAGCTCAGGCTAGCTATCAGACAGTAGTAATGGAGAATTCAGTGTATGGGAAAAATACTTGGTAAACTCAAATACTTTAATAAATTCCAATGGGCCTTTTCATAATTTGAACATCAATGAGAAGTAATACTGGAAAAAGCCTGTACTTGTGTATATATAGCAGACTGCGTAAAAGCCATACCTGTCATTGTACGTCTCCTGAAGAGAGGCGTCAGTTTTTGCTAAATATTAATGTACTGATTTAAAGTCAATGGAGCACCATGCAACTAAAATGTGAAGTCTTATTCATCTTGCTTCAAAACTCTGTCTAAACATACACCTCCAGCCTCTCAGTAGAAGCATGAGAGCCATAAACTGACATTTAGCATGTTTCAGACAAAGACTTGGATATTTCTGTAGCTGTGCAAAACATGTGCAAAACGTTATGAACACTTACCAAAGCTAGAGCTAAGCTAAGTTTAAGCACAGAATCTCTTCACCCGTGAGAAAACATGCTGGAAGCAGTTTTAGGGGTTGTATACCTATACCTAGCCACCATGAAAAACATGAGAAAATAGAACACCAAATACCAAGAAAACATCTGTATTCATGTGCCAGTGAAAAACAGATTTGGGCAATCTGTTTTTCATGTCTTGATGTACTTTTCCTATTTTAATTTTTATCTACTTGGAGGTTCTTGCAGCATTCAAAAGCTGTGCTGAGACCACCTTTGACTGCTCTTAACAGCGGAACAGCAAGCTGATGTCACTTGCTGGCTGTACTAGCTTGTTCTTAGCAAACTAGTAATCCAAACCCCATCTTGCAGCAAGGCAAGCCAGCAGTCTCTAACTGTACTGCCCATTGGGGCTTTATAAGGAGCGAAGAGTTGAGTCTGTTAGCTACTTGTAGTTCTGTAGCAAGAAAGGAGCTTAAGCTGATAGATTTGATGACAAGCTCAAGTGTTTGAGCAATCATTGGGCTCAAAAACGGAAAAGAAATTTTTATTGGAGCCTTTGAAAAAAACAAATGAGGATAAAACAATGAGGAGAGAGGTGAGGACCCCGTGCCTCAGAATCATTTCAGTGTCACTTACATCATTCGAGCTTCTGCTGTTTTACCTCAGTTTTTTACTGCAGAAAACTCTCTCGTGCTCCCAGGATCAAAAAGCATTGGCACGGCCTTCCACATCTGCATCACGCTTATAGCCATCTGTAGAGAGATTTTAGTCAAGATTAGAAATACAGCTTATTCCATTATCCTGGAACAAAAATAGGAGACTCAAACCACTAAAAACAGCTCTTCTATTGCCATTTCTCCATTAAGCAATTGGTACAGTTTATCTCAAAGATGGATGCATTTTAATGATGAGTAAAATCCCCTCAACACTCCTTAGTTCATAAGAGTGACAGTAAATGAATTAGTCT
This sequence comes from Buteo buteo, assembly GCF_964188355.1. NCBI lineage: Eukaryota > Metazoa > Chordata > Aves > Accipitriformes > Accipitridae > Buteo > Buteo buteo. Next base: position 3,605,365 of record NC_134175.1, read on the forward strand.
TTAGAAAACATAACATGAACCTCAGGTAAGGTAATGAAAGCTTTTTATTTTTTTAAGTGGCTTAAACGTGAGTGACTTTAAAATTATGTGCATAATCTGTTTTTACCTAGGTTTCTCCCACTTATTCAAAACACAGTGTAGATCTCAGATTGAGCCAGCAATTTCCACAGGGGGGGAGATCAGCAGGGCTGCAGGATATGGAGTACTATATGGTTCACTGAAAAGAGAAGGAAGGGGAAGTACACATCTACCTTATAGTAAAGAGCTGATGATCCAAGAACAAAATGGCTGCTGGCTGCACAAAAATAGTTAAAAGGAACAGGTAGCAGAAAGCATTATTGCTCCTGTGAGTACAAGTGGATCAGACCAGCGTACGGAATTAGCATAACACTTACTATAAATAGATTTATCTGGGCCAGAGTAAATCTCAGCCATTTTGACCAGAACAACGAGTCACCTCTAAATGAAGCAGGTCATTGCTGCATTCAACCACAGAGAAGTGCTTCAGCCTAAACCACAGTCCCTGGGGTTTGATGAGAGGAAGATAGAGCAGGTCCTATCACAAAGCCAGGGAGACTTGCCAGGCAATTCACTTCCCGTTACCTGCCTGCAGACCGGGTTGATCACACTGAGGATGCAGAGCTGTAACAGACTCTTTGCAAAGCAAAACTGAAGCAACCACAGTTCCCTGTGTCATCCAAGCTCCCAGGAGGAGTGCAAACAAGCAAGCTCTGTTTCTTAGAGGCCAGTGGTAGCCGTGCTCTCGTGGCCAAGCAGGTCACACTGGCCTTGCAGGGTCCCTTCGAGGCACTCCAGACTGTAGGTTTCAAGAGCCAAAGCAAGCTAGCACCTCACAGACCAAGCACTACTCGCTCACTTCCCTCCAAACACAAGCTTTTCTCCGCTTTTTCTCCCACCCCACAGCCAGCCTTCCCTCCTGCTGCTGGCCTGTCTCCTAGAGGGGCATTACGTGCAGCTGAAGCCAGCTGAGAGCTCTGCCCAGGGTGACACTTGGGCAGGTTAAACCCGCTCCTGCTAAAAGTTTTTCAATTATTATTTAATTGCAGAAGAGGTAACGGGGGGGGGTTGGAAGGAAATTAAGATAGATATACATGTATATATGTATTCCCTTGAAAGAGGGGAAGACTTTTAGTTGCCCTGACCCTCAATTTCCCTCCATTCTTTGGAGCAGGACCTCTCCCAGCCAAGGTGGAGGTGTGGGTTAGTGCTCACCTTATGGCTGGTTTTACTTGTTCCCTTTCCCCAGCCCCTCGGCCCATCCTAGTGTTTGGCCTTTTGCAAGTTCTCCCTGGTTGTTATGCTTTTCTTCTGATTTATGGTTTCCTGTGGGCTTGGAGGAATGTGAGGCAGGAGTTGCGTTCTGCTTTGTCACTTCTGAGCAGAAAGGGAAACAGAGATTAGTAGCAACAGGTCTCGGGTTTTGTGGAGGCTTGCAGGCTGATAGCAAAGCTTTAGGAAGAATCCGAGCCACACTGTGGTGACAGGCCAGAGACTGGCTGCCTTGCTGAAGTGCTGAAAACACAGTGAGCCACAGACCAGGCAGAAATCATTGCAGCCATTGTTCTCATTTAGCAATAGCATAGACATGGGTGCTATCAAATACAGAGCAGCCATCTATTTCTTATTCCAGATGATTTTTAATTTAGATAATCTAAATGTGTAGAAACCCTCCACAAAATAGAGCAAAGGCCATGGTTAAGACTTGGCAAGCAAGCAGAGTGAACCTTCCTTTCTGCTGCAGATCTGAGGATAAACTAGTCACTGCACAAAAAACAGCCTTAAAAACGTGAAGATAAAGAACACAGAAACCAGGATACTGTGTGTTATTCCTGCATGTCCTCCAGGAACGTATGGTGGTTTTGTAGTGCCATTGGATCATCCCTGTGTCTGGGACGGAGGCACAGTTCTGTTAGAGCATTAGCCCGTGAGATGGTTCGGGATATGAACCGCCAGACCAAAGCCCCTTTGGTTCTGGCTTGGGTGGAAGGCTGAAGTTAGTGCCTTTTGGGTTGGTTGGTGTGTCACAGTCACCAGTTCTCCTGAGGAGGTTTTGTCAGTTGTTTTCCAAGTCAGGCTTGCGTGATCTCAGTGATCGAGAATCCAGGGCCGTGGCTTGGCCTTGACTCAGCCTCAAATCAAAACCAGGCACTCCTCCCTACATGAACTCTGTCTCCTTGGCCTGCTTCTTTCCAGGACATCTCATTCAGGGCTCTGCATTCTCATCTTCCCTTTGCAGTGAGAGGATGTTGGCTGCGTGGAGGACGCTGACAAGATTTCCGCTCTTAGATACCTCTATCTGTCAGACCTGTTGGGCTCCCTGTCTTTTGGGCAAGCGTGGAGAATACTTGCAAACAGGGGTCTTCATAGACTTCTCAATGAGCTGGCCATGGGTCCGGGTCTCTAAACACAACCTGCCTGCTATTAGAGACCATAAACTCATCCCTTGCTAAGTACAGCCCAAAAGCGTGGCAAGTGTGTGTTTGAACAGCGTCCTTGGGCTGGCATGTGGTTACTCTGTGGGTGACTGTTGGATGGCCATAATGGTTAACACTACAGGTGGATATCCAGTTTGTAGTTACATCTTGCCAGCAGCTTGTATTAGCTGAACACAGATGTGGTTTTATTTAACTCAGTGCACAGTTATACTCCCTCTCTTTGAACAAGGCACATGGTAAAATATTTCCTTTGTTAATGTGCTGTGTGAGTCTGTAACAGAATTTTCAGAACAGAAATGCTCATGTATGGAAGCAAAGGCTGTTTTAAACAATGTACTGATAGGCAGTGGTCCTGCTTCCCAAGGCAAATGAGGCCTTCACTAATTAAATCAGAGGCAGTCGAATCTCCATTCCAGTGGACGGAGATGTTCACTTAAATCATGGCTGATATAAATAGCATTACTCTGCCCACTGCCTCTGCACTTATTAAGCTCGCTCTCTGATGGGAGAATGTGAGTGACTGTGCAGAGCATCTCGGAGGTGCTGTGAACTTGCTGCTTGGGGATGCCTGTCTGAAGGAGGCAGCTGCTCTGCCAGGGATGACATCCTTTCATTCCAGGTGCTCAGCAGTTGAGAGCAGAAGTGAGACAAGATGTGTCACACAGTGAACTGGGAACCCCTGTCTGCAGGATTAGTGCCAGCATCTGGACTGTTTTGGCTCCAGTTGTTACTACATGGGCAGAGAAGAGACCTCAGTGGTCAGCAAGGACTTGCAAGCATGTGGTTAAATGCGATCTCATTTCTGAAGAGAGGACAATGCAGTGCTATCATCTGACTTTAAGGAGGGGTTGACAACTCCTCCCACCTTTGACTTTTCTCCTGTTCTCTTGTATTCTTACGTAAAGGTCAAAATCCAGATGTGCTAGGCGCAAGGTAGACAGGGAATGGGCTGCTTCTCAACATTGCCTGAACCGTTTCACCACACTCTGAGTCCATGCTTATTGTTGGGTCCATTGTGGACCAGCTGCAGACTTGAGAACATCTGGCTTTCTTCCCGACTTCCAGTCTCGTTGTAAGACGTATTACTTCCAGCTTGCTTTTGATGATTACCTTTCATTTTTTTAACAGAGGTTTTGAGTTACATTTATCTGACAGGCAGTGCGAAGTACTGGATGAGGGATCAGGTGGATTGATTCTATTCTTGGTTTGGGTGTTGACCTTTTGTTTTGACTTCCTTGGGTCACATTACCTCTCCTGTGCCTCTCTTTACTTCTCTTGCTCTTTACCTGCCTTATCTACTTACACTCACTGGAGGTGTGACAGTGTCTTTCTGTGACATTGTATAGCATCAAATATATAGGGATTTCAGTACACTTGGAGAATGCAGTTGCTACTGCAAGGAATGCCAAGAATAGCATCCTTTTCTTTCCTTATTTTTCTATGGGTGTGGCTTCTGTATGTATTTTGTAAGCATCAAGTAGTAGCCAAAACGAGTATAGAAAAACATAGCCTGTGGCTTGACTAGTCATGTAAAGATAGTAATAACTATTCACACAAAGGAAATGATTAAGGAATAGGCAGTGTTCCTAATTGAATGCTTCTTCCCCATTCATGGGAGGAAGGGTGTGAAATCTTTCTTATGCTTGCCAGCTCTTATTACAGAAATCAGTCATTAGCCCCATTTGTGCGACAGGTTAGTCTGCAATGTGGAGCCAATTCATAGGTCTGGGCTTTCTTTGGAGCTGTGTGAGGAGCTAGGAGTGCAGGTTTGCAGGGATTTCTGTAATTTTTTTCCAGTTTTTATTTCAGAAGTGGAATGCGCTGAAAAGTTGGTCAAAGAGACTCCTGTGATATGAAATTCCAAAGTAATTTTTCATTTGAAAACTGTCATTCCAATTCCAGCTGGGTTCAGATCTTACTGTGAAACTTGGAACTCAAAGGAGCTCAGTTTCAAAGTAGTGGAAGCAGAACTGGTCCACCTTTTCCTTCCAGAATGGAATATTCCCAGTCTCAACACTATCCCATGAAACGTTTCACTCTGATAAATCAGCACTTCCCAATGCCAAGGCATTCTTTCAGAAAGTACTTTTTTTCTCCAGAAAATTCCCAGGCAGCTCTACATTTAGTGTAACAATTGCCAAATTCTGTGCCATCCCAGGCTGCAGTGCAGTGAGTTAGCTCTTGGCCCTAATGATTGCATAAGCAAAGCCTTTGATGTGTAATCACTCCTACTCAGCCTTGAGCAGGAGAACCTGTTTCACAGGGAAAGGAAGCATTTGTTAAAACACATCAGTTATATCCAGAGCTTTTCAGAATTTTCTTCAGCCTTTCCTGCCAGATTAGTGCATTGCTGTATTATCCAGACCTTGTAAATAACTATTACAGAGTTCTTCCTACAGTTCTTTGTTAGATAGGGAATTAATCTCATTTTAGAGCTGATGATCTGAGGCTAGAATTTTAAAGGCACTTAAGTGCCTCTGGAAATACATGGGTGGCTTGTGAAATTTTAAAAAATCCTTTAAATCCCAATATCGAGTAGACACAGGCTGAAGTATATAAAATATCTTATAAAAACAACAACAAAGGTAATTTTAGCTAGTTCTGCTGGATTTTGCACTGAAGCAGAGTAGAGCCTTCTGATGATGTGGTGATAGCAAGTTACGGAAGTGCAGCGTCACATAGGTGTCTTGCTAGTTGCCTTTCAGAATAGGTATCTGGAGAGGCAGAGGGATGCACTCCATGTACTGTGCAGCTAAAAGCACTGAATAACTCTGGGCTTTTGGTCATGTAAGTCTGTCCTCACACAAAAGTCAGTGTGTTTAAAGAGTTTGAAAAGTTTAAGTTAAACCAAATTAAACAGCGTTGGACCAAATGAGAGCATTAAAATTTGCCTTTGTATATCCATGTAACTCCCAGTGGCTTCTGCAATGGTAATTAAATACCAGGCCAGATTTTTGGTTGTGTTTACACTTGTGGAAGTTTGCTGAATTTATTGGGCTGGTATAAATGGAGGAGATTTAGGCTAGTGGGGGTGGAAGTGAATGTCCTAAAAGAAAGCCAGAACATTCACAAAAACAAGTCTCATTCAGTTTTAAGTTTGTTTTGTGGTTTCCTTGTGAATCAGAGAAGAAAAAGGGAGTGGGAGGAGGGGAGAGAAAAGACGTTCAGAACCCAATCCAAAACCAAGCCCCTTCTCTCTGCCCAGCCAATATCTCTCATATAAGATATTTTTTTCTTCTGGCAATAGGAGGAAACCCTTCCAGACATTGTCCTCTGAGAACTGCTCAGTATTTGCAGTTAAAAGAACAGTGCACATATAAATGTGTGCATTAAGAAGGAGAAAGAAGAAAGAATAACTGTTATTGTAACACAAAGGACAGGTTGTTTTATTTTTTTGGCCCCAAGAGTTCACGCTGCATCACGTACAAGGTTTGATTTCATGGAGCACTTCCTGATCTGCAGGGCTTTAACTGCCTAAAGGACCAGACCCCCTCGGTTAATTCGTGCAGTGACCCTGATTTCTGTGTCGATGGAGGACATGGTGCGGACTCATTTCTTAATGCTTTAGGGCTGCACATGTATTCCTGAGTTCCAAAAACGTTGGATAAGAAGAGTAATTGTTTTCTTATCTGTCCTCATGAATCAGTAACAACATTTCTTCCCACTCTACTACGAGAGACCAAGCTAATTTCTTAATCCCCATCCTACTTCTTCACCCTCGACAGGGAGGACGGAACTTCTGGCATTGAAATGATTTTCCTTGCAAAGGGTGCTGCCTGTAAGTGTTCTTAGGTGCCAGCTTGGAATGTGTCCAGGACATACCTTGAGCCAGCCAGCCTCACTATACAGTATAGCGTTCATATAGAGCACATTGCGCTTGTGGAGAAACGTGGCTAATCAGATTGTTCTGAGCACGCAGAGCAGGGCTCGGTGAGGGCTGAGATGTTGCAGCCTGAACATGTTCCCCAACAGATTCACATTAAAAGTGAAGTGTGGGCCAGTAAGAAGACGGTGCCCATGGAGCTACTGATGTTGCATGTCTTGAGAGCTTCACGTCAAGGCTGGGGACTACTCTGGAAAATAAGCTTTCAACCAGCATGTTTTTTTAAATGGCCTATGTGGTCTTACGAGTTAGTTAAAAGAGCCTTATTGGCCTTTAAATCCAGCAAGCTATAATGTATTAAGCAAGGGCCCATTAGTCTAAGCAGAGGCCCATTAGTCCTGTGGGAAGACTGGAAGGGTTGCGGCATAACCTGTTTTAGCAGATACAAAAGGAAGCCAATCAGCTAATACAAAGATACCTAAGAATGACATACTGTCCATTACCCTGGGATCTGTGGCATGGCTTGTTTTAAACTGTGCTGTGTGTAAACCGTTCAATAGGATTATTTTGGAGGCCACACTAATTAAGGGATTATCCAATGAAAGTGGTAAGATGCTCTCTCTGCCTTAGATAATGGGACACTGCTCCTTGTGTGGCTGGGATAGAGATTGGAGGACTGTGTCTCTGACAGGAATTTGCTTTGAAACTGGTGGTTTTAACTGGAAGCCTATATGCCAAGGGGACTGGCATGTCATGCAGAGTTGAAACATGGGTAGTTTGGATCTGCTGTGCAGCACTTCCCAGTCTGCAGTACCTCCTAGTGGGTTGTGGTTTTTTTTTAACGTCAGATTTACTGTTGTCTTCCATGCACCATGGGTCCACTTCTTTCAAGAAAAGCTGTTGTGCTGAGACAAACTTGAAGTTTAGTGTTGCTGCAAAGGAGATGTCAAAAGAATGGTAAGGCAGGGTGCACATAAAAAGGGCATCAGAGTTTGTTCTGAGGAGAATGTAGTTCTGAATATTGCTGCTCTCGGCGGGCAAGAGAGTTCCTTCCTTCTGGAAACAGAGAAACATTTGACATTGGCAAATGTTGGCAAGGTAGAATCAATGGATGGGATCTGTGTTTTGTGGCTTGAGACTGAGGAGGGGGATGCTCTGCTCTGCTGCTCTTCCGAGATGACAGCATGGCCTTCATCCCCATGTGTATCCCTGTCTGCAGGCTGGAGGAACGCACTGACCTCCTCTGTCATGAGCTTGGCGTGGTTTAACCCCGGCTGGCAACTAGGCACCACAGAGACCCTCACTCACTGTCCCCCCTCCACAGGAATATCCCGTGGGTCAGTTGGGGTCAGCTATCCCAGCTGTGTACCCCCCAACTCCTTGTGCCCCCCAGCCTGCTCGCTGGTGGGGTGGGGTGAGGAGCAGAAAAGCCCTTGGCTCTGTGTAAGCACTGCTCAGCGGTAACTAAAACATCCCTGCGTTATCAACACTTTTTTCAGCACAAATCCAAGATGTAGCCCCATACTGGCTACTATGAAGATAATTAACTCTACCTGAGCCAAAACCAGCGCAGTGCTTTAGACGTACCTGTGCTCTGAGGGAGTGGGGACTGCCACCCCATCTCCGTGTGGCCGCCATTTGTATGAGAGGGGTTCCCAGTGAGCTGGAACTGGTCGTGGAGTGACCAACTGGAAGTTTCTGGTTTGGGTAACGCAACTATGACTGGACGGTCCTAACTGTCCCTACTGCGTGCAGACTGCAAATCCGTGAATTCCTGTGTCGTTTTGCCATTGATTTTGATGATTATGTTTATCCTAGCAGCTTTTCTTCGGATTTCCCTGTTTTACTAGTATCACAGCACTTGTCCACTTACAGGAGGGTTTGAACAGCAGGGCCAAAGGCACTCGAACCTCTGGGAGCTAGATTTTCCAAATGACTCAGCACGATGAGCAGGAAACGCTTTCACAAGTATCACAGTGAGGCGTGCCAAATGCCGAGTACCTCTTGCAAACCGGACTCCTTTTGGGGTTCTCAGGGGAGAATTCTGGGGGTTCTGTGAGGCTCTGGGCCCCGTACTTCCAGCAGAATGGGGTGACTGTGGGCTCAGGTGCCAGCGAGAGCTGGGAACGTCTCCCCTGCCAATGGAGCTGCGCTGACACAACAGTGCCGTGCTGGGAATTGAAAAGCAAAACCCCAGCGCTGAAAAGGCCAGTGAGGCTCAGCTTTGGCAGAGGGTTGGGAAATCTCACAGAGCAGGGAGAATCGTGGAGAGCCGGCCAAGGGGAACACAGCTCCAGTGTTGGGGCACACAATGGAGTTCCTGTGGCGGCAGCCACAAGGGAGGACATTGTCCACGGGCCTGAGTGTGCCTGTGCTCCACGTGCAGAGCCATTAGCAGCTAATGAGTTCAAAATTCACCATCAAGGCAGAGGACAAGTAGCAATCAGTGCAAGATGATACTGTGCCTGTAGAATAGGCCCTGTGTGGTTGTCTGTTCCGGAGCTAATGGGAACAAGAGATGAAGTGTGCATGTGTGTGTGTTTGTGTTTAGAAGGTCAGGGTGACATTTATCACTGCCATTGCAGCAAAGGGACACCTGCCGCTGGCAAAGTGGAACGTTTGCCTTGCTCTGCATTTGTGTATGTGTATTTCTTGCCACAGTCCCTCTTTCTCTCTCTTTTGGCACTTCAGAGACTGTCAAGGGTTCAGAGCCAAGCCAGGCCAGGTGCACGATCAGTGCCCACGGTTCTGAAACACAAAGAGGCATAGGAAGCGAAGGCCTGATCTACTGAAGCCTCGTGGCAAAACTCTCTTTGGCTGCAAGGGTGCAGAATCAGTGCTGAAGGCTAGGTTCCCAGCTGGTGTAAATCAGCAGTGCTTCTCATTGGCTTTGTATGAACTGAAACTCTGCCCCTCAGAGACAGGAAGAGCACTTTTCTCCCACTTTCTTGCACTTCTTTTTGCTAATCTACCCTTGCCTCTCTACATCGTTTTCCTGGTCTCCTCCCTGACTTGCAGCGTCTCCTGTTATTGCCAATATGTCTTTTCCCCTTACTGTTCTCTGGCTCCCATCAATCTCTCTGAAATGCCTTTGTATTCTAGGTCTAGGCTTCAAACAAGCAGGCTCTGCATCTTCTGCCAAACTGTGTGTGTGTGCATTGTGGTTATGCATGTGTGTGGGAGAATGAATATTTAGGAATAAAACAAAGTTTTCTCCGCAGCAATAACCATGATAGACTAAACAAAATCTTGCACACATCTGCAGTCCAGCTATTTCTGGTTCGAGGCAGAAGGCTTGTGCAGCATAGCAGAGTCCACCTAACATCTGCCAGTGGTGGTTTTTTTTTCCAAAACAAATTTTCTGTGGAATTCTAGTGAGTCATAGGCCCTGAGTCTACCTGCCAGTCCACACCTTTACCAGCAAGGTGCAAAGCTGCACTATTTTGCATAAACCAGATCTGTTTTCTAACCAAAAACCTGTTTAATCCCTACTGATGTCAGGACATATGTTCTTACGTTATGAATTTGATGTAGATCAGTGACAAGGTATGCAGCCTTCGTTTTCAGGGTCTAATTCATCACTCGTGCAGGTAAACATTTAGTATGTGATTTAAGGCCTCCATTTAATAGGTGGATATTTAACTGTCAATTCTGCAATTCATCACCCACCTACTGTCATTATACATGCCAGTTCTGCATATGTCCTGCCCTTCTGGCTTAGTATTAAGGATGATAACTTATGGCAGGAGTGGAGGCTGGGGGTGTCTCAGTGTCTCATGCTAGAAGATCCAGCCTGTCTCCTTTCACTTGCTGGCCAAATTCACTTCTCACACCATAGCAGTCATTCTATTAGGTTGCTGAGGATTAGCAGTTGATAATTAGTTTGTGATATTTAATCTTTTTAAAGTTGCAGCTTCTGATAACAAGTGATCACATGGGACCCAGAGAAATCAAAGACTTAATGATTCCAGAGGAAAGCCCAGTAGCCACATGCGAATAAAAGGATTTCGTGCTTCTTATTTTAAGATATGTCATGTGTTTGAAAGTATGTCTTCTGGAATCACAGAGCAATGGAGTTCCATGGACAAGGACATCTGTGGTGTCCTTGCATTAGGCAGTAACAGAAATGAGACACAATGGTCATGCAGACCTCCAAAATACCTCACCCTCAGTTTTGTGCCTGGCTTCACTGTTTGTTTGTTTGTTTGCATAAAAGCATAGTGAACATATTTTTATTTAGAGAAATTTAGCAACCTGCAGTTTGACCTACTGTGGCTTGGGGCAACAACTCTTTTCCTCACTTTGTCTAGGCTAGCCTGGGATGCTCAGCTGTGATGAAAACACTTGCTTTGTGGCTGGCATTTTTGTGGGACTTCAGTTTGTTAGTGTGCACACCTCTTGTGCTCTGCACCAAATTGCTCTTTAATGCTAAGTAATGTGGATGGAGCAGGCCTGCAAAAAACTATGAGTGCTTCACATACCCAGCTTAGCAAGACGCACTCCATGTCTTCCATCTGTCATGCTTGGGACAGCGAGGCACCCAGGGGTTTAAGCGTAGCAGCATGTAACATTAACTCCCTAGTTTATTCCTTGCTGGGTATATCTCTGGATCTAGTTCACCCTACTAGCTATACCAGTGCAACTAGTTTTACAAAGACATTTCTTCACTCTGATTTGTGTTCCTATTTAGCAAGCTGGGTGAAGCATGTGCTTAGCACTAGGCATATATGTGAAATCCCATTTAATTTGGTGGGAGTGAGAGACAGGTTTAAAATCAAGTATGTGCTTGAGGACTTTGCATATGCATGCCCTTTAAAACCTAGCTGGCTCCAGGACTTTTCCTCTACGCCTTTGCCGGTGAAGGCCTTGATGTTAACCCACCCTTGGTAGCTGTCTCACTGGCTAGCTATTGCCATCAGAGGATAAAACAGTGCCCTAGGAGTAAGTACTCTCACTGAATTGCTGCGTAAGCATGTGTGATTATTTGTTCTCCCTGCCTTTAGTCTTTCCACGTGGAGCATCAGTCTTTTAGGCCTTTACTGACCTGCAGTGAAGCCTTGTGTGGTGAGACCTCCTCTCCTCCATGGTGCTGTGCCAAGTATCCTGTCACTTGCCTGTGCCTTGTGATTTTTATCACTGCCAGAGCCAGCCTACTGCAAGAACTATGCTGTCTGGGGCAATAGCTTCATGGATGCTCTAAGCAAGGCTTGCAGACAAGGCAAGCAGAGTCCCAGTTCTGTGAAGACCAGTATCTCATGAGATTTCAGCACCAGAAACCAGTTCCTTATACAGACAGAAATCAAGAAGGAAACCAGTGTTTTCCAATGTAAAATTGGACTTTTCTCCTTAACCTGAGTAAGCAAGAGCAGTTCTGAACATGTCACTAGTGACTTGGCCAGATGAGCTTCTTTGGCATGCACTGTATGACTGAGTATAACAAGACCTACATCTCAGCCCTTTGTACCTTTCGAGCCTGGCTATTGTCTACAAGCCGGCAGCCTTGTCTGCATCAGCACGATGGAGCAATATAGCCTGCATCCCATTCTGAAGCCTGCTCCCTTGTATGGTTCACACATGTGCTATCCATTCGGAACTGAGCTATGACTCCATGTTTTGACTCTTGTGAAGGACTGAGCTCCCTCTTGCTGCACTGTGCACTGCTGTTTGGGGTTATTGTACCAGAAAGACAAGAAACTGGAAGTTCACACATTTAGCATGAATGGTGGACATATTAAAAAATCCTGATTTAACGAGGGGATGGAAAATGGTTAAAAATTGTCACTGTCAAGACGATTAGTAATACATGCGTGTCCCTACACTCAGACACAGTAAGATGAAGTACGCAAACACCATAGTTCATACCACCTGTTCGCTGTAAAGGTCAGGGAGCTCTTTTCTCCTCATCTCCATTGACAATTGAACTGATGCGTTATGGGAATTTCTTTCGCTTGCAGACAGGTCACTGTTGGCATCACAGGACAGGTCTTTGCCACCCTGTGTAGTGCTCCCTATGTTCACTCTGTACTTCAGTGAGTCACCTAGGATTTGCAAGCAACACTGCCCTTTCCTGGATGGAAGTTGAAGTGTCGTGGGGTGTTTCAAACCTTGTTTTGCACCTAGCAAACATTCTGCTTCCACGCAAGTAGCAGCGACCTCAGTTTGGGGATGGAAAAAGAATAATCTTTGGTCCGATCTTGCTAGCACTTTGAAGCACTGAGTGGCAGTAGGAAAGGGAAAGCTCTGAAACTAAAAGTAGCTATATATTCTCTACTTACGTGAATGCTGCTGACTTGAAAGCCAGAGAGCAAAAGCATCACATGTGCTAGTTTCCAGCATAATTACTCAAAATCTAGGTCAGTGTTTGCACTGTCTTGAACATTTATGCTTGGGAAGGCTATTGACTTGTCAGCACCAGGGGTAAGTTAATAAATCTCTGGCAATATTAACAGTAATCTTTTCACAGTATCTTTGATCTGAAGGTCTTTGAATGTGGTGCAGTTGTCATTAAGTGGAGTTCACAGTGCAGCTTCGTGAAAGCAGCTCCATTTTACAGATGGGGAAGCCAAGTCAGGGAGCGATTATGAGTTATTTCTGATGATATGACTGAGTCATTGCCAGAGGTAAGGATACAACCCAGGAGCATTGGCTTTCAGACTCCTGCTCCAAGTCACTAGACAGCACTCTCCCCAGCCTAGTTAGACCCACCCTTGGAATATGTATTCTGAGGCATTAACTCCAGCTGCAGCAAGACTTCTCTACTGAGCTGTAACCACAGCAGTGATATACATACCAAAGAACCAGATAAACATTTACTTTTCCTTTGTGCGAGAGTGCTGCAGCCAGCAGGGACTGCAGGAACTTCCTCCCCCTCTGCACACAAACAGAAGGCAGGGAGCTTGCAATGAGGGATAAAAGGGGGTAAATAACAAGGGGACAAGGGAACAAGCTGCATTTCCCAAGAATCTGGAGGAAGCAAATGAACCTGCTCAGAAGCTTGGTAAGGATGGGTGAGAGCAGGTAGCAGCAGGCTCAGGGGCTGGTGGAGGGGCATTTTCCCTGATGTCACTTTCTCCTGATCCAGACTGCCATCAGTAAAACTAGGAACCCTCAAAAGATTAAAAAAGATGGGATTTCATCCTTGCCTAAATGCAGAGTTTTGCCATTGATACACAGAAAGAGAAACGAAGCTTGCATTTTGGGAACTTGCTGCTCTGAAATAGTATTTAAGCATTACTGAAGTAATTGGTTTTCTATCCAGCTGAGTTTTAATCTAGTTTGTCCTGATCTTGCTGTTGACAAAAGAACAGTAGACTCTAAGGCCCAAGGGAGTCAGCATCAGCTGAACTGGTTCCTCTCTGGAAGGAAAGAGGGACCAGTGAGAGACAACTGAGGACAGTGCTGTTTATGTGTTGTGACTAATTTGTGCACATCAGACTCAAGACTATGAAGCCAACTCCTTTCAGCAAACTTAAACCGAGGCAACAATTGAATAGTAATACATTGGATCTGACTTTCATCAGTTGTATGTAGAGTTGTCAATTACCCAGGCTGCTGCTTTTTTTTGTGCTCCCCCCACCATGTGGAGAGCCAGGTGTTCTGAAGAGGATGAATGGAGGTGTGGAAGAGCAAGGGCTGAAGATGGGCATGCACAGGATTGGTGGGAGTGTGATGAGAAAGTCTGGTTTGATTAGAAATTGTTATGCAATGGAGCTTGAAAGAAGTGGTGGCTGCTGGTTTTTAAATGGACAGCGTGATAGGGCTGAGGCTGGCTCATGTGGGTAGCTGGGGTTAAGGGCTGGTTAGGAGAAGTAATAGAGAAGAAGCAAAGGAGAAGCAGATGGCAGCAGCTCGTGCTATCCTGACCATCAGCCAGGGAACCACTAAAGCCTCAGGTGCGACTTAATCCCAAATTAACACTCTTTAGCTCTAGGCATCCCACTGCTGTGTGTGTTATTGGGGGAGGGCAGTGTCTTTTGTCTGGTGTGCATGGCAGAGACGGATTAGTGCTGGTTATAGTAAAAGCCACACTTAGCTGACAGAGCAACAGGATTTAGTGGGCTGGGGATGGGAAGGTTTCCTGTAGATAGAGTCTGTTTCCCACATATTCCTCCTGGCTCCTGGTTGGTTTCACTCCCAACCATCCCTCTTCCCATTTCTAGGTTGACTCTTTCAACAGGAGTCCAGTTTAAGACTGGGACCAGGACTTAGGGGACTTGGTGCTTATTTGCTTTTTGAAGTTCAGCAAGATGAGTCGCCTTTTTTGTGTCTCAATTTTCCCACCTAAGCTATATGACATGTGTGAGGCATCGAGCATATAAGGCTCCGTTCGTGTTTTCAGAGAGCTTTTGATTTCAGGAATGGCTGGCATTATGGAGGGAGCATATGTTCTCATATGCTCTTCAATCTCTTCTCAGATCCCTCTGGGAGGTATTCCTGTAGGATTGTGCTTGTTGAGCCTCGCAGAACCAGCAGCAACAAAGTGATTCAAATCTCCAGTATTTTAACAAGTGATGTGTGTGTCTGAAATGGCACTTTACTTGGTATGGCTGCTCTTCTGCCTTGTGTATAAGAACTATAAACTTGCTGTGGCTGTAGCCTTGAGAAAGCATCTCACCTAGACTCTGCTTTCCAGTCCATGCTCCAGCTGAGGTGGGATGCTGAACTGGTATTTAATGACACTATCCAGTTTCGTTACTCCTTAGAACTTACATCTCCAACACTATCCTGTATACTCTGCTCATTATCCTCAGAAACCTTTGGCTATGCTTAACTATCTCGCAACCGGCCCCATGCTATTTCCAAGCAAATAGCAAATGCAAAAAGCCATGCAAATCAAGCTCTCATTTTGAACGGGAAGCCACAGCAATTGCAGGATCTGGTTGTCATGGATATAGTCACCATGGAGCTGTTGCCATGGTGCTGTCTGCTCACATTGACAGAGAGATGCAAAGTACACTTATTCTTTTGAAGAAAGGAGGAAGAACAGTGGATACTAGAGGGCACAGAAGGTTTCAGATAGGTATTTAGGGAGGTTAATAACTACTTTGTTTTAGAGTTTTGCTGACTCTGCTGTCTGTCTATGGCAGGTTCCTTATTTTTCTCTTCTGTATCTTACAATAACAGCCATCAAAAGGAAGTGAGACTCATGTACTTGCTGTAGGGTCATCCACAGCAGTATTTCACCATGCAATGAAAGCAGCACTTTGCTCTTGCAAAAAAAAATCCGAAGAGTTACTACTAGTAATCAGTGCTTTGCTTTTACCTCATCTCAGTTTAAACCTCCAGAAATACAGTATCTTGCAGAAGATGAGGATATGGAGGTAGAACTTGAAATCCCATCTTCCCCTGCAGGCTCCTTTTCCTTGAAGGAACACACTCACCTTATTTTAATTTCTAAAGTCTGTGCTCCTTTGGAAGGTAGTTTGGCAGCTGCCAGTGACCTTGTCAGGCTGCTGATGGTTCTGGAAGAAGGAGTTGAATGAGAAATGACTTGCGTCTGTGCCAAACATCCTTGTCTAGTTAGGGGCAGAGCTAATCTCACCAAGGCAAATGCTGGTTTCACTCCATTTCAAATAGAACACAGTCAGATTTAATAAATAATAATGACTCTGCTTTGCACACCTACAGCTCCTGACTCTCTGAACATTTTGCCACTGCTATTTATTAAATCCTCCCAACAATCCTGGGAGAGAAGGGAAGGATTCATTTTTCTCAGTGTTTTAATAGCAATAATGGGGCACAGAGACTGTGGTAAGTGGTCTCCCATGGATGCTGTGGCTGTCAGGAATAGGATCCAGGAGTTCCTGTTTCCTGTCCTGAGCTCTGGAAAGCCCATGTTTCGCTCTGTCCTGCAGCATTAAACTAAGGGAGGCCCTGAACATCACTGGAGTGACATGTAATGTAGGGCCCTTAGCAGCCTGATTTGGAACTATATTAAACAGAGATCTGAAAGCTCCAGGTGGCTAAATAACATTGTCTTTGATCTGAATAAGCCGGTGGCTCACTTCCAAACACATTAGGCTCATGAGGCTTTTCCTGGCCACAGAAGATGTTTCTGTGGAGGAGTTGTCACTGCAAGGCATGGATTAGCTATTTTCCTGGATTTGACAGTCATTCTTGTTGCTGCTAGCAAAGTGGGTTTTATGCACATGTGCATGCAGTTACTCCTGGTGCAAGGTGGGTTTCTAGGAATTATCCACCCCTCTCAACATGTTGATCAGGTATAGCACAAGGTGTAAAAGCACTACTTTGAATGTGGCGCTCCTGTTCTGTGTACGACTCATCCAAGGCAAGAGAGATTTGAAACTGAGCAAGCCTGCATGCATCCAAGCCAGCAGCTGGGAACAGCTGGCCTGCAGGTGGGGCTTTGTTCAGAGTTCAAGGGCTACAGCTTCTCCTTCTCTCCAACTGGGGGAGAGTTTTATGCACAGCAATACAGACGGCTTGTAAGGGAGTGGTAACACGATGTAGCAGTTAGATCACATATGTAAGAGTCACAAATCAGCCTGAGTTAGAATTGGCAGCAATGGAGGTAGAGGGAGGGAGGCAGGCTCTCCGGAAACATTCCTGTTCCTGCTGAGCTAAAGGGATGCCTTCACGTTGACTGCAATGGGAGTTGGCTTGGACCCTACGTGTCCCGCTGATATCACTTGGAGCAGGATCAGCTCATGCAGTGCAGAGCTGTGTGGCCCCAAAGAGATGTGCCTACGTTTGGTGGGCACTTTTGAAAGCAAGAACCTCTAAGGTGCTTTTTACATGCTTGACTGTAAAAATGCAGCTTTTTTTGTAGTTGGTGAATGAGATCGCCTTTGTATATAAATGTGCCTTAGGGACAAATGAGCCCTTTACTTGACCAATTTAACAACCTGTAATCTGGTGACCGCATGCAGAAAATAGCCCTGTGTTTTTCTGAACTTCAATACTGAAAAAAACGCTTAGTCTTTGTATCCTAGTGCCTCAGTTTCCCTGCCAGAAGAGTGAGGAGAACCAAATGCACTTACCAAGGAAAAAGAAGGGCATGTTTAATTAAGTCAGCTTTGTGAGTTGCTTTGACAGCTGCAAGTATAAGTAGTTGCTATTATAGCAGCTAATAATTTGGAATTACGGTTTATGTTCTTTTGGTTCTCTTCTTCATATAGTTGCCAGAGGTAACCAAGCATTTTTAGGTCATTTTATTACTTTTTAATACCTAGTTTGGTGTTGGATTTCTGTCGTACTTGCCTTCATATAGAACACGTGTGTGTTTGTGTCAAAGGCACTCAGTGAACAAAAAATTTCAAGAAAACCATGACCACTATTCCACCGTGAAGAAAAAGAAATGTGAAAAATGCAGACAGGCCTCTCTGAGAAATGTCTGTTGATCACTTCATGCCTAAGCTGGTTAGTAATATGATATTGTTTAATGCTAAGGTCTATTAATCGAATAAATGACTGTTCTTTGCTGTAGTCAGCTTGTCACCTGAGGATCCCCCGGAGCTTGCCAAACACGGATTAATCACTGAATACTCGTAGTGTCACTGTGAAGCAAATGTTTATCAATTTAGCAATGGGGAAGTCAAGGCTAAGAGATGACTTATGTGGCAGCTAATAACAGCTTTGTTAGTCCTGCTCATTGCTCCAGTCATCATAAACCATGTCTTTTGTAAGACTATTAGTCAGCAGAGTCAGAAGCAGATGGTGACTAACGATAATCTAACTAAAAAAGGGGCCTTGTAGTTGACCTGTCACAGCCAGTGCCCCTCGGTCAGGATGTCATTTCCCCTCTGGTTTTGCCCATCCTCCTCTACCAGCTCTGGCCTTCTAACTGCACCCCAAGCACAGCTTATAAAATGCGGTTCTAGGCACCCACACAATTATACTCAGCCTCAGCTTGTAGTGACGCCAGTGACTTGATTTCTGCATCAGTTTGCCAGGGGGACTTTCTTGCTTTGATCTCATTTTGGATGTGGGCGATTATTCTCTTGGTGCTTAGCTAGGACCATCTAATGAAAGTTTGTAGAACCAAGTCACAAGAGGGGAAAGGCAGATGTGTTCTTGCCACAGACCCTGTTCTCTAATAGCAGTGTAGCTTATTATTCCTGTCCCCATGGGATATAAAAATGCTTCTGGGAAGATTTTTGTCACATACAAATCATGTGTCTGAATGGCTTCGTTAAAGGACAAAGAAAAATTCACAATGCAAACCCCTCTGGACTGTGGGGAATTGCTGATTTCTCTGAGCAAGGAAACTCAAGCCTCATCTCTGCAGTTGGAAGGGCTCCGCTTTGCACTGAACGACTAGCAGATGAGGTTGTGGATTGTTTTCTCTCCCTTCATGACGGAAATAGCCCAAGGCCTGGAAAAGCATTAGCAGGAAGAGCATAGCATCAGGAAACACGAAGGGCACCCAGCCAGGACATGACTACACAGCTTTTAGCTGCCCAGCAATTGGGACATTGCTTTTTTGGGTGAAGGGATTCAATTCTTGTCAGAATCACTTGGTTTCCTAGCCACATGCCTCCAGATGGGTGAGCATGTGAGCCCTAAGTGCTGAGCATCCCTGTGTACACACTACAGCTGCTGCCTTTGCCTGGGGTTTTCTGTTTGTGTCAGCAGTCACAAGTGCTGTGAACGTGGCAAGCACGTAGGTTCAGTAGGGATTATATGTGCCACTTGCCATGCCTGTTCATCTCACTTCTGTATTCCTTCAGAATGGAGCGGTGGAGCCCAGCAGTGCTGAGGTGGCATTACTCATCCCTGTGGAGTTACTCCAGGTTTTCAGCTTGCTTGTGTAACTGAAAGGGTTTTGCCTTTTATCTATGCCACACTGGTGGAACAGTGGGAGGATTTAAATTTGGGAATGAAATTGGCAGAGAATTTAGCCCAGTGTTTGCGTTCTGCAGTAAGCAGTTGCACTGAAACCTGTGATTTCTCTAGGGAAGCATGATCAGTGGACTCTGGAACTTCATCAGTGAGCAGGATAAGGACATTTTGAACCCCAAAAGCCCAGGGATGGGCTTAGGCATGTTGTACCCTTGAAGGATGGGAAATCAGGTGTTAAAGAATCTGGTATAATCTCTTTCCCCAAGCTTTCTACCTCTTTGGAGCAAAGGTGCTGGGCCTGTCCTGGCTGTATGAAACAGGCCCTGTCAGGAAGGATCTCGGTTAACACTGCTTTAGCTCATTACGAGCTTGTTTGCAATGTACTGGAATAGCACAGATCATAATGGAGTTTGCTGGTATTCATGTACATCATTCTAGGGAGGGACAGTGGTGGGTTTGTGAGCAGGGGAGTCAGCACCGGTTACTTCTAGATTTTGCTCACTGGTTTCTTCCTTGACATGGCAGGCCCTGCAGTGAGTTCATTTGGTCAGGGAGGAGGAGAAGGGGGGGAAGAGGAGGGAACTTGAGCTGCTTCTGGTTTTGCACGCTGCTGCTCTGCCCCAACCTGCTCCCAGCCCTTAGAGAACTTACATTGCTTTCTGAGAAGCAGAGGGCCAGAGCTGCAGAAAGAAAAATCCCTGGCCAACAAGACCAGGTGTATGGGAAAAGACACTGCAGGATAGGAGTTAGGCACTTGATTGAGGACCGAGGTACTTTTATCTTCCACATACAGCTTATCCAAGATGAACGCATGGCTGCACTACCCCTAACCACGTCTCGGCCTCATAATTCATCTCGCCAAGGACTTCATTCAGATATAGAAGCACCATGTAACTGAAAAGGATGGATAAATGTTCACCCGTGCTTCCTGTAATGAAGCTGGAACTCCATTATAGTCCTGGAACTGAGTAGGTCCCCGAGATCACTGTCCTTGAAATCAAACACTTGGAACCATTTATATGAAGTCCGCACACTAAATATAAAGCTCAGATTTCATGCTTTCATAGCCATAGTCAGTTGTATTCATACCTGAGCGGATACCAGAACCAAAATGTCTTCCTCCTCCACACAGAGTCCAAATATATCAACTCCTTTTCTTAGATTATGATAACAATGGGGAGTAAATTATAGATGCTCTCTCCACCTTCTGGCAGGAAATACACCGCTAGACTGCCTTGCTACACTAGCCTCTAGTTGATGTCTGCAGATTAAACAATGGCTGCTGTTGCTTTCCTGAAAAGAAAAGCATCCCCAGAAATCCCAGCTCTCTTTTTTTTTAGCTGGTTATTATGTCCAGCTATCAGAACCATGAAGAAACCAAGTGGAAAAATTGAATCTGGCAGTAAGAGTGCAATGCATGAAGGCACACGACTTCCAAACTCAGAGAACAAAAATAGCAGCAAGAGAAAAAATTTGCCTGAAAGAAGCTCTTTAATTATTCCATTTCTTTCAAACGCTTTGCCCCCAGCACAGCCAGGCTGCCATTTGTATAGGGCAGCCATATGTGTTGCAGTAAAGCTTGAGGACTGAATTATTAGAGAGAAACAAGCTTCTTTTTTGGCTGTGTTTTCAAAGAGCTGGTAGCAGATCGATTGTGGCCAGAGCCCTGGGCACAAGGGAGTCTGTACTTTCATAATGAGTCACCAGGACTTAATTTTCAGTCTGGCTGATGTGAGGGTGAAGGAGTTTAGATTGCTGCTTGGACTCTAGAGGCTGCTCCCAGAGGGCTGCTCAAGGAAGAGGTTGGAAGAAGTGTTGGAGGAAAGCAAGGAAAGGACTACCCAGCACTTACTTTTTCAGTCTGCTGGAGAAAGTTCCTGGGCTGTTGTTGCTATGGCACAGAGGACTGAAATCTTCATGATGGCACTTTCTGCTGCTGCTACAGAAAGGCAAAGTCATCTAGCTGTGCTGACACTTCAGTAACCAGCAGCCTGGTGAATCTGTGTTTCAGGACACTGACAGAACACCCAGTCTTCTGGAAGCCACCCATTCCCTTCTGTGATGTCTAAGTCTTTACGTCTTTCTCCAACACTTGCAAGTTGACACTTTTGAAGCTTATGAGGAACACTGAGAATATTGCAAAGCTTTGAAATACTCTTGTGGGTGCTGAAGATGGCCATGCTGACACCTGAGTTTTCTCTAATTAGGGAGCAGATATTTGGTTATATGTTTTTCTGGAATTAAGTCAATAGCAATTGTATGAAACATCCCTGTTGGCTGAGATGTTGTTCAAAGGAACACTGCAGCAGGACTGAAAAGTAAAGAAATTCCTAAACACTAATAACCAATCAAATGTAATTTGCAAGCCAAAGAAAAGACGACTGTTAAATACACCTACTAAAACAACCTTTCCTGAACTGTCAAAGGGGCTTTACAGTAAGATCTTTAATTTTATTTTTGGGGTAAGTCCCTTGCTGCCCAGTGGCATGGGTACCAGTTGTACGCAGAACAATCAGGAAGAAGAGAGTGATGCTAGGTCAGGTGAGCACTGCAACACAGTAAGGGAATAAAAAATGACATTTCTGTTGTGCTGAAGCAGAGACCCTCATTCTCTAATGGCATCAATCTGTTGTCTGACCCTTCTGTTAGTTTGGTTTTGGTTGTATGGCTTGAGTGAGCAGACAGGAGAATGGGAAGTGCAATGGATCTTTCTCTAGTAGGTGCTTGGCTAGTAGGACCTAAGCCACCATCTATCAGTAGCATTGCAGCTTCACATTATAGGAGTCCCTGAGTCACACCAGAGCTTGGAAAGACAGTGGCGGCAATGCTGTGGGCTGGACATGGATCTGTGTTAGTAATTTTCTGTAATGTCCTTATTGCGTTTCCTTCTTTTCCAAGTGCCTGTGGCAGGACAGAAAGGTATTTATAGAAAGCAAAGGCTGGCATTACAGTGTCCTCCTAAGACAGAGCTTGCTCTTAAAAAACAAAAGTGCAAAAAAAGAAATAGATGCACTATACTTGGTGTTTCTGCTGTTATCATAGGAAATTATACTTGCTTGTAAACCCGCAGTGACCAGTTCCCTCCCTTTGCAAAAGGGAAACTGAGAGCCCTGCAACTGCAGCAAAGTCAGGCCTTGAGACTGTGCACAAAAGTATTCCTTGCTGGGGAGTTGTTTCAATGAATTCCTACACAAATATGACCTACACACAAAGATTTGCTCCCGCCATGGTGGGTGCAGATTTAGTCTCTAGCTATCTGCAGTTCTGAGGAATTGCTGATGAAAAAGGCCATTTTGAACATGCATAGTTTCTTGCTGTCCTGCCTGCTCTGTCCTGGGATTTTGCCAGCTTCCTTACAGATACAGGAGAAGGCCAGGGATCAAGTACAATCCTGAGCAGCCATGCTATATTACTGCAACTTCAGAGAGCCTAGGGCTTGCTCGGGGTGGCTGTAGATGGAGGGTGTCTGTGCAATCTGTGTCTGAGGTTCTGGCCTCACCATCTTTTACATTGGGTGTCATGGCAGGGAAAAGGCTGTCTAGTTATCAAGGGCCTAGGAAGAGAGAAGTGATGTGTGGGGCGAGGGAAGGTGTAACAAATATGCTTCATTTAAAGTGCTGGGCAGGTAGCAAACTTTTTGTAAGTACGTATTTCTCCTTGCGTGGCAGGAAGTAGAGGAGCCAGTCGTAGGCAATAGCTGTATTTTCTTGCATCTGGTATTTTTGAATAAAAGCAGATTCCAGGCTGTCTTCTATGATATATAATGGTGATTAATAACCTAGCCTGCTTCCTCTGGATTTGATGTCATGTTTATGTTAAGACGTAGGAAGTATTGTTTGCTGAGATGACATCAAGAGCTCTTGGATGAAGGGAGTAGAGACACATCCTTTCCTCACACAGCATTGGCAGGGTTTTGGTGCTTCTTGCTGCTCACAGAGCTGAAGAACATCGCAGCTCGTTTAGGAACAACAGACCTACCCCTTTTTCTCCTTCAGACTCACTTGTTAAAAGAAACCAGATGAGGAAAGGGCAGCAGTGGAGTCACAAGTGGCCTGTAAATGGCCAGCATCCCCCTTCTGCCCTCCCTGGCTGGGAGCAGCATGGTCAAACCACAGGCTAGAAGGAATTTTTAATGGAAAGGGACATTGATGGAGGAGATATTCCTCTGCTTGTAAGTAATATCATCTGGGAACAAGAGAGCAGTGGAAGGGGAGAGCAGGAGTCTCTGAAGGAAGGTTACAGCTGTTACATCACAGTTCTTGGTTATGCAGCCAATTTAGCTTCAGCAAGACAGTTATTAGACCCACAGTCTTTGAGGCCAATACTGTGTGAGGACAGACTCTCTCCTTTTTGCTCCACCCAGATTACATAGGACTGTAGCAAATGTTGGCTGTCTCATAGCTTACAGATGGGGACTGCACTCACCCATGTAAGGTACTATGAATATTTCCCATTGAAAAATGCTTAGAATAGATGGCACTGAGTGTGCTGTGCTACTTTGGTTATGTGTAATCTTTGTAAGGTACATACAAGTACCATGCTGTTGGCCTGAACCCTTCCTCAGCTTGGCAGAAATTTAGATTTAGACCCAGCTTTGTGACCTTTTGGGCTTTCTTCTTAAATTTATCCTTCTTTCTCTTAGAAGCATGTCCCTTACTGAAGACAGTCACTATCTTCACCATTCACTAATTCACTGAAGACACCAAGAGCCTCAGAGGCACAGAGTTACTACATACTCTAATGGTTCCTTCAGCACTTTTGCTGTTCCCTTTGGTTTGTGGGTGTCCTATCCTTTTGCTGCGATAGCAGTATTAATTCATGTGGCTCTAAGTCATATCTCTCCCCTACTGTTCTTCAGCTGGCACATGTTCAGTGCTGGATTTTTTTATAGCCTGACTAATATTTCAGGAAACAACCTTTTAAATTACAAGCCCACAAACTTAAGAAGCTCCTTGCAGTGAAATTTGGATTGCATATCTTTGGTGCATAAGGGCGGTGTGAGGCTTACCACATTTCCAGGTGTGTGGTTAAAGAAACAACTGTCCAAGTATAAACATCATATAGCAGTGAACAGCTCTGCAAGGGAACACTCCCAGGTTTACAGTGCTTACTGTTGGACTCTGGCCTCAAAAAAGTCATTTCACACCACATGCCTCAGCCTGGGAATGCCTCTTGCAAATGGCTGATGTCATGTTAATATTTCACTTTGTGAAGGAGGTCTGGTGACCTTTGCAGCTGGATTCTAATAGCCTCCTACTGTCACATCTGTCCAGTGACGTGGAAAGAAAACAGATCCGATAATCGCGGAGCAGATTTATCTGTATGCAAGTAAAGCCCCACCTGTGTGGAAGAGACTTATGGTCTTCAATGACAAAAGGACCAAGATGTGTTTCTGCTTGAGTGATGGTTCCTAAGGTTCAAAGGACATAATTCGCCACGTGGCTGCACTTCAGACACTGTTGTAGCTTAGAAAATGGGTTTTGGTGGTACCGAAGCAAGCGATTTGTGCCTAATGTGAATGGATGCCTAAGGTGCAACAGTGGTTATTTCTGTGTCACTTAGCATTACTACCAATTAACAACATTGCCTGCAGAATCAGAACAAGGCCACTAAATGAGTTCGCTGTGTATGACTACTACAGTGCACCTGACTTTATCCATGACACTGACAGAAGATAGCATAATCTCCATCTCTTTTCCCAGTCCAGTGGAATTCATTCCTGATGAGGTGTGACCATTCTCCCAAGTAAGTACCGAGTTTACAGAGCAGCAGGAAACTCCAAAGTGGGAAGTGTGAATCCCTCCTCCTGTCCACCACCAGCACACATACCTTAGTCCCTCTGATCTTTACTCATCTAGGACTTCCTGGCTTCTTTCCCAACCATCATAAGCAATCAATTAATTATTTCTTTTTGCTGTTGTCATTGCAGGGCAACCATTGATGAAGTGGAAACAGATGTGGTGGAGATAGAGGCAAAGCTTGACAAGGTAAGATGGGGCAGCTTAGCGCATTGGTTTGAAGAGGGACTGATGAGTTCCTGCTTAGGAATATGGCCCCACCAGTCTCCTCTAAAAAGTGAGCCCATCTCAGGCTGTCAGGAAACTAATGTATAATACACTGGGCTTGTCAACAGGACCATGTCTCCCTCTACTGACAGGTACCTGTCAAGGCTCCTTTGTGACTGCAAAAGGAGTTAGGACAAGAGGTCCAGATGGGCTCCTAATGCTGAACGATGGCCTTCTTGTTCTGGTCCTGGATCTCAGGGGACTGACACTGCTTCTCCTGCTGTGGCAAGTTATTTTGGTGCTGTCTGTTTCCCCTCTCCACCATCTTGCTTGTGATACTAAGCTGTGTGGGGTTGGAGCTATTAAACGTCCATCACACAGCATGGCCACCACTGTGTCAGCTCAGGGATGTAAGGAGACACAGGTAGA
Organism: Buteo buteo; assembly: GCF_964188355.1. NCBI lineage: Eukaryota > Metazoa > Chordata > Aves > Accipitriformes > Accipitridae > Buteo > Buteo buteo. The sequence continues at coordinate 3,630,879 of NC_134175.1, forward strand.
CAAGGGGCCGGATTCAGACTGATGGTGGTGGTTGCTATCTGATGTTCAGCCAGGCTGTGCATCGCAGCTGTAATCTGACACTGGAACTATTCTCTCAGGGACCAGTTTGGCTATTTTGCATTTATACTGGTGATTCTTTACATACAGTTGGTACTTTAGATCTAAGTCAGAGGCTTTGTGATGGAAGGTGGCTTTTCCACTCCCACTCCTCCTTGTCTGAGACATCAGCCAAGTTGTTTCTGAACGAGAACAGAGAGAAATGAAGAAGAGGAGCCAGAAGAGCTGTCGGCTTTTTATCTGTGAGATTTCCCAAAGCTAGCAAGGGATAAAACTCCTGCATCTGATGGAGAAATGGGCTTTGTTGAAGTCACAAGCCCTAGGCAAAGCTGTGTCCTATAAAACCCGTTTACTAATCAAGCTGCTTGAAACGGTTATCTGCACAAGCTAACTAGTCTCACTGGTGGAAGCTGCAAAGGGGTTTAGGTTATCTGTTTTCCTCTAAGCTGAGGCTTTAAAGACAAAGCATGGGGTGAAACTTGCTCTGATTCTAGCACTACTGCTGTCAGTGCCCCCTGTAGTTAGATGACTGTGTGCGAAGAACAATCCTAGAGCAAGGAGGGTGGGCTGGAAGTACAAGAGCTGTTCAGGGCTCTCAGCTTTTTATTGTTCAGTGCTTTGTTGCAAATTGATTTCAGCTCCTTTGGGTGAGGACTGCATTAAAACAATAGTCTCATGCAATTTTGGTCTTCCCCTGACAGCACTTATGGGGTGCTATTCTGGTAATGCAAAATGGGTGGACATTTCATTCTGTTTGCATGCATCATTTCCCCGTCTGCTGCAGAAATGTCTGGTCGTGCAAAGTGCTGGCTCAGTCACTGTTAGCAACAGGCTTATCAGACCTGGGTCCAGGGCAAATGAGGCTGGAGCTTGCATCTGAAGAGCCACTGAAGTTCAAATTAGTTTCTCTGAGGGTGACTTTGGACAAGATTCAATCACCCCCATTCCTAATAAATCATCCTTGGATGGCCCAGCTCCTCTCCTGTGTACTGACTGGGTGGATGCCCAGGGCAGCCTTTCTAGGGCTTGGTGTAAATGTTGTTCAGTGGTACCCAAATAGCTGGCGTGACTACTTCTTAAAGAGCAGCAAGCTGGCAAGGACCGACTCTGTTTCTCTGCCTTTTACTGTGCCCCTGAGCACTTAGTTTATAAATGATTAGTCTTTTAACACCTGTTTAAAATGGAGGTAAAGGGCAGTGTAAATGATTCATCCAAGGGGACACCAGAGATTTGGGCTCGATTGCTGTTTCAAAGAGATGTCCTTCATTCTGTCCTGTGGTCCATCTGCAAAGCCATCATTGCTCCCCTTGGGAGCGTGCTTGTGCTGAATGGCCTTCAGCTACTAGTAACACAGCCTCAGCCGCAGTGTTTGCACAGAGGTATGCTAGAAACCGCCACGTTGCAGAATGGGCTGGATTTCCTTTCCAGAGGATCTGTCCAAACCCCTAGTGTACGTCTGGGCTCCAGATGTGACAGGAACTGCATCTGTTTGCTTTTCTTCTCTGGGCTTGGATGGGCTAGTATAAGTCTGCTAGCATCCAATGCTGTTCTGACAAATTGCATGGACAGGAGAGGATGTGAGTGTGAAAGAGTGAAGACTGTATATACTATGTATACACAGATATAACATGTGTGACTATATATATATTTATATGTTCAGATATACTCAGCTATATTTTTACAGAACTGCAGAAAGAGGCAAGCAAGCTTGTTCTGCAATGCGTGCGTATAGATTAGACCCCAAAGCCTTGTGGCTACATATATAGAACAAGCACCAAGCCCCAAAACAGCATGCCATGCTTCAGTGGGGCTTTGTCGTCCAGCCAAACTTGAGAGCTGTTCGTTCCCAGCTTGTAGGTGAGGCTGGTTGACAGGGAAAGATTTCTAAAGTCATTTTTCATTAGTAAGATTAATATCTCTAAAAAGCTCCTGGATTTTGAGAATGGAAAACTTCAGTTCCAACTATTGTTCGTTATCAGTAGATGAAGTTTTTCACTTAGTTAAAAAGCCTAGAACAGTGATGATTTAAAAACAAACGAACAAACAAAAAATTAAAAAAATTTTGCTCAGTGGTCAGCCGTCTCTATTGCAAATTTCTTGGGCCTTTTGTTTATGGATTTATCTTAAGTTGTTTAACGTAACCTTTTACAAGGAGCTTTGGCTGAAAGGAGATAGGCTAATGGCCAGGAATTCTAGCTAAGCTAATGCTCCAGTCTTTACAGCTAGTTCCAGGCATGCTAAGACAGTTTGCTGAGGCTAGGAAGTCTGGGAATGTTCCCTGCAGCTGTTATATTATCAAAAGTTAATAAAGGCTGTCTGGAGATGTATGCCTGCATTGCAGCAAACTAATTCCAAAGTGAGGAAGCCACCCCATTTTGCTGCAAGTTCCAGGTAACTTCGCTGGTAGCTTCACTATAACAAGGCTGGTGATGAGAATTGGAGCGTGTGTAGCTTGCTTAAAGTTGTTAATGTTTCTCTGAACAAAGCTCCTTCCAGGTCCATCAGAAAGACTGTACTAAGTCACTGGCAGTCCAGAGATATAAGCTGTAATCCCCCACGATGAACCAGCAAAGTTTCCTTGAGCTGCAGAATTGTGGAAATTGATTCATAGTTATCTACAATCTTGATGGTGTGAGGGAACATAGATTTTCACTGGCTGCACACAGCAGACATGGCTTAAGCAGTCCTGGTCAGTTGGTTTAAGGAAAGCATGATACAAAAACATAAGGCTGCTGAATGCTGGCTCCCCTTCATTCCAAGGTAAGAGCAAGACAAGTCTCCACAAGTATTCAGAACAGCCAGCTGGGCTCAGAGACTCGACAATCCCAAAGAGCAGCATACTCCCAGCAGGGAGATTCTAGACAGCGTATCACTTCCACCCGGCACCAAGGCGTCTTACCTCTCCCCAGTCAATCTGTGTGATCAGGTTCCTTTTACTGCGGTCCTGATGCCTCAGGATAGAATGAAGAGTAGAAACCCACTGGAAAAAATGGGTTGCCCTGATTGATTTGTGCTCAGGGGATAGCCTAGAACTGTTAAGTGACAAGTGAAATGTTGACAGCATGACATACCCTGAGAAGTGTGATTTGCATCCCTGTTTCTCTCACATGCAGTAAGGCTTGCTAGTGGAGCCGCACCAAGAATGTGAACGGCATCCTGTTCTAAAGGTCTTGGGCTGTGGTGTTGGTGCAGATTAAAACCAGCCTGGTTGCAGTTCAGTTGGATGTGATCAGCTGCCTATCCACTCACACCTCTCTCCTTGTGCAGCTGGTAAAGCTATGCAGTGGGATGATTGAAGCAGGCAAAGCCTACCTCACCACGAACAAGCACTTTGTCAGTGGAGTCCGGGACTTGTCGCAGCAGTGCAAGAAGGATGAAATGATTTCGGTAAGTCATCCTGTGGGATGGAGCATGGGACACAGTGAGGACTGGGGAGCGTTAAGCTTCCTGGTGCTGTGAATGGACCATATGTCCAAAACCCTTACACTGTTTAAGTAGCAATTTAGTGTGAGGTTTTCTTTTTGGAGGAGTGTAGAGACCATCTGATAATGCAATGCTGAAAGGTCAGAGTGAGATTCATTGTCTGCAGGGAGAACTGGACTTTTAAGAAGCCACAGTTCTGACAAGGTTGTTTGAATCTAGGTCAGTAAGCGTCAGTTATTTAGGAAATGCGGGTAACCAGCCTACACAAGTGACAACTGACACGTTGATTTCTGCACTAAAGTGGAAAGGACAGGGAGTCTATGGCTTCGATGTCAGACATTTTCAAAACGCTTTCTTGCCAAATGGCAGAGTGGCTCTTCAATGGCTTAATGAGAGCCTCTGTCAGCCGTTGAACCCCTGGGAATGAAGGGCAGCTGCTTCTATTCACTGCCAGTTTTCTTTACCTTTTTTTGCAGGAGTGCCTCGACAAATTTGGAGACAGTCTGCAGGAAATGATTAACTACCACATGGTAAGATGACGTTTCCTCTTGTCTTTTTGTGTGCTGATGGCAACCTCTTTCTCAAGGCACTGATTAATGCTCTCCTGTGTTTGGCTTACTTGACACTGCACAAAGGTGGGGTCCATGAAGGAAGTGTTTTTCAGGTTCCAGTCCCTGCACACTGCATAGCCAAGAGAGCAGCAAAGGGCTGGGAGTTAATGTTGCCTCTTGCAACAATATTGAATTGGATGAGCTGTGAGTCTGTGTACTCAAGATGATCAGTCCTGATGCATCATGTATGCTAGGAAATGGGATTTCCACAGGCTTGCAGAGGAGGTACCACTTAGTGAAAGGCTATGTACTGTTGCACGGGTGCCTTTTGGCTCATTTCAGATCAGAGATGTACAACAAATATGTAGAATGGTGATGTTAGAGACCCCTTTGTCAAAGGAAGAGGAGGGTTCGCAGAGGTCCCGCACACCAGATGCCTTGTGCTTCTTTTAGGATAGCACAGGATTTTGTAGTGAGGACGGACAGGGTCCTGGGGAGCTCTGACAACTCAGGACTCTGGCTGTTAACAGCTTGTATGTATAACCTTGTTGCTGCAGATTTGGAATACACTCTGAAGCTTGGCGTTCAAATTTGTGACATTAGGACACCGGCAAGGCTGTGAATGGATCAAACCAAAAGGACTGCATTGTTCAGTTACTGCTGGGAGCAGACTCAGTGAATTATGGGCAGCTCTGTGTTTAAGGATAACACAGGACATACTAATGCTACACTGAGATGAAAGGAGGGAAATGCTTGGACAATTGCTATTCTCCTGAGCTGACTGTATCTCACTAGCAGAGCCCAAGGAGTTAGAATCTGCCCTTTCTCCATCCCAAACATCCAGCATTGTAAACCACATAGAAGAGGAAGGTGCTTCATGCTTAGTGGCTTCATGCCAGACCCACAATTTTAAGTCTGTAACTCAGTAGGAGCTTAAAGCACAAGTGCTTTGAAGTGAGGGAAACTTCAGGATGTCAGCACTGGACTGACCCACTTTTATACCACGATGCCCCTGTCAAAGTACATTAGGCACGATGCTTGCTTTTGGGATGCAAGTTAACCACATGCAGCTGGAGAAGAAGCTGCATCAAGTCCATTTAATTATTTCATGAATCAGATGGGAAGACTGTTTCCTAGTAAAAAATGACAGGGAAAGAGGTACTGCACATGCAGCTCTCCTAGGTCTGTTAGTCAAACAGCTGTACAGCAGTGTTGTTGGTGGGGAGACAGTAAATAAACCAGTGTGAGCATCAGAGAAAAGGTATATTTGTGTCAAAGCAGAGAAGGTCAACCCTGATTTTCTGATGCTGCTCAAATTCCATCTGAAAACTTAAGGCCTTTCTGCCAAGGAGCATATGTACCCCTGAGAAGCTACCCCTTCATTCCAGGGATCACATCACAGCTGCACTGATAGAGGCTGGGCTGAGCAGTGCGTGCAGCCCAGCCATGAGGAAGCAGTCCCAGCCAGAAACCTCTGGATGCAGAATGCTGTCTGCAAGCTCTGCTACGCCAGCTGTGCAGCTTCCCCTGGATCCCCGGTCTCTGCCAAAAGTGGCACTTCTGGGATTGCTGTTGCCTTAGCCAACTAATAAGCAGAAGGACCCTTCCCAGAGCTGTCAAATCCCCAGCTGATGTGGTGTAACCCTTCCCATGCACCCCACCCTCTTCAGCAGGGCTGAGCTCCCTGCTACGTGTAGCTCAGGGGTTGTAAAAGGCTGTATTTCCCTACCACCAGCTGCATGCACAAGGGGAAACGTGCTTAAATCCCCCCCCCCCCATCCTTTGGAGAGCACCCTCCTCCCTTGGTGCACAGCAGTGTGAATCCTTCTCCAGGAAATGGCTTTGGAATGACTGCTGCATCTTGAGCCCTCTCCGACCGGCTGTTCAATTAGCTAAGTTATTTTTAGTGCCTTCTGCCGTCTCCTTTGTGTGTGCCTGTACGTGTGTGTGTATGTGTATCTTGGCTCATCCATGTCTGAGGATCTCAGCTATGAAACAGTTGTCAGTGCTTACTCTAGGAATGTGGCCAGGACAGTATGTACAACTGGAACAAGTTAAAAAGAAGGGAAAATATCCCCAAAAAATCAGTTGGAAAAGCTTGTTCTATAATTTTATTGCTAGAGCACGGGGCGCGGAGATGTCCTGATTCTAGTTCAGCAAAATCCAAGCATAAAACCCGCTTGGAAGTAAATATGAACACACTGAGCTCCAGAGCATTCCCACCTTCCTTTTAATGCACAAGGAGGAAAAAACATCAAAGCAGCCTTGGAGGACAGATGACAAAAGAGAGAGTTGAGTTCACAAGAGCTGGAGTCAGTGTCCTTTGCCTTTTTTTTTGCTCTTAGCCACAGGCATTTGGGCATAGTGTCTGTGGAGGATTTCAACCACAGTCAACGGGCTGCTTAGCAAACAGTGCAGGGAGCAATTCTGCGTTGTCCCTTCCCCATTCAGATCTCTTGCTGCGTGCTTTGGCTTGGTGAGAGAAAGCGAAGCAACCAAATTGGAAAGCTGTTTGACCCTTGCGGAACCAAGTGCAGCAGTGCAGAAAGCACTCACACCTTATGGGTTAGTTCCCAGTTAGGAGGCTGGCTTCCCTCAGGAGTTGCTTTAGTCTAAGCAGTTTCATGACCTCTTCCAGCCAGGACAGACCAGCCGTACCAGAGAGAGAGGCAGTCCTGCCACCCCTCTTGCCTTCTTTCCATTTTTAACTTTTTCCAGCACCCTTGTCATCCCTCCCTAGTGCTGGCTCAGGGGGTCACACAGCTGCAGAGGGCACTGGTCTGCGTCCAAACTAGCCAGGTTTTTAGCTAGTTAAAGCCATTTCACAATGCAACCACACAAACAAAGCAAACTCTTGACTGCAGTGCTAGTTTATGCTGGCTGAAAGGTTCATGAAGCTATGGTCCAAGGCTTCCCTGAACTGTGCTCTAGAGGTGACTGCATCTCCCCATTAAGTATTTAAAAAGTTTGGGCTCCTGGCTTTGGCTGGTCATGTTGACTGCCTAAGGTGGCTTGCTGGGGCAGCTGTTTTACTGGGGATGACTTTGTACGGGAGACAGGAAAGGTTAGATGGCCCAGACAAACTGATAGAGGTGATGATGACTAAGAGGTCAGTGGAGAATGGCACTGCCCTAGCAGCCCCACAGAGAGGACGTGTTTCTGTAACATGCCAACTGCTTAGCTGGGAGGCTGATTTTCCTTGCCTCTCTAGGGAAAATGGCCTTCCAATGTCTTGGGCAATTGGCTTCCTAGGCTCTTCTGTTCAGAAATGTATGCTTAGTGGCTTGAAAACAAGCTTCCTACTGATGTTACAATGCTGACCTCTTCAGGCATCACTGCAGCTGCAGATGTCGGTAGCAGCACCAGCAGAAAAGGCAAAGGTCCTGCTGGCTGCCATGTCACCTCGGAGTCAGATTCAAGGCAGGATGCTGTGCATGTGTTTGTCTTGGTGGCTGTACTGTGTCTGGATGAATGTTCCATTTTGCTTTAGGAGGCTGTCATTTCCCTCTCCTAACAATCGCGGCAGCGTGTAGGTCCACTGAATTCCTGTGCTCACCTTTTCTAACAGCATTTCAGTGGTTTGATTCTCAGTTGTACTAATGCTACATTAGACATCTAAGGGATAAGGATCCCCAGCCTCAGGCATCCTAGACACAAAATTTCAGTTCATGCAGGAGGAAAACACCTGATGAGAAATGACTGTGACTCCTCTCCATATTCCAAAAGCAAAATGCTCCACCTTTCCCTATTGACTCTAGGAGTCCTACAGTTGTCAGTTGTGCTACAAATTTAAAAGCATCAGCTCTTACCTCCAGTACTTGTAAAAGTACAGTGTTTAGGATAATTGGCTCTTTACTGAACACAGGCAGGGCAGAGGTACAGGGTCTCAGAAGTATTTAGTTCTCCGAGTACCACTGGACTTGGTGAAACTGAGGCACTTGGACACCTTTGCAGTGTTAGCTTGCACTTCCTACCCCCAACTGAAATGAAATCTTACTCCTGAAAAATTCCTTGTATCTGAGATCCTGAGGGAGTGAGGGCTCTTCCCCTCACTGTGTAAACACTTAAATATCCCAGAGCACTTCCCTCTAATAAATGTTACGGTCTGTCTCTTTATTTGTACTGTTCTGTTCTATCGCTCCCCTACCTGCCAGGAGCCTTTGCCTCAACACAGAATGAGCTGATATTCTGGAGGAACTCCCCTGCCCATTCTCTGGCAAGTGCAGTCTTTGCAGCGTGGGGCACAGCTCAACTGTCTGAAGGATGCTGTATCACATTGCCTCATCAGGCGAGCTTCCATGCACTGCTTAGAGGTGCATGATCCATGACATGGAACAAGTTTCCAGCTACCTCTGTGAGACCTCTGAGCAGCGGGTAACAGACAGGGATCCCAGAGCCTTGCAACAACCTTCCTGCACAGCTCGCCAGAGCGAACCATCTCCTTTCACAGGCGCCTGAGTGGCATGAACTGGAATTTTGCTCGAGGGCCTGAAGTCTCCCCTGCGACCCCTCCTCCTCACTGCATACCACACTGGAATGAATAAATTTTGACTGTGCCTTGCCAAGCTCTTCTGTACTGGAAACGCTCCTTGCTTGTCTGCAGATAGATGCTGTGCTGTCAGCTCCAAAACCTGTGTGTGTGTTTGCCTCTTTCCTTCCTCCTTATGACCCTCCCTAAAACACAGAAGGGAGATTGAAAGGCATAGCAATCTGCCAGACCATTATATATGAGAAAACAATCTTTCCCTCTTTTTACAGAATCTGATGAATGTAAGTACATGAGTGTAACAAGGCTTCCCCACAGGTAAAGGAGCATAAAGTTGCCATCAGTTCTAGAGTGGTAGCTGATAATTAGGGGCTATTGGATTTACACTATGATGCTAGGCAATGGTGTTTGGAATTACAGCAGTGCAGAAGCTCACATTTTTTTTTCACCCCGTTGCCAAAGACTGTTAAACCCTAGACTTGAAGTGGATTTTGTTACCCCAGAATTCTGATTAGGTCGGAGTTCCCTGCCCTGCGTTTAATTGCAGTTCTTTCTAGTGCAGTCACGTACCTAATCAGCACTTGTGAAGGCAGGGTAGTCCTCTCTGTAGACTTTTATAGCAGACATAACTTGCTGTGCTCCATGCCAGCATCTTGGTGCTGACTAGCTGTCCAGATTAAGAAATGTACAATTTACAGATAGTTCAAAGCTGTCAGCATCCACTTCCAAGGAACTAAGGAAGGTGAGGCTCTGGGTTATACAAGAGCAGGAGGCAGTGAATGTGGGGATGCAATAATCCCTGGCTCTGTCAAAGAATGGGAGGCAGTTTTCCCACCAGCTTATTGCCCTACACGTGCCTTGGAGGGAAGTACCAGGATCTGCAGCACAACCTTGTCACATTTACACATCAAGGCTCTTACCCATGCAGTTCCCTCTCTCTATGTGATCAGAAAGATAAGAAAAGTGAAAGTGCTGTTCTGATAGGATTACTCTGGATAAGCCCCTTAAGTGCATCTTCAGCAGCACCAGGTATTTTCCAGTCAGAAGATGTAACATTAACATTGCCCTCATCAGTACTACTCCAGACAGCGCTGTGTGGAGCTTCATTAAGTCCTAAGCTTTCCTGTCTGCCATAAATCAGTGTAGCTACATCACAGGAATCCTCCAGCAGGAGCAGTAGCAGCTTGCAGGGGAGATTTAGCTATGCTGAGCGAGCCAGGAAGCATTTCCTGCTGACAAGAAGAAAAGCCACCCAAGCTGGGATGAGTCAGTGAGGCAGATGGCAGATGTCCTGGGTGGAGGGTAGTGGTGGAGTTCAGGGGGAGGGAGGAAAGAAGTGAGAGTGGAGAGTGCATCCAAGCTGCCTATTCTCCGCAGGGTTGGGTGGACCACCTGCACTTTCTGACAGCACTTGGGAAGGGTCCAGGTGCATCAAGATACCACAGTAAAGGGATATCATTTGTGGATGCAGAATTACCATCTGACAGGGGAGATGCTTTCTGTCATCATAGGGCTTCACAGTTTTTGCCGTTGTGTCCTAGTGCAATGACAGTATACTAGTCCAAAAGCATTTAGTGAGCTGCTGCCCTTGAAGTTTGATACCAGTCTAGCAGTTACCGTGAGCTCAGTGCCGCATTCAGAGTTTCAGAAGAACTAGGTTTTTGTCAGTTTCTAGAATATCTTAGGATGTCTGCTTTATAGTTACGGGAGAGAATCAGCTTCATTAATATGTAAGGGGCAGGAACAACTGTCCTTTGACCTATGCACAAACTGGAGCTCTTGAGCATTTTGTGAGAGACTCAACTTCAGCTTTGTTCAGAAGTTAGGCTTAGTCTCTGTTGGCATCTGACGTGTAACAGAAGTAGTGTTGTCGGCTTGTTTTCCAGAGCACAAAGCCTCAAGTGAGCTGTGTTAGAAAAGCATCACAGATGGAACGCTGTTCATGGGTGGCATTTATCTGGTGGGCTATTGCTCAAGAGATGTAGGACCAAATCATATAGCCAGACAGGAATAAAAGTCATTTAAGCATCTCCTGCCAAACAAAGGATGCTTGAATTCTGCCTGGCCCTCCTGCCCCTTAGGTTACTATATTCAGCTGCTAGAAGCTGCAATGAAAGAGAAGTAAACTGTAGGAATATGAAAATGGGGAAAAAATGTACAGTATGTTGTCATTGTTGAGTTTTATTTTGTTATTTGAGCAGCTGCAGTGGTATTTACATGCTTTTTCCAAAGCTCTATCAGGCACACCCTAACCTTAGCTTGGATAGAACATGCCGTAGAACAAGTAAGCACCCAGGTCTCGGAAAAACTCTTTGCAACTCTGCAGCAGGACAGGTAGTTGAAGAGGAGGAGGTGGAGAGGCCAGGACAGACTGCCAAAGCCTCTGCAGTCCTAACAGTGCCATGTTTGATCAGCACAAGGGGCTTATCGGCAGAATGGACCATCTTTGGAGAGCAGGGTGCCTGACAGGACATCTGACATAAAGATTATGGATGACCCCCTTCTGCAGGCTGGCGGGGGGTTCACTTTTGTTCCCCAGCAGATGCTCAGAGATGGCTGGCAGAACCACATCTGGGCAGGCCCATACCTGGCCAGCCAGCCGGGCTGTAGCTGCCTCCCTTCTCTCAGAGACACACTGCACTGCTCCCACTTTGGGAGATTGCTGGTGGGAGAGGATTCCTGAGACTGGATAAAAGGATCAGGGTCTGATTCCCAGGCCACCAGACAACCAACCCTCATTTAAATGCAAGATAAACCAGTCCTCAGACTGTTTCTGTGGACATCAGTGGGAACGAGACCTCCAGACCGGCCATGAGGGAAATAAGCGCAGAGATGTGAGTCATCCAGGTCATGACTGCTGTGGCTGGGGTGGTGAACTGTCAGAGCTGGAGAAGGGAGAGCTGCCTTTGTCCGTATGTCAGGCAGCTGCAGAGGAAGCTCCACACCCTCCGTCTCCTCAGCTGGGGCCAGTTGTTGCAGGAGAATGGCTGATTCACTTCGTGATCTTGATCTCATCTCAGGCTATGGCTCTCAGTGCACTAGTAGACCTTAATGGCCCTGACCAGCTTCACCTGGGGCCTCCACCCACACCCTTGGCCCCTGGGCCCAGGCACTCCATTTAAGTTGCACCCAGGGCCTTTAGTCTTGGTTTGAGCTGTGCTGTAGGAGCACACGTCTCCAGCTCAGCTACGGCCATACCCAGCTATGGACCCTGGTGATCCCGACTTAACAGACTGATTTTTCTAGCTTGATGCTGGACCTGCCTGAAGATCTCTGGACCTGACTGTGATATGTGGACTGACTTCCCAGCTTGGACTTGGACCTCCTTCATCATTACAAACTTACCTGATGATATTGGCTCTAGGTTGAATCTGACCACCATCTCTGAACCTGCCCTGCTTTCTTGGTGTGGTGGGATGGAGCCTTGGCTGGTGAGGCCCCTGCGTTACCAGCTGCATTATCCCCTCTCAGCTCCTGGTCCGATGGCCGCTGCTGCTCCCTGACAAATTCCCACCGCAAATGCTGTTGCCTACCTTTAATCTCTTCTCAAGCACTATTCCCATGTGCAGCTGTGATGTCCTACTTCTGAACTTCACGCATGTAAGTGCTGAGAGAAGCAGTTCACAGCCAGGCAATCCTACTTCTTTTTAGCTTCTGCTTTGCTTTGGAGTCTGATGGTGTCTCCTCTTCTCCTGTAAGCTCAGCAGGGAGTCATGTGGGAGTGCTGTAGCAATGGTATCCCTTTGGATCTCTGATGTCTTGTATCTTGATTTTAGGCTTGCATTTCCAGGAATGACATCCTGGGCCACTGAACTTGCTTTCATTTTTTGGGGGCATGAAATTCCTAAGCCCCGTGTCAAACACAGGTTTGGGTTTATCCCATTGCCTTGGAAGCCCTTGCTGGGGAAGTGAAAAGTAGGATCTAGCCTTTTGCTGTTGTTAGGTGAGAGCTGTGTTAACTCCCTTCTTTCATGCTGACCCTCCTCGGGCGCAGATGTGTGTGAGTAATAGGCTGGACTTCTCATGTCTTGGTGGAAGCTATGAGAGAGGGTGGGGTGATATTTGGTCTGGAAAATCTTAAAGCAAATTATTTGTTCCAAATATGTCTGGGAAAGGAGAAAAAGCCAAGGGATGATTTTATATATGAAACTCTAGCTCTTACAACTCTATTTATTTTGTGTTGACAATTGAATGGAGGATCCACTTGAAAATATTCCCCTGGTGATCTTGTGTGGCAAAATTAATGAAGAAGCAATAAAAGTAATGCTGGTATCATAGGATGCCTCTCAGCAGAGATGCTGCTGGCAGGAAAGGCATATTCATTACCTGGTGTTGCCTCACAAACCACTTGGCAATCCCTGCCCCAGACTTCCACTGTATGAATTGTTGCAGACTGGAAGGAAGGGCACCATTACAGTGGTGTGGAGCTCAGTGCATGAATAACAGGAGCAGAGGAGAGGAGTATTGACAGAGCAGGAGATGGAGATACATATATATATATATATATGGCCTGTCTTCCTCATTTGTGCAGTTTTCCTGTTCTGATACAGATACACTTAAACTAAAATTCCATATAGAAATGTCCCTGTACCACAGGCATAGGAATACTGCTTATGTGATCACCATGAGTTCAATTCCCTCTCAGTAAACAGCTTCAGTAAGGAGCAGTTTTATGAGCTATGATTTTTAGACCTGGACTGAATTGTTAGTTAATCCTTCTTCCTAGGCAGTCTGAGAACAAGCCCATGCTGTGGCAGAAGAGCATTGTGCATAGGCCTGGAAGCGTCCTGCTGGGAGAGTGCTTCCCTGTTACAGGCAGAGACCTTCTGTAAATGCTTCACTTGCGCTGTTCAAAGCATCTGTCCTTTTTCCAGCCAGCCACTGGTGTGCAGAGCCTTTCTGCCTACCACAGAAGGGCAAGGGCTGTACCCTACTTCAGGGTGATCTGTCTGGCCTGGGACCTTGCTCTGTTTGTTCTGTGTACTAAGCACTCAGCAGATTTTTGCTTGCTTCTTTCAATGCGGTACCCTAGGGCACCAGCTAGGACCTGTTTTTCCAGGCAGGAATGGTAAGGTGGCTGTAGGTGCCCTGTGCTAGCACTGCCTAGTGTGGTATCTGCTTGTCATCACACAACAGGGAACAGCCTGCATTTCTGTGAAGCCTTCAGTCACACTGGTTCCTATACATATCATAGATTTGTGTAGCCTGGATTTGCTATTGATCAAGCTGAAGAAGCCCCATTCCTTAGCTGTGTGGTTTGATTTTTATGTACCTTGGAATCCATTCTTCCCTGGAATGTCCCAGGGTACTTGTCTGCAGTTCTGAGTACGACATAATATTGTCCTTTCCTTTCCCTGATCCGAAGCAAATGTGTCATCCTGGCAGAAACCAATGATGGAAACTTTCCAGCTGTAGGTGCAGGTGGGAACCAGATGGCTTTCTTGCTGCTTGCCTATCCCTGCTTGGTATCGTGCGTGGAGGGAAGCATTGTCAGTGCCCAAACATCACTTGGGGAAGCTGCTGCATGGGAAAAGTGGCAGGCCAATGCCTCTTGGAGTGCTGCTGGAGAGAGCAAATGGATGCCAAGAGCAGTAAATAATTTACATTGGTAAAAACACAAAGCTGGGTGGTCTTGGGGTTTTCTTTTCCCCCCTTGCTTTGCATCTGTTCATATTTAGAGGCTGTTCATACTCAGCTAGTCCTGGCATGTTTCTTGCTTTGTCCTTGGCTGCAGCAATACACGTAATGAATGTGTTTCAGGCTCTGCAGCCAATGCTGCTGCTTCTACACAGAGTGCTTTGCATTCTCTTTGGAGTAGTACACCTGTGTAGTGTCAAAAGCATGACTTACTTATCTTGTAGTGGGAGATGTTAGATAGGGGGGACATCTGTGTGAGTCTGTTGGCACTGGAAGGAAGCATCAGGAATGAACCGGAGTGTTTTTGCTAGTAGATTACTACAGGGCATGAGAAGGTTAAAGCTTGTGACCACCTCAGAGTGTGTATTGCTTGTCAGATCTCTGCAATGCTTGCCAAGATCTTAGTGTCATGGACCGAGTGCTGCTTGGGCTGGGAATGCAGACCATGCTCCAGTTTTGTTCTTGTATGTCACTATCCTCAATTTTTAATTGGCAATTAATTAAATAATCTTCCCCAAGTCAAGTCTGTTTTGCCTGTGATGGTAACTGGTGAGTGATCTCCCTGTACTTATCTCAAACCATGAACTTTTTCATCTTATTTTCTCCCCTTGTCTTGCTGAGGAGGGGTTGTGAGAGAGTGGCTTGGTGGGCACCTGGCAGCCAGACAAGGTTAACCCACCACCTCCTCACAAAAAGCTGCTGCTTTAGGCAATGCCAGCTCTTTTGCACTGTAAATGGTCTGATATAAGATGACTGTTCCCACCTCTTGGAAAAAGCCAGGAGACCCAGAGGTGCTCGCCACTTCTGGGTCTTACCTGAACTGTGTAGTGAAGCAGAGAAGGTGGCCAGAAAAGGAAAGGAGAGATGGTGGGTGGGCTGTCAAGGGAAGCTGCCCAAAAACCTCCCACTGGAAGTCCAAGCTTGGCACAAAGAGTAGGGGAAAAAAGCAAACTGGAAAAAGCTGTTTTAATCCCAAGGGCTTCGTACAGTCTGCTTTTTGAGAGAAGGTGCCTTGATGAAGTCCTGTGTCAGCCTCACTCTCCGTGGTTGAGAACAGTCCCTCACACTCTGTGGGCTCAGGCAGACTGCCCTGAGTGGGCTTTGGTTGCTTCAGGAGAGAAAGGCCAAATGGTGGATTGGGAAATGCTGCTCCTGGTGACTGCATCCTCAGGAAGACAGACACAGTTACCATTGTGTGTTCCAGGACCTCTCTAGGTTAAATTGGCTGCTCAGGACACAGTGTTAGGTTGGAGCAAATGAGCCAGGGTTACTCATGCCAAATGGCTGTAGTGATGCCAGACCCCAGCACTGTGATGTTTCAGGGTATCATTAAGTTTTGGGCCAGTGCCCAGGCCTTGTGTTCCTGATGGTGGAATGAAATGGGCTCCCTGTCCATTCTTTGTGGCCCACTCTTGCTAGCTGCAACGTGGCCAGTGGCTTTTCTCTGTAACCCCAGGACGACGTGTACTTCCTGCTGCAGTTGCTATGTGGTCTGGGAGCCTCTGCCCATCTGGTCCCAATTAGCCCAAATGCTGTGTCATCCCAATGCCTGTCTGAAATATGGAGTTATTTGTAATCATGCCTGTCAGATGGGTGGGAGGGAGCTGAGTGGACACCACTGTTTGGCATCTAACAGAGGGTAGGGAGAGAACATCTCTTAAAGGAAGATGGGGAGGGCTGGAGATGAGATGGGCAGAGGGTGTGAAGTAATGGGCTTGGGACCATTTTTTTGTGAGGGACAGACAGGTGAATAAAACTTAAGACTTGTAGGATCTAAGTCTCTATACTGTATGCTTGGACCTCTCGCCCATGTTCATCAGCTTGTGGCTGGCTGCGATGTACCTTCAGTGATTGTTCCCATCTCCTTCCCTAGAGTGGTGTAGTGTTGAGGTGACAGTGCCCTCCTCTGGCAAAATGAGAAATTCAAGGCTCGGGAGAGGCAGTTCAAAGTGGGGACTATGAAGGCAACTGCTCCTACAAACACTCCTCTTATGAAGGTATATGTTGGTGGCACATGTCTCTTTGGGATATTCAGAGCCCTGGCACAGGCTGTGGAACCTGCAGTGCAGGAATTCTGCACTTGTAGGGAGTGCTTCAGCTACAGAAAAAAGTTATCCATTATGACAGCCATCAAGTAATGGACACCACTAAGCCCTGGAGTAATGCCGAGTCCGTCACATTGAAGGTCCTAGAGAGCATTCATGGATTTTCTGACTCCTCACTGCTTCCATGTTGGAAAATACTTTATATTCTTTTTCCTCTCTTTTCTTTCAGATCCTGTTTGACCAGGCTCAGAGGTCAGTCCGGCAGCAGCTGCACAATTTTGTGAAAGAGTGAGTACTTGTCTTATCAGTTTGGTCTTCAGCTTCTTGAACTTCCATTGCACCTGTCCTCTGTGCACTGGAAACAGAACTGCAACCTCCACACAACTACTGAAGGCTCTGCTTGGAGCAGAAGAGACACTGAAGGACAGAGGAAAGGATTTGGTTTGTGTGACGGCTGTTGCTGTCACCTTGCTACACTGTCATTTGGTTGCTCTGTGTCAACCAGATGTCTTCGTCCTGTTCCCAGCTCATAGTCAAAGCTAGACATGAGGCATACTTCCAGATCAGAGCATCATCCTGAAGTCTGGTAAAGTTCATCTGCAGAGCCCATCTTTGCTGCTTCTCGCTGATCCTCCAAGTCAAACGCATCCCAGAGTTCAGATCCCTGCAGAGCAGGGCTGGGTCTGCATCTTATGTTATCTTATATTCAATGCAGAGTTTCCTTAGTGGTTTAAACCAGTGCGTGCTTGCAGCAGGAAGGAACTTTGCTGCCAAATGACTTTGGGGTCCAGCAGAATCATTGTGTTCTTAGCTCCCTACGCAGCACACTTAGTCACTCAAAATTACAGCAGCCCTGCTCTTCCTGGAGTAACCTGAGTGTCTGCCTGGAAGATGGCAGACAAGAGGGTCCTTCTTGGTGTGGAGGGAGCAGTTAATCATCGCTGTGCCTTCAGCTTGGAGCCTGACCACTGGTTCAGAGTTCTTTGCTAATGGAAATCAAGTTTACAATGCCTTGCTGTAAGCAATGCAGAATATTGCATATTAAGCATGTTAACTTGCACATGGCAGACCTGAGGTGCAGAAGAGCTGGGCCCAGAAAGTTAATTGCATGGGGACAGTCTGTACCTTTGATCAAGGCTCTGGGCAGGCTGTCCCTGCCATTGCTGCATTAACATGTTTCCTCTGAGAGCCTCTTTTTCCCCAGGGCAGGTACCTGGTGCAGCATGGGATCCCATGTCAGCTGAATATAGGTCAGAGAGGCAACTGAGGCCTTCAGCTAAGTAGGAGCTGGTTGCCATAGGAACTGGTAATTGACTGAATCCCTCAGCAGCTGTGTGGTTTGATGGAGGGAGGGGGTCCCTAGCTGACCCCCCCATTCCTCATCCCCATCTTCTTGCCTAGCACTCACCCTACCCCCACTTTGTCTATAATCATTTCTCTGATGAGCTCAGATAATCTGCTTAAAGCTGGCAGTTGGAAGGGTGAATTTCACCTTCAGTTTGGGTCTGTCATCCTTTCAGCATCTTTGCAACTTACTCTTCTTTTGCACTTGTACTGCTCAACCTCTGCACTTGCAGGCCGTGGTGGTGCTTTGATCTTTGCATTGCTCCTGCCCTTGGTTGGAAAATAATTTCTACATTTGGGACCATTTTGAATAATCCACCTAAGGCCAATCTGCAACTTCCTGGCTGACGATGGGAACAAAGGAACAATGGAAACTGTGCCCTTGCGTGGTGATTCATATATATCTGAGAGGGCAATATTTAGTCTCTAACCTGCCCTCCCTGTCCCCAAGCCCTGAAGGTCTTTGCCTGGTTTATTTGTGGTACGCACAGCTTGCCCTGCCCATGCTGTCAGTAGCCAAATGCTCTGTGACTGCCTTAGCATCTTACCAAGCCACAGATGTTGCTGAGTAGGAGGGTTTTATTACCTAAGTCTTGAGGCTGCAGTCATGCTGCTGCAGTCTGGCTTAGAGCTAGCTGAGAATTTCCAGCAGTATCACATGCCTCCAAACTCCTGCTCCTTTCCACTGGGGATATGCACAGATGAGGGAGCCATTCGCTCCAAAGCTGGATCAAAAGCTTTGTAAAAT
This sequence comes from Buteo buteo, assembly GCF_964188355.1. Lineage (NCBI taxonomy): Eukaryota > Metazoa > Chordata > Aves > Accipitriformes > Accipitridae > Buteo > Buteo buteo. The sequence goes on from NC_134175.1 coordinate 3,649,170, forward strand.
CTCCACAGCCTTTGCTGCAAGTGACCCAAAAATGCAAGAAGTGACCCTGTTATTTTCCTGTGAATGGAGCTAGATGGCCATGTAACTCAGCAGCCCTGAGCACTGAGGGCAGTGTGAAGAAGCAACAACCACCAGAACAGTAATCCAATCACCTCTGTTTTCATTTATCCTTGCTGTACCTGCCCATGGTAGATTCTCTTGGCCAGAGGCTGATCCAGACATAAGTATATGCAACTTCAAACAATTTTGCCACGGGGCAGAGTTCAGTATTTACTGTCTGACTGTCATGTTCAACTGAGGTTCTTCATCTTCCCTAGGGCAAAGAATAAGTGGATGCTACTTATTTACTAACAGTTTTTAACTACTTTAAGTTATGACAATTTATAATTGAGGGAAACAGAGCTCTCCTGGACAGAAAATAAGTGTTTGTGTTACAGCTGCTCTAAGTCAGTATTGCTGCTTTCAACTCCTGAGAAGCCAGGGCTACTTGTAAGAGCTGATCTTCAGGAATTGCTGTCTTCACTTCTTTGTGGTCATGCAGCTCAGATCAAGTCCTGCCTGAATGGTACCTGCTAGTTAATTAAAAAAAACCCAGCCAAACTAACTCAAAAAAAACCTGCCTGTTGCTATGTCTTTATAGCCTCCCACCTGCCCCTGCAAAGCAAACCCCTGATCCCATGTGAGGTCTCTAGGCATAAATAAAACTGAAAGTTCATATTATGGATCATGTATTTCTGAATGCAACTGTTAATAAATGTGCCTATTATAAAAGGGGGAAAGAATAGTCGAACATCTGGATTTTACTGTCAGACAAGACAGAATCAGCTAGAGATGTGTATGAACGGCCTGACTCCCCTAGTTGAATGTCCTGTCCTGAGTTTGAAAAGTAGCTGATTTTACTCTTTTCACAAAGTGAAATATGAAGCATGTGTTTTCACAGGTAGGTTTTGAAATGGTCTGCTCACCACTTTTTCTGAGGATTATTGTGGACTATCTTTAGAGCTGTATGCCATCTGGCCTGGCTTTCTGGACGTTGTCCTTGGAGAATTTCGTTAAGGCTTTGAAAGCAGTATGTAAGGTCCAATATCTTTCCTTGCCAACTGTCTCTAAAGAAAGTGTGTCTAGAGCTTAATCTGGAGTCAGTCCACCTGGACATGGTGGAGCTTGGTGGGGTGCGTTAGGTTCCTAATAGCATCTGGAGCAGGATCTCTGAGTGATGGTGGTGTACCTGGTTGCACCTCTCCCCACTCTGCTGGTATTAGCACTATTCTGGCTGCTTTGCAACAATGATTCTCACCACCTCATCTTCTTTGGGTTCCAGTGATGTCCGGAAGTTCAAGGAAACCAAGAAGCAGTTTGACAAGGTGCGAGAGGACATGGAGATTTCGCTGGTGAAGAATGCCCAGGCACCTCGGCACAAGCCCCACGAAGTGGAGGAGGCAACAGGCACCTTGACCATAACCAGAAAGTGTTTCCGGCATCTGGCCCTAGACTACGTGTTGCAGGTTGGTATCTGTGCCACCAGCTCTGACTGGATTTTCCAGTACAGAACAAGACATCACAGGCAAATTGCTAAATAATCTACTGTAGGGAATGAAGAAGTTGAGGGATGAGAAGGGGCAGGTGGGGTCTTACAGTTGGGTTCAAAAGGGTACTGAATTACTAAGCCATTGGATGTTTTGCCCTCTGCTGGCTGAGGCAGTGAGTCCTTAGAACTGGTGTGTGATGGAGCATGAAACCACCAAGGTTTGCTCTAGTTCCAGGCCCTGGTTTAGTTGAACCACTATGAACCCATGTATGGCTTAGCAAAGCCCTGTACTGCAGTAGGTCCCAGGGTTTTTTGAGCTGCTTTTTGGCATAATCCAGCCTGTCTATAGAAAAGAGTAGGCTGTGCTGGTATGAGAGGACCTTCACTGGTGGGGCTATGACTTCTGTAGCTGATCACATCCGCTTGAAACAGTCACAGGATGTCAGTATAAGTGGTGTAAGAGAGGGGAGGCTCTTCCCCAAATCCTTAGCTGCTTTGATCTTTAACTCTCCAGAGAGTCTGGCAAAGCAATGTCATGAAACTACTGAAAGCGAGGGACTGAACACAACACTATCAAGTGTTCTCTTGCAAATCATTGTCTGCTCCTACATGTAGAACATGGTCTTAAGGGTAAATGGCTGGATCTGTGTACACATGTAATCATCCATGTGTGTGTACCTGTGTTCAAGCTGGAAACTCCAGATGGATGTGTGTGCATGTGCGAATATGCATCTGGGTGGATGTATGTGGGTACGTATATGTATGTGCACAGTGCATGCCTGCATATGTTGCAACAGTCACCATTCCAGTTGAATACAATGCAAAAAAGTTTTTGGAGTTATGCAGCACTGGAACAGGGAGCCAAAGAGATTCACAGTCAATGGCATCAGGCTCTGAGCAACTTCGTCTAACTTTGAAGTCAGTCTTGCTTTGCCCAGGCAATTGGACAGATAATGTCGGGAGGTCCCTTCCAACCTGTATTATGTTATGAGTCTGTGTGGGAATGTGTGCTTACCTATGTTTATGCTTTCGTGTGGCACTGACATCACTCTTCATGTCTGAGACATGTTCTCCTTCCTAGAAATGCTACAGTGTACCTGAGAAGGGAAGTCTTAATCATTTTTTTTCAGTAAGAGAAATTAAACATACTGCCTTAGACTGAATTTCTCTTCCCAGTGGGAGATTTCCTGCAGGAGCACTCACTTACTGCACCCAGAATGGTCAAGGATTTTTCTCTGAATCATTCATAGGCTTCATGTCAGGTCTCCCCTTTCAGGCAGTGGGTGTATTAAGCAGACAAATTCAGTGTTAATATTGATCCACGTGTGCCTCCACTAGCTGTCACTCCTGCAGCACTGAACTAAGACCATCTGCCAACACGTTCTGTCTGATCATGAGGTAGTCTCTGATGTCACATGCTCTGGCAGCTGTGGATAGAAAGACAATGCTTTCCATTTAAAGTATAAATCATGCATGTCATTGATCCTCCTTTAGGATTGCATTTTTTTGCATCTAGGATTTAGACATGAATGGAACTGTATTTGCTGGTAAGGTCACACTATAGTAAGCTCCCTCTGTTTCTCCCACTGACAAAGAGTGAGACTTCCTTTAATGTGCTGATCCAATACTGTGGGAGGTTTCCCTGTTGGTCCACTGCAAGGTACCAGTCTAAATCCATCAGTTTTGAAATGCATAGATATGAACTTGTCCAGGCATCCTTTGGTATTTAATTAAGGATATAGTGAGGAGACTTATCATGTTACTCTCTTATATCTGAAAGGAGATCTTTTCCTGACCTTAAATGTCCACACAACTGAAGGGCACCCCCATAATGAATTAAAACTATATCCTAGTTGCATTAAGTTAAAGTGTCCCACCACAAATCCCAACTTGGATACCTGGGAAAAGGGACAACTTGGCTGGCAGTAAAAATCAAGTCCCAGAATTTGCCATGGTGGAATCTGCTATGGAGGGCAGTGTATTGGCAGAAAAGTCCTAGTTGGTCCTCAGGCAAATGCTACATGCAGAAAATCTTCCAACCAGCACCCTCTGTTTTCTCTCCAGCCTCCAGAGGGACAGACCCTGTTTTGTGGATCTGTTGCACATTTCGCATCTTGCAGAACTCATCTTCATCATCTTTGACTTTGACCATGCCAATTTCAGGCCTGTTGACAAACTTGAAGGATTACTTGCACACCTTGAAGAGAGCCAAAAGGATCAGGACCCAGTAAAGCACAATTCAGGGCAAGAATTTTCACTGTAATGTAGCACATTTCTATTATTATAGTGGCTGGTTTATGGCTATAAATGGCCAGGAGGAGTTACTGCTATGGAGTAAACTATCTGTTGATACAAAGCACGGTTACTAGTCCCAATCCTTTTTTTATGGTTTGTTTGTTGGTTTGGTTTTTTTTTTACACCTAGTACACTGGATGCGGAAAAGAGGGATCTAGGAGGCTGGGGATATACCTGAATTACTTTGTCTCCCCTCCTGTATTGCTGGAGCTGATGACCAGGCTGCCTAGTACAGAATCTGGAGGCTGATCTTGGTATGCCTCACGGATGCTGTTCCAAGCAAAACTGTGACAAGCACCAGTAAGCTGCCCTTCAGTAACTTTCATCTAGTTTTAGGTTCAGTTACTGCAAGCATTGTGCTTCTAAACAAACTGATGTGGCATTTATAAGCGAGTTATTAACACACTGGAACAAATTTTTTGTCATGGTAACACATTATTCATGACACTGACAGCTGAAGCCCCATCGAAAGCTTCTGCTACATTTGACAGTTTCTTTAGTGCTAACTGCAGCACTTGTATGACTTCTCAGCGTAGCTCATGGGGTCTGTGGGCAAGCTAATAGGTAACTATGTGCTATTCATTTTTTACTTTTGAAATTATATTCTCCTGGGTCAGTTCTCAGCCTCTTGAATTTTTTTAAATTATTTTTAAATCTCAAGGATATTTTTCACTTCCCGATCCGTGGTCTAGTATCAGAGAAACATACTAGGTCTCACAGAGCTTGCCTTTGTCCCCAGTTAAAGGAGATGTGCAATAGTTTTATCTTTGTTTCTAAGGATGCTGATGGTGTAGTCTCACTGTTAGAGTGATGAACATTAGAAACAGATACTATCTTTCTTGTTCTTCCTACATACCTCATAGTCCTAGGTTATTCCAGTCTTCCTATTCTTCATTTTAGCGTGAAGATTGCCGTTTACTCCAAAACATGCTGTAACTGTGCAATTGCATGGAGTAGGGGTTAGCACTCATTTTCCCAGTGTCATAGGACAATACTGGAAAGAGAGAGAGAAAGAGTCAGGACATAGCACCTTGCTGTATTGTGCCCAAGGTTTTTTATGGCAGGGATTTTAGGTGGGACTTTTCTGATCAAAGATGCAGGCAGTGAACTCTGAGGTGTCAAAGATGAGCTTCTACAGCCACTTTGCTAACCACCTGCTGGAGGACTCGAAGAATGGCCAGACTTTCCTATCCTTACAGTAAATACTCCAAACTGGTTCTTTTGCAGTAGCAGAGTGTGTTTCCAAAGCAATGCTATCTTGCCATTGCAAGAGGTATTGCAATTCTTCCCTGTCCAGGGAGGAGGTGTAAGCCTGAATGTGCTGGAAGGCCTTTTCTTCCATCCCAGGAGCCCAAGCACATCAGGGCTGGCACAGGAAATACTGAGCTGCTGCTGCTTCTGTGTGGAAGGGGTGTGATGGTCTCTAGGGCAGGCAGTCAGTCATGCACTTTTCTCCAAGAAAAATGGGTGTACAAAGGGTGTGCACACTGAGAACTTAGCCCTCCCACAGGTACCACAGTTTCCTGGCTGGCTTCACTACAATTACTGAAAAAACCCTAACACTACACTGGTACCTCTCAGCCAGCTAAGAGAAATCAAAGCGGTGACCTGATAGATTAAACATCTCCTTCTTATGATACCAAATTGCACTCTGGGGTCACTGTTTGTTGTCAGCCTATGTACAGCCATACATCTAGCAGTGACCTTAATTAGTAGCAGCCCAGGCCAGAAAATGCATCTATGCTGTTTCCCTTTTTATTCCATCTCGAACTCACCAGAACTGTTTTCTCAGAAACTAACTTTCTGGAACTGTCCTTGAATAGTTTGTGGTTTGCTGCTAGGGGTATCGCAGCAAGTTGTTTGTACATAGATCTCTATGCCGGACTGCTTAGTGCTGCTGATGCTGAGAGTCTTATCTCGATTCCTTCGCAGATCAACGTCCTGCAGGCCAAGAAGAAGTTTGAAATACTGGATGCGGTAAGGGCTCTCTGTGTTTTCCTGTGGCTGCTCTCACTGACTCAATGAAAGGCAGCCCTCTCCATTTCAGGTTGCATGGGTCGACATACTGACTCCTCGGTCTGCCCTGGAGATACTGTCTGAGACTGCTCTGGGGGCTGCAGGTATGCTAACAAGAGGGGAGAACGAAGGACCGGCAAGATACTCCACAGGCCAGAACTGGAGGGGACTTTCAGGGGTGAAGGACACTGCTTTGTGCTCACAACAGGGGTTGTCTGACAGTGCGGAAGGATTTGTGAGAGGAAGAAAGAAGAGGGAGAGGCATCTAATGGATAGATTGCTTTGGGAAGGGAAAGGGTTAGACCTTGACGAGACTTGTTTGTGGGTTATAAGGAATAAGGACTTTTCACACTCACTTTGTCCCAGAACCTGTTCTGACCTTGCTGTTGTTTCCCTCCCCAGATGCTGTCCTTCATGCATGCCCAGTACACCTTTTTCCAGCAGGGCTACAGTCTTCTCCATGAACTAGATCCCTACATGAAGAAACTAGCCACAGAGGTGAGGAGACGGGGAATATGGTTGACTTGATCTACCTGTTTATACCCCTTCACCCTGAAAGGACATCCTCCTTCCTATTCAGCTGCCATACTTGGTAATCAGGGAGCGGTCAGAGCATCATGCTGGCTGGATGTTGGATGAGCCATGCTGCACTATGGGGTGACAGCCAAGAGCTATGGTTACTTTCAGTGCACACCCAAACACAGCCCTTTTCCACGCTTGTGGGGACTTACGATCTTAGGTAGGGCGGGTGTAATCCCAGAGCAGGGAAGCAGAGATGGACAGTGGCTCCTAAACCTCCTTCCTGACTTTTATACCTGGTGTTCTCCTCCCTGCCTTTAGCTGGACCAGCTGGTGATTGATTCTGCAGTGGAGAAGAGGGAGATGGAGCACAAGCATGCACTGATACAGCAGAGGGTGAGTCCTGGGGCTGCAGCTTTGTGCAAGCAGCACTTCTCTCTATCAGTGTGGTTGTCCGGATCACAGTGGCAACTGCCATCTGATGAGGCGCCTTGCTGGGTTAGTCTTTCACAGCCTGGAGCAGTAGCAGCAGAAGTTGCTGAGGTGAAAGTAATAACCTTGTGGATGCTGGGAGGTCTAGCTAGTAGGTAGGCCTCATCAAATGCAGGGCATTCAGCTACTGATACATCTGAGTACACAAGGGGGAGGGACATGGGGAGGACCCCATGAGTCAGGGCACCTGGGTTGTTGTCCTAGCTCTGCAGCTGACCTGATCTGCTTCTGAGCAAGCCTTCCTTCTATGCTTTGTCTCCCTCTTTGCTACTGAGGATGTGGGAGGATTTAAAGTTTTGTGTTCTGTAAATGGCTCTGAGATAAAGGAGTGAATGTAGTTTGCAATTGCCTCTGAAAGCAACTTGACTGCATAGGAGAGCTGCTTTTCGGGAGAGGTTAGAGCACTTCTCTCCCACCCTTTTTTTTTTTCTTTTCTTCTCTCTCCTCCCCATCTCGCATTGTTCCTCTGACTGAGCAAGCTAGCTTTTATCTGGCAAGCCCTGTGATCTCCAGCTACTGCAGTATTAGCGTGTCCCTTCTGACACTTCTCCCTGCCTCTCACTGCCTTGCCCCGTAGTGAGGCAGCAATATGGCAGCATGCCTGAGTGCCCAACCCAACTAGATGGCCAGAGTCCCTGCTAAGTCATCCAGCAGACGAATGAGTGGATGCACTGCTTTGGTACCCATAGACAAGACTTGCTGCAGGGCCTTTTCTTCATTCATAGGGAGCTCACACTGCACTGAAGTGATGTTAACGGGTCATGGGGGAGAGAGAGCAGGACTCCATGCTGCTATTGAGAGGAGTGTGCTACAGTGAACTCCTTTCATGCAAGTCTGCTCCAAACTGCAGTTCAGCTGATTCTTGCTTAGCTCCCGTGATGTGACATGGCTACAGCCTTGAGCAGCATAACTTTGGAAAGGTCCCTGGAGGCCCAAGCAATAGAGTTGCTGTGGCTGAGCAAGCTGTTGTTTTCAGCTGAGCTATGGTAACCCACTAGGTGTGTCTTCTCATCTGCTGTAATTGGGAGTAACCACCATGAATGGGCAAGATAATAGGATTTATTATCAAACAAGTCTGAGCCTTCAGTAAGGAGGCATCTTTGGTTAATGTGGGCTCTGATTTTCCAGACCATTCATCTGGGAATGATTCCAAATCTGAGGCTTGAAGAAATTTCAACTAATTTTTTTTTCTTTTCCTTCTTTTCTTCATGGATTGCTGACCTGCCCCTGCAGACCCTCCTGCAGGTGAGTACCCACGTGTATTTCCTTCTTCTGACATCTTCATTTCTCAGAATTAGCACCTTGCTGCTCTGGATATTTACTCAGTCCTGCCTTTGAAAACAAAACAAAGAAACCTTGCCATAGCATTAGTGCTGTAACCTGAACACTGGAGATGTAATTTTTAAGCCCAGGTTCAAGTGAGTTTAGTTTCATCCTCATCAAAGTTGCTTTCAGTCCTGTGCTAAAATAAGATTTCAGTTCCCTCTACTCTGTGTGGTGGTCAGTCTTGACTCAGAGTTCAGTCTTGCAGTGGCAGCAGTACTTGGCTGGCACTTAATGCGTGTTTGGTGCCTGGGAGCCTTTGAGGACCATGGATCTGGTGGGAGGTGAATTGGCTGCACAGGCTCCTAACAGAGGGCATTGGTGGACTTTCAACACACACACACTCTCTCAAACAAAAACTGTCATGCTCTGTGGACACAGTAAAAGGGGATTTCAGAGAGCCCTGAGAAATAGCTGTTCATGGACCAAGGCCTGAGTAGGAATCGCTAAGGAGTCCATATCTGGCAGGCACTTGTGTGGATCAATACTTCTCAACAGGAGGAATCTAAGTGGCTGTTGTTTTCTTGCTAATGCTATCTCTCAAAAGTGTCATAACCCATGAAATGGAAACGTAACCAGATTTGAAAACAGAATGACAGACATTCCCTGTGAATTGGCCTGTGCATATGCTCCCTTTGATTAAGTGTTCTGAGGGAGGGGTAAATCCATTTGTGAACTCTCAGCTCCCCTGGGACTCTGCTGGAGTGATGACTTCATTCAAGGGAACATGGAAAATCTCTCTAGTGCAGTGCATTTCAGTTAAATCTCTTTATGTGGCTTTGCTGACTGGACTAGTAGGGAATGAAGCAGAGGTCAGGTTCCAAGAGGGAGAACGAGCAATTACTCTTCATCAGGATACATGTGCATAGAGCTGTGTCTCTCTGTGTGCTCAGCTTGTAAGAGAGCTGAACATTCCTACTGCAATTTAGGATTTAAAGCTTCCTGCCTGGAAATGTTATGAGACTGCTTTTCAGCTACTCTGAGTCAGTGTTGCTCCTCCCTTTGCAATGGAGCATGGCACTCTGCATCTGGTGAGCATCTTGCTGCCTCCAAAGGGAGCAGAGCATGTCTTTGAATATATGTCTTCATGTTGAGCCCAGAATACCCTCTGGTCTCTGGAAAAATTGGGAGATTTAGTTGTGCTTAATTAGAGAGTGGTGGCAGAAGTATCCTATTTTCCTCAACACAGTGTCTTGCCAAACAGCCTGTTAAGGCATGACAAAAAGGGAGGAAATCCAGTTTAAATAATACCTTTTGAAGTGTTCTTGGGGTGGGGGAGCTGTGCAGATTCTAAAGATGGGAATTTAATTGTCTTTGGGCAGCTTTGTGAGGCATGGAGGGCAGCCTTCGAAGAGCCATGTTCATAAGGAAGTGGTCTGTGGCATTTTGTTTCATTATTGTTTTAATTAAAATAAATCTGGTAGGAGAGAAAAACTCAGTGCAAATCTTGACTGTTTTCTTTGATACTGTAATTTAGGTGCCTCTTTCCTATGCCACCTTTTCCCCATCTTCCCTCACGGAACATCTGCCGCCTTTGAGGCAGATTTCTAGGGCAGCTATAATTTCAAGCTGTCATTTTAACTGCTGCCCTTTCTGCCTTCCCAGCTCCAAAACCTTAAAGATCTCCATTTGCAGCTTCACGCTTTGTATGAAAATAATGCTCACTTATATAAAGAGGGTTCCAATAAAATCAGTAAGAGGGAAAGGAAGAGTCTCAATTTTTATGAGCTACAATAAATATTTGAGTTATCCTTCTGTTGTGTAAAGAGAGAGGAGAGCTTCAGCTTGAAGGGGTGCCTTTCTCCTGACTGTGTGTGGGATGCATGTGTGCAAGGACTGCGGTATGGAATACATTTCTGCAAAAGTTGAGGAGACAGTCTTGTAGCTTCCCACATTTCTCCTGTGCATTGAACTAAATTGTCTTAAATCACACATGTAATGAGGTTGTATGTTTTTATGTGGGCTCAGTTGCTTCAGATGGATGCACAAAGACACACAGAGCCTGGTGTAGATTGGACCACTTAGGAGAAAAATTTTGGAGAACTTAGCACTGGAACATGCAGGCCTAGGAATTTTTTCCAATGGGGAACGATGAGAGAAATGTTAACGTTTAAACCAGTTCTCCCTCACAGATCCTGACCTTCCCGAATCCTTCTATTGCACCAAAACTGACAGGCCAGTCTCTGAAAGTGGAAGAATACAGGGCGATGTAAAATCTCCTTTGCAGACTTATACCTATTCCCTGGTCCGGAGTGGCGGGGAAAGCAACTGTGCTTCTGTTGCCCGTTTGCACAGGGAGGATGAAGTGCCAAGGCAGAGCTCTCTGCCTCATTTAGTCCAGCTGGTAGCGAACAAACCAGGGGCCATATGGCACTTCAACACCCCGATTCCTGTGGCTGCGGTGGAGCAGGGGTGGAATTACTGGCCAAAGGGTGGCTCTGCTCCAAGAAGCTGGGGGAAGCCGACCCTGCTAAAGGCGCACAAGCCTGGCTCTGTTAAGGTCAGGGAGGCATTCGGTGAGCATCTTCCTGTCAACTTTGCTCTGTGTTGCTTGGCTTCTCCCACTCCCTTCTGTGCCTCCATGACAGCTGTATGATAATTAGCCCTTGCTCTAAGCTGATTGACTGTGAATAGGAGGCAGGAGGAGGGGGGGTAAGCAGGTGGTCCCCAGAGGCCAGCAGACTTCCTTCGCCTAGTGCCCCTTGCTTTGACAGGAGCCAACGGCAGAGCTTAAAGCTTCCCCAAAAGGAGTAGGAGGGGTAAAGGAGAAGGGGCTGAAAAAGAAATCCCTCCTTCCCTGCCAGCCCACAGTGCTTAGCAGAGATGCTACTCTAGAGAGCGAACAGAGAGAGAGAGGACACACAGAGCTGCTCCCTGCTCTCTAGGCAAGAGCAGCAAAACCTCCCTTGCAGCTGACATCATGAAGATTTTCGGCAGGCTTGAATACCTCCTGGTAAGGAGACTCCTGCAGGGTTGGTTTGACTTGGGGAGAAAGTTTAGAGGGCACTTTTCCCTGGGGGAGCAAGGATTGTGCCTGTAGGACCTTGCTTGCTGATGTGACCCAAAAGCCAGTACAGCTTTAGCATTTGCAGGAGAGCAAATGTGTTTGGTTCTGTTACTGGGATGGAAAAGCTCTGGGGCAGGGCACAGATCTCTGTGCATCATCTGCTGGCAATCTGCAGAGCAGGGAGATCATTTGGCATTAGGAAATTCAAGAAACAAAAGGTCTGTAAATGGGATTTGGCCGGAATGAATGAAAACTGTCTGCGCAGAACGGGAATGTAGGTGGGGAAGCCCTCCTCCAAATTCCATCTGCCTCTGAGGGTCTTGGATTGTACACAGTATATACACAGAGGTAAAAATAGCCAGATAGAGAAAAGGTTGAAATATATTCAGGCGCCAGAAGAGAACAGAATGTGCATGCACCAGTGTTTGTGTGGAAGGGGTGTGTGTGCATCTTTAGGGAATGTGAATATTCCTCTGAATTATGTTCTCTTTAGAATCGAATAGCCAAACTTGTCACATACAGCTTTCAACTCACCTCCAGGAGAAGTTCTTTTCGATGTGTGGTGCTGTTAGAGTGTACATAATATTATTGTTAAATACTGAGCATCATTGATTACTTAAGTAGAGAGGGCACTTTTGTATAAAGCCTTTGTCTTCTATGAGGGAAAGCATGTATTGCATGTGTTGTCGCTTATCCTAAATGGTATTGATTTCAAAATAAAATAACATGGAAGTTTGGTAGTAAGATACGTTTCTCTGAATATCTAAAAACACCTGGGCTGAAATGATTCACTGGTCATGGTTGCATAGTTTTGATAGTGTCTTCTATCAGTAGAAATCAAAACATTGTACGGAAAAGGAGAGTATCATTATTTCCAAATTGAATTGATGCAGTGAGGGGGTAATGCTATGGCTTTTCAGGGAGGGCCATTGCCATAGTGATGTATTTTAAAGAATTTTAAGGAAGTCTTGGTATTTTAGAGAAAGGTTCTATCTGTTTGCAGCCAGGGGTTGTGCTCTTTGGAACAGGAATGAACCTATAAACAAGACTTTCCTACTTCAGTGGGTATGCTCTCAGGCAGGGCTCCTTACTTAAGACACCCTCCTGCCCTGCCAAGGATTCCAGGCTGTTGGGGAGCACCTTTGCTCTTCATATTAAGTCAGCTCACTGAAGCTGGAGGTTTATTTAATTTTATCAGCCATTTTCTCTGCATGAAAAGCTGGCTTCACAAGAGCAATTGGAAGAGCTTGTCTGGCCTCTGCAATGCAAGCAGTCTCTGTGCGTGCTGTGTGGAGATGGACAAGGGAGTTCTTAAGCAAGTGGGCCATGAGGCAACCTCCAAATAGTGGTTTTTCTTTTTTTTTCTTTTTTCTTCTTTCATGGGTCTGTGCCTGTGCTGGGATTTTGCTTTCCATTTGCTGGTTTGAAAGTGTCTGCATTAATATCCTTTTTTACATCCCTATGGATGTGTCTCTTGGAATGTGTTACTTCATTGTTGCTTCAGCAGCATTCAGTGTGCTCCCATGGAAACCATTGTGATGTCATTTCTAAAAGAATATCAGTTCCCAGGCAGCAGTGTAAACTAAGAGTGACAGGACTGCGAAGGGGAGGGGACAGTGAGACAAGATTGGTGTGATTTACTAAAAGTCAGTGAAGGATAGGGAAGCAGATGATGGCAGAGATCTGGTTTCTTATTTTGGAAGATGTCTGATTTATTTTACCAATGTGTGATCCAATGTGTCGCTGCTGTTGCTAATCATGATCGCATGTGCAGTTGTAGCCAAAGCCATTCAGATCCCAATCCTAGGAAGCCTTTTTTCTGTGTCAAGCATTTTTTCATATCACAGAGACAACGAGATGCTAAATGCAGATGTAATAAATCAGTCCAAACTCATTCAGAGCAGACTTGCCTACTGAGTGTACATTGCAATGATGGGAAGAATTCAGTAAAAGGTGATTTATTAAAATCTCATGTATAGCAAGAAATGGAAAAAGAGGGGACAAGAGAAAGGATACGTGTGCACTCTCTTACCCTGCTTTGTCAAGGGTAAGATTTGAATCAAGAAAGTTACATTGAATGTTGTAGAATGCTGACACATTCCTCCTCCACCAGCACCTCCCAGACATCGCGGCTTGGCTTACAAGGCTAGAAGGTTTTTTATTTCCTATTTCTACGTGGACTCAGACAGTCCACAGATGCGCTGCATCCCTTGTAAGAGTCTCAAAGAGACTTACTGGTGGCATAGTTGATGATGTGCTTAGCAGGAGCCATGTCCATCAGCCCAGACCCTTTGACTTATTTCCCAGAATTAACAGGATCAAAATCCTCTTGTGTCCCTGTATCTGTTCTATTCATTGACACATTAAGGGCAGGTCTGCCAGTTAAGGGGATTCATTGTCACACATCTGTTGTGTATCCAGCTGTGGCCACACATTACCATGATGTTTCAACACCATTGGCAAGATGATCTCCTCAGACAGTTTCTAAGCTAGCTTTGACCTAGAATCAGGTTTCAACAGATGTTCTTGTAACAATTTTTTCCAGAAACTTGTCCTTTCTTTTCAGTGGCTGTGGTAAGAAGGTTCCCTGTATGGGCTACAGCAAGAAGATGTGCCCAGGAATCCACTGTTTAAGCTCATAGTTTAAGCTTGCTCTGGTGTGCTGGAAGTTTCACAGTTGCATTTGCTGTGATTTTGCCTTTCGGCTCCAGAGCCGTTTCTGCACATTTTCCTTTTGGCCTTTGCCTGGCAGTGAAAGGAAAACCAATACTGATCAGGTGTTAATTTCTGGATTTTTTTTTTTACCCTCCCCTTTCCGTTGCTTCCTTGGTCTCTCAACACTCCCAATAACTTTGTAGCAAAGACTTCTGGTGCTTCCAAGCAGAGTGCAATGGAATGGAACAAAGTGGCCCTGAGGTTCAGACTGCTGCATGCCCTGGGGAGAAGAGGCAGACTGATCCTTTTCCCTTGGATCTTTCCCTTGATTTGTACCTACTTTACAAATCCAGCTTACGGCTCTGGTCGGCATATTCTGCCCTCAATTGCCCTGCAGTAGTTCTGTTGATAGCAGTGGAGTTGCTCAGGAATTACACCAGCAGAAATATGAGCAGAATTTGTCCTGGGGATGTTTCCTAACCAATGAGAGCACAAGGAAGACAAATATCTTCAAAGTAATGCAAACACAAGCCATTCGTCCCAGCAATGTGTTTCTATGTTTGGGCAATCATCCAGATGGCTCTCTGTTGTCTTAGCTGTGTATGTGCTTGGTGGTTTTGTGTATAATTTTCTCTTTCTAAAACTGGGCTTGGTGCAGGTTAGAGTTCTTTCAAAAGCAAGGAACAGCTCCATGTGCCTTCAGCTGTTCTGCTTTAGCCATTCAATTTATAGAGAGGTGTAATACAATACAGACTCAATGAGGTTAAGTTCACACCTGGCTTGACTCCACTGGTTTTTACTGGATTTACTCTAGTGACGCATATGGCCCATCTGTTCCTCCTGCACTCATCAGCAATATATCCTTCTTACCATCACACTGCTTCATTATGTAAAGACAGCTGAAGAAGTCAGGTGATTATATTTAGACTGTCCCCCTTATTTTTACCTCTTCTACAAAGTGAAGCACAGCTAAGTGGTCATTTTTAAGATGTGCTTCGAAGGGTTTTGCCCTATACTTGCTGTGTGCTTTTTAACAAGGTCCATATTTTTGGATGTTTGCATTATTTATTATAAAACAGTGCAGATTCTCAAAAATTTATAGAATCATCACTTTGCAGCAGCTCTACAAAAAGCACATATTCAAATATCTACACGTTAGAGGAAAATTCCCTCTAGCTTTTGTTTGCAACACGTACATGACAGATATCTGCAGAAGAGGACCCCCATGGGATTCACATTCTTAATGGCAAGAAAATTTGGGGCTGAGCAGAACTCTCTTAATTGGGTGCCTTACAGCAGTTTCTAGTGTCTAATTGGGCATCATGCTGTCTTTCCAAGGAATGACTCAGTCCTGTCCCATTACATCTCCTCCTTCTGTATTAGTATTATTCTTATTATGACACCTCCCAGGCAAGCTTGCATCTCTGAACATGAAAATAACTCATCTTAATGAGAGTGAAGTGCATGTTGCCTAGCAACACAGCATCACAAGGGTCTTCATATGCTGAGCTAGGAAAGGCACTTAACTTAATGGGGCTGTTTTCACCACACTGTTGTGTCTTTGAACCAAGTAGTACAGGGGGAAATATTTGCACTCAAGAGAGAGGGAGGTGTGGGTAGAATGCATCATTAGAGTGGAATCGATGGGCAAAGAGACAATGTGCCTTGGTTCCCCAGGTTAGGGGGGAAAGTCATTTGGGTTTCATGACCTAGTTTCTCTTGGGAAGGAGGCAGACCATTGCCCAGGGAGAAGGATCCCATGTTCTGTGAAAGCAGCTGCTATTCTCTCTGCTCTGTGTCTTGCTCACCAGCTGTCAGAATCCATGAGATCTATCTGATGAATCAGTGCCAAACCTGACAAATCAGCTCTGAGTAGTAGCATAGCATAGAGAATTGAGTGAGCACAGATTGGAGATGGCATATGATGATAGCTAATGAAAATGGAATTGATAAGTCTTCCCCTCTAAAAATAATCATGCCTGTTTTCCTTGTGTGAAAAGCCTGGGGTTTGTTCTGTTCCTGGCCCCTTGCAGAACAGAGAGGTGGCAGGAGCATTGCTAACCCACTTGGCCAGTGAAAAGCATCTCTATTGCTTTATTTCCCATTGCAGACTGCCCCAGATTTTGGGAATTTTTAGCCCTTTTGATGATAAGCTGCCTGCCTTTCTCCTTATCAGCTACCAGAGGGGGGAAATACAGCATGTATAATACTTCCCTGCAAACAATAGGGACAGATAAGCTTACTGGAAGGAGGATAATTCATGACTGCTATTCATGGCTGCAGCCCACTAAGGCATAGGGATATGCTGTGAGAGACAGCTCTGCCTGAACCTTAGGATTTTGATATAGGTGGTTTTTTCTTCTTGATGTTTTGATTAGGCTTATCTCCATCTTGGTCCTAGAGAGTGCAGTCATGTTAGAGTCTCAGTTTCTTTCTATTTGCAGGACTTCTCCTATGATGACTCGAAGGTGGAGTTTAATGTTGATGCCCCAAATGGAGTGGTGATGGAAGGCTACCTCTTCAAGAGAGCTAGCAATGCTTTCAAAACATGGAATCGGTGAGTAATAATTCATATTCCATTTGATATTTGGGCTAAGACTCTGAACACAGCTAATACTGCCTGCACAGGAGCACACCTCACTTTTAGTGAGATCTTAGCAACTGTTATCATCACTGAAAGGATTCTGAACTAAGCAGCTAAAAGGTAAATAGTTAAAATAGTTAAAATGAGGTTGATTTGATAGTTTCTGTATACAGAGACTTTTCTTCTAGGAGCATTTTGCATGCAGGTTGAGGGAGGTGATCCTTACTCTCTGCTCAGCACTGGTGAAGCCACATCTGGAGTATTGTGTCCAGTTCTGGGCTCCCCAGCACAAGAAAGATATGGACTTGCTGGAGAGGGTC
Source organism: Buteo buteo (assembly GCF_964188355.1). Classification (NCBI taxonomy): domain Eukaryota; kingdom Metazoa; phylum Chordata; class Aves; order Accipitriformes; family Accipitridae; genus Buteo; species Buteo buteo. Next base: position 3,665,909 of record NC_134175.1, read on the forward strand.
CAGTAAAGGGACATGAAGATGATTAAGGGGATTGGAACATCTCTCACGTGAGGAAAGGCTGAGAGAGCTGGAACTGTTCAGCCTGGAGAAGAGAAGGCTTGGGGAGGGGGGAGGATCTTATCAAAGCGTACAAATTCCTGATGGGAGGGAATGAAGAAGAGGGAGGCAGACTTCTCAGCAGTGCCTAGTGACAGGACAAGAGGCACTGGGCACATACTAAACCCATGAAATTTCATCTGAACCCAAGAAACTGCTTTTTTATTGCGAGGATGGTCAGGCAGTGGAGCAGGTTGTCCAGAGAGGTGGTGAAATCTCTATCTGTGGAGATATTAAAAAACCACCTGGGCAACCTGCTCTAGCTGGTCCTGCTTGAGCAGGAGGGTTGGACTAGATCTGAAGAGGTCCCTTTCAACTGCAGTGACTCTGTGATTCTGCTCAGAACCTGTTGGCTGCAAGTTAAGTTCAGAACCTGAAGCCGTGTTAGTGTAATTGCATCTGCCTAAGTTCTCCCAAGAGAAACAGTATCTCAAGAGAGATTAATGTAGCCTTATTAACACACTAACCTGGCTATGTGTCGCCAAGTCAGCTCAGAGCAAAAGAGGAGTAAGTATCTGCTTTATTGCAATGGTGTTTTAAGACCACAAATTTTCTACCAGCATGTTATAACTCATGTGCTGAGCTTGCAAATTGCTTTGCAGGTCTTTTGATATTGGTGTGTTGAAGACATGTACATTAATCACTAAAAGAGCTAGATGCTGTGTAGTTTATGTAAGCGATTATTATTTTCCTGTTCAAAACCAAGTATGCTTCTTTCTGTGAAGCTGTATATTCCCCTGAGGCTGCATCATGGAATGAGCCAGCTCGTGTTTTGCTGCGTCTTAGTAAATGCTAGGAAAAAAAAGTGCCTTCCACAATGGAAGAATGACCAGGTTCCATGAAGGGAAAACAGGGCACAATGCAGCTCGAGTCTTGCCTTAGGAAAGCTGTAAATTTGTAACAATTAAGAGAAATACCTTAGTAACACAGCAGGACATGCCATGAGTATCAAACCTGTCTATTTTGGGACAGGGAGGTATGTGAGAATGGAAATATTAACTGTGCTGCTGGGAGCTGAGAAATGGCTTTCTGTGCACTGACCCTGCTCTTAATAATTTATACATATTTCATCTGATAGGTCACTGGGAATGCCAGGCTCGTATATCTCCTGCACTAGTCAGGAGTCTCTGCAGCTGCCAGAGACCTTGGGAAAGTGGAAGCAAAGGTTTCATGTTCTAGCCTTGCTCGATATTTGTGTGTTTAGTTTCCCTTGAGATAGTCAATGGGCTTCATATGTGGCTGTGCAAAAGGATTCAAACCCTTCCAGTGAGCTTCTAATGCATAAGATCAATGCCTTTTTGACCTACATTTACTCCTCTCACATAACAGGGAAATGATACAATATTAAGAGATCTTTTACTTGGCTATGGGATACATTCAAAGCATACACCACAGCAAGGCTGAAATATGCTGAAATTGTTAGACTTTGAAATAAATAAACACTAAATGGTTCAGTGGACGGTTTGTGATATGAACAGAAACTGCCTGTATTTGCATGGAAAAAAGGTTTGAAATTATTAGAGATCTCTGAATTGGTTAGATAAGTGATTCCTTCTCTAAAGCTTCCCCTAGTACTAAGGAGGTTCCTGTCAAATTTAGTTTAATTTTGTTACCCCTCAGGCTCTCTGGTCCTCCGGTTTGCACTTGGAGGAACCAGAAACCACAACAGCAGCTATAACACAGTGCATCACAGTGTTCGATTGCAGTCCTCAGAAGCTGTTGCACTGAGAAGGTGTCTTAGCTGAATTTTTATCAAGCTTTTGGGATTTCCTGCTTGGTGTTTCCTAAGCAAAGTATAGCCTTTGTCCATAGTATGGCTTCGTTCACTGACACCACATGTTTTTGCAGAACAGAAGGTCATTCCAAAGTGTGTCAGGTTAATGTCAAGACCTGTGCTTGACTCTTGTGATACAGAGGAATGGTTCCAGGCAACTCCCTTCTCCTAGCAGGACCCTGGCTGTGAATTCAAGGGTCACTCCAAAGGGCACTTATCCTGGAGGGAATGTGACCTTCTGGGACTTTCTGGTTTTCTTGATGTCTGAAGTAATGTTAGTGTCAAGGGCTCCAAGTTTTCCCTGTCCCCCAAATCCCAGCTATCCTCCCTGTATCCTCCTACATCCCAGTCATACACAGCCTGGATCCTCCTCACAGCTATCTCTGTCTCCTCAGTCCCACCCACTCTTAGCCATATCTACTCACGTCTTAGCTATTCACAGCTCCTGTAGCCTACTCATCACCTTCTTACTGTCACTCAGCTATTCACTGTTAGTGCCTCCCCCTCATGTGAGCAGGAGGGGGCAGGCAAAGAGAACAGCAAAACCCACAGTTCAGGATATCGGGATAGAAGCCAGCACCAGGCAGAAATGCATGCTCTGGGGTGGTGAGCAGGAGAGCACAGCTGGAAGGAGCAGGAGCAGAGACTGGAACCTGAGAGACAAACTTTCCACTTGGCTTCATGTGACAGCAGAGCTCCTTGAGCATAGACTGCTGCTGTCGCAGCAGCTCAGAACGATGCATCAGTGATATCAGCTCATCAAAATGGGCTCCCACATAGATGGGATGGCCTCCAGTTACCTGTATTTTCTCATTTCTCCACAGACACGTCAAGTCCTTTTGTTGCGTTTTATCTGTTTAATATTTCAGCAATGACAAAAGAAAGAGAATCTTGTCTCATCTCATTAACTCTGTCCCAGCTGAAACCAGGACATCAGGGAACCTAGTTCTTTTGCAAACAGAGTATGTAATACATGCTCTAAATAACATCTTGCTGCAAGCCTCTTTGACTCTTCATGCTCAAGTATTCCAGTACCTTCTTCCTGAAGCTTAGCGGTGGTCCTGGCTCCCATTGCCCTCCATGAAGATGATCAGGTTGCAAAATTTTAGGCTGTAACTTGGAATGAGGAAGTGACTTGGGGTTTTGGACTTAGCACCGTAGATTAAGACGCCAGGGAATTACCTCTGCTATCAGCATCACGTGGACCTTCTGTCGCTTTTGTTTTAATGGAAAGCTGCTAGCTCGTGATTTGTTGCCTCCTAAGAAGGTAGACTCCCTTCACACACACCTGTCTGTACTCTAGCCGTAGGAAACAGGAGATTTGGCACTGTTTGACCTCTCATAGGCTGTAGTAGCTACAGAGAAATCAGCCTGGTCGGTAGCATAGCCTATATAAACAGCAAGATGTACAACTCACTAGTATTATTTTCTCCAACACTATTTGTAGAGCTGCTAGTGTCCTGGTTTCAGGGTTTTCTGGGTTAGCAGGGTTTTCTGAGATGGATTTTTCTTTTTCCCACCTGGAAGTTTCTTCATGGTGTCAAGGAATTTCTGGCTTGCCTTATGATGGCCCTGCATGGAGAGGCAGCAGGCACACTGCATCTGGCATGGCATGTGCAAGTAATCCAAGTTCCCCAGTAAATGTCAAGTATGACCACTCTGCATATATGCAAGTGCAACTATGCCCTAACGAGTGCAACATGTCCCACAGGCACTGGATTTACTACCTGCAGTGGGGTCAGTGTGCGCACACAGGCTTGTGCCCCAGAAATCGTAGACCATAATATGGGACTGTACTACTCCATTGTTTCTTCCCATCTTTCCTTCCTTCCTATACGTTGACATATCTAGAACACTTGCCATCACAGCATCTCAATGCCAGGAGTCATTCCCTAAGGCTGTAAATCCTTTGTTCTCCAAGGGAGGGTACAGGAGAAGTATGAGCTTTACTTGTGACATTACTTTCCAGGTTCTTGGAATAAATTACACTCTTTTTAAATGGAGACGTATCCTGCTCTGCCGTAGAACAAACTGCCTCTCTGTAGCTCTCTTGTTCACTTGTTCTGATGTCTGTCTATCTGTCTTCCCTCAGGAGGTGGTTCTCCATACAGAACAGTCAGCTGGTGTACCAGAAAAAGCTAAAGGTCAGTGAGGCTACACCAGATAACACTGGCAGATTAGCCAGCTTGTCTGGTGCCCTGCTTTGCTGGGGACTTCTGCACCGTGGTGGGGGAGTGGGGAGGGGAATTGGATCAGGGGGACAGCAAGCCCATTCAGGCATTATTGTGCTCCCAAGTTAGACTGTACTGAGTACTAAGCGGCAGCAGATGGTGTTTGTGGTGATCTAAACATTCCTGTTCAGCAGAGGAAATCAGTGAAGTCCCCAGTAAGCCTGCCACTTCATGTGCATGTTGTCCTATGCTTTGATTCTGTATAACCCCTTCCTATTGCCCTAGAGTTATCTGGTGGTGGGCTGGCTCTGCTCTTTCTGGGCTCAGCTTATGCTAACCTGCAGGGTTTGGGAAGGAGTTTTCTGAGAGGCCTGGTTATGACACATATTCAGGGAGCCAACAAAGCCACCTCTTCTCACTCTTTCAGGATGTCCTCACGGTAGTGGTGGAAGACCTGCGGCTCTGTACTGTCAAGCCGTGTGAAGATATAGAGAGGAGGTTTTGCTTTGAGGTCGTCTCACCTACCAAGTAAGTTTGGTGGCTTCCCTAGGCCATCCTCATGGTAGCTGGACTGTGCACAGAACTGCAAGAGATTAGATTTGAGCAGATGCTGCCCTGGGCTATTAAACGTTGGCTGGGAGATACCCTTGCCTGTACTCAAGTCCCTATGAAGTTTGTCAGACATCAGCATAAGCCAGATCTAGACCACTTGTACCTAATATGCATATAGCCAGTGAAACTGGCAATGGTCAGCTTTTCAAAACAGCTAGCAGACCTGCCTGGAGTTTTTGAAGCGGGAACACCTTTGACAGTACAAGCTTGTAGGATTAATTTTTGCCCCTTTGCCTGTCAAATCAAGGTGCTGCCCCCATTGGAATGTCTGTGCTTAGGATGAAGTAGAACCATTTTGACCAAAACGTGCACCCTGTCCCTTTGCTCTTTCCAACTCATTTCCTTCCTTCACAGGAGCTGCATGCTGCAGGCTGACTCAGAGAAGCTGCGTCAGGCCTGGATTCAGGCTGTTCAAGCTAGCATTGCTTCTGCATACCGGGAGAGTCCTGACAGCTACTATATTGAAGTGAGTGAGGGGGTCATGAAGGATCCATAACTGTGTCTCAGAGCCCTGAGAGTGGGCTTTTGGGCTGTGGCAGGTCCAGTGTTTGTGGGTGGACCATTTGAAAATACTCTTCTGCCCTCAAGGGAGGGAGCTGAGGCCAGTGCTAACTCAAAGGCAACAGTTGCTCACCAACCAAAGCCACGCTTATAAAGCTGGGCTGGGGAAAAGGCAAGGTTTTAAATCAGTGTTGTTCTGACATCTTCACTTTCTTGCCATCACTCTGGATTGATGTTCCCCTAGGAATTATGTTCCCCTAGGAAGAGCTTGCTCCCTAGCTGGGACAAGCGCAAGCAAAGTATCACGATAGCAAGTAGTTTGCCAGACAATGGTCTGCATGCTGCCTGCACTCACAGGGCAGGGATGGGGTGCAGCGCCGTCTTGTGGCAATTAACAGAGATTGATGAGGCTTTACCCGTTCCCTTCTTGGACTAGCCCTACTTTATTCTTCTTCAGGTAATGCTTCCTATCAGTGCCTCTGCTATGCAAAGCTCTGGTTTGTTCCACAGTGCTTTGCAGAATCCTAGAACCCTTTTTTCCCTGCAGAGACTGGACCGGACTGCTTCCCCATCGACTAGCAGCATTGATTCTGCTACCGACTCCCGGGAGCGCAGTGTGAAAGGAGAGACCATCTTGCAGAGAGTGCAGAGCATACCCGGGAATGACCAGTGCTGTGACTGTGGTCAGCCGGATCCTCGCTGGGCCAGTATCAACTTGGGCATTCTGCTGTGCATTGAGTGCTCTGGTATCCACAGGTACTGTGTGCCTGTGTGCTCTGTGCTGCCAGCCAGGGATGGATTGCAAGCTCCTGGAAAAAATGGTGGAGCCTGAATTACAATTGACTATAATGTTTGTACAGATAGGTTCAAAAGTAATTGCTTGCTGCAGTACCTGTGTGTGCAGGTACATCTGTGTATGCATATACCACTCTGCTATAGCTACGTCTGTATAGATAAATACATAGGAACTGTATTGATCTTGTTCATTTTATGATGCATGAGAAATTCTGGTTTGAGGCATGTAACCATTTCACTTTTCTTCCTTTTGGATAAATAGGAGTCTGGGTGTTCACTGCTCCAAGGTCCGATCTCTCACATTGGATTCGTGGGAGCCAGAGTTACTGAAAGTGAGTGTTGGCTTTTAACAGCAAGAGATAGACAAATGGTGGACGTGGAGGGAGTCTTACTTGGTGGCAGGCTAGACTAGAGGGAAGGTAGCTCCTCACCTGAAGATTTCATTTGTTCCCTGTTGTATTGCAGCTGATGTGTGAGCTGGGGAACAGTACCATGAATCAGATTTATGAGGCACAGTGTGAAGAGTTGGGACTTAAGAAACCAACAGCAGGGAGCTCCAGGTGAGTCTGAGTACACACGCTGGTCCTCTCAGTCCTGTAGAAATCTATCCATTCACACAGCAAACCCAGTACCCTAAGCTGTCTGGAAAGTCAGATTAAGAGTGTGACTGGCCCTTTGCTGAGGGCCCAAACCACCTCAGGTACACCTACCTCAACACACTCCCTCTGTAGCTAGCCTGAGCTTGACTCTCAGAAAGGTCAGTAGGGCATTACCAGCCAGCAAACTGGTGAAACATGCTTGGGAACCAGGGCTTGCTGGGTTTACACCTGCTCTGAGACCTTTCAAATACATGTAACTGAAGCACATGGTGTTGCCTAGGGCTGAACATCTCATTCTACTCTCAGCTAAACCCCACACTTCTTAGTTTTGCTTTGAAATGGGAGGTATTTTTAGGTTTGAGAAACTCTCCCTTCTTAATACAGGCCTCAATGATTTTTAGGACTCCAAGCCGGCTTGATAAAATGAGGCAGAGCAGCCCCATCTCCTTGTGGCTGTTTGCTTTAGGCAAATCACATGAGCCTGTGCACAGCTTTACGCTGTTCTTCTCTTAGGCAGGACAAGGAAGCCTGGATCAAGGTGAAGTATGTGGAGAAGAAATTTCTGAAGAAGCTGCCAAGTGGGGAGAATCTAACAGAGAATGAGCGGAAACCTCGACGCTGGTGTGTGAAGAAGTGCCAGAGACACAACAGCACCACGAAAGCACCCACAGCTCGTAGAAAGTACCGCCATGAAGCAGGCAATGCATCACCAGCCATGTTGTCGTCAGGTGGGAACCTCCCTTGCCCCACTCCCCATGCAGAGCTGTGCTGGCCTGCCCACCACTCTTTGTAGGCGTGTACACAACTGCCCTAATAACATGTGTGGCCCCATCTTTCTCTAGGACCTGCAAACCTGCCAGAGGTATAAGCAAAACTGCTGTTGCACAAACTGTGTTGACACAGGTCTTTAAAGCCATTTCCTAACGTTTTCCTTCTGTTTAAGGAGGTTCTTGTGGCTAAAGGAGGAGATCATTACACTAGGGCGATCCAGCAACTTCTAAGCTTGCTTTGTGCATTTTCTTTTGTATTCCAGGTTCCTGCTTTTTAATAAGTTTCAAATCCCTTTATTTTTACCTGCCTGGTCTGTAAGAGAGGCCAGGCTTATGAAGGGTTCTGGCTGCTCAAAGTGCTCTGTGATGACTTGGTCTGCAGAGTATCACCACATATGGTCAGCTCTTTGTTATATTTTGATGGTGTATGTGGGCATGAGTATGGCACCGTACACATCTGGGGTGCACTGGACATGCAAGCTCAGTCTGTGTAAATACGGCTGTAGAACTGTGTCTCATTTGTTCATCTGCACGTGATTAACTATGTATTTCAAAATCTCTCTGTGTAAAATAGCAGCTACGCTGGAGAGAAAGTTCCGTCGAGATTCCCTTTTCTGCCCTGATGAGCTGGACTCGCTCTTCTCCTACTTTGACACTGGTGCTGGCTCCGGCCCACGCAGTAAGTACAAAGAGAGAAAGTGTCTCTGCTTCTGGCACGCTTTACCTCCCAGCTCTTCTAGGGCATGTGCATTGTACCAGACCTAAGGCAAGGTATTGGCCTCACTGGAGAGAGGGTAAACGTTTCAGAAGAGTGGTGTGGAGTCAGTTCCACAAACTCCAACCCATTGCTCTTTTATTGCACTTACTATTTTAATATCCTATCCAGTCAGTCCCTGGTGTTTGCATTCTGGTCCATGGGGATTTTTCCCCAATATCTTTTACTCCCAGACCATGCATTCCATTGGCTTTTTTTCTGGTTTTAGTTTTGGCTTTTAATTTTTTTCCTTTTTTTAGCAAGTCTTACTGCGGACAATTTTTCTTTTTGTGTTTGTGACAATGAACTCCCCTCATATTCCGTCCACCTTCCTCTAGGTGCCAGCCACATCTCTATGCAGCATCCGCTAACAGGTGGCCCATGGAGTGGCAGTGGCATTGGTCCCGGTGGGAGCGGTACGCCGTTCCTCCTGGACGGAGGTAAGGTGACGCTCTGGCAGCTAGCAGCAAAAGAGACACCCAAATTTTACTTGTTCCAAACCAAGCTTCAGAGGCAGTCATGTATTTTCTTTCAGCCAAATGATTGGAACCCATACATTACCAGTCCCTTGTGGGAGGACAGGCCGGCAGGCTTTCAAAAGGCAAAAAGCTTCCTAGGGTTTCCAGCAGTCAAGTTACTACATCTTAAAGGAACAACTCTCCCTCAGATGAAATAAAGGATCCTGTACAGGTGGGATCTCATGGCAAATAGGGAGTAAGAAGTGTTTATTTCAGATGCCCAGCATCTGTCACAGACTAGTCATGTGGTCCATTATCATATTTAGCTGAGGAGTGGTAACTTTTTAAAACTTACTAGCTCAATTACTTGTTATTGTATGAACTTAAGAGAAATATTTACGGTCCTGAGTCAGCACAGCAGAAAATCACAGGCTTTCCTACAAATACATGTTATCTTTTGAAATCAATGAAGACGGTGGTTTAGTGCTTGTCTGAATCAGTGCTTTAAGGGCTATTCCAGTTTCAAGGAATTTAGTGTTATTAGTCAATGGATACAATACTTGGGAGATGAAGGACTTCAGAGTTGCTCAACAGCCTTATCTTGCTCCTCTAGGATAAAATAGGAATTCTATCACTGATTCAGTGGGAACAGAACTGGGAATTTGACTTATTAATATTGATGTGATATGAGCCAGATCCTCCTTTCTTGCTTTGATGTAAATCTAGAGTAGTGCCATGTGGCCTCACTGGAGTCACTCTTTACTTGTACTGACATACTGGAGAGCACAGTCTCACCAAGCAGTATGTTTGCTTTCTACAAAAAACAGCAATGATTTTTCTGAAAGCAAATCCAAAAAAAGATATGCATTATATGTGCCACTTTAAACCTTTTCTGTTGTAGCTTCATTATCTCCTTTGGCTGTTGAACATTACTTGTGAGCCATGATTTCAGGACCACTGATTTAGAGACTGTTTTCTATATGGGGCCTAGCTGTAGCTGCTCAGAAGAATTCAACAAATAGCCTTTAAGGTTAAGGTGTCTTGTTCTGCTGTGGTTTTGAAGGCTCAGATCTTTAGTTCTTGCAGGCTTTCCTGCTATTACTCTTTGCAAAGACTACTAGGTTCATATTTTAGAAACATTTTGTTAGCTACAACCTGGCTTGTTTTTCTTTCTAATCAGTGGTTTGAGGGTAGGTCTTGGGGTAGGTCATGGGGACTTAACCTCTTGAGTTCTGGGAGGACAGACACCCCCAGCCCTTACAGTCATTGGGAAGTTAAAAGCAGCAAGAAGCTGAATCCAGCCAGAGTTCCCAAGGGGACTGGGCATCCCTCAGGACAAAGGTGATGTGCCATCCCTGTTCCCGTAGGGGCAATTCCTGCATGTACTTCTTCTTTCCTTTCTGTCATTCTCTTGACTACTTTTGGGTGCAAGCTGGAAAAGGTACAGAGTTCCTCTGCCACTGACACATTGTGTGTCCTTGGGCCAGTCGCTTCATCTCTTCATGACTCCGTTTCTTGTATGTAGTCAGCTGCCTTGTAACATTCACTAGCTAAACAGGGATGGTGGGAAGCATCCTGTGGGGAAAGGGAAGGGATGTCTGTGAAGGTGAATGAGCCAATGGACAATGCTTTTAAGAGTTTGGCTTGAGATACACAGTGTTGATGTTATTTGGCCCAGTCATGGTCAATAATCTGTCACAAGAGCCATGCATTGGCAAGTGCCCCAGTGCCAAATGAAAAGCTCTGGGGAGAGCACGGATGGAGTGGAAAATGAGATTATTAGTGGTAAAAGCAGAGGTGTGTCTTTATTTGCTTATGACACTGCATATCCTGCTGCAAAACTGTCTCTGCTGCTGCTCTGCTCCAGTCTACGTCACGGCGTCCCTCATGGATTGCAGCAAGGGCTGTCCTCAACAGTCCAAAGTGCCATGGCAATGTTGGAGCATCCCTGCATGAAGGGCAGCGTTGGGGACGTGGACACCATAAGGCTTTGCAATTTTTCCTTGGGCAGTTTTATTGAGTGGGGCTAAATGGGATAGCAGTCCCCATCTCCCTTGCCAGCAGTGCCCGGTGCAATGTGTGTGTGACATTCTGCGCAGCCCTTTTCCCCTGTGGTCTCAGCTGTGCCTGGTACTGGTCTGCCTGTGTATTAAAATGGGCTTGGTTTGTCTTCTGTTGGCCCTGCAGGTCTGAGCAGTGACAGTGGACTTGGAGGAAGCACGGATGGCAGCAGTGATATCCTGGTGTTTGGCTCTGTGGTGGACAGCGTGACAGAGGAAGGTGGGTAGCACAGGCTGTTGGTGGAAGCGTGGGGAGGTGGCTAGTGCTAAGGCCGGATGAATGGTGCCGAGAACAACAGGGAATATATGAAATTGGAAATGCAAAGCTTTTGAGTCATCTCTCTCCATCCTTTTCTGACTCTTAGAGTGTGAGGTGTCAGAGGAGTCAAGCGGTGAAGCAGAGATTGAACAGGAAGCATCAGATTTGGAGGACCTGAGGGAGCTGCATCCTGGCTTGTTGATCTACAAGGCAGCACAAGCCCGAAACCTGCCTCTCATGGCAGAAGCACTCGCACACGGTGCTGAGATCAACTGGGTGAATGATGAAGATGAAAACAAAACTCCTCTGATTCAAGCTGTGAAGGGGGTACGTTGTGCTAGTGGCTGGGAGGCCACATTTGGGAATGTGAAGTCTTGACCGTAGTTCAGAGCACACTGACAACGCGCAACTTACAGCCTGGTACGTGCTCATGCATCCTCTCAGTACTGCTGGCTGAATTTATTTAGAAATTCCCTTTTTCCTTGCCAGGGTTCCTTGATAGCCTGTGAATTCCTGCTGCAGAATGGGGCAGATGTTAACCAAAGAGATAGCCGAGGCCGAGCTCCCTTGCATCATGCCACATACCTAGGGCATACTGGGTAAGTTCTTTGCACGTCGCGGTGACATGCTCCATCACCCTTGGATTGAGATTCAGCGTTAACACAGAGTAATGGGGGTGAGGTGGGCAAGGAGCTGGGTTTTGGTTAATTGGTTATTTGCAAAGCATGCCTTTTTATATCACGTCAACAATGTGATTGTCTTAAGGATAATTGCCCCCATGGTGATAGATAGGGTGTAATTGGGCCCCTTTATGCCCGTTCCTTTCTCTGTGCTGCTGCAGCATTTCCTGATTTAGACCAATAGAAGTGAAGCTGTGCCTGCCTATGGAAGGACAGTGCCCTCTGCCCACTTCAGTGGAGGGGGGGAACTGGAATTTCTGTTCTGACGGTCTTTTCTTTCCCTTCTGCAGTCAGGTCTGCTTGTTCCTCAAGCGAGGGGCAAATCAGCATGCGGTGGATGGTGACGGGCAGGACCCGCTCAGTATTGCTGTCCAGGCAGCCAATGCGGACATAGTTACCTTGTAAGTGCAACCAGGACTTTCCAGTGCACGTGTACAGGAACATTGCCTGTAAATAGCCATCAGGGAAGGAATAACCAAACCTCTCTCCCTTGTGCTTTCTCTGTTTCACTCCAGGCTGCGTCTGGCTCGAATGAATGAGGAAATGCGAGAAGCAGAGGGCCCCTTTGGACAACCAGGTCAATATCCCAGCAACAGCCCTACCGAGCTGCAGTACAGAAAGTGTATACAGGAGTTCATCAGCCTTAATATAGATGAGTGTTAGTGACAACTCCCCCACCTCCCCTTTGCTGTCTTGAAGTTGGGCTGAATTTCTAGAAGCCCTGAGAGCCCCATCCTTGGTATATTGGTGTTTCTTGCAGATTGGTCTGTTTTTGATGCCTGCACATATAGGTTGAGATGCACACAGGAAGGAAAAGGGGTCTTTCCTGTTAGCATTAAGTTCTCATGCTTGACTACTGGATGGTTGATTTTGTGTAGGAGACTCCTAGGGCATAACCACAGACCATGGCGTGTGGACTTGAGTGTGTGAGAAGTATGGGAGACGAGTTTAGCATTAAAAAATAAAAAAAAAAAAGAAAAAAAAAGGAAAAGAAAGAGAAGAAAAGGAAACCCTCTATCACCAGGAGAAACCCACCAACGATACGATCAGATGAACCTGTCTCTGCTTCAGTGTAGTTACCATGCACTGAGTTCTCGTCTGAACAGTTTGTTTGGAAGGGATTCTGACATGGAGCCCTCTGTCCTGGCAGCGTGACCAGCAGCCTGCTCTCTCATGGGACTGCTGCAGCGACTGGGAGCTGCTGGGGCCAGTTTAGAAAACTAAAAGATGACCTCTAAGTCAGGAACAGGCTGTTTTGTGGGGCAGAGATATTTTGCTCCAGAAGGCACAACGGAAGGGGTAGAATTGAGAGCGACGGCTACTCACCTTAATTGCTCTCAGGACTATACCAGCCACGCTCCCCTGTTTTTTGCCCTTGGTGGTTAGCTGGTCAAAGCCATAGCTCGCCTGCTTCCAGGCCCAAGATGCAATCTGCACGGTGTTATGGAAGCAGCAGTGCTAATTCTTTGAGGCTGGGAGAAGCTTGTCGCTGGCGATGGGCTTTGTGTCAGGGAAGAAAAGCCACATCCAACTCCCACTGCCTAAATGGCTGGCTGCACGATGCAATTTTGACTTTGGTTCAGTTTGTTTCCTGGTCACTTCCGATTTCTGACTTAGCATCTCTGTGAAGTAGACTTCGACTTGCATGTGTATCCCTCTGTGCTCTCCCCCCGCATGCTGAAGCATGTGAGTAGGGCATCTCAGCAGCTGGCCCAGGGGCTTTTGAGTTCCCCAGTTCCAATGACTGGCGGAATCTTCGTTTTGTTTCTTTCCTTTTTCTTGTAGTATTCTTTGCTGGAGTGGGGGAATTTGTTTCTACTTAGAGCACTTTGCTATGTTTATGGTCTGTGTTACAGGGATCATGCTACAGTAGCTCTGCAGAGATGCTGCAGCCATGTAATCCTGTCTCAGGAGGGCTTACAGAGCACGCGTACCACTGGCAGATTATCCTCTGGCTGTGAGTTTGGATGCCAAGCTGAGGTGTGCTCCTGTAAGAACCTCTTCAGAATGCCCTCAACTGCAATTGATGTTAGAGTTTTTTCAGGACTCGTGGGTGGTAGTCCACAACTGCTATTTAGCCTGCCTGGGCACCTAGGCTGCTGGCTCTGGGGTTGGGCCATAGTGCCTTATGGATAATGCTGGGATCTTGAGGGGATCAAGATCTCGCAAGGAACACAAGAATACCAGGCAGAATTCCCCATCCTCCTGCATTACATCAGCAGTGATCCACAATCATACTGTTTTTCATCCAATACACGGTTGACTTCTTTACTTTTTTTTGTATGCTGGCTGCTGTCATGCTGCAGCCCTTAGTGGATTAAACCTTTGCAGGTTTTTTTCTATTGACGTAATTGTGTCCTCAGATACTGGAGCAACAGTGATCCAGCTCTTCACCCAAGATACTGCCCTCAGAGACTGAACCAACAGCAGTCAGTGTCCACCCACACATCTAAAAGTGGAACAATAAAGAAACTCCACTTAGTCTCTAGTAGGGTGTCCTCTCAGTTCAAAGGAGAGTCCCTACTTCCTTAGGAAAGTGCTGTCCCAAGTTTTCCTGCAGCCAGACCACAGTCTGTGCAGTCTTGAAGTCCATCTTTGTCTTGTCGCTTTCTCATTCTTGCTCCCTTTGGAGATTTGGGATGCACAGTACCAAGTGCTGAGTTCTGATCTCAGTCCCCATTGTCTGTTGTGAATCTGAAAGGGTCCTAGTGACCGTGCTGAAACTGCTGCAGATCAATGGCAGTGCAAAATCTGGTCCCAGGGCCTTTCGTGCTTCCCTAAATAATAAACAATCTCCTCCCACCAATCTTGGAAAATAAAAATTAATAAGCTTGTCCCCATCAGCCTTTTTATCACTGGCAATGGCTTTCACGGCATTTTCTCCATTGCTCCACTTTTTCTGTCCCAGGAGGCCGGTGCTCTGCACACAGTGTGCTGCTGCTGAACCTGCGCTATGTAACTCCTGGCTCGCCTGAACCTGCCGATTCACAGCATGCTGATGGGTTGGAGAGGGAGTGCACCGTGCAAACTTGCATTTGGCTGCCTTAGCTGTTCAATGCCTGGTCTGAAACTATTCTGTAGTCTTTGACCAGGCAATACTCCTTCTGAACTCTTCTCTGAGTAGAAGCTGTAGGATGTGCCCCTAACAGTTGGCAGAGGGCAGATCCCTTGGTCTGTATTGGTATTCTGTTCAGCTGTGGCACCCTCAGGATTGATTCAGGACCGCATGTGGGATGAAGCAGTGTGGCATGAAATGCCACCATTGCTGCAATTCAGTTTCAGAGGAACGCTAGGGTGTATAAATCCTTAGTTCAGAGGACAATTTCTTTGTGAGTAGGGACCGTGCTCTGACTGTAGCTCCCACATGTGACTCTGGAGTCATATCACTGAATGAAGAGGGCTGACTCCAGGCATACACCTGTGTAAGTGATACCAAATGCAGGCAGATGTGCACTGTGCATAGCTGTTGCTGCAGTGCTGCTACATGGTCTCCTTCAGTTTGCGTTTAATATGCCCTGGGTTAAATATCTTTCTTCCTGAGACCTGTGTGAAGGTATAGCCAGCATCACTGCCCACTCAGCATTTCTTGTGCAGGATTACAGAAGGTTACTGCTTTACATTCTTGTGGAGCTTCATCTTTCATTCCTTTGCCTTGGACTTTGTCTTCTTTCTGGTCCAAGGCATCCTAAACTTAAATGGGCTTCCCCACTGAGCAGGGCGGTGCCTTCACTTGGGTGTCACTGCCCCATTTGACACCCTTTCCTTATCAGTTGAGCCTGCTTACTCTGCAGCTGGTGGTAGCGTTACTGTCGGTCTGAGTGGGGTCAGGAGCAAATCTGTCCTCTTACAAATCACCTGTGTGAAGTGCCCTGCAGACCTCGCTGCTCTGTGCAGAGCTCAGATAGCGTTGGGTGCTGTTGTCCAGGGAAATGAGTTGCGGTGCTGAACCTGCTAGCAATACAGCAAAGCCCTTAAGTATGTGTCTGCCTTCAGCAGGACTGTGCTATGCTTATGGTTAGATCATGCAGATCAGCCTGCGGCATCCAGACCAGCACTTAGATTGCTGAGTACAGCCAAGAACTCGCTCTGCTTCCTGGGTTAGGAACTGAGAGATTCTCTGTAATGAATTCTCTTTCATAATCCTATCCCATTTTATACTGATCTGCATCAATTTAGACATTTGTCAGTGCTGACGTCCCCTCAAGTTGTGCCCTTTCCTAGAAAAGTGCCAGACTGAATCAAAGCTGGCATTTTTCAGGGTACTTCAAAGATCTTGAAAGTGAAATAGATGTTTCACCACTGCCACGGTTCTAGTCTGTTAATGAATTTCAGCATGGTCATTGTCTAACAATGTTTTTTACATGTACAGCAACTTAAAACACCCCAATTGGTTTTCCAGCTTTTTATGAGAAGTTAGAAATACGACTGATCCTTTCTGTAAGCCAGTGAGAACTGGAGACATGGCTTCCACTTTGGGTCATTTTATTTCACAGTCAGCATTAGTGGCTCACGAGAACAATACAAAAATCATGTACAGTTAGGTCCATTGGAGCTCAGACTCACTGCTGAAGTACATGAAGTTAAAGCATATGTAAATACTGATGCAAAAAGCAGTGTCTTGCAAGACAATTTATCTATTTAACATGTATTGGTACTTTATTTAGATTCAATGTATAAAGCAACTTTGTGCACTTTTCCTACATACAGTATTGGGGGGGTTTATGTTCTTTTGTTATGGATTTTGTGCTGTCTTTTTTAATCAGTGAAATTGTTAAGTATTTAATTTATTATTGATGTGCCCAGAGGACTAGTGCAATTTTTATTCAATACAGTTTGTCTGTATTTAATGTCAGGATTTTTTTGTAGCATTGTTAGGAAATCTTTTTCAAAACCTGCCTTTTCCCCCTCCACAATTTTCCTTTCTCCCCCCCCCCCCCCTTTTCTATTTTCATTATACAGATCATGAGGCATTAAATGCCTCTAGTTTGAAATATAATCAAACACTTTAGTACATCCTGCAGTTTCTAAAACAAAAAAGTTCTCCAGGAAAAAAATGCTAAGGAGGCACTTCTCAATGTTTTCTGTGTTTATTTGATTTTTTTTTTGATTGGGGTGTATGTGTGCGTGTGCATAGAAGTTTGGAGGGGAGAGTGGGGAAATTGTACAGAAAACTTGTTTTCAGCAAAGTAAATGGCCAACCAGGCTACAGGGAAGACTGGATATTGAACACTTTTTTTTCTTCTTCAAATACAGCTGCATTTGTGTTGTACAATCTTGTTTGAAATATCTAATGCCAAAACTACTCTCTCTTCATTCTTCCTTTCTTTTCAAAGAGTGCGTATGTTATCTATATGATAGTAACTTGGTTGCAACCACAGTTAACATGAGGAGATTTGCCTTTGTCTAGAAAGCAACATGCCAGGCATCGTCAAAATACAATGGACCCAAACCATTGCCTCAGCCATGCAGATTCTGTCATCTTTTGAGTTTTTGAGATCTGGGTGAATATTTATATACCTGTCCTAGCTTTTGTTTGACTTGACCCAAACCCTGTAACTAAGTGCCTGGACAGGTAGTCTAGGTTTGAATCTTTGGGGTCTGCCACATGTCTCTGATTCCAAATGGGATGAGTTCAGGTTGCTGGCAGGTTGAAATGATACCCTCTGTGTTCCCTCTCCACATGTCATCCAGGGAAGCCTCAGGTTATTTTAATATTGTTGTCTCTGAGATGGTCTCTGCAACGTGAAATTTCTTTGAGCAGTCTAGAGGAAAAACCTGGAATTGGAAGAATTTATCTCTTTAAAGAGAGATTTGACAAGCTGAGACTGTGATCAGCATAAAATAGATCAGTAACATCTCAGACCAGCAAAAATGGCCATTATTTATGCAAGAGAAAAACAAGACCTCCTAAAGAAATGCACTGATTAACTTATTGTCCGGTGGCCACAACACAGCTGTTGTCTACTGCTAAACTACTGTGTTGTTCCTGTGCTGCTCGACTGTCCCTGAACCCACTTCTCTCTCCTCACTGCCCGAGCATTATTGCTTTCAACCAAAGACAAAACAGGATCAACGGATTAAATGTGATATTAAACCATTGGTTAGCTGATGACAAACATCTGTGTGAGCGCGCATGTGTGTAAGAGTGCGTCGTGCTGTTCTATGGAGAAGGGGGTGTGGGGAAGAAGTGACTGAGCAGGACAAGGGAGGGTGGGAGTTCTGAAGAAACAACTTTTTTTTTTTTTTTGAGATTCCAAAATACAGAGTGCTGTTTCCATAGGAATGTGATTCATATCAGTCTGCCTGCTGGTTCCTCAGCCTTGTAGGGAATTTGGGCTGGGGTACATCCCTTCGGAGTTGTATGCCCAGCACTGTGTTAGTGCCAAGGTAGGGCAGCTGCGTAGTTCTGGGGAGGGAATGAGGGATAGAGGTGGGGGTAGTAGCCAAAATAGTTTTCAAGGCACGAGGAGGACCGTGTGTGTTCCTAGTGCAGCAGCTGGGATGGCTAGAGAGGTTAGCTGGAGTAGGAGCGTTTGCTCCCCAAACACATCTCGGCACTTAACGCCTTCCTCGCGGTGAAGGCCACGGAGGAGCGCGTTTAGTTTGTACATCCCAGTGCTCCAAGAGGTGACACACGGGGAGCAGCTGGGGGTTGTCTTCAGGTTGTCACTGGATCTGTAGACCTGTCTTGGTTGACTTCCATCCATCGTGTCCCTCCAACAGCAGAAGAATGTTAGTGTGGATTCCCCATCCTGGGAGCCCTCTGCGTGAGACCTGGGGCTGCTGAATCACAGAAAGAGAGTAAGACTTTTTCCCTGTAGGGTTACATAGGCTGGCAGCCTGGAGTGAAAGCCTTTGAGATGAGAAAGCCCAGCCAGCTTCTTCCTGGCTAAGGCTCCCATACCTTCCTATCTAAACAGCACAGAGAGAGAAAGAAGTTCTTCAGCTAAGTCAAAGCTGCTAAGTGTGGTTGATTAATACAGCTCTGTTACACACTGAATGGCTGGGCTGCTGTACCAGGGGCTGACACTTGCTGTAAATACGCTATAACCTATTAACCTCCTTCACTTGCCTGCTTTCAGTGCAACTTTGTAACACGTTTTTTAATTCCCCCTTTCCCTACACAGCCTGTACTGACTGTAACTATGGAACCGGATATTCTGTATGTTATTATCTTTGTACAATTTTAAAACTGTTGCTGTGGTGTCTGCCTTTTTTTCCCCTCCCTTCTCTTCTATTGTCTCTTGAAACACTGTTAATAAAAATCTAGATAAACTCCTTCCCTCCTCCTTCTTTGGCTTGATTTATTTATGTAGGGTTTCTTGCCTTGTTGTCTGTATTAACTGATCTAGAAAACCATGCCCTTTTAACCTGTTTTCCTTCTCCTCTGCAACCCACAGCTTGAATTCTATGGCAGTGAATAGACTGGAATGCCACATAAATACTCTGCATTTTTGTTTGGGTTTCTGTGACACTGTCTTGTGCTAATGTGATTTCAGGGTGCTTTGGCAGAAGGCTGGGGTAAAAGGTGACAGGCTCAGATCTCACACACACACACCCCAACCCACCCACTCATGTTTCTTCAGAGTACCTGAATCAGTTAATGCTTGATGCGTTATGAGCTCTGCTGATGCCTATCCTGTAAAAGGAGACCTTGCACTAGATGAAAATACCAATCTTCTGCACATGAACCACCATTTCCCACACATCACAGTGCAATCCTTCCCCCACTGGTTTCTCTCATACTGTGTGTCTGTGGCGGAAAAATAAAAGAAGAAGAAGAAAAGAAAGACTGGCCTGGTCTCATGATTTCTATCATACTTAGCATGGAAAACAAATGCGGAAAAACTAAATTGTGGAATAGCCTCTGTTTCCCCCTGGAGGGACAAACAGATCCCAATTAATGAATCTGGGTAGGCTCATCAACTCAGTGAAAGAGCTAAATAGGAAGGATACTTTGAAAGCAGGAGCATTACAATCATTTAAGGCATTTATGGAAGGAGAGCTGCATGTTCTTAGAATAAATTTATAAGCACAGAGCTTGGGAGACACATGGCTTTACTGATTCCCACTGCCACCCCTTTATTTTACTACCTTTCTGTTTTCTGTCTGAGGGGGAGACTATGGTCTCACCCAACCTCACAAGGATAAATACATTGAAGACTGAAATGTGATTACAGAAACTCAGATCTCCAAAAGACTGTCTCTTTCTTTAGTTAATGAGGATGAAGTGCTTAAATATCTCCAAAAATCTGCGTCTAATACTTTGCTACAAGAGTAGGATTCTTGTAATTGGAGTTATACCTGAGTGTTGCCAGAACAAATATTTTACCAGTACGCGGGAGGATTAGTGATCTCACTGAACAAGGATATATTCATGATTTTACCAACCTGGTCTGGCTACTGGGAGGAGGTAATAGCAATTCTCTGTCCTGCTACCTAACGGTGCCATTTTGACACCATCCCACTGGTGTCAAAACTAAGTCAGGATCAAAGAGGAGAAGTACCAGCTGCTACCTGGTCTCTACATCAGAACTCAGCCAGTTCAGCGCTTACTTACCAGGTATGCTTAACAATTCAACAGCAGACATTCTAAATAAACCCTGGAGAGATGAGTCTTTCTTGTCCTCATAGAAAAGCTACCTGTTTTCTATGTTTTGTATAAGAGTGGGTTTTTTTTTTTTCCTTCTCCCCAAAAGGGACTACATTTTATTTAGGCAAGGTGGAGAGGAATAGGTGGCAGGGAAGCAGGTGGAAATGCTAGGAAGCTGGGGTGATGCACGCAGAGACTGGAAGGCTGTGGTGGGTCGTGGAGGGTCTGTCCCTGGTGGGAGAGGACTGTGGTCTAACAGGCTGCGAGGCAGAAGTCACCGTAGCATTGGGATATATTTGTACGCACAGGACAGCGCTGGCGGGGGCAGTGGAAACAGACTGAGTCCCAGCAGTTAAGCAGGGGCTCAAGTGACTATAATCAGAAGCTAACAGGTAGGTCAAGTTGGTTTTGTGGCAGGCATGAAACCATACGTTTGCTGAGCGTTGCTGTGCCTGAAAATCAACAGATCCTGATCAAAGCCTGCCTGACGATAAGGCTCATGTTATAAGCCTTTGTCACCTGCCTGTGGATAATGCTGAAGACTATTCTCCTCGAGACCTTTTGGGCTGGACACTCTTCATGTGCCGAAAAGAGACAATTCTCGCATCCCGTTGTGCTCCCCCAGGAGCTGGGGTGGAAGGGGACAGCACATTCACGGAGGGACCTGTCCTGCGAGCTTGCATCAAAGGAGTAGCTGGAGGAATGCTTCTTGGAAGATGCCTCCAGGGTAGGGAGCACTGCCAGGCGAGTGAGGGGAAGCTGCAAGCCTTCTCTGTCCGCTCTCAGCTAGCTGGACACACTCCGACCATTCTCTCCAGCCCCGTTTGGGTGGCAATATGAAGTTACACTGGATCCTGCTATCGACTTGGCTTTGTGGAACCAAGTTTTTGCCTTAGCTCTTCTCGTCCCTCAGCACTGCACCGGTATTGACGGATGGTGTGCCTTGGAGCTATGCAGCTCATAGCAGCTGTGGGTCTACCCTCTCAGTGACTTTCCAGGACGTGTCTTCTGTCAAACAAAGGGCACAGAGCTCTGTAAGAAAGACTAAGGTAGCTGGTAGGTGAATACCTGGGATCTTTCACTTATCTTTTCCCCTGTGGCTACATGGGTTCATCACCAGGTAAAAATGAGCTCAGTAGCCCAGTCCATGGCAAAAACTGCCCTAGAACATCAAGCAGCAAATGTACAAGCAGATATATCATTAATGGGATGCGGGTGCCTAATTATCTCTAGAATTGCAGCATAGATCTGAAACCATTCCTGCATCAAGGGAGATTCTATCACAGAACCACTGCTGGGACACCTGAACTCTTTGCCTTCACTTGTGGTTTGAACAGGGCCTTGAGTCAGCTGTCACGGAGAATTGTTATTATCTGATAGTGCCCTTCGACAGGCTGTTGTTTTGTTCCAGTACAGGTGGACTGATGTTGTACCTGCCGCAACAAGCTCTGAAAAGTCTGGCTGCCGGAGGAGAAGCCAGCTAACTAGAAAGTTACCTTATCTCAGTTCCCGGCGGAACGCTGTCTCCAGCAAACCAATATCAAGCCCTATGTTCCCGACCGCATGAAGCTCTGCTGTTGCACAAGTGGCCTAACGAAAGACCTTTGTGTTTCAGAGCCCTCAGCTTCCAGAATAGCTCTCTCCTTCAAGCCTTAAAAGGCTACTCTCTCTTGGGCTTTGGAAAAAAGTACCAATAATATTAAAAGGGAGGAATTATCCCAAATCTGATTGTGAAGCAAGAGTCCCGAGAGCACGTTTACATATGCAAGCTCCTGTTCTAATTAACAAAGAATGGAAAGCCAAACCAGAACCCTCTGAGGCAGTGCAAGGCTAACGAGCTGGGCTCTCTCTGTATCACGTGTAGAGCTCTTTCTTTCATCTGGATAGATGAAAGTCAGGAGTTCCAAGTGAAAATGACCTGATGCACCATGATCTCCATGGGTGGGAAGTATCAAAGCAAGGCAAAGCAAAACTATTGGGTCTAATGCCTCTTCCTGTGTATTTTTGCAGGAGATGCTACCTACCTGGACATCTTCCGGGAGTTCTCTCACATGGCTTCGAACAACCCTGAGAAACTCAAAAGGAGGAGCCTGCATTTCAGCCACTCCTGCAGATAGCCCCCTCCCTCCCTCTGCCAAGACCTTCTGCTGGAAGGTCAAGCTCCGAGCTCCAGGAGCGCAGACCGGCAGAAACGTCTGAGCAGGTTTTACGGCTGAGCCAAGCCGAGCTCAGCTACTGAAGAAAGATATTCTCTGTTCAGACACGCTTCTGCTAGGAACCTGTGTTTTCCCTGGTGTCTGCTTTTGTGCCCTGGCCAGGAAGATGACAGACCCTCCAGGGGTGATTCCAGAATAGGTATGCATTCAGACTGTGGGCGTAGGTCCCATGCCTTGCGGTACCTGAATGCAGTTTAAAATGGGTCAAGCTGAGCTTTTAGTTCTCAATGCCCTTTCCACATTGCTATTCCTGGGAAAATTTGCCCTTCCTGGGTGTATGCAAACACTAGCATTTAGGATACTGCAACAGTGCCTGCCCCTAAAATGAAGTACAGGGAAGCGGTGCTGACCGTTTGAGCACGCCAGGAGGAGAGCAAGCCTGAAACGCTCCGAAAACCGAGACGTGAACGCCGCGGACTTTTAGTTACGCTGCTTCGTGGCGGTGTCACCGGAGCCAGGCTGCTCAGCTCACCAACGGGCAGCACCTACCGTGCCCTGAGGAATTACCAGCTTCCCACGGTGGCGTCAGGATGCAATTCCCTGTGGCACGAGGCCCTCCACATGCAGACGTCCCCTCCTCTCAAAGGAGAAAAGCCACCCAGGACACAGCACCGAGCCACCACTAAGCCATAGGGGTCCCAGTCCCAACCAGCCCACTCCAAAACCTTTGGCAAAACATTTTGCTGTGTAACTCACCTCTGAAGATACCTCCACCGCTGAGTGCTTTGAGACATGTGGTTTAACATGGACCAGGAGATATAGTACCGATTCCACGGAGACTTTACGAGCAATACGGCAAACAGAATCTAGCTCTTTCCCTCAGGGGCTCTCTATCTCCTGCTACTTGTGCGTCTCATTGTTAGGAGAGTTGTACTCTTCTGTAAGGCACGGCTTTCAGTATTATTTTTGTCATTTTTATTATTGTATGTCATAGTTACCAAAAGTAATAAAAGGTTATGCGTGGACTATACAGGTATAGGCACCATGACATAATAAAGTGTATTGTCAGAATTATATATATAAACTATGATGTGCTGAAATGTAATATATCTTATGGCAGAAGAAATGCATTTTTTTGAAAAAGTGGGAGTGAAAAAAATCTCACATGCAAACAGTATCTATGAACGGACAATAAAGACAGGAAATTTTTTTTAAAAACTCACACACATTTCCTCATTTTTTCTGATTCTAGATCTTTACAAGCCAGTGAAGCACTTTAGTATAAGAAGGATTAAAAGATGAAATTTATCAGGTACGGGTTTATGGCTTGAAAAGAGGAAGCTAAATGAACTTTTCTCCAAAAAGACACAGGATTCCAAGTCTCTTGGCAGCCCTTCTGTTTCGTGTGATTAAGACACACTCTAATTTCATTAATGCTATTAATGAAACACACTAGCAATGTGGCAGCTTAATAGACATCTCGGCCCTTCTGACAAGATGTTTCTCCTAAAGAGACAAGCCTCCAAACCTCTCCTGGACCAGACAACAGAACGCAGCTTTCACGAGCTGTCACAGACACGGGGACCCCAGGAGAGATGCTGCTGGGTGAGCACGGAGCTGCACAGTGGGACGCAAACCCCGGGAAAGGGCTG
Source organism: Buteo buteo (assembly GCF_964188355.1). Taxonomy (NCBI): domain Eukaryota; kingdom Metazoa; phylum Chordata; class Aves; order Accipitriformes; family Accipitridae; genus Buteo; species Buteo buteo. Next base: position 3,689,839 of record NC_134175.1, read on the forward strand.
GGCTCTGGTTCAGAAGGATGGGCTCGCAGGAGAGCAGCTGCTGCTTGCACCGCTGGCAGCCTTCTGGTCGCATTTGTGGAAGAGCTTGCCACGCAGCTTGCAGCGGGAAAGGGATTTGAAACATCGTGCTGCGTCTCCTACCGCTTAGCTTTAATTTCTGGGAGGGTGGCAGCTATCACAGAAGCTTTCCATTGGGGAAGGGCAATAGCCTGGCAGCTAGAGTTAGGGAGTTGGGACTCTGGATTTACACCTTTCTATAGCATTGCTGTGGGATTCTGAGTGTAACAGCGACTCCCAGTTGTGCCTCGATTTTTGCTCCACGCTGGAAATGCACAGCTCAGATATGAGGAGCTCCAAATAGGGCAGATATTTCAGTGATGATATCACAAGCACTAAGGTATGACCCTAATGAAGAATTTGTATGGCTGATTTCTCAACTACAGCAGGCTTCGGGAATGTTCTGTAATAAAGAGGTAGCTACTAAGCTGAAAATTAGTCCACACCCTCAGAGAAGATTGCTTTAAGCTACCTTCAAACTGGATACCTATTACTTATGCTTCCACTAGCTGAGAAACCATTATTTTATTCTACTAAAGGTGGCACAAGCAAGTGTGAAGCAAATTTTCCGCATGTCCATCTCCCATAGTGAACCCCACATCCTTTTTCTCTTCCAGTCTTATGTCCCCATGCTACCGATGGACATTCCCTACCCACTCGCATACGATGCTGCCAAGGCATCTCCCTCCAGGCTTGCGACACTCCTTGCTCTTCTGGGTCTGCACACGTATAAACTGAAGCACACACCCCTGCTAACAGATCCCTGTCCTGTATTGCCACATCCCTCATGTTCCAAATCTGACCACAAGACAAGACATTGCCACTTGATCCTCGGTCCTGCACTCCTCTGTCCCAAAATTGGCTCCTCCTGGAAACTGCATTACATGATGCAGAATTCTGCAGTGATTTCTTTTTGTGCACTGGAACCAGTATAAATATACTTTCACCAATTTCCTTTTAGCTAACCTTTAGCCTTCTCATTTAGCCACAGTGGTAACAAGTCTAGGGGTTCTGAGAGGCGCTTTCTTTTGAAAGTAAAGTGTATGTGTATGCACATATATAGATGTGTGTATACCTAAGGCATTGTAATCTTTCAGGAATGACTGCATGGCATCCACTTGAATTTTGCATTCTCGGGCATGCCCAGATGTTCTACTTAGAAGTCTAATTCCTTTTCTCTCTTTCTCATCCTTAGTGCTTTTTTTTCTTCATGGCATCCTTTTTCAACAGGGTCACTCAGACTACAGTATTGCATAAAATCACTCTTGCCAGTCAGCAAAGAAGCTGTATTTCCCAGTGCAGAAGACCCAGGGAAAAGGCTGAATCACCCACTGCAATGGAGCCCACATGTTTCAATTCATCGTAACTTGGCTGGTGTATTACAGCACAATTCATTTGGGTTTGGTCTACATCTCTGTAGAGTCTCCTTGTGAATGAAAAAAAAAAAAAATCAAGCAAATCAAGCAAAAAAGTGAGACTTTCAAAAGTATCTTAGTGCTTGGCTTCCAACGATGTCAGCAGCAAACTGAAGGCTATGAGGATCTCTCTTCATGACTTGGCCCTATGCATTCAGGCTTCTGCAAGTAAGGCCTGGACATTTTGAAAAAGACTTTTCCAGACCCAGTGCTTAGAAGGAACAATTAGGCAGTAACAACCCCAAATATCAGTTGAAGGCAAAACAAAGTCAAACTAAACCCCCAGTCATAGTCTGTATTCAGAGCATTTTATTATTTAAAAAAGTTACAAAACAAAGCTCATTGATTTCTTGTTAACTCTTGTTTTCTACAGAAAATCATAAACAAGATTATAACAGGGTAAAATGCTCCTGTGCAAACATCTTCATCAAAAATAAATGTGTTATTTTATGTACAGATAAGTTACTGTCAAATATTAACATTAAAACATCTCTATTTATAAATGGACTGCAACAAAAATGCAGCAATGTTTTAATCTTCTAAATAAATCAGATGCTTCGTCTGTGACATAAAAAACTTATCAACCCCATTTCTTCTCTTTCCTTCCCTCTAAGGTAGTAAGTCTCATTTGAAATAATCTGGGTTAAGTCTAAAAGCATCTAAGCAGCAGTATTCTGTGCACTGTCCTCAAAATGCAACAGTAATAGGTTAAGGACAGAGAGGTGTCTTAGAAGCAAAGCTGTAATCAGAGCCACCTCTTGTTATTATTACATGCTCTGTTATCCTCAAGACAACACCGACTGATATGAGCACGCACTCCTTAGCCTCCACTGGAAATCTTTCCATTAACAGCCAGGCTGACTTTTCTCTTGAGTACGTTTGTGAAATGTAGATGGGCCTGTCCGAAGCCACAGGCTGATTTCCTCACAAGGGTTTAAAAGTTAAAAGCTATGAATAGGCTTTTATGAGGACTCGAGACGACTGTTCCAGAGAGTAGAAGTACAGTTCTCCCCTCCCCAGATACTCATTAGGAACAAAAGAACATTGCATGATGCCTGAATCCAGGACACACGGATGGTTTAATAATGAACTTGTAATAGCTGGAGGAGGATTGCCAAGCTCAGCAGTGTGGCGTTTAGGTGCTCACAGATCGTAGATCCGGAATGTTTCTGTTTGCAATCTTTCTGACGGCACCTGAGCATTAGAGGAGTTTCAAGTCTCCCACTGCTCTGTGCACACAAACACATCCTTAGCTATCCAGTTCCCCTTCCGAAGAGCTCTCCTTCATGTATCTAAATCCATTAAGCACCACATCTGGGCAAAGCTCGGGCATTTCCACCTTGCTGGAGAGTGGGTGAAGATGCAGGTCACTGTTGTTGCCCATGGCAATAGTCACTCCAGAAGGGTGAGTATGAGCAGAATCATCACCTTTTCCAGCTTCTTCTTGCACAACTCGGTAGTTTTCTAGGGTCAAGCTCACGCTGGGGATGGTAGGAGCGTGAGCTACTTGCAATGTCTTCTTTGACCTGAACCTTTGGTAGCAGAAGAGCAGAGACAAGACTAGTGTATCTATAAGCAGCTCAAACATTTCAACTACAGACAACACTGAGGATCCAAACCAGAGACTCCATTGGCTTCCCATGCTGGACAGAAGCAGATTCTCCTGGGGAAAGAATCAAAAGGTTGTGTTTATCAAACACAGCAGAGCTCTGGGAACATGAAATTATTGCATATTTCCGGCACGTCAGTTAGCTGCTTGGCATTTGGGGAGTAATTTTGTGTGACTGTGTAAAATGCAAAATTTTCAAGTCCCTTCCTCAAGAAGAATAATCCCATCCCATCTTGGGGGGTGTAAATAACCCTCCCTCCAACCATACACAGCACACCATAAGTAATGAGAGGTAACAATGTTTTGAGCTGACGTAGTGCAACTTACTGAGAGTAAAGGAGACTCGTTCACGGACTGGTAGTTCAGTTGCTGGTAGAAGATAGTCACCTTGGCAATATCTTTCCTGTATTGGAGAAAGGGAGAGGTTAGCAATGGTGGGATGTCCACACACCATTCACCTGGTGGAAGGTACTGCTGGCATTCTGCTCTCGATTTTACATGCTGATTGCTAGGCAGTAGGTTTCACCGCTCACTCAAGCTTTTTTCCTGAGGGTGTTTACCATGAGCTTGGAAAAGTTGCAGAAGTGACTGTCTTACGGTGTTGTAAGGAAAGCTGGGAAATTTATTGGATTACCCTGTACGTTTTTCTCTTGTCTTCCCTTTCCAGACTAACATCTACAAATTCTGCAAGGATGAAGAGTTAATCCATAGTTTTAGCAGGGGTACCTTCTTGCAGTGACTAACCTGTTGCTGGTAGAATTATATCCATTCTGATGCCTTAGAGCTTGGCGGATCCAGTCCTGCAGCAGAGTATATGTATGTTATTTGCAATCCTGTCTTCTGAGTTTTTATTTAATATTTTGTAAATGCAGATTTCGTAAGCAATAAAATGGCCATTGTGAATAATAAAAAAGGAGGTAATTGATTGGTTTATATCATATAGTGATAGCTATCAAGTAGTAGCTATATTTGCCAGAATAGCAAGGAAATGCACACTGATATTTTAGGTGTGTAGAGTATTCTAGTTCTTAAATTCTGCCTTTAACAGCAACCCCACCAAATAATTTCCTCTTTCAAAATGTATTGGTTGTATTTACATCTCCATTATCACCTATTGCACGTGAATTAATTACCTGGTCATACCACCTGAATGCCCATTTAGCATTAGAACATGAGAAACGGCAAGAGGTCATCTATTGCCTCAGAGAGTTTCCACTGCAGCCCTGCAGCACCTCACAAACAGTAATAAGTGAGTTGTTACACCACAACACCCACTGGAAGCAGAAAGTCATTAGCACCATTGTGTAGGTGGGAACTAAGGCAGTGAGGTGAACCACTTAAGGTCACGAGGAAGTTCGGATTAGAACTGGAATTGAATGTACCTCTCTAGCATCTTATTCCAGCACCTTAACTACAGGGTCATTCCCTTGGGCCCAGGTTTGGGACCAGTTCGCTTTATTCGCCATGTTCATTGCTGCTGCCTAAGTCACTATTTTCACACTTAACTTTGATGTTCCAACAGCCACAGTAAATACAGAATCCCCTCTAAAGATAGTAGTTGTCTGTATGGACTACCTGCGACTTCGCTGATGGCCATTTAGCTGTCCCAGCAGACACCTTGTACAGTGATTCCCTGATAAGATAAAAATGGAGATTATGATCACTATGACTCTTGGCGTTTAAAAGTGAATACATGAAGGAGTTTAACAATGCTAACTACTTGCGCAAAGCAGAAGTTCTGGGGGTGGCTCTTGAGAACCTTGGAAAAAGCTTTGTAAATCAGCTTAGAAAATAAAACCAGAGGTTGCCTGAAAACCGTTCAGGTCAGGAGGAAAACTAGAACTGTTTCAAAATCCTGACAACTTTTCTTGGATGCATTCAAAACCAAAATATTTGGTATTTTGCTTTAAATTTATGTCTTTCCATTTTGAAATTGACCTAGAATAAAAAAGGTAAACCAAGAAAAGTAATATAGTTTGAAAAATGACACAAACAGTTTGGTTTGGGCTTAATAGAACGTTCCAGTGCGATTAAAACAATTTCCCCTCTCTGCTGTCAGGTGCACACAAAGTCCGTATTTAATTTGTCTAATGCTGTCATCTTTTTCCTTTCTCAGCATTGGGGTTCAAACATCAAATTGAAATCTCTGGTTCAGAAAATGCCAAAATTCAGTCAGCCCGCTGGTCCATACATTTTCCACTAAGTTGCCTACATTTCCACTGGTGTAATTTTCCTCTGCAAGCTGGCATCTATTGTGGTCCAGTTTGTGACCTACCGGCAAGGCTTGGGGCACTGGTCAAAACAATTCAGGTGATGATTTCTGAGCCTGTTGTACAGCTGGTAAAAGCAGTGACCTGGTGAAAGAAATGGGAGGAACACATTCAGACACCTCCTCAGGAAATAGAAGGCTACCAAATGGAAAGCTACCAAAACCTCTGCCCTCACTTGGCCTTCTGAGCATACAGCACTCTCTGAGAGACCTGGTTTTGCCTCACTCTGGCTTTGGAATGGTTCCAGATGGCCGAGCTAATCACCTGTGTGCAATGCAGGTGCCTTCCCCTCTAAGGTTGTATTGAGGATAGGCCAACCAGAAAACCAAAAGAAGTCATTCAAAGCTTTGTCTTACACCAGCACAGCCAGCAATATTGGTAACACGAAAGAGCTTGACCCTATATTATTGTCCTTAATGAAGGATGCTTGATAGCATCAAGATTTTTAATGCACTAACTCGAGACCCAGGCAAATACACAGAAAGGTGTCTGGCATCTGGCAGGATTCAGTGAGGTGAGGAAATAGTCTAAGCAGGAAATAGGCACAAAGTAGAAGGGCCGTAATGTAAACAGTGACTATTGTAGGAAGGTGTTCCCTTCCGACAAGGACAGGACAGCAGTCTTTTGCTCTTACCCCATGCAGGCTGCTTATTGTAGTCACAGTATTCAGCACCAGGAGGCAGTGGGTAGTAGTAATAACCGCAGCCACATTTTCGAACCATTATGTGCTGAAAGCAGGAATGCAAACAAGCCTGGAAAATAAAGAAGTCATAAAAGATTGTATAAGCCAGAAATTCTCAAGTGCCCACATCTTCAGTCTGTAGCATAGAGCTGCTAGGAGCCAATGTAGATATTTTGTTACTGCAAAAAGACACCAGCCGTTACTAGAGTATGATGATGCCAAAGGTTTTCACTTTTCATTTCTTGTCTTTACCTCTGAAAACAGTATTGAGCTTGGTGAGATGATAGAATTTTCCCCAGCTCCCTTTTACATTAAACCCAGTAACATCTCAGTTAAGCAGCCTAAACACCGAGAGCCAGGAGCAACTACTTACACAAATAAAGACCTGAAGGGCCAAGAATATCCTGACAGAACCGACCAGCTGCCTTGACTGGCTCACTGTCTGATCTCTCTTGTGTGACAAGGAGGGAGGAGCCCCAGTGTCTGGGACTAAGTATCCCGCCCTCAGTAAAACACATTCCAAGTTACAACACCCTGTTTGTGAGCTTCTTTTCAGAGGGGCATGAATCTCTCTGTTATCTCCAGCAATGAACCAGCTGATTTGTAAAAGCTCTCTGGAGAGTAAGGTATGACTTGTTTGCTAGTCATCCACTCTGAATAAACTGGGGCCTCAGCCAGCCGCTCTGACAATACCTGCAGGGTGTAGGAGTTGTTGTACAGGAGTTTAACATTCACATCATTGCCATTAGTTGTGCATTTCCCATAATTGCCACCCAGGCGATTCACCTCATCCTGTGGACACAGAAAAGAGGCTTGAGTGATTAGGAGCTTTAATTGGACCTAGCCATCACCAGCTAAACTTAACTGGATGGAGCATCATATAAAGGACAGGAAGTGTAGTAATATACATGAACAGCTCAGCTGTACCTTGCTAATAAAACATATACAGTAACAGGGCAAAGGTAGGAGAGTGCACGTGGTCAGTCACTAGGGTTCAGCTGACAAGCAATAACTCATCATGTCAAAATAACTAAATCACTTCTGAATGTTTGTTCTCATCCTAATATACACATGTAGCCCCCTGTCTAGAGCTGGAACGAGATGTAAGAGGTGTAAGAGCCTCAGCGTAAAACAAATCAGGTCCCAATGTATTGAGGACCAAAAGGCCACTTGAACATTTGGAATAATTTTGTTTTACCCATGGGAAACTGAGCACAGTGAAGAGAGAAGAGGGGCTTGCATAAATATACATGCACAGTCAAGAAGTGAACACAAGAGTCTCACAGGTCCGTTGTATGAGTCAGTCACAGCGTTCAGCTCATCACAACTTTCTGCAATCAGAAGGAAACGAAACAATGCTCTTGAGCAAGTGGCTAACCTGCTGAATGCCTATGGTAGTTGCAATGCCTGGTCTGATGTCAAAGCCTTCATGCTCAAGGAATGGTGTCTGATTGTGGTTGTGTATCATCACTTTCACACCTGCGACTGTAGACAAGAGTGGGATGTGATCCTTCTGCTCTGCTCTCAGGATAAGGGAAAGTCCTGTAAACCAAAGAAAAGGGAAGCATATAATGGCTTATTCTGGGCCAAAATAGGAATACCACTATGTCTTGAATTCTCAGCACTGATCAAACTGCTGTCTTAGCTCGCAGAAGAGACATTCTTTTTCTTTAGAGACCTGGTGAGTGGTCAGGTAGTAATTGCAACAGCCTATTCCAAAACTGTAATAATATTCTGCTTGAAAACTAAATTAATATTCTGCTTGCTACAAGTTAAGATATGGTTGATATGGCTATCATATACATGTGGCTAGCGAAGCAAGCAAATACAGTCAATAATTTGTGCCACTAGACTAAAAGAGAGGGCTGTATGTCAGTAAGACATGTATAGAAGACATATTTAATCCATAGCCAAATTATATTAACTTTAGCTCTTCTTCCTACCCTTTGCCAAATAACATACCGTAAGGAATTCCTGGTTTTGTAGCTGTCCAAAAAGAGTCTGTTCCCTTGCTGTTAAAAGTATAGCAGCTTCCAAAGACTGGGTGGTGAAAGTGAACATAGTCACTGAAATCAAGAGAAATTTTGATAGGTTTTAATTATGAGTGTAGCAATACCTTTACTTCTGCATAGGATGTGTTTTGTGTTTGTGTGCATGTACAGGAGTGCCTATGGGAAAGAGTTGTTAACTCACTGGAGACAAGGAAAAAAATCAGGTGCACAAGGATTCACTGCTCACCCAAGGTTACAGCTAGATTGGCAAACACAGAAGTCAAATTCAGAGTTCTGACTTGCTTTTCCTTCCACCAAGCAGACTAAATTTTTCCCTGCTTGTTCCAACAACCAGGCAGGTTGAAGTTTGGTGCTCTAATCAGTAGGAAAAACACCACTTCTGTGCTCTAATCAATAAGAGAAATAGATTCTCTCTTTCCTTGTTTTCTTAAAAATTGTACCACTTATAAAGATCATGCTGAACTTCCCTGGCCAAGTCAGCCTCCACATTCTCCCAGTTTATAAGAGTTCTTAAGAAGAGTTGGGTGAACAGACATACAAAAGTGACAATGCTCACCATCAAGTGCACTGATGAAGATACATTACATGACATCATCAGAAACACTAAGTGCAGAAGAATCTAAGAGTCAATTGCCTCCAGGAAAGATAAAACAGTACCTTATCTCATAAAATTATCTACAACAAACTTTGCAGACCCCACTCCCCTTTGCTGAAAGTGCTCAGAAAAATACTTAAATTTGCCTTCTGCTTATTCTGTGTCATAGATGAGTGCATTGCTGTTAACTTTGTTCAAGTCATCAGCTGAAAACAAGAAGGCCAGCAAATGGCTCGTGTGTCTGAGGCACAGCATTGTCTTGGATGGTGTATGTCAGTTGTATTTGGAAGAGCTTCCAACAGGGGAGACCATAGGCATGCAGGAAAAAGAAGGTATACCTTTGCCTTTGGTACGTGCAGCAAGCTCACTTCTTTGCCTCTAGGGACAAAAGGATGCAAAAAGACCATCTGACCCTTTTGCTATTAACTGAGTTCTCCTGGCAAAATAGTTGAGAACAATCCTCGTGCTGAGGGGCCAAGTGCTACAGTAGAGTCATGAGAACCTTCTTCTACTTCTCTCCCCCCTTTTCATTGTTACAGTAAAAAGAGATCCCACTTTTACATATTGAATATCTGAGGATTCCTGCTCCTTTCCTCTCATGCAGATAGACATTCATCATGTACCGTTCAATACAGGCAATGCATCTTTATACCAGCAAAGGTTTAATTCCTGCTGAATTTCTCTTAGGCTTCTTTGACACCCTAAGACACTAACTCACAGTCACAGAGGTAAGTCATGGCAGAACGCTAATTTCTAGGTTCCTAGCCCCATGCTCTGATCATGAAAGGCTGTTCTTTCAGTCAGATCTCCAACAAGGGCTAAGCCTGGCAGCATGCCATGAGGTGCAGGGCCTGCGCTGCCTGAAATTGTAGGCTCAGTTTCAGTCTCCTGAGTCCTTGAGTTCTGCTGAAATCACAATTAGCGCCTCAAGAAGTAACATACCTGGGTCTGCAGGGCTCCCCATCGTACTGACAGGAGTAGACCATATCTTCTATTTGCTCCTCATGGTCAGAAATGTTGATTATAACTGGTAGCTGGGACATGATATTCATGTAGTGAAACCTGTACCATTCAAGAATTGCATCCATCCCAGATGAATAGGTCTTGTAGAAGCAATTCCCACCTGTGGCATTGCACTGGAAGAAGAGAGGGAGCCATTCAGCACAGCCAGAACATGACAGCCTTAGGGTAATAGAGATCAGGGAGTAAAGGCAATACTGGATACAGGGGAACCTCTATTTTTTCAGAAAGTGAAGTCTCTGATCATTTTAATTATCACAGAATCACAGAATGGCTGAGGTTGGAAGGGACCTCTGGAGGTCACCTTGTTATGTGCTAAGCACCTTCTCTCCCTGAAGCTGAATAAGTTGTGCTTTTTCGTATCAGAGGAATGAGTGCAGGGGAAAAGAGGCAGGAGAAGAGGGAAGACAAGAAAACTCAGGTGCTTTGGGAGAAGGAAGGACAGGGCTGGTGGGAATTCTCTACAGCCCATGAATCATGAGCCAAGTCCTGAGACGCTTTCTTTGTTCTTACTCAGGACTCAGACAAGTAAACACCCACAGATTCTGGTGAAAGTGTGCCTCGTGAAGGGCTTCAGGATAGGGCAGGATGATAATAATCAGGCAAAAATTGCTGGCCTTTCAAGCCACATCAATCTCTCTCTCATAGCTTCTGCTCCTAGATCTACGCTAACCCTGTTTTTGATATGAAGAACCTGAAGCATTTGCCGCCTTCTCCGAAGTCACAGACACACATTTATTGTATTCATCCTCTTGATTTGTTATTGCCATCTTTTGTTTTATCTGCAACATTTCTAGTGCCCCTGGTACCACAGCATTTAGACACTGAGGGAATCCTCGCACGTTGTTTCTGTTATTTCTAGGCTGCTAAGTCTAGATGTTCCGTGTATTTTTAGAAAGGGGGTACAATGATTCCCATAGCCTGCTGCTACCGTTCTCTACTGAATTTGTCACTGCCAGAAGGACTTTACAAGTGGGCGGGCTGTGCACGATCATTGATGTTGCTATTTTTTCACTTCACAAGAACCCTAGCAATCAGCACAAACGGTTAGAGGCCGGGATGGACTCTCCTGAAACATCCTCCAAGTTGTCCTTACACAGCACTGACACAATCTATTTTTTTTCACTCAGTTTTTTTGGAATGTACCTCATGAGCGAGACCTTTGTCAGGGCCCCGAGTACACTGTTAAGCCTTAACGGCCCCGAAGCAGCCTCAGCTGTGTCCTCCACCCACACCTTCCACCCGTGGGCCCAGGCGCTCATTTAAGCTCAGCCCAGCTCCTTCGGCCCCATTTTGGGCTGCGGTGTGGGGCTGCTGCCTTCCAGCTAGGCCTCCGCTGTCCTCCTGCCTGGCTGCGGACCCTGTTGACCCGGTGGGCTAACTTCACGGCCTGGACTTCAACCTGCCTCGTCACCCTCGTCTTGCCTGATGAGCCGGACCCTTGGTTGGACCCGGCCACCATCTGCGTGTGAGGTTTTTCCTGCTGGTTTGCCGAGGTTAGAGGGTCCCCCTCAGCCCCTTTCCCTCAGGGAGCAGCCGGTCCTCGCTCCGCGTGCCTGAAGCCGGGTTAAAGCCTCAAAGAGGACACGGACTTACCAGCCTGAAGCCCACGCTGGAAAGCTTCTTCCCTGACCTGTTATTGTGGTCAGACATTCTCATGAGTGAGAAGTTTTGGCTCAGCTTGAAGCTCGATCTGCTCAGGTTGCCTGTGCTTGACAAGTCTTTTATGCGGATGTTTTTCTCGTTCACGTGGAATAAGCTGGCGGATGTGTTGATGCCGTACAAAAAAGCGATTGATTCCTCTGCCATGTGGTCCAGTTGAACCAAATGTTCACTAACCAGTTCAAATCTGCAAGGAGCAAAAATATTAGCTCTTTGTGAATATCCACGTTTATATCAGACAAAAGCGCTTTATTTTATGTACCCTCGCAGTATCTATGGAAAGGCTGCTCTCCCGGTCTCTGCAGACCTTGATGTCTGTGTTGAGAAAAGCCAGCAATTATGGTGCCCATGCTTAGCATACCTAACTTCAGTAAATTCATTTATTAGGAGCTCCAGCAGCTGAATTTCCAGTTGTTGTTTCTTCCGCTGAAAACCTCAGAACCTGTAGCCGTGCAGCATCAGCTGCACAAACTGGACTTCCTGTCAGTCAATTAGATAATTATTCTGAGGAGATTACGTAATTCCTTTACTATGTAATTTGAAATGTCTCGATAACTTGCCACTACTGTGGGAGCCTTGTTTGACAAGCAGAGCCACAGACTTTCACAGAAGTTCTATCGTTTCCTTAAAGCCATCGTGCCGTACGAAAACCCAAGCAGAACCAGCTCTAGCACGCGTCGTTCCAGAGATTAGTAGTTTAGTTAGGAATGAATACGCACAGTAGCCATGTTTTTCAGGGAAAGACTGTTTTTATCGGAGCACAAAATCAGTTAGCAGCTTGAACCGAGTCACAAGGTAGAGTTTCCTCTATCCTGACTCAGTGCACAAAATAAACTGCTACATGCCCGTTGCACAATTCCTAACAAGATCTTATCTTAAAACCAGTTTGGAAATAACAATAGTCCCTTTCCACCTCTGTGAGGCAGAGGGACCTCCCTCTACCTTCAGCTTCCTCAGTCATAAGGTTGCTGACCCTTCCTGAACCTTTGTGACTGTAAAGACATGACTACAGCCAAGGTGACAGCACAGGTTACCTGTATGGGTCCAGATTGCAGATGGTAATTGCGGGAAACATCTTGGGCTCTGAATGCATCGACATGGTCAGGACAACAGGGTAGGCCCAGTACTGGCTGAACATAAGTGCAAATTGCCAGTATAACATGCCGAAGCTGGCAAGTAAAAGCAGAGTCCAAAAAGCTGTTTTCATCCTATTGCTGTCCGAGCATACAAGGCGGATGGTGCCATGGATTGTTGTGTTCTTACAGAAGAACTCAAACATGTCCTTGAAGGAATCATAAAACTCAATCAAACCTTCTTTCTTCTCTTCCTCTCTTGCTGCTTCCTGCTCCATCCTCTAAGTCTGTTTCTGTTCAATAAAAAAGAAAAAAAAAATTATCTTATTAGCTTGTTAGAAAGACCACAGCCAATCTGTGGACTCTTTCAAACAGGGCGCCAATGAATTTGTTATTGGCAAAAGCTGAAAACAACTGTGAACTGAGACTCATCTCTCTTTCCAGAGTGTGGACACCAGGAAGTAGCAGAGAGGTCAAATGTTCTGCACGCTGCTGCTGAAGTAACTCGAGGCATTCTAGCACAGTTACACTATGACTTCTGTGTTAGTGTGGATATGCAAAGGTAAAGTGACTAACACACAAGCTGCTGAGAAGTCTGCGGCCAAAGGGGTGTGTAGTTTTCTTCCTTCTAGGAACACTAAGACCAACGTTTAAGTCTGAAACTTGGTGTCACTGTGCATTAATACAGATCTGTAACCAATACAGATCTGTAACTAATTCATTATTATGAGTATATCGCTAGTGAAACATGGCCTATAGGCCTGAAACAAGACTGTCTCAGCACTAGCAATATGGCTTCATCCTTATGTCAAGGACTTGGGATAAATCCAACTTTCAAGTGCATGAAAGGGACAAATTAGGATCTGGCTTTAATTTTTGCTATATAATCTCTCATTCTGCAGAACAGAGGTAAGCAGGATTAATTTCTTCCATCCCTTAAATAGACCCACTTCCAAGATGAAATATGGTAGGTATTTCATAGTTCAGATGAGCAGAATTAGGTATTTAGGAAAGGAAGTGGAGAAAAACACCACCTCAGTTGAAACCACAGAGGGGATTAACCAAATCAGGGTATGGATAAAGCACTGCAGATACTACTTAAAACAGAATGCTCTTGGCTTGTTTCTGAAAACCACAGAAATATTAACTACTGCTATTAACAATTTTTTTCCCACCTATCTCTTGCATAAATAGTTTCTTCCAGGAATCTAAAAATCTTCTCCTTCTCTCTATTTTACAGAAGTGAAAAGGAAGCACAGAAACTGAAAATCACCCAAGAAGAGTGGCATAACTGGAAACCAAAATCCATATCTCCTTTGTCACAGTAAGTAAAACATCTACTGTGCTGCTCTAGATAATTTCAGACTTTATACTGATGAAAGTGTAAACATTATTTATGCTCATACATTTTAGCCAGCACAGACCTAGGACATCTTCCTAGGTTTTAGTACCTGTTTGGGACATCAGACTAATGCTGACATACTTCCACTTGCTGAACATGACATCAAGTCCTGTAATATGTGAGTTTCCAACATTACAGCACCCTGTGAATCACCCTACCTATTATGCTATTAAGAGAAGTTTACTGAGTACACCACTTTGGTCCAACCTTAACTCCAAATAAAAATCTTATAAACACAGTAACAGAATTTGAAGACAAGACAAGGAGCCCACAAATAACTGAAGAATTGTTGCAGGTGGGCTATGTGATAACGAAATGAAAGCTCAGGCCTTTTACTGAGTTTTGGGTCTTGAAGTGTTTGGTGGTGGCTCAGTCTGAGGCGCCAGTGAGGTATCATAGCTCAGCTGATACACACTACTGCCCTGACCTGTGGTGTCTTCATCCTCAACTAGACCTCTCCACTTTAAATCCAGGCTTTATTTCAAAGGTCCCTGGAATAGGACACTTCATGTGAAATGATATTTTAGAGTTACAAACTGCTAAGACAGTCTCTTCAGTGAGATTCCTCTTCAGAAAGATTAGGAATAATCCTTAAACAGTGAAGAGCACTCCAAAAGCTGTATACCAGATTAGCTTTAACATAGCCCACAAAAGCGTATTATCTGACAAGCAAACCCAGTTTATCACAAGTCATTTTCCCCAAAGCCCACAACACATACCATGTTTGTATGTTGTAAGATACTGTTTAACAATAATACAAAATTAACTCAAAGGCATATGCGTCTCCTTTATACTTTTATAATTAAGCATGAGAAATGATTTTTCAAATTTCTTAGATATACTTGCCGCTGAACAACTACAGGAAGTGAAATAGAAAAGTGAAATATTAAAAAAGGGGCATGAACAATTAAAAGAAAACACATGTGATAAAAAAACCAAAGGGGGAAATGAGCAATTTAACTTTTGCTACAAGGTACCGCTGATTTTCTGCAGTGCCTATACAGTTAAACTGTTACTCCCACGCAGACTATACAGAGCCATAGTACTCTGAACCACTGGTTACAAATTTTATCAGCCAGCCTTACAGCTGAAGGCTTACAGTTGAAGGCTTCTTCAGTCAAAGAGGACTACCTGTGGCAAACTCCAGAAAGGAAACCATGGTAGTCTTGCTACCCCCTACTGTTACACATTTTGCAGATTAAACTCTTATGCTAAATTGTATGTTCAACCTTTATCTTATTCGGTTCTTTCTTTCTCATTTTATTGAGATAAGAATAAATTAAAATAAGCCTGCAGTGTATGTTAAGAAATATATTGAATTAGTCCTTAAATATTTATGGTATTTTAAGACAAAAATGAAAATTGTGTGAGATTAAAACAGGAAAGTTTAATTTGTTACTGTTGTATTAATCTCACTAGTCAGCTTTGCTCCAATGAGAAAAAGTAGAAAAAAGGTAAGAGTTACCAAAAATGAATGCTAAATCAAATCTATCAAACACAATTTTTCTATGTATAATTTCAAATCTAAAAAAACACCTGTAAATATTCAAACCATGGTTTTCAGAGACAATCCACAGTTTTCATACATTCTGACTGGGCTTTTAAGTCTATGGCTAGTTAGCTCATACCCTTTGAATCTGCATTCTTAGAATAACTAGAATGAAAAAGCCTATGATAATGCAAAAAAAACCCCAGAGGGAATCTTTCAAAACACACGTGTACAGGCAACAGAACATCCGCTCTCCACCGGTTTCCCAAATCAGCCTACCACTAATTTATTTCACATAGCAATTGCAGTCAGGGACTTAACAAAACATGTAACAGCAACAGTGACCAGTTGCCTGTCTTGTCTGTGGTAAGTGCCTGGAGAGAGGCTGCAGGTTATAAGAAAGTCAGTGGAAGTTAAACAGCAGTGGCAAACAAGTATACGTTCATCTATTATCACAGCAACTCAATGCTCAACACATACTAAACACTTACACACAAATGTCATGTAGTCAAGTATTTAACCATGTGTATAGGTATCTATATCTACATATCAATCATACATATATACAGAAATACACAGTAAAGCAACTAAGACCAAATTGCAAAACACCCCACTGTACCTTGGCAGAAACTCTATCTTTGAGTGTTTAGAGTAGCCACTAAACTCAGCCTTCAGCTTTATCCTGAACAGAAGACAAGTCTTGGTCCAAAGCTGTCAGATTTTCTTTTCTAACTGAAGATACATCAGGAGCTGTCCAGACTATATGGATCAGATTGATGACATCAAAAGGGGCAGGACTTAAGAAACAGATCATGAAAATTATTCAAAGCATGATCCAGGGAATAATAGGAAGTGAATGAACTGGACAAACAAGTTAACATTAAGGTTACACTTGAGTTAAAGTTGGTTTGAGTGGTGGTGGTGTGTTTGTTTCTTTTTGGGTTTTTTTTTTTTTTTTTTTTTGCAATGGCTGGAATAGCTTTTTAGCCATAATTTCTACAGATACCAAGGGAAGTAACCATGGACCCCGTAAGGTAGACTCCGCTCTGAACTTTCCCACCAAGGAACTAGCTTTCTGCCTTCTTTTCATGGTTTCCGGAGGCTTGCATGATCACTAGTAATTGAAGCCATTAAGGTTTCCACAGGTGTGCTTGAGGAATTACATACCTCAGTGTAATCTGAAATGATCAGCTACTCAGTCTAAGGCACACGTGGCAATGGATTTCTTCCTGCTTCTCCAAGAATATTGCTCATCTGTAGTGGGCTATCCCATACCCATTAAGAATTTAATTGTTCAGATGTTGAGACTCGAATAGACTAAATCAACCATGATACTCAATTTAAATTGGTGCACCCTGGTTTTGTAATACTGCTTAGTTAAGACTTGCAAAAGTCTGCATAAGTAATGCAGAAGTAGATTCAGAATTCTGGGACTACTAAAACACAATCACCTCAGATTGCTTGCATAATTAGTACTGACATCTGCCCATTTGGAAAACAGCTCTGCAATGGTTTTGCAAGAAGCTTGTTATATGAAAATATTAATACTCTGGATATGGATAATGTTTAGGGCTCCAAATTGGACCAGCAGAGCTCCTGCCTGCCTTTTAAAATTGGCTGGAACTGGATTTTCTATGACATTGGAAGTTGCAAAATACTTTCATTTGCAAAGACAATTGAAATTTCCTGTGAAATTGAATTCACAAAGAAGGGAGAAAGGACGAAGATCAGGGGAAACATACTCTTCTGATTTTGACTAATTTCAGTCCTGTTTACGTTTTTAACAATTGCTTTGTGCTGGATTTTGTTTTAGAAAAACAAAACATGTAGAATGTTTATTTCAAATTTTAAAATGATTATTCTAAAAGATGTGAATCCTACTAAACAGCTGCTATTAATGTGTTTTACCCCTCTTTGTCTTTGGTATTAAAAGGAAATGTCACAAAAATATTTGGAAAATGTTTTAAATTTTAAAAAAAGACAGTATTTTGGGGTGTAAAAATTAAACTTCTGATTAAAAAAAAATCCAATTGTCTCTTGAATGAACAGCTACAGCAGAGCCCCTTGTCACTGATTGATGAAGAAGTAGTCAAATTCTCGTTAAAAAACTCAGAACATTGAAAACCTAATTCTGTCACGTCCATCTATTTGTCCCCCACCCTTCTCTCTCTCTTCATTTTATATTGTGCAATAGAAAATGGCAACAATAAATCCTTGACAATGAAATTATTGCACAATGAACATACACAAGACAAATTCTGTTGCTTCATTATGGCTGCAGGCCTCTGTGTAGAGATTCTCTGGCAACACATCAGAACAATACCTTCTGAGGCAGCCATGAATTTTTCCTGCAGGAAATGGAGAAGAACTGGATATGCAGACAACGCTGTCCCTCAAGCAAGATGCCATTTCTGTTTGCACTTGCTCGTTTGTCATCCCGTATCCCGAAATGGGAGGAGAGGGGAAGAGAACTCTTTCGCTGGTTAAAAAGTAAGTTGGCGTTTCTTTCAAAATACAGAAACAGATTATGGAGATAACGTTCACGAGAAAGTCCTTCAGGGTTGCAAAAAGGCTATTCTATAATTATTTTCAGTGGGGCAGAGAATGTTTATTAGTGCTTGTAGTACTGTAATGGAGGGAAGGAGTAAGTATATTGTATGCCCCGTGTAGCAGCAGCAAACGTCAATGGTTGAATACACTCTTCGGACATGTTACGCTTTACACAGAAGGATGCCTCCCACACTGTAAGTTTTCAAGCCCCTTTCCCTGAATTGCAATTTGTACCCCAGTTGAGATTAATGGAACCACATCCCGTTTAGCTGATGAAAACAGTACAGGTAAACAAAACAATTTTGTCGTTTTGCGTTTAAGCTTTTACATTGTTGTCACATATTAAAGGAACTGTCCAAACTCCACTCTTGACCCTACACTAGCCTTCATTATTGTGCATGCTCATCATAGATGATAATACAATTCTCACCTATTTGATAGACTGCTGAAACAGAAATGAAAATCAGACTGTACAAACATGCTTTTGAATACGTGCCTGTCTTAGTATCAGCAGCAGCTCAGAGTAACAAAAGTGAGGTACAAGGAGCATCCTGCAGGCAGAGAGAAGAGACTTTAGCTGCTTCACATGGGCAAAAGAGTTACTCAGCGAATTAATGTTCCTTGTGGAATGGACTCAGGCACTTAGGGAAATCTACTACCAGGCAATAATTTCTTTTTATCCTCGAATATTTCCTTATAGCTGGTGCACGTGAAAAAAGTTTTGCTCTCTCTAGAGCAAATCTCTCTCGTAACACTGACTTTGGCTATTATTAGACACTAAGCAGATGAACAGCACAGACAACGTTCAGCATGTTGAACAGTGTGCCTGTCCCTTATTACATTTGCTGTTGTTACAGGCTTGAGTGAAAGAGTCAGAGATTAAACTGGAGAAGCTTAGTGATAATCTCTAGCCAGTCCCTCTTGCTGTGACTGGCTCGTCCTCTAGAGCTCAAATATTAATATTTTGTCCAATATAATTTTAAATGTCCAAAACAAGAGGTGCCAGTGTCTGGACTTCTTGTGAGAACACTGAATTGCAGTGAGCTGAGTCTGATCAGAGAGATAAGAGTGCTTTTCCTAGTCACGTAAATCACACGCTTTTTGGCTTACGCAGGAACAAGAGAGGACGCTTTAGCTAGTCATTCATGAAGACTTTCCCCCGGGTTGAAAATTGCTTGCACCGAGAGGCCTAAAGCAAATTAACAAACTGAAGTGACACATCAAAATCCCCCCACTTCTAGCAGCTTTCCCTGCTGCCATACCACACTGTAAACTTCACTGTAATTTGCTGTCCACTAACCACACAAACTGTCTTTTAGTTATTAACTTTCTCCCTTGTTGCATTTGTTTCATATTATCGCCCTCTCACACTTAAGTGTTTCATTACTTTCTATTATTCCTCAACTCTCCTGTGTCTTCTGGAGATTCCCCACTTTTTTCTCTATATTGTTCTTCAGTCTGTGAGCTGAGAAAAGCAGCCTTTGGCATCCACTTCCTCCAGCAGTGGAAGTGATACGGAGCAGATCCTGTACCCTCCTGCCTTCAGCAGGCTTTGTAGATCTACAGTTTAATCTTGATTTTTAGCAAATCTTGCTTTACTCACGTCACTCGTTCCTGCATGAATGGCGTTTATTCTCCTGGAATGCTCCAGGTTACTCTGTCAAACCATCTTCCCACATTTTCTCTCATTACACAGGACACAGCGCACCAACCCAGTTTTCCCCTCTCCGAAATCAGCGTGACTTGTCTCCTCTGGTTTTGTGGAAACTCCCTCACGGTGCTTTCTTCATGGCCACTGGATGAGCCAGTCTATTCCTCCTCCCACTCAAAAGCAGACAAACTTCTGCGGGCAACTATAGAAAAAGGAAACTCCCAGTGTTTCCTCTTTGCATTTATTGGTTGGCTGTGCTGTGTATGGACTTGAAGCGGCATGCATCAGGCTCTGCCTCCTGTATTTTTTCCCCAGTTCTTACTAGCCAGAACCACTTTGTCATCTTTTCAAAGCAGAACACAGTTGTTTCTCTGCTGTCCTGCTGGAGAAAGGAGCGGTACTCAGGCATATTATGGCAGTGCTGACAGCTTGTCCTATGCAAGAGGCAGAACAAAGGCCGTCCCCGCTCTAGAGAGCTTCCAAACATTGCTTAATGTCTGCTTTTGATCCTGCCCTAAATGTTCCTGAACTGACTCTGATTTTCAGGTGTTTTCCTCGTCTCCTGGAATCTCTGTGTTGAAGCTCGGTTCACCAAAATTTCTTCTGGGAATCCCAACATTCATTACTTTGATTGTGCGATGCTTTGATTTTGCGACGCTTTGAGCCATGGCTGAGGGCATCTATATCTTGAAACCAGAGTGGGCTATGCCTGCAGAAATAGGATAGTATTGGTGTACCTCGCCGTCCCTTTTGCACTGGTTTGCATCTAGCCAGAGCAGGTTCAAATGTTGCAAAGGCTGCCAAACCTGCTCAAGGAAGTAGGTAAACACTCTTTAACTTGTGCTGAGCTCCCTAATGCTCTGGTTTTATCACCAGCAGTGCCTGAGTTAGCAAGGCTAAAGCTAGATGGCACATCCTTACAAAACCCAGAAATCACAGCAATGAGCGCATGCATATTCTGCTAGTCATCAGCCATTTAAATATTCCTTAATTACACCCCTGGTTATGAAGAGGCCCCACGTAACCCCTGCTTTTCATTAAGCCTCCACCAGAGGCGCATAGGGTTAAAAATGCAGCCTCAGTAGCAAAACCCTGCTTGCTTCCAGTATGACCAAGCATTCATTTCCACTCACTCACCTTTCTGAGTAAGATGTCTGTAGCTGCTCCTGTCATCCCTCTGGGATAACACCTGCTTTTTTGTTTCTCTTCCTGTTCTCTGTTCTTGTTTCTTTAGTCACAGGCCTTCATAGATGCTGTTCCACCTGTTCAGACCTGACAAACCCTCAGCCAATTTCAAAGGTTCACAGGCTGGTGAAATTCTGCTTGCTAGTGGATTTTCTTTTTTTTTTAATCCTACTCCAGCTCAGAGGCAGTATCTGTGGGAATGCTGATGCAATTAGGGCTGGCAGAGGTTGGAGAACATCAGTTCTGTGGACATGCAAGATGCAACCATCCTGGAATCACAGTTACCGTAACTCCATCATAAATGAAGCCAAAATCTCCCCAAGCAGTTGTCCAAGCTCCTGGAGAAAGTGGTAGATAGTACTTCTGGCTCCTGTCTTCTGGCAATAGGCAAGCAGGTCTCCCCTGGCAATCCCTACTCGTCTCTGTACCCCGGAGAGAGATTGCAATGCAATGCTTGGTAGCAATTCACTGGGGTTAATCAACCCAGTAACTTCAGGCTTTCGTATTGGGAACTAGAACAGATGTCAACAAGAGGAAGAGGTACTACAGTATGGCAGCTAGGAAGGAGGGGAATGAAGAAACTGGGAACAAACTGCGCAAGGGCAAAACAGTCATTAGCAAATCAGTAACTGAAACTAACTATTACATAAGTGACTATGTCAGCTGTCATACCTCTTTAGATGGATGCTTTTTGGCTTAAATTCAAGTGCAGTACTACCTTTTCCATCAGCAGCCTCTGAAGGATTCCTTCACCTTCTCATAGAACAGCTCTATTCAAGCCTGAGTCAGTAATTGCAAAGTCATAGCCCCGATGCCCCAATGACAAACATACAAACAGCTCTATAAAGGCTACCGGTGCTGAAAACTTTAAAAAGCATAGTAATAATCCTCTGAGTGCACGTAAACACTCGGGGAAGTATTGTGGCTGAAAAGAAGACCTGGCTTTAAAAAAGAGATAATTTTGTAACCTTTAAATGATGCCAAAGGTGATCCAAAATGCTATGCCGATGTAAGGATTGCATAGATGACTTATTTTTGATTCCTTCAAACTTGCAGAAGATTGTCTGGGAAACCCATGAACGTCCCTGTGCTCTGGGTCTGATGTTTGGGGTGTGCTTATTCGCATGGAAAGCACCATACTTAGCCAGTAAGCCCCAAGATTCGCTATTAATTATTTGTTTTTCATTTTTTTCATGCCCAGGAAAGCTTTACTAGCCAATCAAAGAGTAGAAATGCTGCCACGTGACTTCCACGACCCGTACCTCACCGTGAGTAATGTGGAGTGAACAGTCCACCTGAAGAGCACAAATATTCCTGGTCTGACCTGTCTGCTCAGCACTGACAGAAACCCTCCACAAAAGTCCCCAAGCAACCCCCAAATGTTAGATCAGGAATGGTTTGTAACTAAAAGGAGCTAACCTGGCCTAGTGATGTTTTCTCACTGACATTACCCCATCAGTACCATATAAAACCCAAGTAAAGGCAGATGTCTACAAACTCTTCACAACCATTTGTTCGAAGTCTACATCCTGTTTGCTGGAGGGTCCCTGCTTGCCAAGGAAATTTTGTCCAGTCTCTAGCACATGTAAAAAAACCCAAACAAACAAACAAAAATGAAAAGCAAATGTCACAAGAAGATAGTAAATTTTCCCTATCCACTGGAACTGCAAAAGCAATGGCAATAAATACAAAACTCCACCCACAGACGAGGGTAGAGTCTGCCACAACATGAACAAAGAAACACCAACTTGAAAGCCTTAAACTCTTGAACTTTTCTCTTCTCTTGCTGTGTAATCTTGGGCAAATCTTTCTGCCTCTCTGTTGCTTCATCTCTGAAACAGACATAATGACACTCTGCAGCATTGTTGAGAGGGTTAATTGTTGTTTGTATAAAGCTTTGGTGATGTAAGCTGCCATGTAAGCATGATGATGACTATTGCTTTGATACTGCTTATTAATTGCAACAGGATGGGTTGTAGTCATGCTACAGTATTTAAAAATATGTTTTTAAGAGATATTCCTAGATCTCATCTGATATTTTAACATGATCAGTACTTACTCCTGTATTAGACAAACAGGTGACAGAATTCTTTGTGCATTTAACAATCCTGCAGATACTTTCCAGAGATGTGCAAGGGGTGCTGCCTACATCAGATCCCATATATTTCCCCCTTTAGCTTTCATCCTCATCAAAGGAGCTCCTTGCAATGCTCATTGCTTAATAAAACAAACTTTCTTCTCACTTCATTAGCATGAGAGGATAAGATCTTGAGATTATTTTCACTTCTAGACCTATTTGTCATAAAGAGTTCTATAGATCAATAACAGTTGTAATTTGCATTTGCCATGCAGGCCATTTAATGTGCCTCCAGAAGTGAATGTACATCATGGGGGCGTATATCCTTTACCTGATATTTTTTCTGAAATTCTCTCTCCTCTCTGAGAGAATGCATTCACTCGTCACACAAGGATTGACAGTTAGGCCTACAAAGCAAGTAATGCATTTTGTATTATTTAATTTTGAAAAGCATCTTAACATAAAATACCCTGGTTTTCCTCATTAATCCTGGCATTTTTGACTGGAGTCTTCCAGCAGGTTTTGGCAGTAAATATCAACTTCATACTCTATTCCGTTAAAAAACTGAATGTTGGCTCTGACTTCATAGATCAGCAGCAATTACCTGTGAAACTCTGTTCAAGATATTCCCTGCTTCCCCATGCCCTGCTTTGCCACTGCAGCTAGGTTAGTTCTTTGTCAAAGAATACTATATACTACACATATCTGGGTACTAAAGATTAAACACAATAGTAGAGCTACAAAGAGGGTAAGATTGGGGTTTTTGTGCTGTTGGGATGAACAAAAGCAGATTACCTCTCATCTGTCACAGACTTCAGAATATGCCCTGAGGACCCCTCAGGAGAAGACTCTCTAGGACACAGTCATGAATATTCAGTGTAAATTGTGAGATGGAACATTATTCTGTTATTCTGGGTGCCACAGGAAATCATGCTGCCTTGCTCTTATTTCTGGTAATGTCTGGCATATATTCATTATTAAGTTGCCCAGAGACTATGCTGGCAGATGTAAATTCAGCATTATTTGTACCAATGGTTCCAAAAGGCTTCCCTCCTCCTCTTCAAAGAAGTGTCTTCCTGCAAGGCTGTAGCATCTCCAAAAGCTTGCATCACTAAGTGAACTGTTTATCTACACCTGAACTGATCAGAATCTGGCTGTAAAAGATTGCATGTGCTTCTACGCTCTGTCTGCTCCAACCACTCTGGTGGCATTCAGTGCATGCCCATTTCTCTTCATCGACATAAAGGAGAAAAAACAGATCAGAAGGTGGAGTGGGAAAGCAAGGATTTACAGCTCAGGTTAAGTTTAGCAGGTGCTCTGTGTTGCTTAGTAAACTCTATAAAGGAAACATTTTATCATTGAAAGGCTCAGTTCCTCCTGTCAGCACTGGAAACAGTTCCTCTAGGTCAAGGCAGAGGCGTATTTGTCAAAGAAATTTAGCAAAGCAGCCCATTCAATGAGGCTCATTTTGTGTCTAATCAAAGGAAAACAAACCACTGGTCAGCTCAGCCAGGATCTTCCTGCAGGACTAAATTAATATTTTAAACAAGTAAGAAAAAATATTTTGTCACAAAAACTTGCTCTGAAATTGCAAATGGTCTCTGTGAAGAATGATTATCTGTAGAGATCTGTGTAGAGATTACCTGGCTTTAAAGGAAGTTCAGCAGTAATGAAACCACAGCCATTATAACGACTTTTGAAGGCATACATCCATCTTACAAGGTAATAGCTTAATAACGTTCCAATACTAGGCAAGCTGTTCTTTGGATATAAAGAGCAATGTAATCATACAAATGTCAAATACTAAAGAAGAGCATGCGGAAACAGTGAAAGGCTCTGCGTGAAAGTGATGAACAGTAAGGAGAAATTGTTATGTCATGCTATTTGTCTTTGCATCTTAGGGTGATGTCATTAGAAGGCCACTTATGTCCACTGATGGCTGTGTACCAATTATTGCTTGGGAAACACAGGATGGAGAGGTAAATGGGAACTGGATCCTGGTGATGGAGCTCCTTACCTAGTACCGGTGGAATAAATAGGGAAGAGGACTGACCTTTCCTCTTTCTGACTCAGAAACATGCCAGAATTATTTTCTAAGTAATACTATCTCCTTGTCAATCATCATAAAGGAGGTCACGCCCGACCTTAGCCAGGCAGGAGAGGAAATCAAAGGGAAAAAAGCTCTGGTTTCAGCAAGTTTATCAGGGATTTATCAGTGCTTAGGTTAAATTGCCTGTCATTTTATTTGGGTCACCTAAGGCTGTCTGGTTGCCTGCTGCCTCTCCAATTCAGACAGTAGAAAATGAAGTAAATCACAAAAAGTAGGATGGCTGGAAATATTAATCTGGGCTATAAATGAACAACATTGATCATTATCATGATAGCAGTGATTATGGAAACAAAGATTATGATTCATGTTTGGCACTTGTTGATGTGGAAACTTTAGTCCAGAGAGCTCAAAATAGGTGACACTCACCAAGTGATTAAGCGTGCATGCTTCCAATAAAGCTAGATAAATAATATTATTCTTTCTTTATAGAAGAAGAAAAATGGAGCTTCAAAACAATTGAATGATTTCCTCATGATCAACGATGAATCAGTGAGACTCAGAAACCATCATAGCCCTTCTCTGAAACTCAAGGTAATCATCCTTGTTGAAGCTATTTATGAATGAGTTATCAGTTTCCACTGAAAAAAAAAAGAGGATCAGTTTCTTAGGGCATCCAAGGGTTTGGGGAATTCTACAAAATAATATAGTTCTACTAGGTAATAATATACTATACTTCTGTACTACTATGAAACAAACATGCACTATGGTGACAAAACATTCACTGAAGGGAAGTTACTCAGTAAAAGCCAGTATGGTAGTTAAAGCAATAAAACCCCTCAAAAGGACAAAGAACCAAAAATAAGAAAACCAAATAAACATACAGCCACTCTAAATTGCCTTTTGGCCAAAGGCTAAAAGAGAGCCACCTTAGCAGCACTTTATGAGAAAACCAAAACAAACCCCCCCTACATTGTTTCATCCATCAATGACATGGAACTACTTTTAGATGGGGAAGCAGCAAGATGTTTTAATGCAAATGCCATTGCTCATAGTTTAGATCTGGAAGTGATGCATCTCATATGCACTTGAAATTGGAAGGGAATTCAGGAAGGCAGGATATAATTACTTGAACTAAATCTGGCCAAGACATTAGCATTAATATCCTGTACTCTTATAAAAAGATCTCTGAGGGATTATTGGTCAAAGATATCTCTTGCTTTGAATGCAAGCCCAGACAGTGGAAAACGTGATCAGTTAGTGCTTTGTTACAAACATGACCCTGGGACAGTGATTTAGTTTCTCAGTGTCACTGTTCTCATCTGCACACAGGTAGTTACAATTGCAGCACATTCAGATGTCAGTGATGGAGATTCACTATAAACTGCACAACAAATATCCTTCTGCCTTTAATAAGGCTCAGAATTCCAAATTTCTTTTGTTGAAAGCCCCCCCCCCAAAAAAACCCAAAACCAAACAAACCCAAAAAACTCATGCTTTCCCCCAAAATGAGGAAGTACACATTAAAAAGTTAGGAGTAAATACAGTTCAGCAATATTTATTAATGCTTAAACACAGTACAAACCCAAAATCCTAACTAGAGCCTTTCAGATCACAGTGTCTGGAACACACATTTTATCTAGCATAAATGAAAAATGGCTTCACCAGCATCACTGAGCTCCTTGCAACCGTGCCTCGTCTTTGGCAAACACTGACAATAGCCATGCTAATAAATGGTGCTCCCTTGCTCAATAAGACAAGATGTCTCTGTGGCTTCCTGAGCTAAATCACCAGTTACTCATGGGATGAATTCTTGAAGAGGATTGTTCAGCTGCTGCTTCTTCCTTAATAACATCCTAAAGGTTCATTCTTTCCTTCCCCAAGGCTTTGCAAAGGTTCAGCCTCGTGCCTGACTTACTTCTTGCAGCCCATTCAGATCAAGGTTGCCACAGTCCCCTTTGTTCTGAGGCCCCTGAGTATTTTTTCCCCCCCTTTTTCTCTCCTTCTGCATTCCACCCAAGCTCCTTGCCCCTCTGTCCAACTCCACCCTCGCCTTTACTGTGCTTGATAATCTCCACCCACATCTCTCCTACTTGGGTGTAACACTCCTAAGCCGCCTCCTTTACTGATCTCTGTGGCTTTTGCTTGCTCTGAATCTTGGTTGTATCTTTGTTAATGCAGCAAGCTGCCAGGCAGGATTTGCCCGCCAGGTTCAGTTCCCCGAGATCCCCTGTTCTAGGAGGTAGAATCATAGAATCATTTAGGCTGGAAAAGACTCTTAAGATCATCAAGTCAGTAGTAGTCGGTAGTCAGGCATGAGAGACCACACGACACTCCTGCCTTTATTCACTGGGCAATGGTTTCTTGAATGCATCTTGTGCTTGTAGGCAGTAAACACTTCACAGTTAGCAAACTCTGCCTTTGTACATCCAAAATACTTACATGGTGCCAGTTAGCAGTGGCTTTAGACAGCAAAGAAAATGAATAGAGATCTGTAGTCTCACTGTGATACGTGTCAGGGAACACACTATATGGACATGTAAAGTAAGAGAACCCATTACAACCAACTGATCTTCCAATTCCACAGGCTATAGAGGCTGAAAAACAAGTAAAGTGCCTAGGGGGTAGTTCTCTGTATTCAGGGCAGAAGCAGAGATTCCGGCTTTTTTCACTACTTAAGCTGAGAGACCTATCTTGGTTATCTGAAGCAGCAATGGGTTCAATGGTCAAGCCATGAGGCAACTAAGGAAAAAAACCTCCCCATTGAGTACATCTGAGGGGACATCCTCTCCTGATCCCACTGTAACGTGGCTGTTGGTAACAGGACTTGGGGAAATTGCCTCCCCAAGGATGTGTCAAATGTCTTTCTCGGATGCAAGAACTTTCTACTTCATCGGCATCCTCAGTTCTGAGCAGCCTTGAGGCATGGCTGCTCTTCCAAGTGTTCTCTGTCCTTCTGGGCAATCTAAAGAGAGACGCTCAGCAGCCACAGCATTGCCACATTTACTGGACAAGATTACATTTGAGTACATGTGAACACTAATTAACCCTCACTACATTCCTTGGGGTACGTTTTCTTTCTCAAATTATTTCTTCATCCACCAAGGTCGGCCTCAAAATACTCATTTGACTGCACGTGTGGAGTAGTGCATGAAGTACTGCTTTCGTTTGATGGAGAAACTGAAGCAAAGGACTTACCCAAAGGCACCCACAAATAGAACAAAATCTGATTCCTGTTATTTGTATCTGTCCTGAAAATTTGCAATGCTTTTCTTACTATTACAATTAAAGGAAAATTTTCTGCAGTGTGAAAGTCAGACAGCTACGTATTTTTAAAGAATAATACAAAAGTTCTGTGTTTACAAGCACATAAAGATGTTTTCATGTCCTGTAACTACCCACGTGATCCTGCTGAGGGGCCCGTATCAAATTAAAAACCAACTCCAACCTTTACGAGATAGTGAACTGTCTCACTTGTCTCTGTCCTGGAGTTAACCACCTTCCAAGTTAATTTAGGAGTATGTACTTATTTACTTGGTGCACTTAGTGATTTAAGAGCACATATTTGGAAGTTCTAGTGACTTCCCAAGCCCAGGTTTAAAATATGCCTTCAAGACATGATTGCAGTACACCAAAGATATGTTACGGAGAGAGGAAATTCTATAGTGTGATTCATTTGCATGTTGGAAAACAACTGAGAAGAAAGAAACTACTCTGAGAGAGAAGTCTCATTCTATGCTATCATTAGTGTTGAGAATAACATACCAGAGAGATGAATGGAATGTTAATTACAACACACTTATGCATGAAATACTTTGGGGTTGGGGAACATTAGAGAGAATGTCAGAGGTGTAAATATGAGCTCTGGAATCCCTTCAGCATTCTGGGGCCTTTATTACAGTCTCCAGGTTCCCATGTTTCTCACATTTCTAGACTTAGATGACTTAGTAGGAATTCTAGCGTAAACACAAAAGAAGACAAAATGGTGTGGCAGAGGAAAAAAAGGTAATTGTCCTCAAGTCCACGGGTATAAAACTAGGTATGTATTATACTACATAAATTGCCATGGGGAATTTATTAGGTGAAATACATGTAGGCTAATACAGCATTCTAATAATACCTTGTATTTATACAGTGCTTTACATCTTGAAGTATAGTAATGATTTATAATAAAGAGCTCCTTCTGTTCTGCAAAACCTTCAAGCATTTGTAAACTGTGAGCTCAGATTAGATAAGGATGAGTGAGTGTAAGAGATTAAAACAGAGCAGATAAACTATTGCTTCTATTTTGAAGAAAACCATTTCTTCCCTGAAGCATTTCATGGCACCAAAATTAATGCAGTTCAAAGAAAAGGATACAGTTTGATAAACTTCACTAACTCAAAAAGTTCTGATGTGACCACAGGTGGAATATGTGAACACTTTGTATATGAAAGATCCTGCTATTGTGATTGAAGTCAGAGGCAATCACGGAAAATATTAGACATTTGAAATGAAACTACCATAAAATTGTTTACACCCCTCAGCAAACTGAAAATATTTTTGTTTGGTGAGTTTCTCTCTTCTTGATTTCAGATTGGCATTTTTTCCCTAAAATCTCTATAATTTTCCTACATCTGGAAAAGTCCATATTTGAAGCTTAAGTAACAAAAATTGTTACATCTCTTAGTGGGATTCTGTAAGCCCAAACATCATTTCAGTTTGTTGCACCACTGTAGCCGTCTCTGGGGTCTAATACAACAGTCACTTTGCATCAACAACCCTGCCTCAGTGCTTAGGACATAAATGAAAACTATATACTCCCACTAAAAACAGACGTGCTTGAGTAAGATATTCTATGAGGACACAATATTTTGCAATCCTCGGTTTGTAGAAACCAAGAAGTTGAAAACGTATAGGTGGTTTCAAATTTGGTTTTTGCCCATAGGTACTGACATCACAGCCGGGTTTTTTTTCCCCTTCTTGCTGTTGATTACTCTCCACAAACCCATGACAAGGAGTGCAAGTCTGGACAACAGCCTATGCTACTCTGGCAACAGACAGAACTAAAGAGTTTAAAAAGTATGTGAGCTGCCACTGCCCTCTGTTGGGTGCCGGTGCAGAAGTGCTCAAGCATGGAGGAGAACTGCGGTCATTGCATGAACTATTCACGTGGAAGATGCCTGCATCTTTTGGAATGGTAAGAAAAATTCTGGCCTTTATTGCAGCCATGCAGTCCTGTCTATGAGAGTTGCAAACTCTTTGGGCAAATCAATAATTTTCTTTTCTGCCTTTTTGTTTCACCTGAGGCAATAAAGTAAGATTATTAGCCCAGCGACAGAAGTACACTTTCCCTTAAACTAATACGTATGCTAATAGTTAATGAATACAGTACAATGGCTATGCTCTACACCTAGAGTGCTAAACGCAGATGTATAAACCAGGAGCCAACCTCTTCCTTATGTTTTTTTAAATTAAATCTGGACAGTCAGCTAAGGATCTGAGACAGAGGAAAATGCTGTCTTCACTTCAGTGGAGCAAGATTTTGCAATGTTTTCTCCTAAGATGGTCTGGATATGCTATCTTAAACTAAGAGTGAATAGACACTATGTCTTCCTGTCACATTTGGCCTCCTAACTATAAAGGAGTAACTTGCTTTACTCTTCTTAAACATTGCTGAAGCAACAAATGCACGAATATGGTACAAAACGATTTGCTGTACTTTTATGGGCCTACCGGTGGAATCCTGGAGCAAAAAATATTGTCCGTGTACTGAATGACTGAAAATGAGTTTGGATTTATCCATTTTAGGAACACTGGGAATTTGACGAAAAGATTCAGGAGACTTGCAGCAAAAAACCGCATACAACCCATTCTTTTTTCAGGAAAGGCAAAACCAAGACAATCCCGGGGTACCTCCCAAATACAATCTTATGCAAAGCCGTAATAATCGAGCGGCGACGTCGAAGCACACCGGACTTTCGTTATCGCTACTTTTTTTTCCTCGCGGTTGACCTTCTGCCTTGACAACGCCACCGCTCCCCGACGCCCTTCCTAACGGCGCGGCCTGCCCATCGCCCTCCCGGGGCCTGGAACCAGCCTCACCCACGGCAAAGGGCCCCCCCTGGGCGGGAACCGGAGGGCTGCAGCCCGGGAAACGCGCCAGCTTCAGGTCACCGTGTCCCGAGAGCACCTGGCAGGACCACCCCTTCCCCAGCTCCCTCGGGCCGCCATGGCGGATGAGAAGGGGAAGGCGGAAGCGGAAGTCACGTGAGCTGGGCGTGAGGCACCGGCGGCCCGGAAGTGGGGCGGCTCCTTCCCGGAAGGAGACGCCAGCACTGCGTTGGCCCCGCCTCCCCGCGCCGCCATCTTGGCTAGGAGCCGCGGTCGCGCCGCAGCGGGGAGGCGCGGGGGTCGCGGCCCTGCCCTGCCCTCTTTTCCTCTTCGCGGCGCTCCCTTCTCTCTCCTCCCCTCCCTCGCTTGAGCCTCCGGCTGCGGGCAGGTGGGGCCGTCCTCGGCGGTGGAGGGGCCTGCTCTAGCAGGGAGAGGTGAGCGGGGCCTGGGCCGGCGGGGCGAGCCCATGAGGGAGCTGAAGGAGCAGGGAGGGCTGGACCGGCTGCCTCCCTCCCTTCCCCGGCCTGACGGGGACCTGTGGTGGGCAGCCGGTTCGCTGTAGGCTGGTGAGCTCCCCGGTTGTCGCCTCTTGCTCCTTCTTCGCTCGCTGCCCGTCTCCTCAGGCACGGAGCGGCCGCCGGCAGGGCCGGGGTCACGCTTACCCGCAGAAAGAGGCGCTGGCTGTCGTTCCACAAGGCAGGTGTGGGGGCCTGGGGGGCCTGGGGGGCCGGGGACCTGTGGTGCCCTTGTCTTAGTTCCCTGATCCACCCTGCCGGGCTGGGAGCAGGGCTTGGGCGCATCATGGCTGTCTAAACACTGTCCGGTTGCTTTCTTGCTGGCTTCTGGTAAATTGGATTGTCGAGATGGGAAAAGGGGTTTGCGGGCAACGTTCTGTTAATGTGGCCGTTTATTTTCCGCGTTTAAGATACGAATGTCCCTTCGGATAAGGCTTTGAGGGGTTGTTAAATTCCCAATAACTGTACTTAGTGCTGTAAAATAATTCAGCGTGTTTTTGCAGTCCGCAGTGAGCGGCGCTATTGCAGGACTTCAGAACAAGTAATTGTGCTAAATTAAAAAGCTGTGATTTAATCTCTGTTTTGAAGTCAAAGCTGACTTCTTTGGAGAAGAATTCTTAATTTTGTGATTTCAAGAGGTGTGACTTAAAAACACGTGTGGCTTCATTCAAGAAAAAATGGTGTATGATTCAAACGATTTACAGTAATTCTGAAAAAAGCCAGGTTAAATGCCTGTATTTTGAGGAGGGTTTGAATATTTGGCCACATACACTTGTTGCTTATGGTTTAAATATTATTTCTTTATTGTACTCGGCTATCTGTTCGAAGTAAAGGAATAGAAAGGGTTATAGGAATGTATGTGTCAAATGCTGCTGTCATATTGCAAGCATTGTCTTATCTCTTTATACAAGCTGTTTGTAAAATCTTTCCTTTTTGTTCTTGCTTGAATTTCCATGTATAAAGCTAAGTAACTTGCTAAATTTATCGGGGGAAAGGGAGTTAAATTGCAGTTGTTAATCGGCACATGTTCTGTAGGTACATTGTAAGGGCTGATGCTTTCTTTGTCTTGTAAGCAGCTTGGAATTTCCTTTCTTCACACTGACTTGTCTCATTTTGGATGAGGTCTTTGTTTATCTGGAAGAGAATAATCTGGCTCAGAGGTTTCCTTCCGTAAATTCAACTGACTCTTAAGCAGGCAGCAGATTAAAGTTAAAATCCTTCACCTGAAAGTCAGTAATAAGGTTATTGTGGTTTTTTGTTTGGTACTTATTTCAAATAACTGGATGTGTAGAAATACGGAACGAATTTAAATTGTGGGCAAATTTACATAATAGATACTCAAACTGAATAGGGAAATTAATTAGTCAAAAAGAATAAGCCTTTTAAAACAGTGTCATAATGATGTGTGTGCAGCCTAAACGCAGGACTGGTTATTAAGAGTTCAAGTGGGTTCTACAGTGCAGTATATTTTCATGGTGGCAATTCACTGTGGTATTTAAACAGCAGTGTTCTGGAAGGATTGTTTTCCCATTTTGACAATATACAGAGTCTTTTAGGAGTCTGTGTTAGTTAAGATTTTTGCATGGTTCTTGCCACTTAAAAGTTACGGTAATTTAAGTTATATTTTAAAAAAATATTCTGTAAAGTAGATTTTTGCAAAAATCTGGAACATAGTAGCTCTGTGTCTATTAAGATTGTATTGAGATTGTATTTATATATTTTTTTTAAAAAACTAGATGAGCAACAACAGTAATAAGAGAGCACCAACAACAGCAACGCAGAGACTTAAACAAGACTACCTTCGAATTAAGAAAGATCCAGTGCCTTATATCTGTGCAGAGCCCCTCCCATCTAATATCCTTGAATGGTAAGAATTAGAATTAACTGTTCGCTTACTTGTGGAGAGAACAAGATTTTCCAGGTCATCAAGTCTGACTCCCTCATTCCTACAGATTGTATGGGAATCTTGGTTTTGGGAGGTGGAGTATGAAATTTTTGAAGTGATGTTCATCTTCATTTTTCTGGAGAAATTGATAGCTGATTGTGTGATGGCTTTCATTTTGTTTAAATTTCCTTCTTTGTCTTAGGCACTATGTTGTACGGGGACCTGAAATGACTCCCTATGAAGGTAAAAGTTAGCATGTAGCAAAAGCGTGCATGTGCTTTATGTTATGATTGGCATGCATGAGTAATTACATGCCTGTTTGAATGGGCAAAATATAAGTACTGTAAATAGCTCTAAAAACTGTTAGCACAGTTTCAAAGCTGTCTGTGACTTGTGTGATAGCTTGTTGAAAAAGAGGTAGTGGTACTGCTGTCTATTAATAATTTTTCTGTTATCAAGGATTCTAACAAAACCACATTTAGGTTAAACTGAAGGCAGATAACTTCCTACTAAGTAACTGCTAAAGGTCTTAGAGCAGATACCTCACTTTAGATAGTCTGTGACAGTCAAATATATATTTCAGAACATCCCATTTTGTTAACATATAAATGTTCTCAGTGAACTGAGACATATATTCTCTTTACGAATTTCTCTGGAGAAAGTGAGGAATGTAAAAGCCTTATTAATTTGTTGTAGTCACATATTATGCAATGTCTTCTGGAGCCTCTCAAAATCTTTTTGAAATTGGATTCTTCATAGGATTGTATTTGCAGTTAGCTGCGTTTCTGGAAAACTAACCCATTTGTATTTTATTAAATACACTTTGGCTGGTTTTCCTTAAATGTATTACAGACTTGACAACAGAACGTATTGTTTGTAATATGCATGTGAGAGAATTGCCTCCAAAGTAAATCTACTGCAGGTTTGGATTATTCTTGTGTTTTAGAGGCACGAGATCATGTGCTTGATCTCTTTAGTGTGAGGGGGAGAAGGAGGCAAGTGAAGGGTTTTATTTGGCCCATTTCGAGTAGCAGCTTAGGACTTCATCTTCATGCAAAATAAGTAATTCATCTCTTTATGTAATGCAGGTGGCTATTATCATGGGAAACTAATATTCCCCAGAGAATTTCCTTTTAAACCTCCTAGTATTTATATGATTACACCTAATGGAAGGTTTAAGTGTAATACAAGGTAAGGATTTTCTTCTAACACTTAAGCAATTAACACCATTTTAGTAATATCTATAATATGTAATAATTTTAATGGCAAAAATAAAACATGCTGCTTGTTTTATCCTTTTGAAGGTTGTGTCTTTCAATCACTGATTTCCACCCGGATACATGGAATCCAGCTTGGTCAGTCTCGACGATCTTGACAGGCCTTCTTAGTTTTATGGTGGAAAAGGGCCCCACACTGGGCAGCATAGAGACGTCAGAGTTCACAGTAAGCTCCAGACTGTGAGATACACCTTTTGTCAGCTTAGGGAATGTTGCATGTGACCTCAAAGTTAAAACAGCAGCAGCAGCTGGCATTTTGATATCTCAGAAATGAATATGTTGTTGCCTACTACAGATGATGGGCAGATGAATCAAGTCAATTTGAGGCCGTGTGGGGATGGGGAGGGGATTTCTTACAGAACTTAAAATCCCTTTTAGTAAACTGTATGATTAGGACTTTCTCCTTCCTTCCTCTTGAAGTGTCTGCCAAGCAGGCACACTAATACAGAACACTAATCTCATAAGATGAAGAATTGAGAACGTAACTTAAGTCTAGAAATGTCTGTTGTAGTGAATAATATTCACAAGTATGAAGTTTTAAATGTTAGAAACTAGTTGGCTAGTGGTTTGCACCATTCTTTTGGGAAATAATCAGATGTTGAATTAAAGTATATTAACTTCATTTATATGCAACTGCTGATAACTTTTGTTTCTCCGCAGAAAAGACAGCTAGCTGCACAAAGCTTAGCATTTAATTTAAAAGATAAAGTCTTCTGTGAGCTCTTCCCTGAAGTAGTGGAGGTAAGGGAATTAATCTGTGCAATAAATTTGTTTTCTGTAGTTCTTCAACTTCTCTGTATAGATCTGTAAACTAATTGTTTAGGACTTTTCCCAGACAGTAGCTACTTTTGTCAATCTTGGAATGCTTTCAAAAGGCACTTTTGCTATGTGTAAGAATTAAAAACTTGAATTGTGAAATGGAATTGTTTTTCTGCTGCACAAAGATCCATTGTATAGAGAATCAAATGTGCGTATTTAGGATTGGTATCATAGCCTTGACTGAGCTGCATATGCAGCAGACGTGGTTGTGGTCCCAATATTTTAGAATTGTATACTGTGTTTTCTTGAGTTTGTGTAGGACTAATCTTGGTGTATCTGGACTTGATCCATCAATATCCTAGGCTTTTTTTTTTTCTTAATTCTCCTTTAAGGTTAGAGACTTATATTCTTTCTACTTCTGAGAATGGGTTATATGTTTTTAGGGCATGTATCTTCTTTGCACAACACTAACTTTAGGTGTGTTGATACACAGTTTATGTTGTCATGTCTAGGTAACAGCTGAAGGATATAGAAATTTGCTTTTTATAAGGTTCTGAAAATGGTTACCCTTCAGCCAGAGAACAGTATATAGATGGTACAGGTTTAAGAAGGAAAGAAAAGAAAAAAAAGTATCTCGCTTTATTCAGACCTCTGGGATTCTCTAGCCAATTTCCACTGATGATACTTGGCTCTAAAAGTTCTCGCCTATTACAAATGAAGGATGCTCCTTTCTTCACTCCTGTCTCAAGATGGTTCCGTCCCTGTAACTTCTTACTGAAGAAACTCAGTTCTTTCAGCCTGCTGTTTAGACTTTGGGAGTTAATATTTTGCATACCATATGAATGGGAACAGTTTTCTGTTATGGACTCTTTTTTGTGACTCTGGAGTTACAATATTATGGTGCTGATGCTCATTGTGGTTTGGAATTCTAGGCATAGAATTTGTCAGGCAAACTGCTTTGGGTTGTACAAATTTCACCAAATGGCAAGTCTTAATTATTGCACAAAGAATACATGCTGTAGAAGAGTAGGGAAAAGATACAGGAGAGCCTTTTTCCAGCTGTTTTCTTAAGCTTGAGAGATGTTTGTTTTTGTTAGACATAACCTGAGGTCATAAATGCATGAGCCCAGCTAGTGAAGTAAACATTGTCTACAGACAGAAATGGCCTCTTTGGGCAGAGCGGTGAGTGCTTATGGAACTTCAGTTTTGATTCATCTATTATTATTCTTAAAGGTACTCACAAAGCTCTAGTTTAAAAACCATTCTCTCTCTTTGTCTCCTTTTGGGACAGCCTTTAGGAAAAGAAAAGTTTTATTTCCATTTCCTTTCTTTCTCACGCAGATAATTCTGAACTGAAGGTTTTAATTGCATTTTCTTATCAGTTACAGGAATGCCAGAGAATCAGAAATACTTTCTGCAGTACTGTTTTGCCAATACCTAAATTGTCAGGAAACTGAATACAGTAATAGATAACTGCTGTTGCATTCCAAGTACAGGCAGATTTTTAACATGTAATACTTGTAGTCCTAATCTTTCTAAGCTTCTATGATTGCTTTCTTCATTTTTTTTTTTAATGTCTTGCATTCAAAACAAGCTGGACATGCAAGAATTTCTCATTTCTGAAAAAAGGCTTCTCGGAAAATGTACATGTGAACTAAAAATAAACTTGGCGGAATGATTGTTAGTGTCAACTACTGAAGTAGGCCACTTGGGAAGAAGTTGG
The DNA here is from genome assembly GCF_964188355.1 of Buteo buteo. Classification (NCBI taxonomy): domain Eukaryota; kingdom Metazoa; phylum Chordata; class Aves; order Accipitriformes; family Accipitridae; genus Buteo; species Buteo buteo. The sequence continues at coordinate 3,726,887 of NC_134175.1, forward strand.
GGAGACTGTACAAATGTACGTAATGCAGTTAATTTAGTCTAAAAGATCTTTAACATGAAGAAGTGTACCATATCCTTTTCCGAAAAGTTATGTAAGAACTTGGGTTCTGAAATCTTTTCAAAACACTCAATAGCTTCACCACTTTCACTTCCAGCTATTCAGTTTTCTTTTTTCTTTCTCCAGGAGATTAAGCAAAAACAGAAAGCACAAGAAGAGCTCAATAACAGACCTCCATCCCTCCCTTTACCAGATGTTGTCCCTGATGGGGAAGCACACTACGGTCAGAATGGAATACCCCTTCTTAATGGGCATGTACCATTGGCACCTGCCAATCATCCAGGTCTCCAACAGGCCAATCGAAACCATGGACTTTTAGGTGGAGCTTTGGCGAACTTGTTTGTTATAGTTGGTTTTGCAGCCTTTGCCTACACAGTCAAGTATGTACTGAGAAGCATAGCGCAAGAATGAGGATAATAAAAGAAAACCAAGACCAAATTAGTGGTAGTTGCAGAATGAGTGGGACTCTTTGGGCATCTGACTCTAACACTGGGATAAATATTTGTTTTACCAAGTTGCAGGTAAAACAGTGGTTGGCTCATGGGTTATGTTTGGGAAATGGAGTAGCTTTGATTAGTCAGAAAACTAAAAGAAGTTCTGCTCGCAGATCCTCTTGTCCTTGCTACTATCTAGTAGTGGCTCACAAACAAGTCAAAGCATTATTGATGAGACGCTAACATTTCTAGTGCTTTGATTTTTATAGCAGTTCTCCATCTGTTATTTGAAATTTGAAAATCTTAAGCAAATAAGGCTTTTTACTTCATTGAACAATTTTTAAAATTTCACAATTTATGCATATCGTATTTTATTTTCATTAGGGAAGAGTCTGTACAGGTGTTGAGATGATTCAAGTAGAGATTTCATGTGGACTTGATAAGGGTTTGGTTAATGTGAACATTGATGCTACAGAAGATTGCTGGTTTCTTTTTTAAAATAGAAAACATCATTGCATATCTAGTCAATAGTGATTAGATGAGTGGGAAAATAACACCGTGTGTGTTAAATGTGTTGTCTAAATTGTCACAATGTCATTGAAGGTTTTATTTGGGCTACAAGAAGTGCAGCTGTCAGCCTTTAGGAATGATTAGCAAGAAGAAGCGTATGAATCAATCTTTAGTGGGGATACCCATATCCAGTATTGTTTTAGATTTGTTCACTTACAGATTTCCATTTTGGGAGATGTTCTATTTGAAAGCTGTAATACTTAATTTTGATCACAAGGTGCCACTGTTGAAAAAAATAATAAAACTGCACACACTGATGGAGAGTTGATTGTGTATTCAGAAAATCTTCTCCGGATTTCTTGGGCTTTGGTAAATGAAGTAACCTAGCCCTTGTGAAGATAAAAAGACAAATGATTCTGAATAACAAACCAGCTTCTTCAGTCAACTGAATTCATCTGAAGTGTCACTAGCTGAAGTAAACCCTTAAAATTAGTTCTGCTTGCTTACTTGATGATTTGCATAAACTCTTAAAAAAAGAAACACACCACCAAAAACTGAACTCCAAACCCTTCTAATTCGTCTGAGATCCTAGAAGCTTTTTGCTTTTAGGTGTAAGTTCATCACTTCCCCTACAGACGACTGATGACTGAAATACCGATGTTTGTTCATGGGATTACAGGACTGTGGATAAACACTAAAGCTCCTAGGGTAGTTCAAAAGTCTGTCTGCAATTACTTTTTAAACTCAGTTTGCTTGGTCCCCGTCCCCCCCCAGCTTAATTGTATCCAAATGCTTTGTTTCATCAGAGGCAAACTTAATGTGCCTTTCATAATTGACAGTGATGCCTAGTCATCTGGGGAAGAATGCACTCACTGTTAATGGTACAACAAACTGTCAAAGGTGATAGGGTAAAAAGCTCTGCATCTCACTTCATAGTCTTACTTCAAGTATTGTGAAGAGCCCAAATAAATATTACCTCATGTATTTAAGAATGTTTTCAAAACTGTTTTATTTTACCTTTCAGATTTCTTCTCTCTCTGCTTCTCCTTGTTATCTTGAATTGTAAGCGAAAATCTACTGTTAACCCATGAGCCATGCAGCTTAGAGCATCAATAAATGTGACCAATTCTCTGCAATAGGTAGGAATTACCAAAACTAGCAGAACAGCTCTATACTAAAGAAATCTTAAAGCAGTCCTTACTGAGGTAAGGAAGGGAAGGAGGAGATGGGGTGTGTGTGGATGGAATTTGGAAAAGGCTGGATTTTAAAATGTATTTATAAATCTTTGTTTTTTTTTTTATTTTGTGGTTTTACCAAATCTTATTTATAACTATTTTTTAATTTACCTCTTGTATGTGCTTAATCAGCTCTTGTAAAAAGAGAAGCACCAGTTGTATCTATCTAGAAACAATTATGTTCTGTTGGTCTGGGGTTGTTCTGGAAAGGAAGGGGGAGTGTCATGTCTTTCCTGCAGTGATAGGATTTTCAAGATTGCTTGTCAGACTGATTTTTTTTTTTTTTCTCAAAGCATATGGACCTGTAGCTGAGGCTGTTCTGCCTCATAGGTCTTAGTATCATTCAAACATTTTTGTGTTCTCGCAATGCCTTTTATTACCATTGACATCGCCTACAGACAGAAGCTTATAATTGGTTGTCTATGTTTATCTTCTTATCTTATGGAAGTTCATTTGTCCACGTAAATGAAGACAAAGGCAAGGAGACCTTGGGTATGGTGTGTTTGCATCCTTTGTGGAATGTACCTAACCAAGGTAAAAGAACTAGTAAAATCTGGAGATGTTGAATAAAAGGCATTTTATTATGTGACAAGAAGTTGGCCTTAAGCTACACCCAAGCATTTGAAGGTGGGTCTCTTGTTCTAAGTATGTGCCACAATTGGAAACAAAAAAACTTTGGTTAATCCCTGGACATGCTGCATTTTTTCTGAGGATTGGTTGTATTTAAAAAACAAAACTTCCAATTGCAGTTTCTCTTCAGTACCTTGGATTCAGAGAAAGACCTGACAGTCATTTCAGGTGCCATTTGTTGAAAGCTAGGAGCAATAGCTGACTGAACCCTCGCACCTATGGCTTACAAGATTTTGATACATCTCCTTGCTCCTTGCCTTTGGTAACGGAAGATTTATTCCCTTTTGTGTAGGTTTTACTGTTTTGTGTTTTTTAAAAGAATTTATAATAGTATGCAGTATCTGATCTTTTTGTTACCAAAGTCATTAGATGGAGTAAACCATTCTTTGCCATGCAAAAATATTATCATGCCCTGAAGCAGTGCATTACTTAATGTAATAAAACTAAAAGCTGTCCCTCAGTATATATTAGAACAAATGTCTGGCCCTTCACTTTCATGCTGCAATTTCATAGATTTCTGTAAGATTGTTATACGCAGGTGGTAGGGAGTTTTTTGCAGCTTGAATAGGAAGATGTCTCAGTGGTCACCTTTAAAGATCTCTTGATTTTTAAAATCTTGGATTTGTATGTAGTCATAACTTTTCTCCCCCTAAGATTTCGAGGTCGTGGAAGTTACCTTACTTCAAGCATGTACTGAGGAGTAGAAATGACTGCATTGTAAAGTTGTTTGTTCATAATAAACATTCATGATAAAATTTACACTTTGTGGGACTGTTTTTGGGAATCACTGGGAAGAAATCTAACTGGATATATATGGACTAGAAAACAAAAACTGCATCTCTCCCACCTCCAGATTTTTTTTTTACACCCCCCCGCCCCCCCCTTTAGCTTGATATCCCTTACATCTGTGGTAAAACACCTCCAGGGTGACCTACAGGTAGTAACTTCTTTTAGATTTTTTGTTTGATAATGCAGTTCCTCTACGGAGAGGTATTTGTTCTATAATGACATAAATGTCACAACTGTCATTGTAGTGCAGTAGTACCTGTTTTCAGCACCTACTCTGAGACACGTAGGAGCCACTGTAAGATGCTGTTTCACTGTTTTTGCCAACAGTGATGATGTCTCTGAAGAAAAAAAAAATACTGGAACCTTGCTACTAACTTGGCAGTTGCTGTTTGAGTACAGATTGACTTGGTTCTGCTGCTGTTCCCTTAACATCTGGATAGCTAGTTCTGTGATACCTAGACAGCTTCAGTTATCTATGTCTCATAGCTTCAGTTCTGTGTAAACCAGCGAATGTTATTCGGAGGCTGCCTTTGCTTTTGACTTGTAGAATTTGATTTTTGGACTGGCATTCCAGTTGTGTGTGTGGTTCCAAAACATAGTTGTTTGTAATAGCAATTGATGGAAGTGGGATTTTTTTTTTTTTGCTTGACTGACATCAGCCAGGGCTAAGCTGTGTCCTAATTTGTTTTATGAAATGATGCATTTTCCTTAAGAATGCTGGTATTTGCCTTTTTTACTTAGAACAGTACTTGTGCCTGGAGTTTGTTTGAACTCCATTGTTTAGACTTAGTGCTTTTCATTTGTCAGTTGCCCTGCTTCAGGGTTTTTTTAGTGCTTGTGTTAGTAAGGAATGAGTCAGATGAGGATAGCTGTGTTGCTGCATTTCAGATCCATGTAGTTACAGAGGATTCTTGCTGTGAGGATGTTGTTCTTCCCCTACCCTAGACAAATTCTGTAGGGGGAAAACCCCACCTTCTATTGTATTTGCACGAGTACTTGGCTTTGAAACTGATCATGGGTGTTGATAGTGTGTATCTAGCCGAGTATTAAATGGGAAATGCTCCCATATACAGAAGGCCAAAGAATTAAGATGCTTCTTGCCCATCTGATGGATTCTCCAACTTGCCTTAAATGTGTAAGCAGTCAGCAAGCGACGAGCTGTCTTTTCCTCAGAAGAGCAAGCTCATAATTTGTCATTAGAATTATTACCTTAAGCCCTGTGCTTCAGAAGGTATTTTTAATGTCTCTGAATAATTTCTGCTAATAATTTGTTGCCATTGGTGGCTTATAGTGCAACCCGGTCACGGGAAGACAAACAGTGTACAAGACAATACTTTTTCCGCTGCCTCGCCAAGGCCAGCTCTTACTTCTTAAAGCAGAAAAATAATGTTTTCAGTGGAAAAATCGCCTACATGGTAAAATAAAGCTTTGCCCTGACAGCGTTACTTCACACCTGGGTCCCTCCAAAGAGCCCACGGCAAGAGACACCTCAGGAATCACAGCAAGGGATTCCCTCTTTTGCCCAGCGTCTCTGTCTTTCCGTGGATCTGCCACGAGATGGCGTCGCGATCCCGCGTGGGTCACGATCCTGAGCGGTCGCCCCCCGGGAAACTTCATATTTAAACCTAAGGGATCTATCATGGGAGTACCCTAGACCTTTATCTGCTATGAAGCAGAGGTGGGTGTGTGTGTCAGTGAAGGGTAATGTGCCTTCCACTGCACTGGCTTAAAAAAAATCACCATCTGTACCAAGGCTTAGGAATTGTTCGATATATCTACAATGGGGGACTCTGGGAAAATCCTAGCTTTTGACCTTTTGTCCTTTGGATATTATTCTTAACATATTTAGGTAAGATCTGTCTTGAGTAAAAGGCGAATTGCATAAGTAGAGATTGAAAGATCAAACTGCTTATTTCTTGCTTGACTCTTCAGTTTCCTCTCTAGCTTTACACACAGTTCTTACAGTGTTTGCAAACACTGTGTTTGGGTTCTTACACACTGTTTTGAAATGTAAATGTGGCTTCTTATAATATCTTCCCTACTTAAAAGTTTTCCTCATGCAGAATTGATATTGTTACAGTCTTACCTATTCCCGTTATTGCTGCAATGGTGCTAAGCTCAGAGAAGAAACTGTCTTTTCAGTCACTTTGAGATCTTTGCTGTGCTATGAAGTGCAACATTGGCTTATTCCTATTTTTTTGCAAATGGATTTTGAATGTTGTTCATGCATTGGCAAGACTCGTGCTTTGGAACTGCTGCGACTCGGATGTGAGAACAGCAGCAGCAAGGTGTGCAATTTGCTATAGATAATACAGATGCTGAATTGAAGGTTGGAAGAGAGGTAGCAACTGTGCTGACACTTGTTTCAGCCCAACACAGGGAAAAGTATGCAGTCAGGAGTTAGCTACAGTCAGGAGTTAGCTACAGTCAGTTTGTCCTACTGGGCCATCAAGTAACTTTGCCTTGTGCTTGCAAACATAGTAAGGATTTGTTTCCCCCAAATCTGAGGATATAGTCTTGGGATTTGGCCTTGGGATGGGAAGGGAGATGTTGCAGGCAGACAGTTGCAGCCTGCATCAGCAGCCCAAAAAAGCAGTTGCCCTGTTCCAGCCTTGAATGTCATTTCTTGCCATGGTGTGTGGATCTGTCAAGCTGTTTAGCTGCAATATGACAGATTGTCCTATTAATGTGTCATCAAGTGCACTTTTACAAATTCATGGCTTGTCTACAACTAACCTGAAAAAAAGAGGCTTAAGTATGAGAAGGCGCCAAAGAAAGTTAAATATTATTAACAAATAAAGTCTGCCACGTAGTTTTGATGGAATGTGAGCTAGTTGGGGGAGGGGTGATACACTGTTAACTATTTAGCTTCTGTGTAACTTCCCTTCTTATTCTCTTCTCTTTCCCAAACTCCATTTCTCTCAAATGATGCTGTAAAAAAAAAAAAAAAAATTAAAAAAAAAATCTGTATTCTATTTCTTGATTTTGCGCTAGGATTGTTCATGCCTCAGTTTCCCTGAGCTATAGATAAAAGAGCTGTTGCTCCTGATCCACCTTGGCTGCCTTTAAAGTCCAGTGAAGAACTGTGCTGGCATTATTACTTGGATTACAGAAGGCACGGTAAAGGGATTGTTAAAAGAAAGCAGATCTGTTGCTTGCTGACTGCATAAGGGACTTCAAATTATGTGGTCTTCAACCTTTTATCATTCTTGGACTTTCTCATGGTACAGTCTCCCAGAAATTTTTGCATCACAAACCATATTTGTAGAAAGAATAGGAATATTTGTTCTAGGTGGTGGGGAACTGACAAAGATTTGCAGACTGTCCAAGTACTTCAAGATCTCCCTTGTGAAATGCTTGTAGGAGATGTGTAGCCTTTGGTTTTCTGTTATTTTTAATAAACAGCCTGCCCTCCTGTAAAGAAATCGGTAAGCCCCCACTGAGCCAGCCTCTAATGAGAGCTAGGGGAAAATGTTGTACGGAACACAGCTAAATAGAGTGTAAAGCAAGAGTTCTGATGCATCAATGTGTGGTGCGATGCTGAGTGCATATTCCAAGCCACATATTTTTAGCTCTACCACACACTCATGTACAGTTTTACAAACTTCCCAGAAAAATGGTGAATTCTCTGAGATAATGAAGGGGAGGTACAGAATAGGGCTGAGGGGAGGGAGCAGGGAATGGGCATTGATTTAAATCTGCCTGGCACACGGGCCAGCTCCACTTATCAGTGAGTCTAATAGGAATGTGAAGAGAATAGGCTTGACAGCTCATTAGAATGTGATCCCTCCTCCTTTTTTTCTTTTTTTTTTTCCCCTTTCTTGAAGTTGATGGAAACTCATTCAGGAAAGAAGTACTTATTTGCTGAGGTAAAGCAAAAGCTGAGGAGGGTTTTGCCAGTGTGCAGCTGGGGAAAGGAGCAGCGAGAAAAATCAGACGCGATCTATGCACAGAGGTACCTGAAATCTTGCCTAGTGTGAGGGGAGATGAGGATGAAAAAGACACGAGATTCTACATCCTGACAGCTGCTTGTGGCATCGGGACCTGCTGCTCATGGTCTTATTAAAGAGAAGTGAAGATAAACTCAGGTAAAGAGGGAGAGAAGCTAGACTTGGGAAAAATTTATCTGTTCCTAATGGACCTAGGTACATCCTCAGATTCTTTGCTTCTCCCTGTTTTAACTTTTATGATATGAGAAATTTATTTTCTCCTTAGAAGGCTGAGCACTTGGCTGAGCTGTGATGCTTTCAGCCTCTTCAGGAGAGCAGCGGCTGTAGCAACCTTGGATTACAGTTCCCCAGCATCTTGAATGGAAAGGATGAGGACTTGTCACTGAGGAAAGGGAAGTATCATTCAAGAGAGAATGGATGGAACATATTCAAGCCTGCTTTGAACTGAACACAATGCTTCATATGACAGAAAGTGAAATCTCCTGTTGAAGAGGAACAACCTCACAACCCCCCTGATGAGTTTGTGTTGTCAGCTCTGGCCTGAGCAACTGTTGCCCTGAGCAATTTGACTTCTCTAGGTTTCATAGTTGAGTGCATTTTAAACGAGTCTGAAGACTTATTGGGGGTGGGGGGCGAGCGACACTTCAAGGTGGGTGGCAGGACTTTCCAGGGCCTCTTGTATTTATGTAAGCTTCAAGAGGCTGAATGGACTTACCTCTTTCTTCGAGTGAATCCAGATTTTCAAACAAGTTTATCTATACCATTTCCATGTGTCCTGCTTGAACAGAGATCTCTCCAGCAACCAGCGCATCCGTGCATGCTGCACATTTGACATTGCATAGCCTGGAGGATCACCTTTAATAGTTCTAATCTTTTTATTTTTTTGAGAGAGAAGTCTGTATCTATTCCTGTTATTGGTGGTGAAGGTTTTTGTGCTTGGAGAGTGCCCTTCCTGACTTGGCCCCTCCCTTTTCAAAATGAAGGGGTGCACCTGGGTATTTGTGGCAACTTTACTTTGTCAGCAGTTTTGCCTCTTCAGAGTTACGGCAGCAAAGAGAGAGAGAAAGATGAAGAAAGAACCTAATCAGTATACAGAGCCTTTCAATGCTACCCTTTCAAACAGCGAAGAACTGCATGGGCATCCCAAGGTAGGTGTTTATGTGTTGTCAGTGCTTGGTAGAACTTATTTCTGGCAGTAAGGTGATGCTGGTTCCTTTTTCCAATGATTGACGCAATCTTGCCAAATTCTATTAGAGTTTAAAAAGAAATGTTCTCCCTTTTGCCTTTGCATGATTGATTTTCTAGCTTACTGAAGCAAACACTGGAGTACTGCAATTTATTATTATAATTTATTTTAGAATATGCATGACTGAAGTTCCAGTGCCATAGTAGATGATTAAGTGTAAAGACATTTTGGAATTCTAGTGTATGAATACTATCCTGTTCAGAAACAACTGATTAAAAAAAAAGCAAGTGGGCTATCAGTACAATAATGATACTGGGATATTAATGAATCTCTTGCAGGCAAACTCTTTACTCTCTGAAATGTTATTTCAAAACTTTCTTAGGCAAATACAACAGTATAAACATCTGAGCATACCTGAGCTTTCTCTGCACTGCCCTTTCCACCAGAGAGGCTGTGGTGATTGAAAATTACTGATGAGAAATTTTTGGTGTAGTCAAATGATCTGTTTAAGGTGATTGTGGCTTTTGTAGGAAAAGTATTCAGGACGGTGCTAATTGTGCATAAGTGGCAAGTGTAAGACTGTGTGTATGATACCTCAATGGCTGTAGCTGGTGACTTGCTAGGCTTAGTGAGCGAATTTTGCAGGGTAGGATCCTTCCAGTTACGTGTTTGGGAGAATCACCCCAGGGTGAAAGCTGCAAAAAATTTCCAGTCAATTGATCAGAGCCCCCAGAATCCTTTAAGATGAACATTTGCATAGAATGCTTGGGAGTAGGAGAGGGGGTTAGGGAATTAAAAGCAGGTCCTCGGATTAGGAGCAGGATGAAATGGAAGGGAGACGACAACACTGAGAAAGAAGGGAGCCTCCCCTATCACACAGCCCCTTCCCTCTCTCTCCCCTGCTCACACAAAAATGTCCCTTGTTTCAAATGGAGGTGACCTCTAAAACATGACTTTGATCACAACCATTAGGGATGGCAGTCACTATAGCAATAGAGTAACAAACCTGTCAAAAATTGGGACATGGCAGAGGGGGCAAGTTAGAACAATTGGGCTGACATTCTAAATATCCTATTCAATTCTATTGTGAGAGTAATTGGTTAAGGTTGGGCAAGTCTGGGAAACAGTCCTCTATATAAAAAAGCTGGCTGCTGCACTTAAAATTATCATTAGGGGACTGTAAGCAGCGTTTCTTCAGATAATTTTTTGTTGTGTATTGCAGGGCTCTGTCAGGACAGGTTGTATGCATGCTAAATTCTTGAGGTGCTTATAATCAATCACTTCTACTCTCTAGAACTGCTTCATTCTGCTTTTGCAAAAGGGGCCAGATACATATCTGGTGCAACTAAATTTCAGTCTATTCTGGAATGAATTTGGCTTGATGTGAAATGTATTGGACCGCAAGCAGAATATATTCTGATTGCAAAAGCAAGCAGAAACTGGTCCTGGTTAATTCTGATATAGTCATACGTACATTATTGCTAGAAGAAACACAGTACTCATTCGGAGGCTAGTGGGCATTCATTAAAACAGACATTGTTTGGAAGCTACAGTTTCTGTGTTGAAATACTTTGCTTTAAAATATCCATGGCAAAGGTTTGGCTGCTGTAAGAGCTGGCAAGTTCAGTGAAGGCAGGTTCTGTTTAATAAGGATAGGACGAAACCAAATCTTTGATGTAAATGCTTATGAGCTCTGCTTGATATCCACTCCCAAATTTTGCAGTGTGAACTTTTCTCCTTGGAATCTATTTGAGGTTAAAGTCCAGGCTCTACTTAAGTATTGCTTCTAAATCTCATGGGTGACTGTATTGTATTTTATATTTATATAGCACCTGCCCAAGCTAAGGAATTATTTTACACATGCTATAAATGCAGTGCTTAAGAACTGCCACCATTTCTGGGGTAAATAACAGTTGCCATTTGCAGCAAAGCATCAGAATTTGTATTCACTAAGGGAAGAAGTAAAGTACTAGTGAAACTATCCTTACCTAACCTATCAAGCTAAAGGAAGGTTGAAAGCAGTTCTCTGTGGAAGACTGATCTCTTTGAGCCTTGAAGGTACTTCTGTGAGCAGTTTTTTTTCAGGAAAGGATGCCCTGCACAGGAAAGTGGAACAACAGCAGTGTCCCATTTCATTTCTCTACAGCACATAACAGGAAAGATGGAATTTTTGTGGCCTTGTGCAGTAAAGATTAAGGCTGTGTTTACCTTGGAAGACTCTGTGGCCAGCTGGTAGGTTTATCAAAGCAGAAGGAACAGGGAACGAAATATTAGCTGAGAGTAGTGATTTTTATTCATACTGTTGAAAAGGTAGATGTGTTTTCCTTCTAATTAAGCAAAACAATTTGGGACAAATTTCTCTTGGGAATTCTTTTCGAATAGGAGTAGAGAAAGCTCCCCTTTAACATTCACAGTACATGAGTCATGGTGAAACCTCTACATAAAACAGGGAAGCAGAAATTTCAAATCTGATAAACCTGATATTTCCAAGGAAATAGTGTGTTGGCTTTTGTTGATTATTTTTTTTTTAAGTTTTTCTTCAGTCTTATCTTTGCTGAGTTGCTTCAATGTGATGTGCTTGCCAGGCACACAAGAGTTTTCTTCTCTGACACAGACGGACTGAGAGAGAGCAGAACATGACGAATGGATACAGAGGTTTTCATCTGCTGGACCTTCTCACTTTGACTGTGTGTGGCTGACTACCTGCAGCTGCCAATTGCGAGGCTTACCTTCCCCTTTCCAGGCACAGATCTTGTCTTGCAAGTTGTGATACTATACTAACAGGGGTTCAGCAGCAGTAGATTGTCCAGTGGTTATATAGGGTTGACACTTATCAGGAGTTACCTTTGGATACCAGAGTAGGGGGAATAAAGATGGAGCTGGACTCTTAGTGCCCAGTGAAAGGACAAGAGGCAGTGGGTACAAGTTGAAATACAGGAAATTCCACTTAAACATAAGAAAAAACCCTTCTTTAGTGTTAGGATAGTCAAACACTGGAAAAGGCTAGACAGGGAGGCTGTGGAGTCTCCATCCCTGGAGACAGTCAAAACCTGACTGCACATGGTCCAGAGTAACCTGCTCCAGTTCACCTGCTTAGAGCGGGGGTGTTGAACTAGGCAATCTGTGGATGTCCCTCCCAACTCCAGCTTTTCTGTGAACTGCTTTTAGGGGTAGTTCAGCTAAGCAAGTCAAAGGCAGCATCCTAACCTGGGGAAAATTATTGACTCAGCACGCCAGTGAAATTTCAGGGATGATTTGAGGTCAACAGGATTTTACCTTCAGTGGAATTTCTGCAAGTAATAGTGTAATGTTTTTAATTTAGTTACGCACTACATAGCCAAGGAGTCCTTGAAATTTTATATCCTTTGTGATCTTTCTGTCTCTGTCAAATATCTAGGGCTAGGTCTACCTGGTTTATGACTTAAATCTCTCTGAATTATTTCTTTGGGGCCTTTTGCTTCCAATTGAAAACAGCAGCTGGTTCAATGGCATCGTGCAAATTGCATTCCTCCTCTGTAAAGAGATTTCAGTCAGCCTGGAGTGTACGATTGCATGTGTAATTGAGAAAAGTATTTTTGGGCCTGACAAGTGTTAAAACTATGGGAGAGACTGGACTGTGACCTATCTGTAGTAGAAGATGTTATCTTTCATGTTTTGTACCTGTCATCATTGTCAGTCTTGCTCTGGCATATTATGAACAAGAAGGGCTATAACAAATAACATGCCTCCTTGCAATTCCTCGTGGCCCATGTAAAATAATGTTGGATTCATACATCTGACTCAGCATATCAAATAATTCAGTGCTTGGTCTCATTTCTCAGAGCTGTTTGTAAGATTTTCAAAGCTCATTTTTAAAGTAAGTAGTCCTACATCAGATGTGGGTTTGTGTGCCAAATGCACTGTGCTACACCTGTTCTATTGGTGCTGCTCAGTTCCTTACTTTTTTGTGCCGTCCCTAAAGACAGAACTCTGCTGGTACATCCAGGGGTGGCACTGATTAACATTGCAGTACAGCTAACACAGCAACAAGCATGTCTTTTTCTCATCCAGAGTAGCTCTTGATCACATGAACTGTTCCATTAGATTCATTAAATTCGTTATGGGTGTGACCACTGAAGGCAGTTTGTGTTTCAGTGGAGGGGAGAAGCTTTTTGAGATGGCCATTTAGAAGACTGAAGTATAATTTTTCAATCACAAAACATAGTGGGAGTTTAGGTAGGAATTCCATTTCAGATTTGGCTAAGATACCAAACCTAACACTTCTGCTGTAGGGAGAATTCTTCAGAGATCTGTAAAAACCGCAAGTGGTCAGGGCCTTGGTTTTACATCTCATTAATAACCAAGAGTGTGTATAACCATAAGTTATTAGCAGCTGACATAGGATTTTTCATGAAAAAAAAAGTGGTCTGTCACTTTTTAACCTGTTCCAAGTAAAACACACTACTGAAATAAATAATTTGCTCCTAATTTCATATTGAAGCTGACAATACTCTTGCTGGTGTAAATCAGGTGCAACAACATAGAAATTTGTGGATTAATAAGATTGAAATGCTTAGTCAGGTCCATTTTGTGCCTGGCAACTGCTTAACAATTAGAGCAAAGAATTCTTAAATACACTTCCATCACAGATGGACAAATACATAGATAACTGAGCACAACTTGCAGGGCAGTAACTTCAGACATAAAGACTGTGGACTGGAATGCTTAGGTATATGATCTTGGACACACATCTCTGACTACCTGCAGGTGGAAAGGATGCTGTCCTCTCAAAAAATTGTAAACTTTTCATGCCTTCTTTCCATCCTGTCCCACCCTGAGAAATGCTTAGGTGTGCTTGAGAACACTTTGAGATGCTTTTAGGTGTACAGCCTTGCTTACAGGTAGTGTTGACTTTTTTCTCTTATTCATCCAGACTCTGAAACTACTTTTGTCCATTTCACTTTGTTTTTTAGCAGAGATGCAGACTGGATCCCAGTATCCTTGAATTTCAGGAAAGTTCAGATACAGTTCAGAAATTTCTCAGGATCCAAACTCTGCTACTTGACTGTAGATTTCTGCTAGTAGTTTCTTCCATGCTGGCTGAATCTTGGCCAGAGACTATGTGTGTCTCTGGGCAGTGCATGTTGTTCTGGGAGTCAGAGCCAGAAAGAACCGCAGGTTCTGCTTGTGTACAGCAGTCTCAATTACAGCTCAACTTGTCTTTGATTGCGAGGGAAGTTAGGGAGAGAGTGGGCTAATTTCTCATCAGTGTCATAAACTGGTTCTGAAGTGATAGGTGCCATTGTATTCAGATTCCAAAGTGATGTTAAACGGCCTGATTGAAAGTTCATTAAAAATCGCTGGCAAGGCTTCTGTTGATTTTGGAGGTACTGTTTCAAGCGTTAAGGAGTAAGCCCGATTTCACTGTAGTTAACATGAGGATTCCTCCTGACTCCTGTAGGTTAGCCTTGCTCTGCAAACAGCACCCCAGGAGGGACAAGTCCCCTTTGCTGTGTTTCCAAGGCTGTTCTCAGTCCTGACTGATACCTGAGTTGGCTGCAAGGTCTCTCTGGCTGCTGGAGGCTGCTGCTGCCAAGAAAAATAGAGGCTTGCATGCTTATTGCTGGGATTGCTCATGCATGCCATAGTAATTAAATAATAATACCACAAGGATGGAACATTCATTTTAACTGTCAATCATTCTTGTGCTGGAGAAATTGGGGAGTGCCATGACTGTCTTGTAGAGGGATTTGTAATTTAAGCAAGCCACTGGAGAGGTATGGGGGGTTTTATTTTATTTTTTTTTTAACTTTGGGAGTTTTAAATTTATTTTTCTGGGATGTGCCATCTGGATTTCTTTTTTTCTCCCTGACAAGATGTCTGCTCTGGCCTGTTTCTTCACAGCTGGAGCTCCAGAAAGGCTGAGGACATCTGTTTGTCTTCACAGTCTTCACAGTTAATGGTCAGAGTCTGCCCATGATTGCTGGCTTCTGCTCCTAGCTGGCCTGTTTCCTCATTTTTGCAGTGGAGGGGAGTTTATGCCTGTCTTGCAGCCTGGTGGAAACCAGGAATATTTGAATAGTCTCTTCCACACCTACAGCAAATGCTGCATCCCAGTTCCTATGACTCTGGTCTTGTGTTTGCTGTGTTCTGAAGACTGCACTTCTGAGTTCCTGCCACATGAGCCAGCCCTTTTTGAAGGATGAACTGATTTTATTTTCCTTTTCTCTGCAACCCAGCTGTTCTTTTGCTGGCTTCCATCACAGCACTGAGGGAACACTCCATCCTGCCTGAGTTGGGTGCTTCTATTGATAAGTTGTTTCCTCCTGTTGTGTGAACTGCACTGCAGCTTTACCACAGACCTGTCAGTCACTGGGACAAAAAGACATCTGCTTCCTTTGGGCAAAGCACGGGTAGGCTTTTACCTGCTTTATATTTATGAGCTTTGTAACCTTAAATGCTCATAAACACAGTACTCTGCAGCTATGACCTCATGGGTGGTGATGCTGCTCCCATCTGTTTTCAGATGAGGTGGGGTCAGAAAGAACTAGCTTCTCCCATCAGAAACCATTAAATCTCCATGAAACTTGGATAAATATGTTTCACGTTTGTTGCAGAAATAAGCTGCACTTCATGTGCTATTCTAAGGACTTTTGCAAACTGTGAACGTTTGCCTCTGGACTTGATGTTTACATGTTACAGTAGATGGAGAGATTTGCACCAAAGGACCTTCTTGGCCTGTCTTTGACTTCTTTTCTTATGCTTCGCAAAAATCTGCAGTCAAACAGTCTGTAGGAAGATGATAATGGTTTAGTGAGGTGACTAATCTCACAATACCTGGAATTTCCTATAGTGTTCCATTTACGTTACTTTCCAATGGAATTTCAGAAAGCTATTTAAGTCCTAGGTGCAGTAAGTAAACAAGACAAATAATAATTTAGCTAAAACAACCTACTAGAACCCCTTGACTAAACATGCAATTTACGGCTGACTGTAAATGTGATTATAAACATTAAAAGTCTGTTCAAGACTGATTTTGGTACAGAAATAATGAACTAGATTGATACGAATAGTTTGCCTTGCTCTTGTTTGCTAAATTTGAGCATCAGGGGAGTGTGCATAACCATAACCCTGGCTCCAATTAATTACAGTAAAATGCATGAACGATATGGCAAAATGTCTCGGGATATCCTTGCTTTGGCTTACAGCACAGACGCCAGCTACTCTGCAGCCATCTGTCTGGAGGGGAGGATAAGTGGACCGCCTGAATAGAGCAATTCAATAGGAGTAGATCTTTCTGTGGGTTGTGTCTGAGCAGTAAATCACCTAAGATTATTTGCTGAATAGAGAAGATAGAGTTGGCTTCACAGAGTTTGAGATGTATGTTTAACAAATACCCTTGCTCAGCTCACAACACATCTGTTCTCTGGGGACCTGCTCATATTCTGCCAGTTTGTAAATCATTTGTTGACCCAAGCTGTTTGAAATAAATAGTTGTGATCACATCAGCTCAGAAATCTACGGACAAGTGCCTTGTACTACACCCATGTGCCTGGGTGCATGCTGGAGAGAGAGCTTTCCAGGCTCTGCACCAGTTTAGAAGCACTGACATTCTGTATAACCTCAAGCTGGAACCCCAGCAGACTTCTAAGATTTAATTTTGAAACAATTTATGCTGCATGGATTTTTCATAGCAGATCACGCAGACTGTGGTCTTTTCTCCTCAAAATGGGCTTGCCCTGATATTTCTAGCTAAAATTTGCCATCCTCTGTCCAATTCCTGTTGCTCTCAGACAGTGACATATATTGCAGTTATTGGGACCTCATCTCTACCTGCATTCTAAAGGTTAATTGTTTTTTACGTGCTTCTGCAGACTATTTGATGAAAGGGAATCTATGCTTATGAGTGGTACTAGAAATGTTATTAAAACTCAATATGGTTCTCTGAGAAGTGGCAAGTGCTTTAGGGAGCCAAGTGAGGCACGTAATGAGCAAATGTAGATGCGTTTGCTCACTTGGCTGCATTGGAAGCACCTTGCAAGGTCACTGTTACAGTTAAGGCCACGGAATGTAAAGCTATAGTGTCTGAGTTGTGGCAGAACCGTGTAGTGCTGTCAGACTAGTAGGAGCTTAATACCCAGGGGCAAACATTTTTAGATCTGAAAAGTGCACTGTTGACTGACTTTGCTTCTATGCTTTTTCCACACCCGTCTTGTTTTCTTCCTCCTGAATGGTGATAGATCAATATTGATTTACCTAAACTTGTAATGGTCTAGGAATCATTTCAAATGTCATTCAACCCACTACTGCCTTGTGTTGCTTTCCTGCTGGAATTCTGATCTGTACCTGTTCTGTCTCACCAGGAGAAAACAGGTTTATTGAATGAATTCCAAAAGTTCACAATAGGCATAGGGTGGGGGTTTTGTTTGTTTGTTTTAAAGATTGTAAGTGTTCATTGCAGTTTTTCCTCTCTGGCTTTTCCATTAATGGCTCTGAATACTTAAGCGTGGTTCATGAAGCTTTGAGAGGACTGGTGCTTTTATCCTCACTGTGATAGACATTTGGGAGGTGGATGTGTCAACAGATTGGAACCCCCATAGTCAACAGTTAATTGCTCTTGACAAGCATGGCAGAGTATTGCTAACCAATGATTTCTGGTGCCTTTTTTAAATTTGAAGTTAGAAGTTCATTCCTAGCCTAGGAGAAAAACCAACAGGTATAGCTATTTGATCCCTTACTTCTGTTTGTTTCTGGGAGGTGAGTAATGGGAACGAGGGAGTCCAATAGGAAGTGGACCCAAATTCATAAAGACAGATCCTCTCTTCTATCCAGACTTTGTTTAGAAGGGATCCAGAATGAGCCACTGCAATGTTAAAGCTTCTCTAGATAATTTCTCTAAGGCTACAATATACTTGAAGGATATAGGAATGGGCAAGATAGTTAAATTTGCCAGTGGACTCTTTTCTGTGATCAGACGTGGACTTTGTTTTTTGTTGTGTATTGGCTTTTTTTTCTGTGTGCACATTTGTCACTCTACAGCATGTGATTTGAAAGTTATGGAGCATTTCAAGGTTTTCTGTACGTTTTAATCTCCCTGTATTGCTTGATTGATCCAACTGATAAATGTCAGATGGCAGTGGTGAAAAATTGCTGGCATCTGGGCAGATTTTCTGTGGCACGTATAAGGACTGTCGGAGGGCTGAGAGGCTCAGCAGCTTGAGAAAAGTCTCTGAGGTACACTGGCTCCCAGCTCTTGGCTTTACTGATTTCTTAAGCAAAGGGAGCTGGGAGGCCCTGCAGGTGATAGCATATTAAGTTATGAGAAGGCATTTTGATGTTTAAGGGCAGCATCTTCTGGCTTTTGGGACATTTCTGATGGCAGGTTAGCCTGTGACTTACAAAGAAAAAAAATCCCACTCTAACAGGACTCTTTGAAAGGCTGGTGTCTTTCATACACTGTGTCAGAACTCAGACCGAAGTACTAGCCTGCATTTGCAATGGTCCTGTAAATGATGAAAAAAAAGTGGCATGGTACTGGATAATCCAGACTGAATTGCTTGAATCCCATTTTATCCCACCTTCAATGTCTTCCCAAATGCAGTACATTTGGATCAAGGATGCGGTTTAGGCAGCACACAACAGTCTGGTCTGGAAACTTTGCATTCTCTGAATCCATGCAGTGGCCAAAGAGATAACAGTGATATCAGTCTTTGTTCTTGTTTCTCTTTAGATCCTAGAATCTCCAGATCCTCGAATCACAGATCCACGGCGGACCTGGATCTCCTTTGTTCACCGCCCAGATGATGGCAATACTTCCAAAAGGAGATGCAAAGGGAAAGACAAGAAATTAGTAGGTTACTGCTAGATTGCCATCAGCTAATAAATGTGCACTGTGGCTTCCCTTCCTACTGCTGATATGCAAGGTGTTTTGAATGCTCCGGCTTTTGCCTTCCCACCCTAGAGTGTGCTGCGTTTTCATTTGTTTGTGTTTAATTTCTCAAAGTATTTTGGAGACATTTGAGACAATAAGTGCTATATGCTTTGTAAGATAAGGTATGTGAATTCCACTGTCAACATTCATTTTTGTTTAAACCAGCTGTTTCTTGGACTGAGCCTTTTTGGGGTTTTTTTTCTGCTCAGTAGAAATAAAATTAACGTATTTTTTTCTTCCACTAGATAAAGTCCAAGTATCTCAAAGGATATA
Source organism: Buteo buteo (assembly GCF_964188355.1). Taxonomy (NCBI): domain Eukaryota; kingdom Metazoa; phylum Chordata; class Aves; order Accipitriformes; family Accipitridae; genus Buteo; species Buteo buteo. The sequence continues at coordinate 3,745,861 of NC_134175.1, forward strand.
TTAATCAAGGTGTGGACAAGTCATTCATTTCAAATTAATGAATTACTGATCATCTGCTGAGTGATGCTTGATCATGTGTGCACTTTTAATCTGCTGCTTAGACAGCCTTGAATGCTTTTAATGATTTCCTTTTATTTCTCAGTGAGCTGATAGGCAGGAGCGCTTCCATGCAGGTTTACTGCAGTTTAGTTGAGGAAACAGGAACTCCCTGCGAACAATACACATCAAAATAGCATTGATAACACTGTTGCATGTTCGTCCTATTAGTTTAAAGCTCTAATGTGTGTTTGGCTAACCTTTACAGGTATTTTGAATGAACCGTTGCAATTTTTTTCCCAAGAGTTCTAGTGTTGCACCAAACATTCATGTATGTGATCTTTATGTCTGAGCAATATATATTAATAATGTAAAGTGTGACTAGACGGCTATTCTGGTTAGCGAATAGGCAGAATAAGAAGCTTAAAGGCTAGTATGATACTTTGGTGATATGAGAAGATGCAGAAGCAGCAAACTTAGTCTTGTGCCTGTTGTGCTTCACACTGTATATATGTACTTGAAGAACCAGTTAGTGTTTACCTGAGCAAAGTTTATCCTCCCACATAAAGGCATGAGTAAATTCCAAGTGCTGGAATTCACAGCTGCTGGAGAGTCAGTTTAAGATTTACTGCATCAGGCCTGTAGCTGAACTGATAGTGGAGGGGGCTGCTCACGTGGCTGACGGCTCTGTAGAACTAGCTCATGGCTGAGAGAATTTTTGGTCTGCCAGTGCAATTGCCTGGTTCTAATTCATGTGTTTTTCTTTGGTTACTTCCTTAGCGTGGGCTTGTTGGCCCCCCAGGACCTCCTGGTCCCCAGGGACCTCCAGGAGCACCTGGTGCTGAAGTCACCCGGGAAGTCCTTCTGCAGGAGTTTAAGGAGATATTAAAAGGTAAAGACTGTAAAAGCTTTGTGCTTTTGTGGTCTGCTTCTTTTGGTAAGCACCATGGCAAATAAAGAATTGGCTTTGCAAACGTTTACCTTAAAGCATTCCCCTATTTGGCAATTAAAAATTTGAAAAAATATTTCCCCAGTGCTGTTTAGTTCAAGTTGAAGAATTAAGTGCAGAAGTCTTATCGCACAACTAATGGCTTCGTAGACCAGGCTCTTGAACTAAGCCTTTATTTTCCTATACTTTTTCTTTTCTTCTCAGAAGCCATTGAGCGTCGAGCATCCCTGGCTATTTCAGCCCATCCTAGCCAGCTGCCTCCACTCCTGCTCTCCTTGGAGGAAGTTTCGCATCACAGACGTGTGGAGGAGGCATTCCATTGCAAGCTAAAAGGACAAGTCATTGTAGATAAGAAGACCCTGGTAGAACTTCAGAACTTCCAGTCGGTGAGAAGGGATTACAGACTGAACCTGTGCAACTCCACAACAGCCATTGTGCGTAGATCAGCTATAGTTCCCCTAGTCTGCAAAGCTGTTAGGTGGCTCTGCAGATAAAGGTGTTTCCTGAAAGGGTAGACTAATCCCCGAAGCTCATCTCAGGCTTGGATGCTATGAATATAGCACTACCTTTTTTGTGATTGACAGAAGTAGGATCTCATATGGTGATTTCAGCACTGAAGCTCAACTGCAGTAAGATGGACATTTAGCTTTGAGTCTTCTCCTTCCTGACAAACCCAAGAGGCAGACTTTCTTCTTCTCTTGCAGCCCAGCTGAATCTCATTACAGTTCTTACTGAAGTTCTAACAGGTCTGTGCAAGAGAGGGCTGTCTCGCAGGTCCAAACAACAGTCAGTCTTTTTATTTCAGTTAATGATGGAGAAAGACTTGTCCATGTTCGGCGTTAGTCTGAAGGTTCTGTTCTTTTTTTTCAGTGCACGCCCTGTTTAATTCCAGAGTAACCTTCAGATGTAGAAAAATGTCAGAGGCAGACAGAAGTCATTGCTTATAGATTTGTGAGCCCAAATAAGAGCTGTCATTTTTTTAGATGGGCCAGTCCTGATGCTCAAATTCTTTACATAATCATATGTTTTATAGAAGACTAATGAAAGTTACCTATATAATTTCATTATAGTCATGTTATAATGACAAGCACACCATCATGGGATGTTGTAGGGCATTATAAGCATGGTTACAAGCAAGCTGTTGAATTTGATATTAAAACTTCTGCTAACCGTTCCTGAACCAGTTGCAAATAGGATCTGAATTTGAAGTGTAAATGTTAGGCAAAGTAAGAGCTAAAACCAAGCAGTTACCTGGTAATTGAGGAGACTTATTTTAGACTTTGGAGTCACAAAGCACAAGGCCTTCAGATACATGGTTGCTTTTGTGTTGTGACAGGAGGAGTTTGAGGAGTACGAACAGGGAATATGGCTTTCCGTCAGCAGGGCTTGCTAACACTGTCCATGTAGTAAGGTGCTGAGCTTTCTTCCTGTTTCTGAAGAATCCTGTCCAGCAGATCCTTTCCTATGAAGTAGTTTTGCTGCTAGGACTTTTCACAACTGCAGGACTAGAGGCAGTGGTTATGTTCTAAACAGGGTACTTTCCTGGACCTTTCCCAAATACACTTGTGGAAGCCTGGTTTGACAGCACTGTGGGTGCTGGCACAGAGGCAAGATTGTACTTGAAGTGCAGGCAGGGCTAGAGAGATCTGCTGCCTCATTAATTAGGAGGGAAAATGTGAATAAAGACATCTCAGTAATCAGTGCGTAGGCTGATGCTTCCCATGCTTTGTTATCATATGCCTAGCTTCTTTCTAATTGCTTCTGGCCCTGAAGCTGATGTGGGAGGGCTGGCAGGCCTCTGGATGCCAGCCTTTCATTTCAGCTCTGGGACAAGAAGTGTCTGGTTTTAGCTTGTGCTCTGATATAGGGGAATTTAGCAGGGAGGGTGACAGTGGATGCTCTTGCAAAGATGAAAACCTTGTCTTTAAACAGTCCAAGGTGGGGGGAGAGAGAGAATTCCCCTCCCTCCATTTTGTCAGTTTAATAGCGTGAAGAAGCCAACAGTTTGATACTTCTGAGTGAGATGATAGGGATTGACTCTAATTCCTGGATTTGGACCTTACCCAAAGCATTCTGAGATAGTGGAAAGAACCTGTGCTGAGACATGGCCTGTCATTTGAGTATGGTGTCTAAGTCACTCTGACCTTGAGTATTGAGAGAGCATGATGGTTTTCTCATCCTTCCATGCTAAATTTCCTCTGAGAACATTCCCTCCCTCTCTCCCTCTTGGTCTCATAATTTTCTTAGTATCTGGAATGAAACATGTGATACTCCTTTCCCCACCTCTTCCCCCTGCATCTCACGCTTTGAGGTTTCTGATGATTGCCTCTTGCAAAAGCTTTCAGAAATGTACGTTACACAGCAAGAATTGAAGTAACTGCAGCCTCTGACAGGCCATGGAAGTGGGATTTATCTGGGGCCCAGGAACGTCACTGGAATCAGATCACTTAAGGCTAAGGTGGCCTATGTGCTTTTCATGGTGAAAGATCCCAGAAGGAGTCCTGGTGTCTCTAGTGCTTTGAGGTCAAGCTAAATGTCTACCTTTGGCAGTTGAATTTTATTGCTGCTTCAGGAGATTGGTGCGTCCCCTGTGTGTTGTTGCTGTGCAGGCTGGGTTATCCTTTTCTTTAATAATAGATGTCAATGCATTGCTTTACAGTGTTTATGACTGAACAGCTAAACTGGCAGTTCACATCTCAACTCTCTGTACATGTTTCCTATTTTCCATCTGGAAGTAAACTGTGGCGTGTATGAGGGAGATGTGGGGATAGGAGATGAACTAAGGAAGACAGGCTGACCTTGGTTTGTACAGAACGGCTGGACACCAACTTGCTTGTTTGCTTTTGGTCTGCCTACTGAAGTAACTGTGTCCAAGTAGTTAGTTTCTCAGATATAAATCCCTGCAGTGTTTGAAGCAGCTAGGCGAGTATGCTGCTGTGAGGCAGCAAATGCAGCAGGGAGCTCTAATTGGCATGGGGTTTAATGGAATATTTTGCCCAGAGAACCTCTCCCTGCATTGTCTATTTCTATGAGCAAAAGAATAACAAAGCCACAGAGGGCATGAAGAAACAGGAATGTTTTATCAGTGATAATTTACTGGTGCCTAAAATTGCCTTCCATGCTCAGCCAGTGGTTTTGGAATTATGTTGCTGATTCTGCTAATAGCTGTAACAAGAAAGGAATGAATTAACTATGCAGTACAGTTTTGCACATACAGGGCTTGGATGCTCTTTCAGTGAGGTAAATCAGAAATAGCATTACCAAAAATGATGGCGTAGTGATAGCATAAGAACGGAATCAATCCTTCTGTAGTCTTTGTTGTTAGGTTAGCCGTTACATTGTCCATGTGTGTATACATAAAGAAAATAAAGCTCCTTTTGTGTGTATATATGTGCACATAGGCACACATCAGTGCACACTGATAAATATAGACCTAGAAATCATTGTATGAAACATAGTTGTTCTCCAGTTCATTATTACTGTTTTTCCATTATACATATGTAATCTTATGAGAAATGCCACTGCTGTTGCACATGGATGTATTTTCACCACCATACGCATCCATAAAACATTTCTAGTAAAGTTCTGTGAAATTTAAGACTACAGCTCTATCTTGGTAGATAAGGACTGGGAATTACACTTTTGTGAGCCTTGCCTGGGATTTGCTGCATAAAGGCAGGTTAGTCATTTCACTCCTCGTGCCACATAGTAACTCTCTAAACAAACACCACCAGACCCAAATATTTGCAACCTTACTTCCTTTTAAAGAGAAAGCTGAATTAATTATTCCTACCCAGCATTGTGAAAGCTGTCAATTTCTGGCTGTGATGAACCAGAATGGGGAGGCAATTAACTTCCTTCTGGTACTTGAGCAAAGGTGTTCCTCTACTGTTTGGGGTTTTTTTTTTTAGTGTAATAGCACCTGTGGCAACACTGCTACAAATTTGTTCACCGTGTCTCAGGCTCCTTTCACTATCTAGTACTGGAAAGCATACTCAAATGTTGCGTTGTTGAGATTGCTCAATTATGCATTTGTGCATGTTTTAGGGATATAGTGTGCATACAGTGTGCATGCCTTTACAGAGCCAGATTTGAACAGCTCTTCTTCCATAAGACCAATGCAAATCTCTCAGGACAGCACTCATGGGAAGGCGTTCACATTGCACAGAATGCCCTTGCGGTGGAAGCAGAGTCTGACTAATGTGCTTTCTTGGCCCACTGAAGCCACTCCTGCTTCTCCCCAGCTCTAGCCAAATTCATATGAGGCAGGCCAAAATAAACAATAAACATTTCTCGCAGAGTTTATTTTAGTCTGAGTCAGATAATCTGCTGCGAGTTCGATTTAAGACTGCTTCCTTGCCATGAGGAGAAGCTGCATGCTATTTTAGTAAGTTTTTGCCGATTCTGTAGAATCCAAGGCTAGAACAAAATGAAACTAAATATGGAATCTGTAAGAATCCAAGCAGTTGTTCTTTAGCAGCATCAAAGCTGTCAGACCTAACGTGGGTAGAAAACCTCTGGAGACCCATATGAGTGTTTCTTCTGTACTTGTATCACAAAAACAGTGTATAAGGTTCCAGGTTTTTAAGCCTGGGGACACTGCTTTACCTCATCTAGGAAGTCTTTGGGAGTAGCAGGGACCTCTTGACTCAAATAAACGGAGATCTTGTGTATCAGAAGATCAGTGGAGGCTAGAGGCCACTAGGACCAGCAGAGCATAGGGATGCAGTAAGCACAGTCTGAGTCAAGATGAGTTAGAAGAGTTTGGCAGTGAGCAAAAAGGGCATCTTCATGTCTCATACTGATCATTTTGCCTTTAGTGGGCATCAAATGCTGAGAGAGAGCCCATCTGGAAGGTGTGTTCTGGGGAGATAAGGCAGTAGCCTTGCAAATTTTTTCAGCTTTGTTCTCATGCACGTAGGCTTGTTCTTTGTTCTGGGCAGAAGTAATTGTTGAGAGTGCTGGGGACTTGTTCAGGGTCTGCTTTCCTTATCTTACAGCCTCTGGCCAAAGGAGCTTTTCTCCGGGGGACAGGATTAAATCTGGCAACAGGACGTTTCACAGCACCTGTGTCTGGCATCTACCAGTTTTCAGCCAATGTCCACATTGGTGAGTGTTGTCCCCAGAAACCTTTTCTGTACTGCTCGAGAGGTGCAGGAAGGAGTCTCGGAGAACTCTCTGGGTCCTGTTTGATTTGGAGCATGTGTAATGGCAGCCCTTTGCAGTGAGCCCTGTCCTTAGAGCTGGGTACTTTCACAGGCTGATAGCCATAGCAGGCTGCTGCATGCAAACCAAACAAATCGACACTCCTTATGGAGGATGAATTTAGGGACCAAATGTATTCACATGTGGAAGTTATGGCTTCCATAAAAGACTTTAGAAGAAATGCACGTGATGATGTAGCACTGCATCAAGTCAGTTTTGACTGTGTTTTGTCACCAGTGCATTTATTCAATGGTTTTAATACTTCAGTGATGAAGTATTTTAAAATCCAATACCAGAAGGGTGCTTTCCTAAGAAGTTCTGGTGGATGGACCCTGGCTGGATGCCAGGTGCCCACCAAAGCTGCTCTATCGCTCCCTTATCTCAGCTGGACAGGGGAGAGAAAATATAACAAAAGACTCGTGGGTCAAGATAAGGACGGGGAGAGATCACTCACCAGTTACCGTTGTGGGCAAAACAGACTCGACTTGGGGAAAAATTAATTTAATTTATTGCCAATCAAATCAGAGTAGGATAATGAGAAATAAAAACTAAATCTTAAAACACCTTCCCACCACCACTCCCTTCTTCCCAGGCTTAACTTTACTTGAATTTTCTCTGCCTCCTCCCTTCAGTGGCACAGGGGGATGGGGAATGGGGGTTGCGGTCAGTTCATCACACCTTGTCTCTGCTGCTCCTTCCTCCCAAAGGGAAGGACCCCTCACACTCTTCCCCTGCTCCAGCATGGGGTCCCTCCCACGGGAGACAGTTCTCCATGAACTTCTCCAAAATGAGTCCTTCTCGCAGGCTGCAGTTCTTCATGAACTGCTCCTCTCTTTGGCTGCAGTTGTGCAGGTTTTTTTCCCCTTCTTAAATCTGTTATCCCAGAGGTGCTACCACCGTTGCTGATGGGCTCAGACTTGGCCAGTGGCAGGTCCGTCTTGGAGCCGGCTGGCATTGGCTCTGTCGGACGTGGGGGAAGCTTCTAGCAGCTTCTCACAGAAGCTACCCCTGTAGGCTCCCGCTACCAAAACCTTGCCATGCAAACCCAATACAGAAGTCACAAGGTTACTGGTGTCTCTGTTAATCCAAACACCAGCAACCGGTGGTCTGCTGTGTCATGAAAGTGCTTGTATTTTTCTTCCACTGCTTTCCCCAGACCACAGCGAGTTGAAGAGTAAAGTCCAACTCCGAGCCAGAGATAACGTCCGAGTGTTGATCTGCATTGAATCTCTGTGCCACCGATACACGTGAGTTACTGCAATGCTGTCTTGGCAATTATTTTTCTCAGATGGACCCATGTTTCAACCAACTGTGGAAATCAGGTTCACCAACAGTGAATTTATGTGATAAATGCTCATAGAACTTTTCTGAAGAGAGCGATTCCATCTGGCCCTTAGGTTTTATGTGTTTGGGGTTTTTTTTCTCTGATTTTTAACCTTTCAGTGCTAATTACTCTAAAGAGCTAAATATTGCATATGTTGAGAGAATTGTGAATGAAGTCGGCTGAAACTGAATGTAGCTAAACGTGCTGAATGCTCAGCTTAATCACAAACATACAGAACGAGAGAAACACTTTAATTTTGTGCCAGAGGTTGTTAGCTCATTTTTTATAATTTCAGCTGCATCCTGAATGGATCACAGCATCTCACTCATGTTGCTGTGGAAGTGTTGAAGTAATAAGGAGAACAAATAGGTGGAAAATAGAGGTGAATGAGTTCTGAGGCAGAAAGTGCAGGGCTTATATACAGGTATATGATACCTTCTCACAGCTCTCAGCTGCCTTGTGGAGCTTGCTTGGCTAACCATGCTGAATTTTCCTCTTCTGGGATCCATTAGCCAAACTCTGCTAAAGAAACACTTTTGTTAGGCCATGGCAACCTTGAGTGTTGCTCCTTATGCAATGGGCCACGGCATCAGCATACAGTTGGCTGCTCGTTTGCTGTGCTTCTGTCATCCTTTCAGCTGCAGCATATAGGTGCCCTGTATCTCAGAGAAGGCCAGCTTGCTTGGGAGTTTGGCAAGCTTTGCTTGGAGGAAGGGGCTGGGAAGCCCCTGGGCTGGGCTAAATTGCACCCAGCAGAGGGCAACGCTGCTTGCACAGAGTGGTCCTGGTCTGTGCTTGCGGCTTGGCCCTTGAAAAATACCTGTACAGGGCTGTGCAGATTTGCTCTGCCCTGTCTGCGTCAATTCCAGTGCAGCTGTAGCAACACCCTTGCAATAGCACCACTGAAATATATCCATAAAACGACTCCACAGGTGCAACTTAAAACCCAGAAAACCATAAATTTCCTGCTGGACTGGATGCTTCAGCCCTCACCTTCCCTGCTCTGTGAGTCAGAGTGCTGCAAATAGGACTGACCTCTCCAGAGGCATTTCAATTTAGAGGCTTTATTGGCAAGTGAATTTCACATGAAGCCTCATGTAATAAATAAACCTCTCTTAGGTCTCATTGGCCTGTGGAAAAGACTTGATTGGTATCTGAGTACGCATTAGTAATTAGGGTAAGAGGGAGCTGTGTGCCCACTGACCTGATGGGAAGTCAGGGAACTTGCTGACTGGAGCAACTGGCACCTCCTTGGCCTTGTAGACTGTTTTATAACAGTCTTTTATGATTGCAGCACTTAAAGTGAGGCAGTGACAGACTGGCTGCAGTCACAATGTCAGCAGAAGAAGGGGGGGGATGTAGCTTCGTGCTCCTTGAAGGGACACCTTGTATTCTGGTAAGCTGCAGAACTTAATGGGACATTTCATTTCTGGCACTTGTGAGATTCCTTTATATCATGCTAAGAATGGACCTCAGCCCGATCTTGAAGTCTGGGATGTGTGTTGACAATGAGCGATTTTGGGACAGCCCAGGCCTTTAATCACAGGGATGGAACAGGTATGAGTGGGACAGAAAGTTACTGTCCTCTTTATGAGTAGCTCTCACAAATTGCTTTTGCACAGTGCAGATCCCTATTCCTGTCCTTTAGTCTGCACAGCAAAGACCAGTCAGATTCAAGTAATCAGGGGTTTTTCTTTCTTCAGCATTGGTGCTTTTTTTTTCCCCACCTACAACAATCTCCTCTTATCTTAGCAATTTCATCAAAACAGGACTCATGCCCCTAGCCCTTGGATTCCCCATGAACAGAGACTGCAAGTTCCACAGAATATTTTTCTACATGCTTTTGGGATGTGGAAAGATATTGCCCCTTGGGATGTGGAAAAATATTGCCAGTTGGTGGTGTTGACCTGATGATATTTAACAAAGATTTGAGTGAATGAGTGGGTGAGATTTATGAAGCCACCTAAAAGGATTTAAAAGTGAAATTGATCCTGCAGATCTCTGAGAGTGAAAAGCTGTTTTCCCCTCCTGATCTCCACTCTACATTGTCTTCAGTTACAGAATCATACAGAAAATCCAAATTCCATTTAAACCATTTTGCAAAATAAATGAACCTGACAGTGGTGAGTTTTTCTTCCTAATGATTCCACAAGCTCCCAACTGATTTGATTAAGGCCTCTCAGAGAGAACAAAGTGTTTTTCTTCTGGAATGCTCACTTCTGTCTCCAAGGACAGTGTCTGTCTGTGTCTCTCTCTTTCCTTTGCTGTCCATTCAGTCGACCTTACAGTAATATTACTAAAGAATGCATGTCAATCTCTGATTGCTTTCAACGTGATTTTAGTCTTGCTTCCTTGTTCTGGTAAATGCAAGCACAAGAGTTATCTGAATAGGAAGCTTCCCTGTGGACCATGGAAACTACTGTGCCTTCCTCATTGCAGGTCTCTTTTAGCTGAAAGCTCCTAGAAAACTGTTCTGGTTCTGGCTGGGATGTGTGAACAACCTCTTTGTCACATACAGCCCAGGCAGGTTTATTGGGATGTTTTGAGATTAGCTTGCCACCTGAAGAATTTATAACTACATTCTCCAAAGAACGGTAACAGTAAAAACTTTTTTTTCTTAGACAGAAGTTTACATAAAGCTCTCTGATGTCTGACTCGGAGTTTCCATCAGTTGTCCAGGGTTGCAATTTATGACTGGTTATGCTGCAAGGCTGTCCTGAGTTGAGCCAGTTGGACAGCAGTGGGAGTAAAGCAGAATCAGCACTGGCTCTGTGAGACACCTCTCTCTCATATGGTGGGTGAGAGCGTGGCTGGTCTGTGGCATGGAAGGAAAGCTGGGTGGAGGGATGGGAACCTGTCTGGACAGACATTCTGCTGGCACAGGCTGAGCAGCTACCCGTGCTTGTGGAATTTCCTGGGGATGTCAGCGTACACAGTCATTCATTTGAGGGAGCTGAAAGAACCCTGAGGGCTTTCGGCTGAGAGAGATGGAAACTCAGAGGCAAGGAGACAGTTGGAGTAGAAGAGATTAACGGTGGGAAGTTCCCACCCAAGTTAGGCTTTTGGCAGGATATGACACACAGACTGAGCTCTTCAATCAAGGTGGTGCCAAGTGGCTTGCTCTCTCTGGGCCAAATTGCCCCTACCTTTTATGCATATTATTTCCTTGCAAGGGGGCTGGAAACAGCACGTTTGCACTTGCTAGGTTTCGTTACCACCACTTCATGGAAAAAAGGGAGGAAAGGGGTTGGTTTTCTTGGGAAAACAACTAGATCTGCTACCACTGGTTAGGCAGATTTCGGAAGAACCAGCCAGGCATGGAGCTCTGTGCTTTCGTATTGTGTTGGAACTGAGCTTACAAGGGTGGTTCTGATTGTTGATGTCTCAGGCACCTCCTTCCACCCTGAATCCTGTACAAAGCAGCTGAGTTAGAGTTTTGTAAACAGAGGATGCCACAGAGAGCAGCTGTCCTACACCTTGCTACTGCAAGGAATACGATGCCTATTAAAACATGATATTAGGAAAGAACAGTACTCAAGGGGTGATTTGGAGCTCTTCCTTGAATTTTAACTGAAGCACAATTTTTTTAAAATTTGTTTGTTTGTTTGTTTGTGACTCCTGATCCAAATGTCCTCCCCAAACAGCTTTCGGCTGCAGAATATGTACTTTCTTGCATAGGCTTACTACATATATTGTTAAGGTGAAATAAGCCTTTCGTGCCTTGAAAATGAATGAACTGTTATTGACAGAATGCATATAGCTAGCTCTTTGCAGAATAACAAGAGTATAAACTATTGTGGTGGTCAACAAACTGGGATAACTGGTATGTAGATAAATCTAAAGGACGTGTTTAGCACCTATTCAAGGGTGAGGGATACAGACTACAGGACCTTGAGAAAAGCTTCTGTGAGAGAAGGTGGCTCCCAGTTCCTGTCTCCAGCTGAGTTTTGCGTTCACAATCCTGTATGCTCTGTAAGTCTTCCATTAGACGCTACAGTGAGGACAAGGTTCTACTGTTCTCTTTTCAAGGCAGCTGATTACTGCCAGAATCAAGTCAACAGGCCACCTGTTTAGTACAGATGGGCACTAGAACCACCAGGTCCTATTTCCAGGGAGGTCAGGAGACTATTGTCATTCCACAACAACTGTTGTGACTGCCTCAGGTGTTTAATCTGTTTATTTTTCTTTTGCTACTGTTTAGGTCTTTGGAAGTCATTGCTGGTCTGGAAAGTAACAGCAAAATCTTCACTATCTATGTACATGGCTTACTGCAGCTGCAGGTAAGCCCATGCAGACTGGGAATCACTGTGCTAGTTGGCTTGGCAGGCTGCAGAGTTATTTACTGGCAAGGCTGAATTCTCACCAGGAGGTGGGGAAGTTTTTATTAACCTTCTTTCTAAGGTTAGTGAAGTTAAATGCCTTACCTGGAGTGACTAGAGAGGATCTGTGGCAGGAACAGGAACAAAAGCCAGATTTGTTCTGATCTTAAGCCACAGAAGTAACCTTCCCTGTAAGAAATGACAGTCAATATTTTTCTTTCTCAAACCTTGCCTTGCATTGTCAAGATGGCAATTGTGTTTCCCATTTCATAGAACAGAATCTGAAGCACAGATGGTTACTTAACTAGTCACCCAAAAAGATGCTAGTGCAGTAAGAATCTAGTTAAGTAATAAACCTGTAATAGTTTCACTACAGAAAATTTCTTCCACCAAGTCAAAGCTGTAGGGCTGCAGTAAAAATGTTTGGTCAGATCCTGTTCCCAGGAGGCAGAGAAAATGGCAGGAGGCTTCTGTGCTTAGTTCATGATAGCGAAATGCTTTTTTTCCTCATTTTATGCTGGGATGAAGTGTCAGATATTTTCCTTTCTCTCTTGCTCTCTGTGCAGGCTGGCCAGTACACCTCCATATTTGTGGACAACAGTGCTGGAGCTCCCATCACCATTCAGAACGGATCAGATTTCATGGGCATGTTAATGGGCGCGTAACATCATCTGCAGCAGTGTAGCAGGGAAGGATATGAATTAGAGCCTTGCAGTGTATATTTGACTGAAGAAACCTTTACTTTGACTCTTGAAGATAGCTTCCTGTAACTGTTGGCATCTTCTTAAACAAGTAAAGAGCTTTTCCTTTCACAGATACTTCAGCTTGCTTTCAGAGGCTACTGCTTTTCAAGGTCCACACCAGTTCGTTCATCATAAAAAGTATACTTTTATAATTCAGAAACAAACTGTAATATTTAATTTGTGCTTCACCAGATGCTCACTGAACAATACACTGAGATTTGGAATTTGTTACATTATAACTTTATTTCACAATAGCACTTGTAATCAGCATGTCTTTTGGGATTGATTGTGGGGTGTTTGAGTTTGTAAATGAAGGATTGAGAGGGAAAGTAAAATAGTGACTATATTCTATGTGTTGTGGCGGAAGGAGACAAGGATTTGCCAGCAAAACTGCTTTTTTCATACAATTGTAAATGGTATAGGCCCTCTCTCATGTTCAAAATTGGATATATTTGACAAGAAGTATGTTGAATTCTCAGACAATGCCTGCTTCACAGATGGGAATCCAAGGTCTGAACTCTTTAATTGTGGTTCTTTATATCTAAGTATTTCCTTGATCTTATTGATGAAGCTGAATACCTCGCTGCTTGTGCAGTTTTGTTTTTATGAAAAGGTGAGGCCAACGGCACCAGTTCTAGCATGAACTCCCTTACTTGTGTTCTTATGTTTTAGTAAGATATACATGTGGGTTTGGACTGCATCACATAAACAGCATCCCCTCAGGTGCCGTATAATCATTTGTAAATGGGTCAAATGCATTACACTGGTTGTCAAAAGCCTGGCAAAGACAGTGAGGATAGCAGCCTCGGATCGGATATGTCACCTATTTGGTGCTTGTTGAACTGCAGTGACACAATGAGATAAAACATGGGGCAAGGCTTACTTCCATCAGGCGGCCAGGGTCATAGGGAGTCTCTCTGAGCTCTACCTGGAGCTTGAAAGTGCTGTCAAAGATCGTCCAGTGAACTTTTTCTGGATTTCTACAAACCTGTTTGCAAATGTAAGCATACGAGATTGAGCCCCCAAAGCAGCTTTGCATATAGCTCCAGGCTGTAAACTCGTTTTAACAAAGTAAAAGGGTGTTGACATTTCACGGGGTTAAGGTGTTACCCAAGATGTGGTAACATCCTTGTGATTAAAAAAACCCCCTCACTCATTTAATGTGCCTCTGTATCCTTCCCTTTCAACAGACACTTGGCCCTTTTATTGATTCAACTTAGCTGAGGAAGTGCTTGTATAACAGTGTCATGAATAGATGGTAGCAAGGCCCAAAATGGAGTCCAGATACTTGTTCTTGAATGTTTGCAGTGAATGGAAGATATTGTTTGTATAGAGTTGCAATTTTTGATCAACTACACTATCTTCGTGCAATGGAAACAGAGACTGTTGGGGACAGCAGAAGGCATGAAAAAAATGTCATCCGTTGCTGGGTCTGATCAATACGTGATGTTTCTACAAGCTCCAGTAACACTGCTGTTGAGGTTGGTGGTATGCAAAGATGTCTTATTTCAAGAGCTGTGGAAAAAATCTGCTGTAAAACAAGCTTGGCTGAAACTGGGTTTTTTCCATCTCCATTATAAATACCTTAAGACAAAACTTTAAGGGTACTAAGTGGTATTTTTTCCTTTGTGAAGAACATATTAAAGTGATACCTATTGGAGGAGGAAGGAGAGGGTACAGGGAATAATCAGGTAGTGCTGATAACACAAGTAAACCCAGGTAAATTCCACTTTCTAGTCAATGGAATGCGGTTGTTCTAACTGGACCTTTGTGTCTGTCTAAAACATAGCAGCTATCAATGTTTATACATTCATTCTTGCTCCACAATACATGCCAGAATTCCTATGGATTTTCTTGTAGTACCCTTTGGGGAGAATGTACTTTTAAGCATAAACTGGCTGCTCCACTGGCAGAGAGGAGTCCACAGCTCTTGAAAGGCATAGCAAGTAGCAACAGTAGTAATTTCTGGAGCTTCAGAAAGCATATAACACACATGAATATCACTAAACCCTATCAATAAAGATTGGCTGTTTACACTGGGTTTTGATGGAGTAAGTGTAGTCAGGGCAAGTGGCCTATATCCCAGCATGTATTACTATACTGTACTTTGTACTGTGTGAATATTTGTAATAAATCGGGCTGTTTCATGCATGACTTACAGCAACATGAAGTGTTGTGACATTCAGCATATGTTGTTATATCTGTAGGTTTTTTGAACCAAGCCTCACTGTTCTTGGTAAATCAGAGTTTAAATATTTATTTTGTTGTAGAACTAAAAATGTTTGTCAGACTTTGTTTTGGGATTTGTGACTTTTTTTCCCTTCTTTGCTGTGTTTTATTCTCATGATCTTCTTAGTGGGAGATGAATTGTTCTGCCTTTATACCTGTTCTCCCTTATTTATACGAGTGCTGTCCTGACAGCTGTTTCCCCAGTGTGCTAGAAGCTGTCTAAATGCGTAGTCAGGCAGCCCTGAGGAGCACGCAGCCTAAACAGCGAAGACTTAAATCTCCCTTGGCAGAAGGAGTGATTTGCCCGTGGACAGCATCAGGGAGAAAAGTAAACCTCTATCTCTGGTGTCTGCCTGGAAGCCACATTGCCTTTCTGCTCTAGCCAGCAGAGAAAGCTTGTGTCAGACTCGGCGCTGGGGGAAGAAGCCAAATTAGCAGAGGAAACGGACATCGTGTCTCTCGATTTGTCCTGAGTTCGCTGTCACCACTGGAAAGCTTGTGGGGTTTTATCCTCAGGATAGAGGGTTGTCCCTTAAGGAGATCTCCTGTGCATCACCAAGGTCTTTTAGCCAAAAGACTTTTTTTTTTTCAATAGTCTTTTAGCTCTGAATGCTACTAGGCTGCAGTTCTCTTGTACCCTGGGGCTTCAGCCAGCAGTCAGTGCAAGCATCAGATTGTCTGTCCAGCAGTAAAATGGGGCAGAATGGGTTGAAACAGCCAAGAAGCAAGCTGAGACTGGGCCTCCAGTGTTGAGGTGCAAGTGTACAAAACTCATGACTAATATGGACACAAGCCTCCTGGCTGGGCTTGTGGCTGAGACAAATACTCTGCAAGGCTTCTGTGCTGTTTGGAGAGTGAGGAGATTAATGGTGTGCGAGGCAAAGTTTCAATGCTCCTCTGTTGTCGTAAAATTTACAGTCCAAGAAAATTTAAGAACTCAGGAGGACTGAGTTCAGTATGAAGAAGTTGTTTATAACAAAATAAAACCCATGTGCTTGAGCCTATGGTTTAAAGGCCAAGTGTGTTAATCCCACCCAGTGGCAACGGCTATTTGTGGCACGCAAGGGGAGAAGTCTAAAAGAGGCACGAATTAAACAGCCAGGGTTTTGTTTTTTTTTTTTTTCTGGGTCTTTCTGGCATGCTCAGTGCACTGTCTGTACGAGCTGAGGCAGGAGGATATGATGGGGGCACCTCACTATTGAGGTCCTAGCAGAATGGGAAACACAAAGTTGCTGCATTTTTTTTTCTTTAAAATTTCTAAGAAGTTTAGGGTTTCAGGGAAACCGGAGATGAGGAAAAGTGCATCTCTTCTTAGTGGAACAAGTTTCTTAACCTCATCTTTGAGTTCTTCACAGAAACGTTTGCCACAGAATCACCTTCAAAAAGCTGCAAACACTAATAACTTGGACTTGCAGCCATCACTTTATCCAGGTATTATATATAGTTCAAGAACACTTTCAAAAAGGTTATTGTGACACCCCACACGGATCAGTTAGTATTTACTAAAACTTTGCTGTCTTCACCAAGCCCTTTGCTCACTCATCTTCCTCCCAGCTCCTTCCTCTGCAAAATCCTCACTCAATCTTTGCAACAATCTCCATCAAGCTTTTTGCTGTGTATACAGTTCAGATTCAGAGAAAACTAAGGCAAATCAGCATGGTTTTATTAGGGTAAATGCTCTATGCAGATCTCTCTCAAATGAGGGAGACTCACAGGGAGTTTTTCCCACTCTTCAGGGTTTTGAGAACACTCTCATAAATTTTTCTGACCTGAGAGCTTCTTGTTTTTAACATACTGACACTAAACTTGATGCTCAAGTCCCACCTGACTCTCTGAGCTCAATATTCTCGTTGTATACTGCATTGCTCTGGTTGCTACGCTTCCCCCTTACACAGGCTGCGATGTAAACAGACTGCTTTGCTGCTTAGCTTATATTTCAGGAACAATCCTCCTAGGATGAGCACTGACTGCTAATTTCAATGTCTGTACAAGTGATTATCTTCACTCATAATTCCTTATGCTAAACACAGTCTAGCTATAAGTTTTCAGCTTCAAGCTGAAGTTACTTGCTTAGCAAGGTGGTAAATATTATAGCTTCGTGCTTCTGGAATGTGCCTCTGCCCTTGTCTCAAAGGCCTAAGCTAGGTAGTGTTGCTAACATGTTTTTTTAGCTCCTTCTGTGTTGGGTGCCCTCACAAAATATGCTGATAACTGTGGTTTATGAGCCTGATAGAGAGCTCACTGAGGCTGGGGGAAAATGTGGCAAAAATGCTGGTGATTTATCCCAGAGTGTAGGTATTTGCTCCAGTTCAGGGCTTAATTCCAGAATTGCCCTTCAGGTATGTTTCTGCTGGCACGGCCGCTATAAATTTTGTCCTATGAGCTATATTGACAAAAGGTGGCTGGGTGTCCTGATCCTGCTCCTTTTCGCTACTCTCCCGTTTACCACCATGGTAGCTGGCTCAGAAGGGCACAGTGCAATGCTGGATCAGCCCTTCGCATGTGGAATCTGCAGTGAATTCTTTCTATTTAATTCACGTAACGCTTTGAAGTAGCCCTTGGACAGGCTGTGTATGAGTTAGGAGCTGAGCAAAGCTACCTCCAAAATGCCAGGGTTGTCCAGTCTGCACCCTTGCTCTCTCTGCTAACTGCTTCAGACAAATAATAGCGATCTTCCAGGCACTGAGATTCCAGTTGCAGGCACTCTGTGAATATTTTCCCTGGCTGGGAACTGACAGGTTATGAGGTTTTAAGTTCTATTCAAATTTCACGTTTTGTAAATGATTTCGATGCCACACTCCAGACTGACTCCAGGGGTATTTATGTTGGATTAGCAGCAGATTGCCTGCCTTTCCTCACTCGATAGAAGAGAGCCCAGCACATGTAAACTCCCCTTGAATGGCGGGCTATTAACCGTCAAGCAAGATGATTAGTTTGTCGTATAAAACTCTTGTTATAAATAGGCGCAGGTTATAAATCAGCCCTGAGGACCATGATGAAATCAAACAGAAAGAGAGACCCGTTCCAATCCTCTTCTCTGAGAGAAGCCCGCAAATAGAAGTGAGCAACAGAATGTTAGTTAAATGCTTAGTCTTCAAAGAAAACTCGAGGGTAATCTGAAAACCATTCTGAATCGGTGACTGTAGTAAAAAAAGCAGAGTAGAATTAGCCCTATATAGGCAATAATACTACATGATATTTAGAAATTAATACCACATACTTTGGCACTGTAAATACTGCAATGGAGAAAGCCCTAACAGCAGATTCCAAAGAGCTGGATCTGTTAAGGTTCCATGGAAAGTCAGGGAGCTGGTGACCCTGTAAAAATAGAAGTACCCAGAAGAAGACCATGAGTCTTTATTGCTTTGCATCCTGACTCATATCTATGGAAAGAAAGCATCAAACTCTCATTGATTACGGAGTTGATTCTCACTCAGCAACTTTATTTAATGCTCAGGTTGGGCTGGTATCAATGAAGGCTAAAAGGCCATGACATTAGGGATTCAGGTGTGCCAAATTTCCTGCAGGATAACGAATTTCCTGCAGAGCTTCTAGGGCTCAGTATTCCCCTAATAAATAACCAGCGGTGAAGGGATAGATAGGCATTTGTAATAATAGTGTTGATGATCAGGTATTGGATCCCTGTGGAGTGGAGGAGTTGGATCTCCTGGTTAGTCATGGCATTCTACTGTTTGTTTGATGTTTTTTTGGGGGGGAAGGTATTTCTTTGTTACTACTTAGATAACCTCTATCTCCAGGCTTACAAAGGGTATAGTGTTTTTATTTCCTCTGTGGCAAGCAGTTCTGATTTAAAATAGCCTCTGGGCTCCCAAGTAGTCCTGAGAATAGACAGGTTGGCCATAAGAACTGGAAATGCCACCTTCCTTATGGCTCTTTGGAAAGTTTGAAATGTCTAGAAGAGCTGCTAGACTATGCTTTATGATCTCACATTCTTAACAGTGGAAATGTTTTCGCTCCCTTTATCCTGAAATACAAGATGGGAAAGATGGGCTGCCAGCTCGGGTAACGATTGTATGCTTTTGTTGCTGACACCATGATATTCCAGAATAACTGCCCTAGCTATTAGTGTAACTTCAGTTTGGGTTGGGGCTGGCTTTGTTGCATCCTCCAGGGGCTTGGTGTGCAGGGACCAAACACGTGGCCTTTTTTTATGTCTTAGACTGAAATTCCAAACCTGAACCCCAGTGTTGAGGCAACTGAGCTGGGTTTGTCTCCAGCATAGACTCCGTTAAGAGAAGTCCACTCAAGACACAAGACCCTGGGCTACGTCCTGGCCCCGCTTCTCTCTAGACTCCTTCGTGCCCGGGGCTCGGTGCTAATTGTGGGCAGGGTGTTCCCGTGCTGTGCTTCAAGGGGACTTATTTTTCTTTTAAGTGAGATTGCATGTATAGAGACTTGCCTTGCCGTAGGTAGGTTGTGTGCAGGCCTGCTGCCCTGTATGCTGATGGCGGGGAGCTTGGCACCCTTATTTGAGGAAAGGACTGGAATTAATAGGGAACGGTGACCACAGCCCACCTGGCTGCCCTGTGCCTTCACTCTGAACCACCCCAAACTGCCAAAAAAGCCCCACATCTTGCCGAGCGCTCTGTCTCGGTTCCCTGCAGACGCTGGCAGATGCCCATCGTCTGAAGACACCCAACATGCTCGCCCTGGTGACAGAGGAAGGGTTTACAGAAATCTTCTGGGGAGATTTTAGACCTGCTGGGTGGTCTTAGGTTCTTACAGCCCAAGAAAGCTATATCCCCCTTCAGCCCACACCAGGGCTGAAGCAGACGTGCATTACAACCATACCATAACCATGAAATAAACGGCTTTCTTGTACATATAGTTAAACTTCCCTGCACAGATCCATGGTTCTGTAATTGCCTAGACAAATAAATCTGCTTGGAGGGGGTAGGGATGGAAAAAAACCAGTTGCAAAATGTCTGTTGTGCTTTTTTCGTGGTTGTATGATCAGTTAATCGATCCATATGGAGATAAGGAGGGAAACACCAGCTCGAAAATGATGCAGGATTGAATGGGAGTGCATAGCTCGGCATTGCAGTGACAGCTTGGTGAGGATTGACCAGCGCAGGCTCTAGATTTAGATCGGTGCTTTTGTGTGGCTGTCTCTGCAGAATGTCCCCTTCTTGTGCTGAGTTTCAAGACAGCCCAGGTGTCCCCACGTACAGTGCTAGCATGCTCGGAAATGTTTTCTCTACTGTTAGGACTTTTGAGAAAGACTTGATGTACTCTGATGAAAACCAAGAGAGAAACACAGCATCACATGGAAAACGGCACGGTGCGTTTCCATAAAATCTTCCTACAGGCTTTGTGGATTTTAAAGTTAGGATCTTAAATCTCATTTGAGGCGCTTGCCTTTTTTTGTTACATCCACTCTGTGCTTTGGTTCTTTACTGCAGCTTGGGTTTTTTTTGGCAAAGCAAGTGTGGTGTTCGCTGTTTGTTTGGCATAAACATTGTTTGCATGTTTGTCTTTTCACTGGTTTCAGTGTTTATTTCTTTTTCTGCCTGCTGTTTGCTCTCCCTCTAGCTGTGGCTAGCTTGCAGAGCACTGGAAGAACAGATACAGTTTTCACAGCTCTCTGGAAAGGAGGCTCAACCATGATGCTTTCTTGCGAAAGTGGCCCTGGTTGATGGGGTGGAGATATACTGGCATTTGGAGCTCTATCTGGCAGGAGGAAATTGGATAAGAGTTTGTTGTCTTCCTCTATTTAAGGAATGCTCCTCTTCACCATAAGCTTTTTCAGAGCTTGTTTTCCTGAAGGTGAGAAGAGGTGTTAAGGACAGGCTGACGTGGGGAGCTGGATCAGTGCTGCGTCAATGGGGGGCAGAAAAACAAAGTGCTCGGAACTCAGGGTAGAAAAGGAGCAAGGCTGCGTTCTGGGTATTCCTGTTGTCTCTCACGCAGCCACTTGTGGCTTATTTATAAATGCCTGACAACCTTTCCTAGTCTTTTTCTTTAGGCAAAATGTAGGGGAGCTCTTAACTGAGATATGCTGCTGAGAGCAGGAGCGGAGCATCCCTCCATTGGGCTTACTAACCAGCAGCTCCTGCAGGTAGACAGAGGCAGCTTGTTTCCTTAAGCACAAACTAGGTTTAAAGTTAGGCACAAAGTTATTGGCACTACTAGCTGCAATACTAATTAGCTGGGATGCTTGCACGGACAGGAAACCAAGTTTCAGTAGGTGGGAGAATACTCTTCAGTCTAGCTCTAGTTGCAAGAAAAAAAGCTGAGCTAATTCGAAGTGGCTGAAAACTGTCCTTAAAGTTATCTCAGGTGTCTCTTATGACAGAGTACTGAATATTTGCTCTGTGTGCGTGTTACGCTTGGAATCTAATAAAACTTTACGGAATGATGAAGTTGGGGTTGGTTTGTTTGTTTTTTGTTTTGTTTTTGTTTCAAGCAAAGTTCTCAAGGGCTGTTGTGATTATCAAACCCTCTTTTTCCCAGCAAAGGGTGCTGGGAGTTGCCAGTAATCTATAAAACAGGAATGACAGTCAGTCTGGGGGAAATGATCTCAAACAGTATAAATATCTCCAACCAGGTTTTGGTTTTAAAGTTTTATGAAGTGATAGAGATTGTGGGGATGTTTTTACAAGAGGCTGGACAGTGAGGAGCAAGGCAGCTCACATGGGTAGCTGTGTTGTTGGCCTTAGGGTTGAAGCCTGGATGCTCGTTAGAACTGTTTGGGACTATGGCTGTTGTATCCTGAGGGGACACATACTTGCCTGTGGGAGCAAATATGTCTCGGAGCAAGAGAATGGAAAACCTGGGTTCTGTTTCCAGCACTCCCATTGACCCGCGTGTTGACCGGGGGCAAGTTCCCTCATTCTTGCTGTGTCTTACCCAGTTCAGCTCTTCAGGAAAGGGTCTTTGGTGGGTTACAGCAGCCAGTGGTAGGCTCACACAAGGTTAACGAGTGCTTCAGTTCTAGACCTCGCTTAAGTTGACCTTAGGTATCACCTGGTATCTCCGCTGACCACTAAGAACGTTGTCTTTGTGAAGAGTGCTAGCGTTTTACAGGCGTGAATAACTCCTGTTAACATGGCTGCAAGTTGTGAGAACATTAATTTCCTCCTACTGCTGAGAAGAAGGATGGGGTATTAAAGGAATTCAGGGCTTCTGCACTGAAGGATCATATCTTTCTTCCACTCGGGGAAAGAGTCATCAGCCTTCCTGAAACCTCCTGATGAGAACTAAATGGAAATTTCCTTGGGACTGGGGGGAGTGTCTTCTCTGAAACCTTTCTGGGTAACACACACACCCCCCTATGCTGCTGCCTTTGCATTGCCAGAGGTATTCTGCAGTCGGAGGTGAGGAAATGCTGACCTCAGAAGATGATATTTCCAGTTTCAACCACAGGCAGGAGCTACTGGAAATATCATCCCTTTGAAGGTTCCAGTTTTGCTATGTTGTTTTCTGTGGTTTGGATAAGTCCATGCAATTAGATCTTCACCTGGGCTAAACCGGTAAAATTAGGGGGCCATACAGAAGTTCTGGTTCCTACAGCAGTGGATGCCCAGCTAGATTAAAACACTTAGTGATCACTTGTTGCTGATTCCTAACCTTGTCATTACCTTTAACTGCAGGGAATCTGAAACTGGAATTTCAGACTTCTACCTCTTTGATCTCGTTCTCACTCTCTTGTGTTGTCATGATTAATGACAGACTATTTAAAAAATGCTGCGGTGTCTGACTAATGCAATCTGAGGGGTGTGCAGAGCTCCTTATTTCCTCCCATTGCAGACCTGCTAAGTGATTGGAGAAGAGTTTATTTTCCACTTCAGTTTGTCAGAGCTTTTGAGTGCCTGGGGCAAGGAGGGGGTTAATATTCTTGCTGTGTTAAAAGTAACTTCTTTTTTATCAATTAACCACATAACTTTCATGGTCAGGAAAAGAAACTGAAGTATGTGTGACATCCAAATTCTGCACGTAAAAATCCCATTTTGTAATAATAAAATGTATCAGGTTACTTATCTGGAGGCTATTCATCTTGCAATAACATACATGTATCAGTTAGCAAGTGCCTCCACGTCCCTGCACATCTTGTCATCGCAGCGATGATCTTGTGAGGCTGTGTACCTGTCAGGTGTTCTAATAGACTTCTTCACGCCACGAGTGGACGGGGGCCGTACAGAGTTCTCAGAAGGCATTAATTCCTGTCCCCATGGATCTCTGTACCAGGAAAAATGCCCCCTTTTCGAAAAAGATCACTGCCATGAAGCCATTGGCAGCAGCTGGATCATACTGGGTAGCCAAGAGCAGTGGGCAAGGGAGCAAACTACAGTTTGGTTTGACTCCTGCAGATCTGGTATTTGTGGAATTGGTCTGGACTTACGTATTTACTCTTTCCTTTAAAGAAAAATGCCAGGGAAAGAGGGAGAGGATGTCAGACAGTGGTGCTAGACATCTCAGTACTGGATCTCCAGCCATTGCCCCTTGCCTTGCTAGGGCTCAATGGGTTACATTCTTCTTGCTTTCCCCCCTGTTTTAAACAAATAGGAGCTGGAGCCTGAGGGTATATTAGAGAGTGATAGGGATCTTCCCTGATAAGACCATTCTGGGCTATACCTGGGGAAGCCATTAGCTTAAAACTCACAGTGAAGAGGATCTGATAAGAGGGGAGGCAGAAAGTGGATGAGGGGGAGAGGAATACTATTTGCAACTGTGCCAAGTAACGCTCCCCTTCACCAGCCGCAGTGACTGTCTCAGGGCTGAACAAGAAGGGAAGGAAGCGGAAAGCTTTTCGCAGCCTCGGCAGGTTTGTGGGAACTGGCTTTTACATTGCTGGTGACGGCGCGGTCAGGTATAGGTGCACACACGCGTGCCCGCTAGGTCTTCTCTTGAAATTCTCGCTACCTGCCCAAGAACGCAGTCCTCCTCCCATGCTCCCACCTGCCTCATTTTCCAAGCCATCATTAATGCTGTTAAAGCTATCTAGATGTCTGTGTCTTAATGTTAGCTTGCGTTGCTCGGAGTACAAATAGTAAGAGTTAAGAATTACTGTTTAAAGCCTGACGAACTCTAGCCAGGTGAAAACAAGGTGCCACCCGAAGTCCATCCCCGCTCTTCGCCCCGCCGATCAGCGGCAGCGCTCCAAACCATCACGCTGGCTGGTCACGGACAGTCGAGGCTCCTCATTCCCAAAGGGATGCCTGCGGATCTGCCGCCTTTCCTCGCCCCTCTCTCCTGCTGTACAATAAGACTCGGCCGCTACGGGGCTGCTGCGTGCAGCAGAAGCTGGGCTGAGGATCCTGTTTCCAGCCCTGAGGGCTTGGAACCGCTGCGATGCTCATCTCCAGAAGGGGCAGTTTCCAAACTAGCTCTGTCTCCACTGGACCACTGAGACCACCTTCCTCCTTCCAGCTGGCCTAGCTAACCTCAAGGCTTGCTCTTGCTTCCCCCTCTCCTCTCATGCCCAGTGGAATCACACAGGCATTTGGGGTCATAAGGAATGTGCTGTTTTGACTCCGAAAACTCAGCGGGAGCATTCGCTAAAGACACAGCGTAGTTGTATCGGGACCAAAAAAAAGGAGGCGTGGGGGAATGGAAAAAATTACTGTTTCCAGCTGCAGCCAGGTTCCCGCTTCCCGTGTCCTCGCACTGCTAGCAGCCTTGCCCAGCGACCGCTGCCACAGTTTAATGACCCTAACGAAACCGTTTAACGACCCTAACGAAACAGCAACGCGTGGCACGGAGCCTGCGCTGCTTACGTTGAGCCTCCCTTGTTTCGTGTCGCGGGCTCTATACTGCTGAGGAGCCACCGGTTCGCTTTTTTGGTGAATTAAGTGACAAAAAGGAGCCGTTGTGTCCTGTCCCTCCTGTTGTGAGCTGAGTGGAAGTCGCTATACGCTGGCCTTGTTCTCGACATCTGCTTTCGGTCCCTCGTGGGGGTCACAGAGAGCTCGTTCCGACCTGGCACAGCTATTTTCATGCTGGGGTTTTCGCTACGACCTTGGTCGAGCTATGTTAGAATGGCTTTTTTTGGGTATGTGGCTTTGTTCCATGCTGTGTGGGCTCCAGTTTTGACTAGGAGTTTCAGTAACTGCCTCCCCTGCTTCCCTGCATAAAAATTCAGTCTCATCCAATTAGTAATTGTGGGAGGTAGGATGCCTGAGGTCAGCTCTGTTTGTTTGATGATTTTAGGCGGACCGTTTAACTTCTTTCTAGATGGCTGGTTACTTTTTCTGAGGATATTCACAGATTGCCTGCTTTTACCTGGATGCTTTTTTTCATTTTTCAACTTGGATATATCTGAGACCTTCACATTGCTGCCAGGTTTAGTTAGAATATATTACATACAGACATCAGAGGCACGATGTTATTTCACTAAGAAACCAGGAAATCACTCCTCGGAAAGCTGCGAGTGACTGTTGTCTCTTATCACTGTATCTACATACAAACTGTGTGGAAAAAGATAACATCGTGTCTGGCTTCTATACTTCTATGTAACATTTTCATCCAAACGTGCCTCGCATCCTATAGGGAAGGATTGGGTTTATTTTAAATTTTTTTTATTCTAGACAAACCCCTCATCCTCAAAGTGCTGAGTGCTTCCTGTTTTATGCTTTAATATCTCAACTGCCTTGGGAACTAAGGCTTTTTCGAGTAAAAAGGAAGGCTGGGACAGAGACTGGATCTGGATTTGAGTGTATCTGTGCAAGCTTAGGCCAATTTACAAACTAGCCAGCCCTTACCTAAAGTGACAAATCCCATCAGCTTTCCCCAGACTAGATGAATTGATTAAAGGGATTCGAAAAGCAAAACACTGACACCCCCCCCCCCACCGCCAAGTAACTCTCTCAGATGATTCAAAGGTGAAGTGATAATGTGATAACAGCTAGAAATTATCTTTGTGTCTGCCAATAATGCCAGATAGTACCCTGACCTCTGGAGAGAAATGTTACCAGCCTCCAACACTTTTTTGGACGTGTTACTTCATTGCCACCAGCTAAATACCGAGGGCTCCAGTTCCATTCCTGCAGCACGCAGATAGGAGAAGACTATAGGGACAAATACTTGAAAAGGACGAGGCACTCCTAGACATGTGGGAGTAAAGTGCAAACCAAATGGAAGGTCTGAAGCACCTCAAACACCAAAGGACGTTGAACTGGATGCTAGCGAGCCTGTATGTAGAAAGCTTGCCCCAGCCTGGCCATGCATTGGTACAGCTCGTACCATACTGTGTATTTCCATGCACTACATTTACTCAGCTCTTTGCCTTTATATTAGTGCTACTTGCTTTACTGTGGGACAAATCTCCAACACCTGCAACGCAGATCAACTTCTAACCAACTTTAATGAAGCTATGCAATTTGCTACAAGGAACGAATCTGGGCCCTTGACTCTAAAGGAGCCAAGTTTTCTGCAAAGGTTGTCAATTTTATTAGAGAGGTATGAGACAAAACAGCATGTAAATGAAATAACTCAGAGTGTAAACATCATGTGCAAAGGATTTGCCTTTCCTTCTCACCAGACTCCAGAACTCCCTTTCCAGTCATGCCTAAGGTTAGCTACGGGGAAGCATAGTCTGTATGAGCCAGGGGGTTGCTAATGCAAGGCAGGTACAAGAGGTGCTGGCGTGAATCAGACATGCAGGATATCTACCATGTGCTTCAAATGGCTTATGCTTACACATAGACATGTTTTTCTGCAAGTCTAACAGTAGATCAACACCTTCCTTTAACATAAATAGGTGTTTCTTTTTGATACGTGCATTGAGCACTTGGGGTTTGTCCTAAGGCTGTATCTTTTTCTCCACCAAGGTTATTGCGACACATATAAATCTTCTTTTTTTTTTTTTTTTTTTTTTACATTTGTGAGCACTTATGAGGGCAATTTAAGATGTGCTGGAATCATAGCCCTAAGCAGTAGAGGAAAAAACCTCACAACAACCTATCTAAGATTCTGAAGAAGTCAATCAATCGAAAATGGGTGGAAGATTGTGAAAAGATTTTTGGCATGTAAGTGAAAGGAAGGACAAGAGAGAGAAAATAGCATCCACCTTTCAGTATCCAGACTGTCTTACTTAAAGCATCCCACCTGTGAAAATCTGAGAGATATCAGCCAGAAAGGACTGAGAATATACATAGGTGTCACCTGGAAATGCTGCACGGCTGAAGGCAAGCCCATGCTCTGCATGTCCCCCTTATCTCCTTCTCTTCCCTCTGTGGTCCTTTCTGAGGGACAGCTGTGAACTGTTAGTAGTCGACCCATCTGTATAGGAAGTGACGAAGAATTTGGGTGAGACAATGTACTCAGCAGGACATAAAATGGGGAGGAGCAAGAGGAGAGCATTGCCACAAACTAGGGCCAGGAGTAGGACTGGGAAAGGGAAGAACAGTGTCAGGCTGGTTTTGTGGGACCCTCGCAAATGTGTTTTTTCCCAGTGGGAATCTGGACGGCGGGTGATGCAATGCAAGAGTGATGCTGGCAAAGTGGCAGCCAGGGAGCGGCGGGGGGGATCGAGTGAGGAAATGAAATGCCGTTATTCAACCAGCTCTCAGCCCAAGGGAATTACTGCATCTTCCTTGATCTTTGAACTTGCTAGCGTGAATTTTAGTGAAGTTTGCGCAGATTGACAGTTCTTCTCCCACATCGATAAAGACAAAAAGGCTTGAAACAAGATATTGTAACTCCCCTGAAAGGTCATGCAATGAACGCTGATGTCTGGGGCTGCAATAAAGAGTCAAGGAGTTTGAGACCCACTTACTTTACTGGAGCAAGACGCTCCCTGGTAGGAGGGAATGAAAAGCTGCCTTTTGGCCAAATACGCAGCCTCTGTAAATCTCCTTCTGAAAGATGCTAGTTCTGGTAGCCTGAAAGCTGGCTGGAGGAGGCTGCTGGGCTCACAAAATTGAGGATAAGGACATGTGAGTGACTGGCTGACTCTGGGAAAGTGCTGGAGACATGGGTGGAGGCAACAGGGAACTTACCTCTTGTTGCTAGTATCCAAATTATTGGTGACCCAGGAAGGTTTGGGATTGCTCAGAGAAAACACATGTAAAGTGATCCCCCCCTGCCAGATCTCTTTTGGTGAGGCTTTGCTAGAGGAGGCTGGGGGTAGGGAGAAAAAGCAAAGTTCCAAATCTGATCTTATACTTCCAAGCCTGATTTTACTCTCAGCTGTACTTTTTTTTTTTTCTTTTTTCCTGGGGGATATCTGCTGGTTTCCTGCAAACATATCCCTCCTAGAAAGACAGTCTAAATCTCTCCCATTGGCTATTTGTCTTGGATTGTCTCATATGGCAAGCAGTCTGTTATGATTAGATATGAACATAAAGAAATCTGTGGAAAGAGGAGTGTAGGGAAAGATGATAATGAAATGCAGGGAAAGCTTATCTTGGAGAAATAACCCCAGAGGAGGCTGTTCCCACCTGTCTGTTTACAAGTAAAATGAGAAGAGAGGAAACACCAGGTCTTCGAAGAGGAAAACAAGTATTTTTTTCCTACTCTAGACAGAGTTTGGGATAGGTGCAGAGAGGAAAATTGGAGTCCTTTGCCAAAGTCCCTGTGAAACCGAGGCAGGAATGGACTGGGGAGGTGTATAGGCAGGGAATGGAAAGACTTTGCTGCAGCATATGGCTAGTGGTCATCCCAGAGACCAATTGCTTCTGCTGAGCCATGTGCTAGAGTTATGCACCGAAAGTGCTTGGCTGTGAGGCTTTGGTCAAATCTGGCTATTTAAGCACAAGGAGTACTTGCTGCTTCAATACAGTCGATGCCCACGGCTGTCTTGGACTGTAGGAGTCATGCTGGGGAGCAAAAGCATGGCAGAATCTCCTGCTAAGCCCTGTGATTACAGTGCTGCAGCACAGGGCAGTTTTTCTGCCACGTTCGTTCTTCAGGGTTGTTGAACCGCTACTCCTGATGGCCAATTGTTTTTTGAACGGTTTCTAACTAGAAGGAAGGAGTGTGCCATTCTGAACCTCCTGGGGTGATGCAGGGGTAGCAATAGCTTCTCCTTGCATTGTATTTGTCATTTTGATGTTTTAGCATCTTTTCCATATATGTCTGTTTCATTGCTTTTAACAGCTGAGTGCAATTGTCAGAAACAAATACTAAACCAACCTCACTGTTGCCCTCTTTTTGGATGCCTTAACAAGGCATTTAAGAAATTAAACCGGTCGGGAGGATCTGCCCAAGGAAGCAATAGCACCTCCTGGAAATGCTCGTCCCACCCAAGACTCTACACTTTTGCACACAGCTGGGTCAAGATGAATTGTCTGCACCCAAAACCTCTTGTCTTCAGAGCGGTAATGCTTTTACCTCCAGGTGTCTGTCTCAGTGGGACTGTGCTATACGCACCAGGTAGCACAACTCAGAAAGTTGGGCAGTGGCACTGGAGTGGTAGGGGTCCTCTAAACCCTTCCCACAGTTCATATGTGCACGTACACAGACATTCAGTAACCAGGAGGAGGAATAATCTTACGTCTGTGCAGGGAAGAGCTCAAGAGTGACAGAATTTACTGCAGCAGGAGGAACTAATGGATGTATATCCAGAAGGGCTAGTGCCTCTCAAGGGTGAAGAAGGGCTGCGTTTGGCTGCCTCCAGAAAAGCAATGCATGCGTAGATAAGCTGAGTTGGCTTTACAGTAAGAACTAACAAGATTAGCTTTAATCATAAACCCTCATTAGCAACCAAGACTTGAAACGTTCCTGCTCAGAAAAGAAAATTACAAGAGAAACGGTGAAAATAAAACTCTGCCCCAAGTGACATTTACACCCCATTGGGAAAAGACTAGGAAATCCTCTGAATCTACTTACCACTGTTTTTTCGTTGCCAGTGGAAGCTGCCTAACACAAACCCGTAACAAAGATGGAATAATAGTCAATGAAAGGAGAACTGCTTACTCACTGACAGGTTTGCAAATTTATATTTCATTATTTAGCTGGCACAAAAGGCCCTCCATTCCTGCAAATAATTAGCTGCCTGGCACTCCTCAGGGGCTTCAATTACGCACCTGTATAATTATTTGCCAAATCAGCACCTCAGAGAAGAGAATCAATAAAGACTACATAAAACATGTTTCTTTAAATAATCAGCTCGGTGGTATTTTTCTGTTGCCTTACTCATAAAGGTGAAGCCTTTACACTCTAATGAGTATTACCTTCATTTCAGCTGAGCCTTATAGCCTGAGCATATTTGCTTTGGGTAGAAACTGCAGAGGCCAAGGGGGAGTTTTTGAAAACTTTAAGTTCATATAATTCTGGCTGCTTTTGGCTTTCACGGACTCCAATAAAAACAGAAGTCTGATTTCTTAGGCACCTTTTTTAAAAGCTTGTACTACTTTCAAAGAGCATAACAGGTTAACATTACAATGCTATGGGCTGCCTGAGGCTTCTCTGAAGCTGTAAGAGTAAGACCTGCTCTTCATTCAGGAGAAATGTAAGAAGCTACGAAGCTCCTTTAGAAAATCGGGTCACCGAAACTGTAGGAGCCATCAACTCTGCAGAGTTCAGATGCAGAAGGATGGGGCTGTGCAGTGGGGGGAGAGAAAGCAAAGGAGGAAAGATGCTCAGAAGGACCACAGAGGCAGAAAAGGAGGCAGCAAGAACATACAAGACACAGGCAGTGAAGTTTGAGAAGAAGTAAGTAGGAGTATTTGGGCAGAATGTGACCTGAGAAGCAGAAAGAAACTGTCAGCGAAGAACCTGCGTGCTCCCAGTGATGTCTGCTAGCGTGTAGGAATGCTAGAGAAGGCAGGCAGGGTGAACAGACAAAACTGGAAAACCAAAGTCTTCATCCTGCCCTTCAGTAAGCTAGTAGTGACTTGCTGAACACGCGCGTGAGTGTTTGCCAGGTCTGAAAGAGAAGCCTAAACAAGAAGAAATGTATTTATTGTTAAAATAACTCTTGTGTTAATATGGAGTTATGTTAAGATGGTGCCTCCATGAAACAAGTGGGAAAAGGACGAAACAAGTGGGCAAATAACTAACTTGCATTATAATATACATCAGTAATATTGTATGTTAATTTAAATTATTACATCAGTATTGTCTTATATGAAAACCACCTAATGCTGGGTTATTAATTTATGCTTTAAATTGGGAATGGAGCTGGTGGGGCACCAAGCTGTTAGCTATTAATATAAGAAAAGAATGGATTTGGGATGCTCAAGCCACATCCACTAGTCTGAGACTGTGAAGCTGAAAGATCAAGACAAAAGTCAGGCTGTATCCACTATGTCTTGTCAGTTACCCTCGGACAGAGAATGCATAGCTAGCTCTTGAAGCCCTTGTAGTAGAAGGGGCTTCTCAAACCAGCTTTGTAAAGGTACAAGCAATAACCCAGTATAATGTGAAGGAGATTCAAGACCAGAAAATGCAGATTACCCAACTCTATATTTTCTATGAGCAGCCAACAGAGTCGGTTTGGTAATGATAAACCTGCAAGCATTGTTTGATGCTTTGTCATCTCTGGGGTAGGATCTCTAGGGCTGTGAATCTGCTGATGTCCCTTGCTGAGAATCCCGGCTGCTACAGGGAAGAAGAGCGTGCAATGCCGGAGGGAGGGAAGGAGGGATCACATGGACTCTGTGTCAGGAGGGTGGAAAAAAAGGAGTCTTTTTTCCAAACCAACATCATTAAGAATAAAAGCAAATCACAGTGTCTGCAAAGAAGCCCTTGAGGACAAAGATGGGAACAGGGTTGGGCAATGCAACAAATAGACCATTTTTCATCACAATCTCATAATTGCTGTCTTGTTCCCAGTCTGCTCTTATGATAGACTTTGCAATACCCACTGGGGACTCTTCTAGGACACAGCACTGTGAGCCAGAACCTCATTTTAGCATTATACCAGGGGAACTATGCTAGGCAAACTGGAGCCACGGAGTCAAGTTTGGATCCAAAGTACTTTTTTTTCCTTCCTTTTTTTTTTTTTTTTTTTTTTTTTTTGGCTCCAGAAGCCCAGAGCAAGGAATGTAAATTGGCTTTGCAGAAGTATGTCAATTTTGGTGCCAAAGTTTCATTTGATATCATCTCTGTCTGGCACCTACACAGCAGGTGCTTCCCAAGATGACCTGAGGCACATAGGCGCAACACAAACACTGGGCTGAGCTCTGCTAACCGCACAGCTCATGTGTCTTGCACAATGTTACATGCCACTGCCTCCCTGCAGGCACCGAGACTGTCTCCTGACACTATGCCCCCAGCCACAGCTACAAATGGATTTTGCAGGAAAGCTGGCTGCTCCTGCCTCCTTTACCCCTACCCAAACCAACGCGCTGCCTCGCAGTCGAGGCGCGTGAATGACAAATCTTTATTGCTCGTTCTGAGTCGCTCTTGCAAACTCTGTGTTCTGAGTCTTGCTGAAGCTGGTCAATCTACTTGCATGAATAAAAAGCGCTCGGAAGAGTCTAGGATGCAGATCTGCCCCTTTTGGGAGAAGCATGCCCCTCTGTTTGGGAGACCTTGCTGAAATTGCTGGGAATAGACCGTGGCGGTGTGCAACGGAACCTTGTGCAGAGCTTGGCAGGGCATTAAATGAGGCAATCGTGTCCCAGTGCATGCGATCGGGGTCTCCTGTAGTTGCGAGACCACCCGTATCATCGGTAGTCGTGGTCATTTGGAGCGGGGGGAGTTCCTGCCTGAACCTCAGCTGTTGTGGTGCAAAGTCCATGACTGGATACGCACCGAGTCGTGTGCTGGTTTGTACCTTTGTCTCTGCTAGTTCTCAACCACAAAAAGTATTCAGATGCTCGTTTCAATAGTAAGCAGAGATCAGGTGAACCAGATAAACTTTCTTCAAGCCTTGGGTTTGTTGTCATATTTGTCTGGATGCAGCAAAAGGAAGCATGTTGGAGTAAGAGCAGTTTGGAGCATTAACCGTAGTCAAAGGCAGGCCAGGAAGAGCTAAATGCTTTCATGGATTTGTAGTAAGGCAAGACCCTAAGTATCTTGCTGTTCATTCAGCTGTGATGTCAGATTTGTCACACTGAGTTGGGAAGGTATGGAAGGGACTCAGTTCAGCTAAAGCCAGCCTGCTTTTGTGGATGTTTTTCTGATCTGGAAGTGTTTGAATCCACTAGGATTTAAAATAAGCTAAGATCAAATCACCGAGTGCCCAAAGCTCCCTAGAATTTTCAAGGTGAAAAAGGAGTTTCAATCAGATTCCCAACCAAAGGAGTGTGTTCCTACCCTGACTTTAATTGTTAATGTTTGAGAGAGTAGCTTAAATTGTTTTCATGATGGGACAAGGATCCTCTAGTTCTCATGCACTTCCAGGCTCACATTTGATAGCAAACTCTTATGGAAAGATTGCAAAAAATTCCTTGCTGGAAGATATGATTAAACAATAGCCTTCTGGTAATTTAACAGGCAGATCACTAACCTGATTCCAACCTCTCTGAGCTAAGGCATGCTGACAGGCGATTGTTTCAATTAATTCAAGGTGACAGTAGCTGACAGGCTTTTATGTGAAAGGCTGATCTGTCCATACAGGAGATGTTCTCTAATGTGCCTTTGCAAATAAAGTGGTAAGAAGGTACTTTAAAGAAGAGAGCAAAAGATATCTTGTGTAAGGCATCTTTTCCCAGCCTCAGCGCTCTGCAGATTGAAGCCCTCTGCACAGTTTGCCCTGCTCTTCCATCCCCAAATCTCCTGGATTATCGCACCTTTGTAACTGCTCTAGCCTGTTCTTGTTCCAGGTTAACAAATGCCAGTGAGCAACAGAACCGGCTTTAGTCTGATTTCTAGCAGAGGCAGCTATATTTCGTTACCTAAATGCTGCACGAATAGCCTGACTATTGAATTTAACCTGGGAGATGTGGTGCTTTCCTGACTGAAGTGAAGCTGGGTGAAGTAACCGTTCTCATTTGGTGATTTGGAGCGATGGGCCAGTGTGTCAAGGGAAAGCTTCTGCATTTCCACCTGAACTCACCTTTCCTGTCCCGACTGAAGTGGAAATTCCACCCCCTTTCCCTACCGTGGGTGCCTATGAACTCATGGGAAACCAGGATTACCCATCTCCTACTTACAGGTAAAATGTGTTCTCATTCAGTGCCTTGGAATCATAATGTGAGATGTGATGGAAAGGAATGGTGATATAATATTGAAAGAATGTTTCTTTTAGCTAGAAGCAATTTTTGCTGCGCTTTGTTTTCTTTTAACCAGACACAGCCCCGAGTGAAACCTTTTAATGTGACGCGAAGTAGTGTGGAGAATTAGTCACTTATATTAAAAAAGCAGGATGTAGCTTGGCAGAAAGGCGTGAGGATAGTGCGGCTAAAGCTGCAGGATTCACAAGGAGACAGGTGAATTGTTGCACTGTAATAACATTTGGCTGGAGGAATTTTCAAGGAAGAGTGCCACGGTTATCCCCAATGTGCACATAATAGCTACGTGGAGTTTCATGCTGCTGGTAGGAAGCAGAATAAAAGTGCCTCGCTCTAAATGTCTTAATTACCACGTGCGAGATAAAAATGCATCTAGCCATGCTAAGCAGAAGACTGTTTACAGAGTAGGTGCAAAGCCAGGAGCTGCAAAAAGAGATTAAGGAGTTCAGAGAGAGGAGACGGAGCTGTGCGTGGAGACAGAGAGGCCTGTGTTTAACCTGTAAGATTCCTGGGGTGCAGGGAGAGGGTGGGAGAAGAAGAGGTTATTTGTTGCTTTAGCTTCTGTACCTTTCTTCTTGGGTCCCACCGCTTTCGCCTCAAGTGCTTAGTTCTTTTTTTTTTTTTTTTTTTCAGGACACATCCTGCAACACGTCCCTGGCTTCTCCTCCCTTAGAGCCAGACAAATTGGACCTCGTTAAGCATCCTCCCACAGTTGCCTAGGCGCCAGGGCTGACAGTGTTGTGATGGCTAAAGAGCGCGCTGACAAGGAATCTGCCGTCTGCTGAGTGACGGCGCTGGCCTCCCGCCAGCAGCTGAGCAGAGCTGAGGAAGAGACGGTCTTGAATGTTTTGCAAATGATGTGTCTGGTCAATTAATAGTCACGGCTCAGGACCCACGCTCGGAAGAACTGTTGTGTGCCTCTTCTCATTCTGGGACGACAGAAAATCTTGAGCCCGGAGAGGGGAAGCGGTATGGAAGAGAGTTTGTCACGAAGTCTCGGGAAGTTTTATGACACCCTGTCTTTGCCCCGTGCAGAGATGCTCACGTTGCTGCAAGGCGTTATTCCTCATCGTTAAAACGTGAATGCATGACAGAAGTCCCACGGAGGAGCCTCGGGGATACTGGTCCAGGCCTCCTCGGGTCTCTCTTCGGCATTGCTGGCGGACAGTGGTTTAGCTCTGGGAGACTTCTGGGAGTTTAATAGCAGGCTTATTCCAGTGAGACTGAGTATAATAATTAGCCTGTTGATTCTGTGGGGCATGCTGTGGCCTGACCATTTGCTTTCCTGTGATGAGTGACCAAGTGATTATGATCAGTGTTGACAGCCACAGTGAGTTAACAACCCATGGGGATGTTGGGTTTAGCCCTTGTTTTGCAGTAGGCAATGTCCACTCCCCCTGCCATTTATTTTGCCCTTTTTTGTAATCCTTAGGCAACTCTTACCAAAAAAAAAAGAGGGTCTGGGCTATTTTCCTGGCAGACCAAAACTTTCCTTTTCACTTTAGAAACTAGCCCTGAGCAGCAAAATGGTATGCTTTGCTCTGCACCTATACTTACTGTGGAGAAGGATGTCAGGGGCTCAGATGACTGCAGTTGCTGGTACAGGCTGTCCTTGCCCTGCTCTTGAATCAGACGACAGTGATAGTGTGCTGCTGAGAAGTGTCTATGGGGTATTGGAAAATTAGGTTCCTGGTCTCACACACGTGAGGCGTCACAGCCACCAGAAAAAGCCCACGTTTCAGTCATCAATTTTAAAGCTGCTGTGGAGCATCTGTGCTGTGTCAGAATAAGGTCCTGCTTGTATTTCTCAGCTAAGCAGATTCTGATTCAGAACTGAAAAGGAAGTTTTCTAAGGGTAAAGCCTAAGAACTTAGGGAGGTGCTCAGGGCGGTTTATCCTGTGGCACTCCTGCTATCTAGGCAGCACTGATTCAGTAAGCCAGTGCAGAATGGGTGCTATGGGACTTGATTTTCCTCTGCCATGAGGAGCGACTGGTTCAATAACCCTGTGATGTGCTTTGATACTGCAGCAGGGGAGAAAAATGATAGAACTGGAGCCTCGCAGGAGAAATCAGTTGAACTAATTGTAAGAAAAACATGTATTTTTGGATGGTAGCCCACAATTGGAGGTTCCCAAATTACTCCAAAACCTGTGCATTGGTCAGTCAGAGACATTTGTCAGACTTTTATGACAAGTTCAGACAATCAAAGAACAGTGCTGCATGTGGGGGCTGTCACAAGTGGAGGAATAGGTCTTACTATTTCTTTTTGCAAGTAGGTGTTTTCTTTTCCTCCACGTGTGTGTTGATTTTCTTAATGTCACCAGCTTGTGCTCTTTTCTCACTTTGATCTTCAGATCAAAGAGCAGAAGGGGATGGGGGGTGGGGGGGCAGGCAAGGGTGGGGGGCGAGTTGGTCACAGAATATTAGATTTCCCAACAAACAACCCAGGAAGAAAAAAAAAGAGAAAGGAACAGTAAAAAGTGAAAATAGAAGCAGAGGGGAAAGGGTCAAGACGTTCTAGAGAATGATTATGCTTACTGTCCTGACGCGGCGTGTCAGTGCTCGGATCAAACCGCGAGGGCTAACACAGTCACTGAACTGGTGCTGGTTCCAGTCTGCTGCGTGTAATTCATACAGAGCCTCCCAGCCCTGTCTGCTCACATCCAGAGCCGCGGCAGGCTCACCGAAAGTCAAGCCTGCCCCACACGGGACCGCTGTCACTCACGTGGCAGGCAGCACCCGTCCCAGCGTGAAACACACGTCCCTCGTGGAAACTTGAGGCAAGATCTGTGTTTCGGCTGGGAAGAACTGTGGTGAGCAGACTTTGCAGAAGTGTCAGCTAGTTTATAGCCGGTGATGGCACACAATAACTGGAGGACAAACAAGAAGTGGTGGGAACGGCAGCTATCTAAGCCTCCAAAGGAGGATGTGTGTCCAGTTCCTTTAGAAGGACTGATTCCCACTTTGATTTTCCTGCTGGATAAACAATGCCTGGAGAACTCGGGAGCTTGACACTGGTAGAGGACGGTGCTCTGGGTACTGTCCCCCTGGAGCTCCCAGCCCACCTTTGCCACGTAGAGTGACTGTGTCCCTTCTCTGCCTTCGGGCTGACAGTCGATTGAGTAAAGGATACACTGTGTTGCAGGGGGGTGCATTGGGTTTTAACAGGTAAGACTTATTCTAAGAAATTAAGCCTTGGAAAGAGTTAGAAAGAGTCAACTCTATTAGTCCCAAATGTCTCCTTATCTTTCAGCATTTTGGCAGGTCCTGCAAGATGTCCCTCAGGCATTCCCGGTACTGAGAGCACTAATCGTGTGTGAAACACCATTCCAGCTCAAATTGGAAATGGCTGAAACCTCGCAAGAGCATTTGTCCTTCTGGAGCTCCCAGTTTGGCTTTGGCTGGGAGAGATTTACTGAAGCATCTGCACCAATGTCTTTCTGGACGAGAGATGTATTCGTCTTTCTGATGTGGGCTCTGAACATGGTAGTCCTTTGACATCCTTGTCCTGGTTCTTCCAGATATATATACAAGCGCACCTGGGTCTTGGGAACTTAGAGTTGATTCTTTCCACCTCCAGCCCGTAGGAACGGCTTTCTGGTGATGGTCCGTAGAATGAAGGCAAAGCATGGGAGCTGGGTAGCTATGAAATGGAGGGGTTTTAGAAATATTGTTCATTTTTCCATTATCTCTACTAAAGACAGTGCCTTTCCAACCCTAACGGTGGGCACGGAGCCAGGATGTATAACGAATTAAAATAATAAAAACAGCTTTCACTGGGAGAGTTTGTTCCCTTCAAGTTCTGTAAATCCCTCCCTCTCTTCTCTTGTAAATAGCTTTAATACACCGCAGGCGCCAAGTCACTTGACCTAGGTTAGCCTGTGAACTGGGATGCTTTCTGCTCGGCTGAGTGGGCCGGAGCCTGGATTTTTCCTCCCATTCTCTGGCTGTCAATCGAGGTAATAGTCAAAGGCCTTATCTGAAATGCATTAGACTTTTCAGCAAATTGTCTGGGCTCCGGGCCCTGGGTGCTGAAGGCACTCGTGCATGTAATGTGTAGAAGAGGCGAGACGGTAGCTTTTAACACCCCTTGCCTCATCTATTTTCTTGGCTCAGGTTCAGCAAGTCTCCACAGTCTGCCAGCAAGAAACATATCCCTTTTGGTTCAAATACGTCGGCAGTGGTAACTGATCGGCTGCAAGATGCTTCTTTGAGGGCTTTGAGCACTCAGCACCCAGTTTGGGGGCTATTTTTATCTAATATAGGAAAGTTATTCCGGCGACATAGATGGCTTCCACAGAGGCGAGAAAAGCAGGGGGAAAGGAGAGAGTATGTGGCCCGGGCAGCTTAAAGTGGCAGTGCTGGGGGTCTGAAGCAGCCTAATCTAGAAATATTCTCACCTGAAGAGCGGCTATAAGGCTTCACTCGAAATTGTTAAGGCCAGAAATCCGACCATCTGTTTTGACCTCTTGCATAAAACAGACCAAACTTTCCCTTCTTATAGAGACGGCCAGCCTGCAGCTCAAATTTGACTGGGGTGCGTATGCCAAAGAATTCACATTCTCTTGACCTAACAGCTTTGAGGGTTTCTATCCTCTCCCCCTCGTACCTTGCCCCAAAAAACTTTTAGCTGATGAATATGGACAGCAAATATTTAAGCACTTCCCCCAGCAGATGTCAGAGCACGATAGTTGCATCTTTTTTGCTAATTGACATGACCCTTCTTGTGTACAGTTAGGAGGGAAACACTTTTCAGTAGTCCCCATAGCTTTTATTCATGTAAATGTTCAAAGGTCAGTTTTGCTTAAAAAAATGCACTGAACATCTTTGGAGCTATCTAAATATTTATTTTAATTAAAAAAATGGCAGAAAATGTTAACAATGTAGCAGCTTTGACATTAACGTCTGTTAGCATCCATCCCAACTTTACCATGCAAACTCTTTCTTGTCTTCTTGTTGATTTGTGATGTGGAAAACCAGTAGTGAATCTGCATGTTTAAATGCTAATTCAGTCTGGGAAAAGAGGTAATAACATCTAATTGATGTTATTTACCTGACTGATAAATCACAAGTGGGAAGGCAGACCGAGTATCCTTGGTTATCGGTAGATGGCACCCAGTGAGCTGGTATGTTAGCAATTTTCATGACTACCTGCAGCACCGTATTTGTGCTTCCCAAATGGAAGAGATGACCAGAATATCTCCTATGCTCAGCCTGATGTTGCTAAACCTTAAAGCACTTCCATGCCTATTTCAGGCAGTTCGCTTCACTCTGGTTGTCGTAGTCTACATGATCTTGGTCCATGTAGATTCACATACGGTTGTCAGTGAGGATGGGACAAGGGGCAAGGGAAAGACAGACAGATCGTCCATTATTTGTATACTTAGGAGTATTGCAAAAGTGTTCCTTGTCAGCTCTGAAAAATATCAGTCACTCTAAAATAACGTGGCCATCATAAAGATTATCTGGGTAGCATGTGAACAAACAAGGAGCGCTCTTCAGGTCAAGCCCAACTAAGACAGGGCATAAACAGCAGTAAAGCGTGTTCCTTATCTCATTCTTTTGCAGCAAGAGGGTGATTCAACATTCATGGCCTATTGCTTCCTTGACCTTTCCGATGATGAGAGGCAAATCCAGTTACAAAGGGTGGTCTTTTGGCATGGCGTGGAAACTTGTTAACCGAGGGACTGCTCAGAGTGTCGTTTTCAGACAACCACTGAACAAACAGGTAAGTGAATTCAAGAACCTCCCACTTCTCTGTGTAAGAAGGAACAGACATTTCTAATTCTACTGATGACTGTGTGAGGCAAGGTCTGTCATTTTCTAGATTTTTTTGCGCAATGCCTAGCAAAATAGGCTGACTAAAATGCAAATAATGCTGTTATTAGTGGGTCAGCCTTGATGACTAGGAAGTCATGATTCACAGATGTGTAACGATTGTAGCTGGCCAAAGGGAATGAAATGCAGGGAAAGGAAAACACATCAGAATGTCAGTGCAGCAGGATCAGGGCCAGTTCAATATATGTGGTTTGGACAGCAAATTCCTAATTTGCTATGGCATACAGAGGAACTTCACAGGAATTTAGAGGTTTGTCACTTGAATCTCATTTCAGGCTTCTGGAAAATGCCACGAAAAAGCTGTCAAAATTCCTTCTGCCTTTTTCTGAACATATTAAAGAAAACCTAAAGGAACATAAAGGATCAAGAAGAGCTGACTGCTTCCCTGCACCAGCTCCTGTTCAGATTTATCCCACCCAGCCAGAACCCATGGAGCCCTCTCAGAAAAAACTGCTCTGAGGGCAGCATGGAGATATTCATAGAATGATTCCTGGTGGTATTCCACAGGTCCAAGCTCCCTTCTATGGGGAGAGCCAGGGCTTTTTTTCCTGCCAGCAAAATGGACCTGATGTTTATTTTGTATTAGCAACTAGACGCTTTGCTGTAAGGAGCAATGTTCTAAACACAGCTTGGAGTGGGAGTAGGGGGGGCAGGGGGAGGTTATCCTGCAGTGGTCTTAGCTCTGCCACAGACATATTAGAACGGGAAAACGTGGTAATTTCTGATCAAGTTGCGATGAGACTCTTTGTCAAATGTTAACCCCCTCAAGTGGGCAGAGGTTGTCTTTGTCCGGTTAACTGGGGTGGTGGTACAAGCTGGATTAGTTTTCTCTTCTGGGTGTTATTTAAGCACGATAGTAAGGGAAGAGCTGGGAATTGTAGTCTTAGCCTGAAGTCAGTGTAGCCGTGGCCCGAAAAAGTTGGAAAGGCAAGGAGCTGGAAGGACTTGCATGGTATTCCAATTGGTTGAGTGCTAGAATTATTCAGCAGCAGATGCCATAGCGATGGGGAACAAGAGCCAGCTTGCCTTTCTCTTTTCCCCTTCCTCTGTGTTGTTTTGTTTTGCTTTTCAGATTCTAATGATCCTCATCAGAGGTTATTAACCACTTAACTCTAATCCTGTTGGAATGTCTCTATTTCCAGAACTACTCTTCTCACAGGCTATGAGATCCGAAACGGAAATAATTAATTTATTATTATATATTGTTATATTTATCCAGTGATAGGAAGTGCAGTGAGAAAACCGTAGGGAACCGTGATGCTTTTGCAGTACGCCCGAGCCAGCAAGTGAAGTGGGAGGCACGTGTTGTTTGTAGTCAGGATATGACAACAAGCATGGTCAGTACTGCCTACAGAGTGGATGTCTGCATATGTATCCTTTAACTTAAGCCTTCCACAGAACGGTTCTCAGGGGAGAAACAGACACCCTCAATTGTGATGGGAGAATCCACGTCTTTGGCATGAACTTATAGGAGATTTCCCATAAAGAAACATTTATGTTTCCCACTATCTGTTCTCCTAGCTCTTTGCTATGCAGATAAATACGCCGTGATTTCAGCGAGTACTCCAACAGGAGGGCTTCGGTGGCCCAGAGAACCGAGGGCCACCACGTCCGTAACTCTGTCACTGCAGGTCTCAGGGAGCACCACTGCCATCGCTCAGTCCCTTACTGCCCAACCTTAGAAGGGCAGAGCAAATGATCAAAAGGAGCTGGAGACTGTGGCTAGAGAAGACCTGCATGACTGCTGGGAAGTCTTGTCACGCTCCTGTAGCTGGCCAAAGCTAAAATAATTAAATACTGCACGTGTGAGCTTTGCGGCAGGTTTATTTACTTTATTTTCACAGCTACCTTGGCAGTGGTGAGGTGATGTGAGTCAAGTGTGGGAAGAATAATGCCTTAGCATGGAATGAACATGGTTTCCTCCAGTTTTAACCCTTGCTCCCTACATCAAATACTCCCTCCTGAAAAGAGTAGATGAACTGTCTGCAGACACAAAATAAGCAGGAGTGTTTGGGTCTGACATTTGAAAGGAGAAACTGTTGTGGTAATGTTGCTTGGAAGGTTGATGTGTAAGGCTAGCCAGCAAAAGAACCTTTAAGGTTCTTTTAAGATCTTTTTTTTTTTTTTTTAAGGATAGAAAAAACAGGAAAATCAGAGTTTCACAACGTCTGTGCTGAAAGAAACGAGGGACTAGGTCAGCAAGTCCAAGCCCTTGACTGGAAATCCAGAATTTATGGTTTGCTAGGTCATCTGTGTGGCATTCCAGGAGTGAAAAGACATTCACTGACCCATTCTGAGCCTGCTTCTAGTCCTTGGGCTTGACGAGGAAGGAAGTGAGAGCCCTTAGACTTACAGCGATCTCGCCTGGGGGCCGAGGCTGAGATCCAGGCCACAACCACATCCTGGAGTCCCAGCCTGGGCAATAACCACCATGTGCTCACTCCAGAGCTCTCCCGTAACTGGTGCGGCCTCCCCTCAGCGGGGAAACGGGAGAGGGTGTTGGGTGTCACGGGGAAGGTGTAGGCCTGGACGCGCTGATGTACCTGGTGTGCTGGCAGAGACGTCCGCGGAAAGCTTGCCAAAGCCTCGCCGGCATGATGCCTGGCTGGCACCCCGGTGCTGTGGGTCCCAGAAATAGCCACTCTACATTTTTTCATGCATAGAAATGTCAAAATAGCCTCTCTTGGGCTTTTCCAGACATAACCAGAGCTAACGTTGTGTGCTTTAGATAGTCAGCTTAGCACTCAGGACTTGTTCAGGGCTGTGACCAGTTTCAAGGCCCGGTAGTCTCTGGTGCTCCTATTTCTG
Organism: Buteo buteo; assembly: GCF_964188355.1. Taxonomy (NCBI): domain Eukaryota; kingdom Metazoa; phylum Chordata; class Aves; order Accipitriformes; family Accipitridae; genus Buteo; species Buteo buteo. The sequence goes on from NC_134175.1 coordinate 3,788,395, forward strand.
AGTTCAAACTTCTCAGCCATGTTTTAGTCTGGAATGTTTTTTCTGGCCAGTTGTCTGAGTGGACAGGACAATGTGAAGCATGGAGCTACATCCTCTAGCCATTTGGATGTCTTGGTTCCCATGAAATGCTGAGAAGTGGGTTTTCAGTCTGCGAGCTTAAAATTGGAGAGAAAGACAGGGTATTGAGTGTTTTCAGCAGCTCCAGAAGGAATTCCCTGCATGCTCATCTGCGTTAGCACTGCTTCCTTCCCTGCAAAAGGCAATCACTAGGCAGTTCTGGATCTTATAGGAAGTTCATCAACTGGTGCATTGCACAGTACAAAAAGACAAGTTTTCGTTTTGTTTATTTGTCCCACTGTTTTATTCTTAGCAAGGAAGGCCACTTCATAAAATTTAGGGTCTACGGAAATACTGCACTAGTTAAGAAGGCATATAACTGGAGGCTGGATGTCACATGTGTGAACTGATTTCCTAGAGAGGTGCATGTACATGAGGTGTATCACTTCTATGCATTGGAAGAGTTATGGCATTAAGGCATGCACTTACTAGGCTGGAATCATCTTCCTTCTGACTTTCAAGTGTATTCCAGTTTTTAGAAGGATTCGACCCATTGCCAATAGGTGGAGGGTGAGGAGCAAAACACAATGAACGCCATAAAAAATAATGCCATCCTCTAATGGGAAAGAGAGTGACAATTCTGGGCAACAAGCAGCAGGGAAAGCCAGAGCTGCTAATGACCCTTTCAAGCGACCAGAATTGTGACAAACCTGTGTATTAAGTTAATGTTTATTAACGGGCTCACTGGAGCCAAGTCCCTTGAGTTCCATGCTGGCTTTCCTGTGAAATCTTTAATTTTTGGATGGTACTGGGCAAGACACTTTCCTTCTACACACTTTTGTTTACCTGCTGGTAAAATAAAGAGGAAAAAAAAGCTTCATTCATTTCCCAGAAGTGAGATCCTGAAGACAAATTGGTGAAAATCTTCACAGCCCTCAAAGAACTGAAACAAAAGAAAAGCCCCCTTCATGAACTTCCAGTCCATTTTCTTTAACAGCCCCTTCTTTCTTTGGAAATCTGCAGCTTCCCCTTGCTGCAAGACAGAAAGAAACCTTAAAGGCATGGGTGAGAGCACAGCTCTTGCTCAGACTGCAAATCTTCCAAAGGATTAGGGTTTTACTTCAAATAAAGGAATGTAAATGTGTCTGGCTCCATAGTGGCTGGAAATTTCTTGCTGGAGCCAATGTTGGGCCATACTTGGCGGTGACGAGACGTTTGTTTGCCCACCCTGGTTGGACTACAGCTCTCGGGCTGGAAAATGTTAAAATGGGCTGTGCGTGCTTTCAGTGTCATAAAGCAGAGTTGGGTGGGGGAGGGCTTAGGAGGAGGAACTGGGTGTAGGTGATTATTCTCCAGTTGTATGTACTAAGGATGGAAAGCTGGGGGAAGAAGCTGAGTTCGTTTAGTCTGACTGCAAGGCTGGGAGTTTGAGCTCATCTATTTTCCCCACTCTCTGTCTTTTAGTTATCACTGGTTCCTGGCATTTTGTCCACTTGTAGATTCACAGAGGTATTTGGGGCTCTAAATCCCACTGAGGCCAGTGGGGATTTGGCATTTAAATGCTTTCGTGGTTTCAGGTTCTCTTTGCAAATGCAGAAAGGTATCATGCTAGTGAGTAGGCAAAAGACAAACATTAGCAGCAAAAACAGCAAGTTGGTCCGCATGTAATAGAGGTAAGCAGTATCACTGCATGGAACCGGGTGAACTATGTATGCTGCTAGTGAAACCTGGGGAAAGATTTGAGCACACATAATGTGCAGGGCATGCACAATGAATTCAACAAACCTGGATGCCTGTTCTTATGTACAGGCTGACCAGCTGCAGCACCATGTTAGCACATTGCTTTTGTGAAGGGCAGCAATATAAATGGCCTTGAGTGTCTCCTAGGTCACCACTCGGGAGGCTATACCTGCCAAGTAGGACTTAGCTTTTTCTGAATGTCCTCTAGTGTTTCCATTGGGTGTGTTTTACTGCCACTCTCCCACATCTGGACAACGGGGGTCAGAAGATAACAGCTCTGTAAAAGGGTAAGCAGCTGTAGCTGATTACTTCTGTGCTACCTACGAGACAAACATCTGATAGAAAGACAAATCTTGTCTGCAGGAACCCGAAGGCAGAGATGCAGAGCATACTTTGATTTCTCCTCTTATTGTCAGCAATATTCAGAAACCTTCTTTTGACAAAGCTCTGTTTTGAAATCTAATGTCTGTATCATAGTTATGGCAGTTAGGAAACAAGGAGGGTTTTGGCTCAGAGCAGGGGAATTATAAAATGGCATGAGACAAGAAAAAGGGGTCTGAAATTAATGCTTAGAGAAAATAATGATGGGGCAAATGCAGCCAGGTTCCAAGTGCAGAATGTCTCTAACGCTCTAAAGACTAACAAAAAATTGACAGAATTAATCTGTTCAGTAATAGGATCCAGTCTTCCCTCCTGTCCTGCTCTACCAGGCGGAGAAGGGCATTACAGAAAAGCACAGGACCAGGGACTGAAAGGTGCAGGTTCTACTTGTAGTTCTGTGTCCTTGGCTGACTTCAGGCATGTTGCTTTGTTTTCCTCCAAGTTAGGGTCTCTTCAATACAATGGGAAGAATAACAGTGCCTTCTGGAGACAATGACTCAGTTATTAGTGTAGATGAAATGCTTTGATCTCCGTGAAGGACTAGCTATTCATGATAGCTGATAGAAATCCTATGGGCCAAGGCATGTTTGGCTTTGGTCAGCAGAGTTTCTGTGTTATCCCTTTCTGGTACATGTTTCCTTGGAGCTAGATGTACCTCTTAAGTCAGTTGGAAATAAGATGTTATGCATTGTCCCCATGATTACAGATTCCAGTCATCATCAGTAATTTACAGTCCTAAGTGCTTTTGTGTTTGATTATCCACTCTGTGTCGTGCAATGGGAGATACAAGTTATTGTTCCAGTTCTTGACAAAGGGAAAACCAACTCTGTGATGGATAAACTTACCAGAAATAACCATATGCAGCTGATAAAGTGCAGGTGTGAAAATAAAAAGGGCAGACTGTGTTAGGTAAATATACTGAACTTAATGGGTGGGATGGATTCAAGATGCTATAGGAAATCGTGGAGAAATGGTTGGTTAAAGAACTTGAACCAGGGGTAGATCTATGGCCAAGTTAGCTATGTAAATCCTTTATCTTTCATGGGACTTGAAGCAGACCTTCTGAAGAGCCAATGCCCAACAGCAGTAGAGAAGCTGATAGAGTGCTGCGTGGCTTTTGCCCTTTACCTCCACCTCTTGGTTATAAACCATGAGAATCAGGGACCACTCTACTTGATGAAGGCAGAGAGCCTGGATATCAGCACCAGGAGATGGTTAAACCATAAAACTGTCTGAAAAGGTGCAATAATGCTCCACAAAATGAGATCTGACTTTCACAGTGACAAGTGCTCATCTCAGTGAAGTCACAGTTTCAGAGGGCTACAGAAACAGTCCGTGCCAGATCTTTTTGAAAATGCCTTACATTTCTTTGCACCCAGGAGGCAGAAATCTGCTGCACTTGTCCAGAGTGAAAGAAGACAAGAACGCAAAGGCAGTGTGGTCACTTTTGGGTTGTAAAGGGACCTGATACGGCTGGAGGGTTTGGAAACCTTAGATTCACTAATGAAAAGTGGAATGCTCTGAAGACCTTTTATGATTAGGAAGCATGGATGCCTTTAAAACATAAAGATTTGGCACTCCCAGAACATTTAGTTCTATTAAAATTTGTGAACAGCAGCTGATCAAGATGATGATTTGGTAAACAGCACAGTGTCTTCTCCTGCTATGTCCTTAGTTATCTGCAGCGTATACCTGTACCACAGAATGGATGGGGAAGGAAAAATACCTCTCCTGGCTCAGGTACAGGAGGCATGGTTGTCTATGACATGGAAATCTGAATGAGAGGTGTTTTGGCAGTGGGAACTATGACATTGTCCTCTTCTTCTCGGAGCTAGAGTGGCTGCAAAGGGGGAGGACGCTGTCCTCATTTCATCTGTCGCCTTTGTCCTAAACCATTTGCTTACGTATGCCTGCCCAGCAGGCAGCAAGAAATGGGGTAGAATGGCAAGCAGGAGATATTTATTCAGGAATAAATCAAGAAAACCTCATTTCAAGCAGTGTGTCCTTTCCCTCTTCTCCCAGAGCTCTAGGATGAAGTTCTTATTTGGCCCATTCTCTTTCCAGCAGAACTCTTCCCCTAACTCATAGTGAACACCAAAGTATCTTTCACTCCTGACCCTTACTGTCCTTTCCAAAGAAATATGTTCAGTCTGGGGTTTTGACAGGCTCAGTGCTTTAGCCCTCAATGGCAGTTTGTATTTATGTAAGTAGAACACTAATATTTACTTAAGATTATACTGTATTTTTCATGACTGAAGGGAAGATTATGCTGCATGCTTTTTATATTTAAGAAGTGGAGAAGAGGGAATGGTCCTGTGGCTTGCCTAAAGGACCAGAGACTGTTCTGCTTTGCATTAAGTATGAAAATTAGAGCAGAAGGGTGATTGGGACTAGAAGCAAAGTGTCCAAAAGCAGTAGAAATGCAGGCTAACATGATTTCTCGGGAAAAGCAACATGAATGGGGGAAGAGGGGAAACCCTCTGGTTAGCTTAGACTTACCAATTTGGTACAGGGACCTAGGTTAGTTTAGCATTAATAGATACTTCTGCATAAATAACGTTCTGCTTGTTCTTACCTGTGTTCTTCAATCTACTGCTCTCTAGCTGGGTGGGGACTGAGCCCGGGGATTGAGCTATCATCTGTCCACGCTCGTTCCTCCCAGTACTTTCCTTGCATGGTTTTAAGCAACGGTCATAGATTTATCTTTTCTTCATGGAGGCAGGGAGTCTGAGCCATACCTCACCGGTGTCAGGAGGATTCTTGCACCTGACTCTGATTTCGGCAGTTTCGAAAATGGGGACTCAGAAGGTCCCAGGAGGCTGGAGGGAAGCAGTCTCATCCCAGCACCGGAGCCACAAACCTGGGAGAGAAGGGTGAGCCAGCTACTTTCAGCTCTCGCCTTCATCTTACACCCGCCTTATCGACACCAATCTGCTTAGTCTTCAATCTCAAATGAAACTTGTTTGTGGGGCAGTGAGGCACAGAGCGAGGGGGTGTGTAAAATATCACCAGTCAAATCCAGTTCGGGTGACAGCCCACTGACATGGGGATCACATGCACCTGTATCTTTGCTGACCCTAAAGACTGGAAATAACTCCACTGACTTCAACCTGCGCTGATTTACACCAAATGAATATCTGATTACATACTGAGGAATATAAATAATTATGTTAATATTTATATTCTGTCAGTATCTGAGCATTTATATTCAATAACAATACAATATATATTTGTTATCTATTGATATATAATTTTAATATAGTGACACAGCAAAAAAGAGCTGTAGAAATATTAGAATAGTAAGGACTTGTAACTCAGGGACAGACATCTTTAACCCAAACATCACCAATAAATGCAACATTTTGAATAAATTGATAGCAAACATTCCTTCCCAAAGTTAAAATATGTTTTGAAATCTACTCTGTACCTCTTTAAATAACATTTACATAATCTGAGAGGAAATTCCCATATACTGAATGATGCAGATATAATTTTGTTCCAGGCAAAGGCAGGAAATCCAACGGTAAGCGTGAAATTCTACATTTAGCCATTTCTCTTGTGCCTCAAGAGTAACGCTTATGGTACAAGTAACCGGTACCTAGATATAGCCCTGTATGAGACGCATCTGTGCCTCATCTGCAGAGGTTACGAGTCTCTTTTAAGACTGAAATGAATGGGAAATTGCAAAGAAATTGAGTGGCGTTCAGTGCCTTGCATCTTTTCAGCCTCTGGGCATTGGTTCTTCACATCAGGCTGTCCTGAGCATGGGCCTTCTGTCACTTGCTGGCACAGGATGACGGCTCTTGCAAAAGGTCTATCCTGGCTCTGTTGTGCAAAGACAACCAAAGCAATAGCGTTCTTCCAGGCCTGTAATAAAGTACAAGCTCTATTTTAATTGTTCCCACCATCCAGCAGGCGGGATTAGTTGCCAGGGCAAGTGCTGGCTTTACCACAGACGACTGCTCTGCAGTTATCTCACCAGCCAGGGATTTGGACCTTCCAAAGCCAGCGTTGCCATCTGCAAATTTAACCACAGGCACCAAGAAACACGCTGGCAATAACAGAAAGGAGAGGCTGGGCAGCTGTCCCTTTAGGAGAGAGGCCCTGCTGTCATTCCATGTGAAGTATTTTCCTTGCCCACACAAATACACTAATGACATTACCACCAGGTATTAGCAGTGCCTTAAAATGGTTGGGAAGAAGGATAGGAAAGCCCGGGCTGGTGTGTTTCTCCGGAGACCACACACGTGCTCTATTTATGAACCAAAGAAACAAAAACTAAGTTGTCTCCCTTTTATTAAAAAAAATACCTGAATAACAGAACTGTGTGGTCTGGCAGTGCTTCCCTATCCTTTGCTTAACTTACTGGAGAAACAAACACAACCTTCTTTAATTTTTATCACTTTGCTCACATTTCTCTCCTGTTTAAGCTTTTGAGAGAAATCCTTGGAGTAAGCTTTCGAAAGAAGCACTGCCTTGTGACTAGTGATTGCAATAGTTCACGTTCAAGTAGGACTGATAAAGGGCAGTGCATGGTTTCAGTGCTTCACAGTGGCCCTTGGCTTCTGAAGAAGTTAGGTTAGCTTCGTGTGATTTATCCTGCCCTGGCGATATGTTGAAATAGATGACACCTCGCAGTCACTTCCTTCCCAACTTGCTACGAGCCTAAGAAATGCTCTGGAATACAACTTGTGTGTTTCTACAGGCCAGACAGCCTGAAAGAATTCTTCGGAAAGTGATTTGAATTCCTCCAACATGTCTTTCGCCTCCCGAGGGCATTAACTTGCAGTGTGATTATGGGTGCCTGATTGCTGTAGTTAACTAACTTCCTTCTGGCAATCTTTAAGAGGAAATATCAGATGGTTTTAAAAGGTCGGCAGGCAGAGCGTTAGGTTAGTCACCAGCCTTATCAAAGTTTGGGGTACAAATCAGCGCTAAGCAGGGCAATGAAATATTGGCTCTTCTACCTCATTCCTGCAGTCTTGACACTTCAGCAGTTTGGGTGCATCTGAAGCTGAGGAAAGAAGGGTTCCAGGCTTTATGATGGTTTTGGTTCTGGTTCTCTGTGGGTCAGCCTCTAGGGTATCTGCTTTGGCTTTTCATCTGGGGAAAACAGGTGTCCATACCTGCTGCTTTTCAGTTTTAATCTTGCATTAGTATCCTCAGATAAGGCCTTAGGAGAGACAGTCACTTCCTTAAAAATCTCCAAGCGTGAAGAGAGAAACTGAGAGATGAGTGACAAGTTCAGCATCGCTCAGGTGGTGACTGACAATTGCAGGTTCTGTCTTCGCTCCATCACGTATCGATCTCTACACCATCACTTAACTAGTCCCATTCAGAATACGTTAAGAAAACAGTCTGCCTGCCTGCCCAGCCTTTTGGCATGATCATGTCTGACTAGTGTTAAGCCCCATGATATTGGGTGCCTGCCAGCAGAGCACTAGCAATCCACAGCTGGCAGCCTTATTAATGTTTCTTTAAACAGCTTGTGCTTTGTTGTCGCACGTGCTTTTCTTCTCTAGTTCAGCAGACAGGGTGCATCCTTGCAAATAAGGTGGGTGATCTATCCAGCTTCACCCTGGGGGATAAAGCCAAACTTAAGGTCATCTTAACGTGCCGGGTATACCTCCTGCCAAATTGTCTTTTCTCAGTGCATGGGGAGTACTAAAGCAGCTTCCCCAGCTTCCAGCACAGCATGGCGTACTGGGAGGATTCATCCATACTCTGTCAGAGCTCCAGAGGGACAATCATTAATGTATTTTTTTAATTGGCCTTGGTCATATTTTGCAAAGGTGGTTTTAATTAGCCCCGCTCAGCTATTAAGCACCTGTCCGAAGCCTGTCTGGCTGTGGTAAAGTGAGTTAATTTGGGAAGGTCTGTGGAGTGCCAGCCAACTCGATGCTCACGAAATGATCTGCTTAGGCCAGCACTGGTGCTCCTGTGAAGGAAAGCTGGTCCCTTTGAGGTCCAGGTCTATCTGCTTTTATCACTCTGCAGACTCTTGGGTCTAACTCCCTGGCATCTACTTACAGCTGTTTGATATTTCCCCAAACAAATGATTTGAGCTCAAGAGAAGTGCAGTTCTTTTCTCAGACCATTTGCAGACAAATGAAGGCAGCTATGCAGGAAGACTGCAATGTGTTTAGAGCTTGGGGTTTGGAGAAGCTCCCCAAAATCTGGAGACTTTTCTGAACTGAGCTATATGTGTCTGCAAAAATAAACCAGAAAGCTTGTGAAAGCTAGAAGGTTTCCTGCAACATATCCAGTACTTCTCCTTTCATTCCATCTGTAAAATAACTTAGGAAGAACATTTCCAGAGCTCAGGCCTCCAGTGTGAAGGTCTTAAGAAAAATTAGAACAAAAAACTATGTCTGAAAGTACCTCACTTCAGAGAGGTTCTAGAAGAGTCCATAGGTAAAAGACTAACAGAGAAAAAAAATATCTCTGAAATTCATTGTCACTCCCAGAAAATGTCCCGGTGAGGCTCGTCTCATTCCTTCTTGCTCCATTTTAAATCTTTCATGTCTGGTTGGCTTCTGACACTCAGTTATGCCAAGAACAACTCTTCTGAATTTATCAAGCTGAAGTCAGTATAAACAAGAGTGAAATTAAATCTATCATGTGCAAATCCCAGTCCAGTGCAAAGCTAAGATATACCTCTGTCATGCAGGCATGTGCAAATTAGTGAAGTGAATCCACACAAAAATATATATGCGAATTCAGACCAATAGTACTTGTGTGTGCAACACCGAGCTGAAAAGTTTGCCTGGGATGTCAGATACCATTGGGGTGACATGAGAAGAAGACAGAAGGAGAGTTGATTCCTTGGAGACTGCCTGGGGCCAGCCGCAATTCCCAGTGAAGTAAGATTAAGAGTGCACAGAGATACTGTCATGTTTGGCCCATGGCTCATGACAACAAGAGTGCTGAAGTCAAACTGCCAGAAATCTGATAGTCTGGAATGTGCACTAAAATAAATATTTCCTCCTAGGTATTTCTTTTGTCTGAGGGTTACTAGTCAGGTTGACAGACCTACAAACCAGCTCCCTGCTTCTGGTTTATCCAGGTTCTGACTGCCAGTCTTTTACAATGGATTTTGTGGCTTATCTGCTGAAGTCTTGCTCTCTCATTCCTTGCCTAGCGAGAAAGGATGAGTGATGGAACTTGTGCTGGTCATGGCACATTGTAGACTGTTGTCTCCAAGAGATGGGACCATTGTAGAATCATAGAATGATGTAGGTGGGAAGGATCTCCAGAGGTTGTCGGTCCAGCCCACACACAAAGCAGAGCCAACTTCTCCTATACAGGACTCAGCTCAACATAAGCCTGATTTTCTATGCTGTGCACTCTTTTTGCAGCAAGCAGTAAAAGTCATAGCTAAGTAGCTTTCCACCTTTTTGATTTAAAAGCAAGTTCGTACAGCTTGTAGTTTCTGTTTGGTGGGAAGAATATAGGACTCTAATGTGACAGCCACATGTGCAGCAGGGACAAAACTGTAGGCTACAGTGTTTAAGACCACTGCTGTACAATTCTTTGTTATGTGTTTTTGTTCTGATAATGTGAGTTAGCTTATGTAAAACTGATGGTTTAATTTTTAGCCCATGGTTGCGGATTTTGTATTCAGTACCAACCCTAACCGAACTACAAGATTAACTTCAACTTGTTTCTCTTTATATTACCAAATGACCACATAAGACTTTTCAGCTTTTGTTCTGCTAGATGCTGTAACCACTTTCTAGACATTCCTGATTACTATATGCTGGATATACGTACAGCCTTCCGCTTCAGAAACAGGCTGTCACTTGAGCTAAGGGACTGTCAAATTTAGCTAGCAGCATTTTAGGGCATATGGATCCTGATGGGCAGTTATCATGCTTTCCAGCCTACGCAGTGACCTCTGCGTAGTTAACTTAGTGTTCAGTCCGAGTTCCTCTATTGACATTTCCACCACTAAGTGAAATGCATGTTCTGTGTTAATGGCCTTGACTGGGATTTCTTCAAGGGGAATTATTTGTTGGGATAGGAGGTTTTTAGATCTGTGAGAAGAGAACCAGTCACTAGCCCTGCAATGTTTTTGGAAAGGATCCACTTGGCCTTGTCCTCCAAGTTGTGGAATGAGTGTCACAGCTTTCATTTTTCAGAAATATTTCATGATTGGCAAAGGAGACTGGTCAGCAGATCTTGCTAAACAAACCTGTTTTGAAATCCACACACATCTTGCAAGCTTGGACAATGAAAAGGGAGCTCTCTGCACTGAGAAGCCCCGACCAAGCAGTTGCACTGAAAAATTGGACTGGGAGGAGGAACAGAAGGCCTGGAAACAAATGTAATGGGGAAAATGGGCAAATGCAATGATGGACTATAGTGGGAACTGTATTGTGTACATAATCTATGGCCTTCATACATGGTCCATGGCTTTTGTACATGGTCCATGGCTGTGCTCTGTCCTGGCTAGCTCTGCTGTGATTATTGCTTGATAAGGTTAGGAGGAATCTATCTCAGGTCCACCTACATGTGCTACCTTCTATTTTCCAACAGCAGTGCTGCCACACCCCATATAGGCAAGATCTTTTGGTTACTAGTTTTTTCAGAGGTTTTTTGTGCCCTTTTTTAGCTCCTTGTGATCAATGTTCTGAACTCAGCAATATTGATGAATCTCAGCAAGTGCTTACCTCTGAAGAACACAAATTCCAGAAATATGTTGCTTTATAAAATAAAGTGGCTGGCTGTGCTTGGAAGTCTTTGATTTGTCCTATATTCAAAGACGCAAAGTATAGAAAGATGTCTTGCATTCCTAGAGCTCCTTTCATAGCAAAAAAATGCTCAGTACTAGGACGTATACCCCTCTGCAATGTAGTAGCTGAAAACCCTGGCCCCAGCTGAGACTCAGCCCTTTGAGCACAGCAAGTCTTCTCTGTGCTTACATGCAAGTGCTTACATTACTTCTCTGTGCAAGTACATGTCCAGGTGCTTTATTGGCTCAGGGCTCCTCATCCTGCAGGATGGAGCCTTAAAGGAAGGTAGAGAAGGGTTGATTGTCTGGGAGTTTCAGTGGTATGTGCGTAATTAATGCAAGTAAAGGGAAAACCTTTATTCTCTCTTGTCAGAAGCTCTGAAACAATGCTAGTTATCATTTCTCTGTGTGTAGCAGAACCCAGTGGATCTGGACAGCTGATTGCAGTCTCTGTAACATGAGACAGAATGTTGTCAGTTTTGTTTGTTGATACTACACTGAAGTTGTGAACTGCCACAAAGATGACTACTGACTCTTAAAATTAAAAAAAAAAACAACCAACAAACCCAAACAACAAAATGTCTTTTGTATTTGTCCAACTCTTGGTCTAAATATGAAGCTGACAGTAGGGTCTTTTTTTTTTGCCCAGGCAGAACAGACCATTCCTGCCTGGAGTGTTGCAGTGTTTGTTCTAAACGTGGAGTTCACCCACCACAGCCTCATCCTTCACTTCCTGATGGCATTTTTATACTATGGCTTGTGTTGCCCAAAAGCTAGAAAGGAGGCAGGTATGACTCTTACCACACAGTGGCAGCCACAGATTTATCATCTTGTGCCAGGTTTCTTTCTTAAATAAACAATAAAAGCCTCAAACAGCCTGTGGTCATGATGAACACATGTGACCTGTGGCGGGGGCTATTCTTCCTTTGCAAGCTGATGTATTAGTGATATGGCTTTTAAAGCCATGATTATCTTTTCTATAGAAGTGGTTTCATATAATGTAGGAGAAAGCAGATATAGAAGATGAACTGGTCCCACTTATTAAGAGGGAGATGAAGATTTGGGCCATTATTTTCCCAACTCTAATATTAACCAGAGACTATCTCCATTTCTTCTTGGTGCTTTGTGTAGCTGTATCAGACTTCTCACCATCCTTGAGACCTGTACAGGCTCCTTTCCTCCTGAGATTTCTGTGAGGTCTTACTACAAGCTGATGTCTTGAAAAGCACAGAGGTCTTCATCAGATTTTGAGATGCTTGCAGCTAAATCCCAGACAAACAGATAATTTCTGCTTAATGAACACCAATGGGTTGCTTTTATTTGGTGGGGGTTTTTTGCCAGTCACAAAAGAAAAATGAGTGAAGTACGCTACTCCTAGCTCACAGTCCTATCTCTAAAAGTGTCTTCAGGGAAGCAACTAAGCCTTTGCAAATGATATCTGGATCTAATTTATACGGGACTAAGAAAGGCTAATCATGAGGAAAGAGAAGATGTGTCTGTAGCAGCTCTTTATAAATTGTATAGCTCTATTAGTGACAGTCCTTTGCTAGCCTACAGGTGCTCTCAGCTTTGCAAACAGAACAGATGGAATATGACCAAATTTTGAACAAACCTGTGGTTTTATACAAGTTTTCTTTGGCAGACCTTTTGCAGAAAGTAAATAGTTGATATTCATGCTAGATTGTTACTGCTCTTTGAAACAAGCAGGTTAGGAAGCAACTCTTGTTAAGTTCTGAGATGTGAATGCAACAAATTTCAGTCAGTTCATCATCTGAACTGTGTGAAGTACGTGAATCTTCATGGAATAGCAGATAACTCCTCCCCCCAGTTCCAGAGCTGGTTCGTATAAAAGGCAGAAAATCTTGAATCTCTTTCTGAGGCTCATTAGACATATTCAAGTTAAATTGTGACGAAAAGGAAATCTGATGAATATAACCTTTCTGTACTTTGTGAGCATCAGCTTTTATTCTGAGACCAAGAAGAAAACCTGTGAAACAGAAAATAAATTGGGAGAAAGGAGTGTTCGGTGAACTTTTTGAAAGTGTTAAAAAAAAAATTCTAGAAGACTTTTTTGGAAAACATTACACATACACTGATATGTGTCTGTCTTCATCCCTTCTTTGGTAGAAAACAGCTTCGTGGGGTGTGACTATGTTTCCTCATATTTACTTTCATCTGTGGATTTACTGAATGGCAGGCGCTGAGAAATGGTACCATTTTCTTATTAACACTGGCTGCTGCAGTGTATACAGCTCTGAGTAGTATTTGGCGGCAGCTGGCTGACTGTGGAGCTCCACTTTCCATCTTGCAATGGCATCCAGTCTTCAGTACTGCAAAGTTCAGGTCCAAAACCGAGGCCTCCAGGCACCGCTGCTTGTCGACATGCAGAATGGTGTTTGGAACTTGGAGTGTCTCTCTGATAACAGAATGCTTGCCATCACTGTTGAGAAGTGTAATTGTGGAGGTTGGTATGGTCTGATGATATCTCAACGCAAGCAATAACAGATACCTTTATTCCATCTAGAAGGGGTGCTCACGTTTGCCATTCTGCTGTTCTGTGCAAGGCAGTGGTGTTATTGAAAGGAGCCTAAACCAGAGTTCAGACAGTTCCCCTAGAGTGCAGAGGCATTTCAGAGCCTGCCTCTTGGCAGCTTGAGAACAAAGAAGAGGGATGAAAAAGTGCCCATTTACTGAGGGCTTCTATTTCATTTGGGAAGTGAATTTAGAGTTGGGACTGGTGGTGCAGACATTGGTGACAGTCGGAGAAGTGTAAACACATTCTCTGAGGGTATATCTCAGAATGCCAACATGAGATAAGAACAGGCAAACCTGCTGCACCACAGGCTGGCTGATTTTGAAGGCAGGGATGCAGCACCAACCACAGCAGTAAGGCAAACAGTGTAGAAATGAAATCATCCTTCTATCTTGGTAGAAGCTTGCTGGAGGAGGCACTGTGCTTGAGGGCTTAGCATTCCAGTCTAGGAGCACACCAGACATGGCTTCTATCCTTCCACTGTCTTACATGGTCAAGTCACATAATTTCTTTGCACCCTGTTTTCTGAATTCTGAGATATGAATAACCCTCACTTCATGATGTGCTTTGAGATCCAGGGAAAAAAGGTACCATAGAAGTATCTGCAGTTCTTATAAAGACGAAGTATATAGCTAATCAGCTGCTAGAAGGGATTACTCTTCCTACCATTCTTCTGGTAGTAATTTCCAGCTTTCATGAGCTCAATCCAATTTGGATTTCGGGCTAACGCAGATGAGGCTGGAGTCAAACCAGGTCAGAGCCAAAGCTACAAGCCAACAAATACTGTTTGGGAGCTTGTGTGCTGAAGTGAGCTTGTGCCTTTGCCCATGAGTTTGCATGCTGCTTGTGTGGTTCTGTGGTGGCCTGAGTTATGATTTCAGAAAGGACAGAGAATAAGTAGCTGAGAATGAATAGTGTTGTTTTTCCACAGCTCATTAAGTCTCTAATAAGTGACTTGCTGTGTTGCTTTTGGGAGGATGTTCTGTGGTTGCTGAGGAGAGGATGGCTAATGTGTTTATTTGTATGTTGCAGTTTGGAAAATTCCTTAAGTTGTATTTCCTTCTGTTTCGGTCAGGGCTTCAATCAGAGCTGATGCTGCAGACGTTGCCAAATCTGGTGAAGGGGAAGGCAGGCAGCAGGGAGGAAAGGGCTTTCCCCTCTCTGCTATCATGGATACAATCCCTGCCTCACCTCGCACAGTATTCTTTATGCTTCACACATCAGAGGCCTCATCCTTGTCTTCTGACAGGGGAAATAGGAGGGAAACAGCCTGGCTGGGTTGAAGCCAGCTTCCCTTATGCGTGTTTTCTGTCTGAACTGTTTGACTCCCTTTCTAATAGGAGTGCAACCTACAGGTCAGTGAGGGGAGAATCCTGCCATGGAGCAGTCACCCCACATATAAGTGGGGCGAACGCTGCTTTCCTCACAGATTTACAAAATCGCTGTTGAGACCCAGAATGTGGCACTTGTGATCTGGGTCTGATAGCGTTAAGTCTTCCCTCAGGGAAGGCAATAGTCTAGAAGGCTTTTGAAGTACTGCTCAGCCTTGTCTTCTTGCCACTGATAAAGGTCTATGCATAGCAAACACAGAACAACGTTGAGTCCATAGAAGTAGTCTGCATTGGTCTCTGTGCAAACACAGGAGAACAGCTACCCAACTGGCTGCATCTGGGGATGCTGTAGTGAAAAGATGAGCTGCAAGGTCATCTTACCCCTCCCATATGTTTGCTGAATGTCAGTGGGGTAAGTAGGTATGAATCTATTGCTTTCAAAGAATCTGTACCCTCTTGAAGTGTGAATTTGGGTCCTCTTAGAGTCAACTTCCATGTAGTACTTACTTGTACTCAATCCCTGCCCTGCACAAGAAGTGTAGCCATAGAATGGAATGCTGTTTTGTGATGAAGTTAATGCAGAGGTGTCATCCTGCTGATTCATCACAGGAGGTGAGCAAGTTGCTGAGCATGCTGTGGTCATGCGCTGTGGTCTTACAATGAAGGAGCTTTATGCAGGTTGTCTCATTGAGTGGAAAAGACCAAGGGCACATAGCTGTTTCCCAGGACAATCCCGAATCAATCCTGAGCTACAATGCTGCTTTGAATCTCTGCCCAGCCTTCAGTGTTACTCTCTCCTTACCTCCCCTGGCTCCATTCATCACGACATGGGTGGCATATCCAACCCAAGTAGACTATGCTTTCCTGTTGTTAGATTATTCTTGGCAGTCTCTAGGTTCTTTATAACTGGTTCTTTGAGAGAGCTAAGAAAGATCAACACACACTATGTCATTTTTGTCTGGGAGGCAAGAAGGCAATGTAGGGAGAGGGTAGGGTGTCAGGAAAAAGGGAAGAGCAGCTGACTTAGGGAAGCTTAGATCTCGTGTCAGCCTGCCTTGGGAAACATTTCCCCCAGAGAATTTACTAACGTTTAGAACAGCACAGCTGTGTGCAGGGTTGCTGGAGTCACTGGCATTACGCTACTTTATGGCTCCTGAGAATCTCAGTTGACAAAATTTTTGTGGAAGATCCAGATGAATCAAAAGCTGTGGCCTTTAAGACTCAAATACGGGCAAATACGATGTGTTTGTGCTCCAAGAATGGGACTGGAGCTCATACTGCACTACCTCTAAAACTGCATAGATGAGCTACCAATGCCAGTGTAGAGGTTAAATCCTACAGTTAACCGCTTGAGTACACCCTCAGTTTTCTGTCCAGCTTTTACATGGTAGGAGAGGAAACCAATACAGTCCTTGCTCCATCCCGCCCAACCCATGGTTACAGTCAGCACATTCAACTGCTATCTTTGACATCTCAGGATCAGTGACATGTAAAAGCATGGTTCTTTCCCTCCTGCATAGGTATTATCCAAGTCACATTTTTGCCCAATGAAATTTAAGAGCTGCAAGTATGCAAAGCAGTTCCACTGCACACACAATTCTACTAGGCAAATCACAGACTACCTCCAGAAACACACACAAACCCAAGTAGTGTCTGCTTCTCTGACACTTTGCTCTTCCAAAATATTCTGCAGATGTTAATTGTTACCCCATTAGAGAGATGCTGGTCCCCTCGTTTTGCAGAGACTGAAGCTAAGCTATTGAGTGGGTCGAATGATGGCTGTCAGTAGAGTTGCTGTCTTCTCAGCCTTTCTGCATCCTGCATTTAAGCAGATGCATAAGCTAACTTCTTGGCAACATAAGGCAATGTATGAAATCAGCCTTTTACTGTCAAATTTGCCAGTATTTCATGGCACAATGAAGTTAGTTGACACAGTAGACTTGCAATTTCACACGTAACAACTCACACGTTACTAAGCAAACAACAGTAATTCAGGAACTGCAGTTCTTACAAAATGAGATCATGTCCATTCCATCTCTAACACAATTTCTGTTCTGTATTGGCCTGACACAAAAGTGAAAACAGTCTACTTGTTTTACGCCATTTTAGCAAAGAGCTGGGAGTAACCAGTGCTCAGTTTGTAAGCCAAATGTTTCCAAGAATGGACAAAGACAAGGGATTCAGTCCTAAAACCAAAAACCTGTGCAGCATACCTAGAATTGTCCACAATAAACTAAGATTGTGCACAAGGCCTAGGAAACAGTTTTCTCTTCAAAGCAGAATTCACATGGAACTGTAGTTCTAACAACTCTCATGGCTTTTATCCTAAGATACTGGCTTTTCCTCAAAGCTCCAAACTCTGGAATCATGTGATGATGTGGGACACTCAATGTTCATTTAAAACATAAGTATATTCTGTGTAATTGGTTGAAACTTATTTCCACAGCTTCCAATTTCATAAGTTGTATAAAAACTAGCCAGAATGCTTGAGTCCTACAAGTCTCATGATTTAAGATAGCTTTGTGGGTAGAGTAGGACCTGTATAATTAGTAACTGAACCACTGCCAGAATGCAAGTACTTTTGAGGCAGAAGGCTGCAAACACGGGCCTTGTGGCAAAGAAGTTTAATGGTACCCTGGGCTGCATTAGATGAAGAATTGCCAGCGGGTCAAGGGAGGTGATCCTTCCCCTCTACTCAGCATTGGTGAGGCCACACCTGGAGTACTGAGTCCAGTTCTGGGGTCCTCAGTACAAGAGACATGGGCATACTGGAGGGAGTCCAGCAAAGGGCCGCAGAGATGATTAAGGGAGTGAAGTATCTCTGCTATGAGGAAAGGCTGAGAATGTTTCGCCTGGAGAAGAGAAGGCTGGATCTTATTAATGTATATAAATGCCTGAAGGGAGACTACAAAGAGGACCAAGCCAGGCTTTTTTCAGTGGTGCCCATCACAGGACCAGAGGCAACGGGCACAAACTGAAACACAGGAGGATCTGTGTGAACATCAGGAAACACTTTTTTACTGTGAGGGTGACTGGAATAGGCTGGCCAGGGAGGTTGTAGAGTTTCCGTCTTTGGAGATATTCAGAAGCTATCTGGACACAGTCCTGGGCAACTGGCTCTAGGCAGCCCTGCTTGAGCAGGAGGGTTGTACCCAATGAGGTCCCTTCCAACCTCAACCATTTTGTGATTCTGTGATCTGTTTGTGGAGCAGACCAGCCTAGGTCCTGGAGAACACCCACCATCAGTCACTGCAGCGCAGAAGAGGAATGATATTTCATTTCACAGAAATGCAGCCATCAACTACCTGGCCACAGCCTGAACATCCAGGTAAAATAGCTCTGGGCCAGCACAACTGTCTGAGTTCACATGCCCAAGCTAACAAACTGTCATAGTAGACATCATGTAGATGTAGAGAAAATAGACAGAATATGACCTCTGAGGCCATATCACAGAAGAACTTGCTTCTGTTCAACTGTGAAGTGGCACCTTGCTTCTGTCTTATTATTCAGTGCATGGTCCAAATCTCCTTTCTGACAGGACAATGGACATTGGGTGATAAAACAATAAACTGCAAGTTTGTCTGGAAAGTGAAGTTTTCCAGCACATGAGGGTATGTGATGGTGTTTACCATCAAGAGATGATTGGACGCCAGTTGGACACAGAGTGCAGTGTCAGAAGATGATGGAGATCTGAGCACCATTTATGGAGGCTTTGAAAGGAATAAACAGGAAAGCAAACGTCAGAGAGGGAAGGAATTTGCCTTCAGAATGGGTGACCTCCAAAGCCATCTGCTCACAGGCCAACCATGATAATGATTTACTGTCTCCTTTGGGCTGACTTTAACCTCACTTGACTGCCAAATGCAGAGTATGGGCCTGCCTTGCCCCAGGGAACACACAGTACAAGATACAGACTCACAAGGGAGATGACAACCAGGGAACAAGCATAGGAAAGGAGCTGATTTTGCCAGGTACAGATCTTTGTCTGCTCCGGGAGGAATCTTCCCCATTTCGATCCAAAGTGGCTTGTAAACTTGGTGGCCTTCAGCAAGTTATGAGCAAATTGCTCTCAAATGACTGTGATCATGCAAAAGGCTGCATCTCTCCATCATTGGGAACTTAAAACCACATTTAAAGGTAAAACAGTGCCATTTTCTTGAGTGGTTCTTGGGGAGAATTGGGGCACTAAAGATATTTCATTAACTTATTGCTGTAACTAATGTCTAGGTTCTAGGAATTTCTCTCATACATGTGGCTGTATCAGCAGTAAAAATCAACTGCTGTGCACTCATAAACCATGTAAGCACTTCTGATAGGTACTTGGGTACGTTCCTTGGAAGGGAAATGTGGCAGAATGGCAAGGTATTGGGAATTCAGTGTTGTCAGAACAATATTTCCGACTTCTTATTTCACTCAGTGCTTATTACCATAGAATTCTTCCTAATGGGGAGACAGAATTTTGTAGAAATGTCTGAGTAAGGGGCCAAGCCATGTAGTGAACTGGCATCCTGAGTTCTGTAAATAAGAAAAAGGTTCATATTTCTACCATATGTATCCTAGTGTACTCACATAACTGTGGTAGTCAACAAGTATCTCGTGCTTAAAAGCATATAGTAAGAAGAGAAAAGGTCCAGCAAAGACTAAGAGCTATAGTCAGAAGTATAGAACCATATTATATAAAGAGAGGTTAAATAGACTATGACTGTTCTGCTTGGAAAAAAGATTAATGAAGGAGGCAATAAAAGATTATAAAATCACATAAAGCAGAGAAGAGAAATAAGGTAGACATGATTTCTTTGCCACAGATTACGAGGAGTACGCAGACCCCAGTACTACACTATTTTGCTGCATTGTCATGTGTTGACAAGAAGATTTCAGAAATGTAGCCAACACCCTCAGAGAACAGAGTGGGAGAAGCACGTAAGCCTGGCTCTGCCCAAAGTGAATCAAGATGATATTCATTCCAGGAAATTTGTTTTCATTCACTGGAGAATTTAATTAGCCATGGAAGGAACTCTAATTACGCTCAAGAAAAAAGTCTTGGGATACATGTGACTGAGAGCCAGTCATTTTCTATTGTTTCGAAAGTAAACACTGGAGGCCTAGGCAATTTTTAGATCATCTGAGTTACAACAAAAATAACAAAGATGGATAAAGTTGACTCAAACTTTAAAAAAAGGCAACAAAGTATTTCCCATGAGCATGGTGCTTGCATCTCCTAGCAAGTACACACTTGCTAGCCAAACTACAACTTCACCATGTTTGAAAGAACCTGTGATCAGATCATACACTAGCGATTTCCTTGGGACGATCCCTCAGGAATGTGGGTCAAACTTTTACTTTGTGTCTCTTTTTTATTCGAAAGCAGGTATTCCTTGGCTAGCAAATGTGCCAGACCCACAAAATAAGCAGGCAGTGGAGACTGAGGATGCTGGAAAGAGTGCAACTTGCTACACATTAAAATGCTCATTTTGAGTGTTTATAATGAGATTAAAATGAATTTCCTTTAAACAGAAAAATCAAAGTCTAGGTTCCTCATTTGTTTTCCTGGCCTCACAATGGACTTGCCTCATTGCCTACTGTAACCTTTCAAAAATTAAGACTTGATTCTCCAGAAGAATGATATTGCATTAGTAATATATCACAACATTCAAGCTAACACCATAAGGCTCAACAACCCTGCCAGGGCAAGTTGCTTTGCTTTCCAATGCCTCAGTGTTTTCTTCTGCAACTGAGGCAGAAGAAATCCTTACTTTCCTTACAGATGTGCATGTGAGGCTTAATGAGGCTTGATTAATGTTATCAAAGCACTTTGAGATCTTTGATAGGATAAGAAGCTTCCCAAATGCCAAACAGTGCTCTTTCCAGATGAGTTAGGTCTAACTCAATCCCTGTGAGAGCACACAGATGGTGTTTCCCTTGGTAATATTGTTGAATTTTGGCTATGAGGAGAGCTCTTTGGTTCTTGGCTACAGAATTGTGTAAGACAAACATCCTGAGGCTGGTGACCATCTGGAAGACTCTGATTAGTGGTAACATCTGCCTTTAGTCTCTGGACACCAGATGGCAGAAAACAACTTAGTATACTGTCCAGGAAACCTAGGCTAACCCAGAAGATCTGTTCTTCTGCTGGTAGTTAAAGCAACATTTTTAAGTATATTGCTCTTTAGTGTATGCTACAGGGTCCTACGAATGGCTGTAATATCATCCAAGGTGAATAGACTAACTACACGAGAGATAGAAACTAACCCAAGGTAAACATCACATAGCTTAGAGGGTAGTCTGGTACCCTAAGTTATTCTCTGTAAAGTCTGTATCATCATCTTTCCGCTCAGTGTGGTGCAAAGAGAAGGTATACAGGACAACAAATTCACTGGTAGCGACGAAATGTGTTTATGAAATGTGCAAACACTGCAGGAGTCAAGCATCTATTCGAACATCTTTTTCTCTTCAGCTTTCTGAGTTTCCAGTTAGAGCTTTATAAAGGGATGAGTGCATTAACCTCTGGAGCAAGAGAACATTTGAAAAGCTCTGATGAGTTAAGAGCAAAGAACATTACATAACAAATTTGGTGGCTTTTTTAAACAGATAAAAAATAAATGAGAGTTGCTGGTGAAAGTCAAGGTTCAGGCAGAAAGCAAAGGTGCTGAGGAGTTAGGCAAGGAGATAAATTATGTTGAACTCAGGTGCTAGGTTTTTTTATCCTGGCTACTTCATTATGATTTATCTTACATTCTATATTCCCTTTGGATTAATCTTTTTTTTTTTTATCCAAATGGCTGAATATCTGTAGCAGGTAAAGTGATTTCTCTCTTAGGCTTGGACTTACCAGGCAATGTGTTATTTATAGCCTCCTAAATGACTTTTTTTAGACTGCAGGTGGTTTTATATTGTATTGCGGTGTGTTGGTAGTGCTGAAATTGGTTTTGAGAGAACTATCGCCAACAGCCAGAGAGCAGAATTTGGCTTCTGTGACTGAAGTCCAGAGCAGCTCAGGTAGGTGTGCATGGGCAGCGTGTGCTTCATCCACACCTGACCGTACTGGTGCGCTCAGAGAACCCACAGCTCTGGCTCCTGCCCTGTCTGTCTGGTACCTCTTACACGGATTTCAAAATCATATCCAACCTTTCCTGTTTATGGATTCTCACGCTGAACAGATGCCTCTTTTTAGGGGTAGATTTCTTTCTAGCTTGATGTGACTTGTTATGAATTTCTGGGCTGTTGTTTTTGATGTGGCCTGAAGGTTTGCTCATTTGTTTGAAATCTGTTCAGCCTGAAGAGCTCAATTGCTGCTGAAGAAAGGAAAGCTTTGCGGACTTCTTCAAATTCTCCATTAAAACCCTGCTTAACAGGGACGCTTAAATCTTAGCTGCAATTTAGGGACATGGTGTGCTGAGATCACTTCTTGGCATGCTGACCAAAACTGTTGTACTGTTTGACTAGTTTTTCTTTTCTGTATCTGTGTGTTACATTTATCTTACTGCAGGTCTGCAGATTTTGGGTGAGAAGAGACTTTTTTTTTTTTCTCTGGATCTGTTCAGCACCTAACACAACAGTGGCCATAGTAATAATAGACAATACTAAAGGAAAGATAGAGTGAACGAGTTAAAGGAATTCTATTAAAATCGTGAGATGAAATGTAGCTATTTAGAGTCTATCTTCATATAGCCCTTTCTTCTGTATCAGCTCTCCAAGACCCAATCCTAAGCTGCATTCACCAGGTGCCACCTTCCATTAATGGGCTTTGGATCAATTAATGAAATTAATTCATTAATTATCGATTCCATGGCATCAGGTCTTTCAGAAGCAGGTGACAATAAACACAAAGAGAAATCCTTCGTGTCTGTCGAAAGCAGGAATGTGGGGTGGCAGTTATGCATTAGCTGCATAGTTAGCACTTCTCAGATCAGGCCAACATGGCTGGAGTTTTTCCAGCCCCAGAAAACCGATGCTTTATAGCAGATTGGATGGGAGCTGACCACCCACTCTCACTATGCTTTATTTACACAGGAACAGTAATCCGAATTGCCTCAGCAGGGATATGTGGAGAGATACATACTTTGGCCTCCCCCTATGCTTAGTTAACCTCTTCATGGCCATTGCTGGGACTAGTCCTGCCTTTTAGCATTGGAAACGCAGGGAAATAATTCTGCTACAGCAATGGGGGAGAAATGCAACAGATCTGGAGGTTTCATTCTGTTGGACATGGGCAGACAGACCTGGGGATGTTAAGACATTCTGCACAGCCTAGATTTAGGCCATTCAGTATGGCAGAAGTCTCACTATCTCAGAACACTATTTGAAATTCTCCTTTGACATGTGGCCTGTAAGATTTCAGTACTGCTGGACTTGGACTGAACCAGATTTGAACATGACCCCAAACCCTGAAGCTAACCTCAGAAGCTGTCTGGCTCTCAGTCAAGAGGAGCATGGTTTGGCCAATTCCTGCTTAGTACAGTGACCTACATTCAGTTCTCAACAACCTTGGTGTGAGTTCTGAAATAACACCACTGACTTTGCAAGTCTGACTCCAGGTATACATGGCAGAGACTGAAATCAGAGTCTGATTTAGCTCCTCCTTGGTGTTTAATCACAATCCTTCCTTTTCGAAACGCCTTTCTGCCATACCTAGTGGGGGCTTATTAAGGGATGTCTTTGCAAACAGAATTTTTGTACTGTGGCCAGATTTAAACCTCCGTATTTTTTATTCCCTTGCATCTCCTTATGAGCTGGAGCTGAGAGTAAACCTGTTCCCAATTAAAAACACACTAGTGCCCTCGTACGTGAGAAGTGTGCACTACTGGCTGCACAGGGGAACCTCCTGCAAGATTTTATGGGCTCCTCTTTCTCAGCGTGGCCTGGTTGTTCAGGCTTCTCGTTCAGCGCTCAGATTCCTGTCCTTTACATTCCTCTTTCTCTTATATTTTGAAATGAGAAGAGTTTAGTTCTGTACTCACTGCAGAGATGAATTCTAACAAGAAGGAGCTGAATGCTTTAGGGTTTAACTTTGGGCAACTCTTCGTCAACAGCCATGGGCTTCCACTGCTTTGCAGTGGTCGGGCAGATGTTATCTTGTCTCCTCTTTGACTATAACTCTTGCGACTGCAACAACACAGAAAAAAGTGGTTGTTCTTGAGTTGTGTGTTTTGTTGTGGTTTCGGGGTTTTTTTGTGGGTTCTTAAAAAACAGCTTGCGCACATCAGTGTTATTCCATCCTTCCTCTGTGAGCCTATGCCCCTGTGCAGAGCACGCTGCTACAGAGCTGGGGACTCAAAACCGCAGATGAGAGTAGGAAATGAATGTATAAATGGGAGCATTACCACGGCGCCCGCTAGCAGTGCCATACCAGACAGAGGACACTGCCTGTCATTGTCTTACCCATAAACCCCACTGGGAGGGGTTTAGATTACTGCTGGAAGGTTCTCTGGCTTGGCCTCTGAATCCACCTCTGCAGAAGATTTGGCTGAGTGGCATTGTAGAATCTGAGATGGAAAAAGCTTACTAAGTTTGATGACTGCAAGATGATACTCTTTCATGCTCTCTGTTGTTTTACAGCTCTTGCAAGTAAGTACACAGGAGAGAAAAAATCAATGGGTTTCATTTAATGTAGTGGAGTTTCTCAAAAAATCAGTCAGATTGCAAGGCAGATCATTCGCTTCTGCTTCTTGGCAGAGGAAATATTAAATCAAGTACTGATCTATTCCCTCAGCACCCAAACTCCCTTCGTTAACAAATTATTTCTTATCAAAGATAGCCCCCTGGACTAAGCACACACATGCTTACAAAATCAGTGGAGTCGCTCCAGCATATGGAGCGACAAAATTTCTCTTCTTTTCCTCCTGATTATGAAATTTCATGCATCTCCAGCAGGCTTTGGCTCAGCTAAGACAGACCCATGTGCCAGCTGTAGCGAGTGGAGTGAGCGTAGCATGAGTTTGATTAAACGGCACACAATCTAACGGACCATGAAGCCTCTTCCACCATCTACAGATCCCTGCTGGGCCAGTACAGGAGTACTGGGCAGCCATTGGGAAAGGAGTGAGTGGGTTCAGTCCAGCCTGCCAATAGCAAATGTTTTTTGCTTGCTGGTGGCCTTGGCAAAGCTACCCTGTTTTGAATGGGCTCTAAGCAGTGGATTATGTCAGCATTCTTGCAAGGGGCCCCTTCTGGCCCAACGCGGAGAACGGGGCATGTAGAAAGACCTTTGTTAAAGGGTGCCATGTCTCAGCACGTTGCTGGGAAAAGGGACAGAGGAGAGAAAACAAATGGCAACCGCTCCCTGGCTAGCCTGTGGCCTGAGCCAGCAGGACACAAGTGTCTCATTCCCCTGGGAAACAGAGCGATGGGTCGGTTTACCAGCGGTGGTCGGCAAGTGCTAAGCCATGCTATTGTGGCTGGCATTGGGATGTGGGGTGTCGTGATGCCTGGGGGGGCTCAGTCCTGCAGGGAGCAGAGCGAGATCCTGAGCACCATCACGTTTATTGAAGCCTTTAGGCCTGGAGAGCGCTCAGCCCATTGCAGGATTAGGCCTAGTGCGCACCATCGAGGCCGACCTAGGATGCAATTCCCTGCTCTGTGATGAATGTCCCGGCCCTCTGTGGGTTGGGCTCAGACTGAACATTGCTGTAACATTGTCTTTGTTGGTTTAATTTTCTAATAACATATTTCACCGAGCAACGCAGCCAGACTGGAGCCATAACCCAGAACAGCAGTTGGCATGAAAAACTCTACTGTATTTCTGACACTAGGGTCTTTTATAGCCAGGGTATGATGGTTTCAGCACCAGTGCAATTGCAACCAAGTATTAAATATCCCAATTAGTGCAATTCACAGTTATCGACAACACTGTTTTCTTTCCAACATTCCCCAAGGACAAGAAAACGTTCTGTGTGAATCTGAAAACTTTAGAAAGAGGAGGCATTCATCAGTGGGATGCTGCAGTGTTTAACATATGGATCTCCAGAGCAGATTTGGGGCTGGGCAGAGGTAACACATTAGCTTTCTGAGGCAGCCAAGGTAAAATAGACTCAACGGCCCTAATCCACCATCTAAGAGGGGCATCCGTGTAGCTACAGGCATTATAGCAAATAGCATTTGTTGGATTCTCACTTGGAAACAGCAGAGCTGAGGAATGAGACGGCAGTAGGCCTGAACTAGAATATATTTGCCCAGCAGAAGTCTGTACCGCTTCAGCATCTGCACAAGCCTCCGAACACAGGTATTTATTTTGCATTTCCACCTGCTTTGTGGAAAAGAGAAGGCGGCGGCTCTGAGTGATAGTCTTCGTAGCCACAAAATGTTCAAGGGAAAAGCACAGTAATATTAAAACAGTTTCTCCAGTTTAGACTGTAAATCCAGGTGTGTTTCTGGCTGTGCTCTTGCGGGCTGTAGTCCATGCCAAACCTGTGCTACCATCTTCAGTTTGTGATTGCTACCCAATGCAGCTACATTAAAATGCTGTTTGCTCAAGCTCATTTCACTAGTTTATTCTAGATTTGCCCAGGAAAAAAAAGGGGGGGCGGGGGGAATTCCTCCCATTTCTTTCCCTCTAACCTGGCTACCTAATGTCATTCACAAATAAGGGCAGGATTGACTTCTGCAGGATTGAATCCCAAGGATCAGTGATCACTAAATGACCATTTAATCCCAATTTCTGTCTTTATTTTTTTTTTTTTCTCCACCTTCAGTTTCTTGCTCTGTAAAGCCAGAGAAGGGGAAAAACGATAGCTGCAGAAAGATGCTGGATTTCAAGAGTTAAAAAACAACAGTAAAAATAAATCATAACTGCCTTTTAAATAAACATCAGTGTTACTGATCCAGTTGTTTATGACTCTCTGTTCCAGCCCATTTCACTGACAAAAGCCAAGTGAAATTAGCATTTGATGCCTGAAAAGAAGTGGAAAGCCCTAGGCCTCACACGAAAGGGGAAGCAGGGAAATAAACAAACTCTGATTACATGGAAGAGGTTGCGTGTTTGCTTAGAAAGAAATCAGTGAATCACAGGTTGTTTTCAGTCAGAAAAAAGGACACATTCCGAATAATTCAAGGAATGGAGACACTGAGACACTTCAAGACCGCAGTGCTGCCGTGCAGCCTAAGGAGAGATGCCACAGCAGCCTGGGCGCCTGGGTAGGACCGTGAAAACATGGCTCAGTTCTTTGATCTTTGCTCCCGACCAGCAACGTCAGCAAGTTCCTTGTGGTCTCTTAACTTTTGGGGCTGGGAGTCTGAGCTGATCAGCTTGACTTCAGCATCATGTTAACATGGTTATAATGTCTGCCTGAGACAGCTGGCTTGTGTCAAGCTTGTAGAGCAGGAGACTAAGCTTGGATCTGAGAGATGATGTATAGTTGTCACCTTGGTCTCCCTGTGCCTCAGCTCCCCTCTGAAATGACTCCATAGCACCAACCTTTTTAGTAGAGATACTGTGAGGTTAGGTCAAGCCTGGGAAGTTCTCTGGTAATGGGAGCCGCATTTAGTATCTGAGCTAAATGCAAGTAGCTCCCTTCAGCTCCTAGCGCTCATAGAAGAACTGGCCTAGCACTTTTAATCCTGTCTGCAAGGACAGGACCTTCCAACTAGCTTCATACCTGTTCAGTAATATCTCTGAACCTGTCTTTTTTCTTGATTCTGAATAATCCTACACCCAACTGCTGCTAACTTAGCCTCTTACAATTCCCCAGGCAAGGAATCTGCAGCCACTTCCAATCTGCTCCTGGCTTGTGCCTGGTCTTTTTGCTAGGGGTTCTTCAAAACTGCACTTCCCGTGCCATGAAGAAATCCCTGGTCAATATGAACCCTAGCCTGAATGTGGAAGGGGAATGCAGTGGGAGGAGAGGTTATTAGGGCCTTTGATCTCTTATTTCATCTGGAAGGCATTGAGAGCCAAATGCTTTTGAATAAACAAGCTGTCAGAGGTAAGGAGTGAACAGATCCACATGGATTGGGTGGGGTGCTCTCTGCATGAGCTGATGTGGAACTGATGTAAGGCAAGGGATGGGATGCTTCCCAAGCATTCCCCTGCCTGGTGATGTAATCTCTCATTTGTCATGTGCCCTGGCTAAGGCTGATCTCTACGCATGCCAAGGATGAGTGGAGGCAGACTTGCTGTCAATCCTAGGATAATTAACGTTGGAAGAGACCTCTGGAGGTCTCTTGTCCAACCTACTGCTCGAAGCGGGGTCAGCTTTGGGGGCAGACCAGGCTACTCAGGGCTTTATCCAGTTGGGGTTTGAAAACCTCCATAGTTGGAGACCGCACAACCTCTCTAGGCAAGCTGTTCCAATAATTGACTGTTCGCACGACAAAAAAAATTTCTTTTAATCCAGTTTGAACCTCTCTTAGTTCAATGTGCCCATTGTTTCTTGTCCTCCTGCCTTACACCACTGTGAAGAGCCTGGATCTGTCTTCTTGCTAACTTCTCAAAGGTATTGTAAGATTGCTATTACACACACCCCCGTTCCAACTTTTCTTCTCCAGGCTAAACAAGCCCAGCTCCCTGGGCCCTTCACCATATTGCTTCTCAGTAACTTACGTCTGGAAAGAGGGAGCTGAATGCACACCCTGCTTCCTTGGTAGCGCAGGGAGTGTGTTCTGGGGTCCTCAGGCAAGGATTTATAGAACTATGGGCAGGTGAAGGCAACTACAATGGGTGATCAACACACCAAACAAGTAGAGGAAGGAATTCTCCAACCAGGGCACCCATTTGCATGACCCATAGGTGGCTGGGTGCTGTGTAGCACCCAGGAATTGCACAGCTCATAACATCGGGAGTGGGCTTCTGAGTTCACATTGCCTTTAGCCATCAGCCTTCCTTTTTCTTCCCAGGGTAAGTACCTCCCCCCAGCCAAACAAACAAAATTCTCCCACACCCTCTATCCCGCCATCTCTCTGCTATGATCATGCAAATTTTACCCCTACTAGGCTCACTAGTCTTCACCCTGGTGATCTTTGAAGTTACCTGTATATCTCATTTGGAACCACTGCCTGGTGATCCGGTCCCCAGCTGGGAGACACTGACTTCACTCAGGCATTGCCCACTTCTACAGGCTCCTACCCGTCACCTCAGAGCAAATCCCTGGGCTAAACATGGCTCTGGGTCTTCTGTGGTTGTGCCCTGCTCTTTTCCAAAGGCAAATGGAGCAGAAAGCTGTTGCTGATGCACTGTAATGAGGATATAAAGTTCCTCTTGTCACAGCTGGAATTAAAATCAAGGTCATTTTACCCCTTCAAGTTCTTCTTTTTCACCTCAGTCCTTCCCCAAATGGGCATCTGTCTCTTCTTTAGTGATCCCAGCACATAGGACAACTGGGACAGGACATCCCTGCCTTGTGGCTGATTCCACCCAGTTGCAATATTCATGTATTTCTTGCTGTCTCTTGCTCTTTGGGACCCTGAAGCTTCCTGACCACTGCATTTCATTTGTCTCAGGTTTTAGAATTTATTTCGGTGACTCCAGTCCTGATGTCTGAGACTGGCTGAAAATAGTAACTCAGTCTGATCTTATCTGCAGCTATTAGAGACTTCAATTATATCCTCCCGGGACTATCTGTTACTCCTAAGAAATTAGATCTTGGTTATTGTTTTCTTACCCCTCTCCCTGTCCTCATAAACCTTCCAGCTATGGTTTTTGCTCCGATGAAGCTTTTCAGGAGCAAGATTGGACTTTTACAAAGTGTAAGATAATCAGGCACTTCCCTAAGTCCAGCCATGCTTGGATCCCAAAGATCTTTGATAGCTTTTCTTCACAATGCCCTGAGACGAGGTAATGTTATTATCAATTTACTGAAGGAGAAACTGAGGCACGGAGTAGTTATTAGTTTCATTTTAAGAACTATTTCCACTGGATTCTGTTGGAATAATGGATACAGAGTGCATTAAGAACTCAGGGCATTGCAGACCATGGTTTGGCAGCCCTGCCCGTGGCTACAGACTAATCTGATGGTAGGCTCCAGGACTCCTGACTACAATTAATTGATCAGTTCTTCCTTTATAACGAAAAAGTGACCAGCCTTGCAGGCTGCATTAACTGATGTTCAGCATCAATACCTTACTGCTCCAGCACTCAAGAGCAGATCTTAATTTGCCCTTCTAGGAGAGAGAGGCTTCCAGGAGTAACTGCATCTTCCAGCACCTGGTTAAGGAGCTGGCTAACCTCTTTAAATCTGAAGATGTGGCGAGCAGGCTGTCCTCTCCAATCACGGTGCATCACCAGTAGCTCTTCTCCCTTTTACCAGTGCCTCTTGCTAGGCATTTTTTTTTTTTTTGCCATTTGGCATTAAGTCACGTTTCCTTGAGGGAATCTCTCCTCTCTGTCTCTCCACAGCCTTCCGCTGCCACGGTGAGCCATCCATTGCTCTCTGCTATAGGGCAAGAAGCAGCAGCTGAGTGAGCCACCACCCTGAAAAAAATTTGCAGAATACCATGCTAGAAGACAAGTCAGAGAAGAAAGATAAAACCCCACCCAACATCTTACTAGCCAGGAGTCCCCATGAAATCAGGGATTATGAATGAGAAAGCAAGCCAGAATAGCTATAACTTTTCTAATTTCTTGTGCCCACACCTCATATTTGGGGAAACCCCTGTATGGCTGAAGATTCCACTAATGTTCTTTGCAGCCACACTCAGCAAGATTTGTTTTTAGGAAGGGACACAACGTAGCATTCACAGCGAAGCCACTTGCTAGGGACTATAAGAGGTTAGCTGCAAATTAGGGCAGAGGCAGCTGAGAAAATTGCACATGCCAAGTGTACAGTGTGTAAACATCTAATGAACTACAAAAGATACTGAAAATTGCACATGCCAAGTGTACAGTGTGTAAACATCTAATGAACTACAAAAGATACGGAAATTAAACTACGTCTTGGTTAGCTGCTGCCCCCCTTGATCTTAGCAGAGCCACAGATTCAGGCCTGAAGCTCAGCATGGCATATTTATAGGGGTGGTTTTCCAGTGCATAGAACACTTGCTTTATTAAGAGGTCAAGGCATGGAAAGAAAAGACAAATATATTAGACAAGATAACATCGGAAAGATTAAACCCCAAACTCCAATTCTTAGCACCTCAATTGCTGGTATGTTTGCAATCAAGATCTACTATCTCTGGCTTGAGTCCTTCCCTAGAGTAAATATATAAAGTAAATATTTGTAACTCTTGTGGCTAGGATCTGTTCTGGATAAACGTTGTTGCAGTGTCTTGTGCTATGATGCTTCAAAGCTAACTGGAGCCATTTGGCACTATCCCAAAACAATTGATGACTGGCAAGAACAACAACCTTTTCCTTTACTTAGAAAAGACAGTATTATTAATTTTCCAGTCCCCTCTGTTGCTTATGTATGTTGCACTTTGCACTAGAGGCTTTTTGTGTGGAACTTCTCTACTTGTCCAACACTTTAGATTTCAATATTGCACATCAGCCTGCTGCCTGGAAAATAAACAGATGCTGTTAAGAGGACTCACATTCCCTGGATCTTGGCTGTCAAGCAAAGCAGGGAATGAGACGGACCACCAGAAGGTGGGGCTTGTGACATTAAATGACTAGATGTTCTTCACCTCCCTGCCAACTTGCTAAAGCACACTGCTGTGCCCGGCAGAGGGGATTATCTTGGTGTCTCCAGAAATCAGGGCCAGAGGGATCATCAAATAGTGGGCAGCAGGGGTGGATGTGCAGGCTTGCGGCTTTTCGAGTTTTCATCAAAATATGAATCAGTGTCTGGATTTTTCCACATTTTTTTTCCGTTTTCACTAAAACTGATAATAAAAAAGAAGAGAAAGAGGAGAGAATATGGAAAGTATGGCTGAAGTTTGGATTTTATGCAATGTTTGTGACCTGGGTATAAAAGCATAAGGCTATGACAGCTTGGCAACAGTGCTGGAATAAGGCCAGAGCTGTACCACTCCATACTCACTAAGGCATAAATAAGTATTCCTGCATTACAGTCTGCATGGACAGAAACCCTGGCTGATCCGAGAGGGACCCTAGGCAGGGCTAGAACCACACTGGGACACTGGCGTGGAATCCCACCATGGCTCCACTTTTTCTGGGGTGTTCTAGAGCTCACATATGTAAGCAGTAGTATAGGCAAGTCGGGAGACAGGGCCTAATTCTCAGAGCTGCTCGGTATTTCCCTAAAAGTGCTGTTGCACTCGCAGGGGAATTGTTTTACTGAGTGGGTGCTGTTCAGAATTAATAAGGACTTTGGAATCTGACTCAGAGCAAATATTTGTTTCCCCTGCAATAACACATAAGTATTGATAACTCATTCCTTAAGCCTGTTTTTACAAAATTCTTTTAATACTACCTGAATTTCAGCATCATACGCCATGTAAATGTTTTTATTAAAGATAATGAGTAATTAGTTCCCTATCCCAGAAACGACTCACCTGAGAAGCTCCTAGATTCAATCAGTGTGTTGATAATTTTTGATAGGTTTCATTTCTACATATTCTTTAATCAACCCGAAAGTTCAAGAAGGAGTCATACATAGACATTTTTTGGAACTGAATTCTTCTTTGAGTATTTTTGGGGAGGGTTTCCCTCTAGAAAACTAATTTTGACAACTCAAATCAATTGTATTTTCAGCTGATGAAACCACAGAAGAACTTGACTGAAAGGCGTGGGGGCACAGGGACTGGGGGTTTTGGTTTGTTTTGGCTTGTTCTATAAAAAATGTCCACTTCATCGAAAAGCTATTTCTCTTCCACCTGCCAACCCTTCCCCAACAACAACAAAGTCCTTTGATGTAAAATTTTTGGCCAGTTTAACCACAAACATACATAGACAAGAAAAAGTCATCCAAAGATTTTGGCAAACCATAGCTGCATTTTTTTCCATAGCAGGCACATTTAGTTATCTTTCCATAATCCCAAGTTACTGTAGCTCCCAAATAGTGTCTAAACTTCATTATCATACTGACAAAAATATGGCTCATTATTTTTAGTTAATTTGCTTTCTCCATTTTGAGGGGCTTTGTGGGCTTCTACAAAGGTTTGTCTTTAAAATCTGGGTGTGTATTATCAATCAGTAATTACATGGAAAAATATGTTGGCTCCATCCTCAATAATTCTTTCAGAATTCCATTTTTTAATTGGAAAACGTTTTTCCTTTTCTCCCTGTCTCCTTGATCATCCATTTAAGTCTGCGTTAAACAGCAGATACTTATTAGAGAACACAGCTAGACTTTAGTCATAAACAACTGTCTTTCGACACTGCTTAGGTTCCCGCTTTGAGGTTTGGTTTTTTTTTTTCCTTAAACCGAGGAACACATCCCGTTATGTGCTCTTAAAGGCACATAGTGACATCTAGTGACCTAGCTGTATAAAGCAAGTAAACAGCAAAACTATGGAGAGTTCCAAATAGATTATCTTTGCTTCAAAGGTCTGTTTCAGTAACAAATTTGAAAGTTATTTTGAATTATTTATTTTAAAAATGGAAAAAAAGTCTTATTTTAAATCTTTGTGGCAAAGATGCAAAAAGAAGTGAGTTCATTATATGCATGTGAAAGATTTTAATTTGGATGAAAATGCATTTTAAAAAAAAATAGAATACACATTTTAATTGTATCAGGGAAAACAGATGGACAGTACCCACGTGGGGATATCCCTTTAAAACGGTTGGGCCTAATCCTCATCTGTAGCTGATTTGTTTTTTCCCAGCTGTTTCCCTGAGGTCAGTAATAAGGTGAGGACCAAATGGTCTTTTATAAAAGCAGCAAGAATAGCTGTACAGGGGTTTTTTTGTGTGTGTGGAGTGTTTGGGCTGTGATAATGGACATCATCCTGTGGAAGTCATGTTGGGTAAAGGGCTTTTATTTGCAATCTTCTTGGAAAAAAAGGTAAAGTAGATGAGTTGCAAGGCTTGTTTTGGCTCTCAGGCAGAGGAGCGCTGTTCAAAGACCATCTGCCAGCAGCTGGGTTGTTGCAAAAGAGGGTGGGTTTGGATTTAGAGGAGAGGTAATGTATTGCTTGTCTATTCTGGAGTCCTATGTTATGGGTTGGGAAGCTTTCACACTCCTCTGAAAACTTAAATGGAATATCTGGTGTTGTGCATTAACTGCAAACCTTCAGCTGATGTGACTGATTTAGCCTTGTCTCACTTGCTTCTCTTTTGCTGTGTAAGAACTTGTTTTGGGGTTAGTAACCCAGCACTTGATGAAAAGCCATCTCAAGGGCTAATCTTTTTTGACTTAAAGGCTGGCAGTTACCATTGTAACTCATTGACAATCCAATAAGAGCACCCAGATATCCATGACTTGGGGAAGTTACAGATGGAAACAAAACTGACTATTAAAACCAGGTGATAGTTAGATGGCTTAGTTCTGTTGTCACAAACAGGATGAATATCTGTTGGATTTGTATGGTTCTGGCATGTTTCTTTTGAAAGGAAGAACTTATGATCAGCTTGTGTGTAAGATTTGGAATGTTATCATCAGCTTTCCAGCTTCTAATCTGTTGCCAGCTTCCTACATGATCTCGGACAAGTTACTTCCCCTCTGAGCTGACTTGTTTTCACTGTAAAACTGAAACACCGTGTGCCCTTGGACACCAATTGTCTCTATTTTTCTATAATCCATTAATTCTATTTTTAGGCAACTTCCTTGGTTACTGGCAGAAATCTGAATATATATCCTCTTTGGTTGATGACCTGGACAGCCTGTTTTGAGAAGTAGCTCCCTTGAGTCACATTATTTGTCAGTCTTCTCCTTATGTTCACTTCAATAGCAATTTGATCATTTGTGTTGGAACTAAAACATCTAACATCACGTAGCAAAATAACTCGCCTTAGATTCAAGGTTTTATGCTTGTGCCTTTATTTACTTGAGATTGCTTGGCCTTGGAATCATTTTTGAACAAGCTTTCTTTGGAATTGGATGACTGAGTTTGAAGCAAGCTTTGAGCAATGAAAACTTGCTGTGTCCCAGACAACAATTTAAAGATACAGGGTGGCTAAGTCCTAGCTAGAGCAAATAATGCATAATTCATGGTGCCTCCCAGCAAACTTGGGGCAGGGGGGGACTTGGACAAAACCAACAAATCTGCTCTAATCTACTTGCTCCTGGTTTCTTCAGAAACTTGTAGGAATTGATAGAGCCTGATAATCAAAGATTATTCTTTTACTATGACTCTAGGCACAAGTGGGGTGAATAAATATCTCGGAAAAGGAGAATAAAAATGTTTATCCTGACCTCGAGTTGGGGTCAAAAGCTCATTTCCCTGTTCTTGCACTGGTGTGGCTGTCTCCTTGCTACTTGAGAAGTGGCAGAAGAAATACTGATGACTTGAAGCCTAGATTCTGTTTCTGCATCCCAGTGCAGTGGCAAAGCAAGGATAAAGGATATTGTATTGCCCTTTCTCCCCAGGGCATGCTGGCACAGCAGGACTGAACACACTTCTACTTCCATTAGGAACATCTTCCTCAGTACTGTGCTCTGCTCTCCCTCTTTCATGACTACCTGAGAAACTGCTGGGGTAGAGGAATAATGCGAGTTTCCTACTGAATGTTTTTAGTTTTAACTAAGAGTATGCTTGGGCACTTCATGATTGTAGTGCTTAGCTGGATGTGATTATTGCAAAGACTCTGAATAATGTGCAGTATTGCTGAAGTCAGATTTCCTTATCCCCTCTTACTGATATATAAATTGCTTTTTGTCCAAATGTAGATTAAAGCGGAGTTTGTATTGTGACCTAGATGTTCGAAACCATGTACAGATTACGAGTAAACTGGGAGGAGAATCCAGCATGATTTTTGTGGCTCTGGTTTTTCCTACCTTAGCTACTGCTGGGGAGCAGAAGCACTTCTGGTGACAGAGCCTTTTAAAATGATACTGCATCTGATTAGATAGATGTAGGATTGGACTATTTTACTATGGTGGCCCAGAAAAAAGGGGAAACCCTGACGTATGTGATGAGCCAAATTGAAATAGCTCTTGTTGACTTGTTTAAAACAGATTCTTCTCTCCTCTGTACCCTGATAATTAGTAGACCAATATCCCCACCATGACTACAGCAGAACCAACATGCTGAAATTGCTTCCCTCGCTGCACATGGAAGTATTAACTTTGTTAAATTCTTTGGTGTTTTCAGTATCTTGCATATAACCAGGAAATAACTTTTCTTGATATTGTAACTGGCTACATGGTATGATCTCTTACAAGCTATTAGTGATGATTTTTCAAATACTCTAAGGAATTGCAAAAAATTGATTGAAACAACTTCAGTACAAAGTTGCTACAGGAGTAAAAGTAATAAGGGATCTGCTGACTTATATTTGTTGGCCCCCAAGTCTACACAGTGTACCCAAGGTTACTAATGAGGACAGGTTAGAACTGTTCAAGTGTGTTTTTAATTATGGCATTTGTAATTGACGAGTTCTTTAACTTGATTTACCATTGGAATTACTATTTCAGTAAAAGGGGAGACTGCATGTATTATTTGGCAATCGTAGTGCTTTATGAATTTTAATTAAAGCTCAATACCACTGCTGCTGGAATGAGGTGAGTATGAAATTTTGAATTTAATTATGGCCTGCAGGCCAGGATGCAGCCATGGAATCCAAACCCCCTGCTCCCTATGGTCGCTTGGCTTGTCTTAAAAATTCCAAAGCATTGAAATACTTCCTTGTTCCAGTCTGTAGATGAGAAATTTCCGACTTGCGCTTCTGTTCTTAAAATGAACAGACATGTGTTTACTTAGCAACATATCTATAAATATCTTACAAGATGCAAATCTTACTATTTGCCTTACCACAGTTCTGAATTATACTATGTACATAAAACTGAATACCTGTATCTCTAAATGAGAATGCCCCTACTGCCTGCAACTTCAGTGCCCTATTTCAAGGGAACGGTACTCTGCACGCTTCCTCTCCTCACTTAAACTACTTGGATATGGCTTTTTCAGGTGTGCCATACCTTTTACTACCTTCTGCAGAAAGAACATGAGGTATGACACCTGGTCTCTTGAAAAAGGCTTGTGAATCCTCACAGGCTTCTGCATAGTGGGAAAATACAAATCATAAGCTGCTTGAAATGTGCTAATTTTGGAAGTTAGATGCATCCTTACTGTGAATTTCTAAGTATGTAGATCCTGAGATGTCTTTGATTTCAGTGAAACAGCAGCAAGAACATTGTGTGGCAATCTTGATTCTAGTTTAAATAAATCTTCATCAGACCTTAGTGTTTTTAAGTTACTAATGCACTGGAGAAGTGTTTTTATTACTGGAGTGTTGAAATGATTTGAGCAGGTGTTATACTGAAAATATTTTCCAATTCCTTGTCAGAATGTTGCTAGTATTTTTGGTTTTTAACATAAATCAGGACTATAGCCAATGGTGTTTATGGATGTCTAACTGCTTAGAATACTTCTCAGCTAAGACCAGAATCAATATGCTTTTTAGTCAGAGAAACCCTTTTTCTGACTGCATTAGTTTGTCATGCCCCTATGTTGCTACCAATGTAAAATTAGGATGAACAGGTACCTCTATTTATGTATACATGTGCCACTAGCTACTTCAGGGTTCTGGGATGCTGATCAGTCATTATTACTGCTGTTAACTGAAGCATTTTTGTGCAATTTCTTAAGACTGAGCCAATCCTCTGTGCCTCTCAGTGGCATAATAAAGTGAAAATAACCACACTGGTGTCTTACATAGAACAAATCACCTATACAGCAAAAATCTTTTATTAAAAATCACAGCACACAGATCCTTGCCCAGTAAAGGCATACATGAAAGGACATAAATACATATACAATACGCTTATGCAATCACCAAGAGTTATCATCACAGATAGCTTCATGTTTCTAGCAGTTTATTTCCTATATAAATGCTGAGCAAATAAACTGTGCCACACCCCACCCCCAAATGGTAAAGTTATGTGGCTGCAAAAAATGTGCAATTTCATTCAACTGTTTAAAACATACTCAGCACAGTACCCCACGCTAATTCTGTTTCATAAAGGCACACTTATGTAGTATCCTTCAGCTTCAGATAGGCTACAAGTAACAGACTGATCCATTTCCAAGTTTTCCTAGACATTACCTAAAGAGTCTGTATTAGAAAGTAATAACTGGCATATTATGTTGGCATAAAGTAGTTCAAGTTCCAAGGTAAAAGCATATCTTACACAGGTACATGTAGCAACGGATTTCAGTCTTGCAGGCAGTGTTCTAAATAAAATATATAGTAGTGTAGGTGTTGACAGTTTGTCAAGCATACAGCAATAACAAAACCATATTTCAACTCTGATGCTGGAGCTGAGCTGAACAGAAACTAATAGAAATGCAACTCTTAATCATCTTCCCGTGCTGCTGGGCTTTTAATCAAATCTGCAAAGCTAACACCTTGGCCCCCAAAACATTAGCGTTAGCAGATAGGAAATACAAATTTAAGTGCTCAAAAATGAGGCATTTCAACTACAGAAAATGTAACATCTGTCAAAAGTATGACACACAAGCTGTATTTGAGCAAACTTCACATGAACAAGGCTAGACGTTCAGAAAAGAAAGTATTCAGTTACAGGAATAGTAATTTCTAACTTGGGTTTGGTTTTTAAAAATCTTGAAGTGACTATAGGAATTCTTGGAAGCTTGAGGGTTTTTTAACTGGAACTGTTATATTCAGTATGGCAATTAATGTTTTAGCTACTTATTTTTACACACTAAAGTAATTAAGTCATGTTGCATGTAACTTAAAAAAATCACTGGAAAATAAAATCAACTTTCTAGCTGAGTTTATGCCATTGTCAGCTTTAAATATTTCAGTATCAAGTCTTGGATACTATCATGGAGAGGGCACGTCATAAACAATTAATTTCTCTACTGTATCTATTAGCTCTGGTAGAACGCTAAATGCCTGATTTAAAAAATAAAAAAAAATTCTGTAAATAACAAAAAGCTCAATAGTGTTATGGATCAACTCAATGGTAGTCCTGAATGGATACCAACATAAGCTTATAGACTTGACACAGTTGCCTAACTTATAGTAACATGCTGACATCTAGAAAAGCT
The DNA here is from genome assembly GCF_964188355.1 of Buteo buteo. NCBI lineage: Eukaryota > Metazoa > Chordata > Aves > Accipitriformes > Accipitridae > Buteo > Buteo buteo. The sequence goes on from NC_134175.1 coordinate 3,827,174, forward strand.
AAAGTGATAATTTTTGCCCATACTAACAAGAATATTAAAAATGGAAAGTATTTATGAAGAGAAAACTTAGAAATCAGCAGAAACACTACTTAAATAAAAAGCCCAACATATTGCTAACCTATTGCCACTACGAAGGGCTACAAAAAAGACGACAAATCTGTTCCTGGATAATTTAGTTTTCACTAAGGCCCACAACAAAATGTTCCACTCTAATATAGCTGCTATAAAGACCAAAACCTGCTTATTTCTCAGCAGCACTTAAACATCCTTTCAAATGCTAGACCCACTGAAGTCAGACTCCTCCCCCTGACTTTCAAGAGAGACAAAGATTACATCATGGTTTTCGAGTATGAAAACATCACATACTAGATTTCTGAGATGATGTCAGGAAATACGGGACCTAGTCCTTAGAAGGTATGAAAGATTGCCTTTAATTACTACTTTGAAAACATTCAATTCATATGTCTGAAACTTTAAGTTTTAAAACTTTAGTGACTCACTCATGCAATACACAGATTTTTCTTGATTGCTCAAAATAACATTAACAGGTCTTTCACATGCAAATTCTTTCTAGTAAAATATAAAAAAAAAATCCTGTACTAGTTAATGTTTTTTTTGGGTTTTCCACACATGTGGGATGTTTGCTCTCTCCCAAATGATTCAATGTGCTTTTAAAATATCAAAAAAGCCTAAAAACTTCATCTTTTACTTTTGTGGAATTTCCCAGTTAACTGGGATTGAAATCTAAGCCCTGTATTTGTGGTAAGGGGGTGTCCAGTAAGAAAACTAAAACTGCTTACCAAAGGACAAGAATCTGCCAAGCCTTCCATGTTAATTTGTTTTGCAACTAGAGCAAAACATGGATAACCTTAAACAGAAAAGGGTATAACGAAGCTGTGTCAGACAAAGATCCAGATATTAAGTATGTAAGAGTGGTCACCATCATTTCTGAGCTTCATCTTGCAAGTGTGCAGGCAGTACACCTAGGCAGGCAACGGGCTGTGCTGCTGTCGAGATCTGCTATGCTAGGTATTTCACCTCACACTTGTGTAAGAAACACTTAAAGAGAATTTCTTTAACTATTAAGCATTTCTATGCACAATGTTTTCCATGGGGTCAAATATCAGATGGAGATCCAGCATTTCTCTGCCATTAATTTTCCTAGCAATGAAAAACACTTTTTTTTTTGGGGGGGGGGGGGGGGGAGTTGTGAGTAAGGAGAGTCAAAGTCAACAATGTAAACAACTTCCATGAACACAGTTATTGATAGAAATGGATAAACAGTACATTCTTACTAGCTTGAGAGACATGCAACAGACTTTTGATCTGCAGCTGAGATCACAGTACTTTAAATAATGGCTTGTACACCAAGAAATTCAAGCACTGCTTGATATGTAATTCTCGTGGACATTACAGTACCTCCTTAAACAAATTTAAAATGACATTTAACTATCTCATTTTTCCTATACATAATACATTTTCAATAATTATAAATAAATACTCACATTACAAGCATTTAATCACATATATACACACAATACTAGTGAACCCCAAATGGCAAATAGATATTTTTTAAATGCTAAAACCAATTTAAATTTCCTGTAATCTTGTTAAATTCTTGTTTTAGAATAGTATACCTTGCTGAAAAGCACATCTGCCTATCTGTCAATGCATAAGCACGCATTAGAATGGACACATGCTAAAATAACTTTTTTTTCAGTATCTTAATTTGTTTTAGAAGGAAGTAAAAGATTTGTTCAAATTTTCAAAATGGAGAATTATCATTCTCTGCAGAAGACTTTTCTTAATCCTCAATAATTTAATCAAAACAAGAGGAAAATAACAAAAAAAAACCCCCATAGTTGATTCCTTTGGTATGAACTGCAAACTTGCTAATTTAAGAAGCAAAAATACAGACACATTGGCACGCTTCCCTTTTTTTTTTTTTTTGCAATTTTTCTCTTCCTGCAGGTGGGAACAGACACTGACTTAGGCAGAGGAAGAAATTAAATTGTATGAAAGTGCAGTGTGCAACAAACAGTAAAACTGATAATTAAGAATGCCCTTCAGGCATAAAGTAAAAACTCTGCTTATACTGAAAGATCTGTAGCTGACAAAGGTTACTGGAAGTCAGTAGCTCTGTAGTAGTACTGAAAAAAAAAAAGTATTTCTGTGTATGAGAGCACCTGCCATTCAAAGATGTTTGAATTACAGGCTTACGTAAAGGTTTGAAGATAACTAACATGGTGAAATTGTGTAAGTGATCTCTTCTACGGCCAAGACTGTCCTGTCTGTATTTACTGTTCAATACTGCATCTGATGCTGACAAGCTCTGTCAGTACTGGAATTATTTGTAGTGTAGACAGGATTTAGGAACATAATCCCATTTACTGACGTATCACTTGAGCAATTAATTTAGACCACCTGTAAAATTATTTTTAGTTCCACTAAAATGTGCTATTGGAGAGAAGGAGGGAATTCACACAGTCTAGCTTCTGGCATCTAAATGTGACTGTTGAGGGATTAGTCCCCTTAGATTGCAATGTATCTCCTGAAAAGAGAGACAAGGTTCTCCTCAAAGAGGAATTTGGGGGGTGGGGGAACCTATTTCTCTTGACTACATACAGAGTTTACTTTCTTAGCTGAGGTACCCATTGTTTGAACTCCAAATAGCTTCTGCTGATCTAATCCTGCCAATTTACATTTTACAGAAGTAATCCAGAACAATCTAAGTCTGAAGCCTACAACATCTGACCTCGTAGTAGTCAGATTACTTGCTGTCGGGAGGGGAAATGTTTCTTCATACACAGTGTATTTGGACGATAAGCTAAGAACAACACCTATGCCTAACAACTGAAGGCTAGCTTTGTCATGTAACTATTTGCCCCCCAAATAAGATAATATATTCTATATCTGCCAAATACCGTAACTCATCCACCTTTCTAAATATAGACTTACTCCGTAGCTGCCAGATAATTTATGTACATGATGTCTTTAAAACAACAAAAAGCTTACAGACAAGTTACACAGAAGGTCTAATAATTCCATTCTTGTAAATCGGAGCACTTGCCAAAGAACAGGCTCTCTCCCTCCCCTAACACAAATACCCTAGGTAAAATTGTTCCCTTTACTTGACTGCTTGTGTCAGTAACCAGCCACCTGTTCCCACTGGCAACAGCAGCTGATTTGCAGCCCCATTAAAATCTTCAAACCTTGCCAAACTGACACTTCTTCCTAGCCAAGAAATAAACAGCAGATGCTAGTTTCACAATCTTATAGATAGCATAAAGGCCTGTCATGATCTTTAGCAAATAAATCTTAGAATCTGTTAAAAATCTTCCAGTAACTCTTCATTCAAGTTATCTCCCCCAAATTTTCTGTACTATCCACATTTTTCAACCTATTATTTGCCTTCAATCCTGTCGTATGAGCCTTTCCATGCTTTTTGTCATTATTTTTTTTAAAACATCTCTACATCATGCCACATCAGTAGCTCTTAGGAGTTTCAGGATTTCATTGATTGTGACATAATCAATCGTGCAAAATCTTTTGAGTAAATTTTAAGCCCTAGTTACTGGGATTCTCCCCGAGGAACAGTAACCAAGCTCAGAGTGTCCATCAATATTCTGCCTCTTCCTTCCTCAGACTTTCACGGGATGCCATCCTTCCTTTGGCAACACTGTGAAGGAGGCACTCCCCAGTCATACATGTAGGAAAGCCTGAGCTTAACCTCCTCCTTACAGAGCTTTCCTTCTTTAGCCAGGGTCTGGTGCTTTTCCAGCATGTCCTCGATGCTTTGCTTATGAGTTACTATGTACTTATTGTTGCAACCTCGTGACTTATACTCAGTGTCAAAACGAGGGTCGTGCACTCTCTTCACATCAATGGGAGCCAGCCACACCCCCAGGGAGACATCTTCACTCTGCCACATGTTCAGGTAGTCTCTGCTAAGACGCAAATAGTGCACCAGGTCTGCAGAAATCACGTAACCGCCACCCAGCGCGTACGGTAGATAGTAGTCACAGAGCACCCAGGCGCTCTCTTTCCACTTGCCACCAGATTTCACTCGACCGCGGCCAGAAAAGAAGCCCCAGTAGAGGCGACGCGGCTCCTTGGCTCTCAGCTCTTCCACGAGCACATCCAAGCGTACGAAGGTATCGTCATCAGCCTTCAGGGCGAACTGGAAGTCCAGGTGCAGATCCAGCCAGACGTAGGTGGCCAGGACTTTGGCGGTCAGGTTCTCGTAGGAATCCCGCAGCTCTGGCAGGAGGAGGAGGTCTTTGTGCCGGCTCTGCTCTAGCTCCAGGCTACGAAGCTCCTCTGCCCCGAGCCCACCCGTGCCGATCACGAAGCGGCTCCAGACGTCGTCGTGGGGGGGACGCCCGGCGGCCGACAGCCACGTGCTGCGGATGATGCTGCGACGCTCGCTGTACTTGGGGCCGCTGGTAATGAGGACGGCCAGGAAAGCCGTCTCCTCAGGAGAAGGTGGCGGGGCCGCCGGGGGATGCGGCCCCCTGGCACCCCGCGGCGGCAGGGCCGCAGGTTGGTTGTGTGGGAGCCCGCGGGGGGCCGGCAGAGGCCGGAGGCCCTCGGAGGTGCACTTGGCCAGGTAAAGAAGGACCACGGCGAAGAGGGACAGGCCGCCCAGGCCCAGGGCCGTCTTGTGGCGGCACAGCAGCCGCAGCAGCTTCATGGCCGCGGGGCCTCGACGGCCGGAGCCGCCCTCCCCCCGCCCCTCCCTTCCAGGCCCCGAGGCCCCGCCCACCCCGAAGATTTAGGCGGGAACGGCAGGAGTCCCGCCCCCCCGGCCGGGGGGGGAGTGTCGGAAGGGCTTACGGCCGCCGAGAGGGGACAAGCTTCCTGGGGGGAAACCCTCACCGCGCTTCGCCGTCCCTCAAAGGTGGTTTCATGTCTCCTTCCTGCCTTTTCGCTTTCTCCGCGGAGGAAGCGCCGGTTCAGGCCGGGAGGAGGAGCGGCTCCGTGCGCTGCCTACCTGCTGGGCCTCCGACGCGGATTCGAGGTGTGTGTGTGTGTGTAGCGGCGGCCGCCGCTTCGCTCGCCGCCTGCCTTGTGGGGGAAGGGGGGAGGAGGAGTGGCCGCGCCCCGCACCACCTGACCGCACACGGCGGCGCCTCGCGGCGGCCATTTTGCAACCGGGCAGGTGAGGCCGAGACGCTGCCATTTTGGTTCCGGGCAGCTGTTTTGGGTGGCGGGAAGGGAAGGCGTTTCAGCTTGGGGAAGGCCTGCGCCTCGGCCGGCTGCGTTTCCAGCCCTGATGGAGGCTGTGGTGCGCGGCGGTGCGCCCTCGTTGTGGCACAGTAGGGTGCGTAGTCTTGTTATAGTAGTCGTGTGTTAGCTAACTGCTGTTCTGGTTTCACAAGGATTGGTAGTGGCGTGCTGCATACAAAAGGCAGTATTTTTAAGGGCTCCCGAGCGAAACAGATAAGCCCAAAAGTGGAGGTGTACGTATAGCCAGGAAAAGGGACCTGGCAGGGAATTAAAAAGGTCCCTTCACGCTTGGAGGAGGAGGTCTGCTTTGTTATTAACTGAGGTAAGGGAAGAGCACGTGAGCAACTACGCTCAAATTTTTACCACCGGGAGTTTTGCCTTCCCTCTTTACCGCCTCACGGCAACCGCAAGGCCTTGGCAGCTGCGACGGCTCGGGGGGGCCCTGAGTGGGAGGGAAGCAAAATGGCTGCCGCAAGCGCCTCAGGGCGCTTCCCTGCCCTACTCCAAGATGGCCGCCGCCCCCCCCCCCCCCTTCCCTCACGCACGCACTGCGTTTTGACGAAGTTCCTACGCAGCGCGCTGACCCGGCCCGTTCTCTTCCCTCCACCCGTGCCTCTGAGGCGGGAGTGGGCTTGGGGGTCTTCCGCGCCGGCTGACTCCCTTCCGTGAGGAGCCGCCGGGCAGGGAGCAGGGCGAGGGGCAGCGAGGCCGAGGCTGTCCTCCCCGCGGCCTGTCACGGTTGGCGGAGGCTGCGGCCCCCTTCTGCGGGGTGGGGACCCCCGCGGGCGCCCCGGAGCTCTCGGTGAGTGCGTGTGGCTCTTGCTGGAGCCGGGTCGGGACCGCCGCTGCCCTTCGAACCCGGCGGGGCAGCCCCGGCCGGGCTCCCCCTCTCCGGTGGGGAGTTCGCCGTCACCGCTCGGTCCGTGACTCCTGCCGCGGGCTGGGCGGGTTACTCCCTGCCCGGGGCTGGGCTGTGCTTCGCGGGTCTGTGGGTTTTGTGCTCCGCGATGCTCCGTCTGTCGGGCTGTGGTCCTTTTCCCTGTCCCTGCGGTCTGCGAGCTCGCATGTGGCAGCGATTTTCACACACCGGCAAGCAGGTCGTGACAGGTCCGCCCCTGGCGTTGCTTTTCCTGCCGGCTGTTTCCTGTGTGTTTCCAGATTATGTTATGGCATTTGTAATCGTATTTCCCACAGTCACCGCTTTCCAAAAAGACCTTTCCGTCTTTCAGCCTTTCTAAAGGGGTGGTGTGTTGAGATCTCTGGTGAAGTGTTGTGCTGTCGTGGCTGTTTCTGCAGCTTGCTGGGCAGTGCAGTGCTAGTGTTAGGGACGTTGGCACAGCTGAGCTGGGGCTGCACATTCAGACAGTAAGTGCTTCGTGCTCTGGGTTGACTTCTCAGTAAATGCTTGGGTTTCAGTTGCCAGGTCAGCTCATGCCATAAGACCTGAAGACAGTTTTCAGAGCAGAACTAGGCCATTTAAAGGATGTTATCTTCCCAAGTTCTCTGACAGAGGTTACAGTTGTGCAGACTGAAAACTAACCTAGATTAATTTTTTTGTTTTGTATTTATTATTTAACAGGATTTTTTATTCTTTCATGGCAATGCTTGCATGTGTGTGTAGATTCTTCTGAATTTTTAGGAGATGTTTTAATAGTGACATAATGTTCTAGAGTTTAATTTGCTTGTGTTTTTTCCTTTTTCTTTTTAGATCATTTAATCCATTCACAGTAATTTAATCAGCTAATATTTTTAATAAAAAGGAAAAAATGATGTCAAGACAGGCCTTTCTCTGCAGTTTGGGATCTCTGTATTTGTCCCTTCTGTTTGTATTTCTTCTAATGGATGTTTATGCAAGGCCTGCAAATAATTCGGCTCTCAAAGAAAAGCCAGCTGATAGTAAAGATGAGAATGAGATCTTGCCCCCAGATCACTTGAATGGGGTCAAAATGGAGATGGATGGACATCTTAACAAAGAATTTCATCAAGAAGTTTTTCTAGGAAAAGAGATGGAAGAGTTTGAGGAAGATTCAGAACCCAGAAAAAACAGGAAGAAGCTCATGGTCATCTTTTCAAAGTAAGTTATGTACATTGCCAACAACAGTGCAGCCTCTTTCTCTGATCTTTAGAGTAAAATTTGCAAATTTTTCTGTGATAGTTAAAAATTGCAATGATGGGGGGAAAGCATCATACTATAAGCCCTGTGTTCGTGTTACTAAGCTATTAACATACCTGTATCAAACATTCTCAGGAGTGAGAATGCATCTTTTGAGAGTCATGATCAGTATACAGGATTGGTGCTGTGGTCTAGTAAAATTTATGACAAAACGTACCGTTTCTATGTGAAAAAACCTATATAGCCTCTTGAGGTATGAAAAGTAGTATTTTTCCTGGTTCCTGGCTCAATGAGTAATCAATCACACTTGTATTTTAGATCAAGGAATTAGTGAGGAAGGGCTTCCTTAGTGGTAGGATGCCCATGCAATGAATTGGCAGGGTGGGAGTTTGTTGCAGTTTTGTTCTAGCAGTAGTATGCTCTATTGCTTTGCTGTAAGTTTTGTTTCAGTTGGCAATCTAAGTTTCCTATTTATTGTTTGGTCTTATATTCCATATGGATCTTGTTCCTATTGTGACTTCTGCAAATAACTGCAGAGGAGAAACACTGGAAAGACAATAGTACAGGCAAAAGGGAAGAAAAGGGACAGACAAACAATGGGGTAAGATTGTGGTAGACAAATAGCAGTTGCTTTTTGTTCGTAAAACTTTCTAGTTGATACTGAGTGTCTAAAATTCGAGTGTCTCAAATGAAATACATGAAGGTTAAAAATATTTATGCCTAACCGCACATACCAAGAATTCAGAAGTTGTCATGACAGCTTTCTTCATTAAGTGAGCAGTGTTGTTAACAAAACATTTAGTTCTTCAGAATTTAGAAAAAGAGAATGAAAAATGAGAATAGAAAGATTAAATTTTTTTTGTAGTCTTTTTGAAAACTTATCTAGCTCTTTACTTGGTGTAAAAATATTAACTTTACTTTTAGACATTAAAGCATTTTTCCTTTTATAAAGCACTTCTTGTGCTAGGTAAGGTTTGTGTCAGCTAATAAACTGTCATGTGCAGAGGTCAGTAAACATAATGGAAGTGGAAATCAAAATCAGTGCATACTTTTAGACACTAGGTGGCAGAATTGGCTTGATTTGCATTTTTGCAATAGAGGCTTAATTTTATTAAAACAGCTTAAATTACACTGGTGCTTTTAATGATGATGATGGTGTGGGGAGAAGGCTTAACAAAGCTTTTTTTTCTGCAAACTTTTCATTAACAGGGAAAAAATATCCAATAACATTGGATTTTTTTTTCTGGTGTTCTCTTGAGTAAATGTAGCTAAAGCAAATAGGCAAACCAGAGTGCCTTTTTCATTTAGAGTAGAATCCTTTATTACTATGTCTGCTATTCAGACCACTCACTTCATTGGTAGGTGTCACGGTTTAACCCCAGCCAGCAGCTAAGTACCACGCAGCTGCTCACCCTCCGCCCCCCGACCCAGCGGGATGGGGGAGAGAATTGGGGGAAAAAAAAGAAAAAAAAGAAAGTAAAACTTGTGGGTTGAGATAAGAACAGTTTAATAGAACAGAAGAAACTAATAATGATGATGATAATAATAATAATAATAAAAGGATTTGAATATACAAGTGACGCACAATGCAATTGCTCACCGCTCACCAACTGATGCCCAGTTAGTTCCCAAGTTCCCACTGTCCCCAGTTTATATACTAGACATGATGTCACATGGTACGGAATACCCCTTTGGCCAGTTTGGGTCAGCTGCCCTGGCTGTGTCCCCTCCCAGCTTCATGCGCCCCTCCAGCCTTCTTGCTGGCTGGGCATGAAAAGCTGAAAAATCCTTGACTTAGTCTCAACATTACTTAGCAACAACTGAAAACATCACTGTGTTATCAACATTCTTCTCATACTGAACCCAAAACATAGCACTTTACCAGCTACTAGGAAAACAATTAACTCTATCCCAGCTGAAATCAGGACAGTAGGATATAAACAAATACTAAGATTGTGCTTAGGTTTCATTTTCTTTATTGCTGTATGTTTATTGGAAACATTTGACTTGTGGTTAGTAAATTGTCATTCACAAATTGCAAACAGTTTGTTTCTGCCTGTTTGTTATGAAAGAGGTTGTCTTAGGAAGCTTAGAGCAATTGGATTCAAGATCAACTTCAGTCAGATACTTAAAATTACATTCCATCAGATGATTAGATTAGAAATGTAGAAAAGCATTCTGAGGAATTTGGTTGCTTTCTAGACTTAATCTTAAAGGCTGAGTGAAAGGAGAAATACTATGAACTTCTGTGAAAAGCTAGTAAGTCACAGGCTTCCAGATGCTTTAGAAATATTTTCTTTGAAGACATAAAGAAAACACAATGTGTTTTTAATTAATGAAAGCTGAGATTCTACAGTGTGCCAGTATGATGTAGTCAATTCAAAGTATAAATTATTGTCCAGTAGGATTACTGAAAATAAAGTTGAAACAGGGCAGAAAAGCTCTCCAAACCATGATTCTCTAGGCAAGTAAGCTATATGTGACTGAAAGAACAAGTGGCATTTCATAATTCTGTAATTCAGTTTCTAAAGTCACTTTTTACTGGGAGCACAAGCCTTACTTGTCTACAGAAGTGGTTTTTTTACAAGATAACCAGTATGTCTACTTTGCCCTCTGAAACTAGGACATGGTGCAGGAAATCCTGGGTGCATCTCTTTAGTCTTCATTCCCTGCCAAGGGTAAGTGTTCAGGTACCTTCAGGTCAAGAAAATCTGTGAAAGGCACTTACTTGACATCCATCCTTCTTATAGTTCTCATAATTGAAAAAAAGAAAAAAATCAAACCCCAAACGTTTGCTGTTGTCTCCATTTAAATTAGCCTGGATTCTATAGACTTTCTGTTCTTTTTCTGTATGATGTAGTTTAGCTTGTGTGGATGGGTGTTGATGATATTGGGTATATTCAGTTTGGCGAGCCTTGCTTCTAAGGGTCAGTTATCTTGTAAATTAAAATTACATGTATTGAACAAAACTGATAAATTGAAGTACAGAAGAATGTAATGTGTGTGGCTTTCTGTCAGGGTGTTTTTTGTGGTGATGGAGTTACCTCTTGTGAGTTTGAAAGCTGAGTATCCCTCTAGCATTTGCATTTTGCTGATGTTTTCAGCTACTTGGCAGCAGCCCTAGTTGTGATTTAAAAATGAAAATCTTTGTGGTAGCTGAGTGCCTTACCTTGATGGTCATTCATCAGGTCACAGGCTTAAATACACCTTCTGTTAAATACTACCATGTACGGAGGGGTTTTGGTTTGTTTGTTTTCCCCTTGTATAAGTGTCATGAACTTATCTTTTCCTAAAGCAGAACTCATTCTGAATCCCACAATGCTTGTAAGTGTAGCTCCCTTAGGTTTTCCAGCTCTGACTGTTTGTGTTCAGACTGCACATGGGGAGTGGTTTTGGCAAGATCCATGCCCCCTTTCTTAATTTCAGGTTTGTCTCGTAGCCTAACACAGTATTCATTTCTACTGGTATGCCTTCTGTCTATGGCAGAAGATGCTAGTAATGACAGCTCATGTTGGACAATAGCAGGCAGAATAAAGAATGAGCAGAAGGGATGCTTTAAGCTTTCCTGTTTTGATATCTTCAGTTATGCTGTATGCCATTGGAAGGTTTTAAGTAGTATGTGTACCCTGACTTGTGTTTTTCCTAACCTGTACATTTAAATATGTGTCTAATAAATTTTGCATACCTCCTACCATGTAAAGTAGAGCTTTGCTTTGGTTTCTGTTGTTAAAAATTATTTTCTGGATCTGCTTTTCATTATTTGGATGAAACAGAAACCAGCTCTAGAGCGATATGCAATAGGTGCTCAAGGAAATTGTTATCTTCAGTCCTTTAGATAAGAACACTGCCTTCCTGTTCCCCCCAATACCTCTGGCAGCATTGCAGTGTTGTCATTTAGGAACCTGAAAACATGAATCTGAAAACCTGAGTGGCCATTGTTTATTGATAATACTTTCTGATGTGGACCTTTTGAAAGGTGGCCCCAAAAATCTGATTTTTAATGGGTTGTGGTTGAGAAACTACACTGAAGTGTTTAAAACTGGTCTTCCAAGCTTGACATCTATATTCAATGCAGCCCTTACTATAGGCTTTTGTTAAGGAAAAATTTACAATTATCCTACAAAGTAGCATACTTGCCTGTTTCTTATTTGAAGGTAGTATTTACATTTAGTCTGTGAATAAATAATGAAATACAGTTGGAACAGTCAGTGAAGCGTTAACCTTGAACTTAGACAGTATAAGGAGCTGTTATGTCTGATGCTGCCCATTACTGAAATGTATTAATACTAATGCCATTTATCACATTGCATCAACTACTGTCTGGGCTGTGGTTTTTCTATAATTTTCTTTGGAATGAGACAGGTAAGCAATAAGGTAAATTGCTCTCTGGAGTCTGGTTTTTAATTCAAATTTACGCCAATGGTAATCCCTGCTTTTACAAAAACTTTCTTTGCTGTCAATTCAGGTAGTAGTATGTCATATACATAAGTTTCTACAAATCTGACACAGCACACTTCTAGCAGAAAACTATGCTTCTTGTAGAAAAAGAGCAATCAAGATTTTTTTTTTTTTTTTTTTTTTGTGTAGCTGGTGTATCATGAAGTTTGAGAAATCATCACAAGATTTCTGTATATAGCTTGCCAAGGAAGGTTTGAGCAAAGTTGTAATATGGGATGATACTCTTACTTAGATTCATCTTGTTTTCTTGAACATAAATTTCTTGCCAGTACTTGTTCTTTGGCAATTTTTTTTAAGGAGTGCATTAGAATGTACCACTCTTTACTCGTATCTTTTGAGTGTTTAGGCCTATCTGCCTCAAACTGATTGCCCATCACCGTCTTCCGAAATCAGTTTTCCATGACTTACCAGTATTAGGTTGTTCAGCAACACGTAATTATCTAAGCTTGTTGTTATTAGTGGAGATATTTTCACGAGTCCCTTCTGAATGAGATAGTTAGCTAAGGAAGCATGGACAGTCTCTTGTTTTTATCACCTTAGATGGTAAGCTGACAGCAGAACCATATCTTGTATTTCATACAGTTGTAAATATTCCTCTCAAAAGCAGAAGTGCTGTTTGTGGACACTGAAAGGATTTCAGCTCACCTTGTACAGTGGATGCCTGCTAGCTCATGAAAATCTGAGTCATTGGAGACTTCTTGTGGAACTGCGGTAGCAGAACAAAGGTGTACTTTCATGAGCTAGAAGAGCAATAAATGGGATGTTTGTTACCTTTCTCCCTAGTTACAATGTGATTTAGATGGAAAGTACAGCTTGGAAGTAGTGTGTTTGATAGCTTTGATCTAAGGAAACTAGAATGTTAAATGTTGAGGGGGAAATGCTTTATTTTTCCTTCTCAGTTTTGATAGTACCTATTCAGTATCAAAACCCACATTTGTTCACCTGGTAAGTGCAAGGTGGCATTGAATGGAACATGACCATTTTACTGCTCTTGCCATTGATACTGAAAAAGTGCTAATACTGAGCCTGTGCATATATGTATGTGGAAAGATATGATACAATATTTAAAACCACTAATACTGCATTTATTAATACAGCTAAATGTTGTAGAAGATTAGGTGCTAGGGTTGCTATTTGGCTTAAGGTTTTAACATTTAGTTGACATTTAAAGGCAAATCACGTATTTAATAACTTGAGTTTCAATGATAACACTTCAGTACTGTTAAGACAGTGATAGAAACAGATAAAAAAGCCGGAGTCAAGCTGGGGTTTTTTATTGTGTTTTTCTTTGTGTGTGTTTTTTGGTTGTTTTTGTTTTTTTTTTTAATTGGGCAAGAGTGGTTTTGGTATGCTTTAAATAGAATCTTACCTCCTAAATGTTAGTCCTCCTAAATGTCTTTTCAGTTTTAAATATTGTTCTATCTTTTTTTAATAGATACTTAATGATACACTCAAAATAACCTTAAAGTGGCATGTTACTGTTTTTGTATTTGTTCTTCAACTGTAATTTTTGTATTAACTTCTTTTTAATGAAATAAGCGTTAATGGAATTGATGGTATGGCAGTGTATCGTAATACCAATACTGCTTAATTGTATTAAATTAAGGAGAACAGTGGATTGTCAGATTGGATGTTTACTGATAATTTTAGTCAGGTAGAAAAAGTTTAGTTCTGTAGCTCAGTAGCACTGATTACAAGCATATCCTTTGACAAAGCAAAGTGAGCCTGATAATTCAGAAACCTAATGGAGAACAAATGTATGTGCAGAACTTTTAAATGTGTTAGGAATTAAAAACTTACCAGCTCTAATCTGTTACCAGAGATCAAGGTATAATAGAGGAAACTTGGCTGGTTTGGGTTTTTTCCACTTAGAAGTACTACAGTCAAAGTATTAAATAGTTTGAAAGTTCTTGCACCAAGGTTATTTACATTATATTTTCATTGTTTTTAATGGTCACGACAGTTGTGATCTAGGCAGGCACAGGGAGGCAGCTCATCAGTAAACTTTAGATATCTTGGAAGATCAAGATAAAAAGGACTTGGAAAGATAAATTCAGACGGAGTTAATGGCTTGAGCGAATGTTAGAGAAGAAATTTTTCAAAGTAGTGAAAGTCTGCAGCAGCTGGCAGTTGACAATTCTGAACCACTAGGAAATGAGCTACTATGCTATGAGTGATGTATTTGTGGTTTCCTCTACTTAAAAAATTTACTCAAAAACATAATATTGAAATGAGTTAACTTACAGCAGAGTGAAGTATGTCTGTTTTTCACTGAGTAGTAACCTAGATGTTGTAGTTACTTAAATTTAATTATGAAATAAATGGCTAACTTGTTTACTCTGTAGTTCAAAGAATGTACAACTTCTGAGAGAGTGTTATAAATACACTCTTTTCCTTAGCAGCCTATGTTTGTTATTGTTCAGTAAAGTAATTAATTTAGAATCTAAAAAGATACCACACCTTTGCCCCTCCCCCAATCCCCAGATCTAAATCTTGTTTGCTGTTCATCCGTAGGGTGGATATAAATAATGATAAAAAGATAGGTGCGAAAGAGATGCAGCGCTGGATCATGGAAAAGACAGATGAACATTTCCAGGAAGCTGTGGAAGAGAATAAAATGCACTTCCGAGCTGTGGACCCTGATGGCGATGGTAAGATGAATGATTCCTCCATCTCCTGGTGACACCTTAAGTCAGTTGCTAGTAGCCAAACCTACTGGCTGCTCTTCAGATGTGCTGCGACAAAATCCAAGTTCCTCTGGACTGCATGTAATCACAACAGTTTTGATCCATACAGAAGATAATAGAGCAAACAAGTAATGTGCTTCAGTGAGCATTGTAGTTCTGTGTTGACTGCTATGTTATTTCACTTGCGGTCATAGGAAATTGTAATAAGTTAAGTGGCTCTGTTGGGGATGGGCTGAGGATGGTGACATAAATAGGTTATTTTCACAAGGCCTGTCTGGTCTAAAGAAACATTAAAGTGAATCAGGTGATAGTTATCATGTTGCCTTTCATAAAGCTTAGTGTGATGGTTGTAATGCTGAACCAAAAGATTTTAGCACATACTGTTTCAAGTAATGAGAGCAAAAGTTTGTCACTTAAGCACACTATGTCATGTCTGAGATGTGGCTTTTTCTTACAGGCCATGTGTCCTGGGATGAATATAAAATTAAATTTTTGGCAAGTAAGGGCTTTAATGAAAAAGAGATTGCAGAGAAGATCAGAAACAATGAAGAGTTGAAAATAGATGAAGAAAGTAAGTGCAGACTGTTGGTGTGTTGTTGGTTTTTCTTTTACTTCCCTAAAACCTGAATGTCAAAACTGTTCTTAATAGAAGATGAATGTATTAGTTGTTCTGCTTCTACACAAATGTAGAATGTGTGTAGAAAATGACAGAAATACGAGGTTTCTTTCCAACTCAAGTCTGCATTCCCAACACTCTTGATGTAAATATTTAACACTGAAAAATCTTGGTTGCTTATTTGTTACTGCCTATTTGAATAGTTTTCAATTACTTGTGCTTAACAGTCAGCAAAAATTTCAGACCTGTGTTGTCTGTGGACCATTGTATTTTTAATGCGGGAACTGGCCCCCCTCTTGCTTCAAATGAAAGGGCGCTGCTATACACAATTCCTGTTCTAAAATTGAGGAGGGGTGTATGTGTTACCCAACAGTGTTGTGTTTAAATAGGCACTGCAAAGATTACTAGAAGTTAATAGCAGAAGGTTGCCTAACAATTGTTTCATGTTTCATCTAAGTTCTCTATAGAGAGAGAGATTGATTCTTCAGGTTAGTGAGATTGATAATTTCTTCCTTACTACTTTTGAAACTTTCATTTGAATCTGGCTTGGTGTAAATGTGGCAACTCCTAACAGAGTAATCTCCCTGCTCCCCCCCCCCCATCTAAAAGTGTTTAAATTTACTGTTAAGTAAAACATGAAGCCTTAGCCTTTCCTTGCAGGAATTAGTCATTTAAAAGTGGGTTATGTTATATTTTCCATTTATCAAAAAGCAACTAAAATGCAAATGGGCCTTTGAATTTTATGGCAGGGAAAACACCTGTGCAGCGTGTTCTATGGCAGTGTGGTTAACTGCAGTTTACAGGAATGCTCATCAGATAAAAGATTTGCTGAATAAGGGAAGTGTGTACATAATCATTTTTCTACCAAGGTAAAAAGCCTTGTTTGGGAAAATCAATTTAGTTATCTACCGCTTCCTGAGGATGACAGGCAAAACTTATTTTCATACTCTAGTACAGTGTAAAAGTACTCTTTTTCAGTCTGTACAATAAAAAAGTAACTGAATGTGTGGATCTTAAGGCATGTTCTTAGTCTCACACAGAAGCATGCTACAGTTTAGATGCCAGGCCAGAACTAGGGACACAGCTTTATTTAACTTATGCAGATAACAACAGTTTCAGCTGATGAGTGACAGTTGAGTTTCATGTGAGACTGAGGAAGAAAGGTAGGCAAAGGGCAATTGACTTGTGACTTCTAACATTTGGGATTGGCTGTACTGGAAAACCATAAGCAAGTGACTTGATTATTCTGTGCTTACTTGTGTTCTTGATATAACGAAAACTTGCCATTTACAAACTTGCCCCAAGATTCATATTAAGGCTCTGAAGGATTTCTTTGCTCTTCACAAAAAAACATTCACTGAAGACTTCACTCTTGATTGCAACTAGCAGTGCAAAAATGTAGATGCAACTGTTGGGGTTTTTTTTTTCCTCTTGTAACTCAGCAACCAAAAGCATACAGGAGTTAAGACAGTTTATTAAATAAAAAAAGTTTATTATCTGAAGACTGTAGTCTTTCAGAGTGTTTTTAAAACTTGTGAAAAGCAAATGCTTCAGACTTGTGTTTGTTAGTGTATTTTGCAGATAGCAGGGTGTGCTACAGACAGTATTTTTTCCAGTGTGTCATTTAGAAAATGCCTACACCAGAAAAAGAATATACAGGTATTTTTTTTCCTGTTTGGTTATGTTCAGGACCACTTGGTGCCCGTAATTGTCACGTTGTGTGTTGTAGCGTGGTTTTTTCTTCAAATCAGATGCATGGTTTTAGCGGAAACTCATGTACAAATTATGATTCTCAGTTGAGTTCAGGAAAAATTCACTTAAAAAGTGCTTGTCTGCAATAAAGTAAGATGAAATGAGAGAAGTGGAAATGTAAAGTGATTTTGGTGCTGATGTATCTGATAGTACATGTGTACTTCAACTTGCACTTGCTCCTTGCAGCAAAAATATTTCCCTTTATTAAATTATAGTGATAACTAAAACATATGCAGGGTTTAGGTCTGAAGTCAGAATGCTTTCTGATAGAGAATAGACAAGGTAGCTAAAAGGAGTAATAAATACTTGTATCCTTAAGAAACTGAAAGCTAAATGCATTTCTTTGTGCTTAGCTTAGCATCTGTTCTTGATGTTTCCAAATTTTATTTTGTAGACCTACCCTCTTAAAGCTCTCATAGTTCCAACAAATCACATTTGTAGGCTGAAATACTGGATGATGTATCCGAGTCTAAGTATATAAGTTCTCTCTGGGTAGGCGATTCTTTTAAACTCTGAGCCTTTGACAGGGTGAAGGAAGAAGGGAGGAGCAGAGGCAGGGCAGACAGAAGTGTCTTCATAGCTTTCCTAGTCCTCTGCTTTATGGCTTTGCTTATAGTCCCTTTTCAGTTGGTGCTTTGTTTACAAAGAACAGCTGTCCATTGAAATGTATTGTTGATTGCTATAAAAACTAGGCTTTGGTTTTTCTTTTTTTATAATCTAATACAATTCTTAAGTTTAATTCATGTATGTAGTTTTGTGGTGCTATCTGGAATTGTGGTGTGGCTGGAGAAAAAAAACTCTGCATTTAAAATTGTGCGCAGTATGTGTAATTCAATCACTTCTTTGTGGTAGATCACTGTACCATTTTAACTCAAATCCTGTGAGCTTGAACATATCTAAAAAGAGTTCAAAACAATAATACAACTGGTTTTGGTTTAGATAATGTTGTATTAAGAAATGCCAAGTTGAAATAAGAAAAGTTGAGTATTTTACCATTGGAGTAATGAAATGTGTCCCTTTGATTATGCTTGGAACTGCCATGTTGGCAAAGAATATTTTCTTACCTGTGGTAGACTTAACAGGTGCTGCAGAGTAGAATAAACCTATGTAGTGCTATTAGCCAAAGCACTGGTACAATGGTGCTTCACAGATCAGAAGCATCTTTCTAGATTTAATGATTGCCATGTTATTTGGTCTTAGAAGAAAACATGATAAATGTTAAAGGGTTTGTTGTTCTGTGGTTATTATTTGGGTAGGAAAAGAATTGGTTGACATCTTCCTTTCTTGTGACATCACACACCTAGTTAATATCTACAACTGCAGTACATGGAGATAGTGAATCTGAAGAATATTTTGAATTTGAAGAATGTTTTGGCTATTTCAATGCGCAGGACTGGTTTGAAGTAGAAAACAAAAATGATTTGTTCAGAAGAAAGGTACTACTGGTATTCAGGCAGGTGAAAGATTTCTGTTGGTAGTGGGCTTCAGAATGTGAAAAGAAGAAACGAAAACAACAAGTCCTGAACAAAGTTGGATTATTCATACCTCCTACCAGAACCAGCTAACAGTACTGGTAGGATGATACTTTTCGTTTGATATGTTGAAGTTTTGATACAGGTGTAGCTAAATCTTTATTTTTGTCTCCTAATTTCATTTCAGTTGTTTGGTTAAAGGATCTTTCCTAGTGTTTCAGCACAAACTAGACGAAACTAACTGCACTTTGTTTCCCCTCAGCACCCGCTTTCCCTGGCAGTTGAACTGTAAAATAACTGGTTCATAGCTCATCCTTGTTTAAACAATTGAGTGATAGGGGAGGATGTATTTTAAGAACTTCAAATAGGTTGAACATGGTAGCTTAAATCTTCTTCTTAAATTTCTAGCACAGGAAGTTTTAGATAACCTGAAGGATCGGTGGTACCAAGCTGACAACCCACCTCCTGATCTGTTGTTGAATGAAGAAGAATTCTTGTCTTTTCTTCATCCAGAGCATAGTAGAGGAATGCTGAAGTTCATGGTGAAAGAAATCATCCGAGATTTGGGTATGCCATTTTAAAACATGATTCTTGGGAGTTGTTTACTTGCAAACCGTTTTATTGGGTAGATGTTGTTAGGTCATTGCACTGTCGCGGGTCAGTCTGAAATCTTGGCACATCTTGTTTGCTCTGTTCTACACATCTTCTAACATGATGAGTAAGAAAACCAAACTGTTAGCACAAATGCTGGCATCTCTATAGAGTTGTCTGTGCATCTCTCAAGACTAAATTTAGTCTCTGGTTGTTAAAAACCAGCACAACATTATACGTTAGATATTCTGAGTACTTCATACAAAGATCAATTGTAGGGTCACTGTAGTAATAGTAGAAAAGATTTGATGAATAGTAAAATATTGTAAAATACATTGGTGTGAATGTTCTGTGAGGAGGGCATTAACTGCTTTGTACTTCCCCAGTACAGCAGCCATGTAAGCATTGTGATGTACAGTCATGAAAGTGGAAATAAATGGTTGAGGTTTCTAAGAAAACTTTTTTTTTAAATTCTTAAGTATTGGCACACTTTTTCTATTAAGTCTATAGTGATGCATATTTAAAACTGCTAGAACATTTGGATTTAAAAAAAAAAAAAGGAAGTATGACTTTGCTAGTTGTTAGCTTAATAAATATGAAGAGTTTCCAGTGATACTTGAGTGTGTGACGCACAGAGACAGAACAACTCCAGTACGCAGTCTTTTATGAGGGTTAATCTACCTGAATGCTAATACAAGGGAACACTGGTGTCCTGGTTCCAGCTGGGATAGAGTTAACTGTCTTCCTAGTAGCTGGTGCAGTGCTATGTTTTGAGTTCAGTATGTGAAGAATGTTGATAACACTGATGTTTTCAGTTGTTGCTTAGTAGTGTTTAGACTATACTCAAGGATTTTTCAGCTTCTCATGCCCAGCCAGGGCACCTGACCCAAACTGGCCAACAGTGTATTCCATACCATGTGACATCCCATCTAGTTTAGGAACTGGGAAGGGGAGGGAGGGAATCGCTGCTCGGGGACTGGCTGGGTGTCGGTCGGCGGGTGGTTGAGCAATTGCCCTGTGCATCATTTGTACATTTCAATCCTTCTATTACTACTGCTGTCATTTTATTAGTGTTATCATTATCATTATTAGTTTCTTCTTTTCTGTTCTATTAAACCGTTCTTATCTCAACCCAGGAGTTTTACTTCTTTTCCCGATTTTCTCCCCCATCCCACTGGATGGGGGGGGAGTGAGTGAGCGGCTGCGTGGTGCTTAGGTGCTGGCTGGGGTTAAACCACGACAACTGGATACAGCTCTAAGAAAACGTCTGTTGCACTAGTTTGCTGAAAAAATAAAAATCAACAATTAAAAAAAAGCTGAGCTTCCCACCTGGTGTGTCCTTCAGGTCCAGAAAACTTTTTTTTGTTTAGTATATTGATGAATGTATGTTTTTTAGCCTTCTAAAACATTGTGTGTGTACCATAATACAGAGAGTTTTTGGCTAACCAAAGATACAAATGGTAACTGTTCTTCACTACTAGAGTCAGGACTGTGGACTGCTGAAACCAGGCAGGCTGTACCAATGACATCTCTTGACATGAAGGAATTTCTCATTTTCAATTGTCATTAAGCAAATACTTTTCAGTTACTATGTACTTCTGTTGTAGATCAAGATGGAGATAAGAAACTTACCCTTTCAGAGTTCATTTCATTACCTGTTGGTACTGTGGAGAACCAGCAAGCTCAAGATATAGATGATGACTGGGTAAAAGACAGAAGGAAGGAATTTGAGGAGGTCATTGACGCTAACCATGATGGTATTGTCACAATGGAAGAGTTGGAGGTAAGTCTTCCTTAAATAGTTAGTTCTAGTGTTTTTAAAACCAACAGTTGGTTTTTAAATACAGGATTTAAACTGCTTTAGAGAATATGAAGTCCAAAAATATTTGAATTAACAGTATGGTGTGTGTGTCTACTTTACGAAACTTTGGATTATAGTATTGTTTTATAGTGCTTGCAGATAGTGGTGTTATGGTTTTTTGTTAAAGAGGAGGGGGAGTTTTACTAGCGTACCTGTTATTCAAAGGTATGCTTTTAGGTTTTTTTGTCACATAAGACACTTGTATGGATATGGAGTGCATGAAAGCGAGTCACAGACTTCATTAGGTGCAGTAGTTAATGGGACAATGAGTCATACTTTCAGTTGCAAAAGGAGTAAATGGCAACCTATATATTCATTTAAAAAAAAAAAAGAAAAAGAAAACAAACCAAAAAAACCCCCGAAAAATAACACAAATCAAAAAAAACCCCAAGTACTAACAAACCCTGGGGCCCCAGTAGCCTAGAAAATAACAGAGATATCTTGTCTTTCAGAGTGTTTTTTCTTCTCTTAAAAAAAAAAAAAAAAAAAAAAAAATTATTTTCAAGCGTGCATTCTAGTTTGTGGCCTTTTTGGACTTTGGTTTGCAGAAGTAAGGCTTTCTTCTAATAATTCTGTCCGTGGAAGAGTCTACCAAACAGCATGAAATATTTTGCACCCTATAGTTGTGGCAGTTTTGTGGCCAATGGAAGAGGCTTATGGCTCATTCTGGCTTTTTTTTTTTCATTTCTGGATGTAGAGATGTATTTTGACTAGCAAAATTCAGACTGCAGCATGGGCAGTGTGAAAGGAGGACCTCTGAAATAGTGGTTTTCTCCCTGAGACAGGATGAATGTTAAAGTTCCTAACCTTCTCAGTATGCAAGTATGTGAGATGAACGATAGTGATAGTATGGATAAACAGTTATATTGTGACATAGACAATGTTAATAGCTTTTTTCTGAGAATTTTCTTTTAAAAATACCCGTTTTATCTGTGAAGTCTTTGTATACGTATACACACATAGATGCATGCACATATACGTCACATCTTCTGCGAAGAAATTGAAGATAATCTTGAGTCTTCTACATCATGAACTAAAGTGCACTGCTTGAAAACTTTTAATCTATTTCAAGTTAGTTGAAAGAGCAAAAAGCTTTGTTTCTGAGACTTCTGACCTCTCTAATGTCTGCCTGGTGGCATAAAATGGAACAAGAAAGTTCTAAATTGAACATGTTCTAAAAAGTTTATCCCCAGAAACAAGAAAATTTAGGTCATACAGATTGATAGTGAGCCACTTCTTAATTTTGAATTGATACTTCTTCACAAAAAACCACCAGATTTGATAGTAAGTTTAGTTTGCAACCAAAATGTCAAAAATTTTTGTTGTAGACACTAGCATAAGCTGAGAAAATCTGAATTTCTGTTAGAACAGCCAAGGAAGCAGTGAATGGAAAAACAGCTAGGAGATAGATGTAAGCCTGTTAAAAAGATGTGCTAACACCTTTTTCCATGACTTACGTTGATTTTGGGATGGCTTATGTTGGTCTCGTAATTGCTGAAGCTTATGTAGAGCTAAGGTTCATAATTCTGATGTGTGGAAATGTGTGCTTAGCGATTGAAAATTTTCTTACTTGTTTTAGGAATATATGGATCCTATGAATGAATACAATGCCCTAAATGAAGCGAAGCAAATGATAGCAGTAGCAGATGAAAATCAAAACCATCACTTAGAGCTGGAGGAGATCCTGAAATATAGTGAATACTTCACAGGCAGCAAGCTTATGGACTATGCACGTAACGTCCATGAGGAGTTCTGATCCTGCTCGCTTTTCCAGAGCTCTGAAGCACTTTCTTGCTTTCAAAAAGAAAAAAAGGAAAAAGTCCAACCCCCAAACAGACAAAAAGTTACTTTGCTGCTATCTGTGTTACATGCCTACAGTGTGTTGTCCTAGACTTAAAAAAACCTTCCGTCCACACATAAGATCTACAGCTCTGTTGCCTTCGGTATGAGGGGAAAAAGTAATGGGGCAGGTATTGGACTACATCTGTTTGCCCTGGTTTGTATGGTTAATCCAGCTGAAGTTTCAGCTGCTTTTGACTAATCATATTTGGTGGAGGCTTCTTAAATATTTAACTCTTCTTGTTGCCCTCATAGCTGCTGATCCATGGAAATCACAAATAACACTGAAAGATGTTGGCTTTTGTATAGGGGATTGTGGTTCAAATACGTGTGTTCTGACCTCATGAGAATTTCCATACATAGACTGATGGGCTAATCTTCCAGTATTTTTCTCAATGCTTCTCAACCTACTTACGTATTGTTGAGAATTTAATACAAGTTCTCCCTCCATTGCTGACTACCTTTAGGAGCTGTGGGGAAGAACTTATTTTAAATGTTACAGAGAAACTTCTGCATCTGCTTTAAAAAGAATACTGGTTGTAGTGTGACAAGCTTTGCGTTTGCAACTGCACTGGTGATATGAGAGACTTAAGATTGCTTATGTTTTCAAAAAATCAAATTTCATGGGGAAGGTTTCTTTGTGGACTTAAAGATTTTGGACAGAGCAATGGGATTCACCTAGGTGTGTGATTACTGCTTAACTAAAACTCATTGTTAAAACTAGTGTAATTACTTGCCTCTGCAACTTAATGATGCCGATGAACTCATGAATGGTGAAGCTAGGGAAATACAGGCTTTGCTTTTGAACTGCTTTTGCCAGAGCAACATGCAGTCAGCACCTGAGAAGCTTTTTAATCAGTCTGGTTTTGGGTAATCTCTGAAAGTGTCTTGCAACACAAGGGTCATATCCACTACTGTCTAAAATAGAAAATTTATTTTTACTCTGGTTCCATCTTTACAGTAAAAACCCCTCTTTCTGAAGGGTTGCCTGAAAATCCAAGTGAGATGTTATATTTGATTAAATTTATTCTCTTAATATAATGTAAATATAAGTATTGCTGTCTGTTTCTGTCTCAGTATTCCCTTTCTCTTTTTTTTTTTTAATTGTTTTTGTTAAATGGCTTGTATCAGAGTCTTTTTATATACATATATCTTTTCTCATTAAATATTTTTCTCCATGCTTTGGAAATGTTGCTGTTCTTAGGTTTGTCAGTAAGTGGGAAAAATTGAAATTCTTCAGAGGACAGACAAATTAAAATATGATTTTGAAAGAACGGTAAGAGAGGGATAAATCCAGTTGATAATCTCGTGTTAAAATGAGCTTAGAACGTCTGCCACTTTAGTCAGCCTCCACTCCCTTCCACCTCTGTACCAATGCCCCACATGTACATGGTTGCAGGGTAGTGAGATTTTAATATGGCTAGAATCTGGAGATGTTCAAAACAAAATTCCATGTCTGTAAAAATGGGATGCTTAGCAGAAGTCATAGGTATGGCTGGTTTAGATTGATTGGCAAAAGGTCTAGGTTTTGCTTTGCTGTTGTTTTAACTAAGGCTTCATAAATATGCAATGACCTGCACTTTGAACTAACACAAAATTATACATGTGAACATACAGTTTTGCAATGTGGTTGTTCGCAATCTAGTTAAGACAAAAGTTTTAGCAATATTAGTTGATAATTGTGTAAATATCCGGCCTGCATTTTTGTATTATGCTCTAGTTGTTTGCACAATTCAATTATTTAGATGCAATTTGAGTGGACAAGTTCTATCTTGTCACACCTGATGCTAAGAAGGCAAGTGCTAGTTTGCAGAGGAATTCTTGAGCAGCTGAAATACAATGATGTAATTTGGAACTTTGTCAGTAGAGGCAAAAATTATGCATATGCAGTCTTAGTTTAATCTTCTGATAATGTGAGCATGGAATCCCTTGAAAAATACAAGGTAACACAGTATTTAGCTAGCAACTGCAAAAATGTTAAAACATGTACTGTTGTTGCGGTATTTGCCACACACCCGATAAATCTGAAACTTGAGGAACAACTGTGAAAAATTCGTTTTTAATGTGTGCATGGAGTTCTGCACCTTAATGTGTTTTGTTTTTCTCTGCCAGAAATCAGGATCACATGTTAACTAACAGCTGTAAGGATAAAGTGGACTGCACGGTGAGATTTGGAGGTACATGAGATTATTCCTGTCTTGGTATTTTGGAAGTTCAAAGTATTCTAGTTTGTCCATAGACTTATTTATTTTTTTAAAAATTCTTTAAGTATTTTATATGCACTCAATCTTTCTCAGATTCTTGTAGGTCCTTTCCCATAGGTGAACCCTTACTTGCCTGTAATCCCTAAGGAATCTAGTGACTTCTTTAAAGCCTTTCATTAAGCACTAGTTAGGAGTTCTGTGTTCAGTTTTGTTGGGTTTTTTTTTTCATGTACGCAAGCGATCTGCCTATTGTCAATAGGACTTGGTATGTGAGTGCTACTGTCTCATGAACATATTTCATTTTTCCAGATTTCAAAAGCTTGTATAGAATATCTAGGATAAGCATCTATAGTAAAAAATGATACATGTATATTAAATAAAAGCAGAACAGGTTCTTATTTCTGACCCATAGCATGGCTCAACTTGCCACTCTGAAGCTCTCTTCTCCTATTAGAACCAGAGTAGCTGCCTCCAGGCTGTTTTTTGGGAGCAGCCTGTGACATATGATCCCCATGTCAGTGCCAAGCAGCATTTGGGAGAGGTTAATTTGCATGAGTGAAAATCCAGCCAAAAAGTGTGCTAGTTGTGAAATGCTATGGGGTAATCACTGTGTTCTCTCCATTTTATTTTCTTCCATAATATGGCCATATAAAGGAATCTGGCAATATCAAGCCTGGTAACACTTAAGGATGCCATACATAAAAGTTGAGTTCTCAGGATGGTATGTGGCTAACTGCTTTTATTAAATGAGCATTTAATTTGTATTAAGGTATCCTTATCAAGAATATCAATGCTTCATCATGACTGCTCTAGTATTTTGGGAGTTTTCCGTTTAAATGTATATAGCAGAATTTTAACCTTATCTTGTTTGTGAACATCATAGGAGTTGGCATTTTCAGTTTCTTACTGAATAATAGACTTACTGAATAGGTAAAGTCTGCTACTGTTTGTGAAGGAGAATTGGGGAAGAAAAAAATCTGGTTAGATACTGCTGAGGGAATGACTGAGTCATGAGGTATAAAGCCACTTAAATGGCACTGTGTGATACAGTGGGAAGAGATTTGGGTATTTCCTGCATGCAGGTACTGAGTGTGAAGGTAGTTGAAGTTCAGCTGGTATGTCAGCACTGACAGCTTTACTCCCTTTTGGAAAGAATGGCTTAAGGTGTAGCTTCTTTTCCATAGCGGTTGTTTTCCAAAATGCTTGGAAAATAGAAGTAGAAAAATAGTTACTGTTTTGCCTGACTTTTGTTTCCCCTTCTACTCTTAAACAGTCTTACGGAAATGTAAGAAAGAAATGAAAAGCAGTAGTTCTGGATAAAACATGCCACGATATTGCTGTTCAGCCCTCCCAAATATTGCAGGCTAATTGGGATTCCAAATGTATTTCTGTTCCAATCAAATCTCCCTTGCATTTAGAAGGAGATTGACTGTAGATCTACTTTGTCTGGGAAGTCTGGCTGTGTTTTTTTAACTAACGTAAATAAACTACCTTTGCTTACTGTAGGATGTCTTGTTTACTTGGGCCTTTGTGTAAGAGTTGCTCAAGTCTCTTAGAACTGGAAGACCTAAAATTTAGATCCTAGATCAGTAAGATCAAATAGGTAAAATTCTAATAGTAAGCATGGAAAGTTAAACCCACTAATTCCTAGTGTGATCACTTTACTCTACATCCGTGTGTTAGGTGAGGGCAGGACTGCAATGCCAGTGTGCTAATCAGCCTCCTCCATTGCTGTCCTATTGTTGCTGGCTTGCAGAGCTGGATGGAGAAGCATTCTGGGGATTTAGATTCCAAAGTTAACAAAATAGGCATCAAAAGTAGCTGGTATGTGAATATTGCATCCTTTGCTTTCATAGAGCACACCTCTGCTGGAAGCTTTTATTTCCATGGGAGCAAACGGTAGGGGTAACACAAAGTCTCTATTTTGGAGTCAGGAGCTTACTTTTCTTCAGTGGCAATGCAGGGAGTCTGGTATTAAAGAGTTGAAATGGAGACTGCAAATACTTCTCATTTGTAGCTTTTGCTAGCTCCTGAAGGCAATATCAAGATGAAGGATGATTTGTGATTCCACACGCTCCCTGAGCAGAGAAATATATTAATGACGTTGTTTATGCAGCAATGAAAGTCACGGGTCAACCGTTACTGTGAGATCAAGGGGAGAGAATCTGTACTTCGCCTTTTAAGGAGCAGCCCTATGTGAGCTATGTTTCATTTTACCTATAGCTTTCACCTGTAAAGGTTTTCAGGCATTACCTCTGTATTGCTTTAATACTCCCCTTTACAAAAACAAGGATCTTCTCTTCTAGTTCTCCCGGCATTCAAGGCCTGTGCTTCAATACTATATAGAGAGGTATGTACCTGGCTGGAAGCACTGTTTTAAGGCTATGAACAGGAATCTTTTCATAACGCTATTCAGCATGCTGTCTTTCTGCCTATGAATATTTTAGTTGTGAACTGCAAAAAATAGCTTTGTGGGGTGTGGCCAAAAGGATGGGGGTGTGGAACACATGCTGGGAATTTCCCAGCAACTGACATATGAATTTGTTCTGGTCACCAGTGGCTTAGAATCACTTCCCCAAGGGTTTGCCACTCTCAGAATTTTGCTGGGACAGTAGGGCTGCATTATGGTAGCTGTAGGTTTTTACTCATATTTTTCTACTGTTCTGTTTTTGCTGCTGGTAGTCACTATTAGCCATTGCTTGGGATTGAAATGCAAAGAACATCAATATCCTTTCAGTGGAAAATGCTGCAAGGACTGTGCCCCTGGTAAGTAATTTTCCCTGGATGTTGGTTATAGTTGTTCAATGTAATATGTATCAGTTAATGACCCACAGGAGGTAGAAAACAGCTTGATGAAAATATAATTCAAATGTAGGAAGCATAACACAAGAGAAGAAGCATTTGGTGAGGAGGCTTTCATATCAGTCCAGACTGACAAAGGTTATTTCTATAACATACTAGATTTAGGAATCCTCCTCTTTGAAAGAGCTACATGTTATTTAACTTCTTTTGTGTGGCTCAGCTTCCTTAATGTGTCAATCTGGTATGTTTTCATTGTAGGAGTATTAGCTGAGAAAAGATGGTAGCAGTTATGTTACTATCCTTTACCTATCACATAAAGAAGCTCAGAAATCTTGCATAATAATGCAAAACTTGAGGTAATTAGTTCTGTTGCTAAAGATGTTTTTTAAGCCTTCTTTTGTAGTAAAGTTTATACTACTTAAGACTTGGTATTTTTTTAAAGGAAAAAGATATGCTTGATTCATAGAGATTAGCAAAGTGTAACTTGACAGGAAATGTGTTTTGTTTCCTCCTTTCTTATTGTAGAAACTGAAGGAGTCTGAATTCTGGGTTCTGCATTCATATCTGGGGGTTTTTTTCCACAATCTGAGTATCTCTGAAGACAATGCACTATTAAGCACAAATGCAAAATATCAAACCTCGAATACTTTAATAGTTGGAATTTCATTACAGAAATGTGATGATTAGTGGTAAAGATTAACAACAATTAACCAGTAATATTGCTGTTCAAGGGGCAATCCCCTTAACAGAAGGGATTATTTTTAGTACAGTCAATACTGACTGTACTAAAAGAAGGGAACATGTAGATGCCTAGAGGGAGTGTAGATCATGTCTGTAAATGCAGTTGCAACTTAAAATCTTGCATATGGTTTTATGTGCATCTTTCAGAATAGCTACTTTCTCTTTTCATAATTAAGTCTGCCACACGAAATGGATATGGTATGAACTGATGCAGTATTATTATCTTCAAAGATGACAATTGGAATAAATTCAACCTTTCATCTAAGACTTGAGGCAGTTTACTGCATTATTCTCAAAACTACTTAAATCTGAGTGTTTCTCAACTCAATTTGAAGAATGGCATACTTGTATGCAGATACAGATAATCCTTTAGATAAAGTTTTTTGTTCCTCCTTCTGCTGAAAGAACTTTTATCAGGTTTTTTGCATTGTTAGCGAATCTGCTGCTGCTAGGGAAACATTTCTTCATAGTCTTTTCCTGATGTTGTAGATAGTAACAATGTAGAATTGTACTGCATATATTGTGGTCACTAAAAATCTCCTGTATTTTGCCACTGATAGCACTCAATAAAACGCAGAGAAAATTAGAGTGAGCAAGAGACTTTGTGCTCAGTGTTCACCTACACTGGGAAAATGGAGAACCAAAAATGAAAGAAAGAGTCTGTGAGAATAAGGATGTATTTAAGCTCAACTGTAAAAACTCTAGTCATTAAAGCTGTCTATAGTTCCTCCAGCCTGTGCTCTGTGGAGATGGGCTAGCGAGATAGAAGGAACATGTCTGACTCCTTTTCCAAAATCCACTGTTACCTTGCTGTTTCAGTTTGGGCAAGTTGCTTTGCTCACAAACCTCGTCATCCTAGCACATCAGACAGAACTTCTGTGTAAGTACTGTGTATCATACAGGTTGGAATTTGTGGGTGCAGCCATTCAGAGCTTGTTTCTAAATGCAATGTGTGATACACACATAACTGTTCGGAACACTAACAAACGCCTGCATTACATCTTGCGCTGTGTCTCACTGTTTAGGAGATGGAGCTAGTAACATCTTTGATGTTGGGTGCCAGTACAGATGCATATCAAAATACAACTGCTTTCTTTCGTGCCTAATGGTATTTCAGAATGCCAACAGAAAGATACTAGAAACATTTATTCTTGACTGCTTCGCTAATGAATTTTCTGCAAACCTGAGCAGGTCATTGCCATCTTTTGTATCTGTTTGGGATTACTTTGGGTTGAATTGCATGATTTATCTCGTAAGCGAAGGCAAGATCTGTCATAAAGCCATTGTATTACACCGGAGATCAGACCTATTGCTACGTTGAAAACCTGCTTTTTTTCCGAACTGACATTGGCTGCAAATTGTGATGTCTAAACCATATGAAAAGGTGGTCTGGAGAAGTGATATTTGGAATCCACTGGGAGAATCATTTGGGGCATTGCCTCAATGCTCAGCAAGTCATCAGGCCCCTGAGAGCCCATTTTAGCTGCTTAATTTACAGTGATGCTATGGGTTAAAACTTCTAGGGATTCTGGCATGTCTAAATCTGCTGAATGTTTTCAGCCAGAGTTGTGAGTGGAACTGTCACTTTCTGGGCACTCTTTCATTCTAATACATGAAAATGAAGAGGGTTTCCTTCTGGTAACAATCAGTTCCTTCTTCTACGTGGTCTTTGTTTTAGGTGAAAGAATGAGAAGCCGCTGCACTGCAACAGCAGACACGGTCTGCGCCCCCTGTCAAGACGAATACTTTAGTAGTGAGCACAATCACAACTTCTGCAAGAGTTGTACAATCTGCAACACTAGTAAGTCGGGCGTATAGTGGTCATTTCTTGATACGAATTTGGGAGGCAATCAGTCTTCATATGCTTTCTTATCTTTGTGTGCTCCTCAAAGACTGATGTCATAAAGCCCGTCACTTCAGATGACCCAAGTCCAAAGACTGGGTTGTTATTTCAATGGCTGGTATCTCCTGGTACTGATGGTAGAACCTTCAAAGGGAAGCAGGCTTGTACTGCCTGAAAACTGGTGTCTTCAGTATTGTTAATAAACTGTTCTCTGCAGTCGTTTCTACACATGATAGATGGGCACTGAGTAATTAAATTTTTTTTTCTTTCTAATTTCTTGTCTTTCACTTGTCCTTTATTCTGTTGTTGCTAGGGAAGGGAAGTGTGGAAGTGAAGAAGTGTGAGAAGACCTCTGACAGAATTTGCATGTGTGTTGCAGGTTACATGCCAGATGCCAGATATACACTGGGAAGCGGTAAGTTAGTGGTATGTCAAGACTCTCCAAACTCTCGCCTTTGCTTCAGATGAGATGGTTGTTATTTCTAATGTAAAAGCTGTCGTCATTTGTCTCATTGATACCTCCACACAAGTGTTATAGCAGGGTAATTGTGCAAACTGCTGCTCTGTGATTCCTGAGCTGTTAGAAATCTTAATGTTCTCCTTGTTAATACCCATAATTAGCTGGTAGAGAAAACGGGAAACCTTGCCAGTTGTAGGCCAAAATGAACCACTGAGCATGTGTGCTACTTCTGACCCAATGACTATGGGTTTTAGAGGCTCTGTGGGTTTTGTTGGGTCTGTTCTATAAGCTAGACTAGTAGTATAAGCTATCAGTGTGATTACTATGTAGCTGTCGTACAGTTGTGTTGCTAACTGGACTCAAATTCTGCCTCTTCCTTTTTTTCCAGAGTGCTCACTATGTCCTGAAGGCTTTTATTCCCTAGGGGGAAATGAAAACTGTCGACCTTGGACCAAGTATGTATCATCTATCCAAACATGTTCAGAGCAACATTTTGGGTTTACTTCTGTAGCAGGTGATGCCCAAATCATGGTGTGTAGAGTAAACCTGCAGTAGGTGCAATGAAACCGTGTTCCTCATGACTCTCAGGAGCCTTGAGCAGTCTGTGTACTGATTGGAACATCTGTCTGCCTTCTCCCCTTTCTCTCTTCAGCTATGGCAACAGTATCCTCAGCCTTTTTTTTTTTTTTTTTTTTTTAAGAGGTCAGTGTTTTGTTTCTGTAGCAAAAGGTTCCCTTGCCAAATACAGCTGTGCTTCAAGGCTGTTATATGTACAGATGCTAAGAAAAACAGAATGTCAGGTTTTTTTCCATAATAACTTCGATTAGCTTAGTTGTTCTTCACATATCTGTAGAATCTAGGAAAGGTGAAGCCTGAGTTTGTATTGATAAGGCAAGGATTGTAGTGTTCTCTCACTTGTTCCATGGAGATCACTTGCAAAGTCATTAGTGCAAAAGTTTGAAAAACTACACTAATTTATTTTACATCTCTAGCTGCAGCCTTCTTGGGAAACATACTCTTCGACCAGGGACAAAAACAGATGATGCTGTTTGCAGCAATCATGTCACACAGCCAGCTACCTCTCAGAGTGCCACACCTGCTGTGAATCTCTCCACCACTGACCACAAGAATAATAAGTCAACTGCAGTGTCCTCACCATCCAGACCCAGCGTGATTCCTTTCATTTGCCCGGATACAAACAGCCCCACAGAGACTAACTGGGGTAAGGAGAGGGAATAACCAAGTCTAGTCTCTGTATTTACTAGAGCTGGTCAGAAATTTTCACCTGAAAATTATTTCATTGGAAATCATATCACACTTTCTCAGAAGCTGTATTTCACACAGTCTTCCAGTGAGATGCACACAGGTTTCCAGATTTCTTGCTAATCTGCTTGGCAGCTGGGACTTTTAGGCTTTGTGATTCAGGGGTACTTCTGGAGTTCTGGGTTCCTTCATTTGAAGCTGGAAAGCCATGGAAACTCCAGCTAGAACCATGAATGTTTTTTAGTGTATTCTTCTTCTGTTTTTCTTCCAGGGTCTTTATCACTTATCCTTATTTGTCTGATATTGCTCGTGGTGAGTGGAATGTCCATACTCCTGTTGATTATCCAAGCAGCCAAAAAAGACACCAGGAAGAGGCCTTGTAGAAACAACCATCAGAGTGAGTTTCTTTTTATGGGGAAAAAAGTATAGGAAAGAGAATAATCAGGGCCCCCTATTTGAACTTTGATAATTGTTTCAGTCATAATGAAGTCTACCTGGCTAAGTAGCAACAGTGTCATCTGCGGTTAATACCAGTGGTGATCCTCTGTTTAGTCCTGATGCACTGGAGGTCATAGTGTCTCAAGTTTGCATTCTTATAGAGCACTGATCTCCCCGTTTGTTGCCATGCAGAAGGATATTCTCTCTCTCTCCCCCCCCCCCCCCCCCCCCCCCCTGATTTTAACCACTCCTAGCTTTTTCTTCCCTTAGTCCCTGCAAAAATGATGTCATGATTTTGTGCCGGGAATGCTATTCAGCACAGTGAGGATCCAGAATCAACAGTCTTTAAAAAAAAGAGTATATTGTGAACTTTTTTGCCTGTATAGAAATGAACGGTCTTGAAGGGTCTCCTGCAAACACAGGAAAGGTTTGACTGAAAAGCTGAACTCTATATTCAGAACTAAGTGGCAGCTTGGGTCTTGAGTCAGCCCACAGCTGCCTCATATTCCATTCATAGAGCAATGGTGAAGTGTGTTTTCACTGTTCCCCATACTTGGTGTTTCCTAGCACTGGCTGGAAAGACAAGCACTGACCCAAGTGTCACTAGGCACACTAGGTGCCCAGTCATCCATGAAACTAGAAATGTCCCTGGCTTCCCTCTTCCTGCCCCTTCTACTATGTACAGTATTTTTTTTTTTTACTATTATCTATCTTTCAGATGGAAGGAGCGTTCGAATTCCTATCCAGGAAGAACAAATTGACTCCAATTCTAGTCTCATCAAAAACTGACTCCACGTTACGTTACTGTTTCCTGCATTTCTGAGCCGATCGACTGTAACGAGTAATGTGACAGCGCATTCTGTGGCTTTATGTGTGGGTGTGTGTAACTGTTTAATTGCACTTCAGTTCCTTTGGGTCTCATTGAGCGGCCCCTTTGGCATTAGGACCCATGGGAGTAGCTGTTCTTGGTGGAATCACGTGATTCTCTCCCTTGGGCAGATCCTGTGCACAGCATCCCTGTTGCCAGGACTGAATTGATATAGTCCTCTGCATTTCTAGCCAGTTCTGTATGTAGGGATAGGCAATTGTCTTTGGACTGAAAAAAGTGTTAGGAAGCTGTAAGAGCTGATCGTTGAGCAGACAGAAAAAGAGGGAAATCAAAAGACCTGCTTTATGACTGAGTTCGTATCTTGTCTTACAGTTCTGAGATGCTAAGCAAAGCATGTCTCTCTTTTCTCAGTGCAGGTATCTCCAGTGTTTCAGTCTAGTTCCCAAATGAACTCTCCTCACTTTAGGTGGAGAATCTCTCCTGATGAACCTAGCCAGCTTCCTTTGTGCTTCCTTTTTTTCAAGTTATTTCTTCTTGGTCAAGTTGAGTGGTTATGTCAGCTGTGCATCCAGAGACAGTTGTCGTTGCTGGTAACTCTCGTGCTGGCTGTGCACCGAAATAGTACCAGAATTCTGGTGCTAGCTGTTAAGTGACTGTTGAGAGATGGCTATTCAATGCCACTTCTCTCCTTTCTGCGTTTCTTCAAACATACCAGTACATTGAGAAAATGTCATGTTAACATATTGAGCAGTATCCCCATTGTCAGGCAACAAATGGAATTACTCATGATCACCAGGTAGCTCCAGATCTCCAAGCGTTTGGAAATCTCCATGGAGATCTTGACATGTGTGGAAAGTAGAATATGTAGATTGCCAAAAGGCAAAGGGAAGGGTAATTTCTGATTAGAACATTATTAGTGGAAACTGTGGTTCAAAACAGGCGGAAAGGTAGAGTACCACTTGTCTGCACTGTAAACTTTAGAAGTTGCCTTGTGTGATTAATGTTTTATCTATAAGACCTGTGCAACCAATACACTGTGTGCTTCCTCTTGGTGGACATCCTGTTGTGCTGAATACCTCAGTGTGTCTGTCATCAGCAAGGCTGCTTCAGTCAACCTTGGACATCTCGACAGTAAAATTGTTTAGGTTAAACCGCTTTTGTGGGACTTGATTGCTTGCTGTGGATGTAGGGAGACACCCACAGGCAAGTTTGGTTCCAGACAGTGCTCTGAATTTGGGGAAAGTCTGTTTATATCTTAGGTTTAGAAGCGTGTACATGGACATTTAGAGTTTTTCTGCTGATGAATGATAATTTTATGATGATTTAGAAAAGACTAACATCTTAGATGTTCTCTGTTGATGAGAGGCAAGAGCTGAACTCTTAACACAGTGCTGTCTGGGCCTTCAAGGGTTGCATTTGAACAAAGACGTGCAGAGATGGTGTAACAGTGGATAGATGCCTAAACTATGGTCTGACCATTCATCTGGATGATCACGTTGTGGATGTTGTCAATGGACCCTGCATTCAGAACTGAAGAAGTATTCCTGAGTTGGTCTCTGTGCAGTTAAAATACCTCATTGTCTGCCTGTGCACTGTATGAAAGGAATTTTACTTCTGTAATGTTTTTCCACAAGTTAATCGGTCTGTAGTTTTGGAAAGCATTCACATTTTTAGACGGCAAGTTCAAAATATAAAGTGTCTGAGAGAAACCTGAAGTGTTATTGTGAATAGCTTTTGACATAATTTAAGTACTTTGGTGTAAAAGTTCAAGAAGTAACCTTGAAAGTTATATAATTCAGAAGTGTTTTTCACTTCAAATATCACTCCTCGGTGGATAACTCATTAGAGATAGGTATTTTATATACACAGTACCAAAGCATATGTGAAAATATGCAACGGGAAATGTATTCAAGAATACAACTGGTGTCTAGAAGCATGTTTTTAAACATATGTTTTCTTATATGTTATACATATGGTGTACTTAGCAATGATTTCCTATTTTGAAGTGCATATACAATGTATATAAACATTTGTATTATATACGAAGTGTGATAGTGACTTTTTGAAATAAATTGTGGTAGCAGCTAGATGCACGTGTATGATGTGTATGATTGGAGAGTACAAACAAGCAAAAAATTATTCCGGTGTGTATAATTCTCACAGAAAGCAGGATCACCAAATGGTCAATCCTATAGCTTAGCAGGCTTTGAGTTCATGTGCTGCCTTGCCCCTGGCTTTCTGTGCAGCTTGAGAAGGCTGCATGTATTGTTTTTCTCTGTAAATCTGGCCTGGCAGTGGTTCTGACCTGAGAGTTGCAGGGATGCTGAAGATGCTAAGGCTCAGCTCCTTCAAAAACAGAGCCCCTGTTGTGAATGTAGAGGTCTTTGAAACCGTGCTGTGGTCCAAATGCTGTCATCTTGCAGTGAATTGGATGGCAAAGTGCAATGGATGAATCTGAGAAATGCATGTCAGGGAACACCCAACAAATTCTCGGAAATTATGCTTATCAAGTTTCTAGGCTGCACTTCAGAGGCAATAAAGCAAGTACCATGATTCCATGTAACTGAGCAAGGTGCAGATCACTAATGAGCTGTCTGAGGCTGTGGGTTATATGATGAAAACACAGCCCACGGGAACAGATGAGCTGGTGCCTTGACAGAAGTGCTGCTGTGGCAGCAGAGCTCCTCTGTGGTGTGGGCTCATCCGCTGTTTCCATGAATCTTACTTGTTTTCTGCCCTCTGGCTCAGCTGCACAGAAAGATGCCCGAGTGCACTGTGTTCTTGTGCCTTCCTACAGTCTCTGATCAGGAGATTTCCTGCAGACTAGGGCATGGGTTCCCTCTGGCTGAAGAAGGAACCGATACTGACCCTGTAAGTGCACAGCAGAAGTAGGGTAGCTGAGGACAAGTTGCAGTTGGAGACATTTGGAAAACGGAAGGCAGACAAATTAGCATGCTGTGTGGCTGAAGGCCTGTAATAGCAAGCCCTCACAGGCTGTAATTGCTGGCTTTTGTGCTAATGCGGACCTGTGAGCCAGTCTGTGCTGGCTGTACTGCTGTAGAACTGTACTTGGTCACTGCGCCGGGATATATAATCCTATCAGAAGAGTTAAACCATAGTAACATTTGATAGGATTGGAGGCATTTATGATTTGATTTTTTTGAGGATTTGGGTGGTGGTAGATTGCTGGTTTTAATAAACTAATGCTTGTTTAAAGATATTTCACTCTAAATAAAGGAATAACATTTTTTTCATTGCCATGTTCAGTCTTGTCACTCTTCTGTGAAAAACTTGCTTGGATTTTTTGTTCTAATCCTCCCTAAAATGGCAGGAAGTAGTTAAAAATAGTTAGAGAATCTTGAACAAGTTGGGGCTGCATTCTGCCTGTGCTTGTCTTCCTATGTGCCAGAAATTAAACTTTCCTTTCTCAAAGGTATGGGCCTATGTCACAAAGTAAGTTCCTGTTTTTCAACTGTTCAGATTTCCCCTTTTTCAGGCACTTGAGAGAAAGACGGTCTAAGTTGTGCAGCTTCCTCTAAGCTGATAAAGATAAGGCTGTACTGGAAATTTTTTCCAGTGTAATGCAGTAAGCTGAGGTGTTAGTTCTTTTACTCTGCAAACCAGTGCAAACTCTGGTTTTAGTGTGAACTGTATTGGCAGTTAGGGTACTTGGTAAACCTACATGATTTGTAAATTCAGGGCATCTTTGTTGCCATAAAGCCCTGATTCAGGAATTCACTTAAGCACATGCAAAACTGTCTGTGTGATTGTTGTCACTAAAATTTGGCCTCTTGATTATTTTAAGAACCATCTCTAAAACTGACTAATAATTCCTATAATTTTGTATTTCTGGGTATGAATAATGCCATTTTTTAATGAATAATTTAACTTACTTTCAGCTGCACTAGACATGAGTTACAGGCCACATGGCCAGCCCCTTACATTGTTTGTAATTAGCTACAGATAGAGATTAGGTCAGAGTGCTACAAAAAAAACAGGAGGAAAACCAAACAAAAAACCAACCCCTCTTGTCTGTGGGTTTTCTATCTACAAAATTTTTTCTCTCCTACATGTGAGGTTATCACGTATGGCTGCCTGGAGTTTTAACAAGGCTATTTGTTTAAAATGGAGGTTTGTTTTGCTTATTGCTTTGCTGTATTCAGTTTTGGAGAAGGATTAGGACAAGAACAGATGGTATTTGAGAGCCACGCTGGAAAAAAATTATATAGATGAGCTGGGTTTTGAAGTTCTTGAATGCTTCTTTCAGGCTGCAGCTTTGGCAGTTAACATGTATTTCATGTTTCAGTAGTTAGTACAATTAAAGAAAAGAACCAAACCACAGGTCTGTAAGTTTATGCTTTTTATGTTCACTTCCTCATTTGTCTCTTTCGTCTTTTTTTTTTTTTTTTTTGGTTTTCCCCTTCAAATATATGACAAGTTTCTGCTACTGTGGCTACCCCAGATCCTTTATCTCCTGCATTTTCTCTTCACATTCTCCTGTGACTTAGAAGTGCATCAAAGTGACTCAGGTTTGCCGTGAGAGGCTTAAGAAAGGTCACATCCGCTGATACACGCCATGCCAGGTGATAAGCTGGAGGAAGTACACAGCTTGATAACGTCAGGGACTTGGGGTTTTTGCCTCTGTCTGGTTTGGTTTCCCTCTGTGAAATGTTGGTCTCTGTGCTGTTGGGATTGTCTGCAAGGGGTCACCGCTTTGGTGGCCAGGCTGTGCAAACAACCCAGAGAGGTGGCTGCGAGACTCATTCCATAGGTGAAGGCAAAGCCCTGATGAGTGCATGCTGCAGGGACCTTAGTGCTGCTCAAAGGAAGGACCTAGGGGTCTTTGCAAAGCCCTAATTGTTCTGGGGTGAGAATTTAACTTGCCTTGGGAGCCCACGTGTGGCCACCAATGCTTCTGCCACATTACTTGATTCCTGTGCCCCCAGCCTTACCTGTGACAGTTTTGCAGGGCAGTAATTGTCCCTGTGTGCCAAAAGAGGGCAGGCATTAGACAGGCACAGCGAACACCCCAGTAGCTGGAAACCCCTAGGGTAACCAGTCCTAGTCACTGCAAAATCTCAAGGCTGGCCTAAAGGTCAGCCGAGCTGAAAGGAACTCAACAATTTTGTCTTCTAGTTTCAGACCGCAGATAAATTATTTGTCCGTAAGATATTTTTTTTTTTTTTTTTTTTTTTTTTACCCCAGTATTATGTGAGCTGTTACTACTCATATGGTACCCTTCTGATGTCCCTGTGCTCCCTCTGGCACCAGCCTCGCCGTGTGCTTGCTGCAGTACTGACGGGCACCCCATGCGCTGACTGTTCCTCTTGGCTTTCTGGAGCCCGTCAGAACTGCTGTTCTACCACAGGTTCCCTGGTGTGGCAAGTCATTTTACTTTGTATTAGTAACATCTCTTACAGCAGTAATGACACAGTAAAGGGCTCTCTAAGTAAAGACTGACAGTTGTTTCCCAAGAGCATAGACGAGTTCTGTACAATGGAATGTGAATCCTGTAGCTAGCAATGGAGTTTTCTACAGTGGGATGAGAACAATTTATGAGATGGAGCTTACAAGGCAATTTATACATTGGTCTAACAAATATCAT
Organism: Buteo buteo; assembly: GCF_964188355.1. NCBI lineage: Eukaryota > Metazoa > Chordata > Aves > Accipitriformes > Accipitridae > Buteo > Buteo buteo. The sequence goes on from NC_134175.1 coordinate 3,865,977, forward strand.
TAGTCATTCAGAAATGACGTATATTTCATGTGAACGACCTCTTACTTGTAGGAGAACTGCATGGCTTCTTTGGTCACCCATTATGGGTAGTCAGCAAAATCTCGATGTCAGGAAACCAAATACTCTTCCTGGTAACAATACTCTGTCATTGATGATGTTAAGTCCAAGGAGTGTCAGTAAAGCCACTGGACTTGCAAGAAGTAATTACATGTTTGAGAAGTGCTTATGCTCTTTTTTTCTTCTTTTTGTTCTTTCCAAAAGGTTAGTAATTTGGACAGTTCAGCAAACTGGTGGCTCCAGTGGTCCCAAGCAAAAAGGAAACTGTAAAATGCAGCACCTGGCAATGTGTATAATGTTCAGCTTGTGGCTGGATATCCTTAAGGTGGGAGAAAGTAGAATTTGCAGCCAGTTGTAAATACTCTTAGGAATGTGTGCCCTGAAGACAGAGATGCAAGTTGCAACATCAGTGTACTTCGGTGGGTGGAAGAATCCACTGGTTCTTCCTTCAAATCTCATCCTTGAGTACTCCTAGTGTTACGTGTGCAGGTCATGGTGGCACAGAGGAGGAAGAAGGGATTAGGAGATCTGCAACATCTTTTCTTTTGTTCCATCACACTGTGCACTTATATTTCAGCCTTAATTTGCCCTGAGCTGTGTATGGGTATGGGCAGGTGTGGCTGGAAGAGAGTCCTTTCTTCTGTGGAGGTCAGGGCAGGAAGTGAGCCACTGCATTTGGGGTCTTTTGCCACTCGTATCTCTGTGCCTCCCTTCCTTTGCTGAAGGAAGAAGCAGCCCATCCTGCCCTGGTCTCCTGATGCATTGAGGTCCCACACTCAGAACTGAGGCTAATTTTTTGGAGACAGTCATAAAAAGTTTAGACTTCTTAATCCAAGACTGAGGAACTAGAGCCTGGCATGCAAAAGTCTCTGGTTCAAACTCCAGCACAAGCCCTTGCAGAGTCTCTCTTGACTCTTCAAAGAGACAGTAGCAGCAGCATTTGGATGCTCCTTTTTAGCAGCAAGTGGGGACTCTGAACCCTGAGGCATTTCTGAACATCTTGGCCCCCAGCTGCTTCTCTTTGCCTGTTTGAGACTGTGCTATGTCTTCCTGTTTCATGCAAAGGAGAAGACACTTCATGATGTATGTGCTTGGACAACTCAAAGAGCCCATTGCTTCCAATGGCCTTTTAACCCTTGGGATTATAATTTTGAACACAGGTCACAGGGATTGAAAGGAACTCTGCAGGCCACAGAACCTCTGCTTGTGTGTGAAGATAAAGACTGTAAGGATTCCTAATTTCTGAAAAGTCTCAGTCAAATATTGTCTAGTTAATCCTGTAGCTGCTGCTGAATAAAACCACCAAACGGGTAATGAGGAGGTGAGAGCTACTGCTTATTGATGAGTGAAATAGGCATTTGTTTTATCAATAGGTGCAGAGAGAGCTGGAAACCCTACCGGATCAGGCAGCAGCATAGAACCTAGCAGCATTGACGTACATCACATACAGGACTGAGCAATAAAGAGATTGATAGATGAAATGTCACTACCTTACATCAGGGACAGGTAAGGTTAGCTTTAGAAAACCCCCAAAGATTTTGAAGCCAGATAGTCAAGTAGTCTCTGAAAGGTCACTGCTGACTCTAGAGTTTTAGACTTGACATGTACACCTATTGTCTGTGATCTGACTGTAAATGTTCCATCATCTGGCAGTATTTTTGCACAACTGTAATGCTTGAACGAGAACGAAAACACGTAAAGACCAATTCAGAAAAAAGACAACATTCAAAAAAGGTAGAAGGAAATAAATTATTGGTTCCTATTCTGATAAACAGCAAATATCAGATATCACATACCCTCACTGGCTGCCTGAATCCTTTGCCAGGCTTGGGTTCCCTTGTGTACCACCTGCCAGTTGTCTCAGTAGGACATTTGGAGGTCCCTTCTCTATTGCTGTGTTTATGACACTGAGCAAAAGTCTGATTAATGTTCGTATTTGGTATTTAGGCAGTGCTAGTTATTAGTGCCCACCTTTGAGCTTCAGGGAAATGGCCAGTTCCTCCATCTGGAACCACTACCCTGTGCTTGTCCCTTCTGATAGACATGGTCTAGTCTATTGCTACTGCTATAGTTGTAAAGATGAAGTAAGTGGTGCCTAACTTAGAGACCTTGTCTTCTACTACTTGAGTCTTTCTGTCAGTTATAAAACTACCCATCCCAGCTGTTGCTGGAGGTAACAGTTCTTTCTGTTGGTTATTCAACAGTATTAGTTATTAGTGACTGGTGTGCCAGATATTACGGGATATGGCCTTGAGGTGTAACTTCCAGAACGTGAGGCTACATGACTCTAAACTCCTCAGGACTGCAGCTTTGGCATCAGAACAGCAGTCAGGGTCCTGACAAGGTTTGTCTCCTCCACATCAGTATTGACAGTGGGACACCACCCAGGGTACAAGTACACATAACAAAGCCTCAGGGAGTTTCTGGGGAGCCTGAGCTGCACCCCTGGACAAGTCTCTCAGTAATATACAGAGCTGATTCCATCTCTTCCTATTGCCAAATTACATTTTTCTCTGCACACCTCACGAATGAATGGTTTGTCAGGGTTACTCCTAAGACCATTTGTGAAATGCCCCACAATTTCTGTCAGTGTTGCCAGCTACTGTAAGAGGGCTTGCAGCCCTTTTATGTTGGCAGGGAGCCTACGCACTATCTTTTAATGAAACTGGAAGCACCTGACCTCAAAGGCAGGTGCTGCTGGGATGATGAAGAAATCTTGATTTCAAGAAATTTGGCTTTCCTTCGTGGGTCTTTTGTTCTTGCTTTCTTCTTCCAGTTGAGACTAAACACCTCTTTCACATACACCGAGAAAGACTTGCAGAGCTGGGGAGAGTGTTGGGCTGAATGGGAAAGTGTATCCCCTCCCGTCCACAATCACTTTATGCACACATTGAGCAGCTTCTAAAAGTTGCTGGTGCCACATTTCCCCACTGTACCAGCCTGTGCTGGGGAAGGGGCAAAGGGTAGGAGAAGGTGGAAGGAGAGTTTGGCTAGCGTGCTGTTTACAAGAGCAGTAGCAGCACCTGTTATCAGGGCAGATGTGGGCCACTCTTCGCCCAGGAATTCTGGCTGCAGCCACAGTAAGGTGGAGGGGCTTATTGTGCTCCAGGTATTCCTGGCCCTATTATGTGAGGAGGAGTATTTTCAAATGGTGCTGCAGCCAGCATGCCTTGGGGTGAATCTTAATGTAACCATATGTGCTAGTTTTGGCTGGGATGAAGTTACATTTCTTCATAGTAGCTAGTATGGGGCTATGTTTTGGATTTGTGCTGAAAACAGTGTGGATAACACAGGGATGTTTTAGTTACTGCTGACCAGTGCTTATACAGAGCCAAGGCCTTTTCTGCTCTTCACACAACCCCACCAGCGAGCAGGCTGGGGGGGCACAAGGAGTTGGGGGGGTACACAGCCGGGACAGCTGACCCCAACTGACCCAAGGGATATTCCAGATCATATGACGTCTTGCTCAGCATATAAAGCTGGGGGAAGAAGAAAGAAGGGGGGGGATGGACACATTCGGAGTGATGGCATTTGTCTTCCCAAGTAACGGTTACGCGTGGTGGAGCCCCGCTTTCCTGGAGATGGCGGAACACCTGCCTGCCCAGGGGAAGCGGTGAATGAATTCCTTGTTTTGTTTTGCTTGTGTGCATGGGTTTTGCTTTACCTCTTCAACTGCCTTTATCTCAGCCCATGAGTTTTCTCACTTTTACTCTTCTGATTCTCTCCTCCATCACACTGCGGGGGGGAGTGAGAAAGCAGCTGTGTAGTGCTTAGTTGCCAGCTGGGGTTAAACTATGACACCATAGTAAGATTTTGAAACAAGTTCTCCTTACTATTAGCCTATTCTTATAAGAGCAAAGGATAATAAAAATATCCTCAGAGTTGGTCAGGGCTTGTGTGCAGTTCAGACACGGTCATAACTGATTGGTCTGCAGAGTATATTGCTGCAGTGTCCAAGTGCTTTGCCTCGTAACTTGTCTTCATCATAAGACTCTGCCAAGTTCTGAAGACTGTGAGACAAAGTTTTGTATGCTGCTGAGTGCACCGTGTTTTCTGTACAGGGGCAGCACCTGACCAGTACCTGTAAACCTTCCCTGTCCCTGTGTTGCCGAAGCATTGTGGTTATGCTGTTTGGAAGAGCTGGTGAGAGGAATCCTGACTTGGGGGACTGAACCCAAGACCTGTGGTGTCTAGGACTCTCCATGGCCAGTTGGGCAGCAGCTGCAGCAGCAGGCATTATATCTGTGTTTCCAGTGTAGCGTGAGTGGTACAGGCTGTGACAAGTGTGAGGAGCAGTGCTGTGTGGGAAGAGGTGGGGATCTCCTGTGTGGCAGAAGTATCAAGTAGGAGGCTTTTTCTTTCTGAAACATAACCGTTAGCCTTCTAGGGGCATTATGTGGGAAAAAGTGACGGCAGAGACCTGTGTCTTTTGCCTGCTTGCAGCTAGTTTGGATGTCATCTTTTGATAGAAAGGTTTCACCTAGCACATTTAACAGTACAAGCAGCTTTGCAGCATGCATTTTTAAAACTAGAAGGGTCTGTTGCATAACAAACCTGTCTGATTGTTTCCAACCCACGACAGGAACATAGGTAGATCCCTAAATGGACCAAACACTAAGTGAAGAGTAGATCCATAGATGAATCTTCAGGAAGAAATTGTAGAACACACCAAAGGAAGAGTGATAGTGTCTGTGTGGAAGGCTTATTCAGGCTTCACTAGCTGTGTATTAAACTAAGGAATTAACAGGGCAAGTGTCAAATGCTGTAAGCATGGCATTTTCTAGAGGACCTCATCTCTCTTCACAGATCTGACTCCCTTGCCTTGACCTGTTTGTCGCCCCATGCAGTGTGGGAAAGAATCCATTAAAAATTGCTTCTGCATCAGAATTCATGTGTTCAGTTGACAATGAGGTTGGATTTTTAAATACTATCTTCACTGTGCACATATAAAAGCAACCACAAGCTATAGGGATAGAAGCAAACTCTAGTGTACGGTGGAAATAGAAGGGGAGGGGGGGAAGGCAAGCAAGCTGTCCACACATAGAGCAGAGATGGAAGTTTGCATAGGTGTTTGTATGAGGTAAGACTTTTTGGAATTGAAACCTAGCAGCAGGTGATGGTTACAGGCAACATGTCTGTGCCTGTGTACAATTTTGCTGAACAGCTGTCTTTCATTACCTAAATTCCAGGGGTGTGGGGTTCAGAGGAGCTGTATGTGTCTCTAAAGAGCCCATTGCAGCTATTTTCAGTTTTGGTCCCAGGGCTGATCTTGGAGCCTGTGGGGAGGACAGTATTCTCTCTCTTGGTTTCATGGTATCCATATGGAGTTAACATCGGCTCTGGAAAACAATTCAAGAGTCTCCTGATCCAGGGTGGAGGAAACTGAAAACAATTAACAGAATCAGAAAATCTGAGTGGATGGACTTACTATACATTGCAATCTGATAGTTAAATCCTTGAAGGTTTCTAAATTCATTAAGAACTCTAAGTCAGAAAGAGAGTCTGAGCACGCCGAAGTTCATGCACTAATTTAATTTACGTTAATTTTCAGTTGTATATCAACTTGCAAAATCCTTTGAAAATCAAATTACGTGATGCTCCATCTTGCTCTTAACCTGCTGCTCTCTTAATGGAGTCACTAATGCATAGTTGCTTAGCCCTGTTTTTTTAAGAATTTGATGACGTAAAATAAAATCTTTTCCCCACCCCTAAAGAAACCGGAAGAGTGCAGCCACAAAAACACAGTGCCTTCCCACAGTGTCAGGGGAAGGAGTACTTTTGCAGGAAAGTTCTGATACAAGCCCACCCTAGTGCGCTTTTGGGTTGTATAGCTCAAGACATGACTGAACAGACAAGTGAAGTCGGTCACCTCAAGATGCGAGCTTGCTTGCTGCTGGTGGTGTACCTATGGCAATGGACAGAGCAAATCCTGGCAACACCATGCGATGGTGAACTGAGAATAATCGGTAAAGATGAAAAGAAATGTTGTCCCAAATGCAATTCAAACACAGGTAAAGGAATGATGTGTCTGTCTTCTTTCTGTTTGTCAGTATTGTTTTATGTCAACCAGGGCAATCAAGTGTGGGGAACAGGCACACGTGTGTGTGTGTGTATGTATGTATGTAAATGTATCTTGGGTAACTGTATATGCAAAACAAAATGGTAAGGGCTTCCTTCCTGCCCCCTAAATTCATAATGTGCCTTAGCTATAAACTTCAGGGTGGACTCACGTTTCAGATTTGTTACATGCCTGTACTTGGTATTCTGTAGTGGGAAAGGGAAAGGTAAGTTTCTGTGGGTTGGTCTTTCTCACGAGGAAAGAAGGTGTTCACTTAACACTGGTTCTGAGCCCTTGCTCCATTCAAACATGGTTTCAAAGTTTGTGCTATTCAGACTTCAGAGGGAATACAGGGAGTGATGCTCTCTGTAAGGCTGTTCTTTGCAATTTGTGGTTCTAAAGCATAGGAAGCATGCTACTTCAATCCCTCCATTCCACTGACCTGTGCTTGTCCCAGAAGTAAATGCACAGACAGGGTCTCGGGTGATCATTAGTTTCAACAGCCTGTTCTAACCTATGTCCTTAGGATGCTGGTGAGGTGGTAATGGATTTTCACTTGCCTGTAATTTAAGTCAAATTAAGGCACTAGAGGTGGAACAGGCTAGCTGCAGGACTTACCGAGTGATATTTCTGTGCCTGTTAGGCTGAAAGACAGAACAGGTGATTCTAACGGCCTCTTCCATGGTCCCAGGAGCAGTCATACTATTCTTCCTAATTTAGTGCTGTCCGTAACAGTAGCCAGAGCTGAACAGTAGGGAATATGCAGCTGTTGGTATCACCTACAGCAAGGAGTGGACATTCCTTTTCTGTTTGTCCTAAAACAGGGCTGCTGGAAGCCTTGTCTAGCTAGTATGGTTGTGCTGTTGTCCTGCAGGTTAGCAACAGGATTAACCGAGAAGTTATATCTTTCGTTGGTGCCTAGGTAGGAGTCAGCCTCCCATCTGTTAGTAGCTTGAATACATCTGCCTTAACGGACAACAAGGACACTGAGCTCCCTGTGGAAGGAGTGAGTGGACACATGGGTTTTGTGGGAATGAGCAATAAATAGGTGAAAAGCTATAGAGTCCTCAATAGTGTGGAGACCCCAGGGTATTTCCCTTCCCACTGAGATAAAAGTCATTCAGCATGAGGTAGGAGAGTCATTGCTTGGTGGGATGAACGCCAGAATCACTCACTACTAATAGACAGAAAGAAGCATCCCTAAGCTGTTTCCTTTTTGCTGCCAGACTTCATTAAGTTTTGAAGGCCAGTAAGAGGAGGCTAGTGGGCAGAGGAAGATGTGGGCAGTTCCCTGGTGGCCCTGTACGTTCCATCACCAACCTCAGATAATAATCTTTGCTTGATCTTTGCTACTCATTGTGGGTTTTTAAGCATGCTATTGAACTAGCCAGCATTTTCTTCTATATTTTTTTCTTTCTTTAAGGTTATACCTTTTCTTTAAGGTTCTTTTCCTCCAACTGGTCTCCAACTGCCTGAAGGACTGCTTGATACTGTTTACTGATGGGATCAGTATATATCATCAATCCTTTGCTTTCATGAACCCAGGAGCCTCTCAGAATTAGAGATGGTATTTCCTGAGTGCAAGCAAAGTTCACAACAGAACTCCTCTAGAAATAGGACAGAGGGTAGGAAGGGTGCTGGTTTTATGGCTTGGATTTAGACACACATTTGCCAACAGAGCGTAGGAAGCAGCTGCTGTTGTTAGGAAAGGCATGGAAAAGGAGCTCTAGCTTTACTGGCCAAGGATCTTTTGGGAATCCCTCCTCTAACATGGCTGAGCCTAACTGAGAACAGCTCTGGCAGTGTCCTCAGAGCTGACTGAAGGGCTAGTTAATGTGTGATGCTTTTTTGGGGCACTGGAAGTGCCTTCCTCACCCCACAGTGTCTAAATCTGCACAATGTAGTAAAGCAAGCCTGCTGCCTTACTTCTGTCTACCATGACCTACACTGGTATTCCAGATAAGAGAGAAGGGTTACAGTCGTAAGTCATGTCATGCTGAGGTAACCAAGGTGTAAAAATCTGAGTGGTGCTGAATTTGAGCACTCTAAACTTTACCCAGTATGCATGGGAGTGACATCTTTCTGGTATCCATTTTTTCCACCACAGCACAGTAAGGAACTATTTCACCTGTGTCAGCCAGTAAGACTAATGGTTAAGTTAATTTCTGGCATCTATGACAAAGGCAAATCTAACTTCTTTCTTCTTGACAGGAGACAACACATGTCCGAATATTGAGGACCATGACTGCAAATGTCGTCAGGGATACAGCTGTATTGATAGTGCATGTCTCTACTGCAAAAAACTGCCTGAATGTGTGGAGGGCGAGGAGCTGGTTAAGATTGGTAACTAAAGAAATGCAAATAACTCTAAAAGACAGAGTTTAATACAAGTGGCTGGCTGAGCAACAGTTTCCTTCACTTACTGTAACCTGCTTTGGGGAAGGCTTGTGATGCAGAGAGAAGTGACATTTATATTGTGGCCCCTGTGACAAAAACCCTTGTTTCCCTATTTTATAACTCTTCCCTTCCTAAATTTGAGACCTTCACTTTCATGCTTGGACTTTCAGCATTGCTTTTCTTCCAAGCTGCTAGAACTGTCAGTAGAAGACTGTTTTACTCTGTGTTGCCTCTTAACTTTACACCCTCTGCTGTCAGATGAGACTGTTCTATACCTCTTCTGTAAGGGGTCCACCCATACGTTTCCCAAAATGCAAGGGTGGCAAGAACTGCTTATGTGTTTCTCCAGGGGGGTGATTCATAATGCAGAGGGAGTGCATTGTGCTCTAATTGTTCTATCTCCATCTTTCAGTAAAGGCACTGACCACTAATAATTGATGTTCTCTTTTCATGTAGGCATTTTTGACTTCACATTCAAATGTAAACCATGTGAGATAGGAACCTATTCTAATGTGAAGAATGGCTGGTGCCGTAACTGGACTGAGTATGTGTTTATTGATACTTTCCTTCTTTGGAAATATGCATGATGAAATTCAATTCTCAAATTATTAATGTGTAAATTAGAAAATAAAATTGAATCTAAGGCGAGATCACCAATGACATTAAATGATGAGTTTTTTAAATTCAGCAATAAGTGATGTCTCTCTCTCCTTTGGTTTTCTAAATAGTCAGTCTCAAAGCAGAAGTTAAGACAAACTGCCGTGTATTTGGCTTGCTTCCAAGTCCAGCTCAAACTGGTGCAAAATTATTCCAAACATGGCCATCAGTTGAAACAAAGAGACTAAAAAAAATGTGCACATAAACAATTGTGATGTAGTCTTATCTTGTTGGGGAGCAGCTATAACTTTACCTGCACTGCTATAAAAAGGAAAAAAAGGAAACAAGTTGTGGAAAGAGTGGAGGGAAGAAAGGGGACCAAGAGGAAGGATGGAGAGGAATGAAGGGAAAGGCAGGGACATTCTAACTGTGACTCTTATTCTTCTTTTAGTTGTGAAAGTTCTGGGTTTCTAACAATCAAGCAAGGCAACAGTACACATAATACAGTATGTGGTTTCCCTGCTAAAGGTTTGGAGCAAGGTACCTTCTCAATGATTTGTTTCTTTGAGCCTATAACTTTTCTCTGCACTTCTTTAGTTGGTGACTTGTTGCATAGTAATCATGCAGAGCTTGCTATCATGAAAATTTGCTTTGAAAATTGCTGTTGTGTTTCTTACAATATTAATATAGGTAGAATTGTTGGCCTGGGCAAAGATTCCACCATTAAAGCACTGTCAGTAATAAAGGTAGATAAAAGCCCAACAATTGTCCCTGAATAGAGCACGCTTATTTGACAAATTATCAGAGTTTTCTATTAAACTGCTCTTCCTGTTTTGCTAGATTTTCTTACGAAGACAATAGCTTAATCATCCAGTTCCTTTACAAGTATTGCTTGAGCCCACACCACCCAGCATTGAAATCTCATGTCTTATCATGGATCAAATTAGATAGGAGTAAGCAGGTACAGGCTTTGCAGGTACTAAGTATCTTTTAAGACAGCAAGCTGCATTGCTGCTGCCTTTCCCCCCACCCTTGTTCCTACAATGAATTGGTACCTTTCAGGTCTGGGCCCTTCATTCAGAGAAATTGTTCGTTCTGCTGAGACAAATTGCAAAAAGGTGCTATTTTTAACTTGCACGAGACAGACACAAGTGCGAAAATTTGACTTGCTGTAGTCCTGTTCAGGGAAACATTGAAGCCAAATCCCCCCCCAAAAGCAAAAACCAAACCAGAGCAGATAGAACAAGTGATAGCTGCAAGAAAGAGAGACAGTGAACAAGGGAGAGATCAGGCACGTGGATTTTTTGCATGAATGCTTCTTACCACAGACAGTGATCTATTGCAGCCTTGACCTGGAGCATCTCAGTTTTATTGTTAATACCCACACTCTTTTTTTTTCCTTGGAAAATTATTTTCCACAGAAAGAAGAAATTAATATTTCAATTTCCTGGGAAGAACTGCCTTTCCTTTAACAATAGTTTGGGCACATGATTTCTTAATCTTTATTAAATATATTTAATTGCAGCTCCTACTACAAATTACTCTCTATATACCACCATCCTGGCCATCCTTACTGCAGTGGCTGTATTTGTTCTCATCTTGCTGACCTTCTTCTTGCATTTGTGCATATGGTCACTGAAGAAAGAAAAATACCACACAGCTGACTGTAAGTGCACCTTTGTGGATTGTGTTGCTTTTCAGTGGCAAACAATGTTTCCATTGATCCAGAGTCAGAATGGATTAAATTTAGTTGAATAAGTATGGATTTACTCTGTGATTTTTGGGCGGGTTACTTAGTTTCACTAAGATGCAGTGCATCACCTGTATCTTTGTCCTTTCCTGAGAGAGAGGCTGTATTGGTAAAGGTAATAAGCAACTAACTGACATGTATGAAGACTTCTTGTATGTGCAGTGCTTTTGCTTATTCTCACTGCAGATCTGGAACATAATGTCCCTAGGCTGCCAGTGGCTCCGCAACTGTCACACCATAGAGAAGAGACTTACAGCTGCCAGTTTCCAGAAGAAGAACATGGAGACAAAACACCAGAAGAAAAGCCTTGCTATTTCCACCCTCAGAGTCTACAATGAAAACAGATGAATTGCAATGTGCTGTGAGAATGGGGAGCTGAGCTCAGGTTTTGAAAAAAAAAGAAGGGAGGGCCTGGCTGCGTAAAGCATCCTCATATACATAGCAATAAGGAATGGGTCTGGGGGGAGTTTTGCTTTGTTTCTTCTCAACAAACCTAGCATTTAGAAACAGAACAACTGCTAAGTCAGGCTGATATTCAGTTCAGCTGCATTGCATTATTGCAAGTTTCCTGGGTTGTTGGGGTTTTTTTTTCATTGATGCTCTTTTCAAGTTTGTTTGGGACCAGGGACCTTTTTTGTTATTATTCCCCCTTGCATCTTCTGCACATATCTCTGTAGTGCTCCCACAGATTGATATGCACATAGAAGGCATCAATCCCTTCAGTGCTACAGGAAATACAGTAGTACCTCTTGGGCACTCACAGCTTTCATAGGCTATCTGTATTTCCAAGATGTGTCCTGATGGTCATATTATGGGAATAAGGCAATAACGCATTGTGCCTAGGAACCATATCTACTAATCTTCTCCAAACAGACAGTGCTTTTCACTCCTGCCAAATTGCCCTCTTTGTTATGCAGCAAAGGGCCATTACTCTAATCCATTAAATACTCCCCTCTCCAATCCCAACAGAAGGTTGTGGTTAGGCCAGTTTCAGTGCACAGAGGTGCCAGTGTGAGACTGCCATGGTCACATCATTTGTGCTTGCAGAGATTTTTCTGTGCAAGTTCTGTGATCCCCTCATCTCCCCCAGGGAAACTAGGGGAAGAAGGGGGTAACATTTATCCTCCTTCTCTTCTGTAACTCGGCAATCCTTGTTATCTGGAATACCGGATTACAAAAGAGAGACTTCTGAAAGGCTCAAATGAGGATCACGCTGTCTAGAGAAACATTTGGTTTAATGCTCTTTTCTCACCTAGTTTGTAGAGTAGGAAAAGACAGTGAAAAACAGAGAAAAGCCCAACATTTATTCTTGACCTTTTTTTTCCCCACCCCAGAAGAAAAAGAACCAGAGCGTCTGCTGGTGTATACCAGCATAGCTCCAGTCACTTGATCATCAGCTGAAAGATGTTGCCCTTACTGAAAATTGTACCATGGGGGATTTTTTTTTAATGTTAGATTAGTGCTCCTTTAGTTTCATAATGCTCTAACATGACTAGAATAAACTGGTTTGCCTCGATTTAAAGGGGCAGGATTTCAGCTGGAGTTGGTTGCTTTCTGTGACTTGACACTGATTTCAAATAAGAATCTAGCCTGTGGCTTCAACTAGTTAAAACTCCCGTGTCTTTTTTATATAATTATTTTTGTGTTATGTGACTGCAATAATAGATTCAAAGCTCTGAATGCCTTCTGGTTTGGCCTTCTGGTGAAAGCTGCTTGGAGTAGACTCCTTTATGACCAAATCAGCTCCGAGCAAAACTGAGTTTTGACTCAGCCTTCACATGAAAGGTTGTAAATATCTCCCAGAACAGCCATTACATCAGTTTCTTCATGATTTCTCACAGATAACGTAAACAGTACAGGGCTTCTAAATTAAATCCTAACAGAATAATGATATATAGTTAATCACCTTACTAAATTCTCAGAGGGGATTATTCCAAGTCTGAATGATGTGCTGTTTTCAGTAGGGCTCTGTGAAATTAGAATAGCTGTGGAGCAGAAGTTATTGCCTCCACAGATGTGTGTTGCAAAAGCACTTGAACAGAGAATCCGAAGAAGTGGAACAGGTGATTACCTTGGTAAGCTAGTCACATAGCCTCTGTGCTCCAAGGCAGGCTTGGTGAGACTGGATAACCACCTACCTGTTATACTTTCATGGAGGTGAGTCCATGACCTCTCTAGGCAATCCAGTCCAGTGACTCATTTCAAGTCAGAGAAGGAGAGAGATTTTGTTAGTTAAAATTTATATTTTCCATTATGATGAGGAAGAATTGACTCTTCAGCATCTTTTTAAGCATTCATAAACTATCATCCCTGCTTGGTTTCTCTAGGCTCTTACCCTACTTCACAGGTTGTGGTTTCTAGACCTCTTAGTCTCTCTCTAAACTCTTTCCAGTTGGTCTTTCTTGAAGCCTTCCCTGGAGGAGTTCTTGGCAAGCTTGACTAGTGCTGAAGGATTAACTTTATGATTCATGGACATGGTTTTATTGCTGAACATTTCTTCAGTGATTATGTCAAGAGGAGTCATCCTATCTTTTTTGCTTTTTGTATGTGTGTGCATTATAGAATCTTGTAACTGGGTGAAATAATTGTTAAAGGAAAATGAAGTCCAAAGGGTTGTCCTTATTCACTGTAACGTACTCCTCCATAGTCCTAGTTTTAATCTTCTAGCTTCTCTGTTACTGTGTTTACTACAACTGAGATTCCTATATCTTAGCTTCCCCTTCATGTAGAATGGGAGCAGTGATACTTTGCAACCCTAAAAGGATGTTGTGAGACATAATTAGTAATTTCAATGTATTTTTGCCTTCTTTGATCCTCTTACTATTAATTCTTGTGTTACTGATAATTTTTTCGTTAGGTATTCCTATGTGAGATTTGCTTAAAAAGAGTGAGTTTTCCTCCATTGCTCTGGGAAATGTGCAGATTCTTAATTGAGGTCAACTGGAGATTCAGCCAAGGAAAGGTGAAAGCACTGGATTGGATTAAATAGGATAACTTAAAGTGTAAGACTGTCTCTGCCTTGTAAGCAGTTTTGCTGTGGGATTTAATAATCTCAGAAGTCCAAATACTGGCTAGTAAAGACACTTCTTACTGCTCCTTCTATGTTGGCCATGTTTATTCTTGGCTCTGTATTGATCCTTCTTGTTTTTTTAATGTTTTCAACGAGATTTCTGATTGTGACCTTTTGTAAAGGTAAAATAAACTTGAAAATAGAATGAAGTGCCTTTGTGATTTAATTAAGCAAATTGGAAAGGTAGGGTTCTATTCTTTAGGTTGTCCCAATGTTCTTGAGCGCACTTAGTTTTACTTTTCCAATTCACTTCTCCACTCTTATGGAACTCTGGCTATTTCAGCAATGTACCCAGAACTAAATTCTTCTGTCATTGAATTTTAGATTGGTGCAATTGCACTTTTTTCGCTTTCTAAGCAAGTGGTTTTAACGTTTCCTGGCTGCTGGCTAAACCAGCTTTTCAGCTACCCACTACCAAGATAGCAGGAAACTGTGGCTGACAATTTTTTCCGTTCCTGACAATGGCAGAGAAGCAGCAAGATTTTGGGCAAAAAAATTCACCGTAGCTTACTGTTTGAGGAATGAAAGTTTTGAGTGTCTAGTGGAAGTCTGTGCCTCTGGCAACATGCAGCAAATCTTGGTGAGTTGAACAAGACTTTCTGGGCTGTGGGTGTTGAATAGCCAACACTAGTGCCAGTTAATATTGAAACATGATGAACAGAGCCATATTATTCATTGGAAATTTGCACAGTGGCCTTTTGGGTTTCTGTATGCCTACCTTGAAGAGCGGTTCCACTTCCTGCTTACCTAACCACCTGACTTTAGGGCTGCTTATTGATGGGAAAAGCAACCAATTTCCTGACTTCTTAAAGCTCCAATTCAGAGGGAAAAACCCAAAGTGTGAATCATTTAAGCCCTGGAGAATTTCAGTAAAAGAGCTGTTCTTTGCATCAAAGGAAATGAAAGCTATTGGCTCTGAACAGTGATCTTGTAAGAAAACGCTATATTTAAGTTTCCATTCAGAAAGAACAATAGCTTTATTTTATCAGTGTGCAATTGCTGCAATATTTGAATCAGATCATGGCTGAATTTTCAGCTAAAATCCCGGAATTTATGGGGTTTTTCAAGTTCAGATTTAAACTTCAGGTTGATCTCTGTATATGGACTGTAGGTTAAAAAAGGCTTCTCCCTCAAATCCTTTACGTCCAATGAAATGTCTATAATGATTTTTTTTTTGCTTGTATTTCTTTTCAAAAGAGAAAATAAAATATCCCTGGAAAATATCCCAGAGTTTCTAGAGGCTAAGTGATCAAGCAAATTTAGAAATACAATGTTTCATTAACATTATTTTCATGAGTAAATAGTTAAAAGATGATATATGGTAATATCTAAAGAAAAAAAAAAGTTCCTTGACAGTGCTAACAAAAAGGTAAGTATGTAGGCTTCAAATGATGGCTTAACTGAGGACATAATAAGTCTTACAGTATATGTAGGTGAAGCTTAAAAGGTGTATTTCATTTTTATGGAAAAAAATGCAATTTTTTGTGGGACAGTTGGTAGCACTTAGTCCTTTTTTAATTAAGAGTTGTCCAGCACTTATCTTAAGCTTGTCTTTGAGTTGTCCTATGAACTGAGGAATCTAATTGTAGAAAAAAATTCTTGGGCCACCAGTGATTAGTAAAGGCTTGTTGCCATTTAGTGGGAGTCTTTCTTAGATACGTGTTTTGTCATACCAGTCTGGGGAGTGTTTGCCCTCGCCACCAATCTGTCCCTGACCTGACATGCCTGAATTCCATCCAAAAGGGTGTGGATCGCTCTGTTACAGCCACGGCTGGCCATCTGCTGGTGCTGTCCATCTTTGGCTGCAAGAGAAGCAGCTCTCAGGTAGTGTCTTGGGTTTGGAATTGGTGGTGGTGTCTGTCTGTCTGTCTGTGAGGCTGATCAATGGGTCTGCACCCCTTCTGCTCCATAGAGGGGAGCTGCCTGCTCCCACACTCAGAGGGCTCTACTTACAACTGTGATAGCATTTCACAGCGTTCACCTGGCTGTTAAGCTGTGTTGTGTGGCCAGTGCCGTTGCCTTTGTTTCTTGAGAAAATGGTAGAAAAAAACAGTGTTGCACTGTTGTTGTGTCCTGCTGCAGCCTGCTTATGAGTGAGGACTCTGAAAAGCAGATAGCACTTAACTAAGAAATTTCTGGAACAATTCTGTTTATACAACAAAGGTGGAAGAAGTCTCCTACATGCTGAAAAGTGTGCCTTTTCCATTCTGCTTTCCATTCTACTTGAGACAGCCTTACAAACTGCTCGGGGGTGTCGACTGTCTCAGACCTGGTCGGCGAAATCTTTCACCATCTTAAGAGCCAGCTCTCTTAGGACACGTGCTTTAATACTACTTAGAAAGGAACACGATTGACAAATTTTAAGAAGCTACTAATATAACATGTTTAGTGATTTCTTAGATGCTGATGTCACTTAGCTGTGCCTGAGGCTCCCTTTCCTGCCCTGGCTGGTGTAGTGAGAATTGAAACTGGCCTTCAGGAGGGAAACCTCCTGTTACTCTGAATTCTAGGATTTTCCAATGACGTAGCTCTGAAGTTGGAACCAAATTTAGCAGCTTTTCTCTGAGTAATGTATATTGTTTTCCTGGTGCTGGATCTGGTGTTACCATGTAGTGTTTTGTGCATCTAATCTGGATCTATATTCCTGAATTTTGACTTCTAAAATGGAAAAAGTATGATGGCAAAATTTCGGGGCAGGGAAATGGCACCTAGCAGAGGAGAGGAGTTATCTTTCTATCTTTGTTTTCATGCACCTTCTGCAAAAATTTAATAAAAAAATTATTCTGGATCTATATTTCTTCAGGATTTTCTCTGTGTGTAAATGTTTAAGAAACTTCATACTGTTAAAACAAAGTTTTAAACTTTGTTTAAAACAATGTTTGATACTTAGAAGTGGCTTGCTGTTTGTAATCAGATAAAGGCCTTCCCACACAGTTTTAGGAAATGTAGGGTAGCAGTTAGGAGAATAAGCTGACACACTTTTGTATAGTCATTCACTTACATACATAAATAATGATCACAGGTGTTTGGGGCCCTAGTGAGCTCTGGGGATTTCCTCAACTTTTAGCTGCAAAAAAAGAATGAAAGAGTAACAGGATAAGAGAAATGCCTGAGGTATAGAAACGGATTTTCTCGTACTTTTCTCGTTTGTTTGCTCAAACAGAAGGCAACTAAGGATATGTGCGGGCAGTGTTTTGTCACGTTACCATGTCTGGTCATGTTTCCTGCAAATTATTAGTGTTTTGAAACTGAAGAAGGTAAAACAGTATTTTCATGGGACTTCCTGTCCTTAATTTTTTTTGTCCCCTTTCCCAAGGGAAGGGAAATTAAGCAATTGTGTGATTACATGCCTGTTTTTCCAAATAACTTTTCAACTTATTGCCTAGTTTCAGCCCAGCCTGGCAGAGGTGTTCAGTTCTTAAAAGCATCGGGAAAAGAGACTCATAATTTATGGTGTTCATGGGCATACCTTTGTTAGATATTTTTTTTTCTTCTAATATTGTTGAAATTTTTTTTTTTGCAGTATACACAGCTGTCTGTTTTCTTGATTTACATGTGGCCACTGTAGGCTGCATAAGAGAAAAATTGGCATAGAACAGGGACCACATGACCACACAAAGCTTGTTCAAGTGACTTTGCAGCTATACCACACATGGAACCTGGATGATTAACCTACAGGTAACTGAAAACTTCTGTTTGAAATTAAATGCTTGGTTGTTTCGGTTTGTGGCAATGCTTCCTTTTCAGTACTACATATATGCAGAGTGGGGAAAAAATTCTTAAGGTGTTCAAAATGCAAATGGAGTATTTTGAAATCATCAGAATGAATAGATTTGATTCAACCTGGAGGTTTTGGGGTTGTTCTTCTTGGAGGGTAGAAAACAGCAAAGAGTATTTGGGGAAACAGTTTTTGGTTTGCAAAAACTTCCAGGATTAACATTTCTTCTTTATTTTGGCAGAGAAGAAAAGATATAGAAAGGAGACTGTTCACCATCAAGAATTGCACTGTGCCTGCCATTTCAAAGGAAGGCAATGGCTCTGCAAACCAACAGTTACCTGAATGCTCCTTTCTACGCATGGTTTAGGTTCAGGTAAACCTAAGTTTTATTTGTAGCATTTACGCAGTATTTTATAGTGTTTCTTTTTCTGGTAAGAATCAGGCAATAAGTATAGTAAAAAAATTGAGAAAGAATTCTCCTTGAGGCATATGTACAGCTGAGGTCAGAATCACAAGATCCTACATTGATTGCAATGGCCCATTCAAAACAGCAGCCAGTGGAGAACAGTTCTTGTGCAGACCCTTATTCACCTCTCGGTCTGAAAGAAGGTTGGTTTCCAATTTCTGGTCTATTCTTACTCGTTGTTGCAGCTTCTTTGCTTTCTCTTGGGATCGTATTCAACATACCTTCTTTTTGTCGCTGCATGCTAATGTCCTACCGATGTTGCCGAGATTTCTTAGGGATGATTGGTGGTGGCTGGAGAGTCAGATGGTCAAGGATTTTCTCTGGCTGGAACATATTTTCAGCACATGAATATCCTAACTCTGCCAAGAATTTCCATGCTAGATAAACATAGCCACACTCAACTATAGAATAGACATATTGATTAATAAATACTCAGAGACCAACATCTCTTCTGCTTTTAAAACATCTACTCCTGATTCACCTTTCTCTCCTCTGAGCTCAGATAGGGTTATCCACTGTGTAGGGTGTGCTGTATGTGCTGGCCAACAAAAAATTATTGACTCTGAAAACTAGAACTTAGATAAGGTCCTATTTTGAAGGATCTACTTGGAACTAACTCCTGTTTACATCAGTATAACTTCCAGGGAAGCAGGTCATAAGCTGGTATTGCTATCATGGGTATTTTAGGAGGTAGTGTGACATAATGTGTCTCTCTAGCTTCATGAAATAGAGTCCAATGGCCTGCCTCCTCCTCAGTAGTTCTGCTTATTTCAGTATGTAATTTCCATTGAAATCAGTGCAAGTTGAGTGCTTAGGCATCAGTCTTTCACTCTTAGAGTAGGTAGGTGTTTTGCCTGAGAGGACCCAAATTCAACCCCTGCTGATGGAGTGTTTTTCTTTTTTTTTAAATACCCAGTGATATTTTACTGGCCAAATGGATGAGTCTTAACAGAAGAAAGATAAGCTTGAAGATGTCTCCCTACTCAGGTGAGTCTTTTGTGGAAAAGGGGAAGAAAAGTTGGGAGGATGGTACCCCTTAGATAAATCTGTGGCTGGGAAAATCCCAGGCTTAAAAAGAGATATTGCTGCAGTAAAGTTCTCTGAAAAATACCTTTTGTAGGTAGAAGAGGCATTTTTCATAATCTTCTGCTGTGGAACAGGTGATAAGGATTGGTTCTGTCAGTCTTCCTGCAAGACATCAGCAGGGAAGTTTGGTGATGAAAAAATGTGCAAAGTTTGCCATGACACGTAGTTTATTAGCTTATAGCAAGGAACGTCACAGGGACTATCCCTTGTGGGAAGACAACCTCACAAGATAACCCATCCTCAAGGCAAGGCTGAGCACTGGTGTTGCTCAGTTTCTCATTAGAATCACAAAATGGTTGAGGTTGGCAGGGACCTCTGGAGGTCACCTGGTCCAACTCTCCTGCTCAAGCAGGGCCACCCAGAGCCGGTTGCCCAAGACCATGTCCAGATAGCTTTTGAGTATCTCCAAGGTTGGAAACTCCCCAACGTCTTTGAGCAATCGATGCACGTGCTCAGTCACCCTCACAGTAAGAAAACTGTTTCCCTATACTCAGATAGAACCTCCTGTGTTTCATAGCTCTCATCTTTCTTTTTCAATTACATACCTGTAATTTCAAACTGTAACCTCCCCAGCATGGCGGATTTCTCCTTTGCCTGGATTCCATTTAGGGGGAGTTTTCCCTTCAAACAAGAAAAGAAAAAATGTGCTTTTCCTTCATCTCCTCCCTTTTCTCCTTGCTATTCAGACATTTTCATCACCCAGTGCTGCTCACTAGCTCCAGCTCCTTTTAGTTCTTCACTTATTTGACTATTTGCAGTACTTCCTCTGTTACCTTGTATGTGATTGCAGTTCTGTCCTTATCCACAGAGAGGAAAAGCAGATCTTCTGGAAATAGGATCAGCAGTCTTTCCTCAGAGTCCTGTGGAAAAGAGTCATCTTAGAGACAGCGAAAATGTTCAATAACTTCCACTCAGTGGATCTGTCTCAGTCAAAGGCAGAATATGAATTTTAATGACTATGACAATACACCAAAACTTGGAAGTATCTGCAGCACCCAGCTGCTTCTGTGCCAGCCACAGATACTATTCTTTGTATTTCTTTTTCAGGTTGGGTATTCATTGCTTAGAAAGCTGATAAGATATCACGAAGTGGTGAGTTTTTTTTAGAATAGGTCAGGTACACATCTGCAGGGAAATGTTTAGAAAATGCTGATCTTGCTGTGTGATTGGAAAGGGGCGGATATCCCTCCCAGCTCTAGTCCCTTGGAAGTTGAGTGCAACAGTTTGGGCACATTGTCAGAAACAGCTTTCAAAAATACAACTGTATTTCCTTTTGTCTCTCTTTAATGCTGTGGGACTTTGACATAATTAGCCTTTTTTTTTTTTTTTTCCTTTTCTTTAAGCATCAGTTCCCTGTGAGCCTAAACTTTCACCGATTCCAGTCTTAAAGCCACCCACATGTCAGAGTGGTATACATTGTACATTACCTCCATGCAGCCACTAGCCACTTGCACCATGGTTAAATACTGTATCCTTCCCAGATGCTGAATAGGTTTTCCTTCCCACTTCAGAATGGTGTTACACAACAGATGTCTTGTCAGCTCCCTTTTCTTCCACTGTTCATCACACGGCACCTTTGTTTTTTTTTGAGACAGAGCAAAACGAGATAAAACTACAAGTATAATGTTTTTCAGGGTTATAGGGTGGTAAAAAAAAGGTATTTAGGATATATGCTTGGAAATTGGGAAACCCATGATGATGTTCCTAGTTTGCTGTAGGTTTCCTACCTACTTGAACAAAATCATGTGTACTGTGGTTTCATGAACAGCAGCTGAGACAACCAAACAGCTTTAGCTATTAAAAGGGAAAGGTCTCATTTTCCTTCTCCCCCTCAGAAGAGGTTGTTTGAGACATTGGTTTGATTTGAATTTGAATGTCATCTTAGTTAAAGCACTTCGGGTTTGGCATTCAAGTCCCTTTATCGGAGGATATTTTCATTTTCATTTTCCTTCAAAGTAGTGCTATCCAGCTGACCGGGGAGTGGGGCTTGATGTGGGCTCACGGTATGCATGGCTATACTTGAGTCCTGGATGGATTTCTGCAATCTATACTGAATCCTTGGAGCAGGACCACCTGGGCTAACTACCGTAAAAGCAGCTTGTATCCACTAGCTGCAAACAATTATGTGAACTGTAGGGAACATCAGAAACAAGCAGCGATAAAGGATGGGTGGTCTGGGTTGCACTTTCTCCCCCCAGACTGAAGACAAGCGTGCTGTTAGACACAACTGAGGTACAGTGTCGCCCTGGAGCCTACACTGTGCTAGACATCACGGCTAGCAGAGCAGATGTTTAAAAAAGGGGAAACCTTACCAGAACTGTTAGTAAATAACACTAGGGAGTGGGGAAAGACAGGCTGGCTTTCCAGTTGACTCTTACTCTTCAGGAATCTGAGCGTACCACGACATAGGCAAATGCTTTGGGAGGACTCACTGCGTTGCTGTATGCAAATTGCCTAAGGCACAGCTGTAGGGGTGTTTTCAAAAGCAGTGTGATCCTGCCATCTTGTGATCGTTGTGGATGTTGCAGTGTGTAGTGTGTCACTTGTGTGACAGTCAGCATGTATCGAAGAGTAGTAAGTCTTTATTTTGTGACTGTAACTAAGAGGAAATCTAATTTTTTTTTACCAGTGTGGTAGTTACATCCCAGAACAAAAACGATAAGTAATTTTTCTAAAATCTCTCACGAGCATAGAGTATCAGTTGCAAATTTGTGTGTAGTGAGTTTACTTACCATAGCCTAGAACAGCTTCCTCAAGTAACACTGTTCATTTTCAGCCTGCGTTCTAAAAAGCCCTGTCCACTTTGAAAGCTGCCACTGTTTCCTGTTTTCATCCCATTCTCTTTACAATTCTTCTGTGTTGACTCACCAGAAAAGAGATATTATTGTTGGGACTGACTGGGCGGTGAGCATTTGCCATCTTGATTTGATGCTGGAGGTGTTGAACCCACATGTTGAAGTCAGCTGAATTCTGGCAGCAAATGAGCCTGGATTCTATCATGGACCCTGTGCAAAGAAACATACAACCCCTGGGTCTGGGGAAGGATGGTTGCGATCTGCCTTTGAGCCTAGCAGGTGAATTCTGTCTGCTGCCCCTCTGCTCCGTCATTCATTATCTCTATAGCCACATTCCACCTGCACTTTGATATCTCATGATGAAACAAGCTCGTGTCTGTCTTGTGTTGTTCTTGATGGCAGATACTGGGTTGGCACTGGGACAATTAGGTAGCTTCCTTGTTCCACATGCAGACATCAGCATTTGCCTCATGTTTAGTGTAAGTAGAAAATTAGAGGAAAGGGGAACCTATAATTTATATCGCCTTGCATGTGAGGAATTCTAGTTAACCCTAAGGCATTCTTGATTTAAGGCTGCGCAGCAGTTGCATCCACCTGTGAAAACTAAGATTCCAAATTCCTTCCATCTAGCTAGGTCTCATCCTTCTGTGCAGCCATAGCGTATGCTGCCTGTGAAAGTCCAGTCCAGAAAGGCATGGCATATTCTCCAGCATGGCTGAGTGTTGGAGAGGAGGCATACCCCTTCTTCAGTAGCCCTCTGCGTGGCTGCATAACCCCTCTCATCTTCTAGTCACCTAGGCCAGTCCTTGAAGGCTGGAGCGTGGGTATCACTGCTTTGTGACTATCACAGGACCCTTCACGAACTGCAGAACAGGCTTACCGGAAATTTCAAATGCGTGGCTGATTCCACTTGCAATCTTTCTCAGACGCATCCCAACAAGAGGAAGGAGACCCTGGTATGGTAGGGAATTGTGTTAGAAATTCATTGGTAACAACAGCTTCTCTGTGTCCCACTGCGGTCCCCCTGATGTACAGCAGAATGCTTTTTGCAAAACCCAGAGATGTCCCATCCTTCGAACATTGGACTTTAAGGAAGTCTCTGTGGGATGATATTCACCTCAT
The DNA here is from genome assembly GCF_964188355.1 of Buteo buteo. Classification (NCBI taxonomy): domain Eukaryota; kingdom Metazoa; phylum Chordata; class Aves; order Accipitriformes; family Accipitridae; genus Buteo; species Buteo buteo. The sequence continues at coordinate 3,889,093 of NC_134175.1, forward strand.
TGTCTGAAGACATAGGAAATTGGGGCTTTATTCATGTTTCCCTACTTGTAAAATGACTGTCCTCCTTCATAAAGTGCTCTGAGGTACAGGGGGGGAGATCCACCAACAGACCAAGGCTGGTGTTGAAAAGTTCTTTGTATGAACTAGATGGAATTTCATCTGCCTTGCAGCCTCCCCCTCTTTAATTCCTGCCTCATGCCCCAAACCATGCTAGAAGACTACACTCATGTTCAGGACAAAGAGGCCCTAGTTTGCATTTTGGATCCTGTATTTTGTAAACTGATGATTTCTCGTCTGTGTCCTCTTACAACACCAGTCTTAACCGATGGCGGGACCTAGATTTTTATCAACTTCAATGTTATATAGATCAAGGACCTTTCTGTAACTACTTTCTGTAGCTACAAAGTTTTCTACCTGCTAGAGCTATGAGCAAAGAGATATTTAAGAAACCTTGACTATGAGCACAGATACAACAGACACAAAAAGATTCTTGTGCTTTACCTCATAAACAAATGCCTTCTTTGTACGATCCACTGAAAGAATCAGCAAGTGGGAGGAGGACAGCACAACGTAGCATTCACACATCTCCTGTTGAAATAAGACCAATTATATCTTCCTTCCAAAATGTCTCCAATTTTTTTTTTTTAAAAAAGGAAATTGTATTTCTTCAAAGCTCTTCACCCTACCTTCCTTTCTGCTGATACAGTACTTAGGGCATCTTTATGTACAGATAGTGCTGATAGGTTGTCATGCTTACGGACCAGTTGGTAACTAGGAGCTATGCAGTGTTTAGCTGCTGGACTGTCTTGCACTAGGTCACAGTTTGACTAAAGCTTTATGTCAGTACTTTGTAATTTTATATCATCTTTCCTTAAATGGTCTATGTGCACTCTGAGTGCTAGTAAGCCAGAACATGGCATTCCTTTGAGACCGGGAGGTTTTACTTGTGTATACAGACAGATGAACAGCGATGTGCAGTTAAAGAGATGTGAATTCATGACAAAGCTAGAATAGATCTCAGTTCCCTCTTCTGACCTCATCAAAACCAGCGTAATGGCAATCACACTGCATTAGTTTTATCAGTCATCTCCGGTACCTGTGGAGAGGACTCGATTGTTACACATCCAAATTTGCAACCATAATAACCAGTCCTTATCTCTTTGGGGAAAAGAATATAAGAAACTTCTGACAAAAAGGACATTTTTGTTTCCCCAGGCAATGAATGAAAAGATTCATGATGCTCAAGGAAGCAGCTATGAAATCCATTCAGCTTTTATTGGCCCTGGTGAAAAAAGTCAAACATATTAGCATTAACTCTTGAAAACAAAGGTCAAGACAAATTGTAGCTTTAGTCAAACACTGAGATATGACAGTAATTTGGACAGGATGTATGAAATCCAAATTTCCCCCACCTTTTATTCCTTGCGTATTACTTAGTGGTTGTAGTAAGAGGATGATTACCTCCATGCAATAACTTCTCAGAAAAGCTGGGGAGGACCAAATAATTTCCCCAAGAGAGTGGATGTTCATCCCTTCCCAGCCACTGATAGGCTGCGTGATCAACAAGTTCGCTAGTTCCTCCCGTGTTCTTCCCCACGGTACTGCTGTCTGAAACAAACAAACGTCAGCATGCATTTCTTCTTGTAATCTTACCAGGAATATCCTGTAAAGTAAGACAATTCGAGGTGGAAAAATGGAAATGAGAGCTGAACAATAATGATTTATAACACTAGCTAAAAGAGAGAAGGGGTGCTTTTGCAGCCCAGATGGTGGGAGATTTGGATGTTGACCATATATGTGAATTTGCATAAATTGCTTCCCCTCTCTCTGAGCATCTTCTCTCAACAATGGGGATAAAACATGGTCCCAGGAAAAAATCCAAAACCGACTTGTGATGACAAACTTTCTTGCATGTGAATTTGTAGAACAAAAGCTGAAAACCTATACCTGGGTCTCAAACCAGCCAGAACTGTTGGTTACTTGCTTTCAAAACAAAGGACATGTCATAGCCTCTGGCACTTTACTGTAATGGGATACCACATCAGGATAATGCCATGGTGGGTGAGATAAATAGGCCTATGATTTCTTCCCTGATAAAAATCTTTGCTTGCATGACCCTGCTCATACTCACATCTTCTGTTTCTGCTAGGATTGCAGGGTCCTTAGGATGGAGGGATGCCTCGCTCTGGCCTTCTGAGTTGGACCACATTCTGAAATGGAAGGGAATATGGAAAGGCATAGAAAAGCACTTACATGTGTTGCATTTTAAAAAGAGAGAGAGAGAGATTAATGCTCAGCAAGCAGACAGATTTATGGATATCTGGCATAAATTTGATGTATTTTAGAATATGCTATTTTCTACAGGAATATTGGATGCTAACAGCTCAGTGAACCCTAGGGAAAAAAATGCAGCAGGTGCAGAATCAGAAAGCAGGCATGTCAAGGAGTAACACACCTGAACTTTTGGGGAACATACCATTAAATGTTCCCCCACATTAAGCAGAGACTAGGTCGTAAATTCAACAAGGCACTTAGACTCCTAATTTTCTACTGGCATTACATAGAAAAGAGTGTAGGGATGATGAAGGCACTCTCAGTGTGCCTGCCTTAATGGACAAGGAAGGAATAACACTGTTTCTTGGAATATGGTGAAATTATGGAAGGAAATGGATAATGTAGCTCAACACTTGGCCTAAAGTAAAGAATACTGAGGTGGTATGGTAACAGTCTTCACATACGTAAAAGACCACTAGAAGGAGGTGTGTAAGACAGAGACAATGGCCTTACCTGCATTAAAGGTTAGCTATTAGGAAGAAACAGGCTTGCCTGGGATATTGCAGAACTTACATCACTGGAGGTTTTCAAGGACAGGCTAGACAAGCACCTGTCAAGCAAGATTTAGGAAGAGCTGAGGCTGCTCCAGAGGTAGAAGCAGGACTAAAGTCCTCCTGAGCTGCTTTTCATGCCTCTGATTTGTCTCTGACATGTAACAGTCTGATTGAAAACATGTATTTCTGACAAAACATGAGCAGTACCTGCCAGAGTCCCAGGAGTTAGTTGCGATTGCCTGCCCAAAACAAGAGAAAGTTACATCCACGGCAGGAAGGTGTGCTCCCACCTTCAGTTTCTCAAATGCTGACCCTGTATCTTAAAAGGCTGCGACACCTTGATGGGGGACATATTGAGGAGAAGTAAGCGGTTTAGTTAGAAGACTAGATGAATCTGACACTTAGCGTTACTGTAAATTCTGGCTAGAAAAGGGGAAGAAGAGAAAGCTCTTCCTTTAGCCGAGCCATATTTGGAAAGCAAATACAGCCATTGAGTTTCAGTCTCAAGCACCAAATGCCTTTCTGTTTGAGTGGTGCTGATTCACATGCCCCCCCACATTGCTACCTACCTGCTCCTGCCTGGCTTCAGTAGCTCCCCCTCCTCCTGGCCTGTTCCTGCAGACCCAGCCTGCCTGGCACTCGGGTTGCAGCATCCCATGCTTGGTCACTGGCTCCCCTGTCCACAGATGCTTGCTTCAGACTGCTGCTGCAGTCCCAGGATGACATGAACGTGCCCGAACTACAGTCAATTAGACTAAGCATAGGAGGGGAAGGAAACACGCATGGACCCTTCAACTTACTGCTCATTTGAATTCCTCTTGGGTTAGAGGCAGCAGCATCTGAGATGTAAAAGCATTTCCTGTTGGTTTTAAACCTCTCTGCCTTCCCCCCCGTCTCCTTGGTCCCCCAAGCGTCATTGTTTCCTGCTCAGATGGTGACCTGATATAAGTGTGTGCTGCTGCTTGGCTGTCACCTCAACCAAATGGAAAATAGAGTCTGAATGTAATGAGGTTAAATGTGCACGGCACAGAGGATCTGATGAGTGAGGTGGCTGCACGTACAGCTGTGAATGATGGGGCAAACTGGGGGATTTCCACTGTTAAGCCTTAGGTTTAGCCTTTGCAGGTTCTCTCCCTGCCTTTTTGTATAAGGACTTTGTATGTAAAAAGTTTGGCCTGTTTCTGGATTGCACTGGTCAGATCAACATTGTTTTTAAAGGGGATGAGTTTTAATGGGGTAGCAGTTGTCTCATTTTCTTTAACCTTCCTATAATTTCTGGCTGGCTGGTTAAAGTATTACTTTCTGCAGAAGAGTGAAGTACTTATAAAAATAGTTACTGATTTTCCAGTTGAGGTTCATACCTGCTTGTTTATATAAGGTGACAATGAGCTGGACATGCACTACAAGTTTAGCTTTTATTTTCTTTTTATGTCTTCTGAACTTGTGGAAACCCTCTTGCTCTGTGATGGTTCAGAGGGTTTTTCCATGATGGTCAGAGAGTTGCAGGTGTGGTATAGTTAGGAGTTTGTCGACAGTTCTTTCTGGGTGACAAGGCAACCTTTTTTCTAGAGCAACCAGGCTTCTTGGAAGAGTTCTCCAGCACCTTGGCAGGGCTGTGACCGAAGTGGCTGGTACCGCCTGTGTGTGGCCACAGATACCGGCCTGTACGCAGGCCAGTTCTGAGCTTCGAGGGTTGTTTCTGGCCGAGGTCTGCAGCATCCTCATGGTAGAGAAGCACAAAATGGCAGAGTGTCTCTAAAGGCAAAATACCCTGGCCTTTGAGGCGCTTGTTGAAAACCTCAAGAACCAAATCTGGAAAAGAAAATGCGGTTGTGAGATGGTCTAAACACTCTGATCCTAAAATAGACCTAAGCTGTCATGTGTATGCACAAATCAGCTGTGTGCATGGGAAGGATGAGGAGTGGGGAGGGGGAGTGATTTCCAACCCGTGATCTGTGGCCTAACTGTTAAGACAATTTAAAAAAAAAAAACCAACCACCCCCTACTTTTCTTGCATTCATTTCAGCCAGCTTCAGCTCCACTGGAAACATTTTAGGAAATTGGTAGGAAAAATACTGTAAAACTGCTTACAGTTCAATACAGGATATGAATAGATCCCAAAATAAACATACATATGCACAGAAGGGTAACCATCTATGACAGTAAGCATAAGGAGGCTATTGCTCATACCCTTCATGCAGACATAGACTCTCACTTTACTACTTCTCCTTGCAGATACCATGATATCACAGAGAATCGGGTCCTCCAGGCAGGAGCAGTTCTAATTAATGTATATCAGACTATAAGGATTTTTTCAGTCTTTGTATAGTTCACATAACAGTTGCCAGCTATATGTGTGAAGTACAGTGGGGTACTCTGGCATTTAAGCACTGCCACAGCGGTGGAAGGCACATTGTACAAACCAACTTAAATTCCTGCACATTCAGAACAGCAGGCATGAGAAGAATGTGCAGATGCAGTTTATAGGGACAGATGTTAAGATTTAGTCTTTTGTACATAAATATGTGAGAAACATCCTTAAAAATAATTGTAACTAAAACAAATTTAACCACTTATTTCTTTCTAATGGGTGCGTGGCTAAAAAGACCATCGCTTTTGCAGGTCTGCATGGATTAGAATTTTCAGTGTCTTCTAAATTGCTTATAAACTCAGCAGTGAGATAGCTTTATTCAAAGATTGTTTTGGACCTACATCTGATATAAACAGGAGTCTTTCCTCTGACAAGCAATGAGGTGATACGATTATCTGCTGCTGGCCACCCTATGACTTGTTCACTTACCGAGACTCTCATAGACTACAGCTGGGATGATGTCTCTCAAGACTTTGCAGTTAGTATGCAATGCTGGGTTTGCATTCATCTCCAGAAGCCAGACCTGGGAAAGGTGAATGCCAATCAGGAAACTAGGCTGGATCTCCTTAGAGTCAGAGCAATGCCCTTTTACTGACTTAATGAACACCTTGAGAGGTAGGAGTGCTAATAAATCCCAACAAAATCCCGTAACACAGAATGCAGGCAGGACAGAATTTTCATAAGGACTAGATGAATTAAACAAAATCCCTTTTTGCATACACTTACTTACTTGAGAACAACACTACACATTATTTGTGTCCCCAGCTGATGCTCTTTAGATTAACTCTTGCTCTATAGGCGTGTAAAGGCTCTGTGTTTCCTAATGTACCGGTTTCCGTAACAGTTTCTAGTTGAGTTTTTTTTGGATAACCATGAAATAAAGTTATAAGGAATCTAGGAATCATTTTGATTTGAGGTAGACATGGGATCAAAACTAAGCAAACATTGTATGGGGTTTTCAATGTTTCAATGGCCTTGATTTCCTGGGTAAGCTTTAGTTTCAGGTAGAAGCCATGTAAGATACTAATTTTACATATTTATACTAGTCTCATCTCCATTTCCCTTCGAAATGCCAAGGTGTGAAACTACAAGCCACAGAACATGATGGTCCAGTTACAAATCTGTGTGAAACCAAACAATTGACTTGCAAGTAATTTTATTTTCTATTTCTTCTCCCTGTAGTGAGAGAAACTCATCTATTCACTTCCTGCCTCCACCATATGGTGCTGCATTCTGTATATAACACATGTAGGAACTATTCAGCATTTTGTAATGAAGGATATTTAATCATGTAACAGCCCCAGGAGAGTTTTACTCCCTTTAAATTTATTTTTAAAGATAAGGGTTTTTTTCTGAAGTGGCAATGAGTTTGCTTGCAAGTACCTTTCACTTTGGCACTTTATTTTGCTAAGAATAAAATAAAACAATAATTTTCACTTATTTGAAATACTTTATTAAACAAATTAAGAGACTGGTAAGTGAGGGCACTGAAATGTCTTTTTTTTTTTTTTTTCTTTTCCCCAGAGGAGACCTGGAACAGCTGCTCAAAAAAACCTGCTTTGCAGATGCCAACAGAGGGCACCTAAGTTACATACATTTTTCCTGGCAAACTCATTCTTCTCTGTAAGTGTTCTTCCTCTTAAAAGTTCATAAGATTTTGTGCTGACAGACAAACTTAATGAACCTTTATAATTGTCTTGATTAGGTTTTGGTTTCTTCTCCTTCAAAACAAAGAAAACTGACAAACAGGAGGAAGAAAGTTCTCTGTGATACCTATCATGCTGTTCATCTTCTATATTCTCCATTATTGTACTGTCTGAATGTCTCACAGTTTTTAAATGCTCTTAACCTCTCAACAACCAGGGCAAGTTAATAAATGCCCTTTGTTGTATTTCAGGAGGAGCAGAGAGAATAAGGCCAAGATTCACCATATCTCTGTGAATATCCATAACTGTCATGGGAATTTCATGCAGAATGGAATGCCTGTGCTTATCCCTGCATATGGCCTGCAGGTGCCTTGCTCAAAATTTCCTAGCAAACATATAAAGAAAGGAAACCAAAACCCAGAATGTCTGTCCTTGACTTTCTAACCGTGGACCGTCCTTTTTCTCTAGGCTTTTCAAGTGCTGAGAACAATGAGTTCCCTGTGGCTTTGGTCAGAAATGCTGCTCAGGATGTTTCTCAGGGATGAAGAGGTTACTGTTCCCTGCAGCCTGCCAGGACAACTCCACATTCTGTCACATCTTAAACTTGCTCTGTCAAGACATCACAGGTAGGCTTAAAAACTTTAAATAGTGAGATTTGTCCATAGGTTCTTGAACAACATGCTGACTGCAGCCAGATCCTGCATTACACCAGGATCTGAGGTCTCGTTTCTTGTTCTTTGTATAGTGCTAGATGCAGTGTTAGCATCTGCTGAATACTTTTTGTTTTCACCTAGTTTGATTACTATGGTAGTCTCATTGCTGCAGAACCATCCTTACAGCAGCAGTTCAGTTTTTCAAAGGAGCATTGGATGATGAGACTAGGCTCTGTTGCGTGTTGACATGGTGGCTAACAGACAGCATAAAGACCTGTCTCAAGGGTCCTTTGCTTGCTGACATGGCAGAGGTAAGACTACTTGGTGTGCAGGAAATGCATGATTGAGCCAGAATTTTGTTCTGTTTCTGATGAAAAAACATTTAGTTAAGCTAATTGTGTGGGTCTTTGCTGGAGCTCACCAGGTAGAAGCTAAATAAACATCCTGCTGGGGTCTCAGGGACGGAGAGGGCATTGGTCCACGCTCCCAGAGGCTCCAAGTGACTTGATAGCCAAGGCCGAATGGGAATGTGTACATCTCTCTGCGTCAAACTTGTTCTTAGAGAGGATGGCTGTAATGTGCTTCAAAGCCCAAAGCTATCCACAGCAGGGCTGTCTTATCCTGCATTTGTGTAGCAGGAGGTCTCCAGGAAGCCTGACCTCTGGCTGGAGCTTTAAGCAGCACTGAAATACCAGTCAGAAATAGGAATAAAATAACTCATTCTGTATCCTGTATGGACATAGCTGAAGCCACATGCGCAGTCACAAACCAAGCACTGGAAGGGCTACTTAGATGTAGCCGACCCAGAAAGGGACCTGCTTAGTGTTAGTGGAGACCACATGATAAGGCAGTGGGGTTCTGTTTTCCACAGTCTTAACAAGCTTTTATCAGATTTTTTTAATCATCGTGACCTGGGGTGAGCAAAACCAAGTCTACGGTATCCTTGTGGCACCTCATACTCCCGGGGTGAATGAAAAGCTATGTCATTCAAATCAAAGGAACCGTCCCTGCTTTAACTAGGGATTTGAGTGTTATCTTCATTTATGTACATCTATCACAAACTGGCAAACGGCTTATCTATGTTCAGTCTGTTCTCTACTGATAGGTAGCTGAATCCCTTTATGGCTGATAAAAAATTTACACATCTGTCTTCCCAGCATACCTCTGGAGAGAAGCCCTTTCACACGGCTGATGCAATGCTTTCTGAAAGCAGGTTCCTTGAGCATTTAAATGACACTGTCCTAAGCTCTGTAGTGACTTAGGCATTTACAATGCAGCACAAGGAAGCTCTAGAAAACAGTAGGAAAAAAGCCAACAACAGCAAAACCACATCCGTCACTTTTGCTCCCTCTCCTCTTAAAGTGCTTCATTCTTTTCTCAGCTTACATATGAAGATGCAAAGCTCTACAGAAAGCTGTGGTTTCTCAGCAGGGCCTGCTTTCATAGTCTATGCTTCTAAGAACTCTGAGGCAGGAAAGACACCTTCCAAAGACTGAATCAGGATGCTGCAGGGCCTTCAAGAATTTTTAGGAATGATGCTAGGGTCATTTATATCTCAGATAAATAAAGAGGAGGGAAAGGCATGATGAGCTATAGGACTGAACATATAAGACCATGTTAAATCGGCATAAAGCAGATTCTACACATGTCGTGAAATAGGATGACAAGGAGAATAAGGCTATCGTATATTACAGGTGGAGAGGACAGGATGTCAGACCAGGAATTGTAATGTCAGCCCACAGAAAACAGGGAGTTTGCTGCACTGACCAGTGCTGACTGTGGTTTGAAGCTGTCAGTGCTGCGTCCAGCTGCTGTACACTGCCTCTGCAGGAAGTGTACAGGCATCTCTTGATGCAGCACTGCGCCAATAAAAAAGTAGGTTTGTTGCTCCCCAGCAGGGCCAAGAAAACATGGACAAATCTATGCTAAACAAATGCCTAAATTTCCACATTACTCTCTCTCAAAGGGAAGTTCCAGGTTCCAGCTCACTCTGTCACCACTACGTGTCCAGAAATCCTCATCATTCTTATAGATAATACTTGTCAAGAAACAGATTTTGTTTATCTCTCCAGATGTAAAATACATGGGGATGTAATCGTCTTTAAACGCTGCAGTTTTTAACTAGCCAAGTAGGAATTGCCACAATAGAGTGATACTGGATCTTCTATTCTACTTAAAGTTTACACAGCCAGGGCTTTGCATGCCAACGTTGCAAAAGACAATTCGCACTGAAATTTGAGAAGCACCAGTTTCTATGTCTTTGCCATTTATTCTCCCTTGCCATTGACTTCCTGTACAAAGGAGTCTATTGTTCAGGTGCCTTACCCACTGCTGCATACATTAATTCTATTCTTTCATAGGGTTTGCTGTTCCTGCTGTCCTTTGCTGGAATATGTTTGAGTTCCTTTCTGCTTTAGCAACAGCAGAATCTGCCAGATGGCTTTCTGTTATGTTTAGGCCAGGTGCTTTTGAAGGACTGTGCTGCATTGAAAGCACCTCGATCACTGTATTTAACATTTCCCTTTCCCTTTCTTCTGGCTTTTCTCTTCTGTGTTTCATTCACTCTTTACAAGTTTGCGTTGTAACTCTAGTAGATTTTATAGACTCAGTGGGCTGACCTGTTGCCAAATGGTGAATCTACAGTGAACATGGAGATGCTGATGCTGAAATCTGAATTGATAATGACTGATTCTTCAGCATGGTGAGGATGAGTTCTTTGTCACCTTTGATGGATACTTAGCTAGTGTAAATCAGTATACTTCATGTGATGTTAGAGGCATTACAGAGTGATTTATGCTGGCTGATCATCTGGCATGTTTGGTTTCTGGAGAAAGAAAAAACCGAGTGGGCATTAAAATTCCCACGCTTTTCACTATGACCTCCACTTCCCTGTGAAAATTCTGCGCAGAACAGTTTCATCTGCAGTAAGTAGTATTTTTCTTCCCATCCTAAGCTGTTAATGCCAGGGTTTCTCTGTGCAGTAAGTGTGCAGGCAGTATCTGTGCCATGTCTTGATGCCAGACAATGGAACTGGAGCAAAAAAATGAATCCTGCACTTCATAGCTGACTGGCTGCTCTATTTAATTCCTAGCACCAGAGCCTGTGTCAGCCATGCTATACTGCTGGCATTGGACATCTGGCCAATATCATACTTAGTATTTGATGATATGTATTCATACCTTAAAGTTTTCATCAATTAAAAAGTCACAGCCGATGAGATCAAAGTAGCCTAGTTTGCAATCCAGTTTGTGCTTGGCTGCCAGGAAGCACTGCAACATGATCTGCTGCATCCTTTTCTGAAAGAGAAGACAGGGAATGGTGGTAACTGATCATTGTGAATGCCAAGGGCATAGGAGTCACTGCAAGTCATAGGTGTCCTCTTGGTTTAGGGACCTTTTTCCTTCCCCTGCCTCCAGCAGAGCTCCTCTCTAGACTTGGAAGAGTGTTGCATTTTGCAGACCATGTGTCTGTCCACTTTGCCTTGATTGAAACCCCCTCTTGAACATGGTTCTCCAGACCGCTGTGGTACAGTGCTTGCAGTAGGTGAGGCAAAGTTCCACTCAATTTGGAGTTGAAATGCGCAGTGGGGAACTTCGGCGTGAAGAGAGAGACCATAAAGTTGGCTGAAAAGTTTCTGATCCCCTGAGAAATTTGGCAAATTCAACTAGATGTGCTTTTGAGCTGTTTTGCTAAACAAAAACATAGTTTAACAAAGTTTTTAGCTTTTAAATTTTCTTTGTATTTGGCTTTAAACTACAGTGCTTCCAAAATTAACCTGAGAAAGCTGTGTCCTCTGCATTTTTCATTTTCAAGTCATGTGGAGAACTGATGCGTCATTAGACTCAGGCAGATGAAGTAGAAGTCTTAGGGACTCGGATAATTTCTTTGTTTCTTAGTGAGACAGGAAGATGGTAAGAAATCAAGCCAGTTGAGTCGTCTTATCTCTCCTCCATGGTAACACAAGATCTAAGGCCCTGACATGATTTTCGTGTGGCAAAATCAGATGGAAAGTGAATGATGAGACCAATTCAGACAAGAAAGAGACCACTGAAAGTGTAGTCCCTTTTCAGGCTAAGACCTGTCAGGCTGGAGGCTGGAGAGCTCTCTAATGTGTACTGTATTTTTTAATGCAGGGCCACAGCATTGGGCCAGGAATGTGAAGACTATAATTGCATTTTTATAGCTAGCATTTACATTCACATTCTCTTTCCCAGCTGTTTGCCCATTTTATTAAAATTACACTCTTTGTGTCTTCACTTCTGTGTTTAGCATCTGCAGATAAACCAGTTACCGTGGGACCATCAATACCTTCTCACGCAGCCTATGTGTGTCCTTGGGAGCTCCAGTGAACTGACGGGTTTTCTCCCTATTCCTGTCACCCTAGTTAGGCAGACTAGCACACCATACACTTGCTTGCACTTACAGTAAACACAGTGAAAACCCAGTCTTTGGGGAGGCCATTGGTTTTTCTGAACTTCTCATTAACGTAGCTGTTGAAGTGCTCCATCCGCCAAACTGTCTCATCTTTCAACTGGCTGTACAGGGAGTTCTTCTTCTGCATGTACTGAGAGGTGGGGAAACAGAGCAAAGGGAGGATTAGATTTCTGGCAGTGAAGAGTAACTGGGAACCAGTTTACATGGCAGACAGTCAGCTACCCTGAGTTGTTCCAGGCATCTGGAGTTGCGAAGGACCCCAGGATCAAGTTATAGAGGTGGAGGGAATAGAACCCCTCACTAACAGAGCTAAACCTGAGCAAATGTCCCGACTCCCATTGTACAGCACTGCCACAGGCAGAAATATGCCCGACCCACATGGACACTGTAGAGACAATTACCCAAGGTCTCTGTCAAAGCAGTGTTTGTTTTTGAGTCATAGTCATGATATGCTTCGGACTAAATCCGGTTTCAGTGTCCGTCTGCCTAGTACTGTCCTAGAGGAGAGTACATCTGGGAGAGATGGATGGATGTATCCACAGAGGAAACCAAGGTGAGGGCTTCTCTATTCCGCTGTCTCATTAATCCCTATGGCAGGTGGAGTTTATCAGTACTGGGGTATTTACATTTTTCGATCAAAGGCAAGTCCCCTTTATCTGTGAAACAGCTGGCCTTGGCTGCAGCTCCATCTGCGGGACAGTTACTGTGAGGTTGCAAAGCTTCTGGTTAGTGATGCTGTCTCTGCTGCCTCTTGTCTTTTGGAAATACAGTAGGAAAATGGCTGATTCCAGGTGGAATGAAAGGATAGGAAGGGAATGAAAGCAGAATCAACTGTAATTTGGAGAAGTCTGCCCTATTAGCAGCTGCTCCTGTAAATTTCATTTCCCTCCTCCCAGCAGGAACCCAGATAATTTATGTTCTGCTTATAAACACCTGTCCTTTGTTTAGTATTACTCGTGCCATGGGATCCTACCCCAGCACCTGAATTCCCCTGTGGATAGCTCTCTAGCTGAGCAAACAAACTATTCCAGGAAAACAAGTGGCATACTGATAATACCATATATTGCAGGAAGCAGCTACAATCTGCTGTCCTGAACTGCACTTCTACAGGAACTGTAAAACTTCAGCTGAAGTGGGCTTGTCTGATACCTCTCTAATGTGTATTTCGCTAGTTCTCAGAACACAGCATGACTCTGGGAGAAGGGCTTTAAAAGCAAACTGTTGTCTTCCTTCTGATTCTTTCAATTCTCTTTCATCAGGGCCAGTTCTAACTACTGAAGGGCCTCATTTGAAGTGAAAACTCAGGTAGATCTGAGCAAGGAAGGCTTCTATTTTGTATGACAAGAGATGTATGGGGATACAAGCCAGAGCAGTCTCGTTCTGTTAGAGCTCTCATTTGAGAAGCAAGATGAACAAAGATGGAGATTTAAGGATGATGGCTCTTGAAGAACACATCTGCATCTTACATCATTGTGATTATTGTATTTAAGCACAACAGGATCAGCAAAATCCTTAGCCAAGATTAAGGCTCCTTTGTGCTAGGTAGCTGCAATCAAAGGCTTCTTGCCCTAAGAAGCTTATGGTTTACAGATACATGAGAGAACAGTGGCAGGAAAAAGAGGTCCAGGGAGAGAAATTGTCCGGTTAAGCAGAGAACTGGTCCATGGCAGAGAACAGAACCTGATCTGGTACTGCTTCTGTTCAGCCTTGTTGCCATGCCTGACCGTAAACCCATGTCCGTTTCCTGGCTGCAGGGATTTTGCATGCATGAGGCATTTATTTTTAGCCTTTCAAAAGTCTTTTTTGCTTCCTATCTCTGTCAACCACACCCTCCACTTCTTCTGAACTAAGTGACCTTAGTTTACCTGATTGGTCAGATGCACAGTCAGATCATCAGAAGCGGCATCATAATTGACACAGGTTAACCTGATGTAACCTTGGGCAAAAAATAACACGTATGGTGCTGTGCAGGCAATGAGGAGATAAGACCGGACATCAAACTTCTTCCCTTCCAGGAGCAGAGGCTGGTGAATATACCTGTGAGAGCAGTATTTCAACACGCATCATGAACAGGCAGCCATTATACATGGCAATTCAAAGCTCACATAACCCCCCCCAGCCAGTTTGTTTCTCACCACAGAACTAATGAACCTCTTTGTCCCTTTTCCACCACTGGTTTTAAGGGGAGTGGCAGCAGAGGATGCCTGGAGGAGAGGCTGGAAATGCTAGAAACAGCTTTTTTCAAGAGGAATAGAAGCTGTGGGAGTGTCGGGAGCAGGAGATAATTAAAGATTTACTCATATTTACTGGAGAATATAAGAAGTTTATGTCTGAACACAAAGAGCCCTTCATACAGAACCACTGCTTTTATTCCAGAGTGGTGTAATCTGGGAACTGTTTCCCTTAATCACCAAAGATTGCGGCATGTCTACATAAATAACAAGGCTATGCTGTTAAAACAATCAATGCTAACAACAGTTTCCAAAGGAATATGGAGCCTCATTCTTCAGAGTATAAGCCATTCCTCACTAACAGAAATCAAGATGAGGTCTAAGATAGGGCCCAACCAGTTTTGCCCCTGGCACTGCTGCTTGTCCATGTCAAAGACCACATATTGGTCTAACTAAGGCTCTTGGTCTGATTTTGTCAGGCAGTCATTGTTTTGCTCCATATACTGGCTGCTGCATAAACACAGTCCAGCCTATTTCAGAAAGCCTGTAAGACCATCGTTCTAGTTTATCATTTTACAAATCTCTCTTGCCCTTTTCAATGAGGCCGACTATTCCTTTGTTATGAAAAGACATGTTTGGATGAACGTAAGCAGAGACTATTGCTTGCTTTGGCTAAGGAAGCTCTTGGAAAGGTTGCTGTGTGCTGTGTTCTCTTGCAACATAAAGATGCCAAGCCATGCTAGCAGAATGTCAGGGAAGTGGCACAGGGTCAGTGTGAGGAATTGGTATCACCACTTTGCTAGGACATGCAGTGATCACTACATGGCAAAATGTGCTTTTGCTATGCCAATGCTACAGCGTTGTCACGAGTGTATCATGTTGTCATTGCTGGCATGTCATGACAATGCCAGGCGAAGTCATGCGTGTGTGGGCACCGTGAAGTTTAGAGTGCCCTGTATACCTAGCTGTGTACACCAAAGGCAGGATCAAAGGCATCTGGGAACTGCAGCTCCTAGGATAAATAATGAAAACATCTTTTTTGCATTTCTCTTTGAAAGTTTTATTCATTCATCTCAAAGCACTGAATTGATTTAATTATAATGCATTCCTCAATTGAGGGAGGGACACTGAGGCAAAGGGAAGTTAAGCAAGTTGTGTAACAGTAAGCAAGTAACGTTCAATAGCTGAAACTGTTCTCGTGACTTCTGCTGCTGTATTTTTCTCTTCCTTTTTCTGCTGTTCTACTCCTCTACAAAATGTTCTAGCAATGGCTGAGAGGGTATATGTTCTACAAAGAAGAACTTGTGTGGTTCATTTGTTCATGCAAGGAATAAAAAATAAAACAACTCCCACCCAAAATTTTAGTGACTGCTAGCCACTGCCTGTTGATTGAGGTCTAGACATCTGCAGCATTGAGGCAGAGTTAAGAAGATACTTGGAAGGCTTTATTGGATTGCATGGAGCAGATATTGCAGCTGTATGATTTGTAAAATGCTAGCTTTGTATAAGAAGCTGGGATAATAGCTAATTTAAATTGCTTTGCACAAGGCTTTATGTGTAGAACTCACGTACAGAACTGTAGCATCAGGCCTTTTGAAGTCATTTTTAAATTACCAGACAAAGGTAAACTCAAATCTCTCTGATGACAAAGATCTACCTTGAAATGACTTAAGTGCGGATGCAAGACAGACTAACCAGAGAAATAGCCTCTCTCCCACAAAATGAAATCTCATAGGTTGATGAGATGTGGTGTAACCACATTAAATACCTGTGGAACAATTCGACTCTCTGAGGCCAGTGTGCTTAATCAAGCACACTACTCACACATGAATTCCCAGGCTTCAGTCTCTACCTTTGCACTATTCTTGCCTGGGGAGCCTTGTATGGCACCCTCTTACTGAGTAGGTATTCCTCAGTGCTGTGGAGCTTGGCTCGAAGGGTGTTGACAGCAGCTGGATTTTTAAGCAGGAAAATTCCTCGACCTTGGTTAGAGCAACTTGGTTTGCAGATCCAAATCTGTTCTTCTGCAGAGAGAAGAATGAGTCTATTATAGTAATGTGTGTGGTATGAAACACCAATGTGCCCATTAGTGGGCTCTGAAAACTGCTCCCTTGAACATGTGTGTATATATGTGTGTTTATACGTACATATAGGTATCAATTGTTATTACTGTGTATACTTTTATGAACATTTCAGAGGATCACATAGCTATTTAAATTGATTGCCATGATGATTAAGATAATTCACCTTTGTAAAGCTCAAAAAAAGCATTTCTCTCATCTGTTAAGTCCAGGCGAAAAGATTCTGGGAAGAATTCTTCCATCTTCAGTAACCTACAGGAGAATCAAATAGAAATTGAAAACCCTATCCATCATGTTAATTCCTCTGTTACTTTCAGAAAGGATGGCTGCAAGTAGGAACTTAAGAAATGGCTTTTTTTTCCTGCTTGTGAACAGTTGTGTGTTTGTATATGTTTTTCCTGAGCTACCTCATTCCACAAGCTTTCAAGAATATATGTTAGCCTTAAGGCATTCTTCATATGCTCAGTTTTTTATATGCTCAGTTTTTTGAAAACTAGTTGAGATGGCTGCAGGTAACCGTGGTGCAGGATTGTCACTTGGTTTTTTGGTAGGTGAAAAATAAAGGAGCAGAAATGGCAGTAAGCTTCTCTTACATTTACAGTGGCTATGGCACAGGAAGTTGTGGCCTTTCCAGTAGGATGATGTACCCAAAACAGAGGAATTACTATGACTGTTGTCTTTGGGGGACCTGGCACTCCTACAACTCCAGACACAGAGAAGGAAGAAATTCTCTCTGATGTATATACTTCTGGGAAAAAAGTGATTTTTCTAGAAGATAAGAAAGAAATAAAACCCCATATACTTTGTATCCTGTACTGTTATGCATCCGGAAGAAACTGGTTCTTTGTTTATGCGTTCTCACTTTCTGTTGGCATGTTTCTGGTCAGGGTTCAAAGAGGTGAGAGTTCTTACTTGGAATTAGAGCTCCTACTGATCTTTTTGATCATCCGCTGTTGCTCTCTCAGGCAGCATAAAAGCCCTGTCTTACTGGTAAGGACCCCGTTGTTGGGAATCTGGTAAAGAAGCTGTTCACCTGTATGAGAAAACAAAAAAAGCGCTTACCGTCATTGTCCCATGCAGCAGAATCTGGAGGATGAAGCTGACTTTGTCACTGTTGACTTTCACCAGTTTGCTTTAAGGCAGTAGTGACAACTCACAGAGCAGTGAAAACACTTGCTGTAAATGTATTTCTGTCCAACGTCATAGTGGAACAAACAGTCCTGATGGGACTTCATGAAATCGTGCATCCCTTGCTAACTCCAGAGGTGCCACTGCCATCGTACCGTTCCAGCTGCAGAATTGCATTGAAACGTAGCCTATCTGCACCGCCGTATATTAGACTGACTGCTGTAATGGTGCAGCCTGACAAATAGCCACCACATTGCCATCAGAGCTGGCAGGAGGGGAAAGGCAGCTGCTGTACGTGGACTGGTAGAGAAGCGATAACACAATGCCTTGACCACAGGAAAGCCCGCAGCTCTGTGCCGTGATGCTCAGGCTTGCCAGGGGACAGGTCTTGACCAGCTCCCAGAGGTAAAGGAATTGCCTCAGGGGCTGTGCTTAGGGAGTTTTTTTGTTTGTTATGCAAAGTACCTCTCTGAGGGTGCCAGCCAGAGGCATTGTTGTGGGAGTCCTTGATTTTATGCTTTTCTGGTGGGAAAGCTGGCTGGACCCTGTGAAGTCAGGATGCACTGAGGAGAGTGCAGTTCAGAAAGTTGCTTGCTAAGACAGTGGAGTAGTTTGGCTTTTAGTGACTCTTTTCTCCCTAGATAGAGATAGCTGGGCCTGGGATGTGTGGGGTGACCCATCTTGAGCTTACTTTACGTCTCTCTCTAAGTGCACCCTTCCTTTTCTCCTCTCCTCACCTCCACTGTGGGGAGGGTGGTGTTTAAATCTCTGTACTGCTCATTTCACTAAGTTCATTTCAGTGGTATCTTTTCTCCCAAAGCTGTTTTCTTGTCTAAAGCCCTTTCTTTAATCACCACGGCAAACCAGCTCTGATGTCCCTTCTGAGGTCTGCCAAGAAGTTGAGGTTACCTGTTTCTCCTACCCCCAAGTGACCTCCTCTGTCCTGGGAGTCACAAGTCCAGCATTCTCAAGTTTTTCCCACCACCCTCTCCCACTCAAGGGCCACAGGCATCTCTACCTTCTTTGAAATGGTAATAGGTCTCTCGGCACTTGATTTCACACCATTTCAGTGCATAATCCTCTCTTCCGTTGTCATAGATACGCTGCCAGCCTCTGCTCTGGCAATAGATGCTCACACTGCATAAGGAAAACAAAATAGAAAAGTAGCCTCCCTTCTATTAACAAATTGTTAGCTCATATCCCTTGAACTCCTAATAATTTTCTCTGGGAGCCTGACCTAACATGCCCAGAAGCCCCTGGGTGGGGGATAAGATGGGAAGCATTAATTAGAATGGCCCTAGTGGACCTGCTGGTCTGAACTTGAGAGGGTGGGGGGAGTAACTGAGGATGCTAAGAACATTATGATTCAGCAGCTCTAATGAGAACTTGTACCATTTCAGCAGGGCTTTTCCAATTAGGATGCAACTGGTACCCATGGAATAGAAATGTTCAGGGTCCAGTCTTAATAAGGAGCCTCTCCCCTGAGGAGTTTAGGGAGAGATGACAAGTAGCACTAGAAAAAGCTGTTTGTAGACAAAACTATGAAAAGATAGCAAGGAAAGTGCTATTTGCTGCAGAGATTCTGTGATGCTTGCTGGTGACAACTTCTAGAGAAGAATGCCGATGTGCTGGAAAGAATTCAGAAAGGAATGAATGGAACTTCTGATCTGACAATTTTTCTTGGGCAGAAATCTCTTATTTTTCGCTTGTTTTATATTTAGCACACCGGAACGTTGATCGACAACAGTGGTTCCTAGCTCTACTGATGAAGAACCAGAGAAACTTTCAGTAAGTAAATACAAGTATTTTGTTACTTTGCAACGATATAGTAGACAGCTTCTTTACCACTGGTGGCCTTCCAGTGGATACTTTCTATTTAATTTACCTTTAAACAGTTTCCCAGGTGTACCACTCCAAAAAGCCAGCAAATCAAAGGAAAATTATTTGAGGCCAATGGATAACATTGCATGACTTCATATATGGTTATACTACCGTACCTATGAGTCTGCTGAGAGGACCTACTTACAGCCCAGCTCCATTAGATCCACTGATATAAAAATATGGTCCTTGTCCCATTGGTACTTTTGGTATCTTTTCTTCTAGTTGTTTTTCTTGAGGGCATGCCTTACTCTGTGTTCTCTTCTCATTAGACTTGGCTTTGTCAAGCTCCGCTTCAGAGTTGATAGAAGTAGCTGCAAAATTGGAAATGGAGAAACTTCAGATGATCTGGGATCTTCCTCATAAAATCCACATCCAGAAAGACAGCTGCTACGGAAGAAAATATTGTAAGGTAAGGGACCGCTTCAATTGGTTTTATAGCCATCGCTAGGGGCATTGTCTGAAAACAATTCAGAAATTATTGCTAATGTAACGTGGTGGCAGGTACCATGGTAGATTAAGTGGAAGTATAATAAAATACACTCCAACCAGCCCTAGTCTGTCAATGCTAAATGGCATTCTCTCACCTGACAGGCCTCTGCTTTGCAGGACTTTCTCAGATATCTTGTCTAGGTGAGTCTCAGTTCTGCCCTAAGCTGAGCACAAATCATTCTAGCCATTCAGATGGAAAGCTGGGGGTGGCTATGGGAGATTCTGATAGACTGCAAGGTCTAGAGAGGTGTGGAGGTACAAAGGGAGAAGGGCAAGAAGAGCCTCCTAAAAAGTGTTAGCCATACACTGTACATTGAAATAGATATTATTTCAACTGTTAAAGCCTATAGGAATTTTGACAAGCCCGGGATGTGACAGCTCTGAGGTCCCCCTCACAGGCAGCTACAAAGTGGAATGGCACACATAAACTGTGGTGACAATAACTGAAGGGGGAGGAATGGGAAACACCCTGCTTCAAATTGGTAACTAATCACATCAGGCTTGCAATCATTCTGTTACTTATTCTCAGACCCCAGGGCTCAAAAGCTGGTGAATTTGTAGGGGATAATAATTTTTTTTTCAGTACAAAGTTAATGGGATCTGCCTAACTAGTAAGTGCTGCTGGGCTATTTGTGGAGGAGAATGTCAGAGCTCGTATCTAGCGTTAGAAGTTGTGAAGAACTTTTAACTTCTTGGCCTTCTAGGAATGATAAAACTAAACTGAAAACATCACTTCCAGATCTTCCTCTGTCAAGAGGTTTCACTGTATAATACATAGCAAAAACTTTTCTTTTGCAAGGCAAAATGAGACTCCATGACTTTTCCCCACCATCCCCGTGCTTTGTCCATATTTCAGGTCTTTGATGTTCTACATATAGCACAGTCAATTCTCTGGTGCAGTCTACAATCATGTTCTAAAGCATAAAGGTGCTTCAAAGCAGCTCACCCTGACAGAGATATAGGCCCAGAGGTCCAACACTGCGCTTTATAACGTGTTTAACTGAAGTAGCAAAACTTGTTCAGGGTCTTGCCTGATACAAGACTGATATTAGACTGTCATATGCTGTGGTGCTGGTGGAAAAAAATATGGTATGTGAGCAGTTTCTATCTGATCAATCTTCACATTGTTTAAGTGTTCTCAAAACAGATCAATGACATTATAGTGCATAAATGAGATGAAGGACATGATCAGTTTGGAACTTGAATCACTTTTGGATATGAATGAAAGAATGGCCAATAATGGGAAATTTTATTTTGAATATGGTTGGTGGTAAAGGACTTCGAAAGGGCAAACTGTACGGTTTCAGAAGTGGTGTCTGATGTAATGATGTCATCATCCTCAAAACCATTGCTGGATTTATTATCCATTATCTTAGTCTTAGCAAGAAAGTTCTGTTCATGGTCTAATTTCTCATCTGGTAACTCATAGGAATTGTGAGTCTGGTGCTTGCTTCCACAACAGCTCATGACTACTTCTGTAACTAGCATTTGGGATATTGATACCCATACCGCTGGCTCCAAACCTATGGAAACCGTACAAAGGCTTAATACTTCCAGGGGCTGAGAAACTATGCCTCTGGTTTCTCTTTAACTTGGGTGTGCACAAAACTTTGAGGAACAGTAAAGCCTGTGAATAGAAGAAAAAGACCACTCTGTCCCTGGTTCCCACTGGAATTAGGTGGTGGCAGGGACGGAGGGAGCAGGAAGCAGATGGCAAGGCTGGAGTTATCTACTCTTTGGACTGTTCTTTTATTGTTATTTGTTATCCTGTGATCGCGTGACTAAAAAACTTCTATCTCAATGACAAAACTCCTTTGACTTAAGTGGAGCAAAGGCATTGGGCATTGTTATCTCTCATAATTTACAAGCACTCGTTTTATGCCTTCGTTGCACTCCACCTACGAACACAGGTGCAGCCCACAGTGAAGTCTGTGCCCACAGTTATTGGATTTCCCAGCAGGCTTCCACACCTGGTTCAGTTTGCTTTGGAATAAAGGAAGGAGATTGCAAACTTTTTGAGGCGGGACTTGCTTTAAATTTCTGCTTCATGTAGTACTTGGCACCAAAGGGTTCTAACAGTAAAAGCCTTAGCGTTGTTACAAACTGCAGCATTATCAGTGCTAATCCCTGGACTCTTGCCTCGAATTTCCTCCTTAAATTAAACCCAAAACAAACCAAAAGAACATACTAAACAACCAGTTCAAACAAGCCAGGGCACAACGTCCATGATGGAAAATGCTGCCTCGGCAATGTCTCGTAACCACCTGAAACGAGCTTTTTTCCACGGTGAATGTCAACCTGCCCGTTCGTGGTTCTGCGGAGCTGAAGCTGCGCTCGCTCGCTGCCCGGCGCTGGGACCGCTGCTGTGGGGAGGACACCCCAGCGGAGAGCGGTGCTTGCCTCTTAGGTCACCATCTCGTTTTGCCATTGCAGCACCAGACCGGGCGAAAACATAACTAACGTATTCTGTCTTCCTCTAGAAGAGACTGGCCTTAGCGACTCGGTCAAATTTTTTGAGCAAACTGTTTGAAAGTAGCTCAAAGACAGGGTTAATGCATTATGCGTAAGCATCAGGCAAATTAAAAGACATGCAGAAAAGTAGTACAGCTCAACTGTTTTCCTAGATCCAGTGCATTTTAGGAACAGGTTGTACCACAAAGCGGTACCACCCCTCCAGCTACTGGTATCTTCCACGAGGGAGGCTGATCTCTCTCCTCTGCCTTAGCACGGTGTGTTACAGTGCTGTTCTTGTTACTCTTTGATATGGGAATGTAAATATTTATTTATCTATTTTTAACACTTAATTGCTCATTCATACCTCCTGCGAGAGGTTTGGGCTCTTTTATCATCTCCCTCCTTTCCTGGATCGCTAGGAAATTAACCCATTTTAAACAGTCCCATTTATCCTGAGACATGGACACATGAAATACCCTGCAATGATTGAAGTGCTGGTAAGGTATTCCTCCATTAGTCTGAACACGTACTTGTCTCTACCTCTCTAATCTTTATAAAGAGACCCAGGGGGTGGGAGCCTTTTATCGTCTTTTCTGTCTAATTACGGAATCTCCCAGTATTCAAGATGAACCTTCATTTCATTGAATCTTTTGATATATATTATTTAAGCATGAGTCCCCTTAGTCTTCATTTGTTTGTGTGTTTTGTATCCTTAGACGGCTAATTATTAAAGAGGTAAGGAGAAACAGGGATGCAGGGGGTTACATAAATTTCAGGCTAGGGCCTTTTCACTTGTTTATCAGAGGTGGGATTAGATGCTTGTTGGGACTTGAGCTCTTAGGGTAGAACAGGCAGAGTGGCTTGGTTTGCACACCCAGTCAGCAGAGGGAAGCGGATATTTCAGAGGCTGAGTTTGTGCATCTGAACTCAGTTCTACGTTGTCCTGTGAAAGAGCCGCTCTCTGTCCAAAAGGTATTAGTGGTGGGGAGGGGGCACAGCCCTTGGCAGAAGTCTTCTAACTTGTCACATAAACTAGCAGCATGATTCCCTTCCAGAGAGCCCACAAAGAGATTGTCTTCACACCGGGTGCAGCCAGTAAATTACACTGCTTGAGACAATTTTGAATTCAGCTCATTAATTTCTTTGGGAATTGTGTGTTGGCGGTGTCTGTATAAGCAGTTCCTGTCTCATCTCAGCTCTGCTTTCAGTGCACACGGGGATAAACACACTGGTAGGGAGATGCAGTCTGCTTTGTATCATTCGTTACCGAAAGAAAAAGAAAAAGCAGAGCTTAGAAGACAGAACTTCGTCTTTCCATTTTCCATGGAAAGGAAGGTTTAACAGAATAGTAGCTGACTGCTTTCTGTAGAATCTAGAGTTTAAATCTAGCTGAAATTTTCATTTAAGAAAGCTAAATGATCTAACCAGCTTTCTGAAGACAAGCATTGCCCTAAAGATTACCTCTGTATTAAAAAGGTTTTCATGTGAAACAAATGAATATATTTTTTACTGCCAATGCACAGAACTAAGTTCAACAACAAATATGTCAGAAAAATAATACTGATGGTTTTGTCATTGAAAGATTTGTGGCATTTCAGCTGAATTGTGTCTCCATAAAAAAGTAATGGTTTCTTTTCAAAGGAACTGCTTGCTAATAGATAGCTTGTATTTTTCTTCACATTTTCAACAAAACACTTTAAATGACAGTATAAAATATTTTCATTTCACTAGATATCTATCAGCCAATATCAATTATTTCTGTCTTGAGTTATTTTAGAAGCACAGGGGTGGGCTTGTATTTTCACAGGGTTTAAATGAAAATGGTGTAAACCACGTATGTCTGTAATTTATGCCATAAGTTCGTGGCCAGCACTTTGGTTAGTTTAAGAAGATATAACTCCCTTGACACTGGCATCAATTGAGAACCTGGTTGTAGGACTTGGCACAATTAACAGCTAAAAACAAGGATACAAGATTCACCTCTGTCAGCTGATAAGAAGCCAGCCTGTTGTTGGTTACTTCCTTGCATCATGGATTTGGTGTTCTTTTTCCTCTTGGTTGGCACAAAGGCCATCTCAGCCTAGCCTGCAAAAGGAAAGATCATCGTCAGCCACTTTGCCAGAGTCATGAGTGATCTGGGAAAGTCTGTAAGATGTATTTTTCTCTTTGTCATCATTTGCTCTGTTGATTGTAGATGCCATTTTTCACCACATTCTACAGTGCTTTCATTTCTTCGGAATCTTTATTTTGACTTAGTTGTTTAGCTGGGAATTGATAGGCTCTATTTTCCATCTACAGCGTCTTATGGTAATAAGTGATAAGCTTGTTGGTGACTGTGCTGGGGATCTGAGTGCTTTTGTATCTAATCTTTGTGCTCTTGTTGCTTCCTTCCCATTGGTAACACTCAATGTAGGTTTTGGGTTGCCTTGTAAATTTGCTGTAAGTAACTGGGTGCTTTTCTAAGTCTGCTGCTCATGGTAGAGCAGTGTCCAAGAGCTGTTTTCAGATATATCTGGTATTCTTTGTCTACGGCATCTTCAGGCTTCAGTTGTTCAGCATTGGGATAAAAGACAGGCTTCTTTTCGGGAAGCTTGAAAGTTGAGACTCATTTTTTTGTCTTTGCAAAGGATATGAAAACAACAAATGAGATATTTTATCTGGAGACAGAAACCATCATCCTGGATAGATGTTGGACATAGGGTAGGCAGAATATTTTTAGCAAGTTTCATGCTTGGAATAGTCAGTTGTAAAAAAGGACTTGTCCTGAGTCAAGGCTGCAACTATTGTAGGAAGGATGCTTGCCTTAAGAAAGCATAAGGCAACTGAAACATCTACTAGAATTAGAGAGAGAAATACATATTTGCTACTTTTACTTGGAAGAAAAAGTATCAAATAGTCTAAGAACACCAAATAAATGGAGCATACATACTATGTAGTTTAAAGTCCGTAAGAAGGATAAATGCAAAAGTGCTAGTTACTGTAAGTATTCTCATGTAGGAAGATATAATGCAATAAGCTAAATTATAATATTGAGCTACTGTGTCTATAGTTAGATATATTTAAAGTATATTTCCTATTAAAGACTGTCTTCCCCCAAAGTGATTTGTTGGAGTGGGTGGGCAAGGAAGGTCGATGAACATGTCGATGTCACTGATTCATTGTGTCTGTGGCCGTGTTGCAAAGCATTACAGTGCCAGTTCCCCTGTCTGCAAGTTTGAGTAATAATTGCATAATTACATCTGGGTGGGACTGGAATTCTCATTTCGTAGTACAGTCAAAGACTGACTGTTCAGCTCTGTTTGTTCAAATGGAGTTTTATTTTCAGTTGGAGGCCAAAGACCCCTGCAGTTTCCCACGACATGACATCTTAAAGAAAAAGAAGCTGTCTCCAAAAAATCTGAGGTTTAGAGAAAGGCATATGTTGTGGAACCTCAGGGCACCTGCCTTTCTCTAAACCTCAGTCTGCCAAAGCCACAGAGGGAGTTAGAGGAAAAAGGGTTCTTTCAGACTTGGGTAGAAGGTAGGGAGTGGGGATTGGCATAATACACAGCAGCTGCCACCCAAAAGAGTCTGGCAGAGGGCTTTTGCCAGCCCGTAAGATGAAGCTCTAAGATCCCCTGAAGAGTGACAGGGAATAAGAAGCTGTTCCTCTAACAACACTCTCGCCCTCAGACTGGGAGGCATCCAGGCAGGGAAAGAACTGACAAGAGTTTTTAAAGTGGGGATTTGTTAGACTTAGGTGAGGGTCATGACTCCAGCACGGTGCATGGGGCAAAGGCTGCTCTGGGTCGAGCTGTAGAGGAAGAGGGAACATGTGGAGTGGGGAAGAGGAATTATAAGTGCTGGTTTATGTTCAGGTAGGTTTGCATTTGCTAGTCCAGTTGCAGGAAGGAGTCTTGCAGTGCTTTCTCCTGCACTCAGAATGCACAGGTCAGGAAAGGGGTAAGGCTCAAGCATACAATTGAAACACATATGTGAAAAAATCCTCATTGTGCTGAGGAGACACTTAGTTTTATGTTCCTCTTTCGGTTGTCCCTGCTGCGGTGTCGAACATCAAAAGCAGAAATCTTCCTCTCAGGCAAAAACAGTAGTTCCGTTTGCTGGTATTCTACTATTTGCTTGTTTCTTATCCCAGCCTCTTCCTGTAGCTTCATTTTAGGAAGTTTCTCTTCTCGTGTTGTTGAGCACTTAACACGTCACTTCCCTGTGAGGCTGAAGGACTCAAACTGAGCAAATAACTGCTCGTGAGGAATTAAATGCACCCAGCGGCCTCACAGCTTGTGTGTGCCTTTGCATCCAGATACTAAGTTGTATGGAAGTTATTTCACACATTCTTCTGGCAAAGTAAAAGGATTTTAAAACAGTGGAAAGAAGAGTCTGCAGTAAGTGAAAAGCTTCCTCCTTATGTCTGTCTGTTTAATGATGTATGTCTCTGTAGCACCTTCTTAGTAACCGGTACTAATACAAACCGTGATCACTGGTGATAATAAAGAGGTAGTGCTGCTGTATCCAGAATTTATGTAAAGCCTTTTATATCAAAGAACAACATTTCAGGCATCATCTTGTTTGTCTGAAGAGGTAGTTGTTCTGCAGCAACTCAACAAAACAGTTCAGTGTTTTTACCAAAGTTTATCTGATGACAGCAGGTTGCCCAGTTTTGGTGCTCTGATGAGATCTCAGAGCGGAGGCTTTAAGGATTTGCCAAGTCATGTTTGGCATAAGGGCCTGGAACATTCACTCCAAATATCATAATATAGATGCAAATAGCTGTTTAGCTTAAAAGTTGGCACTGCTGTCATTAGGTGACACAAAATGGCTTCAGCATCTTACTGATAAATCACTCTGTACCGTATCTTCATGGAGATTAGGGAGGCATTCTGTACAGCCACAACTTCTTGCCTTTTAGCCCCTTCTTTCAGGGGCTAAACCCACATCTTAAGCTAAGAAAAAGTAATGGAAATTCTAACCTTTGTTTGGCAGTTTCTAAACACTTTAGCTGAGCTTTAACTGCTCCTTGCCCTGCCTTCAGTTTGGAGAACTTGCACTTGACTTCTAGTCGGGCCATAAACAGCTTCTAAAGAAACAAACCATCCTGTGATGGAGCAGATTTGCGCTCTGCAAGAGTACAGCCAGCCTTATTTCATTGACTGAAGAACGGTGGATTCGCAACAGCAAGCGGAGGCTCAGAAACCCAGAAACTGCTTCTGCTTCATATATATCGCGATTCCATCATGCCTGCCTGGGAGGGTCAGAAAGCCTTCAGCGTTATGAACACAGGCTGATCCCCTAGCAACAGCTGCCTGGCTACTGCAGGTAATCACGCAAAGGGTTCTGATGTTAAAAATGCAAAGGGATTTCCACAAATGTGTGTGCTTTTAGATAAAGCTATCCACTGGCAGTGTTACGGGAGGGCTGCTGAGCAAATCGGCGTGTGTGTATCGGAGTAGAATTGCGTAACAGAAAAATAGGCAAACCAGTTCAGTTCTGAGTGTCTGCTGGCTGGCACATTTTTGCTCACTCTTCTGTGGCTTTCCTCAAGTCTTCTAAAGGTCAGGCTTCACCTCTGCTTGAGACACCTCTGCCACTTGCACTGCTCCAAATAGCAAACCAGAAAGTCCGATTTCATTCTCTCCAGTGCACAATCACCAATAGGACAACAGATTAAAGGCATGAAAATATATACTTTGTCCATACTGGAGTTGGTCCAGTGCAGTGTGCGCTGTTAAATTTGCTAAGACTAAATCAAATTGTGAAAACTGGTAACAGGGCAAAATTAGCATCCTAAATCCTTGTAAGTCCTTCTGTTTCTCTAGGGAGCAGAGGCGAATCCTTCTGCAAAGTCCTGAAGAGCAACTCGGAGACCAAAGGCAGCTGCTGCAGCACCCCTCGAGAGCCCACCAAAGCTGCTCTGTGCAAAGGTAAGGTCTGCAGCAGCAAATATATCTATACAATAGAAGTGGGTCTGTAGAGAGAGGGAGTACACCTTTTCCATAACGTGTGCACTGTGGACACCAGATCTTCAGTGCCATCCGTTACTGGTGGGACAGGGTGAGTGCCTTCCCTGGTTCAGCTCTGTCCAAACAGAATCCAGTCTGTGAGCTCAGAGACTACCCAAGAGTTGAGCCAAAGCATGCTGAGGAGGAATGATCGTGATATTTCTGTGAAAATTGCATGCCTGGTGTGATCAAAAGCACACCTGCAAACTCACCTATAGCCATGAAAAAAGGCAGTGTCAAAACACAGCTCACACTGATACAAAATGCCACTGATTTATATAAAAGATGTAAATTCAAACATATTTTTAAAAGTGGGAATGAGCTAATGATAGTGTAAGCTAACTGCCAAATACAGAGATTTGTCTTGGAAGACTCCCTATAATTGGTTATTAAATCCCTTGAATAGTTTTACTGTGTCACTAAGCTGCAGCTACTGGTGAGCTGAGCCTACCAGAACCCAGGGATTAACTGGGTGTAAAGGAAAGGAAAAGAAAGGAAAGAAAATAAGAGAGAGTCCTGCATTCCTCTCCTCCTCTCAAACCTCTTAAGGTCCTACATGTGTTGCCAGGAGTCTGAGAATGCTGGGATAAGTATGGAAAAGAAACAACTCTGTAGTTTTGGGTGCTTCTCCAAAACCAAGTTCTAACCGAATGAAGTGCATCTGTTGCTGGTTTTATGACTACATGAACCATTTTATGACTATGACAAATCACTATTTCTATAGGAGCTTTTCCTCCCTCACATTTTTGTTTTTATTAGACCATTAATTATCTGAGTGCAGTGAAAAGTGGCTAAAAGAATGGGACCTCATTTTTTTTAGACAGCCACTGTGTGCGACCAAGCCAGCTATAATAAGGGATTTTTACAGGCTTATGGAGCCTCAGCCAAACATGTAAAGATAGAAAGGCCTATTTATGTAGCCTTAAATTCCTCTCTCCGTATAGATTTTTCTGTTCTTCAGATACAGAAGCAAAAAATAACGTGGGGTTTTTTTTGTGACCTCAGCTGGATATGCACAAAGAGTAGGTCATCTCCAGGATTAACTCCAGAAGATAAAGCCTGGAAAGGTCTGCATTTACTGCCAGGCTTTTAT
This sequence comes from Buteo buteo, assembly GCF_964188355.1. Lineage (NCBI taxonomy): Eukaryota > Metazoa > Chordata > Aves > Accipitriformes > Accipitridae > Buteo > Buteo buteo. The sequence goes on from NC_134175.1 coordinate 3,918,318, forward strand.
GCTTCCAACTCCAGATACAACAGTGCAATTATTGGCCTACCCAGAAAACTTCTGCACATCTGCCAGCAGCACCTGAGATGCTGAAATCTGCTCTGTGACGAGAGAGGTCCCCTTCCAGGGAACACAGAGCGCTCTTGCAATTAAAACTATGAGGGAGGAAGAATGAAAACCCAGCAGTAAACCTGTGTTTTCTTCTGTGGTAACTCCCCCACCCGCCCCCAACCAAAAGGGATGAGAAAAACTGATGGAAGGTGGTGTTTGGCTTAGATTCAGTTTTTCTCCGGGTTGGCCCTGTATCCTCCAATGTGGACGTGCCAAGCCAGCGTGAATACTCTGGCACTCCTCCCTGCCGGTCACAGTGACCTTCAAGAACATTCTCTCTATTTTCCTGTTCGTGCACAATGCCTCTGATTAGCTCCAGTGCTCACGCAGAGCCAGTCAAGATCCTGTCCTTGCCTTACCTTCAACCTTCCTGGATTACCTCTCATGGCCAACCCACCCAACCTAATCTCTCTGGTCATAGGGAGAACAGTGTGGAGTGGGAGGACGGCAGTGTTGCAACCTGTGGCACTGCAAATACTCTCAGCAAACGTTACACCCTCTAGGAAATGTTGCCTAATTGTTGGAGAAGGGGAGAGGCTGACAGTTACAGAGTTAAAGGAGGCATTTCATTCCCCTGAGACGTTCACATGTGCTGCTTCAGTTTTCCTCTGCGTACAGCAAAACGAGGCATTCCTTAGGGAATTACCAGAGAAGACTGAACTATGTATTTGCACTGTTTTGAGATCCCAACACAGGCTATTTTAAATGCACTTCGGACGCCTATTTTCCCCGTTTGAATCTCTAGTGCTAAGCATGTAATTCAAAGAACGCTGGAAGTTTTCCTTTGGATGGGAGGAGGCAGGGAGGAGGAAGGGGCATTTGTCACCTCTCCCTCTTCTACCCTGCTGCCTGTTTACATGAAACCTGCATGAATGTAGGAGGCCTCAAAAACTGAGTTTTGTAGAACTTGACCAATAGGTTTGAAAGTCAGTAGAGTAAGAAATTACAAAGTGACTGTGTAATCCTTATTATCATTGAAAACCAGGCTCAAAAAATAACATGCAATAGAAAAGAATGTGTACTGCCAACACAGGTACAGTTAGAGACAGTGCATGTTTAATTCAAGGCAGTTCTTCTGTCAAAGAGTTTCTGTGACTTGATTAGCTATACAAGCAACATTTGAGTCATCTGTTTTGGGAATCAGACAGTGGGACAGCTTGCTGCTGCATTTGGTCTGTTGTTTAAGTGTATAAGATTGGAACGTTTTGATGTGAAAGGCCCATTTGCATTCCATATTTCTGAAACTCTTATGGGATCCATATGAAATACAACAAACTAGTCCCTTGACTATAAAATATATCAAGATTTATGTAAGAAATATATTTCCACCATAGAAGAAGCAATAATAAGGTTATAATTCTTTTTCAAGGTTCTCATGAAATCCAAGCTACAAAAGCAAGGAGCGCTGTATAAAACAAAAACTAGTAAAAATTCAGATATTAAACCACGGAAAATTCCTTTAAAAAATAAATGTTCTACTTTGTTACTTATGCAGAACCTTGCAACTGAGCCTTGCTATTCAACAGCCAGGAAAACAACGAAATAGAGAGCTCACATCACACATCAACACAGGCTGCAGGTAGAAAGGACAGCAGGTCTCAGAGGGTCTGAATTTTTCTCAGTTTTTGTAACCACCTAACGGATTGATTTCACAAAGCATACTGTGGAAGAAAGCAAGCTACGTAAACACATGTTAATATTTTCTTGCTGAAGAAAACAATCTTAGCTTCACTGCAGGAATATTAATGCTTTTTGATGCTTCTCTCTATAGATGCAATTTGAGCACAGAAAACTACTGTTTCAGTGGCATACGAGAGATTCCTTAGCAGCTCCTGGTCCTGATCATCCCAGCGTTCAGGTGAGCAACAGTATTCCATCCAAAAGCCACTGAGCCAAAACCAGTGCTCAGGGCTGGGCACCAGCTTCAGCCATGAGGCGACAGCAGGGAGGTGCTGGCGGTGGGAGAGCGGCACTATCTAGACAATCTCTTTCATTCAAAGATTTTTTAAGAGTGACTCATGTGCTGGTAGTGTGTATGCTCCCAAAGCCCTTTTTCATAGCTAACTGGAGGGTCAGAACAGCACGTCTCTCAGAAAACAATGTTTTAATCATGTTTGGAGGCTGCCCCCCCCCCCCCCCCCCCCCGCCCCAAATAGAATTCCCAAATTACCTCTGGAGCTGAGGAGATCAATTCCAATGCATTTTTTTTTTCCTAGCTTTGCATTGCTGTTTTCCAATGGTAGCAGTGTTTTTTACAGCATGCTTTTACCGGGCGTTACAGCACCAACCATCTGGGGGGGCAAAACCCACCTTTTGGAGGGAGCTAGGAAGGACTATTTTCTTGTATTTTTGTGTATTTTCTTGAGCGTGCAGCAGGGGCTGTAGGGGTCAGAAAGCATGATTTCCCCTTGGGTCTGCAAGAAAGCCACTGTAAGAGACAAGGAAACTCATATACTCTTCTAGACTTTAGTTTTCTCACCTGTACAATGGAAAACCCCCAATGTTTACATGTTGTAGACTTTAACAATAAGGGAGAATTATAAATTGCTTTGATATGTTTATTAAACAATGCATACTTGGGCCTCCAAGTAGTGAGTTGTGTGGTCCCCACCCAGAATCAAGCTGCAGTCACGGTCTGTGTAGGTTTTATTTCAGTACCAGAGGGAAAGTAATAGGAATTAGTGCAATATGTATCGGCTATCGCAGAGAAGCTTATCAGTTTAGCCCTGTCTCTCACTGCACAGCAGGCATGCAGGCCACAGACACATGGAAATTAATGATTAAGCCCAAATTGTGAAACAAAGCTGTGGCGTTAGAAGACAAACCCTCTAGATTCAAACATGAAATCCAATTTTTTTGGCTGGCTGCTGTCATAGTTTTGTATTGAGGCCACTCGAACCCACCCTACAACTGTGGAAGGTTGAGCACCCATTTCATGTAACCCGCCACAGAAACCCTGCGTATGCCAGGAGCCTGACCCATCCCCTTCCCACAAGTGTTTCTTGCAACATGATGGGAAAACAGAGCAGCTGAGATGGTCAGCTAAATCTCAATTTACACCTACATACCTGCATCAACAGGTGAATTCTCTGCACAGTGATTTCACCAAACCAGTTTCTCGTAACAGAACCAATTTTCAATGTTGCTGAGCACCCACAATCCTGCTTGAAATCAACAGAAAGACAGGAGCACATCACTTCATGAGAGCAAGAGTTGTGAGAGGAATTGAAAAAGGAATTTGGCCTGAAGTCCGGTGAAGTCTGTGGAAAACTTCCAAGGGTTTCACCTGGCTTTGTATCAGTATTTTGAGGAAACTGGGAATATTCCCTAGAAAATTCATTGCTTTTCTCTCCCTCTTCACCTGGCTCTGTTGCTTTGTTTTTTGGTGCTTTCTTTTTGTACTGAACCCTTTCTGATGTTTTGTTCTTCTGCCTTGTTCTGATTTGGAGCTGCAACTTAAGCAGCAGCAGATCACTGGAGTAACATTACATGCAGCCAGCCATCCCAGCTTAAGCAAAATTCAACCTGCCATCTAAGGTGTGGCAGTGGGAAAAAGAAAGGTGAGAAAAAAGTCAAGCAAACAGCCATTGTATGTGGTCCTTCCCACTGCTCAGGTTTCCCACTGCTCAGTTCCAAACCAAGCAGCGCTGTTTATGTGAGAGTCAGCTGCCCTACCTGAGCATCTCCGGGTAGATCCACAGATGCTCGTATCTCTGTGTGTGTATCCTCCTAGCCGCTGCTGTATGTCACCGAGTGCTTCGGGCCAGGAGTCACAGCTGAACACAGGTAGTAAGGTAGTCCTCTGTCCAAATCGTGGCTTCCAGCAAGCTTCTACCCCTCCTCCTTGCCCTAAGAATGGACTTTGTGACCAGTCCTCCCTTACTCCCACCAGCAATTGACCAAACTGCTCCCCTCTTCCAAAAATAGACCGAGGGCTCTACCTCAACATATTTCAGCCCTTTACCTCCTGACATCTCATTAATCATCTATCTTCCGCCAGCAGGAACACAGGACCTCCCCATAAAGATCAGACGTGAGGCCAGTCCACCCTTGTACCTCAGCCCCGACAAGAGCTTCAGTGGACAGAGTACTGAGGGCTGCAGGACACTAAGTTGGAAGAGGCATGACTTCACTGCAGTGGAGACACTGTGGAAATGTTACTGCTGAGGAGGTAGAGGTGAACCCAAAGGGCTGGTGAAGCTGGGGCAGAGCTGAACTGCGTGCCATGCCATGCTCCACTTTTTTGTGGTGGAGCTGAACCATTCTGCGGCCAGGACCTCAGCTGTCTCCAGAGAAAAAGAGAATATGTGGGAAGAGTTGTTGGAAAAGTGCCATACTCCCTGCCTGCTTTTGCCTTTGTTTTTCTGTGCTGTTTTTAAAAATGCTCTCTCCTTGTTTGAACTCCTTCCCTTCCCTCCTGTTCCCCTGGCTTTTCCCATTTAGGTAAGGAAGTGACCTGTTCTTGACACAGCATCTGAGGTAAAGCCTGTGACCAACTCGGTCCCCAGGCTTGACAGAAGACTTGCCAGGTTCTTTGTTTCTGCGTAGACCGTGAGGAGCCCTCTGTGCTTTTTTCAGGTGATTTAATCCGCAGTTGGCCATGTTTGCTGCTGCAGGTGCGTTGCTGCAAGTGGCACATGAAATGCTGAGCTTTCTCGAGAGCACTGAAATCCACTTCTTCTGAGTTGTCTCTATGCAACAGATGATGGCTTTGTGAAGAGCAAAGCAAAGGACCATTTTACAATAAAAGAGGAGTATGCTTTGGTGAGTGCAGAATGTTTGCTCCGCAGCTGTTAATGATGCAGAACCTCTGGGTTTGGTGGCTATGGGAAAGAAGTGACTCTGGCCTATGTGTAAGACCTGTTAATGTTTGTTTAACGCTAACAAAGGCAGGAATGCTGCAGGCAGGAGGAACAATTCTTTGCTTTCCTGCCCACAGACCTCTGCTAACACATCTGCTTTCTGCTCTGCACCATGGCTGAGTCTGTTGTTCCAGCGAACTAACACAGCATCTCAGTGTTTACAACAGAAAGCAATTCTAACCTGTGCCAGCTTCCATCCACTGCCCTAGTCTGCAGCTTTCCCATCATTCAGGTCCAGTTACACCCTCCCAGAAAGACAAAATCAGCCTCTGAAAGCCAGGGTCTTGCTGGCATTGCTATGAAACAGGGTTATGAGCTTTTGTAAGCACAACTTATGCCACATAATGAAGTCCAAGAAATAAAGATCAGCTTTTCACCTGCCACCTGTTTCCTTTGCCCATGTTAGGTTGCGCCAGAAGGAAAACCAGAAAACAGCACAAGGCAGTAAGTCACAGATGCTGGCGAAGAGCTGGAGGAAGCAGTTACAAAAGAACTAAGAAGCTGTAGTGGAATCATAGAGGATGAAATTAACTGCTACAGGTACCCGAACTCATAGGGCAGCAGTAGTGAACTACTACCACAAGTTTGGCACTGACAGAGGTATAGGCCAATGCTCATGAGCTACAAATATTTTTAAATAAGCTTAATAATAGAAATCTTACCTGCTTGCCGTCACAGGTACACCTGGAGAATGATGCTAAGGCTGTGCTCTCCTGCAAAGCACCCTGTCTGTTTTGGTGGCATCGAGGCAAGAATGTATCCCCCTCAGCTACATACATGCATTTTCTGAGGCATCTGGAAGATCACAGGATTGTGTGGCTCATCTTTGCACCCAGTGAAACATCTAAATTAATAACTTCAGGAACTCACTGCCACAGATAGAGATATATATATATAAGGTTATGCCTTTTGAAGCTGGATCCAACACTGAAAAAGAACTTTAATATAAAAAAACCCACCCCAAAGCAGTGTAAGGCACAAGGGACAAGTTCTGATTTTACTCACAGGAGAACAAATCACTTGCAATTTCATTGGCTCCAGTTTCTAACCTGGAGAGCTGACTGATCGGCCTTCAGTTTCTTACCAGGATAGCCCACTTACAGAGGAAATTCAAGATGGACACAAGCAGGGGTAGTAGTAGTGAACAAAAAAGAGTGTTTTGTTTTTTAAAGGTAAACTACTGCCAAGGTGTTGCTCTTGCTGCAAAGAGTGACTGTACTATTCAAAGTGTCCCCCCCCCATTTGCCTTTGCTTGCTCTGGTCACTTGATGTATACAGTCAAACTCCAGAGGAAGGGCAAGGGTGAAATTCCATTTCATTATGGAATGAAGCCATTATAGAATAGTCACCTGGACTGATTCACTAACAGAGTGATGCAGGTTCTCAAGTAATTTGTGGCATTTTTAAAGGTCGTGGGGTGTTGAGCACCCAAAGCTCATTGAATTCCAGTTTGATTTGGGCACTTGGCTGCCTTGGCTCTTTCAGAAATCCCAGCTGTAAATTCCCCAGTCCTGTCTGCACCCTGCTGCATCTCCGTGAAGCTGGAATAACCGCAGTGACCTTACTGAACTTCCCTAACACCAGTGCTGTCAGCACTACCATCAGAAAGCCAGTCCGTAAGGGATGAGAGCTATTACAGACCCAAAGCCATCCCTGTTTATGCTGAACTATATACCTTTGCCTCCCTAGAAGAGTTTCAGTGTTCTTTTATTTACTGTGGTATTTTCTTCAGGCGTTTTATTTCATATGCCACTTTGGGAGACTCTCAAAGGCTTTCTAAGTACAAACCATTGCTTGGCAGGCCTTTTCCCGAGACTAAACAAATTTCTCATTGCTGTACCAGTCGGCTATAACTAAGCATGTGTCCTCTTTCAAAAATGTCTTTGGTTCCTTTCAGAATCCACAGCTGCGCAAGCCTGGACCTGTCTCTTGGATGCCTCCAGGACTCTGAAGTGATGCCAGTGAACCATGAAGTCAGGATGCTCCACCCATAGTCCACCCTCCTGCAGAAGGTGAGAGGGATGCCCAGATGCTCTCAGAAATGAATTTCTGTTGAAACCTGATATACCATAAGTCTAAGGCCAAACTATGGCAATCGTCTCAGTAGTTTTATGGCAATCACATTGTTGTAGGATATGTGTCATTCCAGTTCCTTTCTGTACCTCGTGAGCTGTTCAGACCCTGACAGGGCCCCATCTGTTGCTGTGAGTTACTGGCAAAGCGTGTTGCAGTTCGGAAAAGCAGTTGCTTCACAGTATCAGATGGGGCCAAATTTTCATGCATGTTGTCAATCATGTTTTGCATAAACTGCAAAGACCATCCCACGGAGCCATGCTGCTAGCTATTTTTATTTTTTCACTATGGAGAGTAACCCAGCAAACTTAACCATTTATTTGGCATAGCCAGTCATTTGTGAACTGTTTACACTGGCCCCTTACAGCTTCAGACGAGGAAAGATTGCCTTGTAGTGTTCCAGAACTTGGCTTCCCTTTGGGATACTGAATTAGCATCTACCAGTTCAACTCCTTGTAACATAAATGGACACCGTAGGCTAGGCTGAAGAGACCCTCACTTCATACCAATAATAGGTCATTGTGATTTTGGCAACATCAACCTGGAATAGATGTGGACTGCTCACTTAAGAAATGGCTGTACATTTTTGAGCTACCTGCAGATGCAGCCTGTAAATTCTGTTTTTAAAAAACATTCAGTACTCTGGTGGCTTTTGACAGACAGAGCTAGCTTTAGTTTCCGTCAGCTACCTGCACCAGATACTTGTCCCTTACTGGAAAGGTACAGTCTGCTATGAATAACCACATAGCTCGATGACAGATGAAGTTGTCTTTGATTTATCAAGTTTATGAAAACACCCTGAAGGGCTGGTTAGGTATCACTAAACGTCTGACAGTTACAGCTCTGGCCTTGAATGGCCTCACCAAGATCAACTCGTACAATACTGAAGGAATCATTAGCTCTGCCTTTCATTTCCACAGAAATAGGATCTCACGACTGCTTATGCAGTATTTCTGCAGGGAAGTGCACCTTGCAGTATAAACAGAAATGTGTAAAACTATTCACATTCATACAGTGAGAATCACAGTTGACTTCTGAGGTTGAACCTATAGCATTTACTGGCAAACAAGTAAATTTTTCTGGGATCAGCAGTGGTTTGACCATAGTACCTGTGAATAGAAGTAGTTGAATTTGCTAACAGTGTATCAGAGAGAGCCACTGGAGGTATAAACAGGAAAAAGATTGGGATATTCTCAGAAAACACAGGAATGAGGGACACGGCAGGCTCACACCCACATTTCTCTGAAACCCCCTAAATATACCACATACAGTACGTATATGCTGAGCCCTTGCGGATGGGGAACTTTCACCCAGGATTTAGTTCTGACTGAAACCATAAAAAGGTTCCAAGGTGTTCAAAAACCAGATTCCTGGCTGCTGGAATTTTGAGACCTTAAGCAAAGCTGCTTTAATTCTTGTAACCATAAGCAAATGTAAAACTTTACATTACAGACAACACCAGCAGTTAGGGCCAGCTCTAGGACAGAAATCATAGTAAGCATTAGGAGTCCAGGGCATGGATGAATTTACAGAGACTCAGGAAACGTGGAAGAAGTTGGGTAGGAGCTGAAGACCAGGAGAGAGGAGTTTGTGAGGAGCCCAGGCTGTGGGTGTGGGTGCCGGGGGTCCTGCCCGAGCACAGCTGAAGGGACTTACTGCTTATTTGGTGATTTATAGTGGGAGTCACCTGGCCAGGCTTGAGGTCAGAAGCTGACCAGCAGTTACTTCAGCACGGAGCTGAGGAGCTTCCAGGTAAGAAATGTATCTTTTTTTAACCGGTCTGGTCTGTTGCTGTAGTGTCTTGGAGCTGAGGCATCGGTTTGTTGTGCAAACACAGCAAGGGAGGTTTGTTGGGGGTTTGTTTGTTGGGGGGTGGCTTTGCTGCCCTGCTCAGTGCGTAGTGCTGGTTCCTGGCTCGCTCCATCTCTGTGCCCAGCCTCTTCCTCCAGTGCAGCGTAATGGTTCCTTCTCCTGCCCAGAGGAAAGGTGTGTGTTGGGGAGCAGCAGGCGTTTTTCCCAGTCTGCTTTATTTTCCTGCTCTGTTCTAGAGCATGGACTCGCAAACGCTGGCATTGATAGGAATAAAGAGGCAGAAAAGTGCAGTGACTGGGGGAACAGGAGGCTGGGAAGAGGAGGGGGGAGTAAACCTCTTACCTTTAATTTATCTGCCAGGGTCGTATCGAAAAAAACAAAACAAAACGCACCCTGCCCCCCAATACCCCTTATCCAGACAAAGGGCAGGAAAACGGGATATAGCAGGGAATGGGAGGCCTCTCAGTCCTGCCATAGTCATGCCTAAAACTTCTAACAAAAAAAAAAGAGTTAAATGCAGGCCATGTCTAATTCGCTTTGTTCACCATACAACCACAGTTAGCTCAGACTCTTCCCAGTCTTCTGCTTGCTATGTTTTTAAAGTATATTTGTAGGCGGTTCCTTTATTCCCAAACAGTTCTAAAATGGCCCTGATTTTAGGACCTGTTCGAAGGAGGATAAAGGCTAAGTAAAGACAAGTAAGCAGCCTGGAAGAGTTGCATGTTATTAACTCATCCTAGTTTGTTTTCAGGTTTCCCTTTGTTCAGTGGTACTCAAAGCTTTTTCTCTCGATCTGCATGTGTTTATTGAAAGGATAGGCTCACAGTCATCAAATAGCAGATAGTGAATAATAAGTTAGGCTTGCACACAGAAATCCAAATGGGTTTGTTTAAAGTGGTGTTTGGTATGCAAATAAAATTAGCAATCCAAATCAGGTTGTTTCTCCTAAGAGTTTGCTTAGCCTCTCCCTGGCTTTGGCTCCCGATAGGAGGGACTGAGGTAACGGTTTAATATAGTCTATTAAGTGATTTGTGTTTGGACACCAAAATTAAAATGGAATCTTTACCAAATATCAGATCCTCTTGGTTCTTCTGGAGAAAAGGAGGCTGAGGGGAGACCTTATTGCTCCCTACAGCTACCTGAAAGGAGGTTGTAGCGAGGTGGGTGCTGGTCTCTTTTATCAAATAACTAGTGATACGAGGAGAGGAAATGGCCTCAGGTTGCACCAGCGGAGGTTTAGATTGGATATTAGGAAGAATTTCTTTACTGAAAAGGTTGTCAGGCATTGGAACAGGCTGCCCAGGGAAGTGGTGGAGTCACCATCCCTGGAGGTGTTAAAAAACCACGTAGACAAGGCACTTCAGGACATGGTTTGGTTTAGTTTAGTGGGCGTGGTGCTGTTGGGTTGACGGTTGAACTCGATGATCTTAAAGGTCTTTCCAACCTAAACGATTCTATGATTCTACACTGTTTAAAAGTGAACAGGCAGTTTCAGAAGGGGACAGTGAGGTTATGGGCACTACCTGCCCTAGGGAGTCAGCGGTGCTCCGGCAGTCCTTGGGGACTCCCCAGGGCTCCCTCCTGAGCAGTCTGCTTGCTCTGTGCAGTCCCCAGGGCAGTGTCACTAATACTCTAACCTGAATATGGAAGTAGTTTAGATCCCATGTACTTTTAAAGCAAGCTCATGAGATGTGGAGAGAAAAAAAAAAAAGTGCTGTTGCCTTGAAAAAGGTAGCTAGTTTGATAGAAGTGTATGTTATTCATTAAGCAGCTTCTTTAATACTTAAATCCACTTTTGTTGAGTGAAACGATCAAATTATGTGTTCGTAGTTTCTGAAGTCTAAATGTCTTGAACTTTGTTCTTGAATCAGTTTAGATTGTAACAGTTGTGCCAGGAGGTGCTTGTTAAATTTACTGCCTTGGGAGCTGACTCCACCTTTCCTTGCCTAAAATAAACTGACAAAAGAATATGAAAAGAGCTCCTCCCAAGCAGAAGTTTCTTAAGGGGGCTAGGTATTAATATTTTTCTTCCCTACCACCTAAGTATCTAAATAGCTTTCTACGCTACGTTTAGGGCTGATATTCCAAAGAGCATCCGTACCATACTGAGAACAAGCCTTTCTATCGATTGTGCTTTTGTCATACTTAAAAGTGATATGAAGTGTTTTTAACGCACTGGAGTTTTTACTGCTTCGTGACGACTAATGAAGTATTTGGAAGGGTTCAAGCTGGTTTTCCCCCTGAATGTTTTGATTCATACAAAATACTAGAAAAACTAAATGCTTTTTCTTTGTCTTTGCTCAGCTCCCTGTTAGAAATCCCTGGTTTATTTTCACTTGTTTTTAAAATTGTTAATTGTAGGAGAGGAAAGGAGGTGCTGAACTTTTTTTTAAACCCATAGATTGCTATGCCAGTATGTTAAACTTTAATGTTAGTAAGTTAAAGCCAAATAAGAACTCTGAATACTTGGAGTCTACAACAAAGTCTCTTGGTTATTTTCTTCTGCAAATGTCTGGACAAGTTATTTTCTGTGTCTGCCTGAGTTTTCCCAATTTGAACATGTAGGTAATACATAGCAATTTGATTGCAATGCTGTCTTCAGCTCATAGTTGCAAAGGGCGGGGGGGGGGGAGAAGGGGACGGTGCTTTTGTGAGATGAAGGGCTCATAGTATTGGGGGGTCTCTGTTCCTCCATGCAGTGTTGCTAGTCAGCTGAAGACTTTATTGCCAGTTGGGATAGTGATGATTATAGTGGTGGATGTGAAGTACACTCGAGTGTCTATGTCTATCCCTACTGTAAATACGTGGTGGGCCCATACGATGAAGCCTAGGATAATATGGCTCATACTGTTCCTATGTAGCCAAATGGTTCTTTTTTGCCTGTGTAGTATGTTACTATGTGGGAGATAATTCCAAAGCCTGGTAGAATTAGAATATAAACTTCGGGGTGTCCGAAGAATCAGAAGAGGTGTTGGTGTAGGATTGGGTCGCCTCCTCCAGCAGGATCAAAGAATGTAGTGTTGAGGTTTTGGTCTGTGAGTAGTACAGTGATACCAGTGGCTAGGACTGGGAGTGAGAGTAGTAGTAGGACAGCGGTAATGAGGACGGATCATACGAAGAGTGGGGGTTGATATTGTGAGAGGGCTGGAGGTTGTATGTTGATGGCGGTTGCGATGAAGTTGATTGCCCCTAGGATGGATGACACACCTGCTGAGTGTATAGAAAAGATGGCTAGGTCTACTGAGGCTCCGGCGTGGGCTATGTTGCCAGCTAGCGGGGGGTAGACAGTTCATCCTGTGCCGGCCCCAGCTTCTACTGTTGAGGAGGAGGAGGAAGGATGGGGGGAGTAGTCAGAAGCTTATGTTGTTTATGCGTGGGAAAGCTATGTTGGGGGCACCAATTATCAGTGGGACAAGTCAATTTCTGAAGCCCCCGATTATAATCGGTATAACCATGAAGAAGATTATTACAAAGGCATGGGCAGTGATGATGACTACATTGTAAATTTGGTCGTCGCCTAGCAGGGTGCCTGGTTGGCCAAGTTCTGCACGGATGAGTAGGCTAAGGGCGGTGCTGAGAGCATTAACAGACTGGTGACATTGCTGTATAGCATTATGATAGCAAACAAAGCCAATTCTGAAACCCTTCCTAGTGCTCATAAGCAGCAGTAGGAAGCACCAATAATACTTACGTACTTATGGGAGGCAAGCAAACAGGAGGTATTTGAGGGCTGCGTTTGGTAAAATGCTATCCCCACTCTGATGCTGTGCTTGATCATGCAAAGGCGTAATGGACTGCTGTCTGATGATGTAGAATGTACTTGCATATTTTACCGACTGGTTTGTAAAGTGTAATGCAACAGAGTCCTCAGAACTGTTTTTTTGTATGCCATAGCACAAGCTGTAGGCTGGTAAAAGGATATTTAACTTTAGGAGAACCGGTGATCACCTTAGAATGTTAAGCATGTTGAAATAAGGGCTTTAGGGGTTTGGAGGAACAAATAAGGCTGAAAAAAATTTGCTTTTCACAACTTTAAACCCAATATTTGTCACTGCTTTTCAGAATTTTCAGTACCAAAACATTTTAAGTCTAAGATTAATAAAAGAGAAGCAGACCAAATTGAAAGTCTGCCCGATTTCTTTTGACCTTGGTATAATAATTTGCTTACAAAGTTTTGTTACCCCCTCCAAAAATAAAAATCTATTAGGTACCAAGACTGAAAGCAGGGATTAAGAAGTTGTGCCTGTACCTAGAAACCAGCAATGGTACTAGGTACTCTATTTGGAGTTTCTGTAGCCTTTCGAGTATTGCTGAAGGTATTACAAGTAGCGGGAAGGTTCCTACTTGCCTTGCTCTTATGATAAGTCCTTAATCTACACAGTGAGACATAATTACACTAGGCAGAAACAGATTGCTTCAGTTTTCACTGTGTCTGAGCCCAGGCTATTCTGACAGCAATACATCTTTCTACTCCCTGCTACTCAATTCAGATAACCTACCCAGGGTGTTCCCTTGTCAATCAAAGAAAGAGAAATAGTGGTTTCGCTGAAATAGAAGTTTATTTCCTTCCCACTGCTTTCTTCAGAGGGGGATTTGTGTTAGGATCACTCCGCCTTTGTGAAGGTGGTATTTGCCTTGCTAGTTCAAGGATCATAAGAGGGTATTCAAGTCATCTTGGCTTGTTCCAAACTACGGATCAGGAGGACAAGTAACATGAAATATATATATATATGTGTGTGTGTGTGTGTTGAGGAGTTATAAGGCAGAGTTTAATGCTTGTATTCTGTGAGAGACACTAGCTCCTGGCTTGTGTAAGGACCATTTTTTCTGGATAAAGGTTTTTTTTAGGCGAGAGCATATTGAGAAACTCCTCCCCCCTCCCGCCCCAACACACACAATGGCAGGTCCGTTGTTTAGAAATCAAGGATATTTCAAAGTATAGCTTGCTGAAATGTTACTGAGTTGGTTTCAGTCTCATGTGGCCGGCTAGAATTTTATGAGTGGGGCAAGGATACGGCAATGTTTCTTCAGCATTGTCTAGAACGCTGCTTCAGCTTCCCAGAGGTGCAACCCCTTTGAATAGCTGTTCATAAATTGTGTCAGCCCAACACGGTCCGTCTGAAGGAAATGCATGAGTAGCAGAGCTTTGGAGTGCACTAGACATACAGCTGTATCAGTGCCACATCATATCCAAACTCGTAGAGAATACTCTGAGGAGCTGGCTGTATCTTCATACAGAGCTGTACTGAGAAGCAGTTATTGCTCTTGGACAGGAATTATTAGAGTGAATTCAAGCATCAGGGAATACTGTTTACTTGGTTTAAACACATAGAAATCTGTATTGCTTCAAAATAAATTCAAGTCAGAGCTGGGTTGAGATTCAAGTCTTTTATTAAATATACAACTAAATGCCTAAAATTAATAACATAAGCTCTAAGGCAGTGAAACAGCACATTAAATAGCATGTAGGATATAAAAATGTATCTATACAGCAGCAGCTAGTGAAACTGTTCTTCCTACTTCTACAAAGAAAACAATCTTTTTGTACATGTTTATCCACTCATGGATTCTAGTGCTAAAAACAGTGACAGTAGAATATTCATCAGAATAATTACAGTAAGCTACCGGGAGCAGAATATGTGAACACAGCGTTAGGGACTGGAGTCATATCTTCATCTCTTTGCCTTCTCTGAGAATGTTTTATGCATACCTGCCCTTTAAAACTGACCGCATCGGACATCTCACGGGATTTTTTTTGTTACCAATTTACCCAAGAACACTTTCTAATAAAAGGCCTGTAATGCTTGCTTTCACTTCTTCTAAAGATAATTAGTAAAGGGTAGTATTGCTGAAAGGTCATATTTGTTTCATTTCAGGAAACACAATAACTCCAAAAAAACCCTTGAACATCATGTTGAGCGTCTCATGAAGACAGAAAGAGAAACAGTGAACTTCCAGTAAGAGACTGTAGCTTCTGTGAAATCCAAAGGGTAAGTGTTGGACGGAGAGAGGCTTATAGCGGAAAGGAAAACAAGGAATCCAACAGTGAAGTTCGGGGATAGCACAGGTAAAAGTATAGGATGTAGTGGACTAATATCTTGATGAGACACTGCAATATACCAAAACAAGTAGCAAGTTTCCATAAAATAATTGTACTATGAAAAGGAATACCATTTGTACCCTGCAAAATGAGACTTGCTAGAATGAGTCATTTTAACCAGGACATAGATACCATCTTCACTATCTGAGCAGTTTTGGGCAATGAGATTTCCTAACTGGGAAATTCCTGTCAATTTAGGGAGACTTGATGTAGAGAACTATGCTATCTTCGTTCTCGTGCCTCGGGGCACAGGATGCTCATCAGCTGAGGTCAGGAATACATTCTGTAATGCTACTCCCTCTCACTACTGTTTTATTGCACAACTTGGGGTGCTGTATTAAGAAATCCAACACCTGGCATAGGCTATTGCTGCTTCTCAGTATAGGAAAGATAAAGGCTAGTAGCCACGTGTTGGGGCGGAATCAGAGCACTTGTCAGGGAGGCCAGCTTTCTTATTCTATAATTTGACTAACTACATCTCAAATAGAAGATCTGCTGAACTGAGGGCTTTGCAAACCCTTTTATTTTATAAGATACCTTTAAAAGTACTTTTCTGTCAGTGTAAAAATAAAGCAGACCTTATTCGAAGTTGCAATGTAGTAACAGGGTGCACTGATCTGTTGCTGAATTTTGATCATTTAAGAAATAATTTCAAAACAGAAGCAGCTACTTAAACTGACAGTAACCTCAGACTAAATGGCCCAAGCTTACCCAGAGAACTTCTCTTCATCTTAAACATCAGCAAAAAAGCTTCAGTGCTTTCTGTATTGAGTATAGGAGTAACTCTTCACGATAAAGAGTTTCTGAATCTTAAAATACCAACTTACTATGCCATGGCACTGGGAGTTTTCAGCTGCACTTACTCTGCAGTCTTACTGTCACTGGGAGCAACGATGGTCTCTGCTTAGCTTAGTTTTATGATGTCTTTCTCAAAGCTACTGGGTTGTTATGTCTGCACCCATCAAATTTCAGGGAAGTCTGACAATAGGTCCAAAAGTTACTAACATACAGATAGCTAGTGAGTACAGGAGCCTAGTTTCTTAGGGGAGCAAGTTCAGAAAACGTATCTCAACCTACCTATATATTATGGACATGCAAGCTTATACTCTTGAATTTTCTCATCTCTCTTTATACTTCTGCAGGCATTACAGTACACGTTTGGGTGTTAACAAGACAGACATAGAACCAGCGCACTTGAATAAGCTTTTAACGTAAGCCCAAACTCCAGTGAGAAGGCCCAGACACCAGACTTCATTGATTCTTCTGATAAAGGCAAGTTTTTTTCTCCATATTTCTGTCAAGACGAAGATTTTTGCCAATGCAATTGACGGCATTACCAGACAGTATTAGACAAAAATAGCTAGATCTAACTTTGCCTGGTAAGACAGCAATCAGCAGGCACTCAGACTAAAGGAAACCACCAACATTAAAGGCATTTTTCCAGGTCCAGGACTAAAAAGTTAGGGCAGGGAAAGGCTGAGGGCTTCTCCCTTAGACAAAGCAATAACCAGTCAATATTTAACTTGAAATACTTGCTGATTATGAGGCAGTATAATTATGAAAACAACCGTTTCCAGTTCACTGGTACATGAGTTAAAAAAAAAATTGTAAAGAACTTAACTTACCAACAGCTCTGTCCACTGCATCCATCTTGCTGTGAAATTGCTCACCATGCCTGTGTCTGGTGCAGCTCTGTCAATAGTAGCACAGCAAGACTGTGGATGCACATGTTTCAGCTGCACTCTAAAGACTGTGCCCTCATCAATATTAAAGCTCCCCTCAGCGAGTTAACTTTTTTAGAATTAAATCTGATGCAGACCAGGCCTCAGACAGCTCTTAAACCAGCCTAAGAATTAGTACTGCCTGTAGAATTGCTCTCCTGTGAAACTGATTTAAGCGAGATGAAAATCAGTAGGAGAAGGGGAGGGAGAGAAAGATATTGAGGCAGAGGGGATTTTTCTGGGTTGCCCCTGGCTCTCATGACTAACTCCCTCTGAGACAAGACTGAACGGACACTTTCCTAAGCATACATCATCATGGGGGAGGGTAAGGGGGATTTCCCTGGTCTCCATTTCATTTTTTTTAAGGTGACATTCCTGTGCCTGGCATGGATGCTCAATTGGTTATCTTTTTTTTTTTTATTTACTCAACTCCATCCAAGGTTAGGACCCATACTTTGTTTTAAGAAGAGATGGATGGGAGGTAGGTGTGCGCTCCAATTCATCTGATTTAAATGCTTGTTAAAAGCCAATTTGCAGAGTCACTCAAATTTCACACCATTTCCTCAATCCCTTGTGAACCAGTTACTTATTAACACTGAGGCTAATCACCAAATAATGCTTCTCTGCTTCTTCCTTCTCTCTCTTGTTTTCCTGAGAATTACAACCTGCAAGGGCAAACACAAAACTGAGCTTGTTCCAGTGAGTCAACCAGTGGCGTTAAAGCAGACAGAGTCAGCTCCTTTCAAGCTGTTCACATTGTAGTGGAAACAAGTTTAAGTGAAGTTATATACCAATTGGTTCATTTTTCCTACTGTTCCTGTATTACCTAGTAGTTTTGGTAAGGAATCATACACCCAGCTTACTGTAAAGTGTTGAAAAAACATTTAGGGTTTTCCAGTGACAAAGGCAGAGAATGCAGTATTTGCTTATGTACCACTGTGTTGCTATACCAGTTCTATTTTGGAGTGAGGGATTAACACTAAGCTGAGGATGAGGAAAATGTTTTGGTGCTGTGATTCAAACACAAATCAATACTTGGAATCCATTTAAAGATCTGGGGTGAGGAGTGTGTAGTCAAGGGTGTGTGTGTAACACTGCCTTATATTTCTGACAGAAAGGAGCTGAAAACCAATGGGTACAATACTGAAGAATCAGTACAAGGTCTATGCACTGTCCCACCTCAGGTTAGATCCCCAGGAATGCTAAAATTTTATGGTCTTTCAGAAGTGCAGGCAGTATGAATGCTCCTTGTGTAAGGATGAATGTCAGCTTATATAGTGGACTGCTGATGAGTTCTGACATGAATTCTTATCCTCTACAGATAGACCGGGTTGTCTGCAAAATACTGACTTGGATTAATCTGTCAAGGACTACAGGAAGGACCTGCAGGGTAAGTAAAGACTGGCCCTGAATATGTACATGCAGTTCATAATGCAGGAGGCGTTAAATATCACTAGAGGAGGGCAAGACTTGCACCTAATTTAGTCCCCAAATTTGGCCTGTAAATATATGCTTTGTTTTAGGTATGTGAGTGATCCCAGAATCTGGTAAAGAATCAGATTTTCAACGCAGCAAGCAGTATTAGCACTAGCAGTGCTGAAACTTGTGCTTTTTTACTAAAGCAGATGGAGCTGGACTATCTATCTGGCTCAAATATGACATGATAGGTCACTAAGATAATACTTTTACAGTAAGAAGAGGTCTCCTCAAGCACTTGCTCCTCTGTCAGCCCAGGAAGCTTGTTTAAATCTGACCTCTATGTCATTTGAGAGAAGTACTTACTTCCTTAAAGAGTCCCAGCTTCTAATCAAAACCTCATCCATTCTCATGCTCAATGCAGCAGTGTACTTCTACATGAGTTGCTACATAGAATGAATTCTTGTGAGCAGTAGCTCTTCATGTAGAGTAGCGTAGTAGTTGTTCCTTGCCTGGGTTAAATTCCTTTGTTGCTTAATGGAATGATTAGAGTGATTAACCCGCCTGTTCTATAAGCTGAAAGCACTGCCTATAACAGGGTAGGTTATAAGGTTGAAAGTTCATAGGCCGTTCAACCATGGAGGTATAATTGAACTGTAATTGGGAAGAATGACCTTTACAACCAGTATCCTGCCCCTAACCACCTTTCACAGCCAAGCATGGCAACATTACAAGCAAATCTTTCAGCCTCCTGGACAAGGGCTGTGCCATGCAAATGCATCAGAGCTCTAACTACTGTTTGGAAGGAAGAAAGCATTACTGTGCCCCTGAGAAGACATGCGTTTTGTATGTTACAGCTGACATGTCCTGCCTCACCGTCGCAGCAACATCAAGGTTCAGTAGCACCTAACAGAGTGGTTTCCAGCAACTTTTTGTTGTAAGTATTTCTGATTATAGCCATTTACTATATCTAAAAATACTTGTTAATGTGACAGCCATCATTCTTACCCTCTTGTCCAAATGTTCCACTTTGGCCTAAATTGTGGTACAGTGTCTTTCTGTGAGAGCTCCTCCTGATGCATGTTGTTGTTTGGTTCACCCTTTAAACATCGTTACCAGACAGTGTTAGAGTAGATCCAAAAAATCCAGCACTGTCTAGTAAGATGCCCACAGAGGACCATAGTCTGTCCAGCAGTTGGAGAAATGAAGCATCTATTAGATTCCACATTCTTCAGGATGTCAGTGTTCCATAAAAACTAACAGAAATGGCTTGAGAAAGATTGCCTTACATCACTGAGTGTGTAAATAATTTACCAAATATGCAATAGGCAGAAGGAGGACATTTGATACTAAAGGATAGTTTGAAAATCATGGTGGATTTCAGGAGACAAAGATAGTATAAAAAGTTGATTTAACAAAGATCTAAAATAGAAAGATAAGGTTAAGTTCTATTTCAACATGATGTAAAAGCAGTAAGATTTCTTGCGTTTTATTTTTTGGCTTCCTCACTCCCTCCTCCATTTTGATTCACAAAAATACTGATTCAAGTCTTTCCAATCAATTAAAAAGACATACTGAAAACTGGTATATAAAGAAAACAGTACTAAGAAGGGCACAAAAAAGTGACAAAGATGGCCTAGCATTTAACACAGTTAGTTTCTTTTACAACAAATACTTTATTGTATTGGTTTTCATTTAAGGACTGCAGACAAATCTGAGTCTTAAATACAAGTGACAGGAGACAGGTGTATAGTTGTTAGACAGTAATGTAATTAAGCATTGTGAATACTAATGGTAAAGATGATAAGGTCTTATCTGTCTGCTTTGTTTTCTTTTTTTCAGAAGGAGGAGAAGCTTGCTGTAGCACGCCACGCAACAGAGAAGGTAAAAATCTAGCACACGCTTCTCAACTTTGAGCATTTCCCTGTGCAAGAGCTCTGTGCCATTCTACGTGGGACTGTCGCTCTGAGGACTCCAGATTTCTGACTGCCACCGCCCGACTGCATCAGCCAGGAAGAAGGCAGAGTGATTTGTTTTGTCTTCTTTCCTTATTGTTAGTCTTATAGCTTGGGGTAGTAATGCTCTCTCACTATGCGATAGCTTAAGAGAACTCTGATCTGAGCTATACGGTGTAGGTAATGTTATACTGCATGTAATATTTATTATAGCCAAAAATACTCATAAGTCTTTGTGGATCCAGCACAGTATTTCACATGGTACGTATACAATGTTTCTGTCAAACTCAACTGTAAAGGAGTACATTTCATCCAAGCTATACTTCAGTGAATCATTCAGTTGACGTTTCAGAATAGGGTTCAAGGAAACAACCAACCTTCTCAATGCAAGTAATTAAAAACTACAGCACCCCGTGTATCAGTAAGAGATCCTGGGGGGAGGGTGGGATTGAGGAAGGTAAGGGGCAGGATGCTGCTGTTGTTGCATTTTGGTGCTTAACACCTGCCAGGTACAGTGAAACACCTGCCCATAAAGCCATGTGTCAGATAAAAACATCTAACAGCAGTAATACCCTTTCTCGGTGATAGCCTTTATAAATCATTATTTACAGTACCTTTAATATCTGATAACTGGGAGGTAAAACTTCCTGTATTGTTTTAATTCTCAGTAAAGAACAAAAAGCCTCCATGAACCATTTAAGACAACATTCTCAATCCATTTAGTCCCTTTAGACTGAGCTAGTTCTTTCAAGGTGATTTTAACTAGTATAGTTGATTTAGGGAAAGGAGCCTCATCAAATAAGAATCAAGCCCATTGTATTTTAAAATGTATTTATTATAATATTAGTCCACTAAAGTAATGAAAACAATCAAAGGGAATGGGATTTAAGTCTCATTCTGTCTATCTCTCCAACCCCTGCCCCCCCTGCCAAGAACTGACAAATAGATGTAAAAGTATATCTGTATAAAAATAAAATTTAAAACGTATACATTACATAAAAGGTCAAGGTTTTAAAATAAATGGCTTTGCTATTAGAACATTGTACTAGAGAAGAGCAGTCTAGAGGAATTGCTGTGAAAAGGAAAGAGTAAGTTACAATAGCAAAGCTGAAAAAGTAAACTCCACTTTTGATTTCAGCAGTCTAGTTCTTCAATTATCTTATATTTAGGTGAAAGAACATTTTGAGAGAAAAATTGTGAACAAGAAAACTCAAATGTTAACATTTCAATAAAATGTTACTTTCATTCTCTGGAAAGCTACCATTGTTTAAAAGTAAATAAAAAGAACATGTTTGGAGCAGAGTACCTACATTCATCTTTCTTATTCCTTACAAAGCTTAACATTTTAATTTGAGTATATTCTAGTGTTGCAGTATCAAACATGCGCTCTGTTCCACATTCTGCACGGTTTTCTATTTACAGGCTCATTCTAACATTATTTTATCATTCTAGATTTTGTTTGCTTTTACCTTTTATTCTAGAACCCAAGGCATTTAATTGTAAATTTACTTATGCTTGGGGACGTTTGACAGTCAAGCATGGATTTCTCTATTGGCCACTAACCTCTGTCTCCAAATTCGCTGTTGAACTTTTCCACGTTGTACACGAAACACCATAATCATCATTACCAGGCAGTATTAGAAAAACAGAAAACATCCAATGCTGCCCAGTAAGATGGTAATGGCATCTCAGGATCATGGTCTACAAACAGCAGCTATACCACCACAAGCTATAGAAAGCCTGACTATTTGAAGTAGAAGAAAAAAAGGTGTAGGGGGGAAGAATACCACCTGTAGCTGTCCCTCCTTTGTGATTTCAGCAATTATCAAATGCTGTTCGTTTGGGAGAGACGGAAGCAACAATGTTCTGAAAAGTTATCCCAGAAATATTTGTACAGGTCATACAGTCCTGCCTCTTCCCACCATCCCCAGCCTCCACACACACACCCCTTCAGAACTGTCACTTACCAATAACTGGTCTTACTTATATTTACACCTAATGAAACACACTTATGAACTGAAAAATGTCACAAGATGGTATTTATTTGAGGTATGGGCAGTTACAGCCAACCTTATGCCCTGTCTGCTACTGCAAATTAGAACTGTGGGGAAATGCAAAATCCAGGAAGCAACATAGGTTTGCGGACTTTTAGGTATATAACTCTTACCTTTCTTCCAGTACCTCCAACCATTTAAGCTTTATCTATGTTTCCTCCAACCATTTAAGCTTTATCTATGTTTTTATTAGGCAACTCGTATTTGCTGATTCTTTCTGTCATCTTTTAATCAGATTTATATTTGGGGAGTCCAAAGATCTTGCAGGGCATAGTTATTACAAAGAAACCATAAATATTTAAATGCTAAGGACATTTGGAGCCTCTTACTCTTCACATCATCTCTTAATGTTCATGAGATTTTTGCATGTGTGTTTTTTTACAACATTGACTCAAATACATTAGAAAACAGGCCTAGACCTCTAAACAGCTCCAGAGCAACTAAACAAATTACTACAATTTGCTCACCACAAAGAAACTCAGCATTGACATTTAATACCTTTGAAAAGAAGAGACTTGTAACCTGACAAACATACCTTCCAGTGCATTCTGAAACCCATCGGAAATCTCTGTTTGCCAGACACTGCTGATGATAGATAACCCTTCCATAGCCTAGTGGTGTCATTCTCTCCCTCCACACATTTCCTCCTTCACCTGCACAGTTGCTAAGTTTCTTAACCAAGACCACACCATTTTGATTAGCGATAGGGTATGACAATAAAATGACCTCCAACTCAGCAAACATTGAAGGATGCAAAAGGTGCAGCTAAAAGCAGGGGAAGAGAAATTTTCATTTGGTTCCAGATAACTCCAGGTCAGAAAGGCTAAATTCCTGAATAAAGGGAGCTAGTGTTTTGATTTGTAGAAGCAAAAAAACCAAAAAAGCCCTTACTGCTTGCACTGACGACTTCAAAACTGCAGTAAGGTGAGGGCCATCCCCGAACGCTCAGCAGCACGGTAACCGTTTGAACAGCAGGACTGCATTCGGTATAAAGACGGTGAAAATAAACTGAAAAATAACTAGAACAAAATGTGGTGAAATGACAAATAAAGTCATTGTTGCAACTAGAATCCTACCCCAATTTAAGATATCTACATCTTTCGTGTCATTATGTGCATTACCTGACAGTTTAGATGGGTCACTACGCTGCATATGATTTAACACCTCCTCAAGATTCACTTAAGAGAAATTCCAGTCAAATTCTGATGTAAAGAAGTTATAGTACAAGAGCTCTTCCATGAGGCTACACCAAACAACTTTTACAGTCTTATAATGTATGCCATGCCCTTACAATGCCATTTGAATACAAATACACGTTTGAGTCCCCGACTCCGTCTCTGGTTGACGTTCTGCAAATAGCTAAGTAGACCACTGCAAAAAAAAAACCTGGAGGTGGGTTGCTTTTTGCATTTTATGGTTAAAAAACCAAAACCAAGATGACACTGAACCTCATCAGTCCCACTAAAGCAGCTAACAAGCAGACATGCTCCACTTAACCATTACAACAGAAAGCGTCTTTCCTACATCAATAACATGGAATAAAGAAAGTCAACAAGAAGCAGAATTAGACAATAGCTCTTTGTCTAAAGTACCCTACATGTTAGATGTGATAGCTGTAGCTGAAATAAAAGTAGGCAGAATGGAGGCTTTCTAAACGATAAAACCCCAGCCCGTGTAAAACTCTGTTTTGATGCATAGCAACCAGATCTGTTATCCATTTAATATGGATAATAATAATTTCCTAGAATGACCACAGTTTTTACAAAGAATCCCATGATGCTTAGTTATAATTAGAGCAAAAATATTCAATTGCACATGACTTAGGAAATGTCAGCCAACTGACAGGAACAATTTAGGGAATAAGCTAAGATTCCTGCTACTTTTACCCTTTTTGCCTGAAGTCTAGTGTCTTGCTAGGGCCAGACTTGTGCGCTTTTTCCATGCTGCCATATTGATAGAACAGTGAAGCAGAAGTAGCCAAGAGTTTGAAGTTCTCATTCTGTTGCTTCAGCTTCTATTTTAGAGGGTTTCATGGCTTCCCCCCCGCCCTTTCTTTCGTGGCTGTGATGTCTCTCTGCAGTCTGGGGATTTTCTTTTTCAAATGACACACACACACAAAAAAATCTTACAGATGTTTTTCAAGTAAGGTAGGTGCATTAAAAGTATATGTTTGCACAATTGTACTAGAACCTTATCATACAAAGTCTCACTTAATGACCAGAATTAAGTACCTATTATAACAAGACATTCTCTGCTAGTGTCCCATGGGTACTGACATGTCAGTTTTTTTAATAGTGCAAAAACCATATCTTTCATTCCTTGACAAATGACTCCTTCCTATTTGGCATCGATACTGGAGGCCTAACAGCTGAATTTTCGTAGATTCCTTAGAGACCGAAAGTGATGAACACATGTAAATAGGCCTGGATTGTCAGACCTGAAACTCCTAAAAAATAAAACTAGACCATTGCTAGAAAAGTCTATTCAGCTGTGAAGAATCACAGGCCAGAAACACACTGAGAACTCATAATGGTGGCGTCTGGTCACCTGTCTGTTGGGAGAGTTTTATGGTTCTATGGAGAAGATATTTTTATGGGGTTTCAGAACAGATATCAGTTTTATTGTTGCCACACTTAAATCCTTGCCATCCCTTTCACTGTCAAATAACAAAAAGGCTTTTTTTAGCTCCTTGGTTTGGACATCGATCCAAGAACTACCAAAACAAGAGTTGTTACGCTACAGACTTACAGCAAAGGACGCTGTTCCACATAAGCCACTTCCTCAAAAATCCATTCATAGATTTGTCTAAAGTCATGAAACTTAGTCCCTTGAATATGAACTGTAATATGATATATCCCATCACTTTAGAGTGAGCATGGGATCAATATATTTCAATTTACCACTCTAGTTCTGCCCTCAAATACAACATGTATTCCCTTTACTGCAAACAGAAGCTGCTGTGTGGATACAGTTTGCCAGTGCATCCTACAATTGAGATGGACAAGGGAAAGTTTCTCCCTTGAACTTGGAGTAGAAAATACCTGAGACATCAGTGCTTATAGAGAACATAGAGAGGGGGTTTTAAGATGTCCTCTTCAGCTGATAAAAGGGCCTTTCCTTAATCTTAACATTTTATACAACAAAGCTGCTAGGAAACCACTTTCTCACTTAAAAATAGCGCAAAAGGAAAAATGTGTAAATATTTTACATTAGCATTCACATGCATCGTCATTGCCCCATCTTCCCATGACACGGAATGGAGTGATGCAAAGTGTGTCACAGACTTATCAGACCCAGCGCGAGATGAGAGGTTGTGAAACCTGCATCCTTGCGCATTTTCTGAACTCATCTGGAAAAGGCCATGAGCTACCAGATCTAGCTTTAGATTAGACTAGATGACCTTTATCAGCCCAACCCGAACTAAATTTTCTCTGATCTAGCATTTCTGATGACATCTCAAAGGTGCCACAAGGGCAATTCAAGGCAATCACCATTTAAATTCTGATGTACTGGGAACCAACTCAACAGGAACAGGTGTTGGCGTGATCCTGCTATTTTCCAGTCGTGCAGGAATTATTTCAGCCTGATGCAAAGTATTTTCATCTGTGGCCCACCTAGAAGGTGACATCTCCTGCTTTTACAAGCATGAGAGAAAAACTGTCCTAGAAATATACTCCAAGCTAACAAATCACTGTCCTAAGGCATTCAGCAGCAATCCTGCCCCTCCTGCGTCTCAGTGGATGTTTCCCTAAGCCAGTTTCTTACTATTGAAACCTTCTAACAATTTCAGAGCTGTTGCACTGACCCAGACACATGTTCAAGCCAAAAAACCATGCACATAAATGCCACAAACTAAGACTTAGAAGGTATAAATCCAAATCTTGCCAAGAGATTCAACAGGACACCTCTTTCTGTGTCCAGAATGTACAAAACCAGTGCCAGTGCACTGGTACCCTAGCGAGCGGTATTATACCATCTCTCATATCCCTCTTGCTCATCAGAGGTGGAGAATACCTAAAATAAAGAGATGTTTCAATAGGAAAGGAAAGCATTGGTTCTTCCTGCAAGAGGTGTAAGCAAAAGGGAAAGTCAAAAGGGATAGGAAATGAGGAATTTTTCAGGGCCTTTTCCTTTAAGAACTCTTTCACCCTCCTGACTTTGACACATTTTGTGATAGAGGAAAGCCCTTGAGGTCAAGTTAGCTCTAAGCTTAACTCTAGCTCTCACTAGAAATGCCCTTCCTTCTACTAATGCTGCTTGGAAGGTCAAAGTTTCTTCCATAAAGCAAGGTGAGTACATTAGATGGGCTCATTGCAAAAAAACCCACAAGGTACGTGAAGGAGGCAATGGGCATTTTTCATCGGTACTACACAAGTCAGGCATAGTCTGTCAGTAACCCTCAGCTCAGGTGTTCAGGCAGTTCTCCAACAAGCTGGAGAGAAACATAGCTGTCCATCTTAATCTGAAGCTCCCTCATTTCTTTCCTTGCCTTCTGCAATTGCAAGCAAAAAGCTAAGTAATCTATGGGGAGGTGTGCTGCTACAAATACACCTGTTCTGACAGAAATCAAATTGGATCAACCAATTCCCTTCACACATGCAGACAGAAAGACAAAAAAAAGTACCAGCATGGATTAAATTCCATGTGGAGAGCTGAAAGGCCTCAGTCCACTATTCGATTTCCCACATCTCCTTATAGGAATGGGAAAAAGGTGGTTTTCTTTAAAATCTTTTTCTTAATATACCATCTCCTCTGCTGACAGTTTTTACAATTCATTCATTCTGCTCTGTCCAGACTGTCTCTGTAGCCTGCATGCTAGATGGCCATTGACAGTCTCTGTACAGCGGGCATATACCAGAAATCAGAATACTTCGCGTGGTACAACTGGGTGAAGAGGTTTGGGCCAGTTACATTCCGCCCCCACTCCCCACAGCTAGTGACAATACAAAATGCGAGTCATTGCCACGTCAGGTGTCTCTGCCAAGAGCAGGATTTGACTCGCAGCGTATTACTATGAAAAGACAATACCGTAATATTATGCAATCAAAAGTTAGAGCAAACCTGCAAAGTCATCCAGTCCTTCCTCCGTGCTTCCTCCATGGCTAGCCCTCGATGGGACTGTTCTCAGAAGATTCCTCTGCATTAGGGCTGCCCTAGGCTGGGCTCCTCAAACCTCTTGCATTACCCATGTTCTTTGCAACGTCCTCCAAATCTGTTTCCAGTGAAAATACGGACTCTTTAACGGTGTACAGTATATCGGGAGAGTATGGTTAGCACACCGTAGGTCAAGCTGCTGCTTCCAAACGCGTTAAACACACCACCTTCACAAATGTTATCAGAACTGCATCCCAGCGCTACACTGACTTCCAGCCACAGCTTCAACAGTCAACTTCTTAAGGCCTCGTCCCGTATTGACTTCCATGAGCGCTAAACACCCGAGGATTAAGTCAACCAGTAGAACATGCATCTGGAGCTAAAAAACAGCAGCAACAACAAAACAACAACAACAAAACCCCCACCACAAAACAAAGCAAACCAAAACCCCAAACCCCCACCTCTGCATAGGTTTCATATCTAAGCTGGGAAACGGTCGCATGCAACGATAATTACAAAGGCACATATTTCTTAGCTGCATAATGCTGTTCTAATAAACGATCCTCACGCCTTGCTGTTTGTGTTAATCATTATTGAACCTGACAATGGCTGATGAATTTTCCTTTCAAAACTTCATATCACTTATGGCCTATCCATCACCACTGTGCAATGAAAATGATGTCTTTTGCAAACAACAACAACAAACTAAAATCTGACATTGTAACAGACAAAAAACTGTGAAATAGTTTCCAAGAAGACCTAAGTCCTTCATAGGGCTCTTCCTGGAACTCTTTTAGAGCTAATCCGTTAAAATAATAATCTCCTTGGTTTGCCTAACTGCTGTCAATAATAGATCACAGCACGAAAGAAAGAGCTTTTGTGTCATTTTTTGCACAGTACTGCATCTGTTTAAATTCTTTTTCCATTAGTCCCATAGCAGCTACTTTATATGTAAAACAAGAAGTTTCAGAAGTGAATTACAGATAATGAAGTCAAGGAAAACTTACACATCATACACAAATGTGGCAATTTTGTGCTTATATAAGCAGGCAAAAGACCAACACCAAACCTTGATCTCTGCTAAGATGTTATACATCTACAATACCAAATAAAGGTAAAGAGTTTATATAGCTTTTACCATAAAACTGAGACCAGAAAATTAACTTTTTTTTAATCATGGGTTTAGTACATGGAGTAGCTGCTACTTTAAAAGTTTAGTAGCAACTACTATGAGTTAGGAAAACAATTTTATAAAAATTAGCTTAAATGGTTAAATGTGATATTTTGAGAAACGCATTTTGATCTTTGCTTTAGCATGTGCAATTCTGTACACAGGACGGAAAGAACTTTCACAACTCTTTCTTTACTACAGGAGCTGCCAAGGATTTCATAAACTAAGGAATGTTTTGCTTAGTGTCCCCCAAGAAGGTTACTCAGAGGCACAGCCAATACTATATAATCAACATACCATAGCCACCTGCTAGCCAAGGCTATGCTTGCAACAACAAACTATAAGGCACGGAACCCCCCAAAAGGCACAGCATACTATACAAATGAATTATGGATTCTATTAACCAGCTCAACTTACACGAAGACAAGTCAAATGGAGGCATTTACTTTTAACACACACATTCCTCAGATAAATCCTCATTTCACATCCAATAGTAACTCTAGATCTTTGGCTTTTTTAATACTAAATTCCACGTGTTTTTCCTATCTAGTTCAGCAAGTAAAAATAGTTTGTTAGAAATGCTTATTTCCCGTTGGACTAATAAACAATGTCAGCTCATTTATTAAGTCTGCTTTGAGTGAGACTTATTTAATACCTAGCAAACACATGAATTATTAGTATTTACCAAAAAAAAAGAAAAACAATTACAAACTATCCAATCAGCTTGCTGCTTACATTACCATTGCCAGTGAAATATGCAATTTATGCCTACCAGAAGCCTGAGAATTAGGAGATTTTCTGGATCCATGAAAGATGGCGCTTGCTTTTAGTACACTTAATACAAGTGTGGCGATAGCACACAATTAAAAGAGATTAAGTGCTTTGTCTGGAGAGAATAACACTAAGTTATTATGGCAGAAGCAGGACAAGTCTAAGGTTCATCATAAAAAATAAAAATCTCCAAGCCAATTCATCTAGCATATACCTAGTGTATTTGAGAAATAAATCCTTCCTTTCACCTCCTTTCTTCTCCCCAAGAACAGTATTTTAGAGGTCGACCAGCAAACAGGTGGAATCTATACTTCAGTCATATGCAGAATCTTTCAGAAGTGGCAAGTCAAAAAGAGAAGGAATGAAAAAGACAGGAGAAAAAGGGAAACATGGAAGAAGGTGGTTATAACCTTACCGTTGTGAAACATCAAGGCACAAAATGCAAAGTAAAAAAAAAAAACCACAATGCAAAAAAACCCACCACCAAAAAACCCCAAATACCCCATCTCATTTTTCCCGAGGCCTCAATTGTGTGCTTTCTCTGGCTATTCGGTACCCATGAAATATAAAACCACCCTAATGGTCGCCCAGGTTACCGACTTCATTTAGTTAATCATCACCATTATTACCAATGTTCAGGCCTTGAGAAAAAAGGAAAGAATGACTGAAGAGGAGGAAAAACAAGGAACTTAAATGAACCCCACCCCCACTTTTGTTTTTTTTTTTTAGACAGCACTAGTAATTAGCTGTTACCTACATTACCTTTTCTTTCTCCTCCCCTCTTCTACTTCCTTACCTGCCTCCCCCACTCACTTCTCAAGTACAAGGACAAAGTTCCAGCAGCCTTAAAACAATTGGGTATCAATTATCCTGCAAGTGGGAAATACAGAGAAGCCCATTTTTACCCAGGTAGCTGCAGGTCTGAAAAAAGAATGCAGCTCCAGTGGGGGGAAAAAATAACTTGTTAGTTAACCTGTAGGGCTGAGCCTTAATCAATAGTCAACAGCGATGAAAAGAACAAAGCATGTGAAACTTAAGCCTTTATATCTTCCAGCTCCATCAGATAAAAGCTATACCTGGAGTTTGAAAGGACAGACAGGCTTATTTGAAAGCTTAAAAGCATCAATGCAAACTAAGTTCTGTTTTAGTGTTCAGACTGCTTATTGATTCATGATTACTTCTGCCACAACCTAAGATTAAATAAAAGTAAGACCCTAAAACTGACTTACCTGACTCTAACGACAGAGCCATTTAAAAAAAACCAACAACCTAATTAAAGTGAAATGTGCATCCCAATTGTAAAATGTAATTTCCTCGGGCCACTTTCCCCTGCCCCAAATATGGTAAGAACGTTCTAATTAGCTTGTTTTGCAACCAAAATATCTAACAAATGAACATCAGATTGCACGTGTATTTTATGTCTAGTTTGCATTTTTGTAATTGTAAATCTCATTATGTGCCTTTTTAGTAGCAATGCAGAAAATTATCACTTCAGCCTTCCTCCGTGTTTTTTAGACTAAGGGCACTAAGAAACCCCTATTTCCTACGTAAGTAAACCATCACAAAAAAGGGGAACCCTAGGAGAATTTTCAAAGTTTTATGAATATCATATTGAAACAATTTGCAAACACTGTAATTAACTGGTATATATTTTAATGTGTCCTTTCACTGATTTACGTTCTGATTAAATTAAAAGCATTGTTTCAGGGAGGATTTTTTTCATCTTTCTGAAATAAAGAACTACTACTCAATTTTTATACAGCCATATGTATCAGTAAAACTGTGTCACCAGGTCAGTTTCAGGACTCACACTCCTTTGAACTCATTCACTGCGTGGACCAACATTTCAGTTAGTGTTAAACAGGGGCAGGCTCCAGACCAGCACCGCCCAGTATAACCATCAGAAGACTTTAGCCGCTGCTCCATTTGAAAAATTGAACAGCATCACTGTATCCGGCATTTAGAGTTCCATGCTGGTCACCCCCAGATCTCAGTGACTTCTGTAAGATGTCAGATTTTTAAGTTCTGATTGTTAGCTTTCCTGAAATGTATTAAAATAGCCAAGGTTGTGTTCACGATTACCGCTGCGGGTAAGTTAATTCATGTGCGGAATACCTGTGCCTTCACTGGGATCATTGCTTGCTGTGCAGAATGGGAAGAGGAGACAGAACTCAGTGTTTAGCTGACAGTTTCCAAAATCCTGGCATTCATACGATTTTCTACAATTCTGTAACATTTTGGTTGCCTGAATTTAGTTGCCCATATACCAAAGAGTGTCTTTTAACAGCTCAAATTCTCATCCAGTAATAATTTATAATAATAATTCAATAGTTAAATTCACGAATTTTGAGAGCAATTTAGACACCCACAGAGCAAAGGTGCTTTCGAAAGTTTTGTCATGTAACACCTCCAGCTCTGTGTAGGCACTGAACTTCAGACACCCACACCTGCAAGCTGCAACATAAGTTCAGATTTAAAAAAGGTATCAAAACCAATTAAAAAGACTGAGACCGTTCCTGAATTTGCAAAGCCAAAATTAAATGTTTAGTCCTGCGATAAAACCTTGTAGCTGGCTTCAGTATTTTGGTATTTGTGTACAGATAGAACAGCACACGATTTTTCAATATTAATGCTGTTCTCTGAGCTTGAAGCAAGCATAAACTAGTCTTCTGTTGCAGAGGAGTCTAAAATAAAGCAAAATAATATTTAAATAATAGTTTTTTCAAATAAAGGTTAAGTCAGCTGAATTTAAATAATTGCAATTACAAGAAGAAAATATCAGCAAAAAAAAAAATCAAGACTTAACCTTACTGAAAAAAAGGGGGTAAATAAACTAGCAATATTTCATGCATTCTTGACACAATTTTTCAGAAAACAGCTATTAAAGACCTTCTTGAAAGTAAATACCTCGAACATCATTTATATCGGGACAAGCTTTGCCTCCTTATTTCTGAAAAGTTAGATACTCTGAAATTATTTTGGCTGCAAGCTGAAATTATTTCAAGCTTTGTGCCTCGCAGAACTTTCTAGAAGACTGTTTTACTAAAGGGGTGGAGGGAACAAGTGAGCAAACATTTTCTGCTGACTCCCTCAGTGTCTACAAAGCCTAATGCCTCTTTCTGAATCTGGGCAGATGAATTATACAAGAAACCTGCTTGCTTACAAAACACCTCTTACTCCTCATCCAAAATCATCACATCAACAGTATCACCTACCAGCTACCAACCAAATTATAAAAGATGAGAAGGGGCTTTTTAGGTACCTCGATCTTCCAGTCTGAGAAAGCAACACAGCTATTGCATCCAACCCACAACTAGACTTCACACTTCAAAAATGAAGCAAACCACTTTGTTTTGTCTTCTGTCTCTTTGGTGTCCAACTAGCCAGTGCAAGTAAAGGCTAGTCACAGCTGGCACAGGGAGCTCCATAACGAGAGTGAACTAGCACGAGAGTGAAGAGAAGACTTAATTAAGCTCACTTTGTCATGCACAGAAAAAAAGCCTCAGGTAAGAAAAGAATAAACAAAACGAACCCAAAATGGCTTCTCCATGCCATGAGCGGAAACCGATGACTAAAGCAGAACAAGATCTTTCCTTGACTTCCACTGTGTTTAAATAAAAGTGGTGTTTGGAAAATTCCAAATCCGTTTCCTTCACTTCCAGCACCCTATCAAAGGAATCAATTTTGGCTCCAAAGTAGTAGGAAAAACTAAAACTAGAGCATTGGGCATGTTGCAATTGCAATAAAGCACATTAAAACGCCAGATAATTTAAAAACTAATTGAAAAATGGCAATCCTTACACAGAAATTGAAAAGGAGCCGATAGCATACTTGCATTTAGAAATGTCGCTGTTGTTAGTACCGAAGCTGGACCCTCTCTGAAATGCAAGGATTCTCTTTTGAAAGAGCCCTCTTAAATTTTATACTCATTTTATTTTAGTCACAATAAACCTTCTCCAAAGACGCCTTTTTTTTTCCAAGCTCACCATGACATCTCAGTGAAACCAGCTTTCCCCCACTGGCTCCCTCCTATTCAATTTCTTGGTTCTGCTTTTACCTGCCCTGACTGGTTTGGCTAGTTGTAAAATGAACGTTTGAATTCATGTGCTGTTCTCCCCTCCCCCATAACTCTGAGCAGACAAAACCTGATATGTATAACAAAACCCTCTTTAATCTACCTGGGGAAAGAAAGAAGAAGAGAAAAGAGGACAGAGTCC
Organism: Buteo buteo; assembly: GCF_964188355.1. Classification (NCBI taxonomy): domain Eukaryota; kingdom Metazoa; phylum Chordata; class Aves; order Accipitriformes; family Accipitridae; genus Buteo; species Buteo buteo. Next base: position 3,951,666 of record NC_134175.1, read on the forward strand.
TCTAGGAAGTTAAGTCGAGAGGAGAATATCGATGCACAAGTTAGGAAAGGCATTAAAGAAGTCATTCTTTGTGCTAGTTAAATCACTTTTTACCACAGTACCTGGACACTATGGCTTACCAGGGCCATGAACACACACACACGCAAGCAACTTCAGTGCTGGAAGCACAACCTCCTTCTCCCAAACCAAGATCACCAGCCTTCAAGTGGGTAACAAAAAGGACGAAATGATCATCGGGAGAGCGCGCACAAGAGCTTTCATCTTCCGATCTTTCCGTGTCCTGGAAAAGACGAACTTGGAGCGAGAGGCTTTCGCAGTGAAATTCACACGAAACAAAAGAAGACAAAAATGTAACTGTACCTGAAAAAACAACACACTTCTCAATTGTGTTAGACTACTGAAATAAAACCAAATTTAAAAAAAAAAAAAAAAAAAAAAAAAAAAAGGAAAGCAAAGGATTAAAACGCGCATGGTTTTTTCTTCGCAGCCCAGAGCGATGTTGCTTGTTTAAGCTGGAATTGAGAAGAGACGGCGAGTGTCTAAGGCTCGTCTTACATGTAGTCCTTCACCCCTCCCTGCGCAGGTGCATTCTTTCCATCCAACCAATCTCCTTGCCTCTAGCTATTAACAGGTGTGTCCTCGGGTTTTGGGAGCGGCCAGGGCGAAACCAACTTGACTTGCGTGCTGTAGACATGCTGGGAGGGAGACCGGCCTCTCCAGGGGCTTGCCCGGCTCACTGCCTCTGCCATGGCTTTAACAAAGAATGAATTATTTCCTGAGCGCAGATTCAGATTTGATACTGCTGTTCCGCAGTACGCCTCGCGCTCCTGCTGTACACCCTAAAGATTTGCTCAAGAGTGGAGGCCTACTGGCAACCAAGAGTTCAGGAGGAAGGGGTGTTCTTCCCTCGCTTTAAAAATCAACCTCCAGACACTCTTCTATTGCAAACCAATTTCCATCTGCCCGCTGCCATACTGCTGAGCTGATAGTTTAAAAGCCAACTAATTGTTCAGCCAACCAGAACATGACTCCTGTTGAATCAAAGATTAGATTATTTAACTGGAACTCTCCTAGGTCACCTAACCTGCAGCAGAATAGCAGGGACATCGATGGGTTAACGATCGCTTTCTCAAACAAAAGGGGCAACATATACAGAGACAATCTAAGGCACAGAGACAAGGACTTGCTGAAGGACATCCATACAATTTTGCTGGTAAATTCACAAGAACGGATTTTTTTTTTTTTTTTTTTTTTTCCCCAAAAACTTAGCAGAAGCTTGAATCTCATCACCATCTAGTCTTGACATGCAAAATAGTTTCAGAAACTAATAAAAAGTCTAACCGGAACTCAGGTCTCCCAATATACAAGCTAATAAGAGCAGAGGCCTGCAAGTGGATTCCTGTGTCTGTTCGTAGGCACCATGATTGAGATTACAATGATTACAGGACACTTCAGCCCAGATCTTTGTGGTATTTGCTCCTGGATTAGTCAGGTAGAAATTCCATTTTTGATGTGGACATATGGGAAGACCAAACCAACCAAACAAAAAGGTCCCTATTTTGGTTACATCATGCACCATCACGAACCGTACTTCTCTTTCCCTGTACAAAACGTTTCTTGGATGTTGACAAGTGGAATCTCTTCAGTGACATAACCTAGTTTTGAAAGCACTGAAGGATGTGGAAAAGGGATTCAGACAGAACTGATGCTCAGTTCTAAGCATGCTTAGTAACAGAGCATTTAAAATAAAAGAAAGCAAAATTAAAACTGTGGCTTTCTTAATACTGTTTTCATCCCCTTTTCAAGGAAGTTTTCAGAAAATTCTCATCAGTATCATGAAAAAAGAAAAACAAGTAAAATGTTTTCTCCTTGTTATGAAGGAAACACACTCATATTTCCCATGAAAGCTGTGGCTAATGAAACAACAAATTGTCATGTTAATTAGCCCAACTGGCAGAAGAATTCCCCTAAGACACAACTTATCCTCATAACTAACTGCAGAGGAACCTTCAAACCTTTATTTGTGAAAGACTGATTTATCCTGCAAGGGTATTACACAGTTCGCAGTTCGATTATACTGTCAGCTGCGCTCCTGAGCAAGCTGGCTTCTTCCTTTTCATCTCCGACTTGCTAGAGCTGAAGCTTCAAGACACAGATTTTTGCCTGGGACATGCCTAGCCCACAGTATTTTGGAGAAGGAACTTATGCCTGAACTAACTGAATCTGCATTTATGTACTCTCAAAAGAATTTAAAAAGTCAAAGTTAATAAATAGCTTTCCAAATACAGGATTTCTGTGTCCAATGCCTTGGCAGGCATAGTTAGCATAAATAGCATCTATAAGCTATAGAAAACCACCAACCTCCTAAAAATATACCCCATTGGGATACATGCACTGCAACGGGGAGATGCGACAGAAGTCTGTGGAGGCATGTCTAAACTGTTGTTTGTAGGTGTGATGCTAGAGTGACATTGGCCACAGCATCCTGGTGCCAGTGTCCTACGTTTCTTAAAAGATTAGGTCTCACTGATCTTTTCACCTGTGTCTTGACAGCGATTCAACACGCAAAAGATTAAAACCAGCACAAGTCTGTCAGCATATGCTACAGCACCATCCTGTATTGCAATACAGATATAGCCTGCATCCATATTAGACCACGCCATCTGGACACTTAGGACATTTATTTGAGATTTTAACCTGTTTGGACATCAGTGGCTTTGACCACCCTCCTGTTCTCTGAGGCATCCTTCACCAAAAATTTTGAGACAGTTCATGAATAGTCAGACAATCCAACCAATCAACAGTATTTAGTTGACGCACAAGCAGACCTATTTTCTCTTGCATCAGTAAATGGCCAGGACGTGGCTTAGCTACGTGAATTATATTCTGGTTCAACCACTCTCCGAGGCCTACATCTGTTCCTGACCCCTCTCTGCCTGTCTGAACAAAACCTGGATCTCTGATCTCCCTGAGGCCGGCCAAAACAATTTCACATTTTTCCCCTCTGTATTGTATAAGTCACTAGCTCCTTTCATAAACCACCACGGGTCACCATCTCCATCCTGCCTGTTGTACAGGCATCTGCCTGGAGCCGCCCTCCGTCTGACTTTTTCTTGTGTCCTATTCAAACCATCCGTAAGTTTGAGCAACAGTAATTACAATCCACACAGTAGCAGTCGAAGGATCCCTAGGAACTCTTCCAGCCAAACCCCACTTCCCCACAACTGCACTTTTACTACCCTCTGTTCATTTATAATGTTCTAGCTGGCCTTGAGGGACAACACACAAACAACTGAATTATTGGGACAGAATAAGGCGATCATATCTTTCCTAAGAGAGTCACGAAATGACTGCAAATGAGCCTCTCTGTTATCAGCAACAAAAAAAATAATTAATTACCAGCAATAAAATGCACCCTGTCCTGCATTAATACACAGGAGCCATTTGATTGCAAAGACAGCTTATTTACATGTGACATACTTGTTTGATGACAATCTAAACACTTCTCATCCATATCAATCCCATCTCTGTGTGGCTATTGGACCTTGTTTCAAGCCAAGAACAGTAGCCCATCTTTTGCACACTATAAGGTGCACATCAGGAAGACTTACCTGGCGTCTGTATCAAGACAGTTATGATGTCTCTAAAGCTCCCACTTGAAAAGCTCACGTATGGTAATGCAACTGACCGCTGATCCATCTTTGTGAAAAGTCTCAACTCAGCGTCTGGATGTTTTTCAGCCCAACAGCACAGTGTCCATGTCGCTTACAAAAGCCATGATGTTAGCTTGAAAACATCTATAAAGAATAAGTACATTGTTTTACATTTGAGGAATTGAATGGGAGAGATTAAGAGATCTGAAGAGACTTGCTCAAGATCATACAGAAAAATCTATAGCAGAGACAGAATATCCAAACTGTTGTGTTCCAGCCCAGTACTTTGATTTCTCATACCTACCTACTCTATTTCGGTCAGTACTTCTATTGACAGCCAGTAGATTATACTGCCACACAGGATTGTGAAATTAAAACCAATTTTCATTTCTATTCTTCCAAAATTGTTGAACTCCAAACCACCTATTTAGATCAGAAATAGTAAGTACTAGCTGGACTCAGAAGTACCCAAGTTTTCAATAAATGATTTACAGAGGAAGAACACTAAGTAGCAGCAGCATTTCATGGGATACATATAATGCAGCAGAGTACTACGAAGCCATACAGTACCTACTGGTGCCTTATAATGATATGGTCAGTTGAGTTTCTCTTACAATACAGCAATAGTAAACAAATCTTTTTCTGCTATTTGGAGAGGTGAGACTTCTCAAGGGCTTTATGATCTTTGAACATCAAGCTTAAGATTTCATTCATGGAACGCTGCAATGATGTATTTATGCTGAAGGTGTTGGCTCTGCACTTTGTACAGCAGAGAAGACCTTACTATGTCTTTTTCATCTTTGAAAAGATTAATGTGTGACTTATTACACTTACTACTGAAATGTTCATCTTTGTGGTTATCAAAACAATTCATCTATATCTGGGCCATCAATACTCAACAGCGACCAAATCCCCACATTAATAATCCTTCCTCAGGTAAATGCAGATAAGCTAAAGTGAACAGGAATTTTTTCCAAATGGCAGTTGGGTGAAAACTGCAGGATTTAACCAAAGAAATACAAATATACAACAGATTGGGGTTAGAAGAACTAGTAGTGTTAAATACTGTGTCCTGGGGTACTTAGTGACTGGTACCCAGCAGCGTAGCTAATTCTGCTTTCATAATACAAATATCAGGGAACAGGCTAGCATAGAATGGCTAAGTATTAAAACCGGGGATGATAAACTGTGAAGAAGGGAAAACGAACAAAAAAAAGACCAAAACCAGACACAGTTAACATATAACTACACCACAGAATGTCAATGACACCAAAAGTTTGGCAGGAAACAAATGATCAAAAGAAAACACTGAATATGGCTATAGGAGAACGTGCATGGCTTTAGACTGGATAGAGAAAGAAAGGATGCAAACACTCCTCGCCACAAAGTACAAATGTAGCATTTCTTGTGTCGAAAATAAACTTCTCCTACCAACAAACCCTTTCACAGCCATTCTTCACAGTAGTTCATTCGTATTTTTTCAATAAGCTCCTATTGAGCAGTTCTTCAAAACAGGCTACAAAACACATTGGACTTCTGATCCAATACTAAATTCTTTGTTCCTAGCGAAGCTCTGCAGTAAGGGGTCACATCAGTGCAGATCCATAAAGGTGTTTATTTCTTTCATCTGAGGGCTATAGCCATTAGTATCACTTCCTGCATCACCTCAATCTCTTTCATCTTCTTACCCGTACTCAGCAACTCATTGCACAATCTATAGAGTTAAAGGCATGAGATTAAACGTGTGGAATTTGTTTGTGTAGCAAGCCCCTGCACTCAACAGTGCTCCTTAACCCAGCACCTGAGACAATCGCAGCAGCACACATTGCCAGAATTACTAAATTCTGTGCAGATGGGCGAGTCCAATAAATGGTAGGCTGATACGTGAAACCCAACTGTGTTTGTGAGAGCAAAGTTCAGTTCAAGGCACCACCTGTCAGGTCAGGAATAGGAGTCATAGCAGGAGTAACCTTCCATGTCTTAACAAGTTAAGCAAGCAAAGGAGGAGGGGAGAAGTATATTGCTCTTTGCAGCATTTGGAGAGGTACAATAACCTGGAGGGATAGCTTGCATGCAATCAAACACTCCACAGCTAAAACATGTTTTGCCAGTGTTAGTCTGTAAGGTCACAGGTACATTTCACTGTTTCTTCACTGCTCTGAAGATGACACAAGCAGCGGGCAGGCAAGTCAGACTAACCTGTGTTTATCCAAACACGGAAAGAAAGTTTTATAATCCAACAAGCTTTACCTTCTGTTTGCAAACGTACTAACTTAAGGCCAGCCGTCCAGTCTGCCGGCCTTAAGTTATGTTTCCATAGGGCACGAGCTGGTGAACAAGCAAAAGGTAAGCTACGACACACGCAAAACCCACAGCAACATGGCATTGTAGAGAGCCCCAGGAGAGGCCATCAGCTGTCTCATTAATCAATGCACAACCCCCTTGAAGGGGGCTGGTTTGCAGTGTTGTGTATCTCTGTGTGTTAACAGCTAGGAGAACTGTTCCTGTTCCAATCAAAGCAAACAGAAGAAAAACCAGAGCCTAATGACAGCGTACTTGAAACGATGCTAAGTCCAATTTCTGAATGAAACACAGCTCAGAGTCAGGCAATGAAACTGAGCCTCCAATGACGATTGTCTAGCCTTTTTGCTCACCTTTTAAATGGTCTTGGACTCAGCACATCATTTTTGAGAATCCAACTTAAAAAAACCTCCTTGAGACCTTGCTTGCAGAGATGCTGAGCAACAGCCCTCAATGAAATAAATGAGAGCACCACATTCCCTTCTTCTGCTATCACCAGAATTTTAAACCTGTATCCGAATTGAAGCTTCTACTGTGGTTATCAGTGAGCCCCAGCCAACTGAGCTAAAACTAAAGGGTGTCACTGAGCTCCTACACAATGATCGGAGAGTTTCTACCTTTTGCTTCTGGCTGAGTTGTCTGCCACTCCTCACTGCTATTATAAATTGCAGCAGCTTGGCATCTGGGGTTGCCTGAACTCCCATCTGCCTACTCCCCGTTTGGACACAGTTGAATGAAAAGAAAAAGGGGAAAAAAGGCGGGGGGGGGGGGGGGCGGGTATATAGAACAAAGTCTTTCATCTTCATAGCAGCAAGATTTTAGATCTAAAGAGTTGGGACTCTTGGCTGCTTTAAATTGAGGGTTATGGCTGCCAATTGCCAATCTGAAGCTACATATTAGTTTTCATCCAATCCTGTGTTGTTCAGGCCATCGCTTTTCTTGCCCTTTGTTTCCTCTCAGATCAGTTAAGTGGAAGCAGGTGTTCTCCTACCCTGCTAATCTCTAGTACATTCAGGCAGGCCCAGCAACTGCTCCTGCATCCCAGACAGGTAAATGGAGCCAGGCACTTAGTTGCTGTGGAGGGGAGCCATGTTAATGGCTCCATACAGCAGCCCTGTTAAACGTTTTTCCTTTTGCATACAGTTTGCTTTTGTGTTGCTTCCCTCTTCACAGTTCATCTTTACACAGACCTTTGCTCTTAAAATGGGCATTTCTAAAATGAAGTGAGGTTTTGAGCTGCTCTGGGAAGTTCTGATAGTTAATCCATTCACGGAACATGGCAGGGTCCTGAATGCAACACCAATGAAGGCCATGGCAATAATACTCTCTTCTTGCATTATTTCATAGCCCTAGAGATGATCAGTCCAGCAGCGCTCACGTAACGCACTATTTCACGAAATGTGATTGTGCTTAATTTAGCAGCACAAATTTGCAAATGCCAACAGCCCCCAGATTTCAAGCTTTACAGACAGACCCCACACAAAGATCTAATCTAATCACAGCTGCAAACACAAAGTCCTTGCTTGCAGTTGAACAGAAGCACTGTCTTTCAAAGTTGTGCAGCCGTAGTTAGTGTGCAGCCCTGATTCATGCTGGGTTTTAGATTTTAAGATGTTTTGGTAGCTGACATGAACTGGTTCCCTGTGCTCATAGCTGCTGGAACACGAGTTTAGCATAGCCGCTAGGTAAACGTAGTTAGGCTGGTACCAGACCACAGGCTGGCCAAGTCATCTGGTCAAGTTACACACTGAACTAGTGCTGCAACGAGGCCTTTGGTTTAGCAGGGTCAAGACTCTCACGAACCCGCAAAGGGCTATGCGGACATACCCACAATGCCATAGTCTAAATAAAGGCACTAACTGAGAATACCACAGTATCTTGCTGGAATGATTGACTGACTTTCCCAAACACTATAGCACATATTACAGCTAAAGAAAGGGTGACTGAGAGAAAAGTCAGTGACCTAAGATCATGAAAGACGAATGGTTTACATGCTATTTGCCCATCATGCCTTTAAAGAATTAGTAGCAGCAGCTCTTTTCCAGTCGTCACAGTCCAGCAAAGAACCCCTGAACATTAATCTAGTTTTCTTCTCCCCGCCCACAAACTATTTATTAGGACAAACAGTATTCCCTTTCCCTTCAGACCTGCTTAATATGTAATCGGGAACCTATTGGGCAAGAAGGTAGCATTGACAACATCTCTGCCCACACAGAGACGGCGTCAATTCTAATACGCACTCGCTGGTTCAGACAGCCAGCGGAGCAGATCTTCCCTAATCGCATCGCGTGACAGTGCAAATACAGCCCTGACTTCACCACCATCTCGCGCCAGGAGCGAGAGTAAACAGGAGAGTCAGCACTCCAGTTCTGCAAGTGCGTTGCCTCCAAACTGCAGCTCGCTGTGCAGAGCGAAGGGCATACAGGCTTCTGACTCATCAGCCCACAGTACACCTCAGTGAGTAAGTTTCTTCCTTTCCCCCACCCCTCCCATCGCACTTCCATTGCATGTTGTAACAACTTTGTATGTACCTGCTTCTCCAAATCCTGCACCTAGGAAGCTGATGAATCCACGGAGGGAACATGACCTAACAGCAAAATCACCAAATCCACAGCATGATTCAGTGCTTAACGCTGACTCTTAAGTTAGATCCTCTATAATATAAACTACAAATGGCACAAGAAAGGAAATGGTTAAAGACACAGTTCACTGCAGCCCAATTTTAACTTTTCTATATTAAGTAAATAAAGCTAACATAAAATTCAGGTCAGGAACTATTTGTTCAGGGTCAGGTGACTTCAATTCAGCTAATCAGCGAGACACACCTTACCTTTTGAACAATCTCCCACATGAGATCTGCAGTTAAAAACAGGTTTGCTGCAGATCAAGTCAGTGAATGACAGCATGAACACCCACAAATACTAGAACAATGGACATAATTTTCACTCCTAAAAGCACACAAACCCCAGAGTACAGCAAGAGTAGGGATACACCAACTAGAGGGAGCAGAATCTTGTTACGCAGAGTCAGGTGCAGGACCCACCATATATTCTGAAAGACCCTAACAGCCAGAATATACCATAAAAGACCCAGTGTTTAGATTAGCGGCAAAAAAAATCCACCCATCTGAAAGCTTACTCACTTCAGATGGTGTTTGCTACATTACTACACTCAGACCTGTTGACATTGAGGATAGCAGGTATTTTGTCACTGACTTCAGGAAAGCAAGTTTAGGCCCACTGACTCAGCCAGCTTTGGTAAAACTTACAGCAGCCACTTCCTTCCCAGTAAATTTAATTTAAGGCTATGGGCCACAGCATTGCTCAATCCTTTACAGCAGTTTTTTATCCTTCCTGTGAAGTTAAAAGCCTTGCTGAGCCGCCTTCTCCTAGCATGCCTAAGACCACAAGCAACAGCTTGCTCTTCTCAGTGTGGAGCAAGGTAGTTCTAAAAGTGCATGTAGTATCCTGGCAGGTAATGAGTTCTGATGCTTGTATTGCATTGTTTTCTTAGATATTACACCATGAAACTTTTAAAGCCTGTGCCTTCTTACAGGAAGAGATACCATTTTGACAAACAGAGACTCGACTTCAGCCTTTCTCATTTCCTCTCATTCTCACTTCCACTGAGAATATATTCTAGCCCACGGTGTATCACTGACATTCCAACCTATCTTTGTTCTATCTGTCCATTTAAATAATCCAATTACTCACAATTTCTTCATATGCGGCAAATGTTTTTCTGTTTCCAAGGTATCTATATGAAATTGCCCGCCACATATCCATCCTTCTCGTGCAGGTTCAGCTGTATCATGACAAAAGCAGCAGAGCATACAGAGAAGGTCACTTGCCCGTTGATATTGATATGTGAGGGTCTTTTTTATATATATACACATTTTATGCGTGTGTATATATATATATACACAAGTAACTTGAACTTTTCTTCCGCTTCCATTTATTTTTTGTTGATGTTGATAGTCTATTAATTTTGAAACTGGCATAGGACAAATGTTCCGATGGGCCATATCTCACCATCAAAAGTGACATAGGAACACAGTGTTGAAACAACTGAGGCAGATGCTTAAAAAACTATCATGCTTGATTTTGAGAAGTTGCCTACTCTTTTCCCAAGTTCAAATACTTGTGGATAAGCAAAATGTCCTCTGTGCAGTTAAACCTTGGTTCACACCCACAGCACAGACAACTGAAGTTGTAAGTTCATGGTATATTTCCTACATGTAAATATTTGGAAACAAACTGGGAGGAAGAACTGACATCTTTCTTCCAGATCAGATCCTTAAGAATTTAATCAAAGCTCTCGGTCTATGTTGCCAGGATGACAAAGATTTTGGTTGCACTCCATCTTACATGCAATGGCCATGCCGCTACAGAAAACACACACTTCAGAAATGCCTACAAGGCTTGCCGTTTGTTTTTCAGTGCTCCAGCTAACACAGCAGATACTCGCTCATGATTCCTGCAGCACCAGTGTTGTGTGTTCCAGAAGCCGCAGAAACCAGGTGTATTACATGATGGAAATACACCTTGTTTCTGTACTTGCAAAAATAAAGGAACTAAACAATTTCACTGATACATTCAAAGCTCTGACCCTACAGTTTCTACCAATGATAAAATGGTAAGGCAAAAGAAACAAAAAACTAGTCTCATGCCTGGCTTAATGCATGCAGCAATCAACTCTGACATACAAATCCATGAAGTGCTGAACAAACATAAGATTGTCTTCCTGAGCAGCTTTAAAAATCTTGTTTCATGGTATATTTTTACCCAAGTCTGATACAACAGACTGTTGTTTAAAGCAACAGACTCCTGTGTAGCAAAAACAGATCTAACACCCTGATTAACCTCATGCGTTGAACAGCAAGGATCAGTTGCATTTAGCACTGACTGCTAAGAAACCCCTTATAACTGAAAAGAAAAATCCGCTTTGCCTTATTGGACAGGCAAGGCTGCTGTTTTATTTTGTACAAATTATTTCTCTGGCTTGGGCTGAATACACACATAGAGCGTTTGATTACTCAGTCTTGGGTGAAGAAAGGTGCCTTCGTGCTGAGGTGGGGTTTGATTGTATATGTACTTAATGTGCTGATATCTTCATCTGTTGCAGGCAGAAAGACTCTCCACCTAGTTAGCTTTGAAGAAGTCCTTTGGTCTGCAAGAGTAATGAGTAGCCTAATTTAAGCCTCCTGATTTTGGTTGAGCCAAGATGGAACTGTCCTAGAACCAAGTGGAATGAGCAGACCTTATGCTTTGTCTCCTCATCTTAGGGCTGGAACAGAAACCGCAGTACTCACCTGCTTTATCGCTCAGATGCAACATTCCTCAAGAAGTCGTCAGTGTATACAGAAGTACCAGATCCACATCCATCTTCTAGTGATGAAAGACCAGTCAAGCGCGTAGACAAATAGCCATGGAATGGCCATCTCTTCCAGGCAGAAAGGGAACACCCAGAGCGGTGCATGGAACCTGGCCTTTGAAATAGAGTCTTCATCACAGAAATGGGACAGCGTGTAACAGAAGGGTATATAAAAATCAATTTACTAGTAATACACATAGGAACTGAACAGCATCTGTAAAAATTAGATTATTTAATGAGCTTTTCCAATCTCTAAACAATATTACTCTATGCATATGCAGCACAGAGACAATTTCTGTAAGGGTCAGTCATGGGTCACTGTATTCCAGGGTAGCATTTTGCTTTAAGAAATGCACATCTGTTAGACTTGAGACCATCTCCCAGTCATAAGACTGTTCCATGGCATGGAATAGCTCAGCTTTCCTTCACAGTGTATGGTCACCTACTTGCGTGCTCAGAAGACCCAGTGGTGTTTCACTCAGAATTGTTCCAAAGAACCCAGATAACTTCAGCCCAAAATTGCCAAATACCTTTACTGTTCCTGTGACATAGGCAGAGGGTTTAGGTTGTGAATATTCAGGAACATCAAGCCCAGATGCTGTTTTGTGGCAGGTGACAAAACTTCACGAAGTTTGTCAAGAGTCTGATGTGAGTTTTGATCTGAACCTGTCTTTAATGTAAAAACAAAGATAAAGATTAGGGAAGACCTGCTCTTTCCATAGCAATCCACCTTTTCAACTGCATGTATCCCTTTAGTCTACTGCAACATGAGACACATTCATGCAGTGTCATTTCTACATTTACCTGATGGAGTGATGTTCCTGTTCAGCTCCATGAAATGAGGTGATGTCCGTGTCCCTTCCTGCATGTATGTTCCTCCTGTATTTGAATGCAGGAGTCAGGGTGTGTCAGAGCCACCTGCTTGAAAACAAATGTCAGGAATTACTCATTCAAATCACAGGTGACAAGGATGTGGGTAATGGTAAGCATGCAACTGCAAAGGAGATGCCAGGCCTATACAAAGAAAATCACATTACCACCTCATATAGTATGAAATACAGGCAAAGGACAAGAAGATATCAGCATTACCTCATGCCAGCAAATGGCATACCCCAACTACAGCTAGCAAAGCTTTGAGGTCTGCTTTTTTTTTTTTGGAGGGGGGGGGAGCAGGGAGTCATAGCAAAGCAGTGTTTCAGATCCCTGTGGGTGAGAAGGCCCACAGTACAGGAGGCTGACCCTTGGAATGATATGTGCAGTCATCCCGGGATTAACAGCCTTGATCTTGTGAAATGTAAAGCGTGTGGGGTTCTCAGTAGCTTTAGGGAATAAACATTTTGCAGTGTCTCAGCTTTGCTGCTTTCATAGGCAGGTATCTCCCACCAGCACCACTCAGGAGTGCTGTCCCCAGCCCCGACTGCAGCACAGACATGCCATCTCCCCAGAAAAATCGCTTCTCTGACAAAAATTCTGAGCACAGCTGTGCTGTTTCAGGGCCACTGTTCCCTACGTAACATTTCCCTTTGTAGACTTGGTTTGCGTGTAGGAGATTACTTCCACTGTGATTGTTTCAACTCCAACCAACTGTCCAACTATTAAATTTAAACCAGCTTTCCTAATCTCTGATACTCACACCTGTTTACCTGCTACTACCCATATTGTTGGCAACTGCATCTGTTTCAATAGATACAGTAAGCCTGGGTAAATCCAACCAATTTTGGAATACTGCAAGACAGTCCCTGCTTGCTAGATGCATCCCCCTAGACAGGTAGGGGCATGATAGATATCAAGTAGCCAACCACACTCCGGTGCCTGCGAGCACTTATCTTGTTTTCAGCAGCAGATGTGAGCTGTTTCAAAGGCTGCTGCCAGGGCCTGAGTAACTATAAGATTATGTGAGCAAATAAAAAAAGGAAGGTGGGTACGATGGAGTTTCCTTCCTGCCATCCTATTTATAATACAAATACATTGGTTTCCCTAGACAAGCTCGAAGTATTTCACAAACACAGAAGGCAAACAGAACAGAATCACGTACTTGTGAGAAGAAGGGGCTGAAAGATGATATGGACATGGTATTTTGTTAGGTCTTGGGCAAATAAGATGGCAACAAGGAGAAATTTTAAGGGGAGAGATGGAAGGACTACCAGTTATCTCTACCTACTGCAGCTAAATTTTAAAATTAGTGGGAATACCTCTTACATTCTGATCTGTCATGCAGAACTGAAGTCAATCCACCCAGCTCAAGCAATTTACACTAGTGCCCAGTAAGCTAATCAGACTCAGACCCATGTAAAGCAGTATTAGAGAGACTAAAATACATAATCCAAACTACTAGTCCAATAGCAAACCTGATCAAATGCCCACTCTCGGATGTGGAAAAACTCCCCAAAAGTTTGAATGGGCAGTCAATTATCTTGATAACTTATCTTTGACACAGACCTGACTGCAGACTGTGAGTAGTATTAGCAAGGCAGCTATGCAATGGGACAAAACCACTACCTGACGCGGTGCCTTTTGTACCTGCTTCACCGTTTCAAGATGATGAGTGCATTACCAGGCCAAGAAGTATCAAGTCTCATCCTCAGAAAGGTGGTAAAGAAAAAAAACATAGCGCTAGAAAGACAACTGAAATCACAGCTATAAACATGCTACACAGTAAAAACAGAGGATGTCAAGAATACGACCAGTTTCCTAGGTCCTTACAAAACCATACTGTATTAAAACAAGATTTCAAAAGCTGGCACATAAATAGCAGCCCTTGTGATACAGACATTTATACTCGGTGACCAACTCCTGCTTCCTCCCCAATAATATAAAGTTTGGATGATGCCTGCAAAGCTTGTGGTACAACTTCAGTAGCGACACCGCAGCTCTATTAGATCTTCTGGACCTTAAACAGCCAACAAGGCAGTGAGTAAAATGACATTTCAAAACCAGATCACTTTGCATGGATAATTCAAATGAGGAAGCTGACTAGTGCTTCACTGCCTGCACATATTTGAATGCCAAATGATACAACAATAAAAACACAACAAACTAGCTCAACTGAGCAGATCCCAGGACACTGTAAAGGAAAAATACCACAAATCATCACCAAATACTCAGCAATAGGACCTTGATGCACCGTGACCCTTGTACAGGGTCTTACTTGAGTGTATAATGGTAAAATTGGTTAGGAAAAAAAAGCTCTTTAATCAAATTTTACACTTCAGAAGAGATGGTTTTCCTTCCTGCACCAAGGTGGGGAATATGCACTTCTACCTAACTGTAGGTTGGGCTCTCTTCCCATTGAGATTTGGCATCCCATCATTTCTCTGGTTATTTGAATCGCTTAGAACTTCATTTGATCAGACCTAGGGAAAGTATCAGTAAAGATGAGGTTGCAGCTATGTCTTCGCAGGCTTGTGAGAAACGCAGGAAGCTACACCAAAGACCACGTTAACTGTCCAGACAGGACAGTAACTGGCAGAGCCAAAAAAGCATCCAGGATACCAGGATCGCATTGGTCTGAGCGCACCTGGCGGTTTCATACGCTATCAGGCAGCGCAGCGTGCTTCGGGACGTGCCTGGACAGGCAAGTAATGAGGCAGCCTTATTGACAGGAGGCAAAAAGAGCCGAGAGCATGCCGAGTTCCCAGCCACTCCCCAGACAGCTCTTCTCTTGTTAGCTTAGACTACCTGTCCTGATGGAGCGCGAGAATCTTTTTGGTCTTCCTGGAAAGCAATGGGCAAATCTGGTATCCTGGTTAATATCTTCCTGAAAAAAAAAACCCGGACTGGAAAAACCAAACACTTTGTACAAGGAATCACAGAGAAATAGTGGCTATTTGACCTTTCGGTCTCCATACTGCTAGAGCCAAAGTGTGTATTAAAGTAGAAGTAAATAGAAAGAATTATTTTTGTTAGATTCATCAGAGCAGTAAGAATCTAGAACGAAGCCTGAGCAAACTGGAGGGCTGCTTAAAATAAAAACTTGTATCAAAATGTATTTTAAAAATATTTTTAATTAGCACAAATGTATCATTTTTCAAATGGCACGTTCAGCATTAGAGATGCGGTTAGAAAAAGAGAAAATTACACTTTTCAGCTCACCAACAGAAGACCAATGCTAATTTTTCTTTCCCATTAAAACAATTTATCATTATATGGGAAATGTTACACCAGTTTTATGAATCCCAAATGTCAACTTGTCCCAAAGACATTACACTTGAGGAAAACATCACTATTTTTCTTCTCATTACATGGATTTATCATTCTAGAAACCTGGAACATAGCTAGCTGGAAAAAGGAATTGTTTAGACCATTGCTTCGTTCTAGACTCCACTGGAAGCCTACTCTACTGTCTTGGAAATTGCTGCAAAAACTAGAATGATCATTTGTCTGCCAGCATGGAAAATCTCTTCTGGAAGGAGTATCTTCATACTGTTGCCACAATTTTTTAGCATTGGGACTTCCCAAGGGGTCTAAATAGCACATTTCCCAACACCCCTCACCCCCAAGTAGTAGCTGTTCAGAAAGAGAACTGTATCTAAAGTTTCCAAAGATTTAGCTGAAGAAAAAACCTTGAGAAAGTTATCAGTAGCCCTAATTTAAACCTAAGAAACATGAGTCTGCCTACCCAGAAAATGAATAAAAATAAAAACATAGCTAGTTCCTACTGAATGTTTGCACAGAACATTAAGGCTTGAGATGAAAAATGCTACAGCAGCACAGAGCACTGTAATTTTACAGTGAGCTTCATTTGACAATACCATCATGGAAAGGAGCAGGAAAAAAAGAAGGAAAAAAAAGCTTTTTACAAAGCAAAAAGGGAGGCAAACTGTGCCTTCCTGACAGCTGGCCTCATCAGTGGCATTAAGTACAGAAAGGAGGCAGGTATTATTCAAGAGACAGCAGTGGCAGGACTGGTAGGAGATCAGTAGTCAGCACAGGAAATCTGTTTTGAAAAAATCCTAATTATGGTTCTTCTCTCCCAGTCTATCCTGTGCTGCACTGTAATTACATGAACAAAGCTGAAAAGGGGCCATTTCTGAAGAAAGAAGTTGTGATACAGACACATGAGAGCAAAATCCAAAATGTGTTTACAGACAGTGGAAGCGGTGCCCACACTATCTAAGCTAAGAGAAAAGACAGACAAAAACAGACAAAAGGAGAAGCAGCAAGAAAGATACAGTGACATCCCGTAGCTCTTTCTCCATGGTAGCCACTTTTGCTTTTTTCGACATTTTTTAAAACCATGCATAGCTCATTTTTTCCTTCTAAGTCAGAGGAAACGGGAGGGGCAGAGGCATTAAAGGAAGGATACAAGCCACTCCATCACTGCATAAGCACATCTTCTGGTGCCAACAGAAGCCTAAATACACTGAGGTCAATGCATTTATGTAAGCCTATCTTTTATTACCTATAACTAACTCCAATGACTGCCTGGATTCTGACAGATTTCAGTCTTGGGACAACGGGAAACTATTTCACTAAGAACTATTTTGCTCTGTTATGTGATCAGGACCTTCAACAGAGCTGCAGAGCACTACCACTGGATGGCATGGACCGTCTTTGCTGCTGCAACGAGTGGAAAGGGCAGGCTTCTCCAGTATCAGCATTTTCATTCCATAAAATTTGAACTACGAGTGCAAGCAGTGTTAATCCAGCTTTGAAAGTGGAAGAGAGCTGCTGACAGAAAAACCTGAGAAATGACAGATGTCTTCTCACGTGCTGTCAAGTACTTACCAGAAACTCACTTGCATACAATTAAGATAAAAACGTTTTTGGTGCTAATCTCATCAGGAGTTTCACTGACTCCTCTTTCCAAACCAGAGTTATCTTACCGTAGAAGACTCTGCTCTGTTGCTTCTGCAAGACCCAGGTTTTTTTTCCAATGGGCTCCTGTGTATCTGCAGGAGGAGTGTGCACCCCAGACTGTCAGGAAAGGTACCTGCATCATGTTGGGCCACCAGCCAGAATGCTTGGACCCAAACAGACAGGCACTTGCCATAAGTCATGGGACTAAGAGCCTATTATGGATATGAAAGAATACCACAGGACTTACAGATCCACAAGAATAAAGTATGGAGAACCTCAGTGTTACACAAACCCTCCATAGCATTCCTCTTCAAAGCCATATCAGAACCTGGAGGGCATAGTGCAAGCTGTGCCATCTCAGGGCCCTATCCAAACATCACCCTTCACTCCCAAGTTTACATCTATCTATAGGACATTGTATATATGCAACTTGACTCGGGCAGCTTCCTAGCAGCTATCATATGTGCCATTTTGAAATTGCCCCAAGGTTTCCATTCTACAAGGCTTACAAAGGGTCAATCCAGATTTTTGCATCTTGTCAGTCTCGAAAAGTTGCATAAAGCTCCAGTCCCCATTTCCCACTCCTAGCAACGCTGCTTCTGTGGCTGACTTCACCTACAATAATTGGTCTCTGAAGGACAAGAAATGGCAGTTAACTTGCGCTGGGTTGCAAGGTGTGGGAATGGAGGAAATTAACACCAACTCTTTTTTCCATCCCAGTGAATAATGTGATTACTGGCGAGGGAGAGGAGTAGGGGGAGAAGGGCTGAGCCTTACATCAGCTGGGAGATGGGGTTTTATCCTTTTTTTTTTCCTTTTAAAACAAACAGATGGGGAGACCATTAAATTTGCAACCCCTTCCACACAAACATACATCACAGCAGCTTTCGCCAATAAAACAGTTAAATAATGTGTTACTTAAATCATCAATACTCTTGTGTTAAAATAAACAAACAAACTAACAAACCTCTCTAGGGAAAAAGAAGGCAGCAGCATAACATCAAGTGATGCCAGCACGTTGAAACATGACATTCTGGACATCAGCCACACAGTTCAATAAAATGGTAGAACTGAACTAGTCAGTTATAACGTATTGTTTTTTTCAGTTATCAAATAATTACCACTTCCACATAATTTTGTTTTGAGTCTCACCAGTTGAGGTGTAAACAACATTCCATATGATGATGATGCTTATTCCGGACTAGGATATGCCTGCACAGAGGCATGGTTTTCTTAGGAAAACTAGTTGGGAAGACAGGGTCATCAATGTTGCATCTTATTTTCTTGACAGCATGCTGCAGCAGGCATCCAACTGCATGGGATCAGCTTTGCTGTTTGGGGGGGGGGGGGGGGGGGGAAGCTACAGTACCCCATCAAGCATTCAAGTTTTCAGAAGAAGCTAGACCCGTTGTCTTAACTTGTCTTTAGTACCCTTATACCAGTATTTACAGTAGTGCACAGGGCATTTCCATCCTGAAAAGTTTTTATACTAAGAGCAACCAAAGTCATCAGATAGCAAACATTAAGATAGTGAGC
The DNA here is from genome assembly GCF_964188355.1 of Buteo buteo. Lineage (NCBI taxonomy): Eukaryota > Metazoa > Chordata > Aves > Accipitriformes > Accipitridae > Buteo > Buteo buteo. Next base: position 3,970,328 of record NC_134175.1, read on the forward strand.
GCTGCTTGAAACCTCTCCATCATCTACTGATTTTGGAGATATTTCACAGGGACCAAGCTGGAACACAGAGATGCAAAACCTTCTAAATACAAAAGCTTAGATTACTATTTCCTGAACGGGCAAGAAGGGGAAGGGATTAATTTCATGAACATTCTCGTTCTTGTGAACCACTCACCAAAACTGCTCCTAAACGTTTATGGTCAGTCCTGCCCTTGCTTGCAATGGGACTTGATTCAAGACCTTTTTTGTTTTCACACATTACACCCAAACCACTGCCAGTGAGCAAACATGTGCAAACACCAGTCTTTGGTTGAAGCTGGTGTTGCATAGCCTGTAGGCTTTTACTCTGTGCTTAGAGTTCAGCCCATGCAAGTATCAATTAAATAAACTATTCCGGTACTCTCCCTATTCAGGGTAACTTTTTATTTCTACACATAATGAAAGATCTGTTCACAAATGTGGAGTATTTAAGGTTAATAGTTTTGGTCATTTCTTATAAGCATTATCATATTTCCCAGAATACAGGTGCATCTTTTGAGTAAGTACATTTTCCCTTCTGCCTTAATTAGATTTGAGCAGGCACATAAACAAGGATAACAATTGGCTCCAAAACTAAACACTATTAATACTGCAACAGTTCTGAAACTCTAGAAATTCTCTAGCCAGGAAAAAAAATAGGGATGTAGAGTAGTACCCATCAGTTTATATGCCAGGCTAAGATACAGAGCCTGTTTTCATCTGATTTTACATTAACTTGCCAAGTTAGTAAAGCAGATGGTATGAGCAAATTCCACAGAATTATGCTTATAGCAAACTTTGAAAGCATCTGGTCTTGGGGGGGACGACACACAGACAGAAATCAAACCGAGAAAAATCTGGGAAAAGACCAAACAGAAAAAATACAAGGGATAAAAGCCATAAACAATTAACTCTGAAGGGAAGAACGTTTGTGTCCAGATTTTGTTGATTAAAACAACACAGTTAAAGCCAGTATTTAGTATTTGTAACTTCTAAAAATGCTTCATCTGATTTGCTGCAGCCAACAGTTTGGCGCCAATAGACTCAGGGACATTTCAGTCCAGTTTCTGAAAAAAATCTCATCTGATGCTGCATATTTCTAGAACATTTTCTAGAAAAATTCATCCTGTTCTTCATTAAATTGATGATATCCATGGAGCCCAACCCTTAAGTTCTTAAAACATCATTCAGGTTTAGTTGAGATGAAAAAGGGTTGCTTTAAAACCGCTATTCTTCCTGCAGGAAGATATGATTACAACTTAATATTTACAAAGAGTTGCTTGTGTACTGTGGTGGGATGGCTGTTATCAGCTACTAAAACATCTACCTCTGTTATTGGTAGACCTTAAATAATTTCATAAAGGAAATTAACATTCTTTCCATTTTACAGATGAGGAGGTGGAAGTACAGATGAACAGCAGCTTCCCTGAAGACACTCCTTTGGACAAAAGTCCAGGTGCTCTTGCCGTTAGATTACACACAGTATCAGACATATGGAGACAAGATTTTAGCTTTTGAGTTGAGATTTGCCCTACGCAAATCCAGACAGACTCTGCTCAAGTACAACGTGAATCCAAGGGAAGTGAGAGGGGGAAAAAACATGCCTTTCCTTGCTCTTGACCAGTCAGGAATGCCTAGCTGACCATATAAGTGAGACAGCCCACACTGTGCTAATAGTATAAGGAGAGTATATTTCCACCGAACCTGCTGGGTATGCTAACGTTTTGGTGTGATCCAACAGATATTTGGGAGGTTCAGATCAGGAGAAAATACTGTCCTTAAGTCTGAATTTCCTGGTTTACTTTCCAGCTTTGAACAAAGCAATCTCTATTTAAGAGATACCTCAATCCCCCCAAAAACCAGCTAGTTAGAACATGTCTTTTTCTCTCTTGGCACCCTCCAAGATAGCCTCTATAAAAAGGGCACTGGAACAGTGTTCCGAGCAGAACGGCAAGCATGCCACTGAGCACACTCTGAGTCATCCTTCCCACCACAGCAGTTAGTAGGAAAGGGTGTTGGCCAGCCAGGAAGCTCCCTGGATGAGTCATTATCAACTACAACCGTACCTAGATAACCTTGGCATGGCCTTGCTTAGCTCGGTTCATTAGACAAGACAAGCTCTGCGCTGCTACTCCTCCCATCTTCTTTTTGAAAACTGTCTACTAATGGCAGGAACTGTTGAGCTAATTGAACGCAGAGATTTTAAAACTGAAAGTCAAGAGACATGTAATTGCATTTAAAGAGTGGAGGATCATTATAACGAAAATAACCACAATAAAAAGAATGAAGAGTACGAGGAAAAGCAAGTATTTGCTACCCAGCTGGACAAAATCAGATTCTGGCAGTTTTGCTCAAGTCATTTTATGATTTTCAGCACTGTAAGCATTTTCAGTGCTTACAAACATTCCTCCAGTCTGCGTACCAAATTTACAGAAGACACCAGCAAGACATTAAGAGAATCCTGCCCTTTGCTGCACAGAACTCTGCGTACAGGAATCCTGTCCTTGGCTCGTTACTGAGAAATATTAACACTGCTATCATAAAGGAGAGACAAATCTTTTGAGATGGAGACACGCAGCACTACTACAACATAGTGCAAGATGCAAGTGACTTGCTTTCTGTGTTGCAAGATAAGTTAGCAATGTGGGATGGCCCCACATTGGCCCTGACTGCTATGCCCAGTTCTACTTTGAGTACTGATTTTTCTCACTTGTGAGTAAATTTGTTAAGAAGTTAATGACTGAAATTAGATATCACTTTCTGGCCTCTTGATTGCTTAATCTGAGGTGGTTTTGGCCACGATGATTGTTAATTACTGACTATCAAATAGAAAGCGTGATAGCGCATTATTAACCTTTAGCTAGGCTTAACATGGTGTTTGACAAATATAAGTAACTTTTAAAACCAGCTTTCTCAAAATTAGTCATGGTCCAATTTACCCACCAGTAGTAAGAGATAGGAAAAATCCTACAGAAACATCACATGCCACATGAACAAAACGCCATGTGTTTGTCTTAAGGTTATCTTTTCCCTGGAATTCCTCAGAATCCATAAGAAAGGGAGAGGTAGCTGAGACCTGGCAGTTCACCTCTCCAAGGGTAGGAGAGCATGATGCAAATAGCATAAGATACTGCACATATGCCCTAGACTAGAGGGTCAAACCTGCAGACATTCTTTTGGAAAGCTTTGCCTGCCATCAATGGCCAGTTCTGAGGTTGTCTGGAACTAAAAGCAAAAGATTTCCATCCGGATGATGAACAACTCCCTTTACAAAAGCTACTCCCTTGACAGATGCTAGGGAAAAAAATTTGGAGTTATGCATTACCATCAAAGTCCCCAAATGTTTACAAAACATTTATGTACATGTCACCTATTCCTATTCTTCTCCCCGCTCATATGCAAGCTGAAACTTTTTCCTCCAGCACCACTCCAGCGTTTCTTTCTCTAGATCCCGTCAATCTAACTTCAGGCCAGGACAGAGGGCAACGATAGTGCTGAAGACAGCTGAAGCCTGCCACGCTTGATCATCTCAACAGACTGACAGTTGTTCAGCTATGTGAACTGCAGGAGCATTGTGTTTTCAGCTCACCTCCAAGACACCTGAAATAGCCTTGCAGACGATTCCTCTGTGCATTCCTCAGAAAACGGAGGAAAGCTCACTTGTTCTGAAAACGCGCTGACTTTACCGGTCAACTTGCAAAATACTTGCCAGGGAAAGATGTCAGTAGCATCAACTAAAGGTCTGCTAGGGATGGTTTTTAGAGTTCATCCTACCTGGGGCAGAGGAAAGGACTAGGTGACCTCCCGAGGTCCTCCTGTCCTTTTCATCATTCGTTCCATGGCTTTCTGATCATTTTCCTGCACTGCTTTGTTGTTTCGTAATAGCTTATGGCACCAGTGGACTTGACTCTTTCAAGCAAAGGATCTATCGCTTGTTAGGCACATTTTGCTTGCTGTATTTTGCTACATTAGCTGATGGCAATGTATAAATGAGTAATAATGCTGCTGCTGAATGAATTTGCCAAGAGCTATCACCAAGCCATCTTGCTACTCACCACCCCACGCTTCTTTTGCTGCTTACAGCACGTTGCTGTGAAGGACCCCAAACATGGTTTGACACTGTGTAGCATGCAGAATTCCCATTGCAATAGAAGCTGTAAACAGGGTCACCAAGGAGACTATATCTTTTTCCGGCTGTTCCCTTTGCAATGCACTGGGATTATTACATTTTGTTTGTAAAGCAATCCTTTCCTTACGGGTCATGTCGCAAGATTATTAAAACATCATGAAATAATATAGATTTCTCTTTCACTACTTTACCTGATTCCCTATCTTCTCAAATGAAACAAAGGGAGGAAGTAGGATCAATAAAACATAATTCATTCTGCTCTTTTTAATCAATTGCTGATAATTTTCACTAAATGGGGAAATTGGCCCAATAGCTCAGTTTATCAGTATATTTTTTTGTAAAAAAGGTATTCTCACTTGTCCCTATTCATCTAACACTTAAAACTGCATATCCAGTAAAAAAGCTTGTGTATGTTGCCTTTAAAGAAATGCAGTTTTTAATCTGTTGTCCTAATGGTATGGTATCTTATACCACTTAAATTCCTTAAGAAAATTGAAAATTACCTTTTTTACTAATTTATGCTCCATTTTATTTTCATGCTGCTGAAAGGGCTAAAACCTGTGATTTATATCAGCTAGAAGAGTTCTGATAGGTTCAAAACCTCCTCCTTCTAACCTGCAGTTATTGATGAGAACAAAATAAAACTTGGAAGCGACAGATGAGCTAACCTACAGTTTGGAGCTGCAGGAGAGTGTTTTATTCTATTCATCATTTAGAGCATGACTGATTATGCCTCACCATGGCTGAATTCACTATCTTTTTTTTTTTTTAATGGATCAAATATGCAAACTCGATATGACTGTAGCCAAAACACCCAGGTCAGCAGTTTTGGTAAAGGCTGTTACGTTTCTTACTGTGGCCCCAAGTCTCTTCGGCTAACATCTGCCTACAGATGATGCTGTTTCTTTTATTCTGGAAATGCAGCAAAATAGATAGATGTTTGCTAAAAACCAAAGGTAGGCTGGGACGGTCAGCTGTCCCATGGCTGAGCTAACTCAAGTCTTCTCAGAAGAGTAGGCAAAAGGAAACCAGCTCTTCTTCAAAGGGAAGGCACAGAGCAAAGGGGAAACAGCTGGAACTGGAGAATGGACTTGCTGCTCTGGATGTTCCCAGACAACGGGAGTTTATGGGAAGTTTCCACATTTAGGAAGGCCAGGTCTCCTCCTACATCCCCTGTCTCGCTTCTTCCTTTTGGAGCATTTGATGCCCTGACACCTCTGGAGCAGTTGCTGCCGGTCTAACTCTCCAGGGCTTTGACAGAATTGGAGTAAGCAAGTACAGCCATGGCCCCTCTGCTACCCCTGACAGCCCATGGTAGGCAGTTGCCTACTTTGCCTGTATTAGGAGACATTGGCCTAGCATTAAGAAGGTTGTTTTAATTGAGGTTGGGTGCCCAGCTGCCTCAGCCACTTACAAAAAGCCCTGAGACTATTTTTTCCAAACCTTGGGTAATACTGAGAAGCAATTAAACAGTAGTCTCTGAGAGGAGCTGCACGCTGAGTCCAAACCAGGCAGTGACTGGAGATAAGTACAACTACTGCAGGATGCTCACACGGCAGAGAAACTGTTGTCAATAAGTTGCAGAATGCTGTTCTGTAAAGAGCTCCTAGGCAAATGTAATAATTTTATGCTGTGTTTTTTCTGGAAGTATTTGAGGCCAGAGGTTGACTTGGACTGTTGGAGTCCACATGCTTCAAGCAGAAAAGACAAGCCCATTCAAGTTAACGTCTAAAATAAGAGCTTAGGGGACAGTATTTCTCCATCTACCCCAAGATCTTAATCCTTCCTAAACAAGGAAAGTTGGGGGCTGGGGGGAGCGGGAGGATGAGAGTGAAGGCAGCGAAAGAGATGGGAAATTGCTGTCTGTACTAACATTTATGTATTTTAACTGTAGATCTTGGGACCTTTTAAAAAAAAAGTCTCGGTTACTGAATTTAGTCCATAATGTTGAAAAATGCATCTTGGAACTCCTAGATTTTTTTTTTTTCATAGCATCCATGATTTCAGTAGATGCTGAAAAGCATGGAAAAGCAACATACCTTAGAGGATGTCAGCCCTAAGGCATGAAATCATTATGGCATGTGTTTAGGAACTGAACTCTCCTTCAAATCAATGGATGTAAATTCTGAAATGCCTTCAAATCTGGCATATGGGCTTTGATCACTTCTACAAATAGAACTCAAGTTTCTAAATCACTTGGAAGCTTGAAAATTACACTGAACATGAACTTGATTGATGGTGATGTTTTCAACTTGCTGATTCAAACAGCTACTCTAGATGAAAAAGGAATTTCTGCTTGCAGAAAATAGGAGGGATGAGCTTGGAGAAAAGGGCCATAAAACAAATTAACACAGGGCCCTCCAGGCATTGGCTCAAAACATTTCATTCCTTTGAGATGAGGTACCTTTGGGGAAACAGAAGCAGCAAAACAAATGACAAATGGAAGCCGAGGGATGCAAATGATGAAACAAGAATGCTGAAAAAAGTTAGATAGTATTTGAGGACTGGATTTTTGTTCTGTACATTATCCAGTTCTCTATGCAGAACAAACCTTTAGACAAGTCCATCTAAGCATTCATACTGGAAATAATTCTTTTATTATCTTTTTCTTTTTTTTACGTGACTATATCAGATCAGGATGTTGTCACACAGTGGAAGCAGTGCATTACAGACTGGGGAATACCCTGTAGGCCTTCATATCATAGCAATTTGCTGCTCTAGTCCTACTTTTGCATTCAGTGAGAAGTAGGCAATATAAAATACTTGCATCTACTGGCCATGCAAGATTCCGAAATCTGTACAGGATATGTAGGAGAGACAATAGGAACACCAAATCTCTGACTAGACCTTTCTTGAGGAGCAAATTGACACGGCAGCAATCAACATGAAGTGCACAGAAGCGGCACTAGTATATCCAGCTGTGAGGGACAGAAGCCCAACTCGGTCAACTTCAGAAATCCAGAGACAACATCCTCAAATGGCTTGTCTTAAAGTAAACTAAGTCCCTGCAGCTGTTCAGCCATGGTACTAGGAAGCCTTGCTTTGCTAGCGATGGAGAATACTTTTTTCTACACCATTTCCACATAGGAGCAGGCTAATGAAAACTGCCTTTGCCGTGCCCAGGCCTGCAACCGGTGAGGCACCAAATACTGTGCTGGTAAAATATCTGCCACAGTCCCCTCTGCGTAGAGAGGACTGACAGTCCAATTTATTCTTGCATCCTCTATTACAGCTTTAAGTCCTTATACACAGGGTGGAAGGCACGGGCCTCATCTTGAACTGGAAGGATGGGCGGTTAAGAGCTACCCCTCAGTCAAAGGAGGAAGTATCAGGTGACAATTTTGTGAATCACCTACAAAAAATGTAGATTATAGCCTCAAAAGAAAAATCCAAAAAACACACTACAGGGAGTTTGAGAGTATAAAGACTTCTGAGAAGCATCTCTTTACACAGATTGACTAATAAATAAATTTCTGAAGTAATGCATTTAGCTAGCTTAAGTCTCCTGTGGTTGGTTACATCATCTCTTACTGCCTCTGTAACTCATTAACTTGCAGCTTATCTCTGCAACCCTTTCTGTGCCCCTAATGCCAGGCAGTGTGTTCTCCCATAATATTCACTGGGCTGAGCATGATGTGCCAGGCACGGCTGAACTGGAGAAACACAGCGGTCCTGGGCTGTGTCAGGGCTATGTAACACCCATCAGCCCCCTCCTTAGAGGGGTCCCACAGGCTTGAAACCTTTTTCCAGCACCTCAAGTGGCAGCTTCCCTAATTGGTGACCCTATACTGAAGCCTCACATATTGAAGCAGAAGATGCTTGAACGGTTCGAACGCTGCAGCACAAATATACAAACAAAGAGTAAACCCAAAACTTAGAATATAAATGTGGAACAGAAGGAAAAAAAAAAAAATCTGCATCGCTGAAGGAGACCCCCTGCCTCCCAGCTACAAATACATTAATTCACTGCTATGCTTTCAGTCAAAGGTTTATGTCTGGTATAAAACAGCACTGCTCTCTCGTGTCAGCAGAGCTTCACTGTGTTACAGCACTCAGCTCTGTAGATAAGACGCTTCCTAAGCACTTCTTGAGCTAGTGGTGCAGCAAAGGATTTTTTTTTTTTTTTTAATAATTCTCTTTATAACTAGTCTGACAAGTACTGACCCAATCACAGTAGAGTTTGTTCAAAAGCTTCCAAAAGCAACTCTGTTGCTGCAACCACCCCTACCACCCACTTTCCAACTTGAGTGGGAAAGCTGACCCCAGGGGAAGCACTGCTGGTCTTCCACCCTCCACATTTACAACACATGCCAGTAAGCAGGACTTATCACAACATCAGTTCCGCATCCTTAATTGTGGAGAACTCTGCAGCCCTTCAAAATGGCAAGGTCTTTTCCCAATTCTGACAGCCAAGAGGGAAAAAATATAAAGGCAGAGACGGATTCTTTAGCTTATATTAACAGCTCAAAATAATGCGCTCAGTTTCTTTCTGAATTAGAAGATAAGAAACTGTTGCAACAGGTCACAACTCAGTAGTCCTTACCCTGCTCTGGTAGGGCTGAAAGCAACACTGGGGCCTGGCTGGAATTTCAGTGGGGATTTATGCAAAAGGAACAAGCGTCTCTATCTCAGACCATCCAAGATTGTATGCTATCTTCTTGATTTTTAAGGTGGATAGTGGGAGGAACACGGAAAAGGAAAGACAGGTAACGGGAAGAAATGATTATGACCCACAACTGATGTAAGAAGATTGAGCTGTGCGGAATTCAAGACTGTTTTTCTTTTTGTTTGGTGGTTCCTTTGGATTTTATTTTTTTTCCAAAACGCCTTGAGGGTTTGTTCCACTATATTCAGACTATTTTCCAGAAAATATTTTAATATTAAAACAAATATTGCTGTGCTCGTGGCTTCATTTGCAAATAAAATCAGAGCTACTGTAAATCATAGAAGGAAGCTGTGATTCAAGGCTACACTATTCAAATCCCTTTTTGGTTATGAAATGCTGATCACTGAGCTTAGAATAGTTCTGATGGGAGCTATTGATATTCTGTTGCCATTTCTTCCACATACTGTCTTTGTTTCAGAGACACCTGACAGGATATTAATGTTCAGTTATGCAAAGTGTACCCTTATTTCCAATGTTAATTATTAGAGCCACTGATTTCTTCAATGACTTCTCAAAGCTAAGGCAGAGAAAGATATTCACAGGAAGACAAGTAAAATTTGTGAGATTTATGTCCTTTCATTGAAAGTAAAAGTTAATCTCTTTGCCTCTGTGAGTTTAAAGATAGTCAAAAGGTACCGTTGACTTTTAAAGCAAGGATGTAATATTGTAGAACTTGAAAGCTGTGACTATGTTATACCCCTGGCGACATTTAACTTTGCATTTGTGGCACTGCTACTAAGGTTTTTTGGTTCCTTTTCCCTCCAACCACCTGAAGAAAAGCCTGTTTGCTGATAGTGGTATAGGGTCCAATAGGTGAAGAAGCTAATTCCACTTCAAAGACCAATGCTTCAGCACTTCGACATCCACACCATCTGGTTAAATACAACATTGCTACCAAAACTGGACCAAAGTATACCAAGTGTTCCCCCCTCACTGAGACACTTCAGTTTGCCTTATTCAGATATACTATATATGTTTCTGAGCATTCCAGGTGCTGTTTATTCAGTTCTAGCAGCAGTTCCTTCCAAAACAATTACATACATACATACAACAGTCAAGTGTTAAGTATCCAGGCTAGTGTCATGAAAGAGGTGATATTAGGTGGGGTGATAGTGACTTTATAGATTTGGGTTGTTCAGGGGTTTTTTTTGCATACCTATCTTTTGGATATCCTTCAAGTGAAGCAGGAAAAGCAAAATTCACTGAAAGTGGAGCTTATGTATTTTAAAAGTTTATTAGCAGGAGCTAGATTCTAGTCTTTAAATTGCTTTCTCCCCCTCCCCAAAGATTTGGATCTGCACTCAGCTTGAAAGTCCTGGCTACAGACCAGATATAAGTTCAGCTGCCCCCTTCCCCACAAACCAAGACAGTTTCCAAATACTCTGTTTCAGTCTTTAAAAGTCTATCATGGTTTGAACGTGGCAGGAATAATCACTCCATGCTCACATTTCCTGGGTCCTGTTCCAACTCCTACTGGCATACCACTGTTGATTGATTCCAATGGCCTGACACAATCGCTTTACATGAACAAAAATAATCAAACATCTGGCTCTATTCTAAAAGAGTGCACATAGGAAAGTAAACCTAAGTAAGCCAGGTGGTGTTAACCCCACCACTACAATAAAGTGCAGCTAAGGGGACGATTTAATAACCAGCAGCAGAAGATAAGAAAGCTTCAACTCCCATCTAGTCCTTCAGTGTCATAGTCAGGAGAGTGCCTGGACCACAGTAACCTGAAAAGAACTGGGAAGAGAGAGGGGTGGCACATGGCACACACCATGGGAAGCAGTTTTAGTCTGCTTCATGATCTGTATTCACAGAAACTCAGGAGTTAACCAACAGTAGGCGCCTGCACCTTTTATTTGCCTTGGATTTGCACCAAGTTTGAGTCATCACGTTCAAACAGAAGAGAAAAAAAAAAAAAAAACAAAAAAAAAGCCAAAACCAACACCCCCCCCACCCCCCCCCCCGCCAAGCTTCATATTCCAAAAAGGGCATTCCCATACCAGGACACTTTAAAGTTGTTACCAGGGAAAGGAGCCTTTGTGAATTAAAGTGAATTCATGCCTGTCTCCTCTTCTGAAGGAAAAACAAGATCTGTCCAGAACACTAAATAATCACAAACACATTTAGATGTACTGGTGTCTAAATAAAACAGGACCTCTAGATACATTATGTCATATCTGGCTCTATGGAAAGACTTAGCTTTTCTGTAGCTCCATTAAACTCATACTGTAGGTGGGACTGAGGGCTTTTATAGTAGCAGACTATCAAAGGAACGTAAGGAATGCAGGGTGTAAACAGATTAGATCTTTTCCCCCGACTTATAGAACAACCTAGATTTTTTCCTTTTCCTCCTAAGCTTTAGAAATTTAAATGAAACACTGAAGCATGCATGTTACTCAAGTGCACCCTGTCCTCAGTCCAGGATTCAAAGCCAACAATTCACAGGTTTTTCCTGTTTAATCAGGGGTTGTGCAGGAACTTAACCAAGCTTTGGAACCGGATCCACTGGCAGTTTGGGTTGAAGTGGAAAAAAAATAAAATAAAATTGACCTACAGCACATTAACCCCTCACTTTGCTACGTCACCCTTATTGAAGTGTTTACCCTAAGTTTACCAGTGATATTCACTGCTCATGTCTCCACTGACTGGATTTACTATCCTAATGGTGTAGAGTTTGCTGTACTGGATAAATAACAACCAGGGACGCAGGCCAGGCTTGCATCTAAAGTCAGTTTGGATGCTTCTAGGAACCTTTCTCAACAGAAGCTAAATCAGCTGACATCTCGTCTCAGTTATACGAACTATTTCACTCGTGATTCAAATAACAGTCTTATGAAAGCTAATGCACTAGCAGAAAAGGGATACATGAATGACTAAAGAATTACTTACCCATCCTCTATTTCCTGTCTGTACTGGACTCCTTTCATTGCGTGTTTGGAGGTTCACATTCAAATGTTTCACTGCCTTTCCCAGGTCAGTATTGCCAAAGGTTTGGCCCTTTACATGGGATATGTGGGATTTGTTTTCTCATTTTTATACTGCAACTCTAAACCTACATTCACATGTAGAGGCAGTCAGTCTTTTGCCAAGATAGCTATGTCAGTCAAGGAGAGACCAAGCACTAGCACATGATAAACACATGTAAGGCATGTACCTCAGATTCGGAGATGTACTTGAAGTTCAGCCAGAGAAAGCAGAACTACTTTAGACTAGGAGCACAGTCCTTTCACAGAGCTCAATTAAGACACAGGAAGAAGGTAGAAGATAGTGTCTAATGCAAGAACTGAGGTAGAGAGTTGTATCTGCAGGTGAGAGTTAAGGACAGCAGAATTAATGCTAACCACGATAGAGATATACTGGCAAACCTGTAGCTAGGTGGAAAACTGGAAGTTAAAAGTTTCTTAGCTAATTGATCCAAACATTCAACTTCAGACTGACTACAGCATCCTTTGTATGAACAACGCTACAAAAGCTGAAGTAGACGGCCAATGAGTGAATAAGTCTGACATGATTTACTCATCCGAAAACTTAACCCACTAAGAAATATCATTAGCACATATATTCAAAGCAAAGCAATTGCCTGGAAAAATCAAACATGTACCTAATGAGTTAGAATATTAACAGAAATCTAGGGAATTATAACAGTAGTAAAATCAAAGGTTCCATCTGAAGAACCTCATTATCATAATTTTTGAACAGCATTCATGTTGCGCTTTTGCACATTCAACAGCACTTGACATTAAGTAGTGAATAAGTATTAATTAACATTCCATCCCAATCAGGGCAAGAAGGTTAAACACTATGCTGTCTTCATAGCTAATCTTTAAAGAAAACTAAGAATTGCCTGAAACTCTAAAAGGGGAAAGATTTCAAGTGTGTATCCTGGTAGTAGAGATTGGAAGAAGATAAGGAACAGTGTGAAACCTTCCTTCACTTTTCTTATTTCTATGTACAACTGGGGATAAACTTTAAGTCCACTGAAATATCATTTAATTGGGAGGGACCGAGTAGATACTTCATGTCTTCTGTTCTCATTCAGGAAGTTTTTTAGCTAAGGATTCTTGAAGGCCTGCATAAATTTCCCTCATGTACTTGTTTATATATCCTGCCCACATGTTCATAATAGATAGGTTACACACAGTTTCTTGATCTCTATTCTTAACATGAGCACCCCACTTAAGAATTAATATAGTCTAGGGTTCCTCATCTCCCCGATATAACTGTTGTTTTAAGTGAGAATCGGGGTAGAAATTCCTATCAGCACTGCAAACACACACCATGAAATCAGACCAAAACAAACAAAAAAATCCTCTGTCAGACACTCCCTCTCCCCTCCTCCAGGGAACAATTCAATGGAGAATTCTCTATAGGGGAAGCTTCTGTGAGTTTGTTTAGCTTTGTTGTCTTCCTGGCAGTTTTGCAGCACATACTTTATTCTGCTACTAAGTTCAGCAAATGTTTAGCACCTTCTGAAGGTTAAAGGGCCATTTTCTCTAGAGCCAAGCCTCTTTTGTTTTAAACTAATTGATTTGGTGTTAAAATCTGTTGAAAATGGAAGTTGGAAAAAAAGACACTTGGAGCAAGAAAACAAGAAGTATGAACATTTGAAAATGCCCATGATCACTGGAGCCAGTTCTCACACATCTCGGTCTTTTTAACCACCTGGCAGCTGGGCAGAGAGCTTCAGAAGCTGATCAAAGCAAAGAATACAGCTTTCCACACCAGATTCTTTCCCCAAGGCCTGTAGAACCTCTCAGCATAGATGGACTAACTGGGAACAAGAAGAAATGGAAAATGCTTTCTTTTTTTTCCCTCCTGTTTCAGCTATAAAACCAAAATTTTACATACTCTACCCAGACACTTGAGCCAAGCCTGATTTCTCTGTATGCTGATGAAAACAGACATCTCGGAGAGAATCCCCTCTATCATATGCTGCAGGGAATCAATAAAGTGCTTCAGCTATCTTGTTTTCTTGAATTTATGTTCCTTAATAACATGCAGAACAAGCATATCTGGTTCAAAGCTGACTGACGGGAGGCAAAGCAATTGTTTGGGGGCTATTCAGCACCACCAGACCTTGTAACAAACCTATAGTGTGTTTTCATTAATGAGGTTTCAGTCCTTTCAGCAAAGGCTGCATTAAAAAGCAGTCCCAAAGGTAGAAGATACAGAAGGATTAATTATATGATGCAATCTTTGCCTAATTCAGTCCTGCTACTAGGTCCAAATCTAGAAAGAGGCACTAAGGTAGGGAAAAGATGCCTTTAGAACAGTTGTTTGCCCAGTTACCTGAACGCAAACACTGTAAGGTCCGTGTGAGTCACTGCAATCTATCAAAAGGGCTAGTCCCACCAGGATAATGCAAGAGCGACCTGAATCCAGTAACCTCAGACTGAGAGTGCAGATCTATACAATCAGGAAGAAGAAACCAAGTGAGCTAATGCTCTGAATTGCACATCCTTGGCACGAATCACCAGATATTCAGATCAGGGCTTACCGTAGTCAATCCCTTCTCCCTAACTCTGCTTCTCCTACAGCAGACCCAGATTTATGTGACCAGCATGAAATCAAAGCATCCCTCAATCTACATAACTTGAAAACTAGGAGTGACTTACTGTAATGAACTTTTCCATTAATATAGCACCACACTCAGATTGCTTGAGGTCCACATCAATAGATACAAAACTGAGAACTTTAAACATTTGATGCCATCAACACTTCCTACAAAAAGGAAGTTACACCCAACTGGCAGCCCATCCAAGCTGCAAATTCCAGAAAACCCGTGTGCACACTTAGTTTCATACTGCCCTGTTTGTGAAACAGAGAAAACATACGGTATACGTGTCATTCAGATATTGCTGTATTCCAGGTCTTACATTAATGGGAAGCCTCTAGATAAGCTCCAGGTTTGCCCCTTAGTATTCCAACTTTTACCATTCTTCTTGTTTGCAATGCTCCTTATCTCTCAAGATGAACCCTTGTTTGTTAGCATTCCGAGTTGGAAATTCCTCTAAAAGGCTGATGAGATTCTGAAGAAACAGGTAACATATATGTAACACATAAATAGTCACATGAGTAGTTCTGATATCATGACAGACCCCAAAGTAACATACTGGCAGACAGGTGCTCATAGATAGGGAAGGATGTGGATTTTATTCCTAATTGCAAACTCCATCCTATTATATCTAACTACATCTAAGAGGCAAAAATGTCCTTGCACCTCATTCTTCATTATATTACTTGAGCTTGTAAAACCAAAGACCATTTTGGTTTTAATTACTTGGGTGCAGATTAGACTTACTTTCTATGCTGTTGCAATACTTCACAAAATAGGCATTTCTGAGTTGATAAAACAGTGTTTCGTAGTGGAACTTCTAAAGCCTCTCTGTCTGGGCATCCACTTTCATTTTGATTTCTAGTTACTTTGTTTTATGATTAGGTTAACATTAAGGCAAGTTTCACACTTATCTCTCACAACATATATTCTTCTCTCCTTTCTTTTCATAGAGCAACTGTCACTCGTGTTCCATAGAAGACACCAACATCAGCTTAAAAGTATCACAAATGCTCTTTCCAGCTGTGATTCATGTGTTCCGAAGCCTTGTTTCTTTCCGCTGGGAGATGCTTCCCAAAAGAAGAGATTAAAATAGGACTTGGGCATAAGAGGGAATGCAGAGCGACGTTTTTCCTTGGGAAGGCAGAAACTGCTAGTTAAGGTTTCAATAGGTAGCTGTAAGAAGTAATTAAAAGCAGAGGGTCTATGAAATACACAAATTTACATTTGTGCACAGAAAGAAGAGTTCTTAGGTTTCTAAATCTCTAGGACTTGGACCAATGAACTGCTCAGCTGAGCGTGCATCACATAACTACATTGATTTGCATTGGCAGAGAAGCTGTTACAAATATTCAACCTGCTGTAGGAACAAAGAGGCAAGCCTCTGTGCTAAAATAAAAAAAAAGAAAAAGAAAAAAGAAAAAGCCCTACAGCTGAATTTTAATAATAAATATCAAAAGGTGAAAAACTTTATAGTTTGCAAATATTCAAATACAAAACATGTAAGGTTTTTTTTTTTAAGGAAGGAGTATTAATTAAGAGGCAACTCCGGGTGCTTCCTGCAGACCTAACAGAGTGTCAGGCCAGCGTCAGGTTTCACACCAAGGCTGCTGACTCAGAGCAGACACGCATGGCCCTGCTATTGCCTGGCCACTGGGAAACACGAACTACACCAGTGAGTTATCAACCAGGGTGGAGGAATGTCTGACAGACGGACGAGGAGGTTTTTAAGGCAGTTTCCTCACATAGTTGCTTTAACACCTGAAGGATGAGCAGCAACAACCTGTTTCTATAGCCTGCCACCACAGCACAAGAAACACTGTTTAAGATATTTTATAGGACATCAGGTCTCTCCCATTGCTTGCCAACAGCAACACCAGGTAGTAGTTGTACCAGGAGCCATTTCTGACCTACAGATTGTACTCCAGCTAGTAGCTGAGGATGAGAAGATCCTGACCATGACTCCAGGTTTGCTGCTTATGTTGTGGTCCCAGATGCTGGCCTTCGTGGGCCCAAGAACCATTTCTGTTGCCTTTAAACTTAGGAACAGCTCCTTTTGGTGTTATCATTACACTCTTCCAGATTCTTAACCGAGGGAAGAAGCCACCACTATTTTCCCAAGCAGACAAGAAACTTGACCTTTAAGATGCACTCAGCAAACCCAACACATTAACTCAGTTTTTCTGAGTGCAAGGTGCTGTCCTGAGACATGATGCCACCAGCCTAGAGTGTCAACAAGAGTCAGTTCTACATTATCATACTCGTTTTACTGGTGAAAAAAAGAAACATTTGTTTTTAACATACCATTCTGCTTCCCAGTACAAGTAACAATCAGGAACCCTGACATGAATCCTAGCAGAAAAATTGTCATCCCAGGGAGGCAACTTTGCAAAGGCTCAGTAGTGCTTTGTATTCCATCTAAGTTTTTTGTTCCCCCTCAGATCCTAATTTTTTTAGGTGCCCATCAAGCACCCAGACTAGAGCACAAAGTCAGTAGAAAGACTCTCACTGAATTCCATGGATATTAAATGAGGCTGAGGCTGCAGTATGCTCAGTTTGGATATTACCACAACATGAATAACAAGAATGTCTATTTTTACACTAGTGTTGATGCAAGAGGCTGCATTCTGGTTCTATTCACTTGGTATGAGCATATATGAATTTTGATGTTATTCTTATATCAGTATATGAAATCGTCTTGTTATAAGATAGTATAAGACAGTATATACATTATGTAAGATAGTATAACACAGATTTCAGTCTGAGCTACACAAGCATTTCCAAAATCACGACCAAGTTCCACAATACTTTGTAAAATATGCAGTATTATGATGCAGATCATAATATCACAGCAAGTATCCCTATGGACCAAGTAGTGTGTTCACCTGAACACAGAGATGAAAAATAGATTCCTGCCTACATTAGCCAGATGCAACAGACCTGGAGACATACAGCTTCCAAGACACATAGCACGAAAAAGAAAGTCGGTTTATATTGCCCCTTGGATCTGGAAAACTCTCAAATTCTGCTTCCCATTAACAAGAAAGGAAAAAGATCTGTCTTGGGCATTCCCAAGATGCACCAGGGGATATCAAGGGATGTCAAAAGATATGTCCCTGTGTACCCCCCTGCCCCCAGACCAGTTGCTCAGCAAGGTCAGAAAACTCCCGAGTGTGATTTCTCCCAGAAAACATTTTGCCATTCTTTTGAAACGTGTTCTCATTTTACGTCTCACTGCCCTATAAATCATTAGCAATAATTATCCTTTTCACTTGAGCCAAAGCAAAAACAAAACAAAACACTTTTTTCTTAGAAAAGAGATAGTAGATATTAATCAAAATCCTGACCCAAATTCCAGGAAGTGGGTCAGAGCTTTCCTGTTGCCCTTTATAGGCTTTGGATCCACTGTGCTTTTTTGAAATTTTTATTGCATATAGCCTGTATATATATAATTACGTATCGCCTAGAATCCAGGGGGGTGATTTATCTAAAGAGTTGAAAACTTCAGCAGTCCAAAATGAAGTTTTATGCCCTGCAACTGGATCTGGCCCCATACATCCAAGCAAAGATCCCTGATGTCACAGCGCAGTCAGAATTGCTGATGCTACTTTATTACCACCCCAGTTCAACTGAAGGCCACAGCACTAAAAAGAAAGGTCACGACAGCTGAGGGCAGGTTGTGGCACAGCCTGCCTAGAAATAATGTGAAGGGACCAAGAAGCAGAAGAGCATATAGGAAAGAAAGAATGGAAATTAAGGAAGTCCTGCAAGTCCGGCACATCATTTTTATGTGTTGCCATTTTCAAATAAATACATGAAATCATCAGCAATAAGAAAACACTTCCTTAAAAGTCCTGGCTCCTTTGACATTGTGATTTGCCTCCACAGTATCTGTGCCCTGCTCCTGTTGTGGAACAACGGGAAGCCATTGTGCACAAGTTTCCCTGCTAGGCTGTAAAGAAAAAGCACCATAATAAGAAGAGTGCTTATCTCTCTATCTAATAAAGTCCAGAAAATTTTTACAGGTATGGACGGATTCCCAAAAGAGGGGACAGACACTTGGTCTTCTGAAAATTTCACACTGAAATAAATGGCAACTATTCCTATAGTGTTCTCAAGGGCAATTTGAAATGACCTTAGGGGTTGATTTGTTTTTTCAAGTTGCCTTGAATGCTTGGCACCACGTCAACAGGGGCTGCAAATTATTGTTGCCCTGTTCTTTTCAATGATTGTATTTCAAGTCCAAATCCACATTTGTCTCCCGTGTTCTGCTATAGTATTAACCCGAATTTGAAATAATACCTAGTTTTGCTAGCATTTCAGTATCTTTTTTAAAAAAATAAATAATAATTTCCCTTCCTCATGGATATTCAACATTCACAGACATATAAAGTATCCCATAAAATAAGAAAATAGTACCTAGTTCATTTTCAGACAGCAAGCTGGAAATACTCCTACAGCTTAAGCTCTGTGTGCATTTTGCGTCTGCTTAAGAACTGCACCCCTCTATCCGGTCACTTTTTTTTTTTAGCTATCCACTCATCAGAAGGAACACAGATTTTGTATTAGGACTCCTTTGTTGAAAGATTCACCGCATACCCATTTCCACAAAACCTACACAGCAATGCAAACCTGACTTAGCTGCTAACATTCGTACAACAGACCTAGGATACCTCTGAATAGGAAATGGCTTTCACAGGCTGACTGATGATTACGGTAATAAGCCAACAATGGAAGTTCATATCCCCAAGTAAATATCCAAGATATGATTACAAACAACATCAATCACTACAGATCCCTGTGTTTAAAAAAAAAAAATTAGAAAGCGTTTTGTCTTTTTCTTCCACTGGTAATTTCCCTCCTGCCTCTCAAGCAACCATATCAGTGGCTGAGCATTTTCAGAAATTATCAGAAAGCTAGGAACTTGCAGGTAGCTCTTTTAATACACAAGTCAGCAACAAGAATCACTGCCTCAAGAAGCCACCTTGCACCAGAGAACTGTTACCATTCAGCCTTACTTCAGTGTCTCAAAATACAGTAATTTTTACCCTTTTGTTCCTAAACCACTTTCAAAACTGCATCAAAACGTTGCCGAGCACAATTACAACAGTCCTCAAGAAGACTCTTCATTAAGAGAAGATAAAGTCTAACCACTTACTTGTTCTCTCCAGTCGTTCTTGTCATTTAAATGCAAAGAAAAAACCACCACCAAAACAACAACATCTAGCTTCATTTGGCACTGTTCGCATGAAGAAAAGAAGTCAAGTCAAATATCAACTCTTAAGTTCACGCAATACCTTATTAAGCAAAGGAAAAACAAGGTGGAAGATGAACACTCCGACGGAATCTCGGAACCGTAGATTTATTCCACCAAATGCTTTACAGTGTCTGTTATCTCAGCCTTGGCTAAGCAAGAGAATGCTGGTGAAAATCTTTGCCTGGTACAGTACAGAGCCTCTGTTTCACAGGCCAGGAATTTTACATTGAATAATTTTTAACTTCAGCTCTGGGAGGAAAAACAGGGTCTCATACACTCTGTCTGCTTGATTAGGTTTTATTTATTTATTTAATGGAAAGAGAACTCCTAATTGGGGGGGGGGGAGGGGGGGGGAACACGTGCACTGTCCCTTCCAGCTGCTACCCTGGGGTGGAGGGAACAAGGGGAAAGAGGTTAGCACAAAGATGATGAACTTTTCTGGGAAAATGAAGAGATAACCACATAGCTGAGAGGCTGTATCTTTCAAGAACTGTAGACTATGTGATTTCCCAGTTCATTTTCTTCTTTTTTAAAAATATAAATAATTCTACCTATCTGTGGCTAATACAACCTAATCTACTCAGAACTGCTAAAACAACAGTAGTTAGCAATTCTAATCAACTATATTATTATTTGTATTATGTTACACCTCTGTAGAGGGCCAGCTGAAATTCACACCCCACTATGCTAGGTACATTACTAACACAAACTAGAAAAGTCTACCCTGAGTCACAAAATAAATATGCAAAAATCTAGGACAAGAAACAAAGGAACAGGTCACCTCAGCTCTGTGAAGAAGTTATATATCGAACAAGTGCAAGAGCTGGGAATAGACCCCATCTCCTGAACTGTACCCAGACATTTAAAAGATCAGATTTTCAAATAGGCTGATGTTCAAGTAACTTTGTGTAATGCAAATTACTCAAGCGCCCTTCCACCTGGCAACATAGGCCAGGAAATTGAGAGTTACAGCAAACTGCGTCATTCAGTAAGATGGCACCAAGAAGCCACTGAATCCCAGGCTCGTACTCATTGCCTTAGTACGTGATATTTTAAAGTGATGTTTTTCTCCTTCCACGGTGATGAAGTCCTCAGCAAGCAATCACAACCCAATCCAATACCCACACAGAACAGAAGAGAATACTTCATTCAAGGCTTTAAGGATCTATTTCATCATCCCCATTTTTGGCCTCAGGGACATTTTACCATCCTTCTGGTAAGAAATGTCTACTCTCACAACAAAGCCCAATACAGAAACTGCCTCCTCTCCTGCAGGCAGAAGCACATACAGACACACTAAACCACAAACCTGGCAATGCCACCTGAGCCCCATTGCAAATATCTCAGTCCTTTCATAAGGCACCCTGTTATTATTGTGTATGTCATTGTTATACCCAGGTTTGATCGCTTTTCTTCAATACAGCAGCTGCCCTTTTCCACACTGAAAGCTGTGGAGTTAGTAATATAGTTGCTGAGCACCTGCACAATTAAAGCTTCATTAAAACAGACATTTAAAATTGCTGTCTCTGTTGATTACATGTTGTTAGACCAGAAAAATCAGTTGAATAAAGCCTCTGAGCTGGTCAGGAAGAAGCAAAATTCCCTGTTTCGTTCCCATCTTGCTTTCTGTAGTGAACATAGAGAATATTTGTAATTCAGTAAGTTGAAGTGCCTGTCCTCATTAGTGAAGTGGAAATATAGCGTATCCAGATAAATTTCAGAGGAGAGAGGAACATTCTCTTAAAACAAATTGTCAATGCTCTTAGCTCAAAACCATGTTTCTGTACATCTATTGTCACACACATCATTTATTGCACAACACAGGCAAACACCTGTCTAGGATGTATAAACATGTATGCACATAGTTATAATACAGCCTGATGGGTTTCATTGTTTAATTGCACCAAAAGCATAAAAGCAAGAGCCTGGACAACAAATATGTGGAACCTTCCAGGTGGATGATGCTGTGGTTCTGGAAAGGGAATTGTTAGGAACACATGGGCAGTTTTTATACATTTTTTAAGTTATTTTGTATTAGTATTGAAGTGTGACTTCAAAGACACTCTCATGTGCAAGTACAGACAAATGTTCACAGTTAGGCTCAATAAAAACTGCAAAAATTTACCGTTTAAATCTGAAAACAAGAAAGTCCCCCAAATTCAACTTCCTGATAGCCGTTAAAATTTGCATCAACTGAAAATAAAGGCCTGCTGGGGAAGGGCTGAAAGACCGGCTGGCCTGTTTTTCAGGTAGACAAACAGCAGCATGAATAACAATGTACATTAGCTGAAAGCACTGAAACAAAAAACCTGCAAAACATCCGTGACTGACGCTGCTGAATGTAAACCTAATCACGCCCATCTCTGGACAACTCAGTAACACACACACAGGTGTTTCTCAACATCTTAACAGATGCTGTCCATAGCAATTGGAAACTATCACTAAGCAACATCCATCACAGTAAGTTCAAAGTCACAGCTCACTTCCCCACCCACACAGTTGACAAAGGACAAACACCTTGTGTTTCTTTTATGGATACAGAAGGCATGGAGGTATTTAAAATCACGCTTACAAGATTAATTACTGGAGCTTAAACTTTCCCAATTCGTATATCCCAGAGCAGGGCTACTTTGTGCAGCACAGGCAGTTAGGGAATCTTGACTCTGGAAAAAGCAGCTAAGTAATGTTTGTAAAAGTCATTTTCCACCTTTCTATCTGTAGCAGAGCAGAAAGTACAGCCAGAGTGGTTTGGCCTCCAGTGATACTCAGGCACCATGTTCTCCTGCAGGCTGATGCAGGAAGCCATTGCAGCAGCCTTAAAGCTGATCAAGATTGCTGTGGGAAACAAACAGGTCCGGCATGGATTACCTTTGTCTGTAGATTCCTCGTGTTGAGCATAGTTCACATCAACACCACCAGATAGTTTATTTATTACATGTGCCTTCTCAGTTGCTCCCTTCGTCTCAAATGCATTCATGTGCCAATAAAGCAGAACAGAAGTACCTAACTTAACCATCAGCTCAGGTCTTCAGCAGACTGAATCACAGGCAGCCTACCTGTTGTACGGAGCAAATACAACCCCGTAGTTTTTATGTAGTCTAGTGGGGGGGGGGGGGGATCCTAATTTCAGGTAAAATTAGTGCTCAGAATTAACAATAACCTTGCACAATTCAGGAACTGATTGGAGTGGAAGGCAACTGGCAATGTCCTCCTTTTTCACATGCGTGCAAAAGCCTCCCATGTACCTCAAAAAAATCTTTCCCCAGCAATCCCCATGTCACAAGAAAACTTCAGACCTGTATTTGTAGAACACTATCCCTTCCAAAGCAAACAGACACCATGAAACTGCAGCAGGCATTTCATATTGAGATGCATCAATAAAATGTGATTTATAGCAATGTCACAGGAACATTTTGTACTTATCAAGTTCAAGATAAGATAGGAGGCATTGAGAAAGGCTCATTAAAGCACAGTCTGGCAGTCAGCACGTTAACGAACTTGCTTTTCAAAGCTTATTAGCAAGGAGGCAACCGGTATAAATGAACAGCTTGCAGGAGTAGGTGTGCGTTGAGAGGGAAGGATTAACTTGCTGGTGATGATTATATGAAAAGCCTGGTTACAACACAACTTCTGTGTTCAAGAAGTCCACTTATTTTATGATCCTGAAATATTCAAAAGCTCCCACGAGGATGACGAGCTCACCATGCTCCTCCCATCCATATCTATTTCTAGTTCAAAGTTTAATCAGAGTGTTTCCGAGACTAAGTTTTATTTTTTCTCCTACAGGAGTGCCCTTAAGTAGTACTTGTATTTGTCAGGAGCGCACCAACACAATTCAGAAACAGCACCAAAGTTAACTGCCTAATCTTAGTCTCCTGTAGTCTTCAGATGAAGTAGCAGTCAGACCAAATTACCAGCTGAAAGCCAACTCGTGGACAGAGAACTGGCTAGTACTGGGAGTTACTGCTGTCGGGACACCCAGATGGGACTGAACAATGCTGAGAGGCAGGTGTGACACCACTAAGAGAAAGCACTCTTCTGGCTGCAGCCCAGGTGGGGTCTTTTGTTTCTTATTCCAACAACAGTTAATGCTGCAAGCCAAAAATTATCCTCTTTGGAGAAACCCCAACCTTGGAGAAGAAGAAAAGCTTCATTTCTCTTCCTAAGATGATTTTTTTTTTTTTTTTGGTAAATTCCTACCAGTTTGTGTTTGCCATCAACCACCAAGTTTCCTGACACTCAGAAGCTTGACCAAGCCAGCAACACTGACTCAAGTATCTCCTGGAACACAAGTTCCTCCGATTCTTCCCACCCCACTGCTTTGCTGGAAAGTCAAGTGCTTCCAGAGCAGGAGGGCACTACGCCTTGCATTCTAACACCCCCAAGTGGCCACAACAACAGGCCACTACTTGCTCTGGGTCTATGAATTTTCACTGCCCAACCATTGGAGAGAGCAGAGAGATTGGGCTGTGACCACAAAAGGAAAACTAAAATAAGGAAAAAAAGGAGGAAGGGGGGGAGAAACAGACTTTTCACAGCGGAAAGCCTTAGTGTTTAAGGTAAGGACGGAACTGGTTAAAGCAATACTCTATGATAGGGAAGATCTTGATCAGAGAAACCCAAGATTTGTACCAATACAGAACAAAAGGAAGAATACTCCACTGTTTGGAAAGATACATCTGATGCAGTTCTGCCTACTTCAGCAAATTGGTGACCTCCTTTTTATACCCATGCCCATTTTAATTGATAAACAGCTATGTCTTTTTCCCTCTTCAGTTGCATGTTACATCTCCTAGCAGAAGTGCTCATCAAGACTGACAATTTTTTGTGCATTACAACTTAGATTCCTCTGTCTCACCAAAGACACATGAAATCCATGGAGCCTGCTGCCATTGAGGTATGCCAAAACCACTTTGTTGTGTTACAGACTACGAAAAGCTTGCAGTTTTACAACCAAGGTGCAACTGCATTGCAAAGTGACAACCCCGCATCTACCCTAGTTCTACCTAGAGCTATATAATGAATCATTGTAAGCATTCTGTGAAATTAAATACAGCTACAGCAGTCAGTGGCTCTATGTCAGCTTACCCCAGCAGCAATGTGATATTCCACATGCATCAAAAAAATTAGCAATTAACTGCTAAAAAGTTCCCCAAGATCGACAGGGGGAGGGAGAAGCGAGGAAGGGAAAAAACAGCTCATGACTCCCATGCGTTTCCCTGGGAGACCCAATTAAACAAAACCAAACCAAAATAAACCCATGCTCTGAATCCTGCAAAGTCAGTTCCTTTTCAACTGGGGTACTGTATTTCTCACAGAATGAATGGGCATTGTTGTATACGCCTATTTAAGAGCCAGAGTTATTGACAGCTATGCATGTAAATACCTGTCCAGTGTGAAAAGTACCTAAGAGGGAACCTACAGCTTAAAAATATATTTAATCTCTACCTGCTCAAGGATAAATGGCTCATGTACTACTTAGGATATTTAGGGAAACCAAGGCAAGCTGACACTGAAGCTGTATGGCCTACCTAAAATTTAGAAGTGCTGTAATGGTTTACTTTTCTTGAATAAAGGTACTTCAGAAATGCTTACAGGAACTTCCTTCACCTGCCAGCTTTCACTAGGAAAAGAACAAATATTGATACTAATCAGTCCTGCATCTAGTCCTACCACTGATCAGTTATAACACTTGTTTTTTCACCTTCTCTAACTCCATTCCTTCTCTCCATCAGCAGTTTGAGTCAGAGATACATCCAGCATGAACCTTGTCATATTTGAAGCCCAAAAGACTGCTACCATGCAACTCCAAGTATAAAAACCAGATATCTGCTGCAGTAATCACAGACATTTATCCAAAGAGGAAAGTAAAAGAATACGCTTGTTCTTCTAATTCTACTACGTAGAGTCACACTCATAATGTGTTTGCCCAACATTTTAAAAAATTGCTTATTACCAGCAAGGCAGCAGGAATGCCTGCTATCCCAGAGCTCACTAGTCCGCTACTAGCTAATCAAATAATAAAACACAGCTCATGGAATCAACTTGCATATTCACAGATCTCTCTACCAACTTCTATTTTTGCATTCCCTCTCAAGGTTCATTAATACCCAGTGAAATAAAAATACCTTTAAAATAGATAACATCATCAAAGAAGAGAACAGCATAAGTAAGGTAATGCATTTTCTGCTGTCTATGATGCTATTACAGTAGAAGCAACCCTAACCTGTATTTTCACAATCATTTGACCATGTCAGTCAACTTGCCAAATCTGAAATACCCTTAAAAATGGCTTGATACAAAGAGAATGTTAGCTATTTTGGAACATGCAGTCTTATACAGCACAGGGGCAACAGTGACCTAAAGCATTCAGCTCCACCTACCCTGAAGTATGCAAGCCTTCAGCCTCTGAGCCCCCTCTAACACCAGCAGAACGTGGAGTTAAATCCTTGAGAGGTTTGGGGTATTTGCTTGTAAGCTGCTTCACTTTCATCCCTCTGTCCTCCGACTTCTGCCCCTTCAGCCTTTTCCCTCCCTTCACAAACCATCCTTATCATTGCCTTCCATTTTTTGAGTATGCATTAAGATAAGGCAAACAGATAAGTAACCTTTCCCACATAGATTTACTTGCATAATCTGATAATTTACTCCAATTAAAGCACAAAATACTTCAGTCTCTCCATCCTGTTTAACCTAACTTATAAAGTAAGTATTTACTTGGTGGTAGCTCTTATTGCCGAG
The DNA here is from genome assembly GCF_964188355.1 of Buteo buteo. Lineage (NCBI taxonomy): Eukaryota > Metazoa > Chordata > Aves > Accipitriformes > Accipitridae > Buteo > Buteo buteo. The sequence goes on from NC_134175.1 coordinate 3,996,699, forward strand.
GGCACTGGGATAGTACACAAAAGACATCAATAAACAGATCATTCTTCATCTTGCTTTAATTTGAAAGTGGTCTGCAAATATAAAAGCACTGCAGAAGTCATCACAAGAGAAATTAAAGCATGGGAACAGTTTACCTAAGAACACAGGGAATTCCCCCATTTGAAATCTTTGGAATCAAGGCTGGGTGTCTTCTAGGAAGACACACCCTAATGCAACTGGAAGTTAAGTGGGTCTCACTAGTTCAGGGTTAGGGCTTGTTGTTTAAAAAAGACCAGACTTGCTGACCATTATGTTCCCCATAGATTTAGAATTTCTAGCCCTCACTACAGATGCCAGCAGTGAGCAGAGCTGGCAGGAGGAAGAAGTTCAAGCAGCCAAGCAAGATGATAGGTCTTAGTGAAACTGGTTTTTGTCTTGGTTTTGGTGGAAGTTCGATAAGATAAGATACATGCAAAAAGTATGAAGCTAGGTTCAGAACATCAGGTGACATAGGATGTCACCTGTTGCATTTTGATGAGAACAGTACCAATTTTTATTTCCTAATAAGCTGGCTGTGAGACATTTTACATATGCTGCTCTTCCTCTCCTTCCCAAAATGCTGAAATATTACAGAACTTCTGCTGTACATGCTGCTTATCAGCCTCTCACCTACTCCTATTTATCAGCGGAGAACAAAACAACTGCAATAGAGACCACTACTGCCAGCAGAGTTTTCACAACAAAGACCACAGAGAAACAGTATTAAAAAAAATAGTTTTAAAAAACTACAGTAGAATCAGGCCTTCAAATAACCCTAGACATGAATATCCTTGAGCTTTAAGTGATTTCACGTTTGAGCAGAACCTCTGAACAAACAAAAGACCTTCTCTGATGAGATGTGGCAGTATTACGCTCTCTGCGTTTAGTTGGCCCATCCACCTGAAAGTGTCATTAACACAATGCCAAAGGGAAGAGAGCTGGACTTTTCCCCACTGGTTTTCAATACTTGCTTGCACATCTGTTCTCCAGGGCAAAGCACAGACAACAACCCTTATTGATTTTCAATTGTTGACTTCCCGTTTCTCACAATGGCAACACTCACGGCACTAAAACATTTTTTGAGCGTATTCTATCATGTAATACACAGAAGTAGAGGGACCCAGAAAAGAAATGCATATGGCTTCTTATTCAACACAAAGTTGAATTAAATCATGCAAGTTTAAACAACTGGTGCTTTCCAAAAGCAGTTAGTTTGCGTGAAAGAGTTCTTTTTCAAAACAAACAACGCATAGGTGAATTTCACTGAAAGGCACATCTGCGGCCAAAACGATCCATCACAGTGCAATTCTTGGGCCAGAATGAGAATGCTACTGCTCCATAAATGAGAAAAGGGAATAGCTGCCTGAAGGCCCATTTTCCACTCCCTGCTCTTCCATGAACTTTACAGGACCTTTTGCTTTCTGGTTGTTCTGGTAGGAGATGGTACAGTTGCTAAGTACACCTGCCCAGGGACAGCCCCTGAAGCTTTAGCATTATTAGCACTTGCTGATGCCTGGTGGTGAGGTTCATGAGCCTCAGGTGTGCAGTCCAGCATGACACTACCTAGCCTAGATTTCTGTATTAGTCTGTTTGTCAGTTAATCACCTGTGGGCAGCAGCATTTTATTGGAAAATGGAAGAGTCTTTAGAAGTTCTCACCAAAAATGTCTGCTGACAGATGGTGTACAGATCTGTTATCGGGAAATACTGCAGCTTTAAGAAAATCTGATTTCAAAAAATTGTCATACTAGACACACCTTCTGGAGTAATTATACATCATCTTTAGAAATCATCATGTGTACATTGAACACCTTTGCGGTTCTTTCCGCTATTCTGTACACAGGGAATAGATATTCTGATCTACTGGACGGCTTTATCAGTTGCTTTGAATTTAATATGTAAGCTTTGTCTGTCTCATCTACACAGCTGAGTTCATAATGTAAGCAATTCATTTTACAATACAGCAACATAGGGTGCTCTGGTCCATTCAGTGGATGTATAAATATCTCTGCATCTCGTATTAGATATATGTTTGGATGGTCATACCTGGAAATTGATCTTGAAGTTATAGAGTAAGCCAATTAGCCAAATTTACATACTGTGGAAGTTCTGGATTTTCAAAAGCCAAATCTGAGACCACAAAGGAGTTGAGAATATTGCGGTGTTAAGCTCTGAGACACCTTAGAAACAAGCCTTAGACAGCAGCCACTTGGGATAGGGGAAAAAAATATCCTTCTGCCTGCAACAGCAGACAAAGATCCCTGTTCAACCCAAGTGCTTAAGGAAAAGAAAGCAACTCCAGACAAAGTATCTTTTAAGAGGCTTTAAAGTCCATTTTATGTATGCTTGCAATTGGAAGGAATAGTTCTGAATGTGAAGCGATTAGCAAACTTCTATATCCATTAAGTGTAAAGGCAAAAAAAGGCAGACCAAAACAACTGTCAAAACTTTGCTGCCTTTGTTGCTTTATATTATGTTATTTGAGCTAGATAATCATTTGCCAAAACTCAATCTTAGTTCTTTAAATTAGCATATGGTAGGGAAACAAGAGTGAAAAGCAAAATGTTTACGCCCAGCTTTATATGCAGAGAAGGCTTTGTCTGATCAGAGCAGAGAGGTTGCAAAATGTAAACATAGTAATTAAGGCACTCATTCTAATTGCAGGCAGTTAATTGTACTGTATACTGCCTAATTGAACCACTCTCGGAACTACAAGCCCTACATTATTACAGCCTCCTGACAGATCACTGGAGTTCACTTGGGGAGAGGTGTTAATCCCCTCACCTGCTCATTAGTCTGACTCTTAGGGATCCCCTACTTCCACATCAGCTTTTTCATTATCATTCAACTCTAACTGCTATCCTCTTCAGATTGAGAATTACTTAAGGAGTTAAAGAACAGTGTCCATGGGGTTAAGGAAACAGATGTGAAATGGGATTTGCGGAAGCATGTTTTATAGCATTGAAACAAACAGTGCTGTATTTTCCTTTTTCTGAGCAGTTTTATACATTACATAGCACTAAAATGAAATATACTTTATGAGAAAGTCCCCCAGCTAGTTAAGGTTATAACTCCATTTCTTCCAAAATCAGTTTTGATACTTCCTGAAAGTAGACAAAGAATTCAAAGGAGTAACATTGCTTTATAACAGTAAGTTAACAAAGGCTTCCCTGCCCAGTAAGTGCTGGCATTCTATCATAAATATAGCATACCAGTCCCAGCATTGCAATAGAAACAGAGTAGCATACCTATAAAGTGTATTTTGTTACGATGACTGAAAAATACTTTTGAAAAGTTCACAATCCTCTTCCTCCAGTCTCAAGACAGATGGGGTCTGCTGCCCAAGACATTGTCTTCCCAAAGACAAGGCGGGGGGAAGGAAAAAAAAAAAAAAAAAAAAGAAATATCACACATTGTGAAGACACTCATATTCACTACCCTTAAGTCTGAAGACATGGAAATTCCATGGAAATGCTCCAGTGCAGCAACCAGCAGCCACACCTTGCTGCTGTAATCTCTTCAGCTCACCATTTCAGGCATAGTCTGCTCATGGCCTGAGCAGCCTCTGAGGTACCGTCATGCTTCAGAGAGGATTCCCCAGCTCTGTTAGAGAAAATACATAGCTGCAATAGATTGTGCTTGGGCACAGACTCAGCAAGGTGCCTTCCCCAAGCTTTTACCCTTAGGTTACTACCTGAAGCGTTTTCTGCATTATTGAATCCTCCGAGTATTAAATAACCATGCTTTGCTAAACCATTCCCAAGACTCAATCCTGACAATTGTGGACCAGGTCTGTAGGTCAAAGATTTTCTTATCTGTTCTGGCTTTCAAGATGCACCTGCATTCACTCTCTAACAAAGATGAATTAGCCGCCAAATTCAGGACAAGACCAGATCCACAACAGATTTGTTGGTCTTGGTTTCAAGGCAGACCAACAAATATCTGCTTCCTGCTCTGCAGAAACGCATATGCAGTAGAGGGGTGTCCTTATTCTTCCATCTTCACTTAATAATTTAGATTATTAATTGTGAGAGTCCACACGTATTAAATATTTCATATTCTGCAAAATTCCCACCAATAAGGTAGCACACAAACAGGAAAACATCAGCATGGATTCACCATCAGGGAAGAGGTCCCCAGATAAAGTTTTAAGTGGCTGTCCCAGCAAGATTCTCCCATCCCCAATCTGCCCTGTGGCACATGCACTAAACATATGGAGATACCATGGCAAAACGCCCTCCATGTTTATCAATGCTAAAAAGAAGCGAAGCAGCAGCAGGGACACTCATGCTCTTAAAGTGGGTTTTATCAGCCTAACATGCACTATTAAACAGTGATATTAAACATTTACTCCCTTATAAAAGTGTAATTACCACACCCCCTGTATACAGAGAACTAATTTCAAAGACGACAGCACCAAGGAAGAGCTACAATATGTACATGACTGGTTTTATGGTTTTTCCCTCATGGTAGTCAACTCCTGAATAGCAAGTGCTTGGCTAGCCTTTTACCAAAGGCTCACGTAATATCGTCTAAGTTTAGACCACCAATAGTTCAGCAGGCTGTCTCTCACTTCAGGTGATGCTTTGACAGGGGGTTACATTCTTGAAAGAATAAGGTCAGAATAAAAGGTAAGGCAATAGCAGACTGCTGTGGCTAGGACAGCAGAACAGTAAAATAGGCTATTTGCTAAAACCTACCACCAGCATGTCAAGAGTACCATGGCCAAGTCAGTCTTCTAGGACCAAACGTTTTAAAGCCTTCCCCAGCCTAAAACCACCACCACAGAAGACAAGCGCACCCCTTCCATTTCTGTCACAGTTTTGGGTGTCCTAGGATCTCAGCACGTAGGACTGGAGCGCTCAATTCGTATCACACACACAGACTGGATCCTAAACCTTTATTAGAAGGTTTCTGCTTCATTCTGGTGTTAAATAGGTAGCAGCCATCTACAAAAACTGGGCAGTGAGCAACCGGCAGCTCTGTGGGGTTGTAGGCATTTGGGATTGGCAAAACCGACAGCTATCCTGTATTTGAGGGCACCGGATCCCTTCAGAGAGAACATTCATGCTCTAGATTGCCTAGGCTGTTCCAATAACCAGGCAAAAAGAAGTACAGTAACTGTTGATTAGCCACATCTCAATTAACAAGATCCCATTTCCATCACTCCATCTCACACATCCCTCTGCAGTGGTGCAGTGTCAGGACAATACAGAATTGACATTGCTCAGACCCACATCTACTCACCTTTTGTTTAGAAAAAACCTGTTTTCCACAGAAAAGCACACTCAGAAAAGATTTTTTTCCTTCCACTTATTTTTTTTGCAGTTTAAGTTTGATGCTTTTCACATTACATATATAGATTTGTTTACATGCCCATTCTCTGTTGAATAAAAATTCAGTTCTAGCAGCTCTTCAGTAACTTATATTCACTACATTTAACTGACCTTTAGTCCTGGTGGGGCAGATATTCACATCACAGGAGAACACAGACTCAGAAACCAAAAACCACATTCACCTAGGCTATGCTTATACTGTTATCAACCATACTTTCAGGGCTCTGCCAAAATTTAGAAGCCTTCGAGCCAACAGTGTTATAGAGAATTAAAATTTGTTTAAAACTCAACACTGGAGATAATGAAGTTTCTATCAGAGAGCAGTTCAGACATTTGTCTCTCTTTTGGAATTAGATGAAGCACTCTCCCTGCTGAATCTGAAGTGGGAATGTGGATAATTCATGAAATTACACGCTCGGTTCATCTTAATCACTGTTCAGCTCTGAATCTCCTGAAAGGCTATTTACCTGTAGAACCAGATTAGCTCATGCTGTGTTATCTGAGGGCAGCATATGCTTTGAATTAGATTTTCAAATATCATCTCCCTACTTGTTCTCTTTGTTATATTTTCCAACTGAGAATTTCTCATGAAGTTGAAGATTTTTGACAGGATGCAAGCTAAAATTAAATGCAACGTTAGGGCTTTTTCTTTCCTCATTCAACATAAAGCCCTTCTCCTATCATCATGACAGATAGTAAGATTCTATTTACCATTCTCTGTCTCTTAATCAGAAATAAATTTTCTTACTGAAATCGTATAGTAGAATGAGGAAATAATCTGTAATGAAAAATAAAGCAACCACCGTTATTTTATATCTGTGGTGTACATATTCAAAATTATTCACTAGCAAGCCAATTAAAATGTCAAATATTTCTGCTGAACAGATTCTTGATCTGCTATAAAAACATAATCTGGAGACCGCTACTTGGAAAGACTGGATTCTTTTTGATGTTTAATACTTTGTGTCTTGCCATTTCACTGCTGTGAGGTGCTACAATGTGCAAAGGGTCAGCTGTGGAGCAGCACCCAGCACATTCCAAAGCCAAAGACATGATTCTCTTTTTTTTTTTTTTTTTAACAGCTGAAACCAGGACATTCCTGCACTGGCAAAACTCCACCAGCTGCTTCTACTTTAGCCTTAAGGGAGCAAACGGGCAGTGAAATTTTGGCGACAAATACATCAGGCTAGTGTGCATCCACTTCATCACAGAGCAGAGAGCTGGGGACTGGTTCAGCATTCGTTCTGCAGATGGGCAAAACGAAGTGCAATTTTTGAGATTACGCCGTGTACCACAAGGTGTCAGTCATATACCACTTACTATGGCAGGAGGCCGCTGCAGAATGAGTCATCTTTTCAGAGCATGTCAAAGTTTTGACAAGGCGCAGTTTTTTAAGGAAGGGTGGTCCAGAACATGACGCATAGGATCTCTGTTTTACTCAACAGTGATGATTGATAACCCAATGCTTTCTGAACTAACTCTGGCACAGAAACTTTTACTGCCATCCGAAGTACGCTGAACTTTGTCAAATCCCCACCAATCCCCCCCTCTAAAACAATACTGGAAGTTTTCAGTGTAGCTGACCAGTTACTATTGGTTGAAAAGAAGAAAAACAACCTTGTAGAAACATGGAAACCCAAGCTTTAAGAAAAGCTTCTACAAAAGCTTTGCACATCCAACAACCATTATGATGCAAATAAACAAATAAGCATACAAGGAGAGTGCTATACTGCATTGCTTCCTTTCAAGTAGCCTCTGCTAAGAAAATTTGATTTGCTCCTCCAAAGCATGCTAGCAGGATATATTAAGACTGTACAGTTTGCACTAATGGATGACTAATGGATGAAAACGGGTGAAGCTGCCCAGCTGTTCTTTGAGAGGAAAAACCTCTGATAGCTGGTCTATGCCAATTACAAGACAGTTCCACATCCCCAGAAGTTTACCAAGGAGATACTTTAAATCAAGATAGTTTGGTCGATCACACAGGCAGGAAGCTCAGGGAAATGGAGAAAAACTTTTACAACTTCATGCATGAATAGGCTTTAAGGCCCCCTGCCTGGTTTTGTCCAGAGCCTCTATCAGCTGGGAGCAGGGGCAGCATTCCTTTATTGCCTTTGTTGCTTCTGTACAATTGCTTCCTATCATGTCCTCCTCTCTGCCTTAGTGCTCTTACAGCACTAGTTAGAAACACTAGACACCAACTCCGTCAGGTAGTAGAGTGCATTAAACTCTGATTAGAGACTGCCTTCTCCTTTGAATCCTCACGTAAGTGGCACTCGCTCTGTTCAGCTGCCTGGGCTTTTTGAGCAAGCCCTGCCCAGGGGATGTTTAGAGCATGAAGCCTTTGACAAGCCTCTGTTTGAGCATGTAGCACAATGCCAGCTTTGTCCCACTGAACAGGCTTGCCTTTCTTCCTGCATATAAATATAACCGCAGGACTCTGCACCTCCCAGGAAAAGCAGAGGCCTGGAACACAGGGCTTGAGCGCAAAAACCAGAAAGAAGCCCTGTTATGTGCTGGCAGAACAATAGGGAAGGGGTGGAGCGACAGCCATGTGAGCATCAAATAAAGAGCAACGTCTCCTCGACAGTACGTTCCACCTCCTGCTGCACAGATGCAAGACACACGAGTGGAAGTAACACTACTGAGCCCTCCTAACACCCACTGAACTCCAAAGGGGAGCAGGACTGAGCCCAGAGGTCTGAGCGCTCCGCGAAGCGCTTTAGCGCACGATCCATCTGCTGCCGAACAGACACTGGAAATCAAAACGGCTGGGGTCTAAGCCAGAGGGCTTGCATGGACAAAAAGTCTCCTGCTCTGTAAAAATGGAAATTAGCTCTCTTCCACAGCCTGATGAAGGGCGCCAGGAGCCTAAGGAAAAAACATGCTGCATGAAGTCCTCAACACCTGACACCCTGCTTGCATGGGTCATCACCTGCCTTCCACAGAAATGCAGGTTCGTACCACAACACATATTAGAGACAGAATTGGCTATCGGTATCAGCCTACAGCTTTTACTTTAAAAGAGAGAGACACCAAAGATCTATAGGCAAATAAAAATACTAAGTGGTGTAAACTACAATCACTAGAATCGGTTTCTTGCACATATGTACTCAGCATCACAGCCCTCCTATAGTTTCATGTAACGTGAACAAAATGAAAGATCCTTTCCTTTCAGTTACAGTAAACACCATTAGCACTAGAAGCTTATCAGAACCCTTGCTCCTTAGATGGGCATGAACAAATGAACACATACTCCCTGTGCCTACCCACCCACCCACCCTTTTAGGCAAATTGTTCTTAGAGCCCAAGAACTGCAGATCTGGCTGGAACGTGATTCTGCTGCAACAGGACAGGTCCTGTTTCTATACTGGTCATAACCAGCTTTTTGTTTACTTGTATAAGTCAGGGGTTATAAAGAAAGCACTTATCTCTTCAAGCCATCATTGTTAAAGAAAATTCATTCAAGAACTGACGCAGTTACAAAGTGTTTAAAGTGTAAACAAGAACAACTATCTCCAGCCATCTCTTCCCTGGGATTTAGCTGTAAAACTTGTTTTCAGACTGATTTAGCTCTTTTAACAAGAGGAGCATTCTTAGAAACAAGTCATGAGTGAGAGCACTTGTGAGCAGGACTAGAATTTGCTTTGAGCTATATCTACTTAGATACTATGACACCAGAGAAGAGTCTTACCTTCCGAACGGGCAGAAACCTCCCTTCCAGCAAGCATTCCATTAAGTTTTTTCAATTTGCACCTGCATGAGGACTCTTGAAATTAAGTTTTACTTTGGAGAGGCAAAATTCTCATTCACCTCCTTGTCTTTAGAAGGTGCATTTTTAGCAAAGCATAGATTATCACAGGGAAAGTATGTAAGGCCTAAAGGGGATTTTGTAGCTGGCATAAATCATGATTTTCATAAATCAAGCTTAAAACAATTTGACAATTGCTCTAAGTCAGTTTTGAAGGAAATGGAAGCTTCCAGTATAAAGATTTTAAATAGAATCTAACTTTTGGGACACAGAAATCAAGTGATGGTCACCATCAGATACCTGATACTTCACTGGATAGAACGCTATTAAAAAAAAAAAAAAAAAATTAGGCAGGGGACTTGTTCCCCACTGCTTAACTGCAATAACCAGCACGAAAAGTCAGTGATTTACTCGTGAAATTCCTTCGGGGAGAGTGAGAGCTTTCCAAAGGTCATGGTCCTGGACTTCGTGTGACCCAGCAATAAAGAGCTGTGTGGTGTGCTGTAAAATGACACATCAGTAATATATACCTTGTCTTCAAACAATATTTACTGGGATGCTGGTAAAAGCAAGAATAATCAGACAGGCCTCACAGATAGCGCCTGAGGCAGTGGGAACTGCTTTGTACAAGAAAGGGATAGGGTGGCAATGCACAGCAGATTAAGGAGTTCTTTGTTAGTAGCAAAGCTGGAAAGCCAGCATTGGTCTTGGTACGCCTGGCCTTTGGGGTGCATATGCAGCAGCTGGTCATAAACCTAATATGCAGTGACAGACTCGAGGTTCTGTGTAATACAGAAAGCTGGTAAGCAGAACAATTTGCCCAGATGCAATTCAGTAAGCCAAAGACAACTGACAGTGTTCTGGTGTAGAAGAACAGGGCTTAAGACTCCCACATAAAAAGTCCACCTAACACTACCCGTTTTCAGAAAGATCCTGCTATCGGTATTATCAGGGGCTGCAAGGCCACAGATTCACCACTGAAATGATCTCTCCTCACATGCATGTATTTATTTCAGGAAGATGCATGCAAGACTCCCAGGTTGTAGCTGGACAATAAACATAATCCAATTTCATCATTTTCCATGGGGCGACCGAGTATTCCAGATTCATTATGTGCATATATGGTACCAGTCTTACAGAGCTGCTCAGACTCTTCAGTTTTCCTTGCCAGATACTTGGAAGATTAGCAGAGGTACCAGGTTATCAACCAGATACCAAAAGCTAGAATCTTTGCCCAGAAAGACAGATATACAGGACAAGTCGCCTTCTCCCCTTGAGCTTGTCTGGCTGCAATAAAATCAATACACTCACATGGGCATTTCTGCTGTGAAAGGCCAAATCTTTCAGTTACAAAACCCCAATCCTCTCTATACATGCTGTACTTTAAATACACCAAACCACACCTGTCCTAAGACTAAGTCTGCACCTAATCCCCTACCCTTGTGTCTGAAGTTTGGTCCCATCTGAGGAATCTGGAGATGCCGTTTAGCAGCCTGGCTGCACTATAGTAAGCCTTAAAAACTAATTAGCACTTGTTTGCTGTGATATAAGAGAGAAGATTCTAAGTGTTGCTGATACAGTTGTACTTAATTTATAGCGATGGACGTTTTAAACACCAAGAGAAACTAAAAAGCTTTGTTCTTACTTTGAACAACAAGCCAGGGGAATGCAGGCAATGCTTCAAATGCAACAAACAAAATAATCTACAAAGAGCAATATTATAAAGAAACTTCAACAATCCTTCTCACTTTGGAAGCCCATAGAGAGTTGAATGCATACAATAATAAAACTAGCATGTCAAATCCCTTCTGCTAAGTCACCCAGTCCCCTCGTCATAGACCTACTCATGTGAGATCTACTGAGAATTTGTGCTGGAGCATCTCTTAAGCGAGTAGTATGGCTTTTTGCCCTTTAGACAGAGTCAGAAAGTCAAAGCAATCACACTGAGTATATGGAAGAGTAAAAATCTGCTTTGTATCTCAGAATAGTTACATGTTAAGTCCTGGTTTAAACCTGCAACCCCTGGGTCTTAGGAGTCTGATGTATGATAGGCATGTTATCTATCATTCTCCAGATCTCCTGCCCATTTTTCAGATCAGCACCAGAATCCATTCTCCCAAAACGAATCTGCCACAGAGTACAGCAGTCCTCCATAGAGTAATAAGCAACTACAACTCCCCAAGAAAAAGCCACCTCCCTCAAGTGTTTCCTTTGTGACCTGGCTCCCTGTGGAGCAATACTTTTAACTATTGTTTTTCTCTCCCACTCCCCTGACTTCTATTGTTGTCCTAGCACTGTTTGGCAAGCTTCAGGATAAATTGCTCTTGTTAACAGATCTTCCTGTTCACACTTTCTTCACCAGTACTTCTGCATTCCTTTGCAGTTAAAACAGGGCTCAGATAAGTCAAGGAGGGCAGGGACGTCGGCTCACAGAAAGAGCTATTGTGAGATGACACTCTTAGGCATATATGTCTGAAGCTGTTCCCATTTACTCCTCAGTCCCCGAGTTTAAGTGGTGCTTAAATACTGTATTTGCATTGCACTTTCTACCACCATGTAGCTAGAAAGTCTATAGATACTATGTCACACGCTTGTGTAGAGCCTGAGCACTTCCCAGATCTTCATGTGCTCTCCAGCAAGTTCGACAATAATGCTGCCTTTTTGTTCTCAGGTAACTTGTTCAAGGTCAATGAGGAAAGCCTAAAGGAAAAGACTCTTGCGCTGCAGTCACAGAACTATCCCTCTGCTCACCTTGCATCTGTACAGAAAAGCAATATGCTTTCATTCATTCTGGATATTGTTCTGAGCATAACAAAATAACCCTAACACTGAAGCACGATGGAAGGGATAAGAGAGACAGGGGGTGAAGGTTGCAGGCTACGCTTCCCAACCCTGACCTGAAGGCACAAATTGCAACACAAACAATAGCTTCAAGGCAATATCCATAAACAGGCATGTATACACTCTTCAAATTCATCAGCTCATGAAAGCTGCTGCAAACTTGCATCTATGCTCTCTATTATGATGACAGAAAGCCTGATGTAGTTCTCTATTTCCATGTTTCTTGCCCAGCCTAAACCCTTGCCCCATGCTCCAATGGGCTGTTAAAATGATAAAAAACTGATACACGCAACACAAAGTATTGTTGAGAGAAGATTTTAGCTGACGCCTCTCAAGAGAGAACAATTAAAATGTGTCCCACATTATGAAAGCAGAACTACAATAGTACACTTAGTAGACCGGAGCACTTCCATTTGGAATTTCTCGGTTTCTCTGTGTAGTTAATTTTTTTTTTTTAAACAGTGCTTTATTAAATTGTATTGAAGTTGAATTTGTATTGAAGTTGAATTTATTTTTTTTAAGCTATTTTTAAATAAAAAGGAGGGGAAAAAAGCTAATGCTCCAAAGGTTTTCAGCAGTGAAATACTCTGAGTGGTTCAGAGCACACCCTAATCTATCATGCAATTAATTTAGGATCTTTCCCATCCTCCTTGGAAATTGATGAAAAAGTAATTAACAATGGATGCTCACTTACAGCTGCTAAAAGCTGCCAGAATGATTGACAGCCTGTAAAGAATGGAAGTGCTTTTGTGTACAGAGCAGCAGCAATATGAACAGAGCCTACTGCTTTACTAGCACAAAAATTTGTGCCTTACAGGCAATAAAATTCATCCCGCTCGGTAGCCTACTTGATCTTTGACCATGGCTGAGACCACTAAGACAGGAGCCAGCAAGTTATTCATAGTTCTCATTTTCACAGTGCATGAATCCGGACCCTATGTCTGAGATTCTCAGACTCTATACCTGCAGAGGTATCAAACATTAATGCTGCACTGGCCCAGCCCAGGTTTGGGCTGGTAATCAAAGCCATCCAGCACTGTCAGTGATTTGCAGGAATGAAAAGACACTCACTGCTACTTTCTATACCATATTCACAACCCATTGCAGGGCAGGCAGAAGCACTAACAGCACCTTCATCACAAACTCCAGAGAAGGAGAAAGGCAAGGTAAAGATTTTAACAGTATCAATTAAGTGCCCAAGTCAAAAAAGCATGTAAAAGACCCTTCCAGCTACATGAGGACAGCACTGCCTAGCTACAGGCTAAATCCAGGACACCCACATCAGGTGTCCAGGACTTGGGGTTTTTTTTTCCTTCTTTCATAATTAGCATTAGATTAACTACCTTTAACTAACCACCTCCCCTTCAGCTAATTTGAAGAGCTAGAATATTGATATCTAAAGGATTGACTGATACAACTCCTGACACTGGGGAGTTCATCCATTTTCTGCCTTACCAAAATGAGATTAAGCAGTGAAAATCAAAAGTAAGATCTTCTGCAGTCATGTATTTGCAACAGGAAGTAATTCTCCCTGAAGTCGTCTTACTCTTTTTTTCACCACTTTTACACTTCCCATCTTCCAAGATTGAGAATGTTAAACCTAGACAAAGAATTACACCATTAGTTTCTGTGAGTCAGACTTAGATTTCTACCAGGAGCATAAAACCATCATCAGCATTGGGCTGCTGAACTTCCCAGGGAGTTCCTTAAGAAAACATCACCCTATTTTATTTTGATAAAAGCCTTCTTCCTAATTATGTAAATCATAAAGGAAGTCTAACTGCAAAACAGCAACCCTTTCAGATTCAGGATTGCCAAAGCAAATAAATTTGAAAAGGGTTTACAGTCAGCAAGACGTGCTTCCCTAGGATTGGAAAAAAGCCCTGAGCTCTTTTGCCCAGGAGTAACTGTGCTTCATAAAGCCAGGCCCACACAAAAACACCACCCAACTGGAAACAGATTCAAAACCAAAAGAAAGTCCAAACGAAGCAGTGCATTTGGAAGAAGACTGACATCACCCAGCAGTAATTTTCCTGATGCCACCCATCAGCAACACGTTAGAGATGAGTATTCACCGATTAAGGTTTTCCCTGCTCTCTCTCTCCACACTCCCTCACCCTACAAAACACAAGTGCAGACATAAGAGATTGTACAGAAAGCACAGTTAAATGCAAGAAAAATGGGGGGTTAAATTAAAATGCTGTTTCTTGGGGGGGGTGGGGAAGGATAGTTTAAGTACTCAACCTAAAAACTTTTTTGTCTGGATGGATTTAGGACCTGCTTTACTGAAACCAGCAGGCAGCCTTGCTTTACTTCAGTGGGACAAGCCATTAAAAACATCCAGACAGACGCAAAGCAAACCTAACAGAGAAACTAAAGCGTGCCACAAACCAGAGCTGCTTACCACGCCTCGGGCTGTCTAGACTTCACAGCCACCCCACAACCACGCTCTGCAGCTGCTTGCCGTTTACGCGGGAGCCAAGGGAAGGCTCCAGGCAAGCTCAGGCCAAGGGAATGCAGGCAGGCTAGATCCACATGGCTAAACCAACCTCACAGATAAAGGGTTACAGGCACAAAGGTGCTTTCACAGCCCCTGGCAAGTTACCACAATCTCTGCTCCTGTTCTTTGCAGCCTCCCAAGATATCTCCCACTGGTCCCAGCACCGAGAACAACACGAAGGCACAATCCAAGTACCCCAAATAGTTTTACCTGACCTGTTCCTTGCTCCGCAAACCAGCCTGTGCTGCCTGAAGAGCTCTTACCCGCCTAGAGCCCTCAGAGTGACCGGCTGCACCTGAGGGATCAGCCCCCATCAAAAACGAGTCACACCTGCAGCCCCCACAGCACCAGCCTCCAGCTTCCCTCTGTGCACCACGCTCAAGAAATCGAGCTGCAGACACCAAAACGAGCAGCGAGACCCTTCAGACCGAGTCCCTCCTGTTCTCAGGACTGCGGCGTTCGTGCCGTTTTTTTTGGAAGACCGCTTCCAGAACACCGATTCCAGTAATTCTCAAGGCCTGCTTTGCTCAGTGACAGGTTGCAGAGCAGGCACAGCCCTGAGCTGAGCGAGCAGCGCAGGGTTTGCGGTCAGGCAATCTTTATTGTCTCAGAGACGAGAAGAAACCTTCGCGTACAGCACCGAACATCGCTTGGAGCCTGCAGAAGCGCCGCTGCGCTGCCTGAAAAAGCCATACGTGTCAGACAGGCAACGCAACATAGAGCACCCAGAGTGCCTGTGCTTAGGCAAGTATGGGACGTTCAGCATCCCAGATCCTCCTCTGCTTGGCCTTCTACTGGTAGGAAGGGCTGGCCCACAGTTTGGGATGCTCTACTTCTATACCCACGTTGTGGAAATCCGCACGTAGAAAACCCAGAGCTATTTTTCTGGTTCATCTTGCTTGGGGACTTAAAAGATGATGACCCAACACATAAAAAAAACCAAAACAAAGAAAACCCACCTCCCAAAAACCCAGCCCCCCCAACCTGCAAAATTCAGAAGAGTCTGATAATGTTAGTATCATGTAAATAATACTTAAAAACACCTACAGAAAGATCAGTACTTGGCTTGTGACACCAGCCACTGGACTTAAGGAACACAAACCATACCAAGAAATCAGGGCATGATCAAAGTCAAGATACAAGGTTTAATCTCATACAGAACTGCAGTGTGTAACACCGTATTCCATCTAGATAACTGTCGTTATCGCTCCAGCAATAGAAATGTAACTCTCTGGCCTGAGTAAAATCTCATCCTCCCCTGCTTTAACTGGCTCTTTAATTAAGATACAGCCCATAAACTCTCATCAAAGGAGCATCCAGTTCAAGTAATACTTAACCTTCACTAGTGCTCTTTGCATTTTGTCAGGTATTTGACCACTAGAATTGTAGGTTCAACCTATTCCTTTGAGAATGAAGATATGTTTTACTTCATCCAGTTGATGGCACATATATGCAAATCACAATCTATATCAACTGTTCCATATCTGAAAGCTGTTACTGGGCTTTCGTCTATTTAGTTTGTCAGCACCAGCAATAGAGAAAGCTAAGTCAGTGTGGATACTAAAGGCTTAATGAGAGAGCAGAGTGCTGTAGAACATGGTTTTTCTCAGCTGCTTGGATTCAGAGCACAACATTAAACTAATCATACCTACTGCCTTTTTGACTTCTACTGAATGTGGAGAAGGTTCCCAATGGTTTGATTTCATAGGTTTAGTTTCATAGATATGTGAAATATTATGATATGGAGACTCAGGACTGTACACACGTAGCCCTCTTTAGACAGATATGTAAAACCATGTATTAGCTCCTACCAGCTCTCTGAGCCAGCAGGACAACACCGATTCAGGAATTGTTTACCCACACAGCTAGTAAGAACCCATGCCTCTCAGATGGATGTGTCAGCATGGGTGCACTTCCACACTATCAAGGCCACAGAGGTTTTGGAGGAAAATTTGTTCACATCCTGCTAACTGGCACAGCAGCAAAGCCAGTGAAGGACTGTTTGCACCTAACAGCATAAGCTTGCCCTTATCAGATAAGGTTGTGCTAAAAATAATTCTGTGGTAACAGAGGTCTCAAGACCCGAAGAATCTTCTGTCTCATCTGTAACTTCCGCACTGCCACAACTGATTTGTGGTTTGCTTCTAATTTTAAAGGTCATGGTCCAGCCAACACCATTGAAATATGACTGACTGCCATTTTTGTCTTTTCTAGAATTTTTTTCTTTTTTGCTAGCTACAATGTATGCTCAGTTTCCACACAGAAAGGAGTCATGGTGATGGGGAATGCAAATCCCACCCTTAATCTTGAATGCAGTAGACATGATACAATTCTGCTGGGAGGGCAGCAGCAGTATCAACCAAATTACCCAATGGCCCAGTTCTGGAGACCTAGGACATGGTCAGTTATGTGCTGGGAAGTGGACTGCCAAACTCATTTCACAGCAGTCAGACTGCAGCAACTTGCAGTCAGTAATGATTTGGGCTTGATGTGAATTGGCAGCAGATGCTGATGTAAAGCATTTTTCCCCCCTTATCGTAACATATCTAATCGCAAGTGCCCTCAGTCAAGTAAGGTCCTGAACCTTACTACTTACAGCTCATTTCTCAGTACATTATAAACTAGCAGTTCCTTATGTAATACATGAAGTTGCATGCAAACAAGATGCCTCCCCATAGTTAACTTATTCCTAAATCATTATCTTCAGTACAATTACTGCTGAAAACATTTCTGTAGCTGTTTTAAGCTCTGCCAAAAATAATTTGAGCAGCATTTAAAGTTAGCTTCATTGTGTGTGTGTGTATTTAAAATGAACTCTTTTTGCAGGTCTCCCTTTTCCTTACCCCCATTGAAAGTTTCAGATTTCATTATGTAAGTCTAGGAATACTTCATATCATAAGGAGCACATACAAATGTTGGTGCCACCTCCTGTCCTTTGTAGGTTGTATCTTGAGGGTCTGCAGTGTGGATGCAACGGAGATAACAGAGAGAAAGTAGCAGGATGAAGTTTACTTTTGTAAGAAAAGATCATGGTCTAGGAAAGAACAGTTACATACTGGTATTTAAAGGGGAGTAATTGCCATCAGAAGATCATTGGAGTTTTACAGGCACTGACATCAAGTTATAGTAATTTGATGAGCTGACGAACTATACTACAGCATTGTGGAACAGCCTGAGCATTTTAGGAAGTCGAGCATCCCACTCCAAATTACTGCATTCCCATGGGGAGTGGGATTGTGAAGCAGAAGAGAACATTACAATTTGATAGATGTAAAATTGCAACAAAACAGATGACTTATTTATAAACAACACTCATTACAAAATCAGTATGACATGTCTAAAGCCTAACCCCTTCTATATTAGTCCTGTTACAGAATACAGCAACTTTAACGGTAAAGGCTTAATCATTTGGAGCAAATACCTCCAACCTGCATCACATCTTATTGAAACTATCATTTCAGCATACTTAACACTTTACTAAGGGACATAAATCACCAGGCTCTGAAACAGGAAGTGCAATTATCTGAATACTGTTGCTTTCAATCAGTTAGCAATAAAAATATGTTGAGGCTATTAGAATGATAAACACTGTATAATTTTTTTTTTTCCACCAGGGAGCATTAAAAATAAATGACAAAAATGCAAAGCAGCCTTTAGACACTACAACAAACCTCAGTGTTGGTAGCAAGAGCAACACAAGCACACTCCAGATATTGACTACATCTTAAGTGCATTCTTTCAAACAGCTTAAAATGACAACCAAATTAATTCTGAGTGCAAGCAGGTACAACTTCTGTTTGTTTTGTTTGCTTTCTCAAAGTTGCTATCATACCATTGTAGGTACTAGCTTGGCACAGCACAGCTACACTTCCCTGCTAAGCTCAACCGTTTGTAGCAGACAGCATTTCTGTACAGTCACACACTGCTGAATCTCTCCACCCAGTTATCTACAAATCTCAAGTAGATGATAGAGCCTCAAGCTTTTGTATCAACTTCGGTATTCTTTCCTACTCTTCCATCTCTTTGCCCATGCAACTTAGATCACATCCTGTGTAACTGTAGAGGGACAAGAACAAAAACCTTATCGCTCCTTTTTCCCAATTAGCACCTAAGTTGTCCCCCCAGCTTCTTTTTCCACTCCCCTTCAATTTCTTCTGTAGTTTAACAGCTTTCAGCCTTCAAATCTTACTGTCAGGAAGTTAGACTTGTGCCTGTACTCCCAGGCGTATTTCCAAGCAACGTTTCCAAGAAGCTTTTGAGGGAGGCAGGGGACAGAAGAGGAGAAAAAAAGAAAAAAAATGCAAAGACAGACACAATACAGAACTTTAGAACACAGTTTCTGTGAACTTTGATTAATGCCTAGGGGAAGGTAGGTAGGTTGAACCTAAGTCATTATGTTTGCACAAAGCTTTATCACTTTAGCAAACTTCATGCAGTTTCATACAGCAAAATACTTTAGAGGGCCTGTATGCAATATCGTTTCTGTTTCATTCTTTATGCATATGACACCAGCCTTCTGGAAGGCCTGTAACCGGATAATAGATTTTAGTGAAACAAGGTTTTAGACTTACAATTTTAAGAAACAATTGTCACAGTCTTCTACCTACAATGCACTCACCTTCAGATGGTGTCATATGGCTAAGGGAGACAGCTCCTCTCAAGTGTGCAAAATACAGTCTCAAATTGTTCCCTGTTGTCATACATCCACTTACAGCTCTCCCCAGTTCACTTACTGCCAATTTCACCTACTGAATTCAGTCAGGTGACTAATGGCAAGGACACTTAGTACTTCCTCTTCCCAAAGGCTGTTATATGCTGGTGTGCATGGTGGTCAGAGTCCATTTAACTGACAAATCCACTTTTAAGTCTTCCTGTCCCAGTGGGATAATTTTCCAGGCCAATTTCTCTTTGTATGTGACACTGTCACCTTGGCTTTGACAACAAAGTTTATTAGACCTTCCACAGTGCATGCACAGTAGGCATTAAAGCATTTGGCTTATCCTTCGCTCATCAGCATACTTCACTAAAAGCAGCATCTTTTCTCATATGTCAGGCTACTTCAGCTAGTTTTCTGAGGGAAAAAGAGCATTGCCAAATTTAACGACTAGTATTTCAGACCATATGGCTCAGCATCCCAATTTCCTTTGGCTCAGCTCTCGTTATTGTGGATTGTTTTGGCAACTGGAGTGAAGAACACAAGATACATTTGTAAGAAAGAAGTCCAACAGGAGTACCAAATTCCCAGGCAGGGAAGAGAAAGGACAGTAAGAACACACTTATTTAAATTAATCAGAGATCAGATGGGGGAAGATATCCAAACCCCCAAACCCAAGACCATAATCTTCACTTGATAAGAAATTATCCTGATAGCCTCGACTTCTGGTACATTTGGCACTATTTAGCAGCCTCCTCTAAAAGAGATTTCTTGCTACTCCTGCTATCCTCTTTGAATGAGATTTAAGTAAGCATACACTAATGTAAAAATTCTGTCATCTACTGAAGCTACAGTCTCTGCCAAAGAGTTACTTTCACACCATTACAGGTAAGGCCACTATGGGTGGCTTCTGCCATATGGTTTAAGGTGTGAAGATATAGCCTGCAGAAGAACAGCCTGGCTATCCTACTGTAGAACAGGGCAGGATCATTCAGCAGATTTTTTTTTTTTTTTTGTAACTTCAGTTCCAGTGGAGGTAACATGCCATATGAGTCAAAACAATTATCTACTTTGGATGCTAAATTTAGCTCCCTTCATTCTGTGCTTGAAAAGGAAACACATGAATGACCTCCACAGTCATTAAAAAAAAAAGCTTGAATATGTTTATTTTGACACAATTTAAAAATATACAAATACATTAAATACCAGGGTTCATTAAAGCCAATTTTTTAAAATATATATATATAGGTATGTATTATTATTTTGAAGGGAGATGGAAACCAAAACACCACATCATATATTTAATTTGACAGTGCAAGCGAATGAGAAACTGTTTAGACCAGGAGTCCACTGTGTCAGACAGCAATAACAAAAGCTGAACAGTTCCTGAAACACACAGAAAAATAGTAAAAATATCTGCTGCATTTAGAAGAGTTTGCTGGGGGGGAGAATATGGGAAGGGAAAGATGTTATCATTGAGAAAAACTTGACCGCACGGAAGTTAGAGCACTAGACGCTTGACATTAAACTAAGTTACAATATGCACTTGAGGATAAGATAGGGTTCAGACAGTACAATGACATGAATGATCCTCCAGTAATTTATGTGTAGAAGGAATACATTAGCAACTAAGCAATACAAGAATGCACTATCATTGATAGATTCGCAAGCAGAAACTCCCTGCTTTCAAAGGTGCAGTTTCTTGGCATTATTTGCATAGTTACTCCTTTTCTTTAGCAGTTAGGAAAATATTCAGCAACTAAGTTCAGAAAAAGTCTATGACCTCCAGACATAATTTCTACCTGTGGAAAATCACAGCAGCACAAAGACAAAAAGACATCAAAACGACAGAAACAAAACTGCCACCTCCTGAACTTGGAACATAACGAACTATATAAAGCACATTTCATATTGAAAAGTGAAGGGTCTCAAAATGGCATTGTCTGCTGTCTTTAGTTTTGTCCAGTAGAACAAAAATTTCATTTATCATTGTGATAGAAAGCCAATCTTAAGTTTCTCCATACAGCAATTCAGGCTTTTTTTTTTTTTTTGGCACAGGGTCCTCTTCATGGTTTGTTCTTTATCCCCAATCTTTACCCTAGCTTGTCTGGATGCTACATGAGATCTCATTACTTTGTAAGGACAGAGATAAAAGTAAACACAACTGCACTGAAACTTACATAAAAACAGGTCTATTCAATAAGATATATTTATCTCCTCCCATCCCAGTTCTCCTTTTTTAGGTTTGAATTAGCTTTTAACCACAGAGAAAAGGGAATCTGGATCACAAGGTTTGGACTCTCCATATGGGTGTCATGTCAGCTCAAGACAGTTATGTTCACATTTTCCTGAAAAAGAGAACAGGCTGTTCCAGTTTGTTCATGCCAGTGGATGCCGATGAAGAGCTTCCAAGTAATTTATTTTAGGAGCATAGACCCATAATGGAGTGCCAGCTAAACCAAAACAGGCAATAGCAACACAGGTAGGTGGGAATGCACAAGCTGCATAGTTATAATTTCACATATGGTGACAGTGACACTTCAACCAATTTAGCAACCTCAGATTTTTCACTTATTTTCCAGTCACCCACTCTTATGCCCATACCACTGTGCCCATTATGCTGCTATACATGTTCACATAGCAAGTCAGCCATGCCAGGAAAAAAATTGGTGAAGGAGAACCTAGCCAAAAAAAAAAAAAATTACTTTAACAGCTACTTTAATTTCCTCATAAAGTGACAACTCAGCCACACAGCTGGCATAAGATGGGCAAGAACAAGCATCCAAGAGTGAGGGCTATTTAGGCTGGCACTTTCAACAAAGAAATACTTGTTGAGCTCTGTCATAAGGTGCTGGCCTGCAGATGTCAGGCCTGTTAATCAAGGGCTTGACCAAAGAAACCCCTTATTGCATTGGCAGAAATTCACCTGACCTCTCCAGATCATCTCAATACCCACTGACATGCCCAACGGATGCACAGCTACTCTGCAGGAATTTTGGTTTCCCTTCAACTGTTATGTTAAGGGAAGAGTGCTAGCAGAGACAGTCTTTGCAGGACAGACATAGCAGCCTATCAGTTATAAAGCCATAGCAAATGGCTCTTTATCCAAGGACAGAGCTGAAGCCAATTGGAAAAGCTTCCCAACAACTTCCCACACTTGGGATTGGACCTATACTGTCCACAGCCTTCAAAAGCACCAAGAACAACAGTATTTGGATAGCGGGTCTATATTCACAGTTAAAAACCAGGGTCAGCTATGTCATAGGCTGAAGAGGATGCTCCAGGAGGCATCATTTTTTGCTTCAGAAGGATACTGCATGTTAAGTATTGTTATATTGTCCTACAACGTTAAAGCAGTGGCACTTAGTGTTAGTAGCATTTACAAGTGGGTCCTTCAAACAAGTCCACATCCTTGAGTAATCTCAGTGTTTTGTGTTGGCCTGCAGCACTGAGACATTCAGCTCTGGGGACACAGAACACATCACAACAAAGAAAGAACTTGCCAAAACTGAAAGTGTACCAAAGAAAGGCAGATTATTTAAAGATTTTAAACACAGCATCTGTAGGAGACAAATGAAACCACAGAGCTGGAATAGTGCATTTCAAGATCACCAAAGCAGTTCACCGAACTGGATGTAGCCTGCCATCAGTATCTTTGCATTAGTTCATTTCTCTGTTAACATTTGGCACAAACCCTTTGAGACAGTAATTTGGCTTCCATTTAGGTCAGCTGCTTGCGATGTTTTCCTGGCACTTCAGTGGATTCAGAAAAAGTTTCTTCGACACTGTGTACACTTATAAAGTCCTCAGTCAAGAATGAAGGCTAAACATTGCTGACCCTGGTTTCAGAAGAAGAGATCATAGCAGCAGATGCAGACGTCACTAGTGACCGTTCTCGTCTGACATATCGTGGCTTCCGAACTGAAATGGTGGGCACAGAAACATCATTAGCACCTGCTGTATAAGCATGCCTTTATCATTAATTCATAACACCACATGCCATCCAACAATTCCTGAGTGACCAAAGTCATTCTGGACCTTAAACCCCGCCCCCCCCCCCCCCCCCAAAAACCAACACAAAACCCCCTACATAGAGCTGATACAACAAAAGTCTGCAAATAAACTTTTTAAACAAGCTTCTAATGGCCTACTAAATAAGGTGCTCATTACAAACTATTCCCATTATTTGCAAGTGTTTACAGTACATGTAGCTTTCCTTTTTCAGCCCTAACAAAAACTCCCACAACTGTACCTTCTTTTTAAACAGATGTATAAATTAAGGTAAGAAAACAGACTTTTCAGAAGCAGCACTGGCTGTCAGTTTAACAGCCAGACCCAGACCAAGTTTGGAACACATCTAAAAAATGTTTAAAAGTTAAAGACTGCATTAATAAAAGTTAAAATTTAATTACACCATCTTGATTAAAAAGGCCTACGCATACATGAGAAGCAAGACCAGAAATTTTGCTGAGCTTCAAAGGCCATTATTTCTTAAGTTTTTAGATTTGGTCTGTCTCACTTTTAAGTCATTGCAAGTTCTGTCATTGTCTTGAAAGTATGGGGATCATGCACAGAAACAAGGTATTTTACTGTATTACCCTGGCCAAATAAACCCACTTTCTTAGCCACTCTAATTTCTTGCATAGATATAAATTCTTCTACCATTTGCAAAATATATCCTTTGCTACCTACTTCTTTTCAAACTTTGTTACATGGTCAGAGACACTTAAAAGAATGCCTTGATTTGATTTGGCGTAATCCATTGCCCTTTTAAATGTATATTTTGGGAGAGTCATATTTAGTTATTTCATGCTTTATTAGGATCTCACTGGGTCATTAATAATATAAGAATGGCATATACTATTTCCTAGAAGTAGCACAAATTTAGAGGCCCACCAAAAAGCAAGTTTTTGCTCTTGGATTACCCAGATCTGGTCTAAAACAGCATATTAGAGTATGAACTACTCAGTAATATTTATAGGTTGAAATTATGAAAAACTGGGGAGAAAAAGTGAGACAAGCTGATTAGATTTAATCTTCCTCAAGAAATAAATTTGCCCGAGTTTCACATGTATTAAAAACCCACTTCGCCAAAAAAGTCAACCTACAAACACCCCCCACACCACATACACACAAAACTGTATATTCCAAAGAGTCTGTATCATTTGTTTCAAGAAGCTAATAAGCTTCAAATCAGCAAGCCTGAAAATGAGCCAACCTGGCACTGACAAGAAGATTCCAATCCTGAAAATAGGTCCCAGACTGAATAATTTATTTTTGAGCACTTATGAAAAAATATTGCATCTACTTGTAAGACTTGTCTATTAGGACAGAGAAGTGAAAGATCTATTTTAGGAGCTGTCAAAAGATCTATTTTAACATAACATGCTCTATCAATACTGTATGCCTACATTAATTAAAGCAATAAATCCCATCAAGAAGGTCTACTAGACAGATTTCACTGGATTTCTGTCCCCTCAACAGATTCCACCGTTCTATACCAGGCTTTACAGGTAATTGTTTTGACTTGCTGTGTGTTTTTAGCATATCCACTTTGAGATAGTTTGTCTGCTTTTCAATAACAAGATGCATAAAAGGGAAGCCAACAGGTAAAACATTTGTACCAGCATGCCCCAGAGAACAGTTCCTCACCTGAAGAAGCTGGGGGAGGTATCATGGATGCCTGCATAACAGAAGAATGATCATGTCAAACAAAGCACCTTTTGTCTTCACAGTCTTTCATTAAAAAATACAGGAACATTTTAGGGTTCCAATAATGTTTACTGTGTACATACTCTTTCTTGGAGAAAGTAACTCAATAGAATCCATATGGTCAGTATTCATATTTCACCTTTTTTCCAGTTTGGACAAAGAACCCCCAAACATCTTTTATTTTTATTTCGGTCTCTCATACATAGGATTAAGTAGCTCCCTAATGAACTCTTAAAACTTTAAGTTATTGTTTACTTGATGTTTTATGCTTGCTTATTCCCATTGGAAGGACAGAATTTACTTACTGTTTCACTAGGCTGGAGAACAGATGCTAAAAAAGAGAGAGAAAGAGAGAGACTAACCATCATTAATCTAGAAGGCTAGAACTGCTAGCTTTCTAAAAATGCATGCAACAGAATAGTTCTATTGTTAAAAAAAATAGTTTTGTCAAAGACTACCAAAACAGATCAGAACATTCAGAAATCCCATTAGTAGAATACGTTGTCTGTAGGACTCTCTTCAAGATTAGAGGTAAAGGGTTGCAAAGGTCTCCAAGAATGACTTATTTTACTTTCAGAGAAGGTAGCCACAGCAGTGTCTCTTTAATATGAAGAAGCTTCAGTAGGAAAAATGTCACTTTGAGCCAGCTACCAGAAAAAGGCAGTACAAATAGAAAACAATTGAGCAGTGAGAGATGCAACCCTTCTTATGCAAGACGTTGCTGGCTTTATTGGCCAGGTGATAATCATCATCCAGACAGAATGAAAGCTAACATGATAAGCCAGAGAAATGTTTGTAATGCTTCGCCTTCAAAGGAGGACATAAAAGCTTTAGCCTGCTGGACCAGAGCAAACTGTCAGTACAAAATGTGGAAGTCAGACAAGTATGACTGAAGCCTCGACAGAGGTCTGGTATCCCGCCAGCTTAGAAATGTCATACCACAACAGCTCTTGACCCACTTAAAAACTGAAGGAGACTCTTGTACTAACGAAATTTACTTTAAGACACATGCAAAAGCAACCTAGAGGTTTCAATATGGCAGTTGTGATTAAGATACTAGCAGTTCCTCTGGCACTGATCAATTTACACCTTAGGTAGCTACTGTTGTATACTTTTACACAAAATGATATCACAGAGACTGGAAATGTGATGTTCCATGAAGTTAACTATGACTAGATACAACATTCTTAGCCAAACAATGGAATTGTATCACTCCACCCACACTCTTTTTCTCTTTTTAAGCTTATTTCTATTGTGACAGTCTAGCTTGAGCTTGGTCCTGTAAGACATGAATGAAAATTGAAAATAACAGGAGGTCTATTTGTTTAGCAGACCTAATGAGTAAACAGCTTGCTTTCAACAGAAGGAGCTCTAACACAGCAAATGCTGTGCTAGAGGTTGTCATGGGAATCATTCACAGTGACTCCACAGAAGGGGTGAGACAGTCATAGATCAGCCTCAGTTTCATGCAAAACACTGGGTAAAATGGAGACAACACCTTCCACATATCTTGCTCATCACCTCCCAGAAACCGAAGACTAGTAAAATGTGGACACATAGAACAACTTCACAGAAACTGAAGCATCTGAAAGAGCCAGGTATCTACATAAAGTCTTGATGCCCTGTGGCTAAGCACATCCCAGGTTTTCTTTCCTTAGCTTTTCTGGAATCACTTTGGCATGAAGTCAGGTTACTGCATTTTAGTTACATGGCTTCATTCCTCAGTAACAGGAGTGGCAGAAATAAAAAATAGATTGCTTTATAAGAAGAAAAGCTAAGGGGTGTTTGCTTCAAAAAAAAAAAAATTCAGGCAGTTAGCTCTTCCAAGCCCCAGTAAGTCCTGCATTTAGAGGGTAAACACAGTTGAATGAGTAGTACAGTAATGAGGAACCTCAAATTCCATTCCCTTTCTCCTGCTGCTGACGCATCCATGATAAGTACACTGCCCTTTAGCATTACAGTTCATTTCTCTCTAAACCAGGAATAAACAACTGCTTTTTGTAATGCTTTATAATTGTCTGGCATTTTGTGTACTGAAATAAACAAGTATTAAGTTCTATAAAGATGCCTTCTGTGCAAAAAGCACTGACTTGTTTCTCCCCCCCCCCCCCCCCCTTTTTGAAATCAAGTATCTAATATTCAGTGACAACTAACATCAAGTATTGTACTCTGGCAAATCTTTGAAAGCTACAAAAAACAATAGCTGGGTTAATGTGAGAGATACTGTGTAATATGCACCTAATCACACTTAGACTGAGAACAGACATCCTGTGCACTGCCATGAAAACATACATACTGTAAACACATAGCAGGAAAAAAATTTTCATTAGTTTGCTTTGCTTTAGCCGATCAAAAGAGGTAACAGTAGTTACATTAAGTTAGAACACTGACATGAAGAAATTTAAAAGGTTTTAATTTAAAAAACTCAAGGGCCAAAATTTTAGAGATTAAATAGACAATGAGAGGTATTTTACCTTTGTTTCTTCTGTAGAAAACATTAGGAAGTTTATTGGCACGTTTGAGGTAGAAGAAAGAAGCAACAGACAGAATCAGGAATAAACTGATGAAAAATGTCCCTAAGATGAGAGAGGCTGCCACTTCTGGGCCCCCTGTACAAAAAAAATGTATATAACAAGAGAGAGAGAAAAGACTATTATTCACTACAAATCTCTTCTATTAGAAGAGTTAAACGAAAGATAAAGACCAACTTCCTGATATTCATAGGAGAAAAAAAACCAACGGGGTGGGGGGTTTAATATACAGACAGACAGACCTCACTGAAACATTTGCAAAGATCTTTCAATACTCATTTTATTACATGAGCAACTTCCCCAACCCCACCTGTCAAATGTCAGGAAAGCCTTAGCCCCTACTTTTTTGAAGGCAGGCAAATTTTTAATCCATCGTTCTGTTTCTTTTATATAACTTTCAAAACCAGTGCTGGGAGGCAGTCAACATTAATATTGTTCTTTTATTCCTTAAATGAAATCTCCTAAAGACAGACTTGTCAACAGACAATATACCACTAGTACAGTACACCCAGTATTATGTTTTCCACAAGTGACTGATATAGAAACCATTTAAGGAGGCAGACATTAGCAAAAGGTGCCCTCCATCTCTATTCCTACTTTCCCGGCCTCAAAAAATGTCCTGCATATTCATTCTGCTCTTTTATTTAAGATTATGATCCCAAAGAGCAAGCGTTTCTTAAACCAAAAGTTGTTACTCATCTTGTTGCACACAAACTAAGACAGATCTCTGACAACTCTGCTTGAGAAGTCCACACTGAAGAGCACTAGATACAAGTCAAGTATATGCACGACAAGACAAATGTTAGAAAGGGATCAGCAGCACTCAAGTTTGACATGGCTGTTTAGCTTTCCTTTTTAAGAGCGCTGATAAGCACTCGCCCTGTAACACTAAATCACTTCATTTAGCAACACTTCAGCAAGAGATAGGATACCATCTAAATAGTCTCAATTTGTATTATTCCTACCAGTGTTGAACAAGTATTTTTTGGAAATTAAACAGAAATGACTGGTCAGCAGTGATAAAATCAACTTATAGAAAGACTAACCAAGATGTAACAGGTGTGTAACACGTTGCCTCACCCCTAAAACCCAAAACTCGTGCAGCATAAGGTTCAACACTCAAGTTATGGGGTTTCCATAAATAACCAGCTGAACCTGTACCCAAAAAAATCACTTCAAGATCACTAGGACAAAAATCAGAACTATTCAGTAAAATACAGTTACCTCAAAATTCAACTCTAAGACTTACAAAAGATTCTTGTTGAGAACAACTCAGAAAAAGTAAAAATGGCTACTACATTTAGAATAAAAGCTATGCTACAGAAAAACATTTTACAACTTGTTTCAAATGCTGTGTCATGAAGGGGCTGGTACGTGGTGAATAATCACAAAGCCTGCGCTCAATAGCTATTTCCGTTTACTCACCTACGTTCTGTATGAAAGGAGTTACGGTGCTTATATTCATTTGGAAATTCATTCCTCTGATACCAGCTGTAATAAAAAGAATTTTTTAAATTAAAATCTCACAAAAACTACAGATCTGTTGAAAATTACTTCTCAGTAATTATTTGAAATTGTATAAGAACCCTGATTTCTCCCATGAAAAATTCATTCTTTATATCACTTTTGAGATTTAAAAAAAGAGAGAAGCAAACAAGCATCATCATAATTTGTCCAAAAAGAAAATAATTCAGTAGTGCATTTCCCAGAAACTTACATCAAGTTTGTCTCTTTCATTAAAAAAATATTTAGAAGGAATTGAATGGTTCTCACCTCTCAAACAAAGCACACATACAAAATGAAGCTAGTCTTCTCAATACTGATTTTTTTCAAAGAACTCAAGTACAGCCTGAACTATTTTGTGTTCTGGAGAAGTCCCTAGCAAATGCCCACAGCAAATGCCTTTTCCTTACAGCAGAGATTAAAGCAGACAAAATTCAGTATTTGCTGTATGTTTGATACAGGTCCTACCCTGTAAGTTTAATCATTTTGATGTTTAGGACTTGACTTTTTTATTTTAAGAACTTATATTGGGCATAATAATTTTTTTTTCCTTGATGTTGCATTTGGCTTTGCAGATTAGCTACTCTAATACATAACAAGATTCTGATTCCCCCCACCTCCCAGACTCTGTAATGGTTCCATAGCACTCTGCACAGTTTCTGCAAACTAGGTTTCAAAGTTTCCATAGGTTTTGTTGCATGTTCGAAAGCTCAAAGTTATATTAGGAAAAGGTTGAAGTTTTACAAGGGAAGGGAAAAAAAAACCCAAACCAAAAAAACAATACAATCTGCAACATTTCATGCCTTCTTGAACAGTCTTTGCTGGACCATGCATGCAAGAAGAGATCTTGGTACCGAAAAACACCCATCAAAATGAAGGGATTGTAAATGACTCACTATTTCTGCATTCAGTCAGATTGTAAATAGATAAAACAGGAAGGGTTTCATTTTTGCATTTAATGCAGCTGCTACTACCATCCTCATTCCATCGTCTGTAACAACCTGCAGAAAAATAAGATGTACAGAGGTTTGAAAACAACAAAAGCAACACTGGAGATATTTCCTAGTCTTCAGAAAGAGATAAAGGCAACAGAAGTTCCCTCTGTTTGGTCTACTGGTTACAAACATCTCCTACTTCCTATTATATTACACAAGTTAAGAGGTTTCATTTCAAAGCATTTATTCCAGAAAAGATAACCTTTCAAGGGCCAAAAAGGAGAAAGAGAGTTACAAGCAAACAGCTCCCAGAGGGCAATTTCAACATAGCTCCATTCACTGCTTCACATGTTTTAGTTTTGAGAAAAATGGGAAGTGTCTAACAACCTGCAACTACCCTCAACAAGACTAAAAAAGCAGCAGAATTTTGCCATTTATTTTCAGAGGTCGTACACTGTCGAAACAAAATTTAAGGCCATTTTAATATATAGTATTGAAAATAGAAGTAGGCAGGGACAAAGATGCTAAGAACCAGAAAGTGTAGTTGGATGAAAAAAGGTGCTGGCATCTCTATAATCAATCACTTGAAGCATGGCAAGCTAAAACACGAATACTGCCATAATACAGTCTTTTCCCCATGCCTCAGTCCTCTCAAGTATTGTACTATTTGTTTCACTTTAAGAACCACCCAAACCTGTTTAAACTATTCTGTGACAGATGGTGAGTGTTTTATCTCGGTCACCCTACCAGGCAGGCTGGAAACTGATTAAACTTTCATCTTGGCCTGTCTTCGATGTTCAAATCTCTCAATTTATGCTTAAATGTGCATACTGCTACGTCTTTGTTAAGAAAAAGAGATTTTAGGGCACATCTTCAGTAACAACTTCATTTAATACAATAAAGCTGTGGTGGTTTCACTTGAGGCTTAGACTTGAGACATGAAGATTAGAAGGATATTCCTACTAGATCATATTACAGTCTACATTTAAAAGAAAAAAAACTTACTGTGCTGGCTAAAATCCAGTTCTATAGAGCCTTGAGCCAAACTGGTATCAATTATCCCATAAAGCAAACTATTAGTAAGGTGCTGATTTGAAAACAGCTCTGCTGCTACATTTTTCCTTAGAGAGAAGCACCACATTTGATGCCCACAGTAATAAATTACATCTGACATTTAATCTAAACACAAACAGACCCAATGTAAGGGCAAAGACTTTCTACAGTAATAGGAAGGAAGCATCAAAGCACTTATCTGACACCAAAGATATTGGTAGATTATCAGTTTACAGTAAGATTTAAGAACACTATCCCGTGACTTGGAGACAATTGTTTATATCATATCTAAGATCATTTAGAAGCAGAAAACAATGCATTAAATGAAGCAACAGCTAGAGAAGTAACGAAGCAGTGAAAATAGATAGGCTTAAAATGCTTTAACAACTGTCACAAGGAAATGACTGAACCCAGAAGTGGACCCCAATTGTTAAGTCACTAATTCTCTTGTTACTGTGGGCTCTAAAGCCATTTTCCCACTCTCTGATTTTAAATAAAATGGCATTAAAAAGTTTTTAACTACTGCTGGAGAGTGACAAAAGTTTTTTACTTCATTCAGAAGAAAAAAACTCTACATATATGGCACTCGGAAGAATGAGGTATTCTGTGCTAACAAAACAATATTAAATTTATTCTCAATGCTCCCTTAGATACACATTACAGCATTTTTGCTTTTTATGCTCATTATATGGGCTTTTAAGCATTTACAATAGCTCTTACATAATCTAACTGCACACTAACTACAAAAGATAAAGAATAACCTTATTAATAGCTGTCTACTCTCCTTACCATGCAAGAACAATATTTGTGAGTCATAAGAAGCATTACCTTGTGTCTACAGAGGAAGAAAAACTTCAATATGTACATGCACTAATTATTTTGTTTTCACTCCCCAATTAATTAGGCACTGTATTTTGGTGTTAACTGTCAAAAACAATCTGGAATTTTATTAAACAATGACACACTATACCTGGACTGCACTGGTTCGTTACTGGACAGGAACTGTTTGAATCCAACATATCCACACAGCATTCTGTTTCCGAAACCTAAGAACAGAAATTCTATTTCACACAGTTCTTAAGTTTACTGAAACACTTCAACAAGAACAACAAAGAATCTACAGAGAATGTAGAGGAATAAGCAGTAACTGCAGTTAAAACTTGCTGTAACTTTTTCTTTTCACATTAAGCAACCTTACAAGGAAAGAACAAGCTAGATGCACCACCAAGCTGATTTTGACCTGGCAGCTGCTACCCAAACTAACACTTGGAGAACAAATGCACAATCTGCTGTTGACATTGGACAAAGCCTCAAAAAACTGCTTTAGAAATATACTTGCTAAGTTTTTCAGTGAAGCACAGTTCAGAGGGGGCTAGCCTTCCCACAGCAACAAATGCCCTAACAGATTTGCTCAGAAATACTATTGGCAAAATGACTAGCAAAAAACAGTTTTCACTGAATGCCCATATTGCAAGTGATGATAACATCTACATTTGGCAGAGCAATCCAGTAGAACTACAAAAGCTTCTTCCTTCAACATTTAATATAAAAGAATAACTTCACATATCCTGAAGGCACGTAGTTTATTTTTATTTTTCCTTTGTTTATATAAAAGCCAGTTTCAAAATTATTTACGAATTACAACAAGCTGTGACATAAGCTTAGAGATAAATGGTTGTTACAAACTCTGTGGTTCTTTTGATAGATATTAGTAACATCCCCTATAGACTTGGGCATATCCACTCTCTGAATCGGTACAAGAAAAATAAGCCACAAAACTCCCATGCCTTTTAAAGCTTTGCAGGTACATTCCCCTAAAGAATATAGCAAGTCAAATCAGTCTTAAAAATGGATGAAGTATTCTTGGTCAAAAGTAACAAGACCTGATCTATATTCAGCCATAGAAGCAACTTAAATATACCTAACATGTAACAGCCAGTATTTTTCTGCTTATCTGCAAAACCCATCAAATCCAGGGGTGACAAAGATCAAAGCTATCAGAAGAAATGGTTGGGACTGTCAAAACTGAAATTAGTAGGCTGACTTCACACTCTTAGTGCATCACGGGGAGGTAGACTACTGTAAAGAACCAGTAGATCTATAGATAACAAGCTTAAGACCAGTTTCTTAAGAAGTTTTGTTGGTCAAACTCTCCTGCAACTAGAATTTTGTACTCTGACCTTTTTCTGTGACTTGAAGCAGTGTTTGCTTCAGAGCTTCTCAGTCATTTAAAAGTTAACTTTTGGGTATCCAAGTTTTGGACTGTCTGTAGTTAAACTGCCAAGCAGCTTGAAAAGTGGGGTTTTTTGACCATCAGGGTGCTTTTTCCACATGGTGAGACGCATTACCAGTTGCACCCCTGCTAGCCTACAAGCACACGACTAGGAAGAATTCAATGCTTTAATAGGCAATCAGCCATCACAGCAAATTGACCCACTGTAAAAGTTTCAGTTAATGACTGCTAGGAGTACAGGTCACTTCTATTGAATTAGAAAGCCTTCTATAAACTACAATGTGAGAGGAAAATAATCTGATACTTCTGGTTTTATAGTGCCTAGCATGACAAAAACATGAAGTACCTACCGAACTTTCAGTAGATTTGCTGGTAACTTCTGCTACAAGTCTAGTTAAGAGAAGGACATATGACACCTCCATGCCCAGGAAAGACACAGGTCTAAAGAACAGGGAAAGAAATTAGAGCATCTTATTAATGATGAGAGAAGTTATGCTTTCCATTTGTTAAGGAACTTTTGCATTCAAATAATAGGAATGTGTTGGTAAAGCCCTTTGAATTAAATACGCCAGGGGGACTTACCTTGGTTCAAGATACAAATTTGAGACATACAGAATTTTCCCTCCAGCTGCAGAGGGGCAGGTTTCTGGCTATGGCAGACTGTGGTTGCTAAGAAACAAGGAGCCTTATCAGTCTGCTCCAAACTGGGCCATGCAGAGACTATTCCACACCCAGGATCTAAAAATCAATGTGATTGCAATAGAACAGTTACCGCCTGGCACCACCGCTGATAAGCCTCCCCACAGTTACAGGCTCCTCTGGCTGCAGCATTGAACTGCAATGGATTTGTGTCAGGACAGAGAGCACACGCCACTTTGAAAAGGCAATACTGCAATTAATTTCTCCCATGACAGCACAGTCATAAAGCATTAATGAAGTCTGTCTGTTAATAAGTAGTATTTCTCAGTTGCCTGAGAACAGACTTTCTCAATGTGGAACAGAACGTTGTGGACAGTCTGCTACAAGCCTTGCTTTTTTTCCCCTCCACTTTTGCTATATAACTCCACACACAACCTAAACAAAGTCCACATTTCTTACATGAAACTGTTTGGATAAACTAAAAGGTGCTACGTCATGCTTGATCCACATTGTTCAGACACTCCCTATATCAATATTATAATATCTGCCTACTCTCTAGTCAATATAATGTTTGAAGCCACATCCAGTTCTCAGAACTACTGTACCTGCAGCCTGCTCACTTTAGGAAAACAGTCTTTCGTATTATAAGTAAAACATGGAGACAGACAAGGCCCTCTAACCAGAGCTTAATAAGAAGAAAGTGTCTGAAAGAAAGCCTTCAACCGTAGGGGGAAACTCCTTTAGTGACTCATTTCACAAACTGAAATTGTTACTATTTGTTAAATAAAAAAAAAAAAACAAAACAGTGGATGAGTTTTAAATTACTGCAAAATATGTATCGTGACCCTGGGCAAGTTGTTTTTCTGAAGAAAAAAAGTCATTGACCAGTTCCGATGATTAATTTCCATTCAGTGATTCCATTAAATCACTTACACATAGCCTGTTGCCTCAACTTCAAAGGAAGATTAGTTCAGCTTGGTGGGACAACTTATTATTATCCCCTGCTATCACACAGAAGCTCCAAGATCAAGGATTGAAAATCCTGAAAACCAAACTCCAGTCTTACTGCTACAACTAACTTCTACAGTTAGTGAAGATTGGGGCAGAGCAGGAAAAGCTTGCACTGTCACGATACCTTCCAATTTAAGCATAACAATGGATATCAAGTCTGTCAGTGTCAAGCTACAGCATCCATGATTTCATCAGTTCACATTTACATACACGTAAATAAAATGATGCATATACTAAAATGAAAAGCAGCCAGTCAATATAAAGTGCACTATGCATGCAATGCTAGCTGACACAGGCCAAGACAATGCCTGATTAGCCTTGCTGTTGGCAATGTAGATTATAGGTACTAAGGAATGTAAGCAGCAAGGAACCTTTGAACATGCAGAGATTCTCCAGAATGAGATACTAAGAGCTAGTTTGCTTCAGGAACGGTACCACCACCACATCCTGGAGTGAAAATTAAGACGGATCATGGCATTTTACGGAACTGCTGGAAAGTGATGGCACTGCCAAAAACAGCAGGGAAAATTTAGCTTTGGGAATTGTATGCAAGGATGGAAAGATACATTTCTAATCCACAGCTAAGCTGACAAACTTGACAAACTGCTGACTAAAAAGCTTTAATGTTATTTTTCAACAATACCCGAGGTGACAAGATACCTCAAATGCAACCACCTGTTTTAACAAAAAGGTGAAGTCATCTCAGAAGATGAAAGGAGACAACCTTTCTAGAGTGCAGTACGTATCCCCAAAAGCCAAGAACACCTAGCTTATAGCTTTGATGGTAACAGTTTCTCCTTGAGCACAATTGAGCAGAACAGAAGCTACTCATGACTCAGTAAATGATCGCTGATGTAGGCATTGCATTTACTTAGTTTGACAGAGAGCTTTCCACTTGTGTGTGACAGTATACGAGTGCTTACATAAAAGTTATGAATAATTCTGTTTCGGATCACATTGGGTGTAACTTTAATTTGCACATTTAACCTTTTAAAAACTTTTATTTGTATGCCTTTCTATTGCAGCAGAAGTTGAGTAGCACAACTTTTAAGGTTTTTCAAAGCAGTCCTGCAGAGTCTAATGTTAAAACGATCCTCAGGATGTGCATATGGATGGATGCATTCTAAACAAATACATACACAGTTTGCCTTGTTACCTATCAGTTCTCTACAATCTGTCTTCAGAAATGAGATATTGCTGCTTGGCTGAGAAGGACTTCCTCTGGGGAAAATACTCTGAGTTGGTAAAGACATTTGCTGATAATTCTTTGTTGTTTTGGATGCTATGCACACATTTTTGTCAATACCTGGTTATTATAATAGCTGTAAATACTAATAAAAGGCAGGTGAAAGAGGCATTTGTTTAAACAAGTATGTTCTTGTTATCTAGAAAAATACTTATTTGCAGGAACAAGTCATACTAAACAAGAAAACATTTGTGAAACTAGCCACTTCTAAGTGCCCAATCCCCCTCTTTGTGAATGCAAATAGCTATACAGCATCAGCTCAATATTGGTTGTATTTCCATTCTTGAAATAAATCAAGCTACTAATCAACAATACTGTTGCAGTTATGGGCAGATATTTGTTCACAGCCACTAGTGATTCTAACAAACTGGAACATCTGCCCTGCAGCTGTTCCAGTAGAAATAGGACACAAGATCTATTTGCCCGCAAATCATCAGCCAGTATTTTTTATTTCTGTGAGAGACAATATCCAAGCTTTTTCGTGTGCGCATATATATACACACACACATATATGTCATTGTTGGTTGTTTGTTGTTTGAATTTTGAACCAGCTTTAACTGCAGGAAAAGGAAATTGGAGATGAACAAGATGCTTTAAAGCTTCCAAACATATGAAACGTGTTATTTTTACTCAATTTACATTTTACTCCACATCCCAGAACCACTTCTTCACACCCTGCTGGATTCTCTATCAGCCAGTAAAAATTAGAAGCCTTTTAACATAACATATAAATAACATCCGTCCAAATGAGGCAGAAATTCAAGCCATGAAGGTAACACTAGATATCTACTTTTTTTTTTTTAGGGTAATGCCCATGAAAGATATCGGACAGACCTAAGCATCCATATTCTTTATATGTAATGATATGAAAAACATATATAATGTTCCTAAAGTCTGGTTGTGCCACACCTCAGCAAGGTTGGAGAGAGCTTGGGACTTGTAAGTCAAAGAATAAATCAAGTGCAGAACTTCCAAACAAGACAGCAACTTCAAGTTGGGATTTGTACTGTTAATTGGTCTCCCTGTACAAAACCACAGAAGTAACACAACTCATTTTACTGCTTTCCAGCCACAAGTCAGTCACAACCATTCTATTGCCAACCGGAACAGTATTTTACACCATAATTTTAACTTTAGAAAGGAAAAAGCCCTAAAGCCTCCAAGACATTCAGTACACAGGAATACCAACCATGCCTCTGAATGAGGTAGCTGAAGTTTTAGTTCTTAAATTCTAAGTACGTGAATTTGACCAGGATCAGACACCCACAGCAAAACAATTTACAAGCCCATATAATATGTTTCACTTTTGGCAGCATTTTCTCTTTGGATTACAGGAAAAAATAGATAATGTCATGCACAAACTGGAGCCCAAATTAGAAAGTATTTATGCTTGAGATACCAGCACAGTTTTGCTAACACAGACATTTTAATTAAAACAAGTATTTCACACCAGAGTTCCACATTTGAAACAAATCTCAAGTCACTGTCAACTTGGATCTCAAGTGCCACAATACACATAAGCTAAACACATCAAGATTCACTAAGGGAATTCTTCCTCTTGTTGCTTTTAAAAAAAGAACACAAACAATTCATGAACACCAAGCACTAGAAGACTTTTTCCCTCCCATGCCTGGAAGCAAGTGTTCTTTAATTCATTTTTATGTCTACATTTTCCACACATATAGCTGTGCATCTATTATTTCTGTTGTATTATCAGTATCTTCCTTGCTTAAAATGTTGGTGGAGCATTGTTTGAGTAAGGTAATTTTTTCAGGTACATGGAAGAAGATGGCAGTAAAAAGAAACATTGCCTAAATTTCAGGTGGTTTTATAATTCATTCAGCAGATCAGAGTTTGAAACTAATAACACTCATCCCACTGCCAAAGGCTTCTTAATTCTGATGTGACCTTGAATTAGTCATGATAAAACAGAAGAGTCAAAATGCAGTCTCACAAACAGACTTGTAAAGGCCTAAACTCTCACTTACCAGCTCCGTCAGAGGTATGCACTAGGACACTGCATCTTCCTCAGATAACACTGAACGCTTGTGGTATGTGGTTTACTGCTAGCTTCTCATTGACACTGCAAGTGTTTCACAATAAACCTGCACAGTAGACGAACAGATATGGGTTGTGCTTAGAACAATCTTTTATAAATTAAAGCTGAAGGAGGACTTGTTTTTCCAGCTTTCTTAACATGCACCCATGAAAAGAACTACTATCCCTACCCTTCCATCAAAATGATTATGTAATAGGCCAGCAACCAGCAATTAAAAATACACACCTTCCTCTCATGACAATGAAGATATCTACTTTAAGCTAGGCTTTGCTTCAAAAGCAGTTACATACCTGGAATACGCCTAGAGCAAACACTAATTAACACCAACATTTACTGTTGTTCAGTCAACAAAAAATTGGCAGTAACACATTCTGCTGTTGAAACAGTCATTGCAAGCTAAAAAACTGAGAGCAGAAGTGAATACTAGCACAATTTGGTTGCCAATAGCATAGCTATACAGTACAGGGAAAGATGCTTTGGAAACTCAGCATATTCATGGCCTGTTTAGGGCTTTTTACCCCCCCCAAAAACAGTGCAACAAAAATTTGTGTTATAGACATATATATTTGCTTGAAACGTATCAAGGGAAAAAAAACAACAAAACAAACAACAAACCAAAAAAACCCACCAAACACCCACAACCCTAAAAAGTCTCAGAATGCCAAAATCGGTAGTGAACTGAGTTAGTTTATTAGGGAAAAAAGTATCCAAAGTTTTACTGGACCATGAGAAGGAGACGATTTGTTTCCAAACGCGTCTCGAGAATACAGCACTTCAACGTAAAACGTTCCAGGAACCAAGCAGCCTTGAAAAAGCTGGGCAAGAAGGAGGACCGAGGGGCAACTCCCCCCCGGCTTCAACCTACATGGCAAACCGCGGTTCCCTCACACACACCACCCCCCCCAGCGAGAAGGGTCGGGGGCTTTTTCCTCGGCTAAGGCACCCTCCCTCTGCCCGCTCTGGAAACACATTTCTACCGCCGCTGCCCAACCCCGGGACGCCTCACGGGGACCGGCCCCACACGCCTCCACCGGCAGCGGGACACCGTGGAGGAAGGAGGGAGTGTGTGTGAGGTGAAGGGGGGGGCCTGGCCCGCGGCTGACAGACCGCTCCCCGCCCGGCGGGGCCGGTAGGGCCCGCTGCCGCCTGCGGCCTCACCGAAAGCTGCAGCGGCGCCCTCAGCGCCTCGCCTCACCTGCCCGGCGGCGCCTCCCGCGCCCCGAACAATGGGGCAACGCCCGGGGGCTCGCCGCCCTCCCGGGGGCTCGCCGTCCTCCTTCCTTCCCTCCCGCCCCCGCTGCCGCCGCCCGAGGGGCCCGGCCGCCCTCCCGCCGCCGCCTCCTTACCTGAGGAAACAACCGCCGGCAGCACCGGCGGCAGGTTCCCTTTCGTACCCCCCGCCCTCAGGCGGCGCCCTGCCCGCTCCTTCCCGCCGCGCCCTGGGAGTTGTAGTTCCCCCCCTGCCGGCCCGACGCTCGGGTTCCCCGAAGGGGCCGTTGGCTGGGAACTACAAGTCCCAGCAGCCTCCGCGCCGCGCCCTACCTGCGCCCTCCTCCCCGCAGGTAAATCCCCTCCCTCAGCCCTTCCCCGCAGCGGCCTCGCTAGCGCCGCTCTCCTCCGCGCGGTGCCTCCTGGGAAATGGAGTCCCCCGTCCGGAGACGGGCCGAGGGACGGGCGGGCCCCGGCACTGCGTTTCCCGGTGTGCCTAGCGCCGGAGCGGCCATTTTGGGCGTTGCTTGGCGACGCGGACGCCCCGGGAGGGACGACGGGAGGGAGAACGAAGCCGCAGGTAGGCAGGCGGGAAGGCGAAGGCCTCTTCCCCCCGTCCCTCGAGGCTTCTGCCAAGCGGGGGAGATCGTGATCGAAGGGTTAAATATTTCGTTCGGGAGGCGTCAGGATAGGGGACGCAAGGAGGGTACGGCACGCCTGAGCTCCTCCCGAGCCCTCACACACGTCCTTGGGTACCGCCTGGCAGCAGCCTCCTGAGGAAGCACAGGGATTTCAGAGAAAGGAAGGAAGCCTTGAGAAACGCAGGGCAATGCCCGTGTCCAGAAGGATGACACCCAGCACGGAGTTGCTTGCCTAACCCTACATACCATCATGTCTCAGCCCAGTTAACAACCGCTGCCGAAATGTGGCAGAAAGGGCAGGATCTCTCGTTAAAAATTAGGGCTTGGAACGGGGAGGCTGCACTTCTGATCCGAAATCTATGCCTTCATGCAACAAGTCACCTAGGTCTTGAAGAGAATTAGAACGTGTTCCAAGTTTGAGATGGCAGTGCATTTTGTAACGAATTTAAAATACAAAGATTATAGGCAATGTCAAACATCATTTGGGAAAAGGTCTCAATTCTATAGTATGCTTTTTTAAATAAAAGATTTTAAAATACTTAAATTCTTTGGAAGTTGCCTTCTCCTGAACCATACGTGGAAATATTTTTTCCAGTAAGGAAGAAACTACCTGGTTAAGTATAATAAAGAATAAAAATATTTGCCAAGAAAATTCATGTTCAGTTTTACTGCATATTTATATAGCTGTGCAGATGAAAACTAAATGTAAAGAATAAAAATATTTACCAAGAAAATTCATGTTCAGTTTTACTGCATATTTATATAGCTGTGCAGATGAAAACTAAATGCAGCTCTTTACAGATTTCCTCACCTGGATACCTCAGAAGAACTGCAATTTACTGTGATTTTCTTTTTTTTTTTTTCCAAAGTGGGTGCAATGTTTCGGAGCAGAACCTAGAATCCCAGAGAAAGACTTAAATGCACTACTTATTCTCAAGACTGAAGAAGTCAGCAGGAAAAAGCTTTCACTGAACTTTTGACACAGCAGTCCTAGAGTTTCTCCCACAAAGTGTGGATATATGGTATAATTCAGTACACTTTGCTGAAGAGATGAAAATGGGGAAGGTGGGTGGACACTTGTTTGCTTTCTGTTCTTTGTGTGTAGCACCCAATGATACACAGAATTCAGCTTCTGATAAATATACAGAGCAGCTAAAGTGCTGAAACTGCAAACAAATTGTTACTGGTTTCATTTGCGGTTACACAGAACTTTCAGAGGTGCATAATTCACACTTTAGTAGAGCAGTTAGTTAGAAACGATTCTCAAATACCTTTGGATTCAATGAGTTACTGGATGCAAAAAACCACACATAAAATTATACTAGGACAAAGTATTTTGACTTAAAAGTACTTCATCTCGATATCGAATTCACCCTTATCTCTTCAAAGATTAAGCCTTCTGCCTTCTATTCTGTTCACTAGCTATAAAATTGACAATGACTTCATAGCCAGGAAAAACATTTCTCGCCTTCTTTTCTTAGCTGTGTATTGTGGTTTGCATTACTTCGTAAATGTGTCACTTGAAATTTGTTCTGCAGCTTCGTAAGCTGTTTGCGATCCCTCCCCACCCCAGCCTTCCATCGGCATTTCACAAAATAGGACACTTGGCTGAATGCATAGTGTGACAGTGTGATTGGAATTCTTCTTGCCTAAGAGATTCAATGCATGTAAGAGGCTGTGATTTAAATCCTATGAATGGTTTAGTAGTTGACACTCAAACTTATTACATTTCTCCATAACCATAGTTATGCTATAAAACTCAGTATCTTTCTCTGCAACATGCCTGTGCAGAACAAGATATGCTACTTTCAAGTTTATAGATGGAAGAAGGAAAGGTAGAAATTATGAGTTTTGAATTTAGGGTCAACAAACAATTCACGAGGCAGAAAAAAGTTCTGCACATGGACAGGCATATCTAGGTTTTTTGTTGGTTTGGGTTTTTTTTTTTTCCCCTCATAATTCAGAAGGGCAGCACTACTGTGAAATAAAATTGCTGGAAAAGAATTGTAGATGCTGGCAAAACAAATGAGTACACTAAATAGCTGTCTTTCTGGCTGGTCCCATAGTTATTGCCACTGCAGCACTAAAACTAAAGTGCAGTCCTTCAAAACTAGGTTGCTGCTCACAAGCACATATTTTACCAGAACAAAAGAGTGAGTAAATCAACAGGACGTACGGTTCTAACAGCTTTTTGCAGTGACCTTTCCAATCTGAGGGTAGGGCAAAAATAGGATATTATGGAAAGTTTCATTGTGTGAAAAAAGTGCAAGCTACTATGACAATTAACTACAACCAGATACATTATTAATAAAAATCTTTTCAAAATATGTCTATTATACCTCAATAGTGCTTTTAAAATAGTTCTTACTTTACTGAATTTTTGCATTCAGCTCTGTTTATTAAGGTTTTCTCACACAACATGTCCAGGCATCTCTTCAAAGTGATGTTGGCAGACACAACTTTGCAGTGGTTTAACTGTTGCATATTGTTTGGAGTGCTTGGCAAAAAAAGGTGTCAAAATTAACATTCCTTTAGTAGACAGAGAGTTACAAATTGCTTCAAAATAAACAAAACAACTATTATTGCATGTTACTTAACGGAAAGATCTAATCTATCG
Organism: Buteo buteo; assembly: GCF_964188355.1. Taxonomy (NCBI): domain Eukaryota; kingdom Metazoa; phylum Chordata; class Aves; order Accipitriformes; family Accipitridae; genus Buteo; species Buteo buteo. Next base: position 4,039,187 of record NC_134175.1, read on the forward strand.
ACTCTATTGTCAAGCTGTGAGAAAGGAAAGAAAAAACTCTTTTAGATTATATTATCCATTTTCTCTGTAGGGTATTTCCAGTATATCTGTGTAATATGTAGGCATTGCCAGAAGTTTGTAGAGCTGGGAGGAAACCACACTGTTTCTGCTATGTTTACTGTGTACTTCAGCATCCTGCAAGTTTAAGTCTAGCCTTGCTTTTGCAGTGGTTATATTAATTAGATTTCTGTACTCAGCTTCCTGACTTGTCTGTTTCTGCACACAACTACCACTAAAGCGTTCTGTCATTTCAGCTTCCTGATTTGTGGCTTTTAACAATTGGTTGAGGCCGTTACCAAGATTTCCCCTAAGATACAAAGCGAAACCACTCTCACTTTGCAAGTTACTAGCAGCTCTGAAACAAAGCAGAAAATACAGCGTGCAGTTATTCAGGCAATGATTTCTTCAGAGAGCTTTCTGTTCTATGCAAGAGCTGCTGTTACAGAAAGATGTTCTGTAAAGTTGCTGAAGGCACACTAGCAGGTAACCGGATTCCTTTCATCCACAGCACAACGACCAAGTGCCTTCTGATATTGCTGTCTGAAGGGATGCTTCAAAAGATTTGGGGAATGGGGATGAGACTAGAGGTTATTGTAGAAAGCCGGATGCCTGTGAGCATACTCCATTCCCTATTTCTTTGACCAATGACATTTTTCAGTGAATACCGTATCCTTAAGGAAAAAGCTTGGAATATTGACTCATGTGGAGGATAACACCATCCGTACCGATGCTGACAAATTTTCCCAGATCCGACTTACCATCCTTCTAGTAAATTAAAGCATCAGCTCTTGTATGTACTCGCTCCTATTCAGACTGCCCCAAATCAGTCATGGTCTTTAATCTTCTACTCTGGAATTCTGTCTATTAGGCCGCTTGCCCTGACAGTGCCTCTAAATGACATCATCTCAAATATGCAGGGTTTCTCTTCACTAAGCAAGCACTGCTGATTTCACATTGACAATTTCAAAGGTCTGCTTTTGATCAAAGCAGGAATAGGAAGGCTTAAGCCTTTTCTCTTTCAAATCAGCTTTAAATGATAACAGTCTATTGGTAGGTTTGCATTAGTAATAAGGGAAAGCTCAAAAAAGCTCAAAAAAGCTCAAAAGCTTTCTGTTTTTAAGAAGAATATACAAGTTATTTGTAAAATTTGTAATAGGACTCAAACAATGCATACCAGATGGTAAACGATACTCCCTTTCACAAATACATTTGCTCATCCTGTACTTTTCCTGGAAGAGTACCTGGGTGACACACAGCTAGGCAGTCAAGCAGAAAGTTATTGCTCTTGAGCAGATATGACCTACATAACAGAAGTAAAAACATTAGTTGCCTTGTCAAGAGAATGACTGCTAGCATTGACATAATTTTATGGTCTGCTAATCCACTGGCAATATTTCTGTTAACTGGGAAAACATCTTGATGTATTCCTGCCACATATAGCAACCCTACAGGAGAACTGTATTACCAGTGTAATTGGATAGATTGAGGCAGTTTAACAGTTGTCATTCTCAGATTACTTAACTGTTAATTGAGAAATTTGAAGAGGACTCCCTGACTTCTCATTGTATGATTTCTGAGAATTAACGACCTCCTTGAGAAACACCTTTCAGTCAAGCCAAAGGATATTTGTTAGCCATTTGAACTAAAACATATGTGTCCATCTACTGCCACGTATGATGCTCCTATCGAGCAGAAGCCCTTTGCTTAAGATTTTCTGTTCCCAATATACCCTCTACTTCTTTCATTTGCTAACTTTGGGGGGGGAGGGGAAAGAGGAGAGGGGACAATTCCAGACCAATTTTCATGCACAGTTTGAAACTAATATAGTAACTTGCTCTACTATTATTGTTAAATAGATTTTTTAATACTAGCAGGATCAACATGCACATCACTTGACTTACCAGCTATATTTTATTGACAAGTTTCCTTTAAACATTTTTTTCCCTTAAGGCAGTGGTCTAGAAAGGAAAATGAAATCCCAACTGCTTTTTATGGTAAATCCTGAAAGTGTAAAAGTAGAAGACAAATGAAAAGCAGTCACAGACTTGATGCATACAGGAGTTGTTTCCAGAGTTCAAAAGAAAACAACAGATGGGCGTAATAGCTGTCTGGGTTACAGTAGGGTATGAGATAAGCAATTCACAGGCCACTTTTAGTCTGATAATGAACAACAGGCATTCAAAAACAACACAAAATTATTCTTATGTCCAAGGTTGCTATAATTTATAACAGAAGAATTCAAGTCCTTTCTCTTCCCCAAGCTAGAACCACCCTGTATTACCTTCCTGCCTGTTAATTTCACAGTGCAAACTTAGAAGTACCTTTTCATTTCAAATATTTTGTAAGTTTGTGTTTAAGATAGATACCAGCTGAAATTCAAGTTTTATCCTGAGAAATACAGCTAAAGATAAAAGCACATGAGAACAAGAAGCAGTTCAAGAAAATTTGATCAAGTATTAATAAGAATATTGCATCGAAACTGAAATTCTTCCTGTTTAAAAACAAAAACCAAAACCCCAAAACGTTAAGGTCAGAAGCATACAATATTGTCCCTGCTGATGGTAAACCTTCTTTCTGTTCGAAATGTGGAAACTAATGCTCTGTAACTATGTTTACTGTAAAAAGTATTGCCACACTCTCGCTGGTAATCTACTGCTGTGCTTGCGGTTTTATTGACACCAGTGGAAAGCTGGGAGTTACTGTAAACATACTGCTTCTCAGATAGCTAAATGGCTTTGCCTGTGTAATCACACTACTCTTATTGTAGTATACAAGTAAAGGATAGAAGCTTGAAAACTTCTGTTTTGTACAGTGCTTTTCAACCTTTTCGGATTTTCTGTTTGTTTTTTTTTCTCTAGTGGAGGTGTAGAGTCCTTTATGAAGAATTCCTGTAGAGGAGAAAATACCTTTGTTTTTCTTAGCTAAATACTGATATGTAAATTCCTTAGAAGTAATCTACACATTCTCAGATATCTGCAAACCACAGATTAGGCACCATAGGCACAACAAATTTCTTCTGCAAGGGGCTGTCATTATTACAGCTTGCTTTTTTTGTGTGGTTTATTTTTTTCCCTTTTAATCTGTTGCTGTTTTGCATGTCTATGAGGACTAGCAATTCTAGAGCTATCCTACTACTTTGGAGCGCATATATATTTAAATTTGGCATTTCTAAGTCAACTACTCATTTGCATCAGATGTTTTGCCATCAGGCAACAGTTGCAGGTTGACAACAGAGTTGTGGCATGCAAATTAAAAACCTTTTAGGCTTTATCTGGAAGCTAGATATGCTGGGAATTGCTCATCACCTTTATCTTGCCTTTGTCCTATACCTGCAGCATGCTAGTAAGACCCAAGATCTGCTGTCCCTCGTTTGTGACTGCTATTCCATGCTTTGTCCCCCATTCTGAGCACAGCTATCATGCTGTAAATTACTGCCCAGGGTATGACCTTGGCAACAAGAACCAGGCTGGGAGGAACCTGAATGTCATTACATCATGACTTGGAGCATTCATTCCTGAAACAAAATGTTATTTGTTAGCTTTGTCTAGATTTATGATAGAACCTTGGACGGTAGCATCCATTTCTAGTAATTTCATAAAAAGCTCTCTCCCATACTGTGATACAATGACCCTACGTGCTTTTTGACCAGATAAATGCTGATATACATTTTGAAATTTTGACACTGTATAAATGACAACTGTAAAATTAAGCTTTTAAATGCATAAAAAAACCCAATAGTTGAAGGTCAAAACATGACAGGTAAGCACTTTTGTGTTTTCTTTGCTACGGAACTATAATTTCTGCTTAGAAATTTAAGACCATAAATATTATGTAGTTTAATCAGTCTGAACACCTATGCGCAACCAAAGGACCATAACCTCCAAAGCAGATTGTCCCATCCTAAATATTAAAGACAATGTTTGCCTGGAAAAAAGCATTGAAAAGAATTATCCAGGTACATAAATTGTCTGTAGAACTAAGCAATTTGTATAGATGAATGTAATAGTACTGATTGAAAATTCTATAGATTCCACCGTATTTAAACAAATCCTCCCCCCCAGCTACCTGCTGATTTGTAACATGAGGATAATCTCGCTTTCCACTTAAACTATTTCTATGGGGACATGGAATTGATTCATGGCGATTCATGATGTCTGTTAGCTAAACTTTTCTAGTACTAAAAGTTGTACTCTGCAAATTCTACACGTGGTATTATAGATTTGGTTTTTTTCTCTCCTTAGGTGTTTGTTCTTTGTTATAAGACAAAACAGTGTCTTCATATGCAAATATTTGTAAAGCATGCAAAGGTAGGAGGTGGAAAAACATAAATATTCATCATTCTTAATGAAACATTTATTTCTGCATGTTTAGTTGAAGGTAAATTTATCAAATATGATAATTATATGAATTACTGCTAATAAGTTTTAAATCTTGTTCAATTTCCATGGCTTTGTAAATATTATCTATACCTTTCACACAGGGAGAAGGGGAGGGAGGGAGAAAAGGGGGCTGGGGAATCATTCTTGAGGCTCTTGCTGCGAGTACAAAGATTAAATATAAGCTATATAAATATACGTGAAAATGTATTAAAGTTTTAATGCTTCCAGTAATATATAGCTTTAATTACTACCACATTGAAAAGAGATTTTCAGTGATATATTGACTTCCATTTAAGTTTTATTAAAAAGTAAATTGCATTCTGCTTTGGTAGGATTTTTCATTTGGCTTGATAAGCGCAAAAATCGATGTCGGTGAAAGTATAGCTTCACAGTCTGAAGAGATCGGTGTATTGCATAGGTGTCTCAGAATGTAATACGTGCTGGCATGCATCATGTGCTAAATGAATGAGCAGTATCTAGGCAAGATGAACAGCAGTGGGTCTTACTAAGATGAGGGCAGGAGCAAGAGCATAATATTCTTGAGCAATCACGAGAATTGCTACTGCATTTTAAAAATACAGTGCCGTAATTTCTGCAGTCCCTGGGTTTTTTTTGGGTTTGTTGGTTTGTTTGTTTTTTTTTTCTTGGTGACCGATTAATTTACTGGAGAACTGCTTTATGGAGTAGTACTTTTTAAAAAGATTAACTGTGGCCTTAAGATGGAAGACCTACGTTTACAATTTCACTAGCCATTATCAATGCAAGATTACAGATGAGCCTCTGGAGCAGAGGCTGTAGACAGCCAGGGTAATTACTCTTGTTTCATGGCCGTTCCTAAAGGCCTAACTGGATTTAGAAGCCTAGACATGCAAGAAATTTTCAACAAGAAAAGTACGTCTGCAGCTCTAAGGGCCTCTTTTTTACTAGTTTGAGTTTGTTAGAGGAATGCTGCATTTATTTCTCTCTCTCTCTATGTGGGCCAGCTATCTTGTAACAGGATAAACTGGGCATCTGCTTTTATTTTACAAACTCTGTAGTTCCATGGCAGTCTACAATGCATTCACAACACAGCAACACCTGGATTTGAATCTAAAGCATCCAGAAGTACTATTTAATATGACCAAGGCACACAGTGTGCCACCAACATCACTGTTCTTCAGGGGGTTTGGGCTATGAGGCTGTTTGGGCTATGAGGCTGTTTGGGCTATAAGCCTGTTTGGGCTACTGGAGAATACAACTATCAACAAGGTGGACATACGTCTGTCACACGCATACTTTTATGTCCCCAGCAGTTACTTAGAGCAGTGATTCAGTAGATAGCAACTTATTTTTTTTTATATATAAAGTATACATATATATTGTTTTTTATATATATCTTTACATGTGTATGTATGCGCGTGTATATGTAAAACCAGAAAAGATCACAGTCCTTTCAACGTGAGGTATACAGTCGCATATACAGAAGCAGCTCATCTTTCCTTTTGCACCAAAGAAAGGAGTCTCAGACATCCCAGGCACATCTGAGCAATTATCGGAGCGGCACAACTTCAAAAGCTGTGAGGAAAATCTGCTCTACTGCCCTGAAGAACTTCTTTATCGGGACCGATGGGAACTCCTGCGTTTTCTCACTGCCTTTTGCATTGTCACAATTCAATGCATTCCTCCTTTATCAGCACCTCTTTCACTTCTGTGCTCTGTTCACAAGAAGACTCAATTGCTGAGTCACAGAAAAATCAGCTCCCAATTCAATACTTACAAATTTTCCAGAGTGAGCAGAAAGAGCATCTTGGAGAGAGCAAGCTTGGCTTTAGGATTTCTCAAAAGGACCCGAGAGAAAAGTCAAGCAAAGAATAAATCAAGACACAGCAAAAACTCAGTTCCCTCAGTCCTTCACAGCATTCAAAAGATGGATTGTTTCTGAAAAAAATTACAGCACAGGAAGCAACAAGGAAACAGATTTGCGCAACAGGATTTCCTGCCAGGAGGCTCCTGTCGCAGCCACTGAAGCCGGGTAATTTGATGGCTCTCGCACTCACAGGAGTAAGGAGTATGAGGTTTCTGCCATTTATTAAGCTGTCCCCAGGGGCTTACATTTTCCATTCCTGAGCAAGCAGTTGATGCTTTGTAAATATCTTTCTCATATCCAGGAAATTCACAACATACTTCAAAAGGCATGCATGTAGCTGCAGAAGGAGGAAGGAGTCTGGCAGCTTTTTTTATTGCTTTTATGAAAGTAAGTAATTCCCATAGTTTTTGAGAACAGCAGCACATGACACCCAGCCTCAGGTCCATATCTCTGGATCCCTCCTTTAAAGCTCACGGCAATTTTCTTTCAGCTATTCTCACAGCTGAAAGCTTAACAGAATTTGTCTAGAAAAAGCTATTACCTGTTCCTCCAAAAGCTCACTTTTGCATTCCCAGACCCTGCCACAAATTCAGCTTTTAGCTGTTGTCTTGAATAACAGGAGAAATCCATTGCTAGCTTTAAAACTTATATTTTGATTTGAATTGCTTCAGCTTATGGCAAGAGAGGCTTAGAGGAAATAACCCGTTCACTAGGTTTAGCTACCCGATACACATACCAAAAAGGAAATTCTCTTTGAAGAGTCAGTCATGACAACCTTGTGCTATCTTCCATAAGACTTTGCTGAGTGACATAGCTTCCATAAAACAGAATTCACCACCAGCTTCCATCCTGGCGTTCACAGCCTGTCAGGTAAGACATTAATGGACAGCAAATTTATAATTACAAGTCACTTCCTTCAAGTTAATCTTCCAGCACTTGATTAGCACTGTCCTGTCTTCAGTTCCTGAAGGAAATTTTTTTAACCCTATGCTTACCTTATATTAAGCAGAAGAACAATGATTTCTCTCTTTTTGCCCCCTTCTCTTTTATTTAACAGCTATGAAATCTCTTACTCCATACCTCCAGTTTTCTGGGCCCAGAAGCAACATGTTATCTCCACATGCAGCAGTATTTAAACGCTACTTTGTTCATGGTAACTAAAAATGAATAAGTAAAATAAACAAAAAAAAGATGTTCTATGAGTATCTGAATGTTGATAAAAATTCTACAAGGAAAAGTAAATAACTAGACCCAGCGAAAAGCATAAATAAGAATATGGCAAATCAGTGTAAAGCAATAAAAAAAAAAGAAGGAATTCATCTGCCAGTTTATGCAAACGTGTGTTTAACCCTGCGGAGAACGAAATCGAATGCTCTTCCTAGTGTAATTTTTAGCATTTTGTCTCGAGAGCTGAGGGTGGGATGAGTGATGGGGAAGGTATGTTCTAATCATGGCTCTGACAAGCTCTTCTGCACCCAAGGCCACAGCTCCACAGGGGCTCCATGGGGGGCTGGCAGGCACTGGCACCTTATGGAGTTTTTGCCAGCTGCAAATCCTACACGGTGCACTAAAACATGAGAACCCGGATCCCTAAACCAGTCTGCTCCTCCTTTCCCACCATGGTATTCCTTCCCCATCACCTGGGGGCACAGGAGGGATGAGGCAGTGCGTGTTTACCCAGGGCTGCAAAGCCAGCATGTAACGTGCATCCTCGCAGACACGGGACATGAGCAGAGGAACCAGCAATTTTCCCGACGCCCACTCATGGCTGTAAAATCCGTACTGTACAAGACTAGAATGTGACGCTTGCCGTCTCCCACGTGCTGGAGGCTACCACGCTCAGAATGACATCTTTAGGGCAGGAGTGGTTTGAACTGCCTCAGCACACAGTGTAGGTTTAAAGAGCTCTCTTACAACCGGCCACATCGTGTTATAAGCAAAAAAGCAGAACAAAGCGAGTTGTGGTTTTGTTTCCTGGGAGTAGGTGCTTTGGGGAGGCGAGCATGGGATCAAAATCTCTGAATCGAAGTGCCTCATACAAAAAGGAATTTCCTAAACGAAAGATGCTTGGAGCCTGTCGGGTTTGAGCTCTCAGCTTATGCATTGAACAGCTTTTCTTTTCCTTTCTCCTTCACTGTAAATACCACAGGGACAAGCCAAGGCTTTCTGTGGGTCTTACAGCTCCCCACCTGTGAGCACCACAGTTACAAAAAGAAAAACTACTGCACTCTCTCTTTGTTGCTAATAATAAGACTAAGTAGGATGTTCCATAGTGTAAAGAAAAAACCATGGAGATGACCTGTCTCTTCTGTAAATGCTTCATCTGTCCTTTCTAAAGTGACTCAGTTTGTAAGTGGTGCAGCACCGTCTATCCCACTGATCAGGCAACAAGATCTTATTTTTATGACATCGCAGTCTGTTTCCAGGACTATAATTCTCCCATCAACTCAGCATTGTGGTTGCGCTGCATTTGAAACATGAAAGGAGTAGGCATTGTTGGGTGAGGAAGGCAGCTGTATGTCATTTGAACTATCTCAAGAACATTTAAAATAGATACGAATGATGCACAAATCAGAAAGTATCTAGCGACAAATTGTTACAATATATTTTGGAGTAGAATTCTCAATTATATTGAGAAACAGCAAAAAAGCAAGAAAGGGAAAGACAAATCTTCCTTATGTTTGAAAACTGAAGCCCCAAGATTCTCACTTCCCTTCTGAGATGCCAGACCTGTCAGTATTTAACTTTCCTTCTGTAAAGAGAGTGCAATGAAGTTAATAGCAATAGTCATTGGTGGATCGGTTTGCATTTGGGTATTAATTCGAAATATTAGCTTTAATCTAAATTGCAACTCAAACAGTTGCCATTGAATATTATCCCAGTCATTTCCAGGTCAGGGAAGAAAAAGAACAGCAACTGGTTCTAGAGCTTTTTAATTTTTTGCGTCTCCTTAGCTATGTGAAGAGGTACATGACAGATTGAACAGTGCTAATAAAGCAATCATTTAGCCTGGCCAGTATGTCCATTACTGGACCAGCGCTGGAGCCATGAACCAACCCCTTTAGCACTGGAGCCACGCTTCCGAAAACTGTTTTACACACCGCATGGAAGGCTGAGACACATTTGTTATGCCACAGAACTGAAGAATTACAGAACTGATGAATTTGTAGCGCATCTGAAAAGCTGCAAAGCAGAAGACATATGCTTTATCTGTTTTCTTCTCCGTTTCTTGTCACCATTGTCACAGTTCACTGAGACCTTCCTAGGGTTTTTCCTCATCTCTGTCTCCCTGATGTCAGTTTTGATCAAGAGCTCTTTTATAACACAGAGACCTGTCCCCTCCTGACACCTGCATCACAGCCAATATTTATTTTCCCTAGTGAAAGCTGTGTTAAGCCTAACTTAGGCCGTTCACAGGTCAGGAAGCACAAGATGTGGAAAAGGCAGGCACTCAGGAGATGCAGGGAAGCTTGATGCTCTTCAAAAAAATCATTTTGTATCATAAATATTGATCATTAGCAAGAATGGCAAGAAAGATTCGAGAAACTTAATAAATTATTCCACGCTGATTGTACAAACATTTAAGATTGCACTTAGGAAAAGCAAATTCGTACACAATTAGTTTAGCTGTTAATATCATATCCATTGCTAAAACACTCACTGTCTGCATTAGGTACATTAAAAATACATCAAAGTCCCTCCAGAGGAGCTCTTCTCTCACTTCACTTTCTGATCAGCAAGAACTATTTACTTGAGGACTAACTAAATCCAGGTGTTGACCTGCCAGGGGGCTGTTGCCTGGATAATTCTATACCTGGGAGAAGGTCCAGACAAAGGGATGGGAAGCCTGCAACCCAAACTAATTGTGGGAAGGCTGGAGGCCAGTCCTTCCCTGGCATAAGTTCAATCAGCATATCTGTTCTGAAATTTCCCTTTCACAAAAGGTCCAAAGCTAAGCAAGAGAGCTGAATGACCTTCACTGATGCATTTCACAAAGATGGAGTAGTGGTAGGAGGCATCTCTAAGGCATACGGTTCATGTAGTACCTTGAGGCATCTTAAATCCATATGACATCCTTGAAAACTGAATTCAGAATCAGGTCTCCGGGGGTTTGCTATCTCAGATCCGTGATCTAGAACTTAATCTTTCATCCTGCTAACTATGGAGAATATGCAGCAATTATATTTCAACTTTTTAAAAGATTTCCTTCTTCTGCTGGAGCGTAGTTTTTTTACTCAGAATGAGTGGCATGGCATGATGCTGAATTTGAGAGCCAAAGGTCTGTTCCCAGAGGCTGCTGAGCATCCTCGTTTTCCACTGAACTCACTGGAAGCAGTCGTTGTTTAGCATAGGATTAGGCTTGAAGGAAGCGAGTGTAAAAAAAAAACCACAAACATTTGCATTTCTATGTAAACTAGAGTTAGTGTCGTATTAACAGATGGAAAATGGTTTGCACTGTGAATACAAATATTGTAATGTTCCTCTGTTTTTTATCACATGCGTAAGGGTTCTGGCTTTCCATTATTTGCAGAGGGCCAAATCCCACAACCCTCTTCCAAGTTCCTGCTTCCGCTATGCTGGGACAGACAGCCTGTGTCTGGACAGAGTTCCTGTCCGGTAATTACACTGCAATATTGTTATTTTGCTAGAACTGAAAGGCAACAGCGCTCCGTGCCGTGCAAAGTGCTGAGCAAAGGATACAGGGAGCATAATCTAGAGCACGCGGTGTATAAAGACCATGGCGGGATGATGTAACCAGAATAAGAGCAGCATTTACCTGGGCAACTGAAGGCAAGAGAGACACCAAGGAGGCACCAAGGCTGCTCAAGTGCCAGTCTGCTTATTCCTCTGAACCCTGGATCCTCAGTGATTATGAGCAAACCGGGGAACTCCAGAGCAGCCCCGTGTAAAACCCACTCGTACCTGCTGAGAATCTGGTGAGCTGTCCCCTAGTTTTGTTCTCTCTAGTTACACGCTTACAAACCACCAGCTTTTGTGACTCTACCAGTCCCTGGAGTGAACACCAAGTGACTTGGAGCCTGAGGCGAGAGCTGCAAAGGGCTCTAGTGTCCTACTTTGTTAAAATAGCATAATAAATATGTATATGGAAAATAGTAGAAATATATTAAAAGGACATCACTCGTGATTGCTCTTTCCCTTTGAATCATTAACTGAAATGATGTGTCTTGCTGGAACACTGAACATGAGAGTGTCTCTCCAGCTCAGATCCATATGTCACAAAGTGTTTGGGGACAGAACTAGACCCAGGGATAAAGTTATAGATTAAACTTTTATGAAGGCACAAAGAACATCCTTATGCTCTTTTTATATTGCCATATAAGGGTAATGGTGATAAATTATCTGATGCACTAGAAGGATGTTTTACCTTCGTGCCAACACTAACTGCTTTTCACTTTGCTGTATCTTACTGGAACTCAGTTTACAGCTCTGCATCTACTAATTTATTTACAAATTCATATGAGGATATGTTTTGCATTCTTGTCCCACCACATTCTTTAGGACTGAAGTCTAAATTACTCTCTTCAGCATGGACAACTCACTAAGATATTTTCTTACTGTACTTCCAGCCAGTCGCACATCTGGGATAGTATCCTATGCTCCCCTAAGCAGTTAAATGATTAACTGTATATGTTAGTAACACAAATGAATATCCAAGAACTAAACCTATTATGCACCGGCCGTAACTGAAGTGTCACACTTGAAAAAGCATTCAGTCACTGTCTGGAGAAGATCAACTCTATCAATACTTCAGAAACTCAAGGAATGCAAAGCAAATATAGATACCATATATAAAATAGGGATATAAAATGATCAGGGTTTAAAAAGAACAACTACAATGGCATGTCCTAAGATTATTCATCACATCCATTGTTTCTATGACAGGTAGGTAGAGGGCAAAGAAGGAACAATTTCTCTCTTGGGCTTTAGAAAAGAAAAAAAAAAAAAAAAGGAAAAAGATAAGAAGCATTTGCCCACTACAAAGTTTTAGGACTATGATATGGTTCAGGGATAATTAAGCTTCTGGGATGGGAAAAGGAAGGAGACAGTAGGTGGAGTCCTGTGCTTGCTCAGTGCAGGAAAACCAGAGTGCCACTGCCACCAAGGTGTGCTGGTGTAAGTTACAGAGGTTACCATGTGCACCAGTCTGCTTGCTTTGCTGAGCTTTATGGAAAAGTGTCTTTACCAATTTCTCAGGTCATACACAGGGACTGTGGGATTACATCTGTGGGGATAAGAGAACTGGGGAACTGCTGGTTCATCCTCGCGGGTGGGGAGACCACGGCGGGGAAATAGCAAGCTTAGGGTCATGCTTGTCCTTAGAGATTGCTGAGAAGCTGTGTCAATCATCTGATCCTTCTCGAGTTGGTGGACTCCTGCAGGGTGAAGAAAGCAAAAGGCACCGACTCAGAACGTACTGTTTGTAACCTGAAAAGGTCAGTGTTGGTAGAGAGCCCTCAGGGTGTGAGCGCTTCAGATGTGCAGATGACACAGAGAACCTTGCCCCTCATCACCACCGACATCAGATCCTTTTTGTAGTCATCTGATGGGGAGCCACACGCTGGAATTCAGGTCTGGTGTGCCAGAAAACGTCCCTGGTCAGATGCATTAGCATCCCAACACCCCCTTTCTGCCTGGATGTGCTCTGATGAGTGCAAACAACCCCCGCTGTGGGGTGAGGCATCTATTCCGCTGGAGAGATGCTGTACAGATGCAAGTCGAGATGAGCACAGTTCACGAGTGGAAAAGGAGAATTTAGCCAGCAGAGGGCATGTGGCTCGTTGCCTAAGGAAAAGTCACTGGAGAGGAGAAGCAAGCTGTCCCTGCAGCCATCCCCTCCTCAGCTCTGACATCACAGGCCGTTTCCCAAGTTCATGATGTCACCACACCGGGATGGGAAGTGAGTAACGCTGCCGGAACACGACTTCTGTGGGACACTCATGAGAGCAATTAACAACGTGGTGGTGAGAGCTTGTTAAGATTGCCCTTCGCCTTGCTTCTATCGCCATGTCCTCAAGTCCTGCTGGTCGTCTCCCTCAGCAGCAACATGCTATGAACGCAGCCGCCTCTGGATAACTTCTTCTAGGGCTGGCAAAACCAACAACAGCTACCTTACCGGTCCGTGGGAAGAGCATCCCGTTTGTGTTTCAGGAGAGTAATTTGGTTCCCGTGCACTTTACAGGCACCACGTCTCAACTCCAGCTGCAGTCGAGCCACTTGCAGCATCAAAAGGAGCTGGTGCTGCAGTTCACGGGAACATCTAACGACCCTTCAACTAGGCACACGGCTTTTACTGGCCGCATTGTGGGTATCAGCTTAAGCGAAGGAACTGCCACACTCACTGAATACTTCCAAGAACCTTAATTCTGGTGTGATTTACTCTTCCTTTAAGCCACTGTTTATGATTGTTGGTATCAAACTTTCCTTGCAAGCCACTGTAGAAGCAGCATAGACATTTGGAAAGCCAACAGTCTCCTAGGCATGGTATCATGGATCACCAATGATTTATAGACCACAGTTTAGCCATCGGTCCCAGTCACTTACTCCTTCAGAAATAATGAGCTAGAAAAAAAGACCTGATCTTATGTCCAGGGAATGGATGCTATTCTTGCTATTTGAAAATCTAGCCGCGAGTGGCTGAATCATACAGCCTCCAGCCGCTGAAGAGTAATAGTCACATGTGTTATAGAGTATCAGGAAAATTGCTATGTTGCATCTGTACCTTGTAATGATTATCTAATCATGGTGCTTTCCTGGTGACTACAGGAAATGAAGAACAGTGCAAAGTTAGGTGGCAGGTGGATCCAGCGTTTGAATGAGATTAAACTACAGAGGCGCATGGTTCTAGGACATGGGCTTAGCCTAGTCAGTAAAGACAGGCATCACTTAAGAGGACGGGAGTCGCCTGAGGGGCACAATCCGTGGCTCTGTCTGACAGGAGCAGTTTTTCTCTGAATCTGTATCACGCTACAGATAGTGGATATTTATTGGTAATGCAGAGCTCTGATGGTGTTTTCCACTCCACCACCTGCTTAAAGTTTTAGCCCCCTGCTCTGGCGAGTCACTCTGCCATGCTAAGGGGCACAACCTGTCCAGGCGTTGCTGCTTGCACAGAGGTCAGCAGCATTTCTCAACAATGTCCGGGCTTCCCATGCTCCACGAAACTTCCCCAGCTGTAAAATGAGATAACATCGTCAATAAACATAGTTATTCGAAGGCTCAGTTCACTATGTCTGTGAAGTGTCTTGAGATTGTCTGATAGAAACAGTTAGAGAAGGATAAAATATAATTACATTAAAAGTATCCCACAGTGAGCTCCCCGTCTAGCTTACCTGATGACTCACCAAGGCTCTTTCCTGACAGTACATAATACACACTCTGGAATTTAAATAGCCCTGTCTAGCCGTAGGTGCAAACTACTGCAACGATGATAAGACTTCATGGGGAACACCTGGTCAGGCAGCTAGCTGCACGTGAAAACAAATAAAAGAGCTCCATGAGTTAGCAGGGGAAACATCGCTTAATGGTGCTGTTTACCACCTTGGAGCATTAATTGCACAGAGCATCAGGCCTTCTGACTCCGAGGAACACTGCAGGATCAAAAAGCTTGAGGCCAAAGAATCGTTTGCCAGGAAAACTCTGGCAGTACTGAGTCTCGCCGCTTTGGCATCGGATTAACAGATGATAACAGCGTAAGGTGGAGAGCTGAGCTGGACCTGTGCCACAAGTCACAGAAGCTGGGGGGCTGTCTGCATGTAAGCTAATAGAAAACATAGTCTAAGTAGTATCCTACCGCTGTAAAGCGCTTAAAGCTGCAGAGACTTCTATTCCGTGTTTCACAAGGGTGTTTGACTTAGGCTTGTTTTCACCCAGTTAAAACTAGCACATCTGTCCTAAGCCATACCCTTATTTTTTCCCTTGAAAGCAAGGTGCAGCTCCATGAACCTAGCAGGCATGTCTTTCGTAGGCAGGAATAACATGACACACATTGGAGTTTTGTCCTGCAAAGGCTGAGTCCGAAGCAGTTTGGCTCTTGATGCTTTTGTGCTTCTGCAGGAACTGCTTCCTTGGGTTTCTCCCAGCACGAAAGGCCTTCTAAAACCCTACCAGGCTTTATATATCACCTTAGGATGCAGCCCAACAAATCAGAGCTGTAAACAATACCCAAAACACAAACAGAAAGGTAGCACCCCCAGATGTGCCAATGGGTACATAATAATGAGAAAGTAGTTAGGCTTGGATGAAGGGAGAAAGAGATCAGAGGAAGCTTGTTGCTCATTGCTTGGTGTGGTGTTGTTTGTTTGGTTTTTTTTTTTTGTTTGGTTTTTTTTTTTCCCAGCCATCTTTATTTGGTGGCTTTAGTTTATCTACTGAGGTGAACTACAGAGAGAATGAAAAGAGTTATATACTTGGGCAGTAGTGGAGGTAAAGACAAGCCAAGGAAACAGCCTAAAGCTCTAATCAGCAGTCTGTTTTTATTACTCTGCAGTATACTTTGCTTCTTTTCACAATAAGGAACCTGGCTTGCAAGTTTTTAACTGGTCATTTCCTCAACCGGTTGGTAGTTGCTGTTAGAAATATTCTTTTTCATTACAACCCTTCCTAAATCCCCCTGAAAAGAATACATATCCTGTAGAAGATCTCATCACTTCACCCCCCCAAGTCCCGGATGAGATGGCAATGCTTACTGATGCTGGTAAAATAAAGAGAGGTAATGGTGGGAAGGGTCTGACAAGTGAAAGCTTCAGTGTTTCAAGCACAGTTATTCACTGTAGGTGGGATCCTAAGTTAGGTCTCCAGCTGGAGCCACTGTGATCAGCCCTATGTAGTAGGCAACACACATCCCTCCCAGGCTCCCCAACTAAATACACAGTCCAGAAAAAGGAAGGCTTATAATTCCTTTTCTTAGTTTTATTTCATTTATCTATCTATTTATTTATTTAGGAAATGAGGCACGGAAGTCCATGGAAATTAAGTGTTTTGCTCAAGGTGACTGTATATCACAGAGATATGTATCTCATCCCAGCGTTCGAGTCACATCATCTTCGTTCCTGCCTGGCTTAGCCAAAATCAATTTAGAACAAGTATTTTCAGGCTGCTGTTTGCATACCCCTACACCTGTACGCAGAGAATACCTTTGAGAAGCATCTGAAGCACGCGTGTGTAACGCAAGTTCAAGGAAATAACAGTATTAATAAAGTAACTGTTTCTACTTAGTACCACTGTTCCTTTAAGTGCAAACACGAAAGTAGGTGCTCCCACAAGTGGTTGCTCCCAACCCTCTGGGATCCACCCAAGACCAGCTGCAGCTCCTGACATGCTCAGTCTATTCCTCCGAGCAGAAGATAAAAATAACAGCAAGCCTCCCACTCACTTTTGGAAGCCAAGCCCCGATCGTCATCCCAGTACGGTGCCAGGTCTCGGCAGGCTCGGTGCCTTGCATGCCCAGTGTATCCTTGCAGAAGGAGGAGTGTGCGGGCATGCACGGGGCCGCCCAGTTTGCCCCAGGCTCTCAGCTTCTGGGTTGGACTCGACCCATTCCACGCAGCAGTCCCATCGCAGCTGATGGGAAACCAGCCTCAGAAACGTGGAAACGGCGGTAGTCCGCTCACGCGGCAGTTCAGCAATCCTGGTCTTGTCAGTAGGTAAAGGGCTTAAAATGTCTTTCTTTAGAGCATGATCAAAAAGTGAATCAGTGTTGCTCCACCGACCACCAGGGGAAGGGGTCTCAGCTAGACCTCAGCGTGTTACCCAGCGTAACGTACCCCCGTCTGTTATTGAAGCATCGTTAATTTGGGGCCCAATTTACCCAAGTGCTTATGCAAGTGACTAAGTGAGCAAGACTTTTAAAAATCTGATTTACATCCATTCATCAAACATCCTGCTTTGTCAGCTGTAGACAGTGTTTGCTTCCAGCCTCACTCATCCCTGAACAGCGACATAAATAGATGGGGGAGTACTCTGCCCTCGTACTGCGTGCTCAGTCTAGCGTATGGATTGTTATTCCTATGGCACATACGCACTCCGCCGAGGGAGCTATACCATTGACATGCGGATCTGGGACAGTTTAGTCTTAACCTTCATTCTCCATTGAGGTGTTTTTCTACTAGAGTCACCTGTGGAGCTCATCGTAAATCCCCCGGACGAACAATGCTCTAGACCAGATCCTTCCAGCTGTGGAAGGATCAGGTAACCTCAGTTTTAATCCTAAAACTGATTTAAAACATCGGTAATTTCAGCATGCTTCTCTTTTATTCTTAAAAGCCTCCTTTTGGATTTCAGCTCACTAGAACTGAACAGTGTGACCTGAAGTAGAGGCATGTGGAAGCCAAAGCGAGTTGTATCTGACTGCCACTAAAGTCTGTGGGATTTACACACTTCTCTGTCCCAAGAGATGGATACGCTTCCAATACATTTTGAGAGTGAAATTTCTCAACCAATTTTTAGGAAGACACTTCCTGATACCATCCTGAAAAAATCCACAGACCATCTTGTGTTGGGTTTTTTTTTTTGAGAAATTGAACAAAAAAAAGTAGTATTTGCAACAAATAAGAACTAGACTAAATGTTGAATGTTTGTCTGTTACTTCCACCACACACAAACACACACTTATTTCCTCATCTGCACGAGTGTAAATTTGTTAGTTCTTTTTTTCCGGATCATGGATTGCTGTCCTTTGAACCACAAAAAGTTTGCAGGTCAAATAATATTTCTCTGTGTCAATTACTACCAAAAGCTGCAAAGAATTCCTTCTCTGTCACAATCCATACAATATTATTTTGAATGATTGTATAGGAGTTTGAGGCAGACATATGACTGTATAGAGTGGTTCAACTCATTTATAAACAGCTTGCAGGCTTTCAAACTTATACTGGATTTTTCTATTGCAACAATTTTTTTCTCAACAAATCACAAGAGATTTGACTGTCAGAATCTTGCTTCTGCTGTTAATATAAAGCACTTCCACATTCCTTGTCCTTCACGAAGAAACAAGAGAACAATAACTGCCTTTTTCAGGTGTCCTGAAATTTTCTTTCAGGAGATTTGCTGCCCTGTGAAAACGTGGCCAGTACACCTGCACAAACCGAACCCGCTTATGACGAGCAATTAAAAAAACCCCTCAAAGCTAGTCGAAGACCTGCGAGAATTCACCGGGAAGCAGGCGACCTTCCCCAGTCCGGGGAAGGCAACGAAATAACCATTTCCCACATCGCTTCCCGAGGGCAGACACAGGCGGGTGTCCTCGGCAGCGCTGCCCCTTATCAGGAGAATTCCAGCCTACCCTGTTTGTCATAGAAACCGGCTGGAGCGGGAGCGCGCCTGCAGCCAACGGAGTGATTCAGTGGTGATGGGGAAAGGCAGGTGGAGCAGGTAAGTCACCTCTAGACAGGAAGGTATAAAAGATACTTGAATTACAGCGGCAGGGCCACTCGTACACAGGGAGCTGTTAGAGGTTACTTGTCTCGCCAGACCTACCGTGCTTGGAAACAACTCGGGAAGCTACCGGGGAGTTCGGATACCAGAAGGCGGCTTATAAATACAAAAGACCCTGAGCCTAGGACTATCCTCTGGAGAGAAGACTCTTCAGGGGTAGAAATCAAGAGCCCAGAACATGCTTTTCTCCTTCTAAACATCACTCTGAACAGGTATTTATAGACTTTAATCTGCCGTACACCTCTCAACTTGCTGTGTATTCAGTTGCTCTGAGTTAAAGATACCATTAGGGAATCATACTACAGAACAGCGTTGGCCACTATCTTAACTGCGTGTTCTCTTTTGTCCGGTTTTATGGTGTGGAAGGAAGTTTTCTAGAGCTTGTTGGGAAGTAAAAAGTACTTAACTACTTAGCTTTAAATCTGAGTTTATGTGTCTCTCCTGGATGGTTTAGTTATTTAGTGATGTTCCCAAAGTTTCTGGAAAGCCCTGGTAAATAGCTGGGAAAGTGAGATAAATAGTTGCAGGGTCTGAGGAAATGCAGTGCGACCATGGAGGTCTGAACATTGAAGATATTGTCTTGTTTTAGGGGGAAAAAAAAAAAATCACGCGATCGTGTAGTGCAAAAAAACCCAAAACAAAACCCAACAGAAAAACAAACAAAACCCCCAAACCCTAACAAATTCTATTGAGATTCCATGCTGCATGTCTTCATTGGGACTCTCCAGCTTTAGTGACTGGCTCTTATTTAGTAGTACAGCAGTTGCACCCAGGAGAAATCGTGGTCCCTGCGTTAGCTGCTGCCCAAACCCGATTTAACTTTCTGAGCATCAGCAGTATGACAACACAACAAAAGGCTCAAGGAGCGGGCAGAGGCTGACCTGTCCAGTGTGGCAGAGTACAAATTAAAACTGTCTTTCCCATGCCTCGGCTCTGTGCCCTGCTCTTCATATCTTCCCTGTTTAAAAGTCAACTACCTGCATCGTTTGTGATCAAGGTGCCACATAAGACCAAAATGTTGATAAGTAGACTCTAAATTTATTAAAACTCTAATTATCTATAGTGTCACAATCATTAGCAAAGGGAAAATGTGGGCAAAAGCTTATATCTTCATTTAAAAGCAACTGTTGTGAGTAAACTTCCTCAAGTTTACTGTCAAGATACTGCTGTTACTACGGCTGTCATATTACAAACTAGTAAAAACCCAACAGAACAGCTTTTTCACATAGGTTATGAAATTACAGTTTGCATAAGAAAAATCTCGCTCTTTCTGAGGTTACCTTCTGCCACTGGTTTTGCCGCTCAATTTCTGACAAACACACCAAGCTGAGGGACTGCAAAGAACTGGGTGTAGGGGACGGAGCTCTGCAAAACAGAAGGTTTAGGAAAAAAAAACCCAAACAACCCCCAACCCAAACCCCAGAGGTTTCCCTCATCTCTGTGCCAACTTGGGCTTGGATTTGTAATTCATCAGCATCTGCCAGATTGTGCTAAAACACGCATGGTGATCTGTAGCCAGAGAAAAAAATACATTTAAATAAATTACAACTTGCTGAAAAGCACAGATAGTCTGTGACTAGAAATTTAACTTGAGGAGAGGCTCCACAAAAATGTCTTCATTTAAAGTAAGAGAAGAAAATAAGGAAGGTTCTTAAAGTTGGTTTCAGCTCTGGCAGTGTTAGCTGTGATGGGAGAGGGGAGAATACTTCATTCTTACATAATGGAGACTTTTTTGTGCTATGTGAGGAATACATGGTCCTTCCGATACCTTAAGTTAGCCTTTTCTGCTGAGACGTGGAGTCTCTAGCCCATGCTGGTGAGCCATTGCCGGACTGACTGCAGACCTATAATTACAGCAGCAATCTGAACAATTCTGGCTTGTCATCGGTAAATCTCCCAACACAAAGAATCAAGCCTAGCTAGTTCGGTGACACATCCTAAAAAAATGTTCCCCAGGCATACAGCATCAGGGCTGTCGCTGGGAAGTTCCTCCAGCTAAACGCTTGCTTTCAGGTAAAAGTGCTCAATAGCTGAAAAGTCATATATCTGAATATCAGAATGTATGTGAAGCTGCATGTCTAGCTTAGGATAACAGGAATTCAAGGTGATATTCAGGTTGCTGAAAAGGCTGGAGTCAAAGTTGTAAACCAATTTGCTAGAACTGGCGTATTAGCCGTTCAACTCAAGGCTCCTGCTTGCACGCCACAAGAAAGCAGCGAGCACATGGCAGCACACAGCAAGCTGGCACTCCTCCAGGGCCGAGGACAGGGAAGAACTGTATTTCCCTAGGGAAATCAGAGCAACAAGGAAACAGTGGAGAATTCCCCTTGCTCTGGCACCAAGGCCATTTCCTCCAACGTCGCCTTTCTCGCTGTGTCACGGTGACACGACAGAGATGCTGCTTGTGCTGCTTGGGGCCAGGGATAGAGCAAATCTTACGAGATAACAGCGTTTCCTCACCTTCCTTGGGTTCTCCTGGGACGTGAGGGGGTTCAGAACCCGCTGCGGATAGACAAAACCAGGCAGCATCGTCGGCTGGTGCCGTGCTTTCCTGCTAGGCAGCACGCAGAGCCCCGATTTGAGGCACAAAAGCTCTGTCTGAGCACGCCAAAGAGAAGAGATTCACCCCCCTTGCCCCGCTATCACCGCAACTGAATAGTGTTATCTGTCTCTTAGGCCTTGTTCATGCTGCCACCATAATATCTGAGTGCCTCCCAGACTAATAGACTGCCATAGCGAGGTCCCTACTTGACCTCATGGAGTCTTCTGCTCTCCTCCCTGCTCAGGTGTCGGGGAGCACCAGCTGGGGTAGGTTTTTTTGTTGTGTTGGGTTTGGTTTTTTTTTTTTTCTGCCCAGAGGGAGGCATGTACGGGGGAAGACTGTTCCCATCTATAACGCCACGGTGGTTCTGGTGAAAAGGCTTTGGCTGGCTGGCGGATCTCTGCTGGTTGCTCGCTTCTTTGCAGGACGTTTCACTTCACCTTCGGGATGCAGCTTCGAACAGGCTACCTGGGTCATTCTCACCTCTGGCAGGGATCTGTTCCAGGCTCAGGATGCAGCGGAAGTCATGAACCTGCTCTTTGTTCCTTTCAAGGGGTTAAACACAGGCCTGGTGACGGGTGTCTTCACGTCATTGTTTAAAATGAAGGCTGTGGTTTTCTTCTCTTCTAGAGTCTCCCAGGGCTCTATTCATTTCGCCGGCCTCCGTCATGTCGTGCTTCACTCAGCTGTGGCACTCCAACACGCCCGACTCTCCCACCAGCCCAGTCCCGGCATCTCCGAGTGAAATCCCCATCCCCATCAGCCCCATTGTTGTCACCTCCCCGGGGGATGGCAAGAGGAAGGCCAGGTCCCCAACCGACAAGCCGGGCTCTCCGAACCCAACGTCTCCGAAGCCGACCTCCCCCGTCGAGTGTTCCATTTGCTTCAACACCTACGACAACACCTTCAAGACGCCCAAGCTGCTCCAGTGCTCCCACGTTTTCTGCCTGGAGTGCGTGGCCCGCCTGAGCACGGGGCTACCCCCGAATCAACCAGAGGACCAGCTCCCCTGCCCCTTCTGCAGGCAGCTGACCAGCATCCCTCTGGAAGGCGCCCCAGCACTCGAGACCAGCAAAGAGCTCCTCGCCACGCTGCCTCCCGAACTCCAGCAGGAGAAGGTGCTCTGGATGGAAGGGACCAAGCTCTGCTGCCGTCAGGCATCCGATGACCCCGAGAACCCAGACTCGTGCATCTCCATCGACGTCGCCATGAGCAAGCCAGAAACTCCGGAGGCTCCCCCGGCGGGGATAGCTGGGAGGCTGTCCCGCTGCGACATGTGCGACGACTGGAAACGCATAGTCCTCCTCTCCGCCTTGATCATCATCCTGTTCTGCATCATTCTGTGGCCGGTCCAGTGTGCCCTGAAGACGGGGAACCTCCGCTGCTTCACGAGGACCGTTGCCATGAGCAGGCCGGAGTATCTTCCCCCGAAACCCACCACAGCGGCAACACCCGTGACACAACTCCCTTTCCCGTAGCGGCGAGGCGACCCCTCGCTCCCGTCTATCCCTCCCCACGGCACGGCGGGGAGGCAGAACAGGGTTTACTGCCCTGACGGCATTCCTCGGTTTGCCGGCATTCCTCGGTTTGCCGGCAGACCCCCGCGACCCCGCTCCCCTTCTGCGCCTTGCCCGTGGAACGCGCGCACCCGCTTCTAGGAGCTTGGCTGAAATACTCGCCTGCCAAGCTGCCTCCGGCCCAGGAATGCTCCCAGGAGCTGCCTCAGCATCCTGCTGCCAACTTTTCCATGGAAACCAGAGCTCTGAAAGCAACAGACAGGTTTCTTGGACTGTTCGCCTTGAGAGGCGCACGGCTGTGTGCTGCCTTGGCCCGATACCAGACGACAGCGGGTGCAGTTCCTAAAGGGCTATTTTTGCAATCGGAAGGATCTACATGATTATTCCTAAGAGGAGCCGGGATTGGGAGGGTAAAGATATGTTAAAGTTGTGTAAGCAGATGAAAATTGTCCTTATTCCACGTGCTTGAAACATTTCCTTGGTGTTACTCAGTGTTGGAGGTGTAAATGCTGCCTCCTGCTGACAAAACAGGGATCTGTCACTGCTACCCACCCCCTGAGTTGTGTTACCATCCTGATGAGCTTTTGAACAGAACAGAGTAGCCGTTCTCCTCGTTTTTCCTGAAAAGATGCTTGAAAATTCTGCTAGGCACAGCGACACAGCAGTATAACCCTGCCCCTCAAGTGACTCCATCAGCGAACTTCATTCGTGCTTCTCACGGGCAAACTGTTGCCAAAACAACAGAAGTTCCACCTTTTGACGGCTTTACCCTCCTAATCTTAAAATGTGTCAGTATTAAGACACAGGCCAGTTGCTTACACTGTATTTTTATTTAATGCAGTGATCTTCTGACAGTGATTATTAACAAAAGTCTTTGTGATTAAGGCGGCTTACGATTAAATGTTTTCTATTCAAACACATGGATGTAAGACAGTATTGTATGCAAGTACCATACGTGTATGTATTAAATTATGTTTTATACAACGCAAGGTGTCAATCTGTAGTTATTACTCTGCATTTCCCTTCTTACTTGCAGCAGGACTGAGTCCAGCTCCATTCCCAGATCCCAGATACACAGCAAGTGGCATGTCTGTACTCTGGCCTGTGCATCAGCTTTCCCAGTGTTGTACAGTCCTGCATGTGTGGACAGCTTTATCCGGTAAATTCATACTTACTACCATCTAGGCAGTGTTGTCCCAGGTGCCACTTCCCTCTGCGTTTACCTGATGTGACCTGAAAAATGAGAAGCTGCAAAGGATGCTTCCAGTCTCCCTTTCCAGAAAATCTAATTTGAAATAAAAAAAAAAAAAAAAAAAAAAAAGACTGAAGCAACAGCAGAAGTAACTCAAGTCTGTTGCTATGCAAAACTTCTGTGGAAAGCTGCTGTGTGTGCTGTATCTGCAACACCTTTGTTGTTAGGCTGCAGGCTGGTATTATCTGTGCCAGCCACATGTCTGCAGAAACTACTCCAGGCACTGTAACAACTTCTGCAAAGTCATTGGGCTTGACAGGGATTCTCACTCGTATCATCCTGTCCGCTCCCCCGTGCTTGTCACTGCAAGGGTATCTTCACAGCACCAATTTAAGTGTGTTCTTGGAAAAAGTGACTCACCAAGACTTAAGGCAGAGAAGGCACTTCCATTTTACCCAAGGTGCATTTGGGACTAAGCCCAGCAAATAGACACTAGTAGAGATGAAGTGCTTTGTTGTTACATCTTTGTTACCGTTCAACTCCCGCTAATGAGACCTAAGGGCAGGGGAGAGGGAAATAACACCTTCAGCCTCATAAAATCTATTGTTACGGTGGCAAAGGGGCCACAGAGATGTTCTTGCAGTTCCAACCGCTCCTAGTAGTGTGTCACAGCATCCTTGTGGGGGCTGTCCCTTTGCATTTCCCCTTCTCACCACGCACTTGGAAACAAAGGTTGAAGGTTGAGCTAGCACGCAGCTGAACCTCTCACTCGTGCATAGTCAAAAGGGAGATTCAAAGCAAGGGAAAACAGGGTCCCGAACAGCAGCATTTGGCCATGGGAGACATTCAGGATGCCCCATTGTCCACACCAACCGTCAGTCACTTTCCCAAAAAGCGAACTACTTAGAAAGAAAGGAGGGAAAAAAAAAAAAAAAAGCCTTGAGAATATTCAACATTTATTAAAAGTGCAATAAAAATAAACAGTTCTCCTGTCCCTGTGACAAGGGACCAGAAAGACCAGCCAGGAAATACAGCCAAGGTATGTCATTGTGCTTTTGTTCAACCCCTTCTGCTCAACACTTGGAGCTGGCAACTCCAGGCACTAATACCCCAACCACACAGCAAGTCCATCCAGTTCCAGAGACCTAGGAGGACTTCAAGACCAGCCCCACGCGGGCTCTGGAGCTTCAGGCACTGGCACAGAGCACACCTTCAGGCACTGATGAATCCTGCAGGAAGGGGTTCTTTGGCAGGCTTTAGGGCTGAAACAGCAGGGAGCACTGGCAGTCACAAGTCGAGACTTAAAATCAACAGAGCTGGAATACTCCACTCGGTGATATGCTCATCTTCATGGCACTGGTCAAGTCACAAACGCTCCTACAACACCCCTAACTCAGCAGACACAACACTTGCCTTGTCATATAGTTGCGGGGGGAGGGTTAAAAAAAAAAGAAGAGGTCATGCTGCAAGGTAATGGCAGAGCTGCATCAAGCTCAGAGGGGCCCAGCTCAAAAAGTTCAGCTCAGATTAGTATCCTAGGCTGTTCCTCACTAGGGGTGGCTAAAAGCACAGCGCACAGTGAAAGCTGCTTTCCTAGGCTTCAGCACCCATCAGCTACGCAGGATTTCACTTAGCTCAACATTCAGACCCACACAGTCAAGGATGGAGATGCTCACCTCTGTCTCTCGATTCTGCTACGAAACCACGTGCAGAGCAGCTAGCAGGCTCTCGGGCACACACATACGCACACGCATCTGCTGTACTACAGCAGCGGGGACTGCTCGGTGTGCTTTGGCAGGGTTGCGTAGAAATCTAGAACCGGTACAGCCAAAAGGGAGCGTGAGAAGAAGAATCAACAGAGGTGCAAATACCTGGGTCCAGGCAGCGCGCTCTATTTCTCACCCTCACAGGCAGCAAAGTTACTCCAGGATTTAGTCTAAAAACGCTTCTAGCTTAGAAATGATTGACCTAATGAAAACATTGAAGTGTACTAACTTTTTACTAACGCCCTAAGTGGGCAACCCTGGGAAAGCTCCTAAGCAAATAGTCGTTTCTGTTCCTTTTAACAATTTGTGTGTAAAAAATAAGAATCTTAAATTAAAAAAAAAAAACAACAACAAAAACAAAACCAAAAACTGAGCCTTGATGCCCTAATGAATGTCCAGAGGCACTTCCACATAAATATCAACCTACTGATACAAGGGAGAATGGGAGAAGATCCTTCTCGTGAATAAGTTAGGTCAAGGCATGTTCTTAGGCGCAGACTCTGCTTGCTTCTTACAGTCAGCTTCTTACTTCCTCGCTGAATCCAAGGTGCTTGGGGAAGGCAAGATGGGCAAAAAAAGTTGTCCGCAATCGCAGAACTTGGAAAGGGTGGACGTAAACACTGTAAATCCTGCATTCCAAAACAAGAAGGAAGGGTGGCTTGGTTTATAACTGGGAGAGAAGTGCATCGATAAGGTTACAGAGCTGAGACACTCCCAGCGTGTGAAGTCTATGTTTGCACACATAGCACAGTCTTGTTCTCGGAGTCTGACAGCTTCCTGACATTAACGGGCCAAAAAGCAGATCTCCCTCCCTCCCCAGTAACGTCGTAAATACGTTTCCCTCTTGAGATCTCATTACCCCGTTCCCCCCCTCAAGCAGCTGGCCACAGCCACATCTTTTAGGCTCCGTCCCATTTCGTCAGAGCACAGCTGCCTTCCCTGATGCAGGCAGAGCCGCAGAGATCTGCATAAGCTGAGCTGAGCTGAAGAGGAGCCGGGTGAAATGCAATGTCAACAGCCTGTGGTGACACTCTCGGTTAATCAAGGGAAGCATTCCTACCTGTGCAGCCTCCGTACAGCTCACCTCCGGCTCTTTTATCGCCCTGTATTACTCATCCCTGAAACCTTTGGGCTTTTGATGTTAAGGTTCTCGTAGACGGAAGCTGACTCATCATCAGCCCTGTGGAGAAACAAAGCCTTGTTATTAACAGCCTCGCTGCTCTGGATCTTTTCCCGGAGGAAGGTGGCCAGTGGGAACTGGGTAATAGCCCAGCCGAGCTCCCTTTTTCCCTCCCCAGCCTTGTAGGTAGGATGACATGGGGTTACCCGCTGTTCTCACTCCCTGTTTTCTCTCCCTCCGGCTGGGCCACCCTTCCTACGTTCAAATACAGTTTGGGGATGGAGCCTCGAACCTTTCCCCGCACGTCAGCCTCTCATGGATGCAAAGTTTCTGCAGGATCAGTGGATACAGTTCCTGGTATTTCCTACTCTTACTTTCTCTACATACGCAATGTCTCTGGATTTTCCAAAATCTGATGGCAGGAGAGGGCTGCTCCAAAGACCAGATCCAAGTACCTCTAAAGCGGGTCTGACACCCAAAGCTGAACTCACGGGAGCTCTCTGGAGTAGAACCAGCCACGCAGAGCTCACCTTGCTCGGCTCGGTCCCACACGGTCCTCCCCCCCTCATTTATTCAGAGCTGCAATTTCAAAGTGGGGCATTTTAAACAGGACACAAACGTTTCTAGAGTCCAGCGGGGAAGATCCCAACCGGCCAGATCCAGCAGGAGCCGGCAGGTTCATAATGCCAGCGAAGGATCCAGATTTCCCTTTGGCACTGCCTGAGCAGGCAGGAGCCACCAGCACTCCGGCGGTGGCCAAACGCCCAGAGAAGGACGTGTGACATTTCTTTTTTGCCTTCTTCAGTTGGATTTTTTCATTCTGCGTGAGCCCAGCAACAGCATTTCCGCCTTCGCTTTAACACCCACTCCTCTGCTCCTGCCTAGCCACCTCTTCTTTCAAAACCGATCCTGCAATTCAAGGTACCCAAAAGCTCTGATACTATATAACTGACGTGTGTCCCTACCCCACTCGCCTTCCACTTACAACCCCCTTTCCATCACTTGCTGGTATCCCATTACTTGGGAAAAACATAATTTGGGGGTATTTTCTCTCTGCTTATGTAAAGAACTCATGCTACTTAGCACATGCTCCCTCTCTGCCTGGGTGTGAATCCACCTCCCTCTGCTCTCTTCTCATTTTCCTTCAGATTTTGCTGTAAAAGCCCCTCAGCGGCAGTAGCACGGTTTCACTCTCTAGCTGATTCTCCAGAGCCATTCTCCGTAGCCAAGGATATGGGGCACTACTCGCTAAAGGCTAGGATTTATTTCCTCCCCTCCTTTCCAAAAGTGTAGCACGCAAGCAAAGCGGGCTGCTACCACCACCGCTGACAGTGCGGTGGCATCACCTGTTTATTTTTAGCCATTCCCATACGATAGCCAGCAACCGGTCAGGTTTCAGGTATGGGAGAGGCAGGCTGGCAAAGGATAAATAGCGGCGCCTTTGCTCAAGCTGTTCCCTCTACTGCTGCAGAAGTTCTTAGCCCCGGCAGAGAGATGTTCAGCTTACGCAGACTGGCTCCGTGGCGAAGGGGGCTGCCCTTTGGCTCTGCCTTTTTCCATAGGAGCGTAGCCGATATTCAAGTAGTCTCGCTCTTTCCTTTTATTCCTCTGAAAGGAAAAGCAAAGGCAATAAAACCCCACTCAAGGCAGATACAGAAGCAAGCCTTACAAGATCCTATATGGCAGCAGGGGAGCACTGGGCGTGGGTTTATTTCCACGCGCTCAGGGCAGGATTTGAGTTCCAGGGAGAAGGGAGGAGTGGAAGCGGTGTTTGGTGTGGGCCAAGTTCTGCCCTTCCTTTTCCAACCAAGCCGAACGGGACTCACCTGTTCTTCTTCCAACCTCTTCTGCTCAGCCTCAATGTACTGCTGAACAGCCATGTAAACAAACTTGTACTGCGCCTCTGTCTGCACCATGCCCGAACGTTGCCTGCGTACCATCTGGATAGTTTTGGGGATGTCAATATCGCAGTCCAAACCTGCTCCAGAGCGAGAAGGTGAGGTTTAGGGAGCGGGAATTAGGTTGAAAAATTATTTTCTTAAGACAGCTTTGAAAGCTTTCGGTATCTCGCTGCACACAGTCTCAGCAAAGCCCCAGAATATTGTGAAAGGATTTGGTGCATCTCTGTGCCTAGGAGATTTTTTTTTTTCTTTTTTTTTTCTTTTTTCTTTTTTATTCCTGCAAGAGCACCTTGGACTGAGAATGGCTGAGGCAGGGCTGACTTGCCTGGAGCCAGGGGACGGGAGGGGAATTAGGTCTGCTCTGCGGCAGCTTCCTATAGATCCAGACTTACCACCCTTGCACTGTTTACAAAATAGATGCAACCATTTATGAAATAGATGCAACCATTGCTGAAGAGGGTCCACCTGCCTCAAGGCTCCCAGACCAGACTCAGAGATACCACGGAGAATTCCACAACAGCTCTAGAATTTCAGATAAGGGTGACAGCCCTTCTACACAGAAGAGTCTGGGGGATTCATTTCGAAAAGGACTACTGGAGTTATACCCTTACTGAACCTGTTTCGCCCCGGCCTCAATAAAAGAGGGTTGTCCAGGAGACCTTGAAATCCTGGCCCCACTGATGCCAACGAGAAGACTCTTGGGTGCTGTGCTGCTGAAAACATCTCCCTTACCAGAGGGCTGCCTGTGTGCACACCCGTTTGGAGAAGGTTCACGTTTCATTACATTAGAGCTCCGCTTTTTGGCCCCCAGAGAAATGGGGAACTGGGCACGGTAAAAAAGCCCTTCTCACCCTGCATTCAGGCTAAACCTATGCCCACTGTTTCCCGGACGAGTCAAACCCACTGCTTGGAGATCACGTACCCACTGCTTGCACAACAGCGGGGTTATCCCATAACTGGTCAGAGCAAGGCAAACGGTGAAAGCCGTGAGATAGACAGGGAGACATACCTTGCCTGTGAATAATATCCACCAGAATATCTATCACTATGATGGTGCCCGTACGTCCTATTCCAGCACTGGAAAGAGAAAAGAAATAATGATTGTGGGAAGAAACATTCCCCAGAGTTAAGTCAGCTCAGCTCCCACGCTCATCTGCATGCCTGGTCCATCCTGGGCAGATATGGCATGGCTGCTATAAGATAAGCTCAGCCAAATGCTGACGCTTGGGAGATCGGAGTCTAGCAGGCTGCATCAGAGCTACCAACTCCAGATCAGGTCTGCTCTTCCCTGCGCTATCACCAGCGAGGCTCCGGAGGAGGGCTTTATTTTCCCATGTCTATACTTATATCCCAATCACCCACCATCAGCTCACACGATGACCCAGCCGCGGGCCACTGGTTCGTACCTGCAGTGCACTATGATCGGCCCCGTGTCTGGAATGCTTCGCTGTGCCCGATTCACTTGGTCCAGAAAGCTCAGAACCCCTCCTGGTTCATTGGGCACCCCGTGGTCCGGCCAGCTAAAATACTGATAGTGCTTCACCAGTCGCGGGCGCTCATCCTGCAGGGAGCAGAGACCCACCACCGAGTCAGAAAACTCCTAGTAGGAGGCTTCTATCCTTCCTTTCTTTTTATCAAACCTGGGGCAAAGTGGCCCAGAACTTAAGCAGTGGGACCATTAAGTAAAAAAAAAAAAAAAAAAAAAATTACAGAAAAGTGACATCTCCCTCCCCAGTGGTTCCAGCAGCAGCCCGTTCCCAGTACGGCGGGCAGCCAGCAGCAGAGGACTCACCCTGTCAGTCCGCAGGATCTCCAGCTCCCGAAGGTAGTAGCCCTGGGCCTCACGCTCGCTCACGTTCCGCACACAGATGCACCCATACTCCTTGGTGCAACTCTTGTCTGGCCAGTAGCGGAAGCATTTGTTCTGCAGCAACAGCAGAGAGCTGCTCGTTAGTCGAGACCGGGGAGCTGGAGGGTGAACCCCTGAACACCTCGCTCCGGGATGCTGCTGCGGTCCAAGGGTGCGTAGCCCCAGCGTAGAGGTTTAAAGGAGAGCCATACACACGGAGCGTTTCCTTTGAACCGGGGAAGTACCGGGAAGGGCCATTCCTATACGAAGGATGTGATCCCTAGGGGAATCTCCCTCCCCAGCTAGCCCCAGCCTCAGGTAGGCACTGCTTTGCCAACAGTATAGTCCTGACACACAGCACCTGACCCCTTGGTCTGGTCATTGCCTAATTCCTGAGCCAAATCTCCATCCCAAGGGGCTACACAGTCTGCCTGGACCCGTTCTGTCTTCCAGCCTGTCCCCTCTTTGCTATAGCGACTTTGCCAGCACAAAAGGCGGCTTGTGAGTAGAGCTATCTTTATCTCATCTCCGCGCTAGGCTGCTGCAAGCACAGCCTCCCCCTCACTCCCAAGCAAAACTGCTAGTGCCAATCATCATTAGCTCCTCTCTTTGCTAGGGAAGGGTGTTCTGGTAAATAGCTCTGCATGAAATTTCACCGTATTCCTTGGCCCCTTACCAACCCACTCTTATTGAAATGCGTACAGGTGGTACACAGAGAGGCTGTAGAATTCCTTTTGCCCCTCACACAGCTTGCAATGAGCTGACACACACCCCCCCCCCCAGCTTTCCAGCTTGCTGTAACAAGCACGATGTCTTCTCTCTCTCTTTCTCTGCCACCTGCAGCTCCCCAGAGCCTCGAAGCAAGTCATATGAGGGACACCCCATTAATATTCATGGGGCTAGGGAGATAGGCTGTGCAGAGCAAAGTGGCATGTTTCTGTCATGAAGAAGAGCTAAAGCATCATTACAAGGCAGAAGAGAAATGAAATGAAAGCCAGCCAGAGACAACTTAACTGAACACTATTAGTACTAGCAGTACTTTCAGGCTTGGGGACAGCACCCTACTAGTGCTCACCCTGCCTCGCTCCACCTCCTTGGTGGTCATGACAATGACGTGACTGTTCTCTTGGTAGACCATGGCCCAGAAGTCATTCACTGTTGTCTGCAGGCAGCCCTGGGTGGCTATATAGATCTTGCAGTGCTCAGAGTTCCTTCCATCTTCAGGGATGCTCTGAGGAGCAAAGGAGAGGGGAAAAAAAAAAAAAAAAAAAAAAAAAAAAAAAAAAAGGCCAACGATGCTGGAGTGAGGAATTGAGAATTGCTTTAGTGCACCTTTAGCAGCAAAGTCAGCGCACCCTGCCACGCCGCATTTCTGAGCTAGCTGATTTTGCTCTCTTGGTCAGACCTGCAGACATGAACCGCTCTCATCACCAGCTTCAACAGTCGCCAGCCAAATGGTCTGCCTGCCTCCAGGGACCTTTATGCTGCTGTAACGCGCATTACTGCGCAACAGGCTCTTGCCAGCAGGCAGCTGCAGAAGTTGCAGGTGGACGTGGCTGGAACGAAGCCACCTTGAAGGTTTCCCAAAGGCTGGCGCTTAAGTGCCAGAGCAGCACTGCTGGAAATACAGCTTCGAGCAGCTCTTAGCTTACAGGTGACAAATATAATTTGACCTCAGAGATAATGTTCAATGACAGAGAGTATGGGTCAGTCCCCTTAGACTTTCTGAACAGATAAGGAAAGGAGGGGATTGAGATAAACTGTTAGATAGGGGCAAATAGGACATGGTAGAATGATGAGGTCTCTTGGGGTACAGTAGAAAAATCCAGTGCTTGGCCTGGACCCAGCGAAAGATACTGGTCCTGCCGGGCCATTCCCTCAAGACTTACACCGTTACTGCCCTTACCCACCAGAAACATAGCGTGGGGCTGAGGACAGCCTCCACACGGTGTCTTCCCTTTCCCAAGTACCTTGATATAGTTGGCATTGATGTAGTCCGACCCGGGCACGCTCTCATCGACGTCTCGGAGTGCCACCCGCGTGGTATCAACTGAAGGAGAAGAGAGTCCAGAATGAACACGGGAGCACGGATGGGCTTTGCTGAGGGCGGTCACGGCGGCTCCCAGCAAGGCTCTTACTATGAAGTCACATGGGTAACTACTGCAAAAAAAGGTGTAAAACGCTCTCCTAATGACACTTAGCAGTACTCCACACTACCCGGCTCACAGTTGCGTTGCCAGTCTAGTGACTTGGATGGACATTAGAGAAACACAGTGTTGCTACAGACTAACCTGAGTTCAGGTTTTCCAGTATTTCCTTTGGAGGCTCTACCTCTGGCTCCATACGATTTCTGAACTACAATTGAGCTCTGAAGTGTATTCGGACTCCCAGCACAGAGGAGAGCAATTTCCCAGTTTCCCATGCACAAGGGAAGGACCAGGTTAGAAAGGGGATGGAGAACACCACGAACTAATTGGACCACTCCACTAGGACGGCGTACGCCTCTTTCCAACTCAGCTATGACCAAAAAAAGCTCTGCGGGGTTAGCTAGCCCCAGAGAAGGCTGCAGAAATTGCGGTGAAAAAACCCAAACCAGTATTCAGGGTCTCCTTACAGGGAAGGATGTTCTTGTAGCGATTCTTAGCCTTGTTCTCTGGTCGCTGTCCCTCTTTCCTGGGGTAGAGGAGCTTACACTCTTGCTGCTGCAGCATCTGTGGAGCAGAGAACAAAAGAACAAACTGTTCTGGGCAGACGAGGGGAGTCAAAGGCAAAGGAAGGGCTCTTTCAACTAGCTGCTTGGCTTCCTGACACTGAGAAGAGTAGAGGGAGTGCTGGCAGGAAAGGAAAGGGAGCCAAGAAACCGTTTGATGAGAGAGTTAATGGGGAGAGAAGGCATAAATCCCTCCAGGGAACAAAAGGCACGCAGTTCTAGGATGAGGAAGGAGAAACTGCCTTGGACGTGAGAAAAAGCAATGAAAGAAAGGACCAGAAAGGAACTTGTGGAACATGGAAAACAGGAAAAGGAGAAACGGTGTGGAGAAGAGGTCCTCAGTGCTGGAAAACCATGACGCTCCCATGCAAGAATGACATTCTTCACCCACAGGCACAAATGGGACAGAGCACAGACAGGGACATCCCGTACCTCAAACTCTTCCCAGAACCCTTGCTTGGCCTTCTCACTGTGATCTGCCATTTTGTTCAGCTCCTTCACTCTGTTTTCAATGTTGGCTGCATTGATCCGTGTGGCGTTGAACGGCTGAAAGGCAGATGAAGACAGAATAGAAATCGCTTTCAGTAACAGAAAGACAGGTAACTTTCCCCTTGAAAAAAAACCAGTTCCCGAATCCCTGGGAGTATTGGCAGGAGTTGGGTCCATTCCCAAGGCCTTGAGTGTGGGGCCAGGGACCTCTCTGGCAAGTGTTAGCCTGGACAAGCACGACAAGTAGCCAGCAGGGATGTTCTGGGGGCAGGGAATTCCCAAAGAGCAGGGGCAGATCCGTGCACTCCCCCAGAGTTTGGGCAAGCCCAGAACCGACAAGTATGTGCTAGAGCAGCTATTACCTGCTTCAGATGAACCACAGCTCCGGATTTCTCCACCATGGGGTTCTTCTTATAGTGCTCCACCAGGTCTGTGAGCGTGTCGAACCTCTCTCCTCCCCCCACGTCATACTTCCCATCCGGCTGCAGGGGAAAAAACGACAAAACCCCGGTGAGACTCGAAGGCACAGCTCCCAGCTGGGTCACCCACCCACGTTTCTCCACGTTTCCCACCTGGTAGTGGATCATGACGTGGGTCACGTGTGGTTTTCTGTCCCCAGTCTCCATCTTATCCTCGTTCGTCAGCACCGACAATACAAAGTCTCCTGGTTTGCTCTGGCTCTCTCGCACCAGAAAGCTACCTGGTTTCCCTTTCTCTGTCAGAAGCTTCTCTGCCTCCTTGCCGGTGAGGTGCCCATGGTACCACCTAAGGAACGGGAACGGAGAGAGCAAGGTTAGCTCCGAAACGTACAGAGCATTGCCTTTAGACAAGAGCTACACTCACTGCTGGGGATGGTGTTCACGGGAAACCCATTTCTAGGCTCCCAGTCTGACCGCTCTCCCCACTGGCATGACACCGGCTTGAGTTATTTTTAGAAACAGTCCCCAGTGACTTTCCTCCAACGCTTTGCAATGTCACATCAATACCTTAGCCTGAGGCTGGAAGCGTCAGGACTTTGCTCAATCCTCCCGCCACATGTGAAATGGCATCGGTGTATTAAACTGCCACGTGATGCGTGACAAGCACTGTCATCTAGGGATAGGGCTCTGACGAAGCTATAAGAAACACGATTCTGGCAGTTCTTACTTGAAGGTGGCTACGTTTTCCTT
The DNA here is from genome assembly GCF_964188355.1 of Buteo buteo. Classification (NCBI taxonomy): domain Eukaryota; kingdom Metazoa; phylum Chordata; class Aves; order Accipitriformes; family Accipitridae; genus Buteo; species Buteo buteo. The sequence goes on from NC_134175.1 coordinate 4,074,159, forward strand.
TAATATGGAAGAAAACGAACACTTGGAGTCAGCAGGCTGTAGTCGGACAGTATCAGACCCAAGCATGGACAACACCAACCAGGAACAAGATGCTTTGACACAGTTTGGGAAAGATTTTCAAAAGGGTCCTCCTAGCTGTAATTACTGCTGCTCCCCTCCCAGGTCACTAACCTCAGCTCAGGTCTGGCCGAGGGAGGACAGAAGCACCCTACACGCTCGCCTGGAGTGGCAAAACCGGGTTCCCCGCTGTGCCCAGGACTCTTCTCCCCCTCCAGCCCTGCCCGCGGCCGCGTCTCCGACCAGCGGCGATCACAACGTGCAAAGGTTTGTGCTCAGCTCTTCCCGAGCATCGCTGCGTCGGCGTGAGTTGCTCCACCTCTCCGCCTGCGTACACATGCCCCTGTTTCTCCATCTCCATAAAGACAAATAACAATTTGGAGTGAAGCAGAGGGGTTTTTTTTGCCTCGGAGCCTTCAAGCCCCACGCTCCATCAATACTCAGCAGTGGCTCTGGGCAGATGCCACAGGTCCCACTTTGAAGACGCTGGCTCCTGGCCTGCCAGCCAAGCCGCCAGGAATTCAGAGAGGCTCAAAATAACCTTCCGGGGGCGATGCAATGGCATCACGTCACATCTCAGCAACTTTGTCCCGGAGGACGAAGCTTATAGAAGAGCAGTCAGTGATGCTGGGCCTTTCAAGTCCCGACTCAGCACGCTGCAAAGGCAGCCTTTACAAGCCTGACTGGGAAGACCTCTAAAGAGCAAAAGTCCTTCCCGGAGGCTTGGGAAGGCATTAGGATCATGGGGCTGCACGAGTCGTACTGCTGCGGAGGGCAGAACGGCCAAACTCTGGTGAAGAACCTCGGTGCCTGCTTACAGCACTGCTGCTATTCAAGCCCAGGTCTTGGAAACGCTGCTTACCCTGACGCATCCCGCTATATTCTGACACCGTCGTCATTTCGTATATTTAGAGGACTGAGACCCTTTTCCCTCCCTTCTCCCTGACGCCACCAGATGTGTGGTCTGGAGCAGAAACCTTTCTGGAGCTTCCTTGCCAAGCCAGACTTTCCTTGGCAGGAGAAGAGGGGGAAACCCAGCTGAAGGGGGTTTCCACTTTTCCAGAGCTTCTGCTAACGTGAGCAGCTGCCCGGCTGCTTTTCACACCGCGATCTGGAACGAGCAAAGAAACCACCCTGGCAACAAGGGAGCACATGAGCTGGAGGGACTTCCCAGCGCCCTGGCCCATTCGGCTCACGTGACGGCGCGGAGGGGAGCGCTTCTGCTCCATTTCAGGAACTGAGACTGGTCGCAGCTTCGCCTTACCCCGGCTGCTAAAGTTAGAGTAGTTCGGGGCTTGCTTTGGCATCGCCAGCCGCCTGACTAGGCGTTCCCCTTTCCAACCCACCGTGGCAGCTGCTGCATGTGACGCTGGGGAAACTGAGGGGGAGGAAAAGGGAAAAAAGGGGTCACCGGAGTGTCACGGACCAAGGGGAGGAAAGAAGGTCGCTAATCGGCTGGCAGAAACATCCTGGAGTAGCCCGAGGCAAGCCGCTTCTCGCAGCAAGTCAGCCAGCCCCATCCCTGCCAGGCAACGGTGGGCTGCTACTAGGATGAATAGTGGTTACAGGCGGAGATGGAATGGGGAAGACTTTTTACCGGGCATTTCTACCCAGCGTTCTGCAGGCAGACAAGTCACTTGCAGGTGTTTGGTTTCTTTTTCTCCTAGGATCCGCCTGCAGGAGCCCTTGCGGACGGACTCATACTGCTCATGTTGGACGGGGCTCTGAGCAACCCCATCTAGTTGAAGATGTCCCCGCTCATCGCACTGGGAGGCGGGGGGTGGACTAGATGACCTTTAAAGGTCCCTTCCAACCCAAACTATTCTATCTACGATTCTATGTTCCCAGTTGCCTAAAAGCTAGAGAAAACTTATTAGCACACACTGACGCTGAGCAAGTACCAGCTTCTGGGCCTTGCTAGTGTTACCTAGCCAGCTTCTGGTCACGTCGGCGCGCAAAGCAGCTCGGGAACCATATCCCAGCGACGTGCAGCTTTTGGGTCATTAAAGCTAAATCACACCCAAACATACTCTGTTTCGGGCTCCTTTCCAAACCCAGGCCAGGTACAACTATCCGGCCTGAGCCATCTGGGAAGACAGCATCACCATCACCAGGAAAGGCTTTTAGAGAGCGTGGCTTACCTCTCCGAGGTGGGGTCCTGGCAGTTGAGAGGGTACTTCAGCTCGATGACGTTGCTGTTCTTCTCCCGCAGCAGCCCTTGCTGCTCGGTGTAGTACTGCACCAGCTCTGCCAGCGTGGCGAACTTCTCGCCGCCGTACAGGTCATAGTAATCCCCCGTGTTCTGGATCTTAATGTGCGTCACCTCATCGTTCCTTCTGAGGAAGGCAGGCAAACGAGCGTGAGAGAATGGAAACCCAGCACCGGTCTTCAGAGCCCAGATGCCTCCTGACCACCACCCGCCTCTAAGCTGCACCCTTCGCCCAGGTGCCGCTTCACGCTGGCCACGTTCCTACAGCAGGGGAAGGGATGGATGCTCCTTGGCCAAGGTTACCCGGCCAAGAACTGACTGTACCTCACGAGCTCCCTGCCCGCTCTGCTTCCCAGACCCACCTCACGCAGAGGAGGGGAATAATTCCTATGCCATCGCTTCTAATCCTACACTACTTGCCCTCTTGGCTGGATGATGCTCTGACCTCGCTCTGGTTTACAGATTTCTATGCACAGGGGTATTCGCTATCATCTAATTCGTTTAAAAAAACAGGGGGAAAAAAAAAAAAATCACCCAAACCAATACATTGCTCAGTATTTGCAAACCCTATAAACCGTAGCGCAAGGGTTAATGCTTTCCCCTCTCCACTGGTGCCCTCCAGGCTCAAGGGAATATGGCTGGGTGCCTTTATCAGCCTGTTCTAAGAGCCCCCTTAACCCAGCAAAGCCCAGTCTCCTTCCTCAGAAGGCCACACTAACCTCCGAGAGGTAGGTTAATTGCATTTTAAATGCACTTAGCAGCAGCCCTCCTGAGCCGGGGAGACATGGCTGGAAGCCCATTGCTTGATGGACGAGCTGGGTCAGAGAGAGATTCGTAAATCTGGCAAATTTCTCCGTCTTTCCCGTGCTGAGCTGCTCCCAGCCTCTCTCAATTTGTTGCCAAAGCAACCGTGACAGTGGGATGCAGGGGACTCAAGGTGGTATAAGCAGCGTACCAGGTCAGACAGAAAAGCCATTTCCCAGAGTGGGGAATTAGAAAAACTACAGTGGTCTGTGCACGAGATTAAACGGAAGGAAGAACCGGACCACGGCAGGGGCTCTGGGGCTCCCAGTAGTGGCATTGCCCCCGTTTCTGCTATCTTTCTGCAGCAGGGGACAGCCCCCGTAGCAATGCAGTGAAAGACCAGATACCTGGATGGTATCCGATATCTCACAGCTCCACAAAATCATCTCCTGTTTAGTTCTCCTGGGCTGCAGGTACTGTCTACCTCAGAGTCTGGACTCTACCTCTTTATTTCGGAGAGAGGTTAAGATCTGGCCCTCGAATGCAAGCGGTGGCAAAAGGCTCCATCTACCTTAGGGGATTCTGGCACGGGGCAGAACACAGCCCGGCTGTGTCGGCTGGATGTGCGCACCAGGGTGCGTGGTAGCCTCGTTTCACTGTGTTTGTCACTCGCTAAGGGTCCCGGTATCACGTTAAGTCCGCACGGGGCTTGCGGTGGTGTCATTTTGTTTGGATACCTTTGCGCAAATTCCTCTAGTCTAGACAAGTGCTTGGAGCAGCACCAAGGTGGCCGGGTTCTCCTCCGGCAGAGGGGATCCAGCGGCTTTTCCATCCTGCTTTGCACATGCAAGACGGACGCCTGGCTCCGCGGGGAAGGTAAGAAACGACCTCTTCCCTCGTATCTCCTCTTGAATACTACACTGAACTATACGCTGCAAGGTCTAATGAAAGTCCACCGGGGAGGACTCTGCTGACTTTGCAATAACTCCCTCTCCCCAAAGGCCTGACAGCAGAGGACATCGAATTCCACGAGCGCGGGGCTGTGTATCTGCAGGACTGTGGGATGACTGGCGAAGGGCATACGGAACACCACGAGAAGTGCAGCGGCCTCTCCCGGTGACGGGATGGTCGCCGCCACCCCTGGGATGCACTCACGTTGCCCAGGGGCACGGCTGCCTTTACGTAACTACTGCCACGGATTTTCCAATTTCCACGTATCTCGGGGATTTTAACAGCCACGGCTTTTGGCACGCGAGGGGCTCGTCGTGTGCGCAAGCAGATTAAACGCTGACTGTCCAATATGCTGTGCTAGAGCACGCAGCAGCAAGCTCGGCAACAAGACGGTGCCAAGCTGGCACTTGGCAATGAGATCTCTGTGTGCTAAGCCTTGAAGAGCCCACAGAAACATTCACAGCAGCGTGCTAGCGCAGCCACTGCGTGCTCCTCCTCCAGACCTGCCTTTATTAGAAGCATGACTTACGATTAGACGGCAACACTCTTAGCCACATTCGAGCCACAGCCACCACATGTCACGCGGTTCTCCTTAAAACACCGTCCTGACAGATGGCCATATCGCCATTTACTCCATCCCAGCTGCTAAAGAGGACTTTGTCGATGTAGAATCAGCGGTTCCAGTTTGTGCTCACGCAGACCTTCTTGGATGCTTTGTCTGGCACCGAGGTGATTTCCAGTTAGTGCCAATCCAGTGGCAACAACCAGCTGAGTGTGGACAGGGACAGCATCCACAGCATTACCATTATCCCCCGTTAACAGCAAAACAAAACCAGCAGAAGGCTGACAAACAGGCCTGAGGTGAGAAAAATCTGCATCTGGATCCTGCACAGTCACACTACACCTTCATGACAAGGTCTTGGAGACAGAACCCGACTGTCTGTAATATAGGAAACCGGTGAGTGGCACTCCTGGGTATTGAGAGAGACCCCGTGAACTCTTCGCGGTACATCTGGGAAGTCTAAGTTCTGACCTGGCCTGCCACACCAACTCCAGCTGTCCTATGGGCAGAGATTTCAAAGTTTGGCAATATTTGCATCTAGGGTATGAGCAGAACTCGCTCGGTGGAAATGAAAACTGGCTGCGAAATTCAGATCCCAGCCAGCGCTCCGATGACAATGCCTCTTCTCCGAGAGGAGCTGGCACATAAAACGCTTCTGCCGTTCGTGCCAGCAGCTGGACGTGAAGAGCCTTTGTGCGGCGCAGAAGGCAGCAGACGAAACTGTGTTTTTGCCACTTGGCCTGAGGCTCAAAAGCTCCCTTCTTTCCACAGCTCCGTCCCCACATCCCAACCCCAGTGACCTACAAAGGCTCAGTTCACAGACCCACTCCCCACCCCCAAGGCCTTCGAGCACTTCAGGGATGAAAAGCAGAGAGATAATCAACGTCATTTATCCCATGAGCCCTCAAGGTCATGCTAAACACAAAGGGCATTGATCGATTCCCATTTCCTTCCCATTTTCTTCTCTTAAAGCTTGCGTCACCTCTTGCAGCTCCAAACTGGGCAGCAGAACTGGACTGCACAGTAGCAGCATCCATTAGAGTGGACCCTCGACATGCTGGCTGGTGAAATAAAGCACAAAGGAGATGCCCAGAATACTCAGCTGCCCTGTGCTGGAGGGCACGGCTACTTCTGACCAACACAGCTCTCATACAGGGATGCAGCACTGTTTAATAGCAGATGCCAGCTTTTTTGGCAGCTTCAGAGTCAGCACTCGGATAAGTGAGAGTTGCCTCCGTTCCGAGCTAAGCTTCTTTACGCTATCATCAGCGCAACTCCTTAGCTAGATACCCAGCAGGGTTTCTTGATCCAAAATATTCCAGCTTGTGAATCTGAGTCCATGCTGCAGTGACCACCAGCGCGGATGCAGTCTGCTCTTCTTCGCAACGGAGCCCAGTCAATAAGAAGAGGACTCGCAAAAAACCCAAACAGACCCTTTGTTGTCGCTGAAGGCAAAAGAACCACTTTAAATGTCAGAAATACCTTTGAGTGTTGCATCCCCAAAAGTCTTTTTTCGTCATGTGGTTTTCCTGCCTGTGTCAGACAGAGAAAGCCTAGAACTTCACAGCATGCCTGTATGACCTCTCTGACAAGCTGCAAAAAGCAATCCAACCCCCCCCTAAAGACTCTCTATGGAAAAAAAAAAAACAACAAGAAGATACTCCCACAGGGTTTAGAAACTTCACTGAATGTTTGCTTTCAACTAAATGAGAGCTTGGGCTCTCAGAGAAAACTCACTATCCACCAATACAGCACAACAGAACCAACTGACATTTGCATGCCATTTCAGAGACACAGCCAAGTGCATTCTAGAGATTAGGTGTGGGTTTCAAATTCTTCATGCCCAATTCCTAGGAAGAAGCAATTCAGCTGCTGCCTGAGCCCTACTGCTCACTTAAAGTGTTAGGAGCTCCAGAAAGCGCACAGGGACCAAGGACATCCAACTACTCAGCGAACTCGCACGTCGGCACCGTTTACCTATAGGACATTTATGTTTTTGCATTCCTGAAGGTGCTTCCCGCTCCAGAGAGATCCAGCCTTTTGCCCTGGGAAGAGATGCGAAGCACAGACCATTTGCCAACCATCTGCCATCAAAAGGAGGCTTTCGACACACTCCTCTGCCTTGCCAAACTTGTAAATAGCAGCAAACGAGCACAAGTAAGCCGAAGGTAGCCATCCGTTAATATTCCATCTCTAACCCAACGATCTGCTTCCAAACGAATTCAAGCCACTCCAGGACAAAAGAAAGACATCGTCGTCAGAGGAGAACATGCTTTCTTAAGGGAAGAAGGGTCTCGTGATAAAAGCACTTAGCCAAGATTTGATGATCTGATGTTCAGGACCTTCTCAGAGGCTCTCAAGGTGACTCTGGGCCCATCATTTGTTTCCCAGCCGTAACATGAAGACACTGCTTCCCTCAGTTGGCTGCCCTACATTGGAAGAAGCAGAATCAGGCCCACCTCTCGCTGAATGTTTGTGAGAGGTAGCCCTGGATTACAGGGCCTTAATAGGGCTGGTAGGTGCTATTATGATGAGACACAAGGACAACTGGTTTAGAAAAGCACCTCTTTCAAGCTTCTTTCCGTTCTTCTCCAGATCCAACTTTCTTCCTGCGCTGCAACTGCATTGTCTGCAGGCAGCAACTCAGCCAATTTAACACACCTGCAGTATTGATTTACTCCTTTTCGCAGAGTACCTATTCTATAGGACATAAAATCCTTCTTGATTGCACGTCTTAACCTGTAGCCAGAGTGTATTTGTACATGTTTTGTGTACAAAAAAAAAAAAAGTCCAGTTACATACAGGAATAATGCTCAATGTAAGTGTTAATCAGGAAACCACTATGGGAGACCGTAGCCCTGACAAGAGTTTGTTACCCAGAAGCACTTTGTACTGTATCTCATGAACGAGGGTAAGATCCATTCCCATAAAACGTGACCCAGTTACCAAACTAACGAGGTCTCTGACGGATGGTTCTTAACTGTCTTGGCATTTCCATTACTGTTGTGGCCACAGGCCAAGCACCACTTAGGCAAACTTTCAACATGCCTTTTCCTTTTGTTCAAGCTATTTACCCAGACCCGGCCAAATCTTTAAGAAGCTGTTCACTTTCTTCAGAAGCGATTCTAAATACTTGGTCTTCTGAAAACACGCTCTGGCAGATCCAGGCAAGCACTGAAGGCTGGAAACATGGGGCATTTCCTCTGTGGCCTCCCGCAGTTCTCCCCCAAGAGCCCTCACTTTCAAAAGGAGATCTATTTTGTTAAGAATCACGATTAAAAGTTGGAAGACTCAATATCAAAAGCAAACCCAGTACCAGGTCCTTCTAGGAAATGAGAGGTGACACAGCATACAAGAAAGGCAAGGAAGCTTTTTTAAGAGCCACTCATCAGAACTGCGACATGCAAATGAACTCTACTTGCATCCTCCAAAAATCCCCTAATAGCAGGCTCTGCTCCCACCATCCAGAGCAGCTTCCACAGCTCTCCTGCGAGGCCGGCTCCAGTTCAGAGCCCCTTCCAGGCTCCGAAGCTGAGCTATTCCTCCAAACAGTCCCATTCAGTGCAGGTTTTGTGAGCCACTCTAAAGAAAGCATAAAGCTTTGGAGTGCTGTCATTACCTTTAGCAAACACCTGCAGGAGCCAAACCCTGCAACGAGAAATATCACCCACGTTAAGTGACGCACTGATATAGAGCTATTCGATTGCCTGTGTTGAGGCCACACTGAAATACCTGCACAGAGCAGCGTTGCAGCAACTGCATGGGACAAAACAAGACAGCTCACATAGAGACGCAGCAGATATTACTACAGCCTTATTCAGAACGAATTCAGAATCTTTGTCATCATTACACTTCAGCTGAAGTTGCCAGCCCACCTCCCTCCCCGTCGATGCGCTCCACATATTTGCTGGAGTGCCCAAAGAATAAGATAAGCCAATAAATCCAAATTCAGTATCTAGTACTGACGTACCACCGGCACACAAAGACTTTTCAGAAACACAGCCCTCTCGGCACTGGACTATAGCAGGTGTGTCTGATCCTCGGTGTGGAACAAGCTCTTGAACTTATCTGCAGAGATGTCCCGAGAAGAAGCGTGTTTCGGAAAAGGAAGGGCTGATGAAAGGAGCCAGGTTTGGCGGATTACAAACTGCCAGAGGTTTGGACTCAGAGCTGAGGATTTTTTGAAAAGTTTTTTTTCTATTAAGACCAGGACAAACATCATCTGTTCGTTAACTGTATCGTGGCCTCTCCATGTGGCTTGCCTTTTTCCCTTTAGAGCTGGAAAAAAAAAAAAAGCCCTGCGAAGACTTCTTGCTGTAATGGTAAAGGCTGAAAGAGCGCACAGAGGTAAAGAAAGAAAGAAAGTGAAAGCAGCCACAGAGTTTCATGGAAACCTTCTCATAACTTCTGCAATGTTATTTCCTAGCCTCTCTTCAGGGACACATATCTGGATACGCACCAGCACACGGTCACTTGGTGTGTGGTCTGGTCAGCCAAAACTCTATCGCCTGTTTTCTTTTCAGCCCACATCCTCTCTGGAATTAGAAGGAGCTGCATTTCCCCTCACTGGCTTTCAAAAATCCTTGAAGAAGCTGAAAGGGGGTTGAAAGAAGGAGGAAGAGGTTTTGATTGTTTTCCTAAAGGTACTTTCTCCTACTGACACCTCTTTCTTAGGTACTTCTTCAAAGATATCTGTATTGTGTCCTTTGAAAACCTTCTATTTCTCAGAAAGGAAAAAAAATATAAAGACCTGTCCAGTTCTGAGATTTAAAAAAAAAAAAAAGCTCTTGCAGGATACAATTCTAGGTGAGAATAATAACACATTACACACACACAGATGGAGCAACGTAACAGGGAAAGGGGAAGAACACAGGGGACAGACAGCTGCCCAAGTTTTCAGCTTTCACAGCACACAAAGCTACTCATTCTGTACTCTATTAGGTGTTGCACCTCTAATTCCCAAGAGCATTTACGCACATGTTTTGGGGCCATCATGAGTGGGAAAAGAGCATATCACTTCGATGAAGTATAAGCAAATCTAGTCTATCTAACCAGTGACCGTGTCCAAGCAAATTTTCCACACCTGAGACTACAGGACAACCCTCGCCTCAAGTCATGGGACAGAGATGGGACGAGCCAGGAAGGAGCAAGGACTTGCAGGTAAAAGTAGTCAATAAAAGAATTCTTTCCTTGTCTTCAGTTCTTGATGCCTCATAGCTCAACACGTTGCCTCTAAGCTTGTGTGTCACGTTTAATGTACTTTCCTGGAAACATGGTATATGTCACAGCTTTGGTTTACTCAGAACTGTGAGAGTTGGTCAGACTTTCCACTGAGTTATAGTCTGTCAGTGGGTTGTGGTGGTATTGTTCAATACCATGATATTAAGGCACGCTGTATTGCTCTGCTCTTGACTTGCATCTTGTTACTGCAGGGCACCGTTCATGCATTAAGAGCATTAATTGGCTGGATCTTATGGCCAAAACAATACTCTTATTAAACATTTACTGCAACACAAAGGTCTCCCTGCAGTAGAAAGCAGAAAGAGGTAAAGAAATAACAGCAATAATACAACTGCTCTGGGACTCCACAGGCAGCCGTAGCTGTTCCACGGGAGGCCAAGTTTTTATCCACTCGCTTCCAACACGTGCCACAGCCGGACGAGGGGAGGCAGTGGACCAGCACAGGTGGGAAGCAACAAACCACAACAGCAGAAACACACGTGGCCTTCGGCTGAGGCACAGGGACAGAGCCGAGGGAAGAAAACCACGCAAACCTGTGGACTGACTCCACAGCACGAGGGGTGAGTGCTGTAATGCAGGTGTGGGAACTGGCTCTCCCGGCAAAGCCATTTACCCTGCTATTTCAGGGTAATTATACTGCTAGCTGGGTATCTTTCCGCATCAGGACTCTGTTGCACAGCCACAACCTGCATCTGCTTGCACGCTGCCTGGCTAAGCAGGTGCTGTCAGTGCTTCGCTTTACAATCAGACAACACCCTGACTCACAAAATTACATGAGAAGAGACACTAAGCTCACATGAAGATAACCCCCCCGTTTTACACGTATTCCCTTGCCGTCATAGCTTGCTCAAGGCAGCTCTCTGTGACTGAGTTTATTTTCCATTCTAATTAGAAGCACTTCCTGCCTCTCTCATTAACTCGCAGCCACTTCTGATTGCAAGATTACTGGGGAGCTAGTGAAGTCAGATCCAAACACTCCCCACCCAGCCAACGCATGGGAAAAGCCGGACTTTTTCCCTTCCGATGTGTTGCTCCATAGCGTGAGAAGTTGCGGGCGGTCGGAGCCATCTGAGAGGCAAAGGGTCGGACCGCTGGGATATATTCCCCAGCACAAAAGGAAGCATTCAAAAAAAAAAAAAATAATAAAAAAAAAAATAAATAAGGCAGCTACGAAGTCTCCCTTTTGCCAAGCTGAGGAATGACTGTGCTTGGCAGAAAGGAGCGCAGGTTCGAGCCTGGTGACAATTGCAAGGAGGGAAGAAATAAGGCCGAGAAAAAAGTTTCATCTGAGCCGTTAAAGGCAACAAGGAGAGGATAAAGTCTCGGCGGAGCGGTTTGGCATTGCCGTGCTGCTCTGAGCTGCCATCAGCCCCCGCAGACCCAGGCTGTGGGGGGAGAAGTGCACGGGGAGGGACCGAGGCTCCAACTGTGCTGCTGTTGCTCACATTCTCTTAGATATCATTGCCCTGCCAGGTGGAAACGCTCTGTCCATTCTGTCCTTTGCACAGAGTTTCTCTAAACACAACATTGGTCAAAGGATTTAGAAACTCACTGGAGTTTCCTAAACAAAATGAGGGGGTTTAAATTAAACAGAAGCCACCACAAAAAAGAGGTCTGTGTTGCAAGTGCCTGGAGAAACCTTTGCTGAGCTATTTCCCTGCGAGGCATCAGCTGGATAGCGCTCACGGAAGGTTCATGCCTTGAACCCACAACCTGCTTCTTTTATCTCAGGGACTCGTTGGGTTAATGTTACTCTTTGCCTCTTCGCTGTAATTCACCTTCAGAGAGTTCTACCCAGTGCATCTGCTCCACCGCATCGTAAGGGGCTACATTCACAAAGACCACCGGCAAAACGGCAGCGTTCCTTTCTGCAATTGCCTTGGTCCCAAAGAACACAAGAGGATTTTAAAGGTGATGCGCATGATACTGCCTGGGAACACAGCCACTGTCAGGCTGGTCAGCAAGCTTAGTCTCTTATGGAGGTGCTACAGGGATCCCTTAGAGACACGGAAAACAAGCCTCTCTCAAAGGCAGCTACGTTAAGTTCCTTTGAAATTGGAGTGAGATAATCCATTCCTGCTGGGAGCGAGCATACTCTCTGCAGAAAATAAGTGGGCTTGTTATCTTCCCTCCTCTGGCAACAACGGTGCTGGAAGCACACGCAAGCACAGAGCCGACCCTGGCAGGACAGGGGCACATACGACCCCCAGGGATGAACAAACCGAGGGCAAAATACTGTGTGGCTTTTAGCACAGCCTCTGCAGCGATGGGGAGAGTTCAGCGACCCTTTTCCTTCAAGTGGTACCCACAGAGAGGTACCACAGAGCACCTCTCCCCTTGCACATCCATTAATCGGAGCAGGGTGTGCTGGAGGAGTTCGAGACAGCCCCTTCGTCGTCTCCTCCTCCTCCTCCGCTGCCGTCTGCTTACCTGACGGAGAGAGTGAAATCTCCTGGGTTGCTCTTACTGGGTCGAGCCAGAAAGCTGCCATGGACACCCCTGGTGAGGAGCAGCTTCTCTGCCTCAATTCCGCTGATGTTGGGATGAAACCACCTGCAAAGTGCAAAATGCGACACGTGAAACAATAATTAATCTGAGCCTGCCCCGACTGCCTTCCCTGCTGCCCGAGGGGCAGACCCTGTCTTCCTACCTGCGAGGCAGGCAGAGCCCCGATCCCGTGTAGCAGCTCACCCCCTTTCCTCCCCACCACATCGCAGAAACAGAAACCCCTTCCATTCAGATGTTACCGTGGAGAAAGTCTTCTCGGACATCCATCAAGAGAGGTCCCTTTCCCAAAGGGCTTTGTCCCCCTCTTCCTCGGATCAGGCAAAAGCAAGAGCCCCACATGCTTTCTGCAGCACAGACAGGAGATTCCCTCTCTGGAGGAAACCACTGCCTGAGAAAATAGTTTTTTTGACTTTTCTGGCTCCAGGTCTGATCCTGGCCGGCTGCTTCCCACCCAGCACCTACCAGTTGTCGTGTTGCTGGCAAATGAACTGGGACCAAGACAAGACCTGCATCCCTAAGGGCACTTAAGGCATTTCTTTAAGGGTTTCCCAGCACGCCTCCTGACACAAAACCCAGAAAAAACTCCAATATCAAGGGCACTAAACCTCTTGTTCTCCCCAGCAAGAACACAAGCCTCAGGCCTTCGGTCTCTCCCATTTCAGGTTTGTTACGAAGAGGGGATGCTCAGAGCTGGAGAGAGGAAAGGCTTTCCTTTGAGACTCTGTCCGGGAAGGAAAGGCACGCTCTGGTCTGCAATACGCTGCGGCAGCGATGAGCCCTTACGCCGTGCGAGGATTTCTTACACCCTGGTGCAAACACAACGGCGAGTGCGTGTTCCACGATCTCCCTCTTTGCCCAGTCCACGGAAGATAACAAGTCTGCTCCGGCCTCAGCTAAGGCCAGCTTGGACTCTTCAACTTAAGATGAAGCAGCTGCTTTTTAACTCTAGTTAGTCACAGCTCAAACTGTGGTGCCACAGCCACCTTTCCCAAGGGTGCAAAAGCAAACGTCCCCAACCGCACAACTGCTGTGTCCAGTGCTGGGACCAGTACATAGCCAGGGAGGCAGCAGCGAAGGAAAAAGCTGCTTTGCACGCTGCTGGCAAGGAAAAAACAGTGCAGTTGGTGCACATGTGTAACAGGACATAGTAGAAGAGGGAAAGAGAGACAGCTCACCCTAAGGGGAAAAATGTTTCGTCATATTGTGCGCTACTTTAATGTAATCTTTGTATTTTAAGTGTCACCAAACCACCTACTTACCTCACTTCTGATGCTATCAGCCTTGACCAACTTTTCTTGATGGATTTGCAAGAACTGGTGTTTCCCCAGGCTTTAATGTGTACTAAATATGCATACTAGACCGATGATTTCCCACGTGGCACCAGTTTTATCGCTCAATTTTTCAGAAGCCACTGGAAATCCACTTTCTAAATGCCAGGCTCTTTTGAGTAATCTCACAAGTCACCCAAAGAGCACCCCAAACTGCGAGTCACTCGATTCTGAAAGTATTGCTCAGTTTTAGCTCATGCTCCAGCAGATATTTCTGCATGGGACTGCTGTAATATTTTTCGTGAGCAAAGAGGAGAAGATGAGCCACAAGTACCACTGTATGATAACAAAGCTAGCTTATCGAGCGTGTCTGGGCAGCGCCAGCTACAAGAGAACAGGCTGCACACTCAAAACTCCCTTCAGAGTAAAGGCTGATGTTGTAAGAGTTCCTGCATAGGCGGACAGGTCTGCGGCACCGCTCTGAACCAAAAACCGCAACACTGAAGTTTTCCAAGCCAAGTGAAATGTGGGTTCTCAAGAGGAGCGTATCTGGAAACATTTAGTAAGCTAGTTTCTTGTAGACAGCTGTCTGCGGATCAGATTAGCGAACACACTGTCCCCCCAAAGGGTCTGCAAGTTTATCTCGATTGCTGCGGAGAAATGCGTAACCTAGCGTCTCGCCGAGTGCCTGTGTTAGGAAATACACCCAAAGACTCAACCTACAAACATAAGCACACGCACACTCGTTAGAGTGTGTTTGTCTCCGAGATACACACAGAAAAGGTCAAGAAATGTCACCATCTCCTCCACAATTTGGGATTTCCTCCCTCCCACCACAAGCCAAACAGTTTTGATTAAAGATCCTTGAATTCTGGAGGAGGAGAGGTCTATTAGGGAAGGGCCATGGAAACAGATGGTAAACAGGAATCCCAGCGTTTCCAAGCCTTATATTCCTGACATCACAGGAGTGACACCCTTGCATAAATCCACTGCCTGTAGGGCCAGCACTTAACTGTGCCACAAAACCGCTACTGGCATCGGAACGAAAGCCCCTAATGGAGCTTAATGGAGCTCAGGGAAAACGCAAAGCTGCCAAAGGCCACACATCATGTTTCCACTGAGTGCCTAATGGCAATAAAACCAGCACAATATTACTAGCCAGAACATAGTGGGGAAAAAACCTAAGGAATTATCTCTGGTAAAACAGCGGGATGAGAGCTCTTGTAGGCACGTACCCATAGCCGCGAGCACACACCGGTTCTGCGAATATCCCGGTCAGTGTGACAGCAGTGTCCGCCCAGGGGTGCACAACCCTCAAAAACCACCCTGAAAACAGAAGCTACGCACCCCCCCACACCTCCCCTCATCCCCTTATCGCTCGAGGCTCCCATCTAAATACTTCTTGTCCTGGGGTGCTGTGCCTCAGCTGTGCAATGCTGAGAACGGACCACGTTGCGTAGGTTGGCAGTGTCGGGAAGAAAGCAGAGGTGCTGGGGCTGTAAATCTTCCAGCATCCGAGGCACTGGGCTCCCACAAACAAGAAGGTAACGTGAACAAAAGGACCTTATGTCCAACCTCCCTCCAAGTGGAAGGATGAGCGCTTGGGAAGGGAGGATCGTAATCCTCTTTTCCACCACAGCCACAAAAATCTATTTGCATCAGAGACAGGGAAGGAGTATATCGGGGGCAAATTTGGGGCTCTGTCAACTTTGATGTTGTCTTTGTGTCACTAAACAGAAACCTAAATGCTAAATGCCCTTTCCCTTAATGACTCCCACTGCTTGGACAGGAACCAATTCATACACGCATACACAGACAGCTTGTGATTTAGCTTGCGAGAAGCACAAACAATGAGCTGAGGAGAAAACCTTCGCAGCCTTCACAAACAGAAGAGGGAGGAAAGGCAATTTCAAGTTTCAGCAGCAAAAAAAAAAAAAAAAAAAAAAAAAAAGAAAAGAAGAAAGAATAAAAGGGGAAAAATCCCTCCGCAAGTATAGGCACCTCTCCCATGGATTTTCAGAACAAAGAAAACCTCCTTGCACAGCTCATCTTCGGAGGGCTTCTTGAGCCAGGGAAGACACTCCAGGCCTGAAAGAAGTATTTTCAAATTTGAGATCATCTCCATTTGGGAATTCCAGTCCTGAAATCGAGCACTTGCTCCCCAGAGGCTTTTCTGCCTGAACTATGCAGGAATTTGCAAAAACCAGGAGGTTTGTTGCAGCACACATCCTCAACCCCTACATGCAGCAAATGGCTCTCCCACTCGCAGGGTATTCTGGCACACCTATTTCCAGGTCCCAGCTCACGCCCCGTTCCTGTAAACAGGGGAATTAAAAAAACAATAGCAAAACCAGACAAAACTGAACTTCAGGCTCTTTGGTTTGTGAAGATTGCCCCATCCTTCTCAGTGTACACCAAGAGCCTGTCTGCTCTAAAGCTCTCTGCTCCTTCGTCCTGCGGGTGCCACGGCCACTGCATCACCAAAGGTGCTTTTACCAATCCAGCTTGTTTTTCTCCTAGACCTGGAGCAAGCTGTACTTGCAGAAAACAACTTTAGAGCTGTTTTTCATTATGGTTTTTGCTGGAGTACATTTGTTGGTAAGCAAAACCAACCCGCAACAGAGCAGACAAGAAGAAAGCACCAACCCACACATCTCTCACTAAACGGCAATACTAAAACCTGCAAACAGCCTTTGACAGTCCCACAGCCTGCAAGCTCTAGCTGGGTGTCGGAGGAGCAAGGACCACTCACTTGCACGTGAACCCTGGGCTTCGAATCAGACCTTTTGGACTCACGGATTGTTTATAGGAAGATCTGCAATATTCTGAGAAAGCAAGCAAATAAAGAGGATCCAAACTGGATCCCCAGCATAGAGGGAAAAAAAAGCTCATTATTAATATCACGCCATTGTGCCAATGTCAGCAAATGACAAATATTATTGTACAGTAGGTCATTCAGGCAACCGCTCAATTGTTAGCGCTTTTTGCAGAACTGAGTCACCCCTAAAGAATTGCTTTAAATAAGACTGGGGATCTAACAACTTTTCATCTCTACCTCTACAAGTAAATATACAGAGTCTACTTCAGGCAATACTGCTTTCCTGCTAAGAAATGCATTTCCTTTCCATCGTTCAATCCATCTCAAAATCAAACCTAAATGAAAAAGGCACCTGCAAGTGCCTTTCAGGAACCGAAGCTACACAAAGAAATTTATTAAAATAAACAGAGAGAAAACGGAGAGACTTGTGTGCAGTACTAAGTCCCCGACACAGACTAACTGAAAGATAGTGCTTGGGCTGCCGAGGAGGGACCCCCGGCACGTGTAGGGTTCGGTACACCGGAGCGCGGCACGTTCAGAAGCAGAAAAGTCCGTCAGCCACCAGAAAAGCCACCAGAAAACACGTCGTGAGAAACCAGGCACAACCGAGGGTGCCTTGGGGGTGGCAGTCACGGAGGTGGCGTGTCCCCAACACCGCTTTCCTTGCGGGGAGCCCCTCAAAACACCAGCTCCGGGTTTTATCTCCCCACGCTACAGCCGCTCTTCGCCAGCTCTCGCACCCCTGCGGCTGAACGGCTCCCAGCACCACGAAAGCCTTGTGCACGCCGTGGCACGGCCCCGTTTGTGGCCTTTCTCCATGTTAAAAATTATCAAAAAATGTCTCTTTAATTACTAAAGAGTCGTCGTTTCCATACAGTATTACTCATTTCCTCCCTAACATGAGCAGGAATGCTTTCTTCTGCTGGAATGCATCCTTGTGCCCCTGTCTTGGGACAAAATAGAACAAGTAGTTGAGCAACACCGTTACACCCTCAGAAATCTCTAAACCAAGGCATTTTTAAAAGCCTAGTTGGGAATCCCAGTGTTCTAAACAGCTCCAGCAAACATCCCACGGATAAAAAGCACCATACCTGAAATGATACTTCTGAAATGATTCAGACGCCACTGGATGTGGCATCGGGGAATCGGGGTGCCAGCACCCCGATTCACCAGCAGACGCACTCTTGAAAATGACCGTCTGAGATTACCCCAGAGGGATATGGCTCCTGGCTCACATACTTACGGAGCTGTGCTGGTGCCTAAGATCCTTTACCCTATAAGTAAACAACAAAGTTCCTAAGTGAGGTCCCAAAGGGGATAGGAGCAAGTTATTCCAGCTCACCACCTTTTCTTTTTCCCTTTTCTGACACAGCTCGAAGAAGGTACAACGTGCTTCTTGCACAGAAAAGAAAGCTGCCAAGTGAACACGCTGGCTGCTGAGACTCATAGACCAGCAGCCACAGGATATCTACCCCAAAATACTGCACACATGAAAGCCAGAGTCGCCACTGAAGACTTGAAAGCAATTGCCACAGGGCTTGGGAACAACACGTGCCCGGGGTTTCACTGCGCTTATTTTGGGGCATCCCCAGAGAAGCCGGCCCCAGGTGCAGATCTATTGCAGCCCCACCAGCGCCTGGGTTTGAAGGCAAATTTAGCCCAACGTCGGCAAGAGAATTTGGAGCATTTGTAATGGTAAAAACTTCTTTTTGTTAGGCTTGGAGAGGATCAAAGCAAACGTGGCTCAAGAGACAACGCCTACGCGCTTCGTGTGTGGTTTAGCGGCGTTTGGTTCAACACAAACTCCAACCCAACCAAGCGGAGGTGGTTCAAGAAACTGGAAAAGGGGGAGGAGGGGACCAACCGCCACCACATTTCCCTTCTGCTGTGCTACAGCCTCTTGACGCTAGCCGGGAGCAAGGGTCAACGTTCACAGCAGATGCTGTCGATCCGGGGCAGACGGAACCCCCGGTTCCCCAGCCAGAGTCCCCCCGTTCCCACCGCAGTGAAGGAAGGGCAGGATGCGGACCCTGCCCTTGGAGGCAGCCAAGCAAATAAACAGCTGAAGCTTCTTCCAGCAGAAAAAAAAAAAAAAAAGAAAAGAAAAAGAGGAGGCTGACTTGTGAGAGCAGGCGTAACTTGGGGCGACGCAGCACTTTGCAAGGCTTAAGTTTCCTATTCAGCAAATAGGAAGAAGTCTTCAGAGCTGCTTAAAGGATCCAGCCACTTACTATCCATTTAAAGAGAATATAAAGATCCATCAGTTTGCTGTGTTTGCACGCAACAGAGACGCTCCTTTCGGTGCTGAACTGCAAAGGATCCATACCAACCGAGCTCTCGCCATGTAATTGAGGCAGAAGTGAGGCTGAGGCAGTCACAGAAGCAATTAACTCTCTGTAAGGTCATTAATCCTTAGAATGGGACTAGTAGGTGCAAACTTTGGGGCCGAGTGAACGCTGCTGTCCTATTCCTGCAAGAGACCTCAGGTATGGAGGAGGAACACCCATGAATCGGGATCCTGGCTTAGAGAACAGAGAAGCAGCTCTTTTTTTTGGAGGGAGATTTGCTTAGACTGGGACTCAGACCCTGCACGGCATGGTTTGCTCTCTACAGCTTGGGGAATATCGTGCCCACGCACTCGGAAAAGCCACTTTGGCCCCTCAGCTGCCTGGCAACTTGGCCAACCAGGTTACTGTAGGAGACCCAGAGCTAACAGGGATTATTTAGACCCATTTGTCAGAGGAATTCTGCCTGCTGAAGAGACCAGCATCCGTCACGCTCACTGGTTTCCACGAGGAATGACAAAGGCATTCCTCACTTGCACGTTTGGGGCTTTCTGCAGATACAATTCAGGGTAGGAAGAGCTACAGCACCGCAGCTTTCTGAAGGGCGGTGGAAACTTGCTCGTGTGAGCAGGGTGTTCCTTCACAGACCACCTGAGGTTAAGCTGAACAAGGAAGACTGTACTATGAGAAATTGTCAGCGGACCGCATGCTGCCAGCGGCTTTTTGGTTTATAACCCCCTCCAGGCTGCAAAAGGAAGAGCAGACCTTCTAGAAACCACTCCGGACCCCACGCAAAACAGCACGCATCCAGAGCGTCAGTATTGCTAACGTCAAGCATTGAAAAAAGCAGTTAGATTTGGAGCGTAGGGTTTGACATACAAAACAGGCAGTAAAAGCACAGCTGCGTTCTCCTCAGAAGACACTCAGGGTCACCTCGTCCAAGCTTTTCTCTGGATCCACCAGAGCTGGAAGTTTCCTCTGCCCAAAACAGAGATGTTGTGATACTTGCTTGATAGGAGCGGAGACTCCCGGAAAGGTGCTCCGCTTTGCAGCGGGTCCAGCAAAAGTGCAGCACGTGGTGGTACTGACACAGACCCACCTGCGGGATGTCCCTAAAGCAAGAGGCTAAAACATCGGCCAGCAGCGAAAATCCACAGCAAGGTGCTTGCATAGCATGGCATTTCCCAGACCTTCTGGGGGAAGGAGGGGAAAAAAAAAATTGAAAAAAAAAAGAGGATAGACTTTCCTAAAAATATGGAAATAAGCAATTCCACGTTAGTTGAGGAGAGAGGTCATACTTGTCCTGTGACGTTAAGGCTTCATTTAGCAAACTGTGCATTTACTATACAGCAAGGCTGCTGTTTGTTTCAGCATGTTTCCATACTGAATTATTAGCATTCACATCTTCATTGAAAGCCGTTCTACACAGGCATGGCTGCATATAAAGCATTTCTCAAACCTGACAGAGCTGCAACAGCCTCCTTTGTTGGTTCTAGTCTGGTTCAATTCAAATCCCATCAGAAGACTCATTATACCAAGCATAGCCTCAAGGGAGTGTATTAAATAAATATACCCTGCAAATCTATTCAATTCTACATACAGGTAAATATTTTCATTTTCCTAAAGCAATTAGCATCATGACAGCTAACCGTGCCAGTGCACATCATCTAATATCCCCCAAGACTTTTGTGAACAATTTTAAAACAAACAAACAAAATCCTCACTACATTTCTAAATCAGCATACCCATTTCCATAGCAGGTACAGAAGTCTGCGTTGCGTTCTCTGGGGTGCGACAGTCACTTCCATAGAAACCGGCTTGCTTCCTTCCCGATGTATTTTACAGAGCGTTTTCCTAATGGATCTCACACTCCGGTGAGAATGGTTAACTACTTTCTCCGAGAAGGTACACATCTTATTTTCACCAAATTCCAGTAGAATCTAGATGTCTAACATCCTTTGGCTCATTTAAAGAGCCCAACTTTTGCACAACCCAAGTCCTCGCCACTAGCACAACCAGCCAACTCAAAGCAAACGAGGTGTTCATGCAGAAAGTCCCTCCTGTTCCACAAGCAGTCCTGTTTACTCCAACCCTTCAAGATAAGGAACAGCACAAGCAGATGGACTGGTTGCTGAGACCCTGACCCCCAACAGAGGTTGGCAGGATTGCTCCCAACAAGCGGATTCACAGTTTTTACCCATTCTCAAATTGTCTCAGAGAGAGGATGGTGCCTCCAGCCTTTCCGCAGCCCCCCCCACCCCCGATCACTCACACAGGCAGGGCAAAGTCATTTCTAGCTGCTCCATCCCCCTTTGCCAACAGGTTTTGACACCCAGATAAAGACTCCAGTGACAAATCTGGGACAGAGAGGCGCAGAAGCTTGGCTCGTGCGGCACAACCCGTACTTCACGGGATATCGTTGCCGTCCCCTGGTTCTTGACAAACCCTTCAATAAAAGTAACGCAGGCTCTCAGAGTAACCACACAAGAGCAGGTAAGCAGGAGAAAACCCTGCTTTTGACAGGAGTAACCAGTTTCCCCCACCCCTACGGCTGAACTGCTGAAAAGAGCAATATTAAACATCAAGGATGAAAAGGTGCGCTGGGCTGGAAGAGGCCAGAGACCCTTCTTTGCTGCAAAGCAGAAGTCAAGCTCTCCTTTCAGGAGGGGGCAGATCGGTAGTTTTTGCAGGCAAACTGTAACTATTCACAGGGTTTTGTAGGCTTCTCTTTTAACCAGCTGATGTGCCCCACTGGGTTTAGATACCACAAAAAAAGAGCAGGTGCCAGCAACCCCCTTTGCGTGCAGCGGCCAGCCGAGGCTGAGGGGGCACGAACATTTCCAACCGCCAGCCCCACCTCCTGCAGAAAGGCCAGGTTTCCACTGACACCCTGTGAAAAGAAACGGGGTTTTGCTCGGTGTTTCGCCCCCCCCCTTCTTCAATTTCAAGGCATATGGTCAGTGAACGCGTGTGCACAGAAGGACTTCCCCGGAGAAAACACAACCAGAACAACGCAGAGCACTACGCTGGAGCCAAGAGACGAGGCAAAATAGTCCAGCATAGGCTCAGTGACATTGACAGGAGTGGGCACAGCCAGCTTTGGGGTGCCGATTAGCCTAGCTGTGCCCATTCCGCATGGCCGGGTCCTGCAGAACTCTTTTGCCAGGCTCAGCTCAGAGACACTCTCACTTCTGCCCAGCAAAGCAGCAGGAGAGCCAGAGACACAAAACTGGGCGCCCTGGTCCTACATACCAGAGCCCAGGCTGCTAGCCCACTGGCAAGCCCCAGTGAAGCCCCTGGTGCTGTTTTCGACAGCTACCAACACTGCCGTGAAGGATGACCAGCGCTGCTCAGTCTTCTTGCCTTGCTGCACCGCTGGAACCGCGCTGTCGGAACGGCTCACAACCCCTCGGCGGGTTAGATATAGAAGCCACGTTCCCTTCTCGGCAGCTTTTCAAGCCGGCTAGCGCGTCAGAGGGCAACTTTTCCATTTCATTCAGCAGTCTCTGGGCCGGTCCTTCCTGAGACGGTCCCCAGCCCATCTTCTGCAGGAGATGCTACTGGTGCTTGCACAGAGCGGGTGCGAAACAGCCTCGGCTGCGGCGATGGAAACTTCAGCCTACGTCTCTGCCCATTAGACAATGACCTTCACGAAAGGCAAAGCAGAGCTGCTTTGAACTGCAGAGCAGCAGCGTACCTAACGCTCCTCTATGTCAAATTCAAAGAGGGGTTTTAATTCACCACCCACGTTCTGGTTTGAAACTCGAATACTACAGTCAGAAACGGTTTCATATGCAGCTCTTTGGAAGAGCTTTTCCACAAATGTCACTTGCAAGTCAGTGCGCGGGGCAGGGCGGTTTCAAAGAAACTGGGTTTAGCTAGGGATTAGCAGTGGCCTCCGACGACTACGTGGGTAAGACCAGTTTTATGACTTTGTCCTTTAATTCCACTTTCAGTCCTGCCCCTGGAGACCTGGCGGAAGGTGGCTGGACAGACCCACCGCTGTCGTCCTGGGGAAGGGGGCGGCTTTTGCTGAAACACGAAGAGGAGAGCACACATACAAAACCCAGAGAGAGCAGTAAGAGCACTCCAGGAGCTCTTTCCTGCAGGCCTTACAGAAATAGGAGCAGGCAACACCCTCCTGGCAGGGAGCTGGTGCAGACAGTTTCCATTTACTGGCTCTGGAGCCTCAGCTGGCATTAATTGTTAATTAATATAAATTCACATCTGTCCTATCTCCCTGACACATGCAAGATTCTGCACTCATCTACTCCCTATGATTCAGTCCCTTTATCTAAATTATTCTAGTCCATGCTTGCCATTGGCACATCTTCCTCTTTTCACGCGCTGTCCCATTCATTCACCTTCTGAGCCATCCACCCCGTCTCCCCCACCTCCTAAAAGCAGCAACACGTTCATGCTCTGTCACAGTCTCTTAGCGAAGGGTTTCAAGTTGGTTAGGTGTCTAAAGCAATGATTTGGCCTAAGAAACCAGAGAGCTTGTTCAATCTGGCTGACATCAGAACAGAGAGAAATCATTCCAAGGACAAACACCACGAAAAACTCCTGTCGCGTAAATAGCGGCCAGTTAAGGCTACGCATCAGTACCTCTGCCTGGGATGGATGCACACATCATCCAGAGGACCTGGCATCTCTCTGCGGTCCCAGATTCTCTGCTTTGCAAAGCCTGCAAGGGTTCACTCTGCTTCTCTGCTTTAATGTGAAACTGCTAAAATTAGCGTTTTGACTGATGCTCTTTCCTCTTCAGAAACGGACCCCACTCTTTTCTCATATCTTACTAATACAAACCAAAGCGCACAGCCTGCAGTATGCCCTCCTTCATCTCTCGAGCCGGTGACTGGTCACTTAACCACGGAGATGTAGCAACTACACCATGCGAGACAGCATCGCTCCAGCTGCGTGCAGTCCCCTTCGCTAACTTGGCTCCCATCTAGCCGGGACACGGTCTGGACCGATCAAGGTGTAGCCAAGTCCTTCCCTGAGCTGCTGTCAGGTTCGAAGCCTGTAGTGACAAGCGCAGGCACGGAAACCCTTAATCCAAGCGTGTTAAGGTATTCCTTTTCTACATCTTAACTCCCTTTATAGCACAGCCACGATCAGGAGCAAAGCCCCACCGTGACAGATACTGCAGAAAGCTCTCAAAAAGCCGTCCCCGCAACAGGATCTCACAAGGTGAAGTCTGGGAAGAAGAGCGTGGGAGAGACCAGCAGTAGCACGGCTGGCTGAAGTTTACCCAGTGAGACCAGGACTGGGACTGGGACTTCACGCTCTTATTAAACGCAGCCTCCAAGCCTAATTTTCATTAAGGCTGACCAGCCTTGGAAGGGCAATACACGGTTCAAAGAACCTGAAAAGGACTCAAAAGCTTGCAGGCTCGCTCAGCCCTGTCTCCATCGCTGACTGCCCACTCCGTGAAAGTGGCTCTAGGCAGGAGACAGCACGAGCACTGGGGGAAAAGAAAAGTCTGTGAGTACAGGTTCACTTCTCTAAAAAGGCTGTGATCTAAGATGCGAAGAGTCAAAATGCAATCACATGGTTACCTGTGATCTCTCTGGGGAAACCCAAGGCTATTAATCAGGTCATCAGCTCAAAAATAGCAATTTCCAGAAGAAAAGCCAGAAACTGCAAATGCAGACCTTCCCTTTGTGGAAAATACTTCTATTCGCAGCGCACCGCACATGATTTTCACTCTCTGTGTTAAGGAAGCCGGGGTGAACTTTACAGACAAAAAGTTGTGTTCTTACCCTTCTCATTAGATACCCAGCACGACAGCCTCGCTATAGGGTAAAACAGACAGCAGACCGCCACGTTCATATTTTTACTTTTGACCCGAACAACCCCTTGCCGGGCGGGAGGCTGTGACACAAACCAACTCAGCCGAGTACCCTCCTACAGACTCTCGTGGCTCCACGGAGGATCTTTGTCCCAGCCGTGGACAGGGACACCGGCAGCTCGTCAGCACATCTCTTCTGCAGCCACGCTCAGCTACTCGCAGGAAAACTACCATGATTTCAGCAAGAGCCTTTGGCACACAAACCGCCCCGTTTCTGCCACTCGTGTAGTCACACGCCTGTTTCAATGGCATTTCTATCTGGATCTTTCAGCTCCAGTTTTAGGGACACAGCTCAGCCTGGCTTTCAGGAAAGATGGAGGGAGGTCTAAAAGGGGTGGACGGCTCACGGGAGATGCTGATTTCACAGCTCCTTGTCTCGGTGATCCGTCCAGCAGTTGAGGTTAGTCTAGGCTATATCCAAGCTGAAACGGCTGCAGGGAGCCTGACCTCCCTCCGCCTGCGCTCACGTTAAGCCAGAGCGTTTGAAGGCTCTGCCTATCGTAGGGATTTCCTCACAGCCCATCCCACGCCGCCGATAGGGGAAAAAACCTCTTT